>NC_090660.1:96322786-98722786 GCF_013368605.1 Nyctibius grandis
CAGCATTATTTTCATTTTAGAGGTGCATTTCTAATGGCTTATCTGCTTTGCTGGCTGTCATAAAAATCAAAGTCAATGGTTATGATAAAGCAAGGCAATGACTTTTTCCCCTTCATTGTGGCCTAACCCCTTCTTTTGATCAGCTATCTCAATCTAGTCCTTGCCTCTCAGTGTCAGGGTGGCACTGACTTTCTCTGCTTTGTACATACCATTTACTGTGTACCCCCAGCTTAACTGCTTTATGCTCTCTGTGTTTATTGTTGCTAATCAACAAAAGACCTTAAAATCCAATAAAACTTGCCCCTTGGGAACATGAAAATCTCCCTCATCCAATTCATTTTCCAACATAGAATTTCCAGGATATTTTATATTATATATATCCCAGGGTCATTTTATATTGTTCTTTCATTGCCTGATTATGAAATGTTGCATGACAACAGTTTAAAATGGTGACTAATTACCAGCGTAGTGGAACTTGCATCTTTTGCCTTTTAGGAATGACTTCCTCTGCCTTTTTGCAGGACAGAAGTAACTTTTGGTAAAACAATTCAAGAGACAAATATGCAGACAGTTAAGATAAGTCAAATACTTGAACTGTTTCTCCCCTTTATTGTGGACTGTAGTTTCAATGAATCAATGCTCTTTGCCAAACACTTAACTTATCTTGAAAAGTTTTGAGTCCGAGTCTAACCAACCCAGCAGTACGGTCAATGGGGAGATGTGTCATCGCCTTCCTCGCGGTCATCAAGGCAGTGCCTGTGGGGCAAGCAGGATGTATTTGAGATCAGTGTTGGCCACTGCTCCATACCCTTGTGCCTGTTGGGAAAATGTTTTTAGCTCAGCCACTCTGACCAGAGCTGAAGGGAATGGTGCTAAGAACTGTCTTGTTTTCCTCCAGCCAAGTAGGCTTTCCATTCCCCAGGCTTCTCCGTCCCTTCCTAGTTTGAATTTGTCTGTCTATCCAGTTCTTCCTCTCTGACACTGTGACCATATTCCGTGTTGGCAACGACTTCATCAGCCGATCTCACCAGCACCAGATCTCACCAGTTGTTTTTTGCGCCAGAGCACTCCCAAGCCTGGTCCTCAAGGAGCTCTGCTGGTGTCCCCTTGCCAGCTCCCTACAGGCTCAGCAAGTTGTTGCCCATGGGCCAGTTCGTCCTCATGATTCTTGTATTAAGTTGCATCATTTCCATTTGAACTAATAATTTTCCACATTGTGCGAAGCTGGGTGGTTTAGTAGCATCTAGGTAAACCTCATTTCCTTTGACCAGTAAAATCCTTTTATCAAAAATAGATATTGGCTAAGCTGGTATGGGCTTGTATTCTCTTCCTCTGTGTTTGTTCTTCCCTTAAAATTTTGGTTTATGCTTTGCATGCTACATAGACCAGATAAGAGGGCCCGTATTTGTGAGTATTGCTTACTGTCCTTTTATTAGAGACAACTTGAACTTCCCCGAAGTAGAGTATTTGTTAGAAATACTTGCTGCCAGACTTACCATTTCATTTGCCAGCTCCTTCATTACTCTGTGATTCTTAGATACAGATCATCTGGTCTCTTGATTCAAGCACACTAAAACTCTTCAAATTTTATTTTATTTCAGGTTTAGTAATTTTCACCTCCATATTCTTAGTCTTAATTAACTGCCCTGTCTTTACCCGTCTGTTCATTGTCCACTCTTATGGCAAACTGAGATGAAGGATTAAATTTGTTTTGGGACCATACCTAGATCATCTTTAATTTGGATGTTCCATCTGCATAATAACTCCTCTCTCTCCTCTTTCTCATCTTACTGGGCTGGCTCACAGCACTTAACTACTTGGGTGAATTTTGTTTCCAAAGTTAACACTGTTTTGGGGCAGCTCTTGCTCAACCTGTTTCAAAATTTTCTCTTGTTCACCAGTTTTGGGTAACAGTTCATCAAATTCAGCATTCATAAAACATCGCTCTCCTACTTGAATCTTCCTGAAGCAGATAAAATATGCAGCCATAACACCTTGTACAGCCCTGGGGAGGAGAGTGTGATGAGTGTCCAGGGAGCAGGGCAGGGAAGGAGCAGGCTCCAGCAAGCAGGTGCCACTCAGTTCCTCAGAGGCAGGTGGCTGGGCAGGACTGGTTGGCATCAGTGCTCAGACTTGGTGGGTCAGCAGTAGAAGTTCTTGCATCTGTCCATATTTGTCTTCTCTTTGCATCTTCTTAAAAAGTTAATGCATTTATAACGGAGGAGTCATTCTCAAACAGCTGGGTGGCATTAAACCCCTGAAGAAAAAAAAAGAAATGAAGATTTAATGGGTACACCAGCTGCAAAATGCTGCTTTTGCCCATGCTGCTGAGGCAATGGAGGCGAGGGCTAGCCACAGCACCTGGCCGTGGCTGGTTGTCTGGCTTGCGGAAGTTGTGTTCCTCTTGTTATAGAGATGGCTTCACGTTTGCTCTGGTTTGTTTTGTTTTGCCGAGTTTGGTTGCTGGGATTTAGCACAGCTGGGCAACTTGCATTATCCCCCTCAGAACTAATGTGGGAAAACAGCCTTAGTTTTCACTTGCTATGAGGAGACTGGGGACATCTGTTGTGGCTGGATAGGGTCATCTCAGTAGAGGACAGAAAAGTACTTCACTCAATGAGGCCCTTCTCTCGAAGGATGACATAGTTCTTCGTTCCTATTAAAGACAGATGAGAGCAGTAAATACAGCAGATATTGGTCACTGGATCTCACAGAATTTGTCTCTTCCTGGCTTGTTTTCATTGATTCTTGGGGTATTTCTACATGTTTTTGGCAGGCAGTTATTGGTTCTATCTTACTTGTGCTCTACAGCAACCAAACATTGTCTGAGTGTGCTTACCTTCTCTGCTTGGTTTGGTTTTGGTTGGGTTTTTTCCCATGTAAATCAAGTGGCTTCCAGTCAATTTGAACTGGGGGCAGAGTGAGCTTGTAGCTGCCTGCAAAACATAGTGTGTGTGTGTACCCCCAGAGTCAACTAAGTCAACAGAAAGACTGATAGATTGGGTTGATTTGTGGGAGTCTGCCTTTACTTTCAGGTTCACATAAACCACTGCCGGGCTCAGAGCACGGCCAGCATGTGCCTACCTGTTCACTGGGTGGGATCCAGCCATGAAGTTACCTTACATGCAGCACTGCTTTTATGAACCAGTGTGCTGGGAAAGCAAGCAGTAACGCCAGGTCTGGTTGCAGGGAAGGGCACTCAGGAGAGATACAAAGCACCAACTGGAACCTGGAAAGGTCTAAAACATTTGGTTTAGTGTCTGGGGTCCTAATAGACTCCATGTTTGTCATCACTTGTGGGGAAGGAGTGGGAGATGACTAGAGAAGGGCTGTTTTGTTCTCCTCTCCCTGGAGATCGACAGCTTTTGGATTTTGTTGCTGCCCCAGATGCCTGACAGCACAGTAATCGACCTGCTGCCCCGTGCCCACCTCCCATTGCAGTGCCAGGCTGTGCTGGGGCTGCAGATCCTATGGTATGAGAACATATGCTTGCCTTTGCGCAAGTGCTGTGGGCTTGCACCACAGGTATGTAACTAACCGGTGTCCACACGTCTGTCCTTCTCAGAGCAAGGTCAGGGACACATGCAGGTGCTGGCTCTGGGGCTGGAGAGATGGCTGCAGTGGGTGCTGGAAAAGGCAAAAGTGAGAACTGGGTTGTCAAAGAGATGCAGTCGGCTGCTGCTGCCAGAGTCAGTGCTTGGGTACAGCTGGGTCCTCCCCATCGACTTGGGCAGATCTTGTGCTTAGGTAGCAGGGATCCTCCGAGTCCCAGCACGATACCCTTGCTGGCTCCTACTCCTGTGTTTAGGAAATGTATCAGAAATTTATCACCACTTACCTCTTGGGTATCAAAGGGAGAAAGGGGAAATGTGCAAGTTATCAAGGAAAGGGCAAACACGGCTGGTTTAAACCAGAAAACAGATGCCAAAAATGCTTTCATTGCTATCTCTTCAGCAGCTACTGACACTGGGGAACCTTCATTATCTGTGGAGGGAGAAGTTAACAAAGCGCCTGCCAGAAACGCTGTATAATGATGAGTACAAGGAGAGCAAACTCCCCGCCTCAGAGCGAAACTCCAGGGCTTTCTTCTGAGCCGACCTTTTTGTTCTTCTCTGAATGCTGCCTGCCCCCTGATAAAAACCAAGCAAAGCCTGGCGATTTAGGGTTTACCCATCTAGCAGCGAGGAGCAGAGATCGGCTGCTGGGGAGGCGCTGGGTGACTTGGGGGGACACAGAGATGTCCTGATCAGGACTGGCAGGGAAATGAAGCAGAGTCAGTTGTTTATTCTGTCCAAATTCAACCCAGGTGAGATTTTCCCCTACGGCCAAATACTGGCTGGGTGGCAAACTGGGGCTGGGCGAGGAGGGGGTGGACAGTGACCAGCGCAGCCTGAAGCCCACCCCCTCCAGGGTTGTTTTGGGGAGGGGGTGCGGGAAGCAGCCTTGTTTGCCGGGGTGTGCACACAGGCACCAGCCAGGCCCCTGGGAGCGGGCTGCAAAATGCCACCATCCTCTGCAGAGGAAAACAGGTCTCCAGCGCCAAGAGCTGACCTGCGTCCAAGCGCCTCGGAGCCATGGGAAGCACTGGGACCGCGGTGTCTCCATGGAGGAAGGATAACATTACGATCTTGTTCCTGAGTGTGGGCAGTGAGACACCATGTCAAAGGCGTGATGAAATCCATCTCTTAATAAATCAGGCTATGCACACACTGGTATGTTTAACAGGAGTGTGATATAGTATTTCCATGTGAGGGTGCAGGCTGGTGATTTGTTATTACAAATTAAATACTAGTAGCTACTCGGATAAGATAAGCTACACAGAAGTGGATGGCAGCAGCTCATGGAAAGGAGGAAGAAAAAGAGGAGGAAAATGAGGGAGTGGAAGCACAGGAAAAGAAAATTAAGTAAAAGCAAAAACGTCTGAAATTTGCCAAGTGCGATAAATGCTGAGAAGATTTTTTGAAAGACTGGAAATGTTCCTTTTTAATATAGGTGGTACTACAACACAGATGACTGAATTCTTATTACAGATTCCTGTTCCTTTCTCCTTATTGGAGAAAGATTTATTTGGGAGCAAAAAGATATTTCTATCTTTCTTCTTCATTTTTCTGCACTCGCTATTGCTGTGTGCACGATTGGTTTCCATGATGCTGTGAGGCACTTGGGCTCTCATCCAGCAAATACTTAAGCACACGTGTAACATCCCAGCCAGCGTAAGGTTATCCATGTGCTTAGATGACTTTGGGTCAGGATCTTAATATCTCTGCGACTCAGATGTGACTTCCACACAGCAAGGAGGAGACGCAGAAGAGCCAGACAATTAGAAAATGTTATTGTGAGACCACAGAGATCCTGGCAAGAGGGCTCAGGGGTAATTCAATACCTGAATTATTATTCCAGTCTGGGGGAAAAATTAGTAAATCAGCTATTCTCTAGAAAGTGCTGCTTTTGGGCATTTGAAGTAATCAGCAAATTCAGTCCAAGTGAGCCAAGTTAGGTTAAACAGTGCAAATAGCAGCGTTTGAGAGGAGAGGGATGGGTTGCACTTCCCAGCCGAGTGGTCTCCCAGGACGAGGGAGGGTGACTGCCAGTGCGACAAGCAACGGTGACCCTCCTCCTGATGCGGCTCTTCGCTGAAGTCCAACTGCAGATGAAGACCTTCATTTCCAAATATCCTTGGCTTGTTTTGAAAATGCCCAAAATGCTTTCTTTGATCCAAAGGGATTCTTTTTTTTCCCCTGCATGTTGCCAAGTAATCAATTCTTGTTTGATCCAAATGACTTTTCCCAGTTTTCTTTCCATTTGGCCCCCAGATAAGTGCGCACAACTCAAGTACATGAATTAATGGAAAGCATCCACATTGAGCAGCAAAGTCAGTCTTCTGGCTGGTCCATTAGGAGGTACTGATCGTGATTATGAGATGATGGGATTTTTTTCCAGCTAAGATTATTTCAATTTTCATCTGCTCTCTTAAGTTTTTGAGCTGGTCTCCCGGTGCTTCAGTGCCAGTGAGGCAGGATCCCTGAAGAGTGATTCCCATCCAGCACACTTGCTACTGCCCAGAGACCAAATGTTTGATGTGGTGTCCAATCTCAACTCCTCTCACTCTCCTGGCTGTGGTCTGAGGGACTGCACAGGCTTGAGGTCCTTCACAATAGGTGGGAAGGGATGAGGCCACCCTCTTGGGGGAGAGGCTTGGTGCTGCAGGCTCCAGCGGTGCTGTGACACCAAGTCTCTGGGCCAGGGAATGGGTCCCAGCTCCTTTTAGCTGCCAGAGTAGATGTAGTCCTGGAAGATGTGCAAGGTGGCAGAAAGTGAGTTTCACCTTACTCGTGGTTCGAGATGCTTTTCCCGCCTAATCAATGGGTAGTGCAGAGCAAGGTGAAGGTGTTGCAAGGGAAATCCAGGAGAATGGGCAGAGAGAGGAGAGGATGTGGGGACATCGGCATAGGGGAGGAGACGCAGGAGGGATACACCAGCCCCAAAAGTGATCAGCTCCCATGAGGAGGTGCAAGCAAAAGTTCTAAAAGATCATGTAAGAGATATTGCATATCTCGGGAGGAAGAAAAATCAGCACAATACTGCCTAAGGATAGATTACAGCATTATTTAGGTTCAAATGCCATAAAAATTGTTGCAGAACAAGTGATCCTTTCTACAAAGTATATCACAAAAAGGCAGCTCATGGTGCAAGACCTCTCCACCACCCCTCAGCAGCACCCATCAGAGGTCTTTGTTTGGGAATGGGTCCTCACTGCTGATGCTCACACCCCTCCATCACTCTGGTCCAGTGGCTCTTCTCACTGCTAGGAAGGGCTCTGGGGGAATCCCCAAAGCTGCTGGTGCTGTACGGGAACCCAAAATTATTGCTTCTGAAAGAGGAATCATTCACCCTCCCTGGGAGGAGGAATTAGTGGCACTAAAGAGCCATGACAGCTACATGGAGAGCGTAGGATTTTCTTACAGTGCTGCATTCCTGGGAAACCATCTTCCACCTGATTTGACTGGAACAATAATTCTTTCACTGGGCCACTGTCAGTGAACGGGGTGGGCTGAACCACTTTGCCTTCTTGTTTTTATTTCAAACCCCCCTGTGCTGGTAGTGCCATGTCAGCTGTATCAAAACTAAAATGTCTTTTCCTGTGGGTTTTTTTTCCACCCTGTTTTTCTACACGAGCAAAAGTCAACATGACAACATTTTGCTGAGCCTTATTTCTGTCTATTTTTTATCTATGTAGCTGATGCCAACGGAAACATTAGCCACTCTTTCAAACAACAAACTGCAGAGGCCAGCAAAACACATGTGGTTTATTTTATATATATATATATATAAAACATTAAAATCATGCCTACTTGCTTTTTTTCTTCCTTTTATTTTTAAAACCAGTAAAAAGTCATGGATGCTTGAGGGGAGATTTCAACACGAAGCACTTTTCTAAGTGTTGTTTTGGTAAGAGAAAAGCCAAGAGTAGATTCTCAGCTGCTTACGTGGATGTGGCTTCCCTGGGATTGATACCAGGGAAGATCTAGGCTTTTGTATGTTCAAAGATCAACCCATATAGAGTTTCTGCTCCCTGCATGTCTTCCATTTTATGGGCAAACAAGTGCTATCTATTGTTAGCTCTGCAGAGCCGAAAGAAATACAAAAGGAAAAGCCAGATTGTGACCCACCTTCTAGCACTGTAGCTGTGTGTAAGTTATTACATAGATCCTGATACATACATGTTGTAGGTGGATTTAGGTATTAGAGACATCTATGTGCATATTGTGATATATATATATATTACACATATTACTGCAGTCAGTGAAGCTCTGGCAGACTGTCCATCATGCTAAGCGTGAAGGAGCCAATTCATATCCCCTGGTAGTGCCCACTATGGGCCCCAGATATTGAGGGGTAGGAGGGAGGGAGGAAGTCCCAAATGCAGGATAGAGACCTTTCCCCACAAGGCATTGCATCCCCGCAGCCGGAGGAGGAGTGTGAGTCTCTGTACCGTGGTCCCAGGTGGATGCAACGCATTTGTTTCTCGACAGGCTTCAGCCTTTAAATATCTGTTATGTGTTTTTCCAGTCAGTACCTGTGTCTCATTGCTTTGTGCTCACTTGGTTGATTGACACTACAGAAGAGACTGGTTTGGCATTGGGGGTTTTATCATGGCAAAGTTAAGCTAAATCAGGGAATATAGGCTTTTCTGTCATTTTTAGCAGGATTCTTTGGCCTTTTGCTTTCATTTCTGTGTCCATCTGCGTGGTGTAAAGGTCTCCCTTGCCCCTAGTCCTGGAAAGCTTTGCGGGTTACAGCAAGTGCTGGGGAGAAGTAGAGATTTCAGCTGGAAATTCAGAAAATCTCCCCGTGGAGGAGTCATCCCCAGCCACTACCAGCGGGGAGGCACAGCAGGACCTCTGCCGAGCCCTGGGAACTGGGAACAGCCCACTTTAGACTGCCATTATCATATGTTTTTCAAAGCGCTGGACCTTTTTTTTTCCTTAGCATCTTTCAACTGGCTGAAAATTATAACCTTCACAACATATAATTAGTATGTCCTTATAAACACCATGCATGATTAAAAACCTCCTCTGGGCTCTTGCCCTGCAGCAGAAATACCCCGCAAAGGAGAGTGAAAGGGTTATTTTTATGCCGGAGGACAGAGGTGCTCTGCACACCCATGTGTTGTAGGTGTGGAGGAGCCGGCTTACATGGGAGCGGAGCGGGCGTGGGTCCCTTGGCGGCTGCTGTGGGGAGCTCCGGGGGGGACCCTGCATGGCCGCCTCCACCAGCCCTTTAGGGCATCAGCAAAATGCTATAGAAATGTTTTGTGATCATTCAAATGCATGTGTTGTATTGTTTGCTTTTGTGAAAGGGCCTTTGAAAGAATCAAAACCATTAAAATCTCGCCCAGGTGCACACACTTTTGACAGACTAATAGGAAGTGATGCACTACGCAGTGTTGAAGGATATCTTTTTAAACTGCAATCCCAAACTTTCTGTTGTATTGTACAAACATTGCCTTTAAGTCAAAAAACATATTTGTTTGTAATGGTACAATTTTATTGGTGGGTGTTGACATGAAGTCTCAGCCTTCTTTACTGGATTAATATGTGTGATTATATGTAACACATGTAATCAGCGGGGTTTTTAAAATTCATCGCAGTATTCTTGTTCTGTTAAACTGTCACAGGTTTCCCAGCTAATAGTGAATATTTTATTTTTAAGGCATGGATTTTAGACAGTAGGGGCTGCCTTATTCTATTGTAATAACTCTTTGAGCCCTATTCACTGTTTTACACCAAGGCCTGAGGGGCAGCTCATGATCCCAGAGGCCTTACCCCCTAATATGAGCTGCCTCGGGAAGCCCCACCGCAGTGGTGGTGCTGGAAAGGTGGTTTAAAAGCTGTGCTGGAGAGAGAGACACATGTCTTGCTAAATGCTACATAAACCAGCGCTGGATGTTGTTGATGTTGAGCTAAATATCCCCAGTGCCTGATGCTTTCACACTCGGGAGAGGGATGCAGAGGAGGGCGATGGGGCTCAGTGGTCCCTCCACTGCCTGCCAGTCCCATGTCCTCACCATCCACTCTCTGCCTTGGATGAAGGGAAGCCCTCCCCAGCACCCCTTTATGCCCCATCCCAGGCTGCCTGTTCGTTTTTAATATTTTCTCTTTTGCCTGTTGCAAAGGGGCCAAAGCCAACTTCAGCTGAGGATGCCCCGGTGTTTGCGTTTGCAGATCCATGTGGTGTTTCGTATCCCGGGCACCAGTCAGTAACCATCACTGACTCAGATGAGCACAGGAGTATTTTCTTGTTGCTGACACTTTGCCTTTCCTTCATGCTTCGTGTAGGTGAAAGCCTCTCCCTCCTCCTGGCCTCTCCCATGTCCTGCCCCTGGTGCGTGCATGTGCTGCAGGGCTCTGGCAAAGTGATGTGCAGATGAAAAAAGGAAATTTGGGGGAAGGAGTGAATTTCAGCTAGAGCTACAAGGAAATCTGAGACACCAGTGTCATGTCTCTGCCTGCAGGACAAGGCTGCGGAGGTGAGTCGGAGCCAGGCAGGAGGCAGGCACTGCTTTGTTCCCCTTCCTGGGACATTTTACCAGGCTGAGTTGGCCAGGCATCTCTGGGGGCCAGCCCGCAGCCCTGCATGACTGCTGCCCCACATCGCTTCAGCAAGGACTGCTGCTGCCTCGCCCCGAATCTGGGCAGAGATGCTGGTGACCAAACAGGCATCTCTGTGGCTATGAATAAAACCTCAGCTGTGTGTCATTTTGAAAGACCGTAATTTTAGCCAGCCGGTGCAGTGCCTGGCTGCGCATCATCAAGGTGCCATGGTACACATGGAGGGCAGTGCTTTTGCCCCTTTCCTTGGGCAAACCAGGCGTATAAGGGTTTTTTTTCTGCTGGAGGCTGGGGATGCAGGAGGAGGAGGAAGAGGGAGGTGCATTTTCTTACGGGGACAGGGTTAAGAGAGCATCCGTGATGGGACCAACCCCCCAGCACAGAGCATCCGTGATGGGACCAACCCCCCAGCACAGCCAGCTCCAGCCAGCCCTCGGTGTTTGGGTTGTCCGGGCGCTGTGACGGTTCCAATGTGCACGCAGTATGACAGATGACCTATTGAAATAATTTCAGAGCAGTGCTGGGGTTGCCAGGACAACCAGTGCTCCCTGGGCTTGCGCAAGGCCATGTGACAGCCGCCTTGACGTCAGCTGGAGGCAGAGCCTGCGGTTTCGGCCGCGCAGCCAAAGCCTTGTGAGAACCTAGTGGATGCTGGATTTATCCCCGCTGCCGCCGCCGCTGCTGTTTCTCAGGGGCTGCCAGAGCATGGACTATTAAAAACTTGCATTTCTGCAGTGTGAGGTAACCGTTTGCTTTATGTTCTCATCAGGTATTTTTTTTTTCCTTTAAAAAAAATAGGATAGAAAGCAGCTTATCACGACTGATATTTTTTTCACTTGTTTGTTTTGGCTGGAAGTTTGCCTTGATGAACAAGCCCGGCACTATCAGATAAATGCAAAGCAGCTTCCAGTTACTAATTGTGTGTGCAGACTGCAAAGCGGAGTTAAATTTAGATTAATGATCCGTGAAAGGAGAATAAAATGGTATTGTTCTCTTTTGACATTTCAGGAATATAAATGAACACGAGTAATCCTAGGCTAATGCCTTCGGGAGTTAAAAGAAATTATGTTTAGGTATTGTGTTGATTTGGGCATCTCTACAGCTTTATAACTCTGTTGGAACTTGTAGGTTTTTTTAGTGCTGCCCAATTCAGGTGGGTTTGTACCCAACGTGTTCAGTGAGGGAGCAGCCAGCAGCCACTGCAGCTCGGAACAGCTTGAAATCCAACTCCCAAAGTTTGAGTCTTTAAATCATCTTTGTTCACATGGAGTCCCCGCACCCCGTACACTCCCCGGGCTTTCTGTCCCTCTCCTGGGGCACGCGGCACTCTTGACCATATAGTGTTTACAGAGGAAAGGATGAAGAGCTTCCTGAAAAATTATCTGAAATATGCCAAGCGGGCAACATTGCTGTAACACGGGCTTTTACCCTTTTTCTCACACACACACACGTACAGCTTGGGTTTTGCTTTTTCTTTTTCCTGTTGTGGGTTGAGAGTGGTTAGAATAGCTAAAAAAAGAACTGCAGCACGAACAGCACTATGGTAATTGAAAAATGAAATGCTGTTTGGGTCTTTTTGTAAAAAGAAGAGGGAGTTTGGGTCTGTTTCTGTGTTGCACTTACTCCAAGGGGGCTGTTATGGGGAAGGAGATCCCAGGGCTGCTGAAGTTTAGTGCCACAGCCTGAGTTTGTTTGTGTGGGAACGTATAGATTCGTTTGAAGAACAGACTACAGCTGAAGCATCGTGTATGTTATTTCCTGGAAAAGTATGCTAGATCTTTCTTATCTTCTCTAATTATATGCTCCTGTTCCCTTCCTCCCAAAGTTCAAAGGGTTTATTGATAATGGTAATGATTTTCTAAAGCAGCTGCTACTCTGAAACAATCATGGAGCTACAAAACAATTTAAAACACAGAGCAATAAAAGATTAAAAAATTCTATAAAAATTATTCTGATGTTACTAAATGCAGCAGAAGTCATTGTTTCAGAACAGGAGCCAAGGCAGAGATTAAAACTGAAAGCACTTCTGTAAGGAAAGTTGCGGCTTAATGCTCTGGATTTCACTGCATTTGGTATTCTTATCAGAGGATAAAATGCATCTGAAACCTCTAAACCATTTCACTTGGTGTTTTCTCATCTGTACTTTCCAATTTAACTCTTGTGCCCAAAATATCAATGTTTGGGGGGGGTGAGATATTTTAAATCTTCTTTATTAAATTCTTCACCTGATGCCAGTGCACCAGTGCATGAGGAATCTCAACTGGCTCATTGTAGGTGAGTTTAACCAGGGTTTAGAGGAGCACAGCAGCTTTGCCGGGGAGGTGCTAGCACCCCATGCTCAGCCTTCCCGCAGGGAGCGGGGCTCTCGGGGTCCTCGCCCGGGCAAGCCGGCTGGGCTGAGCTGGGCACAGCTGCTCCCCAGCCGGCGTGGGGAGCCGTGTTTCGGCTGACGGCAGTCCACGTCTCCCCCCCTGCATGTGAGTCCCCCCGGAGCCTGGGTGGTAGGGTGGGAGGGGAGGGCAGAGAGAAGTGGACAATGCGACCCACCACCCTCTGAGCTCTGCTTGTTCCCCAGCTCACATTGGTGGGGCAAGTCCAGCAAAGGACTGGGGCACGGAGTATGGGGACAGATTCGAGCTGAGTGGCACCTGCCATTCAGGAGTAATCATTAACCTTCACGTCTGGAGGATTTGTCTCCACATATAGTTGTGGTTGCCTGCCAGATTTGATTTGAGTCGTCAGTGTGGCAATGATGCTCGGTGAGGGCTGGGGCTTCACCTCATTCATTTAGGTTTGAATACAGAGTCCTGTAGCATTTAATGCCTTGAAAACACCTGCAAGGTGAAAAATAATTGATGCAGCTTTTGCTCAAGAGCTATTCACTAGAAATATTTTAAAAATAGGTTCCTTATCTCCAGCTGGAATGGACATATCTTGCTTCAGTGATACTGAGCGAGTCTTCAAAAGGCACTAATGTGACCTGAGAGAAGGGGATGATAAACTGATTCACATTTTAACAAAAGGGTCCCAGCCATGTTGTGGCAGGAGGTCTGAGAGGCAGCGTTACTGGGGAAGCTGGTGAGGGCTGTTGAGCTTGCACAGGCATGCGTCCTGCTTGGCAGAGTGACCAGCTCTGTACCCCCTCACTGAGTCTTGGGGGACTTTGGGCATCCCATCGGCCCGGGCCTCTTTGAAGCCCAGAGGTGGGGATGGCTGAGATGTGGTCAGGCAGGCAGCTCGCAGGCAGTGCAAGAGTCTGTCTGCAGCTGGAGGAAAAGGCACAGGTCCCTCCTCAGGGAAAGGGCAGGGGACGGTGTGTGAGTCGTCCTGGGGCTGTGTGCCTCTGTGTGGTGATTTCATGCTCTCCTTTTTTCTAGTCAACTCTGTACCAAACCCTTTCGACAAACACTTTGATTTTACCTTGGGAGTGTGTGAAATTGCCTGGCAATGTAATGCTAAGCATCCCGCTGTCTCTGCCCTGCCATGGTTTCACCCACCACGAGAAAAGAACAAACAGCCTGTAGGTTCCTTCCTACCACTGAGAGGGGAGGAAGGTGGCTGCAGCCCATCCGTCATCTTCTGCCCAGTGCCACAATCATTACACTGCCAGCTTACTTGGACTTGAAATCCTCTGACATAAAGAGAAAAGAAAAGAGATGCACACGGGCTTGGTTACACTCCACCTTCTTCTAAGGAGGCTGGGTTGACCCTCATGCCTCCCAGCAGCCTTCATATCATTTGCAAATGTCACCCCCTTGCACGCACATGAAGAGGAGATGATCTCTTCTGACAGTCTCCTAGTCCATAGAGAAGGGAGAGCAGACTAGCAGTTCCTGAGGAATCGGAGCACTTCACCGCAGAAGAGAACTTGGCTAAAACCAGGACTGAGATCTCCTAGAGTCACTTCTCACACAACTGGATGCAGCTAAGGAAATTAAAAAATAGACGGGAGCTGTTGATGCCTCTAGCCTAGTAATAATAACACACTCTAGTCTTTAGTGTGATCTACCTTGATCTGGTTGAGTTTATGGGCAATGACAACCTAAATTTAGGCTAGAAGCGTAATAAAGCCTAAAAAAAACTTGCAACGCAGAGCACTGACTCCTCCTTGCATTTTTTCAAACAAAATTATATTTCTGCTGTCTTTTTAAAGGTCCTAGCCACTACTAAATACAATATTTCAGGAGAGGAATAAAATCCCCCACACCAGGGCAAGGAATTGTCAGGCAGTGGGAACTGATGTAGCAGTATGGAGTTTCAGGCTCTTAAATTCCATAGTGTAGAAGCTGGTTTCCACCCTGTTAAAAATCATTTCGTTGTGCTAATTTAATGTCCTGCATCAACATTAGCAACAACTGTTTTAAATGATAACTGAGCTGCAGTAGAGATTTGTCATTTTAATCAACAGTTGCTTTTCCAATTAAAACCACATGCCATGCGTATAGTACTCTGACTGCGACATAGAAGTTGACCTGATTGTTGGTTCCAAGTTAAAGTGACAAAAATCCTAACTCTGGAATGGTTTTGGTAGTCATATTTTAGAAATAATCTTCCATGGTGAGCCAAAATCTCTGCAGACAGTTATAGTCCGATAACAGTTAAAAAAATAGACTATGTTTTGGCTGTACTTTTGCTGCTGTTAAATTTATCTTCTTAAATAGCAGGGAGTATGAGTTGAGGTTTGAGAAACAGTAATTTTGTAATTATTTGACATGAATCGAATTATTCTGTCATCAAATTTGCATTTCAGACAGCATTACAGTATGAAAATATAATTAGAAACTGTAATTCAGGAATTGCTGAATGTGGTATTTCCCAGAGGGAGCACTGTGAAGAAGCTGCCCTCACTACAACTTTAGCAAATGTTGAAATCCTATAGGTGGAAAATGCGAAGGACCGAGTGGTAAAGTTCCTCTCCCTTCTGCGGTCTCAACGCGCTGTCAACTTTCTGCCAAACTTCATCTTTTTGTTAAGATTCATTTCCCCAGAAACATCTAATCATTAAGAGCTGAAGTGCTCAGATCCTGTTCTGCTGAATTTCAGTCTGGCTGTGTTGATAGTTGCTGAATTGCTTTCAGACACAGAATGACACTGAGATAATGTAAGGATCTGATTTACACACACAATAGCCAAGAAGCTTGTCGTTTGGGCTGAAATGTTGGTTTTAATTTGCCCAGTGCCCAGAATTCCCAGCAATGCTTCCTATCACAGGAGAGAGCAGAGGATGGGTCTCGGTTTAGCTCTCTCTTCTTTTGTAATTCAAGACTTTTTGCTGTACATGTTCACAGTGTTGTGCAAAGTTTTAGCTGTGTGAATCTCACTGATGTCAATCCTTAGTTTTTATTTTCCTTATGATCTTCGGCTTATCATAGACATATTAGCTGGAAATGAAAGCATCCTCTCTTTTTAGTTGAACTTGTGTTGATAAATCCCATCCAATTTTGTCTGAAAAACACCTTTGGAGAGCATCATCCATGGCCCATTTTTCCTATCACCTTGCTGGGTCATTGGACAAGCCCATATGTGGAGCAGAGCTCACAATGCACGAAGCAAAGCTGGCATTGGGAGGAGACAGAAACTGAGTGCAGGACATGTTTGATGCTTCCATATCCCTGTCCATCTCTCACAGTCCTGCTGAGAGGGAGTCCCAGTGCTCCTCCAGAGGAAATGTCAGGGGAAGGCAGGAAAAAGAGAAGTTTGGACCTCTGAACCCAGGACTGCACAGATAAATGGGCTGGCTGGTGACATGGTTCCTAGTGACGCAGGGACACTGTCACCACCAGTGTGCTTTGAGGAACAAGAACCTTTTCCCATACCTGCCAAGGGCCACCTTCCTGCACCCACCTACACCCAGCCCTGGCGCTTTGCCTGGGTGCAGGGGAGAACATCTGCTCTGTCACCCATGTTTTGGGTGATGCACAAACTGCAAGCTGGATCTTGTACTTGCAATGTGAGCAAAGGGCAGGAGCTCCAGGGTGTCGCTGCAGATGACCTGAGAAGGGATTTTTTTGTTAGGAAGGGTGCAATAAGCCAGGTTGGCTTTTTATGGATAAGTGCCCTCGCTTGGGGAGCCCTGTGCAAGCACTGGTTGGCAGGTGGGGCATGAGCAGCTCCTGAGCACCACACTGGTATTTTTGCACATTTACGTAGAAACTCCAGAGGGGCAGGAGACAGTGCTTCAGCCGTCTCTGTGCGCAGAAGCAGGTGCACACTGGGGCTGAAAGGCTTTGAGACAGGTTTATACCTGCCACATTTGTCAAAAAGCCTCTTAGCAGTGTGCTGAATTTCACTGTCGAGAGAACAGGGGCTCAGGTGTGGGCCAGAGCCAGACTGACCTGCTGCAGGGGCAGGATGGACCACGGGGCAAGTGATGCCACGTGGGGAAAGGACAGGCCTGGGCAGGACTGAGTGACCAGGTGATGGCAGGATAAGTCCAGGGGCAGGCTTGCCACTTCTTGACTGTTCTGCAGTCATCGCTGTGTTTGCCCCAGCGAGGACCTCTGGTAGCATTGCCCAGTGTAACAGGTTGTCCACGGTATGGGCCAGCCAAACCTCATGTGAAATGGAGCTGCTTTAGGGAGTCAGGAAAGCAAAACACTGATGCTCTGTCATTTTGCTGCCGTCTGATGTAATGGTGGCTAAAAGGGCTGTTCTATCTGCTGAACACTGGGTTCAAAACAGGGCTGGAGAAACACTGCACAGTCAGCCCTTGCACAGTACATGCTACTGGAGAACAACGGTTTTTTCTTTAAAAGCTTCATGTTCTTATATTATAGAATAGATCAGGTTTTGGAGACACCCAAGATTACATGTAAGGAGGTTTTATTGGATGAGCAGATCAGGTAGTTTACAGGCTTTCATTCCAGAGAAGGCAAGTTACAGCAGAAGAAGGTCAAAGTTAGCTTCTTTCTCCACCAATTGGCTTGCTCCTAGAGCGGGTAGATTCCCTGATGATGCCTCACATGGCCTTTTTGCATTTCCTCCAGGACTGCAGACACACAATGGATTGTGCTCCTTTGAAGTGTCTAACTTCAGCTGAATAATACCTGAAGAGACTTCAGCTACAAAGCAATTCAGCCCTGAGAATCTTTAGCTCTAAAGAAAATATTCTGCTCATGGTGTGTGCATGTTCCTAATGGCAAATCCAGGATGCCAGGGGGAAGCGAACACAAAGCCGTTGATTATTTCCACAACTGCTATATGCTTCCTATCACAACACTACGCTTTTGTGCAGAATGACAGCATGATTGCAGAGTCCTCTTTAACTTTACCATTTTAGCAAGCCCAGGTCCAATTAGAGCAATTATATCTCAGCAGAAACACTGTCTGTTGTCCTCTGGACCTGTCTGTCAAGTGTCCTATTCATAGCTGTTTATCTTGTGTGAGGTTTTACGTATAAAGTCGCTCTGACCCTACTAACACAGTCTCATCTGAAGCGTAGTCTGCGTTTTCACAGACTTATTTCACAGGCTGATGTGAACAAGAAGAGTGCAAAATTATGGTTGGCCAAGGATACGTCTTTCAGTCTAGCCACGATCTTCTCTTGCTCGAACATTATTGCTGGTTGGACACAGCACACAGATTTCACTTTCAATTATTTCACTTTCAATTACTGTACTGCTAAAAATCAAGAACTTTATCAGAATTTGCAGTTCTTCCTTGATGCATTGGAGAGTCTCCTTAATCAAAATCACCAACGAGAGTTGCAAGGCATGTAGTGTTTGATGGCACATGATGTTAAACCACTTACAGTTCTGAGGTCTATGTGGGACTATTCGGTCACGGAGTTATTGAAGAGCCACCTTCTTGAAGAAGGTAGTGGGCACTTCTGCAGAAAGACCGTCTATGATGGTTTGCTTTACCTCTGCTGTCAGAGCCTGATGAAGGAGCTGAGTGAGAGTCCTGCCAAGGAAGTCCCACTTGTCCCCACCAAGGTAAAAGCTGAGAAGCAGAGCTCAGTGAAAGGCAGAAGTGCTGGGACTTGGGAAGGTCAGGGGCAGTGGAAAGAGGAAATCTTTCTGAACAAAAAATAGATTTTTATTTTCTCATACTTCTCCTGGAAGGGAAAACCCAGGGAGAAGCGTTTGGAGTCTTTTTCCTGAAACAAAATGAACTCTTTTCTGACAATTCAGAGATGAGATTGCATGTGAGAGAGCAGCCCCCGTCTCTGCTGCTGGCTCCATGGCATCCATGTGAGTCCCAGCCGACATGCACAGCAGCGCTCAGGCAGGGCAGTGTTGCTTTAGGAACTGAAAACACGAGCTCACACCTTAGTCGTTCTTCCTCCAGCATCATCAGGGCAGCGGTTCCATCACATTTATTTCCTATTTTGCCTCTCTCTTGCTAAGTTTCAGTCCACGTGGGAAGGCAGCCGGTCCCTTTTGTCAGGAGGACATGCGGAGCCGCCCGCGGCGGTGGCCCAGATGTCACCTGTGCCTTCGCTTGGCGCAGGATGCCGCAGGCAGGAGAGCAGTGCCAGTGCAGACCAGGGCTGCAGAGACCTTGGAGACCTGGTCACACTAGTGGCAAGGATAAACGAGAGCTGATGAAACAGCAGTATCACATGCTCCACGCCAGCTCTGTGGGGGTCTCGGTGAATTAGTGAAGATACGTTTATAATGGTAAATGCTTACCTGGGTCTGCAGCCTTGGCAGATTCAGTTTCTTTTCTTGCAGCAGTGATGGCCTTTTCTCTGTGAACCATGGGCAGCGAGATGCTGTGCAGGGTGAGACCCCCCCCCTCACTGTGTCCACATGACGCTTGTGGTGCCCCAATTAGAAAAATACAATTGTTTCAGAGATGACAAAAGGTGACAGAAGCACTAGTAGGGTGACAACTTGCCTGATTTTTGCTTTTTTTATTAGACACTGGGACCCTTGCAGAAACCTGCACCTCACTTAATTCAAAGTGTCTGATTAAAAATTGAAGAGTATTTCACTATTAGTCACTGTGTGTCAGCTGTTAGTTCACCGTGGTATTGCTCCCGTACTGCGACCCTGCAGAAAACACAGCTTTCCTGTGTGTGGCTCCCACGGTGCTTGTGGACAGCAGTCCAGGCAGGGCGGATGAGAGACAGCTGGGAGAGAAGGGGTTAAAACAAGCCATGGTTGCCAGTTTGAGGCATTTTCAAAAATAGCAGCTTTTCTTTTGTTTGCTGAATTCCCCGTGCCTTTCCAGTGCTGTTTCCATTATTCATTTCTTTCCCAAAATAACATTTTTAGGCAGAGGAATGGCTTGAGCAGGGAGAGGAGGGAATCTGCAGCCGAGCAGGACAGCTGCATGCAGTCCTCTGTCTGCGCCGAGGGGGCTCCGAGATGCCCTTGGATGCTAACGGCAACTACCAGGCAGGTGGCAATTCCCAATATTTCAGGCAATTTCACTTCCTCAGTGGCAAGCCTGGCAATTCCTTCTTGACAGCCTTCAGTGGTGCTTCTCAGGGGCAAGCTTTGGGTTTGCACAGCTTGCAGCTGCCCTTGCAGTGAAACATTTGTTATTCTTCTTTCAAAGGGGAAGCCTGAACACGTCCGAATGGCTTCCAGCTACACAGGGGATGTGCTCATGGTCAGTGCGGTGGGAAGGTGCCCTGGCAGGTGGTGTGCTCCTGCTGTCCAGCATCTTTGTAGCGCAACCTGACCAGAAGAATCTCTTGCTGGTGGATGCTGCTTTGAAGGAGAAGGAGGGAAATCTTTGGGAAAATAAGCCTGAGGAGCCTGGCCCCAGGACTGGTGATGCAGGCAGATCCCACTGAACCGGGACGTAGCCCCAGCCCTCGGGGTGCCTCGGGTGTCCTGTCCTTGAAAGCTGACCCATGAAAGAGGCTGCTCCAGAGGGGTTCCCTGGCAGCACCCACCAGGGCTGACCGGGGACACCCCTTTCTCATCCTTCATGGTCAGGCATGCAGCCAAACACTGTGAGCTCCAGAAACGGGTGCAGGCAGCCTTCCCCTGGGGGTGCAGGGTGGGGCAGTGGAAAAGAAGACCTGAGAGGAATTAAAAATTAAATGTTGATAGCAGCAGCTTGCTGTCACCATATCCCAACACCTTTGCTGTGGCTGGCCGGCTGCCTAAGTGCTGAGCGGGAGGAGAGGAGCATCCCATCCTCACTGCCCTCACTGAAGACCAGCCAGCCCTCCTCTGGCCCTGGTGGGGGGATGGAGAGAAGCTGCCCCCCGCTGCGTACAAGGGCTTCGGCCCACAGGACCCTCCAGCTCTGACCCACTGGAGGCAGCACCACCCACCTTTCCGTGGAAATCCCCAGAGTCATAGTGAAAGGCACCACGTGAGAAGGTGGCCAGACCCAGATGAGTCACTCACCACTTGGACAGATGTTGCTGTTAAATATGGGGTGCTGGGGGCTGGACTGGCCGCGCCACAGCCCTCTCTATTGTTTGGGGTCTGAATAACCCCAGCCACAGGCTTGCTTAGTGCAGGCAGAGACTGAGCCTACTGGGGCTGGCATTTGGGGTGCAAGGGCCAAGCCTACCAAGGCTGGTATTCGGGGGTACAAGGGCTGAGCCCCACTGAGGCTGGCATTCAGAGGTGCCACTGGCACATATGTGAAGAGCAGTGTCCATTGCAGTGGAGAGCAGGACCCACATATAGGCAGCATGGGAGCAAGGCTCTGGGCTCTGTGTCACTGTCCCCATCTCAACACCCCTTTCCCAGTAGGTAAGAGCTTGCTTCCCCCAAGCCTTGACATTTCTTATTTTAGCATTAACATTCCAGTAGGTGACAAGTTACACAGTTTCCTGAGGCAATGGCTGTGTCCGTACTGCATTAAATAGGGAGCATCCCCAGCATCAGAACTCAGTGATCAAAACCACTCCCTGTCCAGAGTGGTCCCTAGCCCTGTTTTGCTCCCAGCCAATTCGTATCCTCCCAGCTGGTGCCCAAGCCCAGGCTGGGTCTTAGCCTGTGCCCCTGGGCCCATCCCACGGGACACACAGCACACAGTCACTCTTCAGGAGGGTGAAAAACTTCAGTAGCATGGAGGAGAGAATTTCTGTGCCAGTTGGTCCCTGTGCTGGGGAATGCACCCAGATGCATTTGCTTTGTAGTCACAGGTGATGTAGTAAATGTCATCATGCATAACTGGGTGGGAATCCTTGAGGAAAAAAAAAAAAATTAAAAACAGAAAAGTGGTTTTTCTGAAGCCCGGGGCTGGGGAGAGCTCCTGAGCTGCAAGCTCTCGTCATGGCCACCAGCAGGAAACCAGCCTACTGAAGCACGACAAAAAGGCTGGCAGCCCCAGGCTGTCGAACAAAGCAGTGGGTTTTTAATAGGACCAGAGCGAGGGAAGTGAGGAACATGTCTAGAAGGAAGGACAAAGAAAAATCTTTAGCCTATAGAGAAACAGCCATCTGTATAGAGGGAAATTATCATGTACAGTGCTGACCTGACTCTGTACAGAGAGCATAATGTCAGTGGGGTTCGAGAGAGCCAGGGGAGTATTTACCTATCTCCTTGTCTGCAGCTTTCCAAGAACATTTCATTGTTTTTATTATTTGTTCCATTTGACATGGAGTGTTTTCCACTTTCCCTGGTTTTCCCAGTTAGATCCAACTGCCTGTGCCTCTGTCCTGGGGCAGCAGCCTCCTGCTGCCCCTGGGGACATTGCCAGCTGTGTGGCTGGTGGGATGGGGCTAAACCTCGACCTTGCTACATGCTGGAATTGCAGCTCCTTTATCAGATGCTGAGCAGAGGTAGGCTATGTCATTGGTAGCAGGCAAAATCTGTCACGCTGGGACTTTTCAGGCTGGGGTCCTCATTTAAACCTCTCCACGGACTCACTTTTTACCCCAGGCAAATCATTTAATGTCAGTGGCCATCCCAGTCAGATGAACATGACCATGACTATGATGTCTCGACAGGTCCTTTGGTGGAAGCCATCGCATGGTGCTCTTTGATATTATTTGCAGCTTTACATTGAAGCCCTGCAGAGTACCAGGTCATTGGCTGGGCTGTTTTGAACTGTGGGGTTTGGTGAAGCAGGACCCCAACTTTTAGTAAAGCAGGACGTGGGCATGACTGTATGGAAGTGTAAAGTTTTTCCCCTTTTACTTGCAAACAGAAGTTGCTGTGCTTATATTCCTCCAAATAACACAGGGGATTTAGGAAGACTAGCATTAAGGCATTTTTTCAGAGTCATTGAATATGTTTTAATCCTTATTAGCCTTGAGCAATTGTCTCCCAGTGAACTCACGGAAGGATAGGTATAATTAAAGATCTGTCCTGCGCTGCCTACCGTGCATTTACAGCTACACAACTGCTCTCACTAGTGAAAAAGAAATACGTCTTTCTAAAGGAAAGCTCAACAACAGGAAGTATTTCTTTCACAAAACTAAACACAAGTTTTTCTTCCAAGCATCACCAGATAAAAGCAAAAACTTAAATTTCTAGTTCCACTAAGCATCTGGCTGTAATGTACAATTCCTTGACTTTGTTCATTTTTTAACCAAAATGTGCTCCTGTTTTAAACCACAGTTGGTTCACCTGGTAATAAAAGCCTATTCAACCATTTGTGTGTTTCATCAGTGTTTGCATTCATTGGTCTGTATCATATTTTGTGTTTTACTTCAGTCTTTCTGCTGAAGAATCTATGTTGTCCAAATTGCCACTGCTCAACTACACATAACTCGCTATCCCTTACTACTTAAAATTGGTTATCTAATTCTGCTGATGGGTAATTTTGATCAAGATTTCACAGAGTGTTAAATTTGTCTCTGCAAACAATACAGTGACAGGCTTCTCTCCCAGTCATTTCTGAAATCCCCCACCCCACCAGTTGCAAAGCCTTATGATCGCTGCTTCTCAGGCGTCTGGCACAAATGGAAGCAGCACCGTTGTGCGACATGCTTGTTACTTCAGGCATTAGTCTTGAGAAGTGCTGGGTAAGTGGGTGGTTTGTCATGTCTGTTTAAGCACATTATTCCTGAAACTGCTCTTCCTCCAATCAATAAAAGACTCCTTAAAATTGCTTAAACGTATTAAGAAAAATGTGATTTACTCCAGGAATCTTTATTGCATTTCATTATAAGCTGCTGAATGTAATATACGAAGAAGATCATTTTAATTATAAGTGGACAAAAGGAAGATCTACGCTGCGTTCCCACTAAGCAACTATCAGACTATCAGCAACACTCACCTTCTCCATCTAATGCAGTTACACAAACTAATTAGGTCTGGCATTTCTAATGGGAACAGGGTTAACTATATTGCAGAGCCCCCAAGAGAAACTGGCATCAGATGAATTTGTTAAATATTGTGGTATCTGTTCTCAGCTATTTTTTTCTGCCCTGAGGAAGCTTATGAGATAGGTAGCCAAAATGTGGGCAGAGAGTTTGGACGACAGGCCATTGATCTCTCTGTTTTGTCTTGAACTCGTTTTGCTGTGCTTGGTGCTGCCCTCTGGAAGCTCATCAGATAGCAGAGGACGGTGATGTTCCTCTCCACTTGCAGACTCCTGCATGGTTAGTTTTTGTTTTACAAAGTGAAGTGCCTTGGTGTCATTCACAACTGTTTTGTACCTAATTCCTATTTCAAATCCTGGGCAGAAAATTTTCAGAGGAGAAAAAGGGAAAATTCAGTCCAAGGTGGTGTCTTAGGGCAACTGTTCCCCTCCAGCTGTGTTCTTCCCCATTAAGAGGACAGTTGACAACTTTCATACAGGTTTACTTCTTGACTTTTTGCATATAAGCACCTGATAGTTACACAACAGAATCAAATATTTCCTGTACCCTACAGCATCCAAAGAGTCTGCATTACTTACTGCAGGGGCAGCCCTCCTTAATGCTGTCACTTAAAATATTTGAAACATAGAGAAGACACATCAAAGGGTGAATATTATGTTATTTTATTATATGAATTACTTTCCAGACGTGAATATCTGAGGGTCATTTTCTGCCTGTGGAGCAATGGGTGTGCTGAGGTTAGCAAGGAAAAAAAGAGGCCAAGCAGCAGAGCAATACGTGATGTAACGCTGGGTATGTGGGATTGGGAGCACAGGAATGCGGGAGCACCAAGCAATGAAGCAGCACCTGTGCACCGTGGCTGTGGGAGCAGCCCCGTGTGTTCAAGGCACCACTGGGTGAAGGTGATAAGCTGAGAGGTTCCTCCACATCTGTCATGGTGTGGCTTGGGGGGAACATGGGGCAAGGTGCCTCCCCACTGTCACAATCGAGACAGTCTAGGCATGCCCTGGGGCAGAAGGATGGCCATCAGGAAGTTTAAGCACCAACAGCCTCTGTGCCCTGGTAGGGTCAGACAGTGCCTGATGAGAGTCTGTCCTGTGCCAGTCCCCCTGAGATTCCCTGCCAATCCAGGAACCACAAAAACTGACTCCAAGTGTACAGAAGCACAGGACCAGCTTATACAAAAAGCCATACAGGTGTTTTAGAAAATCCTTTCCTCCCTCTTCCTGTGCATCAGTTCAGTCAACACTGAAATGCAGGTGTCACCCAGTAATCTTTGTAAAGTGGTCAGAGGGCTTCAGATGAAAAATGCATGTGACATTAATAAGTTATTTTGTTCCCTATAGGAGATGAAGCGATCACATTAAGAAAGAAAAACTTCGTAGAAAGCGTGAATTGCTCCATCAATACTGAATATAAACTGGGCACAGGATTCACTTTCCAAGAAAATGAAAAACTTGCTATTTATTTCACAAATTTTGCCAACATATTCTGCTAAGCCTCTTGACTCCAAGGTTAAGCCCAACCAGCTGTGAATTTTATTGAGGTTACTTGTAAATCTTAATTTCAATTACTTTTTTGCAATAATTGTGTTGCTGCTCCCAGTACTCTCTGATGCTCAGAGTGACAGATCTGGCTGGCTCTCCTGACCTGTCTGCTGTGTCCTGCGTCCAGACGCACTCGTCTGCTTGTATAACCCTCTGCTCACAATCCTGCCGCTACGCATTACTGATGTGCAGCGGTGGGAGATTACATACTGCAGCGGAAGACAGAAATATTGTAAACACATTTACTTAATGTTGCTGCCTTTGGCTCTCCTCTTGGTGATCCTTCATGCCAGAAAGACTCTGCCCACTGTAAGAAGCACACTTGGTTTTTAGGGTGCTGTTTCTCTTCCAGAAGAATGCAGGACAGGAGGACACCTCCTGACTCATCCAGTCCACTGCAGGTATCTGCATCATACAGCCCCTATTTGTGGATTTCTCAAACTCCATTTTCGCATGAGCTAGGCCATTTGTCTTGTGGTCTTCAGAGAAGGCTGTTCCACAGACTTTGCTGCTCCAGTGGTTAGAGATTTGCTTCTCATTCCCAGCCAAAATTTATTCATGGCTAGTTTATACCCATTTGTTCTTGTGCCAGCATTGTCCTTCAGTTTAAATAGCTTTTCTCCTTCCCTAGTGTTTACCCCCTTTGATGTATTTATAGACTACAACCATATCCCCTCTTGGCCTTTCTTTAGCTAGGCTAAACAGCCGAGTGCCTCTGGTCTCCTCTGAGAGTGCAGGCTTTCCATTCCCTTATTTGGCTTAACAGCCCGGCTCCGCAGCCACTGCAGGCCAAGATCCCTTTTCCTGAGCCTGCTTTCCTGGCCACGTACTACAGTAATCCAGGTGAGCCCTCGTACCACCAAACCCTTGTACAACTGGCTGTGGTTTCACTAATAACATTGATACTTCCCCCTCCCTGGACTCACCAGGTCAATCTCAGCAGGTTCATTAGGAAGCATGATTCGTCCCCTGCAGGTCACATCACATCATTGGTGTTTTACAGTTATCTTACAGCTATATAAGATCTTCAGCACTTCCTCCCACTCTATCATTTCTAGTTGAAAGCATCAATTCTTCCTACTGGTCCCTCAGAAACTGCACTTTGTAATAAGGGTTTTCATCCCATTGCACTATTCCAGTGCTAAAATCATCCCATTCTTCTTGTGTGGTAGCCTGGATATCCAGTCGCCAGTGCTTCCCGCCTTGGTGTCATCACCAACTGCGCTGCTTTGAGATTATGCATCATGGTTATTAATGAACATGTTAAACAAGATCCATGCCAAGACTCATCTTTGAAGAACCCTATTGTAACCAACTTCCACCTGAGATTTCCCCTTTCATTTCAAACCATGCTCCTTAAAGAGGAACCATCTGTCTGACTCTGTCCAGCACATCCCCCAGATTTACTTTGATTTTACCTAAGTGGTTTTCAATTAACCTTTCTATGTACATATATCTATCTAATAGAAATAAAAGCTTATGTGCTGGTTTGAAAGTCAGTGCAGGCAGACTTTCTACGGGGTTTCCATATAAGGTCAGTTCTGCCAAGAAACTTCAGTTCTAACCTCTAACATTTCTACAACTTCAGTCTGAGATCTCTCTTCAGCAGGACTTGCCAACTGTAGTGCTCAAGTTCGGGTGTTAGCAGACATGTTTTGCTCTGCTTCAGTCTCCCAGCGGGTTATGAAGCCAAATTCATGATTCAAATGACTGAACTCACTATTCAGGCTTAGTACACTTTTTTATGGGAATTTGGAATGGGGTGAAAATTCTTTTGTGCTCTGGCCTGTGTTGCTCAGACCTTGGCCTGCAGAGAAATAGCAAAAATGATATTTGTACCCTGTACATTCAAAATGGGTGAGACTATAAATATCTTGAAGTCCTGAAAAAACATTCCTCCTAGTTCTTCAATTAAGACTGCAAGACTTCTCCCTCAACAACTCCATGTGATTCCCCACAAAGATCTGTCTGTCTTCTTTTCTTCTTTGTTCCAAAGGGTTTAGAGACTTTCGGAGGAGTTGGTGGTGACATCCCACAAACCAAAGAACAGATCTACTTCTCTTTTAGGCTCAAATAAAGCAAAAGAGGAGAAATTACTGAATATTTGGCTGCCCTTTTGATGACAGGAAAAGCAGTCCTTGCCCTCCTTCCCTTGAACAGTTCAGGTTTTGGATATCTCACAATGTTATCGGCTAGTTCTTCTGAATGTGTTATATAAACGAGAACGGAACGATTCTCCCTTTAAAAAAAAAAGGAAAAAGCTTTCAGAAATATCACATTCATCTAGTTAAGCCTGTTCCCTGCACTATAATTTTGCTTTTTTTATTAACATTAGAGCATTCTCTGACCTGAAGAATAAGCTTTCACCTTTGCATGTTGAGGGCTGGCTGACAAGCCTTCACCTTGTACCTACACCCAAGATGATCTAAAGCCAAGGACCAGATGATACTCCCATGACACTCCAGACCTCATCTTACTCACTTGGTGGACAGTTATCCTGGCTTCAGCTCTAAGAATAATGGATTTGAGGATTTGTCTGCTGAACAGAGCAATCAGGCAGAAAAGGTTTTAATTTGGTATGAGGTTGTATTTTCCATCCCTTTTTGCTAAAATGAAGGAACTCCACAACAACAACAAATGACATAATTCAGTTTGACATTGGAAGTTGAGCAAACTGAGACCGTGTTCTCCTCAAGCAGTTTTGTGAAACTAGCCTCCAATATTTCTGTTTCTGTCTGAAATCAGCCCATGAATTTGGGTTTGCTCAGTCACTCTCTAGACTCCAGCGATGGTAGTGAATCGATTTCCACAGTTTGTATGGAGACAGCTAAATTTAGGTTTCTGAAACTGGAGTTAGATGCCCCCCACTTTCTGGAGATTAGTAATGTGGAGAGGCTGATACTAAAATGATGACCTCCTGAGCTGCTGTCAAAGGATGTAACTTGGTAAAGGTTGTTTCTAGATTCAAAGCATTTAGTGTGTACCTGCACACATGTTTGGACCCAGTCCAGCCCCCTTGCTCTGTTCAGGCAACACTGGGGGCTCTGGCTGTGAATTTCCAGCGGATGGTCCCTTCCACCAAGGAAGCTCCCTGCTGACCTGAACCCAGCAGAGGGAACACTTTCACTGGCCTCTGCCTCTCCTGTCAATACAGGACACAGGCTGAAGATGAGCAGAGCCAGGCAGCTGGGTCCCCAGTGCATACGGAGCTTGTGGTGTCAGTCGGAGATGTCCCTGGGAGCTGCAGATCCCAAGCCACTGCACCAGCTGGTGCAGAGTCACAGTGTGCAGCTGGGTGCCTGGAGCCAGATTTCTCCCCCTCTCCTCTCCTTCCCTCCCCTTCCAGAGCATCGTCTATGGCTGAGAAAACTTGGATGTAGGAAGCATCCGAACCAAAAGCACAGGGAGGGGACTGTACCAGCCTGCAGCTGCTTAGCATCTCAAAGGGAAGACTGAATTCCTTGTATCTGGCAATTGAGATGCAGGCAGACACTTATTGACAGATTTAGTTCATATTCCAGTCCACCATGTGTACAGATAATGCACTCTGAGATTAAGCTACTGTAGCAATAAATTTGCTAACCTAATTTTAAAAGATAAAAGCTCCAGTGAAGTGAGGCCTCATGGCACACTCCACTCCATTTGATTTCCAATGCTTTGGAGGATGAGGCAAGAAAGCCCTCCCTCAGGTAGCTGCTCAGCGCCTCTGACCTCCTCCTCCGAAAGCAAATCTTCTGGGGAAGGAAATAGAGCAGCACTAAAACTCCCCTCCCTCTGGGTACCGGCATCTGCTGTCACTCTTTGCAGCTCACATGAAAGGCCATATGGAGCAGGGATTGGAGAAGCCCTTCAAGCAAAATAATGAGGAGTGATCTCCTGAATCAGAAGACCTGCCTCCCCTTGCCCCCTCTCTCCCCATTCCTGAAGCAGTTCCCAACTGCCCTCCCCATGGGTTTTGGATAGCCGCAAGCACCACCAGCCCTGCCCCTGGACCACTTACTGGTCTGGAAACAGAGGTAGCTTCTGAGTACTGGTGGCACAGGAGGTGCTGATTCCCACAGGCTATTGCAGCTCAGCAGCAAGAACTGGCACCAGAAAGAGGAAGGAGAGAGCAGCCTGTGGCATAGTGATGCAGGGAAGACACCTTGCTGGGCCTTTGTACATGTTTTGAGGTGAGGGATGGCTGAATGCACTGGGCATCACAGAAAGTTGGATGGTGTCTGGGGATTGCTCAATACCCGCAGGTCTCCTGTGGCAGCAATTTAGGGATAGATACTGCAGCTGGTAAGGAAATGCCAAGAGCTGAGCATTTCAAGCTGGATGGCAGCTCGGACCTCAGCAGAGGAACCACTGAACTTGTCCATCCCTGCAGCCTCAGAGACAGGAGTGGCTCTACTGCAATGTGGCTGAGACCTGGGGAAAGAGGTGGCTGCGTGTGCACAGGGCAGCTGCGCAAAGAGGCAATCAGGTGTTCTGTGTCTCCCGCACAAAGACATCACAAGTCTTAACAGGTCATTGATTTTCACTCTTGATTGAGCTGCCTAGCATTGCTAGTTGTCCCAGAGTTTCTTATGCAACTTAACTGAATTAAATTCTTCATCTGGCTGAGCTGCAAGGTTGGCATTGTTAGAAACCACAAGCATGAAGTCCATGTAATGTTGGTGGCAGTAACTTTATTTCTCTTGGCCATGCTAGGGGAGTTTTCAAGCTACACCAAACTTTCCCTAGCATTTCGTTGTCTTCAGATTTGAAAAGGCAGTATTTACATTGCAGGCTCTAGCAATGTGCTCTGTGTGTGCCAGTTTAACATCATTTTAAATAACTGATCAGGACAAAAAGAAATCTTTGTGTTGGTTATGTTGTCTTCCTTTATGAAAGCCTGAATGTACAATGCTCCAAATGGTGTGCTAAAAGCATCTGCAGTTAGCTGATGGTGGCATTTTGTTAGCATGGAATCCACATTGCTTCTATGTCATCAAAATCCAAATAAATTAGTTCTGTTTGTGCTGTTTGAGTGCTTATAGTGTGCTGCAGTTCAAAGGGAAATCACACAAAAAATGTAACATTGTCAGGCAGTCCCACCCTGTCCATAATTGTTGCCCATACACAAAGCTGCTGTAACCTATTTACTTGCACCAGCTTCACAACCGGCCTCCAGACAGAAGCCAGGGTTGACCCCAGTTCTAGATGTGAACTTCAGACAAGGTTTTCAGGAAGCCTTCAAAAATACCTGTTGGTGGTTTCAGTAGGGTTCACCAGGACCAGCTCCTCAGGCCTTCCTTTGCTTGCTTATTTTCAGATCTTCTAGGCATTTCACCATGAGCGCATTTCAAAGAGGAGTGCTTGCAATTTTTTTATGAACCATGGCTGATATTAGGCAGTTGGTTGGAAAAACATTTTTTGCCTGGAGTCTTTGGCCAATATGCACATTGCTTACAAGCTCTTGTTTGAATGAGTTGTCGCACAGGTGCATGAAACACTGCACTCGGAGAAACCCTTTCCTTCACTGCTGGCCTTGGTATAAGCAGTTTCAGTCACCCTGCACAGCTCCTGAAGCTGGTTATCAGCTCTGTGCACAGCACACCCATATTATCCTCCACCACCTCTGTACGAGCCCCGCTCTGCTGTGGTTCTTATTTTCTTTGGCTTGGTCTGACTAACGACCTTCTTCTTCTCCACCTGTATGTGCTTGAGAAGATGCAGTGCCTGGTGGGATGCAAGGTGGAGTGGGCTATCCAAGCCACAGCCCCTGGATGGGACAGTGTTAGAGGAGACACTGGAGGCAGTAGGGCAGTAAGCAGGGTTTGATGAGGGCAGATGTTTTGTGTGAGTCTCATCAGTTTCCATCAGTTCTCCCTTGGCCAAGCTGAGGGAGTCTTTAGGCTCAATTCTTCGGGATCCTCCAGAAAGGCTGCTTGTAGCTGCTGGGCTTCACTCTGGTGTAAGAAGCTATCCTTTCACTGATCTAAGGGAGGGAGACAGCTGTGTGTTAGGGGAAGATCTGGCCCGCTTCCGTCATGCTACATCGTCATTTTCCACAAAAACATTTACCAGCAATTGCTCCAGCCCATTGCCAAAAAGGAGTAGTTTCTCTTCCTTCAAATAAAAGTGAATGGAGCACTTGAGCCACACCACGTTCTTATAAATGGTAGTTTCTCACAATAAATGTGCCACATACATAGGAAGAAATCATAATAGAGGGGCCAGCACACACGTCCAGGCTTTGATTGCAAACTTCCAGCTCTGGGAAGGCAATGAGTGATCTTTATGTTGAATTGTAACTGCAGCTATTTCCTTTTTCCTAAGATAGTGTCTGTTACCATGGCCACAACCTTCAGAATTTTCTGGCTATTGTACAGTCACTAATAGGAGTGAAAGAGCAGATGTTTAATTACATTCTTCTTGCTCCATTCACTAAGGCACAGCTGACATTTTAGGAGTCTTCAGTAAAAAAAATCCATTTTCATTGTTTATCATTTTCCTAGAGAAAAATAGCAGAAGTTAATTAATATATGCCAGCATGTACTTCGTCTACAACTTCTAAGTAGGGGTGAGAAAACCAGTTTCTTTACATCTTAAAGACTGAATATTAGACAGTCAGGGGTAGGTGAAAACCATGCTGTCGAAAACCAGGACCTTCCAATTTTTTTCCTGGTCACCGATGGCCCCAAAAGACTGATCAAGTCCTTTGAACCCTCTGTTTTCCACCCAAAGAAGCACTGTTGAACCAGGGACCCTCTCTGTGTAGTTTTACATCACCAGCAGAGTCTTGCACAGGCCCTGCAGCAGCCCCTGGCAAACTGCTCATGTGTTGTGACTGCAGGTACACGCTCAACATCCCTACTGTGCGGACAAACCTCTGGGATTTATTAAGACACAAGACCACGCAAGAAGCTGCTTCTCCACCATATTATGGCTCTTCTGATCTGTGAAGAGTCAAAACTTACCCAGGAGATTGCTCAGACAAGAAGACTGCAGTGCATGCAGTCCCCTAGGTCTCTCATAGATTGTTCTTGGTCTGTTCCTCTTAGACAATGTTACCACATGTGTCACAGTATAGGAGATGTCTTCATTAGAGCTTTCTGGACAGAGCAAACCAAATATAGGGTTGCCTAAGTTTAATATTTTGTCTCTAAATGGTGGTGACCCCAGCAGGTCATGAGAGGCTTGGGCTTTCCCTGTGCAGACCTCCCACTAGACTCTCTCAGGCCAAAGGAACAGCTAGTTTCTGGATCACAAGAAAGATCAAGTATGAGGTAGGTGCTGAGTCCTACTGAAACTGGTATGTAACTTGGATTATGCCGAGATATGTGATAAGAAGGCAACCTCTGATATCTGCACACTTCTCAAGATAAATGGCCACTGAGCAGGGACTTTTGGATTTTTCGCTTGAGCAGGTTTGGATGGAAGGACCTTACTTTTCATCTCGCTCTTACTTTCAGTGTTTAAACTTATTTGTATCTGTCTCTTGTTGCTCTGTGCCTGAGCTCTTCACCAAAGACTTCCTTGTTGGACCGAAGTGTTGCGAAGGTGTTTTCATTGTTTTGCTGTTGTTGCCTGGCTCCCCTTGGTGTTGGTATTTGCCCTAGCTAGTACTGCTGCTAATGTGAATCTATCCACATGTTAAACGACTATAATCTCAGCAGCGGTTATGCTGATGAACACTGATTTAAAGATTTTGCAAAACAGGGCAAAGGACAGTACTGCCTTTCCCTTGAAAGCACAGCGCAGGCTATGGGGGGAGATCCAGCATGGGATTCTCACTGAAACCCCAAATGGAAACAGAGATGCCAAAAGAGGGGGTTTAGGTCAGGGTCAATGGCTGCGGAAATTCCCACAGTGACAGAGATGTGGTCAGCGTATAGCAGCTTCTCACAGTCCCTGCTACTACGTAGTGCTTACAGCATCTCCACTTCCACAGTTGCCTCTGGGTGGGCAGGGGAGTAGCTGACCGATGATGAATGTGCCTCTCAGCTGTGGTGGGGGACAGGCCAGCTGCCCAACAGTCGCTTCTCCTTTGACCATGGAAAGGTTGAGCTTTGGGCTTTATGAACTGATTCTTTCTACAACAGTAGTATGATCCTTCAGGCCTGTCTTTAATAACTTGGCCAAAGCTTAATACCATGCTACCTAGCCTGACTGAGTTAGTTTAGGACAGAATTAATCTGTTACCTACACAGGCCAGAACGATAGAATCATTTAGGTTGGAAAGGACCTTTAAGATCATAAATTCCAACCGCTAACCTAGCACTGCCAAGTCCACCACTAAACCATGTCCCTAAGCACCACATCTACTCGTCTTTAAATACCTCCAGGGATGGTGACTCCACCACTTCCCTGGGCAGCCTGTTCCACTGCTTGACAACCCTTTCGGGGAAGAAATTTTCCCTAATATCCAATCTAAACCTCCCCTGGTGCAACTTGAGGCAGTTTCCTCTTGTTCTATCACTTGATACTTGGGAGAAGAGACTGACACCCACCTCACTACAACCTCCTTTCAGGTACTTGTAGACAGCAATAAGGTCTCCCCTGAGCCTCTTTTCTACAGACTAAACAACCCCAGTTCCCTCAGCTGCTCCTCATAAGACTTGTTCTCCAGACCCTTCACCAGCTTCATTGCCCTTCTTTGGACTCTCTCCAGCACCTCGATGTCTTTCTTGCAGTGAGGGGCCCAAAACTGAATACAGTATTCAAGGTGCAGCCTCACCAGTGCTGAGTACAGAGGGATGATCACTTCCCTAGTCCTGCTGGCCACTTTCTTTCTGATACAAACCAGGATGCTGTTGGCCTTCTTAGCCACCTGGGCACACTGCTGCTCATATTCAGTCGGCCACTGACCAACAGCCCCAGGTCCTTTTCCAGCAGCCAGCTTTCCAGCCACTCTTCTCCCAGCCTGTAGCGGTGCATGGGGTTATTGTGACCCAAGTGCAGGACCCGACACTTGGCCTTGTTGAACCTCATACAGTTGGCCTCGGCCCATCAATCCAGCCTGTCCAGATCCCTCTGCAGAGCCTTCCTATCCTCAAGCAGATCAACACTCCTGCCCAACTTGGTGTCAGCTGTGAATTTACTGAGGGTGTACTTGATCCCCTTCTCCAGATCGTTGATAAAGATATTAAAGAGAACTGGCCCCAATACTGAGCCCTGGGGAACACCACTTGTGACCGGCCACCAACTGGATTTAACTCCATTCACCACAACTCTTTGGGCCCAGCCATCCAGCCATTTTTTTACCCAGCGAAGTGTACGCCCATCCAAGCCATGAGCAGCCAATTTCTCCAGGAGAATGCTCTGTGAAACGATGTCAAAGGCTTTACTAAAGTCTAGGTACACAGTATCCACAGCCTTTCCCTCATCCACTAAGCAGATTATCTTGTCATAGAATGGAAACATAATCTCCCTGGAGTCGGAGAGGAAGCAGGAGAGGGTCTTTTCATTGGGAAGCACATTTTTAAGTAATCTCTTATTTAAGGCACATTTTTAGTTTGCAGTCACAGAAAGAAACAAGTGCCCAGCTTCCAGCAACTGCTTCACACTCCATGCATGTCTGACCACATCTCTCACTGCAGCAGCTCAACAGACCTGCAGCTCAAAGGTCACGCAAAGGTGCAGTCAGTTCTGTGCAAAGCAGCTCTGATGACCGACTGTCCTGTCTAGCAGATTTGAAGGACCCATTTGGTTCTCTCTTCAAGCCATTCACAGTTCAGCCTGTCATCCCACCGCTGCAGCCTGCTCCCCACTCTGTTTTGTACTAACTTATCTGCTAACCTAACCAGGGGGCCTCTTGTTTTCTCCTCTTGAAATTGTGTCCATGTTTCTATATTGTTTAAGCTGTTACACATGTACATACGCACACACATATGTGTAATTCATACATGTACATATACCTATATTACATGGAAAGATAAAGGTGAATTTTCAAAGTTAAATAGTTGGAAAAGCTGAAATTTGGGTGATCTGTGCTTTCACCTCTCAACTCTTCCAGCTTGCACCTATTTTCATATAATTAGAGCATATGTATTAATGCAGCAAGATGTGCCTTTGCTTTATGCTTCATTTTTGTGACATCCCTTGGAAACTAATTCCAGAAATTCAAGAGTGGGATCTCTTTGTGATGAGGAAGATCACTTTGGAGAGGGGGAATTTACTTATCATTCAAAAGCTGTGCACCCCTGAGCCTTTTATTCAGTGCTACCTCAAATGTAGAGAGAGCCTTTACTTGCAAATTGGTGTAACCTCTCCTGCATTGCACCACAACTCTTCCCCCCTAATAGTTTGTTTCCATGTGTGAGCGTACAAGAGAATTTACACACATTACTGTACCATCAAGTGCAACTTTTCCCATTTACTTTTGTATGGGTCTGTGAATATCTCAAGAAATATCTGGAGAGCTTCCGATTTCGGACAATCCAATCTATGTGTGTTTCTCAGAAATAATAAGATGCATCCAGACATCCTTGTTCCATGATCATTACCATGCAACTTTCAGTAGGGTCTCAGTGTGTTTCTAGAAGATCATCTCATCAAGGAGCCATACTTCCCTCTGTGAATGAGATATTTTAGACACTTTTCAGTCAAATTTTAATCAACTTTGCTTTTGTTATCAGCTGGCTTCGTAAATGAATGGGTTTGGAATATATAAGAGCTGCAGAACTCCCAGATGAAAAATGTGATTTCCCAAATGGCCATTCAATGGAGACAAGAGTGGTAATCTGCTGAGATAGATGCCTGCAGAAAAAAAATCAACAGAATAACACTTTTATGTTTGAGACTACTTTCAAAGTTCGTGTGTTGCATTTTTTAGGAAACAACATACTGTTGAGTTTAGTGATTATATTTTTGTCCCTCTTTGCATTAATTATTTGCTTTGCTTAAATTTATGTGTTAGATCTGGCAACAGTATTGGAAAAAACAGTCTGTGCTTTGTGTGTAATGTGTGTATATGTAATACAGTAAGATTATACGAATTTAAACAAACTCTTAATTCACCTCTGTGACCATTAGTAAGTTAGTAATTCAGCAGATATATATAGAATGTCTCAGAAATGAGACAGAGTTATCCTAGCTAGGCATTGTATCAAACCCCTGTTGAATGTAGGATTTTTTGTTCTCCAATATGTGACTTCTTTCATCTTTTCTTCAGTCCAGCTACCACATACAGAGGCTACTGTCTTTGAGCATCTCATGAATATTCTGAAGAACAAATAATTTAATGATAAACCTGAGCTGCCTCGTCTTTCCTGAGCATTCTTGTATACTTTGGACTCACTTCAAACCTGTGCTTAAAAGGACTGGTATTTATTAATAAATAGTAAAATTGGATTCTAGGTGAAATGTGTAAAATACTAGGATGTTCATGCTTGTGATTCCAAGGGGAGCTGGACAGACCATGCTCTGCTCAGTGTTGGACGTATGTCCTCAAGTTTTTGCTACGTGTTTGGCCTAGGCAGTCCAGTTCTGCCTTCTACCTTGGGGCAAAAGGAAAAAAAATCCCCTCAAACCTCTTAGCTGATAAGATGCTGGCAAAACTGAGCATCTGCTTGGTTGTGAGGTGCCTGTGTTTAGACCTGTTACAGCATTCAGGAGTTGCCTTCTCCATTTCTTCATTCTTTATTGTCACCAATCAAGAACTAGACAAGTGAAAACATGTGCATGGATATACCTGCCTATATAGTGTGAAATAGGTGTTGTCACCATGATGGTTGAAGAGTATAAGAGATTTTTAAGAGAGAGAATATTTTTATTAGATTAGTTTATATACTGTGAAAAAGCAGAATGCACCTTTGATGTATACTGGTGAGTGTTACAGGCTGGAATCTACATGAAGAAATCATTAAAGAATTACAGCCTGGGCTGGAATGAGGTCACACCTGGAAATAAGATTTTTCCTGAGGTCTCCCACTTGGTTTCAAGTAGGCTCTAACTTTGCCCAGTTCATCAGCAGGAGTCAATTGTCCCAAGAACCAAGAAGCATCAGGTGAAATCAGGTCCTGCCAAAGCTCCCCAAGGTCTTCAAATCAGTGGGTACAAGACATGTTTGTCACCAGATATGATACAGATCTTCTAATGCATCATCTGCCTCCTTTAAAATGAAGAAGGTGAGATTGCATAAGGCCTGCAAGTCAGAATGAGCTCACACAGACAACTGAGAAGTAGAGAGAGACGTATAATCAAGATTAGGAAAATGTTCTTTTATAAAATGGCCACTCTAGTGCTAGCCTCGCAGTCCTGTTCCTGAAGAGAAGGCCTATATAAAATCTTTAAAATGAGCTTGAGGTGTCTAATACAAACCATGGTCTCAGGTTTGTCACAGTTTACAGCCCACTGCAATACAGCTCTCACCACATTTCTGCTAATCCACTGCTTTTCAGGTGCTAACTGTCTATCACCCGCTCCACAGAGGTTAACGACCACCTCCCCCTCCACTAATATCCTTCTTTGCTCCAAATGTGCTAATTACCCTTTTTTGACATGTTTCTAGTGCATTAACAATGATTAATTTACAGGCAACCTGTTTCTCTCTTGTGTTTTGCTTGGGGCTCACTGCTTTGTCTGACCCACTAAGGTACCTGTGAGAGTCCGTTTATTTTTACCTCATTAGGTGGTCAAATAAAAGATTTGTGAAGACCTTTCTTCACAAATACAGTTTCTTAGCAGTGGTTTTTAACCATTCTCATGCAGTTCTGCAATAGTTATCCTTTTCTATCCATTTCATGTGTAAAAGAGGGTGAAGACACACAAATTTTGTGCTCTTGAGGACTACCTGTTGGTACCCTGCTAAGGGGCAGCACCTGGGGCCTTCTAGGAGTGCTAATATAGACCTCCAGTCAGGAAACAAACCCACTATTTGATTTCCAGATGCATATCTAAGCAGTGGGTGGAGAAGGGTACACAAAACTTGCTTGGAAAGACCTTTTTTTTCCCTTGCATGAGCAATAGGAAAATCTAAGTAATGAGACTTGCATTATTTCACAGCAGGTTCCCAACTTTCAGCTTTGTGCTTGAGGTGGCTACAACAACTGTTGTGCCAGGACTCTGGCAGATCATGTTGCTGCCATCATGGATCCTCACCTCTTGGCCAATACAGGTTTTTTTACCACTTGCTAGCCACATGCGTAACCTCATTATGGCTGATACAACGTCATGGGGCATGGATTCTCCTCCATGCACTCACATTCCTGGTCCCTGGTAGTCCCTGTTAGAGGCCCTGGTATGTCCATGTCCTTTGCTCTGTTGGAAGGATATATAGATACATGGGCAAGAAGACTGCTTCCAGGTCTCTGTAAGACAAATCAGGATTTATTCAGGGACTAGGAATTAGGGGCTAATTTACTAAGCAATTAATGTAAGAATTATTGATGTTTCTAATTTTGTCAGCACAGGGAGGACCATCAGCCACGCTCAGAAATGCCAGCTCTTTGCTGATAACTCATAAAGTGGAATGGCTTTTTAATGAAGTTGCCAGAAGAAAGGTTTGCTGCCAAAATCAAGGATATTGCTCTATCCCACTCCTACTCCTTCATCAAGGAAACTTCCAAGTAAATTCTGGCTTTCTCCTGAAGTTGTTGTGTGGGGTTCTTCTTCTTTCTTTTTTTTTTTTTTTTTGAGTGTCAGAAAACCAACTCCAAAGTCAACTTTACTGCCAACCTTTTAAAAATCGTAAGAATGACATGATAAGGTGATAGGAGATTTCACAAATTGGTATGAGATCACTGAAACCAGTTCCCATCTGATCACAAATGAACGAATGATGTGTGGGTTTGAACTGTGTTCATGATATGATGATAGCTACATCTTTCATTTAGATTGAGATCAAATGAATCTTACCAAGTGCTGGGTGGTAAAGTGTTGATAAGTGACTGTTTTATCATCCTGTGGAGACTAATGTGAAAACATCCTTATTTTAATTTATCTGAGTGACAGATTTTAGAGCACTTTGCAGTGAAATATATCCTGTTTCTTCATGAACGGGTCCCTTTCCTAAAACATTCATTAAAAAGCAGTAAGTCTCCTGAGGAACATCCTTCTTTTAATAAAGAAAAAGTAAGTAGAAAATCATTTTTATATATATATTTGCATAGTTATCAATTTGTTAATCTTTCTTGGAGAATTCCTTTTGCAATTCACAGGAGGATCCCTGTGTTGCTCACTGATTTAAGTGACTTTCCAGTGAAGTCATTAGAACATTAAGATATGAGATGTTTGGTGGAACAGGATGTGCTTTCATTATTGAATAAGTGATTTGTATGGTGATTTTATATGGCACTTTACAAACAGTGGGCTGATTCTTCAGTGTTCATCCTGTTTCTAAGCAGTGGAACTTCACTGGTTTTCATAACATTGGTAACAGAGGAGAGAATTAGGAAATATTTGATGCATGAAGTGAAAGGACACGTGGAGTGTCCAGGGAGTGGGTTGGGACTGAAATTATCAGTGAAGATGATGTGGAAGGGAGAACTGACAGCTGAAGATATTTTAAGGACATCTTAAAAGCTATATGTAGCAAGCAGTGAGAGGGAGACATTTCAAGTACAAGGCCTTTATATTTATAAGGCATGATACTGAGAATGCAAGACGTTAAGGTTACTGTAGAAAGAACAGGGCATACGGGGCATACAGAGCAAGAAAAGAAACTGGAACAAATAATGTCAGAGAGAGAGATCTCTATTGGTTATATTATAATTACATAAAAGCATAGATCGCTGAATGGAACTGAAATACTGTCCATCTTGTAACTGGTGAATCTTCCATTAGCCACAGGCAAAAAAATCTGACTAGAGTCAGCATCTCACACACTTGCATACTTTTCCACTCCTTTCCATGTTTGAAAAGTATTGTTTCCCAGGAAAAGGAATCAGATCACCAAAATCTGAAATTCTTATCAAACATCAGTGATGATGCTGTTCAGAGTTCAGAAACTGCTCTTAATAACAGCAGCATTGGTACTCTACCATTAAGGCAAAAGCAGCAAGGCAAAAGTATGATGGATGAAATGGTAATAATTTGCTAGGAATTAGATACAGAATAAGTCTTCCCTATCTATTTCTTTTCGATTATTTAATTAGGGAAAGAGACACAGAGATTAAGCCATGGATGGTCTCCTTCCAACGTTTCCAAACCCTGCTGCTTCGGTCATAATACATTTCATTGTTAGGATACTGTTTCAACACAGTGTATGGTATGGGAAATGCCAATATTTGGAAACACTAGTGGTAGGAACAGAAATACAGAGGAAATAAAAGAGAAAAATTTAAAATAATAGTAAAAGTAAGAAAGATGGGGTTTGTTCCAGGGAGCTAAGAAATAGTGAAAAGTAAGAGATAAGGGAAAATGAGAAATAAATCATCATAGAAAGAACAAAGTTTTATACAATAATACAAATAAAAGTCCTAGGAAGTGAAAAATGGGGAGAAGCACTAAAAGTCACATACAAGAAATCTCAGAGAAGCTGACATCTTGAGAACAGTAAAGAGGCAAAAGTAAACAAGCCTAAAAATGTAATAGGATCAGCATTTCTATTTATTTACAGTCACTAGGAAGTGGTGAAAAGTGGCATTTTATTGCATGTTGGATAAAATCTCATTTTCCTAAAGTTAAACTTTGGAAAGAAGTTTTCTAGTTCTGCCACTTCTACTTTTCAACAACAATAATAAAAGTTTGTTGTTCACATGAGAAAAAAATAGTCTGTTTGTCTGAAAACAGTTATCTGATGAACTTTGTTTACTTCCTTAGAGGATGTTAATAGTGAAGGCAGAAATGCTGTTAACCCAATCATTTGTGGAGGAGTTCATCTTAGTTGCATTTATAGAAAATTTTCAGTGATGGCAGAAAAGTTTTCAAATTGATAATTCAGATTTTTCAGTCTAGATTCAGTCGTAGTTTTTATATAGTATTCCTCACTGCAGTTTGTGTAATGCTATGAACATGTAAATAATTTTTGTTGATTTCTTGCAAGCGTTTTATTTTCTTTTACTGCACTCTGTATTATGAGTACATGATAGATGCCATTACAAAGGTTCCTTTGTAAAACAGTACTGTTTATATGAGTGGCTACTACCTACGCTTACTATTGAGAACTGCTAGGATTTTGCTTATTGATAACAAGTAATAGCAAGAACATAAAGATTAAACAAGCATTTGTTTATATGTGTGTGAGAGAGATGGACAGAGAAGCACAGCAAATAATTTTTGCACTTAATTTGTAAAATGTTTTTCTATGCCTCTTAAGGGAGTTTGCTTACCGACCTTTACCATGTTGTTCAAACTCCCAAATTCATTCCGGTTGAGTAATTTCTAAAATCAGGCAGCACGCTGTGTAATGCATGAAATAGCAGTCAGGCAAGACACGGGTCTGTGTTTTTCACTGCGGGCTGTCAGGACTGGATGTCATTCTGACTTTAAAAATGAATACAAATCAAAATCTTCTTCCAGTAACCTTATAGATCATATCCAACCTAAGTTTCCCATCAGGTTAGTATACAAATGGTGCTTGGAGGAAACAGAGAGCAGTATCTCCATGTTAGATGCCTGTTGTACACCCCGAGATCCAGCCCTCCCAGGTCAGCTGTCCACATAGAGTGGGGAGAAGCAGGTACCCTGAGGTGGCTTGAGTAATCATCAATTTGTTAAGAAAAAGAGGAGACGCTGTCATCACCAAAGGTAACTGCATTCTTGTCCACAGGAAACTTTTCAGGCCACATAGCAAAGTGCCTGGAACTCGGGTCCACAGCTGAGCTTAGCAAGCAGACTGGATTGCTGGACAACCTCGGGGGCAATTATGTGGTTTTCTTGTACCTTATCTGCAGCATAAATAATATATCTGTGAAGAAAAATAACAAAGACATTGTCTTAAACCAGAATTAAAATGTTATATTATTTTGTTGGTGCTAAAGTCCTTCATGTCAATATGAGTTCTCAAATAGAATTCAAACCATGACTCATCTGGATGAAGTTATCTTTTGAAAACAAATAGATTTATCTTCTTATTAATGTTCAAAAATAGGCATTTATCATGGAACAAATATTTTATTTAAATTAATAGTTTAAAAACTTTGTAAAATGAAAGTAGCTTTCTGCACTGTAATTTGGGAATTACAAGTTCCCTTCAGATGTGGGGGCTGTAGGCTGTGCCATATGTCACTGGGAGGATGTTTTCTCATACATTTGCAGGAAAATCTTGGGTTTGAATGATGGATTCTGTGAATTTGGCAAGACCATATGAAGAACAAAATAAAAGTGGTTAGCTTCAAACTTCCCTAGACAACTAGGAGCAAGAAACTTGCCATATGTCACTGACTTTCATGAGCAATGCTGAACAGCAGAATATCACCCTGTTCTGCAGCGTTACATACTGCCCTAAGTCATTAATAAAAAGCAGATGGCTTTGTTGTTGATTAGAGCTGGTTAGAATCTGAAATTCCCATTCCAAAGGAAATTTTGACATTTATGTTTATATTCACTGCAAATTGGAACAAAACATCAAAATTTCCTGGTGGGATGGAAGCTAAAAATGATCTGGAAACATCAAGTTATTTCATTTGATTGGCAATGAACTGTTTTCTCAATAATGTCAAAACCACTGTAATACTAAAATTAACATCTAATATAAATGCCAAAACAAAATTAATAAAAATACAAAATCACACTGAAACTTTTTCTTTTATTGAAAGGAAAAGATAAAGTTGAAATGATCAACTCTGACATTTTCCCTGAATTTGTTTTCCCAAATGTGACACATTTCCACAAAAAATTTTGATTTCAGCTAAGCTGCATTACCTGATGGAAATGGATTCTCCTGAAAAAACATTCACCCAGTGCTGTTCTTCTAGGGCTAGTAATTCACAGACTCATCTTGCAAGTTCAAGGATGTAAAAATTCTGAGAAATAAGACATGCACAAAGAGAAAATTAAAACTTTATCTGCATTTTAGAAACTTCTTTGAAAACTGCTTTAAAAAATTCCTACAACTCCCACAAAATTCCTTTAGTCATCCATATCACCTCTTACATTATGTCCCTTGTGTTCAGGCCCACTTGACAGTGCTAGGTGCTGGACAAACCATCCCTGGCATGGACCTTCATATTTATGAACTTGTAAACTCTAACATTATCTTAGTGCATCTTGTTTCCATCTCCTTAGCAAGATTCTGGTCCTGCCTGCCAGAACCTCCCACTCTCCTGTTGCCTGCTTTCCCAGGGAAAGTTCCAATAAATTTCTTCAATATGGAACAAAAACTCAGAGTTACTCTCCAGGTAGGAACCTCCACCATCATTCCTTTCCCCATCATAAGAACATCTTTAAAAATATCTAGTTTGCCAGCTAACGGCTCCATTTTTTCCAATATCATGCTTTCATTTTATCTGTCAACACCAAGTCTCTGCTGTGGGACAGGAGACCATCTGTTAACGTTTTTTTTAAGGGTAGAGTAAGCACAAATGTCACTCTTTAGGAGTCACATGCTATTTATTTACAAAGATTAAAAAATCAAGATCATGAATTCACATCAGCTTCTCGTGTTTCTTTGTGCAACAGTAGCTTTCTGCTTTAGTTTCCACTACCTTCCACCAAGGTATTGCATATATGGTTACATAAAAGGACCAAACGAGATGTAGGACAGATTAGAAACCCGATAAAGTTGCTGCTAGATGAGTTTGATGACTGGTGCTCTTGGGTGCATTGGGGAAGATTATGTTACTACCAGTGAGTGCCTTACACAAAGGAGAGAAACACTTCAGAAGAGAGGAAAATGAACCGCGTTTGATGTAGCTGGAGATGTGAGTATCAGGACAAAGACAAATTGCAGTGACGCAGACATGTAGGAAGGCCGGCTTTTCTAAAGCACTCAGGCCTTCGTTAGATACCAAAACAGGTGGTGTGATTTTCTGGGAGATCTCAGTTTACTGGGTATAGATGCTTTTTTGAGAAGCTGCCTATTACACAGGTGCCCAAATGGAAGATGTGTTTCTTTTGAGAAGCCCAAGTTTAATTAAGGGTGCTGAGCACTTCAAAAATGTGACCTTGATCAGTTTAGGAAATGTGGTACAGAAAGGGATTGTTAAACAAAGAAACTTTAGGTGTCTGAGTTGCTTTCATAATAGGAGACACAATAACTGCAGAAAATGTCTGTCATTTGGATCTTGATATATGGTCTCCTTTTGAACGGATGCTGCTAGATAAAGTCACCTCCAGCTGGAACGGGCTGAGAGATTTTGCCAGCTCCCCTGCTGTTAGCTTAACACCCATGTTTATAAATACTGCAGATGTCCTGTGCTTGGTGAAACAGTTTAATGCATTAAAGTCTGGAAAAGCAGCCTCCTGAGGGTGGATGTCCTAACGTACTGTGTTAGCAAAGTCTCTCTTGCCCTTTATCACACAAAATCAGGCAAAGGCAAACACACTTTTACAAAAACACTATTTCCATAGAGCTGGAAGAAATCAAATATATAAATATGTATCTTATTCCCAAAAGAGTCATCTTGAGTACTGTGTTCAGTTCTGGGCCCCGTACTTCAAGAAAGATGTTGAGGTGTTGGAGCGAGTCCAGAGGAGGGCGACCAAGCTGGTGAAGGGTCTGGAGGGTCTGTCCTACGAGGAACGGCTGAGGAGCTGGGGTTGTTTAGCCTGGAGAAGAGGAGGCTCCGAGGTGACCTTATTGCAGTCTACAACTACCTGAAGGGAGGTTGTAGTGAAGTGGGAGTTGGCCTCTTCTCCCGGGCAACTAGCGATAGGACAAGAGGACACAGCCTCAAGCTTCGCCAGGGGAGGTTCAGGTTGGACATTAGGAAGAATTTCTTTTCAGAAAGGGTTATTAGACATTGGAATGGGCTGTCCAGGGAGGTGGTGGAGTCACCATCTCTGGATGTATTTAAGAAAAGACTGGACATGGCACTTAGTGCCATGGTCTAGTTGACAGGGTGGTGTCAGGGCAACGGTTGGACTCGATGATTGCTGAGGTCTCTTCCAACCTGGTTGATTCTGTGATTCTGTGAAGTCTGCCAAGACAAAGAGTTAGTTATTTTAAAGACCTTAGATGGTTCTGCCCAGGATTAATGAATAAATCATTGTTTTTTTCTACAAAGCCTATGGTAAACTGTTGTTCCTCAACTTTTCACTAATGAATGATTATGAACCAAAAAAGCACGTGAATATTGGCATGACTTTTATTGTTGTGAGCTCTTAAAGAATGAGGAAGAAATTAAATGAAATAGTAAGACCTTTTGGGAGTCTGGGAAGAGGGCTTAACCAAATCTGTGTGCATTTTCCCCCTCTTGTCTGATTTCTGTTCTCTTTTTTATTTCCTTATTTCTCACTAAGCAGGGAAAATGCTACTTTCAAGCTGTTCTGGGTGGATGAAGCCTTTGCTGGTCAGCCCTGGGGAATGACTGACTAACACTTACAGCATTATTTTTCACACTGCTCGTAGGATGGTAGTCCTCTGCATCACCTCCCAAAGCACACTGGACAAAGCCCAGGGCGCTGAGCAAGGCTGGAGGCCCAGACTCCCCTCCGTGTGTGCAGGGGAGCACAGGGCCCCTATTTACACCCACTTACACCTTGGAGGGTCATCATAGGATTTGTGTGTATCTCCAATTGTCCCTTTTCTGGCCATCTTCACTGCCTGTCTACCCCTATGCGGAAGCAGAGGTTATACCTTAAGTGAGCAGAAAACCTTCCTGAAGATGTTTATGTGCACCCTGTCTCAAGTGGCAAAGATTTTGCGCTAAGGTGGGTGACCTCCACCTCCCCTGTGTAATGGCCATGCTCTCAATGCAGCAGCAAGTAGTTGATCACCAGTAGCTTAAGAACAGACCTGGTAATGCCCCCACGCAAACAAAATCCGGTGTGTGGAGGTGGAGCGAACAGAGACCATTACATAAGCAAATACAGAGACACTCCTCTTCGACAGATAGATGTACACCACGTTTCAGTTAGGAGCGATTTCACAGACAAGCTCTGAGTCCTAAATGTAAAGCTTTAAGATGGAAATAGTGACCGACTGTGAATGCAAGAGGAGTCACTGGACAATATGCTGTGCTGTGCAAATCAGCATAACGTGCTCTTTTGCCCCCAGCTCCCAATATTAGAAAAGATCATGCCTGGTCATTTTTCCTGTACCCCACACTCAGCCTTACAGGAAATGCTTTGGAAATAGAGGCCTTCTCTGGAAGCCCCAATCATGCTGAAGCTGATGCAGAGGTGAGGGGGTGTGAGGACATCATCCCTTTTGCTATTTGAAGCCGAAACACTACTTGCTGGTCCCTAAACAATTCCAGCCAAGACCGTGGGCATTGCTGAGAGTAACGTGATAAGTACTAGGCTGTTATCTAGTTAACCCACTGATGCTGAAGACCCTGGTGGTAACATACTAGCATTTCTTGACAGGGGTGCTGCCTTTCTACTGTTTCTCCCTCCTCCACTCCCACGCCAGCTCTCATTGCTAAAATGCACAAAGGAATTACGATAAAGAGAAACAGGAGACAACATGGAGCAGCTGTAGCATTTCTCTGCCAGAGTAAATCTAAAGGGATAAGAGCCTGGGCTTTTGATGTTCAATATCCGTAAGCATCTCCAAGTTTGAAACACATGAACTCTGTGCAGCTGCTCCTGCTTGGACTGCCCACCTCAAGTAAAGCACAGAGCTATAAAGGGTTTACTTTTATTTCTTGTCTTGAATTTTTCCTGGGGGCTGTATCAGGAGAGCACGGAACGAGTACTGTCAAAGGAGCAACTAGGGGCACCTTTCGTAGGGGAAGGATCCCCAGTGACGGAGCTGGAGGAGCAGGAAGGTGACACAAAATAAAATGGTAACTTGGAGCAGTGAAAATGTTAGGATCCTGGAAACAGACTAACAGCCTAATACAAAATGAGTGAAATTTATTGTGATGAACCAGTTATGATGTACCAATACATAACTGGATGGCACATGTGTCCCCTGTTCCTTCTTATTGACAAATAAAGCATAAATACAGAATGATAATCCCATCCACAACTTTTCCTCTGGTTTTTTTTCACTCTTCATTTCTGCATTATTCTTCCTTCCTGTTCTTCAATGTCTGCTATAGTTTTAGCCAGAAGTTTTACTCTGTAGTATGTGTTTCAGGCCTTGGGTACTTGTTACACTGCACTGCAAATCTGTTTACTGCTGTTGCTTGTGAATATTCATAAGAGAATGTCAGATTTTTTAAATGAATCTTGCTCATGAATCTAATCCATTTTTTTTCTCTTTGCCAATATAAGCAGATAAATTGAGGATGGCAAAGCTCAGAATTTTACTCTGCATATATTTATTTTTTTGCTAAGTCCCTCTGTGATTTTTAATAAGTTTGGTTTTCTTTCAAAAATATGTTCCGAGATGCTACTTTTAAAAAAATTAAACAAAAGTCTTTCTTGGCAAGCATTGCCACAATGGTTACTCAAATGTATGTGTGAAAACAAACCAGAAATGGCCAGAAGGAAACAGAGTGACTGCTTCCAAGAGCCTGCAGGGTAGTTTTCTGTAGAAACAAGAAGAAAAATCTCCTGACCAGGTAGCGCTTGCCCTTCATGACAGGAGGCCATGTCTTGGCCAGGAAGTCATTCCCATGTCATTCCCAGGAAGTTATTCTTTCCAGCACTGCTGCTGCTCTAACCAAAAGCACTGTGTCCCACAAGTGGGATCCTGCACTAGCACTGAAATTTCCAACTGGAAGGTGGAGAGCAGGGCTGGATCTGAGGTTGTGAACATCAGAAGGGCAAGATGAGAACAGTGCGATAGAAGAGCGCTCTGCCCAGCCTGTTCATGGGAGCCCACTGAATGATTACAGAGTTTCCTGGTGCTGGGGCACAGCGGAGACCACTGAACACACATTCCTGCCTTGCTCACCTGAGACTCACTGGAGAGCTACAGGATGACAAACAGTGCATTGCCCGTATTTACTGTTGGGTTTGCATTCATGATCCAGCCATGGCAATGTTGGTGTTCCAGCTACAGCGAAACAGCATACACAGATGGGAAGAAAATGTATCATTGGAGATAGTTTCTGCTTTGAACTATCTCATTACATAACATGTACAGCAGTTAGCAGTGTTACAGCCTGAAGGAATAACCGACCTCATGAAGGGAACTTGGCTTTAATACCAGAATGTGTTCACCAAGGCCTTGACTTTCGTAAATGCACATGCCTTCCTCCATTCTGTAAGGGCACAGACAAAGAGGAACCAGAGACGCACCTGGAAACGTGCACACGCTGGATCACAAATTACAGCAGAATTTGCAGAGACTGCCACATGCTGTAATTGGTGAACTGGTATTTGCTATCTGAAGCTTTACCAAGCAATGATAGCAGCTGGCAGAGGAGAAGGAAGAGAGTAGCTCTAACTCTGTGAAGTGTTGACAATAGGGCAAAATTTTGGCCTGGAAGCCCTGGGAACACACTCCTCAGCCAAAGCCCCATGCTCTGAGATGCACTGCAGTCTCCCCCTGACACCCCCTGCTTATCACAGGGTAAAGGGATGCTGAGCTGCAAGGTTTGATCAACCAGGAGAGAGCAGCACCCCTTCTTTGAGCTTGTGACAGAGTGGAATTGCACAGTGACAGGCAGAGAAGTAACTGGAAGGAGTGGCAGAAGGTGATGGCAGGAGAATTTAGCTTGCAGGAACCCTATGCACTGTACTGTGGAGGCTGGGATGCAGTGACAGGAGATGACTGCTGGTGGGTAGGACATGAAAGAAGGTGAGATCTCTGCCATACCCAGATGTGTAGACAGCTTGAGAGATAGATGGTGTATATGAGTCCACTTGTCACATGTCCAGGGTTTTTTAATGATCAGCAGTTACTCTGGAGGAAAAAAGACAGTGGTGATGGTGAGTGGAGAATCACAGGGGCTGAAGAAAACACTCGTACAGCAGACAAGCCATTAGGCATTGCCACAGGGGACTGACTCACGCTGGAGCTCTGCTTTCTTGGGACTGTCAGGTAGCAGCACTGGTTCAGAGTGATGCTGTTTTCCCACTCCACCTTTGGCTCATTCCAGCGGTTGTCAGGAACTTCTTCAGCTGCTTGGCAGAGATTGAAATCCCACAATTGCTAGTCTCAGGGAAATTTTCAAATTATGTGTTAGAAATGTTAAAGACAGCATTGGCCCCATAAGTGGATTATTTCTTGGAAACAGGTCAGATCGTGTGTGTAAGAAACCAAGAAACAGCAGTTTCTGAAGACAAACAACAACGAGGTGGTTCATCCCTGTTTTCTGTAATGTTACGGAGCCATATTTCTAGTCAAGTAAGCTGGTACCGGTATGTCCATCATCCAGCTGTCTGTCAGCTATGCTGGAGAAGTGTCCTGCTCACTTTAGTGGTGTGTTATCAAAACTTTCTCCATCCATGCCCCAGAATTCTGTGTGCGTCCTGTGGCCTTAGGACTGTATAAACCAGCTGTGTAAAAGGCTTCCTGCATTGTCCAGTGTTATCTCTCTGCCACTGAAAGACTGTTCCCTAAAGCTCATGTTTTGTCATCTAGTGCTTTCTAATTTTGAATTACGGAATAGCACTGAAATCACAAAATGGGGATTTCATTGCTTCTTTCTGAAAAGTTTTCTGCCTTCATTTTTACGCAGTTGGTCTCTGCAGCCAAGCCTATGATGTAATTTGTCTTGCTATCCCCACTGGAAATGTATCAGGCAGGACTTGTCTCCAAACTGATCCTTTACAACTTACAGGTGCTTTGTACTCTGTTAGCTACGAAGTACTCAATATTCTAAATTCCCCATTTTTGTGCCCCTTTCTCATTTTACTTTTTCTCAGCAGTGGCCTTTCCCCCAGGTTTAAGTCTAAATCGAAATTAAGATGTCTTACTGTCTTTGGTGGACTGAGCTTGACCAAAAAAAAAAAGGGCTGTCTTTATATGATGGGTGTCAATTTTGAAGAGCAAGAGCGTTATTAGAAATGCTTTGCTAGCACTTGCTTATGGTACCAAACCCCCAAAAGAAAAAATATATTTGATTTCTTTGAAGGAAATATGTTTAGATGCTTGCATTGCATCCATACAGCAATGAATTAGCTGCATGCTCTTGGCTGCTGCAGCTTCCCAGCTCCTGCGAGGCTGTTGCTTAAGCAGGCAGTATGTTTGCCTTACCGTGAGGTTTCAGATCAAGGTAACAACTGTATGTGAGCAGCAGGAAACTGCTGACAAGAGACACGTGATAGAGTAAGCATTCATTGCCTTCCTGTCCAGTCAGTTCTCCCTATTTGAGGAGAAGGCTTTAAGAGCATTGGTATCCTGTCTGCACACAATATACTGCACTGCAGGGAAAGTCAGTTGCTATGGTGTCAGTCACTACTTCACGTATTTATTCTCTTAGATGCCGAATTGTCACAGCCTGTTGTCTGTCAAAAAGCTCTGTCTTCAGTCTTGTCTTAAAAACTCTGCACCTAGACCTGATTAGAGGAAGCTCTAAGTATTTACTTTATGGAGCAGCTCTTATGACATTTCCTACAATAATCAGTGAATCAGATTCTTTCCGCAGAAACCACATAGCAGTGATGCTTTCCTTTCTGATCTTCTGTAGATGTTGGCTGAAATGGTATCAGCCCTTCAAACCATAAACACATCACATTCTTTTACCAAATAATATTGTCTTCAGAATTAAGACCTTACTATTTTTGTATGTCATGTTGTCCCATATAGGGAGTCATTCATATATATTATGTCTAACAAACACCATTGTATCAGGGGAAGCAATTGTAGAAATGCAATTAAACATAATCATTAAACACTCAATTTTCTTTATTTTGTGTACCTACAACATCCATTTCTCAGTATTGTCAATATTTTACTTTGCCACTGCGACTGCCGTTCACTATTTTCTTGCTGTATTTTTAACATTTATTCATTTATTAGAAATTTGAAAGATCTGCAGAGGTCATAAAGTGTGAAAAAATGCCTAAAATCAGATCCAATTTTATTTCATTCTGTGCATTTATTGCTGTCACTGTATTCTGCCCATTACCTAATCTATCCTGAAGAGGCAGGCAGCAGTGTACGAAGGGATTATAAGGATCTTCAAGTGTCTTCAAGGATTTTCTGTACTTGGACTACAAAAACATTTTGATCTGTTGTTGACAGAATGGGCACAATAAATCCCATCGTTACGGTTCCTAGAACACCACCTATCAATAAGTAAAATATGGAGGGCAAAGAACAGGCTACAGATTCATCACAAGTGGACCCAGAAATAATCGTGCTGGTTTTGACTGTGTTGCCTGGCATCACAGCTGCTGTGAATTTCAACCCCTTAGTGCAGGTCACATATGGTTGGCTCTCCCTCTGCGCCTGGAGAACATATATTTTTCCGATTGTGATGTTCTGCTCCTACCAATGCAGTGCAGTGCATTCTGCTATTCTGTATTTTTTATTATTTGGTAAAAATATGTTGCACCTGCAGCCATGTGCAGCTATAAAGGCATCATATTTTGGACTGAAGCACATTCTTATTGGCTGTCTCTTGAAGGCCACTGCCTGCGTGTTACCTCACTATTTTGTTTTTCAAAAGACTCTGGACTGGAAGTGTGCAAGCCGAGTTCTGCGTTTCCAAATGTTTGAGATATTAAAAAGCAGCAAGGGTTTATATCGCTAATGCCAGCTCACTCCTACCGCAGCTGGCTTGCACATTAGTCAGGGATCTTCCCTTTCTACTCTAATGGTCTGAAAAGTGTGCAGCCCCTGGGGCTGCGGAATAGCTGCCGGCCGTGGGTGTGGGTAGCTGCTACCTACTCCGGGGATTTTACTGGTTTGTTTTTTATTAAACTGGTGCCGCTCTAAACTAAGCCTGGCCACTTCACTTGTCCAGTTGCTTTTCCATCTGCTGATAGACCCTGCTCGTGTTGTTTTGCCTGACATAAACCCGTCTGGTTGCTTTAATGTAATCTGTTCACTCAGCTAATTCCCAGGTTGTTTATTATGGACCCTGTCCAACACCCACTGAAGGCAACACAACCTTCAGCTGCCTCAGCAGCTGTTGGACCAGGCCTATAAAACAGGGATTTTTTTTGCTATTTTCAGGGTATTAGAGCTTGGATTACTTAAAAACTGTACAGTATGTTGTGATCAGAATGAAAGGAGGAAAGGCAATAGAAAAAATTCCCTTTGAGGTGGCATCTTCTACTTCCCAGGTGTTTTGGAGGCACTTTGGAGGAAAAGACATCATTTAGATCAAGGTAGTCACCCAGGCCCCTGAAATGGTCAGGAGATGGAGAGGCTTCCATCAGGCAGGACTCCTCATCCCTTTCAGCCTCCTCTCTGTGAACAGGGGAGCCTGTTCTCTATCAATCAACTGTGTAGGCAATGAGTTTAGACTAGACAGCTGCTTACCAGACAGCCATCAGTGGATCCTGTGGAGATGATAGATCTAGGATGGATCCCACCTTTTTACCTTTGCGAAATAAAGCTTTTTCGTCATTCTGGTCCAAGAACATGGGAGATTAAGGAGTCAGTCCTCTAGCTGCCTTGAGGAGTTCAAATTCACCTTGAGGAGAAGGGGAGCCACAGGAAACAATTAGCATCAACCCAGGGGGCCTGGAGGAGCCTCAATTTCTGCTTCCCAGTCCCAAACAGAAGAGACAGTAGATTAGCTTTAAATGGTGTACGTTTCTCACTAGCTGCTTCTGACATGTAATGATATTGTAATAGTCTTCATTTTTTAAAAGTATTACCTTGGTCTAGAAAGGATATTTTATTGAATGCTCATTAACCACTCCAGACTTTGTTCATTAATCCACCTCCGTGTCCCAGGGACTCCATTCTGACAACAGTGTGGGAGTCTTGTATAAATTATTTTGTAATTCTACTTAAAAGTTATCATACATCGGATTTTAGTTGTGACTGTCATTTGTATGACGAATTCTCAGGCAGGTTTCTGTCGAAAGAGAATAGCTTCCCACAATTCAGATATAATGCTAAGCTTCCAGTAAAACTGATGATGTTGCCTTTTGGAGCCAATACACTCAGGCTTCAAAATTTAAAACCCAGAGCATCAGTTGTTAGTAAATCTGCTGCACAATGTGATATGTAGCAACTTGCCTTAAATAAAATATAATTAAGGTGTTTTAACAGAAGCTGTATCCAATAATATTTATTAATGGTTAATTTAAGGAAAATGATTTTCCAGTTTTGTTGTATGAGTACTTTTTTTTCTCCTCCTTTTTTTTAAATAAGTTTTTTTGAAAGAGCTATCACCACTCAGATTGCTATTACTTAGTAATAGAACCAATTTCTGGCTACAAGGAGAATTAAAAACCACAGTAGTAGTTTGGGGTGAGGGAATCCACCAGTGATGAAATCTTTTCAGATTTTATCTACATTTTGAACTAAAGTGGGAATTGGTCCATGCCAAACAAGAGAGGCAACTTCTGGGTTGCTCTGTTTGATTCTGGCTATAAAGATATATCTAGAAGGTCTTTGGAGCTCCTAGTTTCCGTGTACACTGCAGGTGCACCTTGATCCCATTTTGGAGCAAGACCAAGTGAACACAGCCTTTTGTAGCAACCTGGTTTCCACCAGAGGTACAAAAAAATGTATGTCATTCAGGTCAGGTCTTTTGATAGCTGAGTGACCGGGATGGAGGGTGTGCAGCAACACACAGCTACCAGTCAGGTACACCTTGCAACACCAGTTGCTTACCTCATGATTTCAAAGGCAAAGAGGATGGCAATAAATTCAACGTAATTACAGTTCTCCAGACTGTAAAAAGACAATGTAATCAGCATGTAGATTAGGCATGTTAATTTTTTCTGAGTATACTTGTAGTAACGCATGCTGCCCAAAGTTTCAATTTATTCCCAAGAGTGAACTATTATCAGAAAACTCAGAATCCAGCACACTGTTCTTCTACAGCCTCCAATCTAATAGTTAAGTAGTAATAATAATAATAATTCATATGTGTTTTTCCTCTGCAGTTAATATTTTGACACCAATATGGGAAAGCAAAACAGCAAACTACGCCCTGAAGTCATGCAAGACTTGTTAGAAAGTACAGACTTTACAGAACACGAGATCCAGGAGTGGTACAAAGGCTTCTTGAGAGACTGTCCAAGTGGACATTTATCTATGGAGGAATTTAAAAAAATATATGGGAACTTTTTCCCTTACGGGGACGCTTCCAAGTTTGCAGAACATGTATTCCGCACTTTTGATGCCAATGGAGATGGAACAATAGATTTCAGAGAATTCATCATAGCCTTGAGCGTAACGTCGAGAGGTAAACTGGAGCAAAAGCTGAAGTGGGCATTCAGCATGTACGACCTTGATGGGAATGGCTACATCAGTAAGTCGGAGATGCTGGAAATCGTGCAGGTATGTGCTGCTCAGGGGTACTCTTTGGCCTCCCTCCTTCCAAGCAAATTATGAAGCAATGTTGCAATGAGGCACTGAATTAAAAACTCTGGCAGCATTTGGGGGTTTATGTTCTTAGTTCTCTGTATAACTGCTTGAATATAAAATGTTATTTTGTTTGGCAAAGATCATGTCACAATTCAAACTACAGCATTTTATATCCATTGCAAGTTTTTCCTGAGTAACACATTTTCCTTTGGGAGTTCTGTTGGGCAGGAGCACAGCAACTTACCTTCTGATAAATGTTATTCTGTCCTCTGGGAAATCACTGTTAATGAATTACAATTAACTACAGTTGGACCAAGTAGGTATCTTGTATCAACCAGGTAGTGCACTTTTAAGGAAAGCAGGCTCCCTCCACAATAAGAAGCAAATCTACTTTGAAATCACGTTGTTATGGAGAACGAGCTCATGCATTTTAAAAGATGTCTGCCTAATTCCAGCAGGGTCTGCATACTTAGGTTCATACTAGCTGTCTTCATATTAAGTTGCCAGTATAGACAAACCTTATCTGGCCAGAGGATGATTCCATACACAGCTTCTTTGGATGCATTTTCTTGTGGTGTTAGTAGGAGTCCCACCCCACTTTGGCTTCCTCTAACATGTTTTTACCCTTGAGGCATGTCACTCTGCTGAAAGCTTTAAAACAATTCTGATATGGTGGTATATTTACACAGCTTGAGCAGCACTGTTTTAAAAAAAAAAAAAAAGCCTTTTATCAAGATCCTTTCTTTCCCTGGAAAATTTTGAAATGCTAACTATGTACTGTATTATTCAGATTTACATTTGTGCTGGAAATCAAGAGAAAGGAATGCACACAAATTACAGGCTGCGATGGAAAACTGTGTGTATGGAGTCAGTCTAACACGTGGTGCCCTTGTCTTTCTACCAGAGCTCTTCTCATGTCCTCCAAACAGTAACTAACACCAGCACTTGCACTGCTTCAGCAAGACCAGATGCAAAGCTCAGCTGCAAATGTAGGGTTGTTGTGTTTTCTTTCACTTATTCTGTGTTCTTGTGTCTGAGTTAAAGAGCAGGATTGCATTCAGACGAAGGTGTCCTGTCTCTGTGGCATGACAAACCCCATGGAATATTTGCATTAGAAGAGGTACTCTGTGCCTTGCAAATCTTCCTCTCCCCCAGGTAGGGTGAACAGGCTATCAATTATTGTTTTCCCAGCTGTATTTCTGCTCAAGAGAAAACAAAGAGAATCCCAAAAGAACTAACAAAGTACAGGGCAAACACAAGCAGCCAAACCCGAGCAAAACCCTGCTCCTCAGGAGGAGGAGACGCCCCAGGGACCACAGGACCCCTTGCTGCTGTCGAGTAGCCTGGGAAGGCCTCAAGGCTGAACGGCAGCACAAACTCCCCAGACCAGGAGGTTTACAAACACGGAAAACAATGCCGCAAATGTGTTCACATCAAATTTAATGAAAATATCAGTGGCTAGATTGTCTGTAACGAGCCAAGTGAAGACCAGAAAAACCGTCGGCTTTTTCCAGTTACCCCAGGTCTGTTCACCAGCATGATTAGAGGCTGAAATGCTCTGGCTCCTCTTCATAGTCATGTTGGTACCAAATCATAGCATTGTACTTTACAACCACGATGCTATCGTCAAATGAAACTGCAGCTTAGGGATCAGTGTAGGACAACATTCTGTCAGTTTGCACACCCAGCCCAGAGCAACACTTTGACAAGCCCTCAGCTTGGCACTCCAGCCCTCTCACTGCACTTCTTGGGAGGTTTGGCTCTCTCCTCCTTTCAGATCACACCTGAAACTCAACTGAGCGATGCTTTCTCTCATTTACTCTCACCCTGCATTCTGAGGGACCACACAAAAATCAATTATGGAAGTAAACAGCCTAATAATCCTGAGCAACAGTCATTTCTGCACCATGGGCCATCAGTGGTTTTACAGTCAGGAAAGGTGCCTTTCTGTGATGGAGCTCACCATGAGGCAATGTGCTTGTAGATCTCACCCTGTTCTCTTCTTCCAGTTTTTTATGGTTGTAGTGATCTCCCTGTATTGCACTGGTCACCCGTAGCTCCTATAAGTGGGGAAGGATTTGTTGTGTAGTCTCTGGAAGAGTGTTTGGCTGATAGGTGAAACTGAGATAGATGAGCACATTTTCTTGCTTTATTGAGAGGTTCCTTTGACATAGAGTGATTAGACTCACAAAAAATCAGCTGACAACTATCACTTTCATTTACAAAAGATGATTATTTTTTAATATGGAAAGACAGGATTCTGTATCAAATGTCTTCCTGGGGGCCCTCAGCCATCATAGTCTTTCTGATAGTGAAAAACAGAACTCTGTTATATCTCTGATATATGTCTCAGAGGAACCTATTACAAGTCCCTTATCTAGCATATATTTGCATATTGATATAGCAGGATTTATTACGTTTTCATGAGGATTTTTGCATGAGACAATACATCAAAATGAATGCTAAAAGAAACATCATCAATCTAAAAGTCTTAGTTTCACAGAAAAATACTGCCCCTATTACTGTGGGATTACTGTATCTTAAATAACATAGGGGCAAAGCATGCTTTTCTTCTTTTTCAGTCTGCTTTTCTTTGTGCTTTGAAAGTCCTCTCCCCATAGTGATTTTTCACTGTTATGCTGGTGTTTACTGGCATTTCCTTTCTCATGCTCTGGCCTAATCTAACACTGCTGCAGGCAATGCAGGCATTGCACTCTTGCTCAGCTTTGCAAGAAGGTGCTTGTGGTAACAGTGGTAGCAGCAGCAGCACCAAAACAGCAGAGCTACTGGTTAAGATGGCTCGTGTCCCACAGGAGCCCTAGTAACTGGCCAGCTGTCAAGGAGATGAACGTGAATGATCCAAAACAGCTTTTTGAAACCCATTTTCTCTGCAAAGCGATGGGCTAGAGGGCAAAGCACCTGCATTCCTTTAGGCTCCTTTTACCATAGTGCTGTTAATCATGTATGTATAGCCTATCACAGACTCACCATGCCTGGACACGTCTCCAAAAAGCCCTGCTTAGAGACACACATGAGCCATCCACATGGAGCTGGCTGCACAGTTTGGATGATCACATAACTTGAAGGACTTTAGTGGTGGGTTGACGATTGCAGAGCCTAATGAAAGAAGGTCCACAGGATACTGCTACACCTACCAGGCATAGCACATCCGCAAAGTATTGCGGGAAGATACTTCACAGCCTGCCCTCTTGACAGACCTTGCCACAGATCCTCTCATATTCTCCTGATCTAGAAATGCTTTTCATGTCTCCCATATGTTTACCTATAATCTAAATAGTCCAGTCCACTCAAAAATAGCTGCGAACCAGCTAGAAGATTTGTGTTTTTTCCCCTTGCTGAAATGGGACATATTTGGTGAGAGTCTCTTAAAATAAGAGTTCAAATAAGAGATGGAAACCTTGTGCTAAGGGTACATTTTTTAAGCATGTGGAGTCATAAGGCATCTTAAGAATACTGAGCCAAGAGATGAGAATAACACCTCCAGTTTAATACAAATAGAGCACTTGCATTTCATTTTCTGGGCTAGCTCATTCGTAAGCCAGGGAGAAACAGAAGCTGATATGGGAAGAAGCAGAAGCTGATATAGCTCTCAGTAAAAACAGTGTCAAAAATTCCCATGGGATTGAGAGGAAAGCATTTTTTTCAGGCTGGTTATTCACTTCATGAAATTTTTAGCTGTCAAAATTTATTTCAACAGAGTAAAGAAGATTGCCTCAAAATTTGTGCTGTCATTGCTGTCATCACTGTAAGGAGCTCTTTGCCAAGTATAGCAGAGAAGTGCAGCTCCCACCAAGGCTTCTGGCCCAAGTGCAGCAGTGGCAGCCAGCAGCTGCGAGCAAAACCTGTGCAAATGGGCAAAGGGGTGAGATTTGCCCTAAGTCACCATCGCTGCTTATCCACATGTGAGTGGAAAATCAAAGGGGAGAGCTCTGCAGGGAATCTGCCAGTTCAGATGAAGCTGGAGCCTGTGCTCGCTTCAGTGATGCACACAGAGCTCTGGAGGCACGATTTCTTCGTGGTACCCAGGAGTGCCAGGAAGCTGCAAGGATCCCTCCTGACAGAAGTCCACCTGCGAAGGCTGCCCTGACACAGGTGGCTGCTGGTAGATAACCCCCTCCAAACCTTCTCCTGCTGAGTGCCACCGGTGGCTTTCAGCTCAAGTGCTGTGTGGCCGAGGAGTCCTACTCCACGTGGAGTAGAGCCCCTGCAGCTTTTGGTCCCAGGTTTCAGCTCAGGGTTAGTACAGCCCAGCTTCACGTAATTATTGCATGAAACCAGCTTCCTTTGAAAGCTTGCTCTTTCAAACACGCAATAAAGAGCTCTGTGTAGCTGCACTGAATTAATACGGGGCAAGTCTCAAGATCCTTAATCAGCTTTAGCTGGCTTTTACTTTGGGAAAACTTCCCACTGAACTTCTGAGTAAGGACATAAGAATTTGTCCAGAGTAACCATTTTCAGCATGAAAGGAACGCTTACTATGCTATTCCCATCTGGCTTTCCTAGAATATCATCTCATCTGTTATTCCCTTCACATGCCTCTGTGAAAAGGACCCTGTGGGATGAAGTCATCTTGAAGTGCTTTTTTTTTTTGTTCTAAAAATCTGCATATTCTTACTATGGTTACTTTGATCAGAGTAAACACGCCTGCACTCCCGGTCCAGGGCATTCCGCCCACACTTTCAATACAGATTCTCTGCTTTGCCGTCCTCTCACCCAGAGCGAGGGAATGACCCCTCCACCTCTCTTCCTACCCCACACAAAAGCCAGACAGCTTAAGATGCTTAAGCATTGGCAGATTTATAAGCCTCATCTCTGCTCTGACCTCTGTGAGTCTTGCATGCTGATGAAGATGGTGTAAATTCTTACTGTCCACCCTCTCCTTTTTTTTCTTCCCCTATTCTCTCCTTCCCCCAGCTCCCTCATCCCTATGTTCATGTGCTTGCGTGTTCATACCTTCTTCTGTTCTCCCGGTTATTAGATGATCACAGTTGTGTGGAGAGCATCCCTGCCTGTACTGAGGCTTTGCCCAATACTCTGGCACGCAAATTCTCTCGGGAGCCTTTGGGCATTCCTGCAGTGCAAATCATGATGATGATGATGATGATTAAAAGGGTGACCACCACTTTTCCATTCAGCCAGCAACTGTTCATGTTGAAATATTGTCCCCTGGTTCCCTGCTTGGGTCCATAGCCAGACTTACTGGAGGGCAGACCAGGAAATCCGTGGCCACGGTGTTGGTGACATAACTGAGGGAGCAGACGTTTGAGTGGGCAGAGCATAAATGATGGATAATTAATTAAACAGACAAATGCCTTTCTCTTTAAGTAGCTCTTTAAGTTGTTTAAAGTCCAGGAGATGTGAAAGGTGAGCTGCTGACAGAGGAGAAGTCAGCAAGATGGCCAAGGAAGTGGGTGCTCCCTAGTCTGAGTGTAAAATGTCTGTGCTGCTTAGCGGCGTCCTCCAGCTAGTGAATCCGTGCTGTCACGTTCCTGGAGCCACCCCCTGGGGACGCTGGGCCAGATGAGGGGAGCGTGCTAGGCAGAGTGCCTTCATGAATGGGAAAAGGGGAAAGGTAAGACCCAGTGAGCGATCCTGGGCTTGCGCCTAGGACCCCCCCTCTCCCAGAGCAGGAGGAAGCGGAGAACAAATAGCTAAAGCAATCACGTCTGCACTAAGTTATCAACTGACTGCTGCAGACACTGTGTTGAGGGGGAAACAAGAATTTGGCTCTATGGAAGAAAGCGATTCACATCTACAGACCAGGGCTGGAGGGCAAAGTGACTGCCCAGTGCAGTGCCCCTCAGCCAGAGGCCAACAAACTGCAACAGGAAGCAGAAGGAGCTAGTCAGACCAGGGCAATGCTGCCTTGGGCTGGGATGTGCTGCCTCTCCAAACAGCTGGGAGGGTGCCCCGAGGCCACCACCCTGCAACTGTCCGGCGGCTGCTGTTCTCCCAGCTGTGTGGCACCGTAAAGATATCTGACACACAGAACACTTGTTTGCTGGTACTGCATGCTCACATTTGCAGGCAACGTTTGGATAACCAGTTCAGAGACAACTACTCATCCTTGTTTTGAAATTAGCATTACCTCTATTTTAGGGGCAGTTAATACCATACATGACTAATGGATTTCTCTGTGCAGAGAATAGCTATGGGTGGCACCAGTGCCGCATGGGACCAGAACATCTGCTGTCTGTGGAGCGAATTGTGAAGGGGGTTTTTTAGCTGTGTACGCACACCGATCCCCAAGGAAAATGCCAGTTTGTTGCTCGTCAAGTCTTCATTATCTGTGAGACACAGCAAACACATGGAGGGAGTCACTGCCCTCCCCATGGGCAGGAGTCACTGCCCTCCCCACGGGCAGGATGCTGACCAAGGGGGGAGAGAAAGGAGATGGGGCGGGGAGTGAAAGCAGGGTGAGTGGATGAGGGTGGTGAGGATGGAGCCTGGGTGGCCAAAGCACGGAGGCATGACACAGCGCGGGACAAGACCTCAGTGGTCTTACCATTCCCCCGGGCACCAGCAGCTGCCAATGCCTAACATGCTGTACAAATGATAAATTAATCTGAAGACTGTTTTAATAAGGAAAAATGTAACCTCGGTCCAAATCCAGATTGTGTTTGACCGTGACTAAATAAGGAAACACAGTATTTCATAAATGAGTGTCCCACTGCAGAGGGCAGCTGCACGCACTGGTGCCACCCGACTCCCTTCAGCATCCGGACAGCAGATCCCAGTCGCTGTTCCTGCGATATTTTCTGCCTGTTTCTGTCACCAGGAGGTAATCATACCCCTGCATTAAGATAATGTGTTTCTTACCAGCTCTTTGCTCCCATCATAACACACAGGCAATCTATAAGATGGTTTCTTCTGTAATGAAGATGCCAGAAGATGAGTCGACACCAGAGAAGAGGACAGAGAAGATCTTCCGCCAGATGGACACCAACCGTGACGGTAGGCACCCTCCAGGCACCGGGGTGGCCACCTCTGCCCCTGTGCTGGGTGGCTGGGGTGTCCTGCCCACATGGGGAGACCCCTCAAACTCACCACTCCTCCTTCAGCCATTCAGGCAAAGGCACTGCCATCCACAGGGCAGGCAGGGCTTTGCCTTGCTGGGTTGCTTTCCCAGGGATTTTCAATGGGCTCCCTGAGCTTCCTTCCACCGTGCTTATCCAGAGGCTTGGCAGGTGTGCTGTGACCCACCATGGGCACTAAGGAAATGTGTTTCTTTTCTAGGAAAGCTGTCTCTGGAAGAGTTCATCCGAGGCGCCAAGAGCGATCCATCCATAGTCCGTCTCCTGCAGTGTGACCCCAGCAGTGCCGGGCAGTTCTGAACCTGTTCTTTGGATGAATTATGTATCTGTTTTTTTTTTTTTTCTTGCCAAACAACATTCATGGTAGTGTTGCCTCTGTATGGCCAATTATGCCTTCTTTTGTGGCATCTTATAGCTTCTTTTGTTGTGGATTAATTACAAGAATGCTGAATTGCTCTTAACAATTTGTCCAGAGCATGGGCAGTACTGTTTTAGACAGATATTGTGGTGTTATCATTGTTATCAAGATTTAGTTCTGTTTTTTGTTTTAACATGTCTGTTTTGGAAAGTATGCGTTGAGAAGGAGGAAATCGACAACAAAACCCTTGGCAGCAAGACACACTGACAGATTTTTGGATTGCTGCTTTAGTAGCTGAGTATTCACCCGCAGGACCTGAAAGTGCAGTAGAGGTTGAACCAAATGGGTTGTGATGGGTGGTGTAGGATTCACCTGGAACCTTCTCTCCTGTCCAGGAGAAACCAGTTAAGGTCAAAGACAGGATCGGGAAAGAGTACAAAAATGCAAAATGGGTGCAGGGTGTATCGTCCGCACACCTGCTCCTACACCTCATTGTTTCAATGCTGTGAACATCTTCCAGGTTGTGAAGGAGAAGGGAAAAAACAAAGATGGACAGTTTTTCCTAGGTTTACAGTGGTTGATTTCACATGGCTTTATCTGAAAATGCAGCAATTTGCAATCCTGATCCCCAAATCCACAACTGACAATACCTCTTGCTGTTTGGGATCAGCAAAGGCAGACACAGATATGGAAAACTGGGCCTTGACAATGAATTTAAGGGAGATGATACAAGTTGAATGTGAAATTTTCAGGTTAGTAATAAAGCAGTTTCTACTAAGGAGAGTGGGCATTCGTGTGAGGAACTCACGGACACGCAGCTCCAGCTGAGGCACATCTGATGTTCTGAATGCTCTTGCGTAGTGTGAAGTCTTGGGGGTGATTTTGACTCTCTCCACGTAGCTAAGGGAGTTTCTGGGCCTGCCCTTAGGGGAAGGCTGTTGTCAAAATTTGTTTTAAACATAAAATTGTAGCATTTATATTTCATTTATTTTAGTAAAGTTCAAAAAATCTGTAATGAAATGAGGAAATGGTACGCTTTATGGTATATTTATATATATAAAAATTAAAACAAAAAACACATCAGCTCTTGAGAGAAATGTTGAATGTTTATCTTTTCACCTAGATGCAGGAGTTCTGAAATTTGCTGCTGCAAAACTTCATCCTCTGGTCAAAGCTGCTGTATGCAAAGCTAGTACACACACGTGGGATTTCTTAGGACTTTACAAGCGCTTCTATTACAGAAAAGCTTTAGTGACAGGAGGCATTATGCTGCCTAAATTGGCATTAATCTGTCATTAGCTAAAGTCTGCTCTGTGATCCTGTTGGAGAGGTACCCATGTAAGCAGTGCACAGCGCTGGGAATTCATGAACTCATTAGAGTAACCTTTGTCTGACAGGCAAGGTTGGCATTTTGTCAAGTGACCTTGTAGATGCTAATCCCCAGTAGCCTTAATTTAAAATAAACTTAGTAAAATAAGTCTGCTTTGCAGATGATGATTAGCTAAGTATTAATTAGAAGTCACGAAAAAGTAGCCGAGTATGAATAATTTTTTGTTGAACACTATCTAGCATGTACAGTAACTGAGAGGAAAAAATCCTAGACTTAGTGTTCCGTACCTTTTTCTTTGCCAGGTGTGAAGTACAGAGCATATTAAAATAAAAATAAATTGAAAATAACATTGCTAATCAGTTGCACTAAAATTATTATGAGTGGCTAATTACACCCAATAAATATCTTCAGGTACACACCTTTGTCTCAAATGATCACAGAAATCCAGTTGTTGATGTATTCCCATTATATTAATCAAAATATTGAGCAGAGGTGTGTGGTGGAAAGTGAGAAAGCAAAAGAGGCTCAACCACAGGCACAAACAGATTTCAATACCTAGTGCTTTTAGCTGTTACAAGCATCACTGGCAAATCTTGCACCAATTCTTCCAGCTGATGGAAATGTTTTGTATCTATTTCTCCCTAATCTTCATTAGACATCCTGTGCACAGATCTAACCCTTCAAAGGAGAGCCTGTACCTACCTTCTTCAAGGTAATTTTCTGCTTTACCTTCAGAGGTTCTGGCCCTCTCTCCCGTATCCATCACCTCACGTATATTCAAAGCCATGTCCCCTCCTGAGTGCGTTGAGGGTTGTTTTTCAGCAGGACAAGCCTGGCCAGACGGCTGGGTATTGCTGCAGGAAGGTCAGTGGACGTGCACTGATCAACACCCCTTCTGTCAGACAGGAATGACCAGTCCCACTGCCCCAGCCACTCCCAGGGTGCTCCATCACCACCACTGCGCAGGGAGGACTAGAGGAACCCTGCTGTAATGAACTTCTAATGTATGGGTTCAGTGCAGGCACTCAGACCCAAAGCAGCCCAGACCTACAGAAGCTGGCATTTACTGAAGGTCAACTCGGATACATTCTGCAGTTCCATCTTCTTAATGTTGTGAAAGCAGTTGCATGTGACTGAAACTTTTAAAACGTTGCCTTTTATTTAAGCGATCGCATTCCTTCTCTTTTTAGCTATATAAGATATTTCTGGCCCAGAACCTGATCTCTCAGTTTGTTTTTGCTCAGTAGTTTTAGGGCCAGGCTTCCTTCACATGTCAAGACTGTACAACACGTGTTTGAAAGCACAACCTGTGATATGACCCCAGGCCAGCAGAGATGTAATTCTTTCCACAGTTCACAAAATCTGGAAGAATAAGAACTAGCCTACAGCTGCAGAGGACGTAGCTGGAGATAAGACTATTGTATAAACATTTACAGAGTGAACTAAGGTTATGCTTTTACCTGACTACCACTGACAATTCATATTGTTTTAAATTATTAACTATCCCTTTCTTTGCCTCTGCATGTACTTTAAAAGTGATCCATAGCTGGAGTTGTGATAGGAGCATCTGCAGACCTCAGATCAGCAGGACAGCAGTGGTGTGCTGCGCCTCGGATTGGAATTTTCTGATTTGCTGGCATTCACATTTGCAATCATAACTGCCTTCAAAAACCTTTTAAAGACAAAATGACCTGTCATGTATGAAATAGCACAGTAAGTTAGACAGTTTCAAGTGATCCATTAGCAATACTTCTGTACAGGGAGGATGGGCAGGCAGCACTTACTATTTCACATCACCTCTCAGTTTTGTAGATGCATTCTCCAGTATTAGTTGCGTGTGAAAGAGGTAACCTTCACTCATGTATTGTCCAAATCAATGAGTGCATCCCACATGTAGTACATCCCACATGTAGACTGAAGCCGTGGAAAATGCCAGTCCCATTTATCCAGCATTCCCAGTCAGCTTGCCAAGCTCTGGGCCAGAAGATGTGAAGTGAGGACTATGGTTTGTGCAATCTGCAGCAGCCTGTCTTTGTTTTAGGGTGTTTTTGGAAGGGAAATGGGGGCACAACCCTTGTAAAACCAGCATGCTGGTGTTTTTGTGAGCATTTATGGTTTGAGAGGGACTGAAGAAAGATCTATGTTTCAACATTATTTGAAGCCCTGTGAGTTCCAGCAGTGGATGTCCCTGAGGTACGCAGAGCTGTGCTGTTCCTCTTGCTGTTCTCAGGAGCTTGTAGGATTTTTACATCATTGTTGGGGCATTTTGTCCTTTGTTGTTCTCAGTTTTAAAGCATGACCTCTACATTTTCTAGACATTACTGCTTAAAACAGTAAGCCAGAAGTGTGTAACTTCTGTAGTTGGACAAGGTCTATGTGCAGAAGTTTTGCACACTGGCACAAGTGTTCGCATATGACCAAGTCTCCTCAGTTTAATAGCTGCCCCCGAGGGCTGAGCCCCTGGACTTCTCAGCGTATGCTCTCTTCACCGATGGCAAATGTGCAATAATGCAGCTTAGCTTAATTTTCTTTCACTGCAGACCAGGCTAAGTCGCATTTGCTGTGTGCTGGAAGCACACACATGGGCAGAAACCTCGGCTCAGCTGACTCATGGAAACTCGGTGAGCTGTGGTGACTTGACGTTGAGCCCTAATCCACAGCCTAAGCTGAGTGAGAGCACGGCCATGGCTGTATGTCTCACAGTACATGTGAACGGGGGAACACGGTGACAACTGGCAGGTCCCTGGGGACATGTGGCGGTGGGGAGGGAATCCCCTGACTCAGAATGAATGCCCTGGGTGCAGCTGTCTTCCTGGCTTTCAAACTCTTTTTTTTTTTTTTAGCAACACTGGTGAAGATGCAACAAGATAGCAATGTAGCACGGTCCGGATAGAGGAGGCATCCTTCAAAAGAGTTTCCTTTTGAAGCCTAGAGTACGAGCGCCAAGCGAAACACGCGGAGGGGAGGGCTGGTCAAGACCTCTCCTGAACACAGGCTATGCCAGCACCTTCTTTTGTCTTTCTCATGAGGCTCCCTTGGTTTCCTGGGGTGAGAAGGTCCTCAGGCTCAGGAATCGGGTGTCAGGTAACTGGTGCAAGACCAGCAGAGAAGAATATTTTACCTGCCCTTTGCACAAGCATTCGGATTCACTCTTTGCTCTGTGTCTTGCTGAGTGGAATCTCATGTAAGAGTCTTAAAGAGGGGGAAGGCAGTTTCCTTGGTATCGCGGGCAGAACTTGTGCTTAGAAATGCAGAGAAACTTGGCAAGCGTCAGGCAGTTGAGCAATGCTGGGGGCTGCACGCGGAGCTTTCCATTCACTGTGCAGCAGACAGATAAGATAAAAGCAGTGATATGTCAGGCTCGTGGTGTGATGTGCTCTGAGATAGGGCTAGATCAGAAATGGCACCTTCTAGCTGAGCAGCTCTGTCTGCCGCGTACCCAGTCGGAGGCGCTGACAAAATACACTTTTAAATACTTTTAGCATGAACATGAAGCTGCAGAAGTAGAATAACTGCTCTTTCTTACATATAAGCAACAGAGCTGCTCACCGTGCCCTGGTTAGAAACCGAACAAACAGCTCCCAGGAAGAGCATGTGGCATTTCTTAAGTGTAACCGAGGGCAAAATGTTGCTTGCAGGAGCTTTCTTCCAGGTCGTGGTAGACAAGAAGGGAAAGCTCCACCCAGCTCGCAAAGCCCAGATGCCATTTTGCAGCCTGCGGAAGGTGAGAACAGCAGCTATGTTTTAAGCACACAGGGAGAAAAAGCAGCAGGGTTTGTAAATTGGCACGGAAAGCAGTGACACTAGAAATCGGGACAATCATTGAGGGGCTGCAGAAGCTGTTAGGTGCCTCTGGCATTCAGAGCAGTAGAACAATCGGTCAGATGCAAAGTCAGTCCCCTCGTCCCTTGCAGAAACCATTCCTGTCTACCATGGGTGTCTCAGTCAGCAGTACCCCTTATTCCAGCCTGGCTTTTGCTGCTGTTTCTTCCAATCATCCATACTGAGAAGTTGTTTCTGGGGGAGGCGGATTTTCACAGGATAAGATATAAAGATTTTCAGATATTCTCTCCATATCTTAACAAGTAACAGCTGGAAAGGCCAGATGTGAGGGGCTTCTTGCGATGTACAGGTTTGATTTCTTCATTGCTCCCACAGGTCGTAAGTGTTATTTTAATGTGTATAGTTGGGATTAAGCTATCAATGTAAAATGCTGACTAATGCACAATAAACAAGGCAAAAAAGAGCTTGGGTTGTAGTGAACAATGTGAAAAGACTAGAGAAATTTAAAACTGTAAGAGAGATCACCGCCTTTAGATCAGGGTCTTGATTCACAAGGTGAAATCCCCCCTTCACAACAGTCAGCACAGACTAGCTCTCTGCAACAGCCCAGGCTATGGGCTGCTTCATTCCCACATCTCCGTGTGCTGAGGGTGGGGACTCTGGGTCCTGCCACAGAGATGGTCATCTTTTCAGCCTGCTGAGTGCTTCCCAGACCCCGAAGCACACGATGGCCACCCTCTCCATTGTGTTCTCTTACTGTGCAGCTGAGACATGTCTTAGATCTTCACCTCTTGCCCTGATCTTATACCAAAGATGTTCTCACCTTCCCAGGGCAGGCGCTCAGGGTGTCCGGCTCTCCAAGGCTTTGCGCCTACCTCCCGGTTGCCATCCCTACACTCTCTGTGAACAAACAGCAAACACCAGCCCTGGACATATGGAGGAGCCAGGCTTTATGCACTTAGATGGAACAGCTTCTGATTTGGTTCCCAGCCTTTGGCTCTCCTGTGTGTACCTTGCCACCACACTGTTTGCTTCCTATTATTAAGTAATGGCAGTATGAAACATTTCAAGAACACACTGAACCTCTGCAACTCTGTGGTTTTCATTTCATGTATGAGCTTTTTGATGCACTGCAAACTGAACCTGACTGGTGCTCACTCTCTGCTCCCATAGTTTATTCCTTGGAGAGCTGATTCCTTTCAGGCAGGAGCAGTATCTTCCTATGCGTCACCATTCAGTGTGCGGTGCCCCAATGCTGCCTGGAGCACCCAGATGCTGTGGACCAAGAGATAATTTTGGCGCAGCAGTGTCAGGCGGAAACTCTTCCTGCCATCTGTCAAAAACACGTGTCAAGGGTGTGACCTCTGGTTTTCTCCTCCCTGGGGACAGGGGTTTCAGTGGTATTCAGGGTTGGCCTCACATTCCCCCACCAAACGGGATGTTGGTGATTAGTAAACCCACCTGAGAAAATCCTCTTAAATTCTAAGCTTCATTTGTGCTGTTAATTGGCTGCACTCAGAGGGAAGATTAATGGGTCCTACATGGTTGGTTGGGGAAAAACTCGCAGTTCCTTGCCACCACCACCTTTTTATTTCCTGTTATTAGCTTACTCCCATTTCCAGGGCAACCACATAGTTTTTATTAGTAACTAGGAGAAAAAGAAAAAAACAAAACCAGAGTTTCAATCTGATAAGGATCTAAGGAAGCTTACTAAAGACTTTGTGCTCCATGTTAGTCATATGAATGCTCTACAAGATCATGTTTCTTTGGTATTTTCTGTTTGATTTCCTAATTCATGTTTTATTTGTGTTCATGATTTATTTACTCATTTTGGATCCTCTTAGATTCAGCCTTTGTGGTCGTTTAGCTCATATGCTAGCAAAAGTTTCAGTTATCCCAAGAGTAGAGCTGCCTGAGCAATCACTAGCAAGGTGGGCTCACTGTGCCTAGTAAAAATGACGTGCTTAATTACGTTAGGAATTATTTTTGTCTGCACATTTGCTGCAAGGAGACAGATTGAGCCACATTTCAATATGCTTATCTCTTCCACTTGCTCGCTTCAATTCCGTCTGAGCAGTCCGGCAGTTTATATTTGTATATTCAGTTCTATTTCACTCTTGAACCCAAGGTGATCAATATTAGCCTCTTCTGACGGAAGTACTTGATACATTTTGATTTTTAAATATTGCTGAGTGAATGACACAATGGATGCAAAAGTAAATAGTTATAAAATTTTTGTCTGAATTTGGGCAGATATTTTTGATGCTGTAGAGACTAATAAATTGAGATAAACCATGGTCAAAAGCTGAATGGATCCAAGTGTCCAGTTCCCATTTAAGTCCATGACCATTCCACAGGATGAGCTTTCTCATCTCTGTTCCCTCGGGCTGTTTCTACATTGCAGTGTAGAACAGAGATGCCAAACCTAACTTTAAATAAGCTACCATGGGCAGACTAGCTGCAGCAGCATGGAGTTCAGCATGTCCTGTGTCTTGGCAAAATTAGATACCTCTCTAGATGAATGCTTTGTAAGCAAACCTACGTATCCTAAGGAAGACTTTTACAACTCAGAAAGGAGGGACAACTATGAATTAAATTAATTTGGTCTGCATAGTTTGCCTATGGCTGTCTAGAATTGCTTGTGTCCTGCCTGTAGTTGCCTATAGCTATTGTGATGTGTTAATTTTTCCCCCCGATTCTGTTGTAAGCTCATCTAGTGACATTCTGAGTCTCCAGCCAGTTCTCAGCCAGGCAAAGCCCTCAGAAAGGACATCTCAAGATGCGCTGCCTTCAGGAAGACTGAGGGCAGCTCTTGGGGTTTGTCCCGGTGCTGTTGCATGCTTTAGGAGCATGTACCCACAGAGCAACGCGTTAAACCTACCCAGTAAAATGGAAGTAGATGATCAGGCCATCAGAGGAGACGGAGAATTTGGCGGAGGGTTGTGTATGTGTTTTGTGCCCCCCCCCCCAGCACGCGCACTGTTCCCCCTGCTATTAACTTCCAGTTATGACCTTTCTTGAACTCTTAGTGTCGGAGTAAAGTTTTCTTATGCTGATAATGTATTTGTATTATGCAATGTACTCAGAAAAAAACAGAAGATTATCTCTCTGCGACTGTCCTCTCCTCTCAAGAAGCTGTTCTCTTCTGTACATATGATATGCAGAATGTATGGGAGTCTTACCAGCGTTGGTTTGCATTTTTAAGACTGTACTAATTAATGTGTGATACTATTGTGTTCTCGTAGTGGCATCTTTGATGTAAGATGTAAAAACTATTTAAAATGATTTTTTGTTGTTATTGTTCAGCTCTTAGAGATAGCACCAAGAACTGCATGTTCACTAGAATCAGCCTTTTTCAAGGGCTGTCATAGCTGCACACAGGCACCGGTGTTTCACCCGAAGCACAGTACCTGTGTTCTCGTTTTAATAGGGGTCAGTTTTGAGCAGAAACTTAATTTTTCCTGACAAGTCTAGTTTTCTGTCTTTCCCTCTCTCAGACTCAAGCTTCCCCCTCCCGTGCTGTGTGTCAGTCCCGGCCCCAGGAGGCCGGAGGGTCCCCCTTGTAGCACCCCGCTGGTCCCAGCATCAGGCTCCCTGATCCCTCGACTCACTCGTGTGCATGCTCGGTTTTCCTTGAGACTGCTGGCTGTATCAGGACAAAACTGATGGGCTCACATTTTAAGACCTTTTGTGCAAGTGACTTTAAAATTAACTAACTAAAATTTTGAGGCATTAAGCAATTAAGGAAAAGAAGAGCCTGAGCAGCAAGTTTGGGGACAGATTCTTATTGATGTTCTTAATACAGCAAGAACTTGGGGTCAGTCCCTTCAAGACGGGACCATTTGGGGGCGTCTACATCTCTTGTTGGGCTTGGAGAGGGAAGAGGGGCTCAGATCCAGCCTTTCAGGCAGGGCTGACTTACTCAACAGATTGAGTCTGAGAGAGCTGCTTCTCCAGATCACGTCCTGGGCCAAAAGACAAGACATGCTGCAGCTTAGGAGGTTTTTTCCTTTTGTGGTTTTTTTTTTTTTTTCTTATTAATGGAGAAAGCAGTTCAAACTGCACCAGGCAAAATGACTGACTTCAAAAGCATGTTTTTCCTTGTTGTATAGACACTCACAAAACAGCATTGTGTGGTTAAAAAGGCACGTTTGTGATAGTTTCTTTTTCAGTGCCAAAACATATAAGCAGTATTGTTTGAAGGGAAATAAGAATTTTTTTACTGTATTGTTATTACTGTTGAACAAATATTGTTTTTAAATGTTAGGTTTTAAAGACTTTTGTATTGTAAACTGTTTTGTGACATGGTGCTTTTTCATACTGGAATTACTGATTGCACCTAAATATGAATTATTTTGTTTTCTTATATAAATATGTTACCTTGAACAATCTTGATGAAAACCAATGTATGGTGGATACCAACGATTCAAACAAATTCTCCTACTGAAATCCCCTAAATGTTCTTTCCTACTAATAAATATCCTGCTGCAGCTAGCTATGATGTGACATGCGCTGTTACTCCCTTCACACCCTAACGCCTCATGTAGCCCCATGGTCTGGTGAACAAGCCTCAGAGAAGCCTTTGCCTGCCATCCTCACAGCCCCCAGCCTGCTCACTGCTGCAGGCAAAAGTGCAGCAGCCGGGTGAGACAGTTCGGAGGGCTTAGCGAGGGCTTAAGCTGTGCACGGGCACTGCGCTGGCACACTGCAGCCAGCTGGGCTCTCCGCTGCTAATGCAGTTTTTTCTTCAGTGGCCAAAGCCGGCAGCCAGGCACGGGGTGAGATAATGCGGGGTGGTTTAAAAAGCAAAGGAAGGAGAATCACAGAATCAGAGAATCATTTTGGTTGGAAAGTACCTTTAAGATCATCAAGTCCAACCGTTAACCTGACACTGCCATGTCCACCACTAAACCATGTCCCTAAGCACCACATCTACTCGTCTTTTAAATATCTCCAGGGATGGTGACTCCACCACTTCCCTGGGCAGCCTGTTCCAATGCTTGATAACTCTTTCAGTGAAGAAAAAAGAAAAAAAGGGAGCACAAGTCTGAGAGCCCTGGTCCTCCGGAGCTGGAAAGGCCAGCTTGGCTGGCTGAGGGAAGCTTTCCCTGCCATAGATAAATCCCTCTCTGGGTTTAGGGCATTTTTTTAACCCCAAATGACTAGCACACCATCAGAGGGGCAGGGTGTGGGGAGGGAGCACGGGTTGGTAGGGTAGCAGCTGTGTTTAGTTGCTGAGAGGCAGCTCGTGGGGCAGCAGCAGAGCCCCTCGCAGCAGGGCTCCTACCAGCCTCAGCCGGCTCTGGAGGGGGCTGGCTCCCGCTCCTGGGCTCCTTAAGCTCCTCAAACTTTTACCTGGGTTAAATTTGGAGTTGAGATTAGCACCAGGGTGCTGAAAGTAGTTTAAATCCCTCTAGAAGGTAACTGAAACCAGTGCCTATTTCCTCTTGAGATTAAAAAAAAAAACCAGCCTAACTGTGGAGCTGCACATTAGTAAGGGCCTGACACAGACTGGAGCCTGGATGGAGCATCAGTTACACCACCAGGCCCCCCGCGTGCTCAGTGCACCTTCAAACCGGCTTTATCAATCACACGAGCTTCCAGCGTGCCGGAGTCGCTGTGATATATGTTGCCCCCCACCCTCCCATTACAGCCATAATATGATTTAGCATTAAGGTGTATAAAAGGCAGGGGTGTGAGGACGTGTTTGTTCGCAAGGGGATGCTAGAATCCTCCACTTACCACCTTCGCTGGCCAGCGCATCTCCCTGTGCAAAGCCCAAGGCTTCTGTCCCAGCCCAGGGATGTGGATGGGCTCCCACCGCGGAGCCTGGCTTCGGGTGACGGCCACCGCTGGGCTCTCAAGCACATGCACCCCGGCAGCCCGGGACTGTCCCTCCCACCGCCTCGGGGAGGAAGGGACCTGAGACCCTGCAGCTCACCGGCTTGTGAGCCCTGGGCCTGGCCCTGTTTGGGGAAGAGCAGTCTGCAGTCAATCACTGTTTTCAGCAGCACAAATTGAGCTCAGAGCTTGGAAAGGTGCCAAAACCCACGGCTTTGCTGCCCCATTGAGCCCCCTAAAGATTCAGTCAAGAGCTAGAGAGGTGTTTTGTTCCCCTCTCCTAGGAGAGGGACAGTTTTTCTTAAAGACCCTTGTTCAGCTGTGTCACAAACGCCTGGCCTTTGAGCATGCTGTGGGTGCAGCAGTTCCCATCAGCCGACACACTTCTCGCAGACAGAGCCCTTCCAACCACTCAGCTGCTAAAGCACTCGCACTTTAAGAGCCACTCAGTAAAATTACTTCCTACAGAACACGATTAAACGTCTATCGCAGGAAGTGCCCAGGAAAGGTGATTACCTTAAAGAGCTCCATGGGAGCTGCTCCTGGCTCACCCCACACTGCTTATCTGGGCAAAGCCCCCAAGAAACTCCCCAAAACCTGCTGGACTGAGGAGCTGTGGTGGTGGGGATGGCACCTGGAGCTGTGAGCTTGTGCATGGGGACTACCAGCACCAGCAAACTGCAGCCAGTCCCACAGCTGCTATCATATGTATATATATACACACACATATACATGGCATTATATACACATGGCTTTTGGTTTCTACTGTAGCTCAGGTGCTGACTGAGACCATCGTCAGGGCAAAGAGCATGTGGTGGGAGGGGAACGGGTCTCTGTGGTTTCCGCTGTATCTGGGAAGACCTCTTCTGCTCTTGGTTAGTCAGCCATACTCACCAAGCTACGGAGCGGTTAGTGCCTTGCTCTCCTTCCTGCTGTATCACAAACAGCTGACAGTTTTCAAAATTATTAGAAAATGCCAAGTACACAGGTGGACACAGCTCCTCTATGAGTATCTTATGGGAGACAGTGTCAAAGGCCTTACTGAAGTCCAGGTATACCATATCCACTGCTCTCCCCCAGCTCTACCAGGCCAGTCATTGAACCCAGGTTTTAGTTTGTTTGCTTTGCGTTTTTTTTGTCTCTGCTTTTGTTTTCTTGGTAGCATGAACTTCTGTTTTCTTCTTTTCAGAAAGTTTTCTGGGCTCAGAAATAGGAACTCAATCCCCGGTATGCAGTAATACACACCACATCAACAGAAATATTATCTCATACATAGGAATATTTATTCTTTTCCTTCTTAAAAATGTACAAAAAAATAAAATAACTGTATTTACAGTTTATCAAACCCCTCTCCCAGTTGCAACACTATTAAGTTACATAAGCTATTTTGTTAATATAAAAACACACTATTTACACATAAAGTTTCCTTGTTTGCCAGAAAGAGGGCTTGTCACAAACTTTGGCACAAACATTCTTGTTTGTATCTTGTCTCAATTCATAGGAAACAGAAGAGCACATAAACATTTCATTAGCTTTACATTTTAAAAGCCGTAAGATACTCCTTTCCAGTTCCATATCAATCAATATACAGCATCTTTGACAGCTAGAGAGTTTAGTTTTTACTAATTGTTTGAATTCATTTACAACATTTAAACAATTCATAGACTGAAAGAGGAAAATATACAAGAAAGACACTTGATCTCTGAATTCCATTGACCAAAAACTTCATGTGAGAGGACACACAGGAAAAAAAAAAATTCTTTTCTTTGTAGTTTACATTCTGTGGTAAAAATCCTCCAAAATGTCTTGATGGGGATATCACCGTACATAACAAAGCTTCACTGCATGGATGCACTTTATGTTGGGATATCAGCACCTGACTGTGTAGAAAGAAACTAAAATTTGAGATTTGGGGGTTTCATAATAAAACATCAAATGGACGGACATAGTGCTAAATCTGTAGCAGGAACCAAAATTAGAGCTTAGAAGACTACTCTCCTTTTGCACATCTCTATCAGAGTCTTTCAAAACACATCTACAGACACTGCACTGCTCTAACTTTTCATAGGGAAAATGAGTTGAGTAGCACGCCACCCTTCAGGCTGCACCAGTTAAGATTCAAGACTGCTGTCCTGAAGAAGGAAAGGAAATGAGAGTTTTGTTCCTTTAAATAAACAACCACAGCAGTGCCACAGAGACAAAAGGAGGCAAGGCAGATATTCCTGTCCCCTGCTGAACAGTAGACAAATCTTACTTCTATTTAACTCATAATATTTGGAAGACCCAGTGTTAATATTTTTCATGAAACAAAAGCAACATGTATATTTTAAACAATAGACACGTGAGTACTTTGTACTCCTCAAGACCTTTGAATCAAGCAGGGGATAAGGCAGGCCACTGCTTCAAAAGTTTGCATTAGTTGTACTGGCCCTTCCCCATCACTTTGGTGGCCTGTTTTTGACCAATAAGCCCTTAGAAGTGAACCCTGAGAGCTTGTAGCTTGTCATGACCAGCATCCAAGGTCCAGTGGTTCTCCAGCAGCTGATGCTGTTAACTACAACCAAAAGAGTGCAGGGTGATGTGCTTTTTGTACTCAGGTGCTTGCAATGCATCTGGAGCAGAGAAACAAAGCCCTCAGACCCTGGCAGATAAATAAAGTTAAGGGAGATCAACCTTAACTAGTTCTAGTTGTTGTTTTAAAATACTCTTAACATCAGGATAAATCCTACTCATTTTCCTCAACCCCACTACCTTCATTGAGACTGTAAGAAGGAACTAAAGGCAGGAGTATCAGCTTCTTGTATCAGGAATTTGCACACTTTAAGACGTATTTAGAAAAGCTTTCTGTTAATTCTGAAAGCGACTTCCCTTCCCTTTCCTTGCCTGATCGAAAGCTAAAATGGCAATGGAAAGATAGCTCCTTAAGCCCCAGTATTTCCTGGAGCGTTGCAGTTCTCACTGATCCTACGCTGCTCCTCAGCACAAGATGCTGCAGCATCCAACAGATCCCAGCTCATCTCCACCCCTGTGTAAGACAAGAATGTCACATTAACCTGAGTGCTGGTGTTGCCAGGTCAGCCCTGCCCTTCTCTATGAACCCCAGATTCTCACTGTCCTCTTTTAATGCAGCACATCACAACCCGGGCCAGCCTCGGGCATCACAGGCATTCCCTGCAAATAAGAGAGCTTACAGGGCTCAACTCCTGCATACATTTACTCCTACGCTTCACTTGCAGCTTCTGCACAGACATCATGACCAACTGAGAGATCCCAGCTAATATCCTTAGGATCCCAAATATCATCAAACAACAGAGAAATACAAGAACCAACACCAATACTCACCAGTCCTGTGTGCTGGTCTCAGTTCCTAATGCCACCTATCAAAACTGTCTTCTTTTTTCGTCAGGAAAAATGTATCTGGGTTAAGTCAGCATAGATATTTTATCTGAGCCAGAGCCAAGTGAAAACAAACTGAACGACCATAAGTCCCCTGTATTCCCAAGATGTCTGCTCTTAAGCAGGGCAGCAAGAGCATCTTTGCTGGAGTACGTATTTATAAAAAGATATTGGAATTACTACACAACTCTGCATCAGAAGGAGAAAGAGCACACAACAAAGGAAAGGGGAGGGAGGGAGGCAGGGAGAAAGACAGAACAGACACTTTGCTTTGCAGATGTTTGTGGATTCTGGATATGTTAGCCCTGACGTAAATGACTTGGACCTTTCATAGGTTCTGGTCCCACAGGAACTTCGACAGGTACCTAACGTTTCTATTTGAAATACATGGGATGCTATTGCTGTTGCTAAAGAAGTTAAGAAAGTGTGCAAGAGCTTGCAGGACAATTCATGCATAAACATGACTAAATCAGACTGGTCAGCTATCCCAACTACTTTGCCTGGATGTAAATAGCTCCACACAGCTCAAAGCACCAGCAAATGAGTCCTGTTAAACTAGGCAGTGTTTCTTTATGCCATTAACCACCTAATGAAAAAAAAGAATCTGTGATTAAATGGAAAGATTTCAGAAGGAAAAAAAATAAACTCCAACGGCTTCATGTAGGAAAGGACTCTCACTTCTGTCTGTCACACGGGATCCACACACAGTGCATGGAGAATGAAACACTGAAATTCAGAGGACTGTATGTTGAGTGAGGAGCTCTCTACGATAGCCAGAGGAGCTGGAAAGGAGAGAGGTGTCAGGTTTGGATGCACCGGGGATATTTAGGCCTTGAACCCCTTTTCTGGTATGATTTTAGCCTGAAACTTTCTCTCTCGCAGAATTCTTGAGACAGAGGTGGAATTTGATGGAAAAACCTTGTAGTTAAACTTGGGTTCGGATCCAGCCCTTACGAGGGAGACCTATCTCCACACCGCTATTGTGGGCTACTCAGTCTCCGCTGGTAAAATTGTTCTGGTTTTGATAAAATATTTACATCAAGTCCGAGTTTATACCTCACCTGACTGTCCTAGGAATCAAAACAGAATGATTCAACGGAGATACAAGAACAAGTTTCCTTTAAGAAGAGTTTGAAGTCCTGTTTCTTACAGTCTAAAGGAATGCTTTAATGAGCAGGCTGCTGCGGAAAGCACCTTTCCCTCCACAGGCTTGAGAAAAGCCCACTTCGAGAGCCCCGCTTCACCAACAGAACAGGCAAAAGTCCCTTCTGTACCTTTAGGCACACCAGGCAGCAGACACACAGGTGCCTCTAGCATTTGGTGATAGCTGGGTGAGGCACTCAGGTATCTACAGCTGGGACTTGGGCACCTAAAGTGGGTCCCATTGTGCCAGAGCACTCCAAACGCTGTAGCACATTTTGCTCCAATATTTCAGTATAAACCAGGTGGGCAAGGGTGGAGCATATGAGTGCAGATGCCGTTACCAGCTGCTCAGTACACACTCCTTAACAGGTTGCAGAAATCTAATCTTCTAGAAAAGATTCTGTTAAACCCTAAACCCAATACATACAAAAACATAGTGGCAGTAAACACGCCCACATACAGTAGTTAAAATATATTATTGCATATTATAAACATTATATACAAGGTTAAAATGGTTTCTTTACCATTTACTTACAAGTGACATTTGTAGCTGAATGCCTTACTTACAAGTCCTCATTGCTACGTGCTGAGAACTACCAGAGGTATTTGGCAAGACTATACACTATAGAGAGATATGGATCAGTCTGAGCAAGGGAGCTCTGTCAGCCACTCTCCCCATCTTTAGCACTGCACCAGTTTTTTAGCAATGACAGAGAGAACTACTGGTAAAGTGATTTACACCACATTTCTGAAACTAGACCAGCATGGTTCCTTAACACGTTTTAGAATGAGCTTATCCACACTAAAGTATGGGTTAAAATCCTGCATTTCACATTCACAGTGGGTCATTTGGTTACAAATCTGGGGACTGATAACTGCTTGTACACTAGAGAGTGGGGAACAATAAATAAGGGACCAGGTTAACATGAGTGGCCTCACGTTTGAAAAACCCAAGCCTATATGCAGTGGGTGCACACGTGCAGAATGGAGAGTATTTAAAGCAGTCTTGTAACAGTTTCTCTGATCAATGTTTGTCAAGTTCCAGGGGAATCTTCTGCTTTCCAAGAAGAATGAAATGCTGTGGTTCCTTACAAAAGGGCTCTGCCTGAGGCTAGATCTCCGTCAGTGTGACCTTGAAGCCTTCAACCATGCTCTCCATGTGCAGGATGAAAGTGTCCTCATTGGAGTAGTGCTCAATAATGTTGTCATCCATATTTACCAAGATACTGGTGACAAAGGCAAAAATCAGAATTTTTATGTACCAGGACACTGAAAGGGAAAGCCACACGCTCCCACTGTATGTTCTCACTTCACTACAACGCAAAACCAGACTCCAGCACATGACAGTACAGGGACAATAGTGAGAATCATCATCAAGATCTGCCCCATAGTCCCTTATAGTCTTTGGATTAGAGGCTGCTACTTGCCAAAGTAGTTAAGGCAAAAGACATGCCAGTGCTGGGACGTTAACCCACTTCATAAGCTGCCTACATGGCAAACTGCACTCCAGACCCCTGGCAGACCCAGCTAGCTGGTGTTCCCCATGCCTGGTGTTGGCTCCCCCAGGTACACCTCCGTGCTACTCCTCAGCCATGCCGCGTGAGCTGCTGCTCCTCTGCAGTGTGAGTCACTAAGAGGGGGGAGCAGTGTAATTTGTGCTTTGCACACAGCTCACAGGTGTAGAACTCACCTTGGATGTGAGAATATCGACAACAACTATTAGAAGTGTATATGAGTGTTTTCCTCACTCTTTACAGTAAAGTGTTTCTTCAAAAAAATACAACCCTTCGAAACAGTGTTAGAAAGAAGAAAAACGTGAGAAGTTTCACCTGTCTTGTCAAAAGCTAAAGAAATCCCCAGATAAAACAATGCCCTAAGCTAGAGTTACAGTTGAAAATCGGTATCTGATTGATTTAAAATGATATCACTAGAATATTGTGGTTATTTAGAAGTAAAAAAAAATTAAGCGTAGAGATTCAGATTTATGGCAAGGAGTAGTAGCCTAGCTATTCTAAAATCACAGCTGTGATGCTCATATCTAAATTTACTCAGCTGAAACCCCTGCAGAAAACATTGCCTGCCTGCCTTTCAGACTCAGGCAGTGGCTTACTTCTTCCTGACACTGCAGGGAAACTCCACTCCACATTCATAGCAAAGGCTGTGCCTCTGCCATGCTAGTGCTCCATGATGTTTTTAAGTGCATAGTCTACAAAACAGACTTTATTAGAATACATTTTCCAAACACAAATTCTGTTCCTTCACAATAAGCCTATGAATACTGGTGAGATACAGGGTGGAGATTCACATTTCCTCCTCTGCCACTCCTTGCTGTCTCCATAGACAGTAAGATTTCAGGGTTATGGGCACGTCTCCTAAAAGTGTTTACACTGCCCAGCATCATGAAGCCCCAAGAATAGTTGGGATCCCTGAGTACTTCTAAAGGTTCCTGCAACAGTCCCTAGTTAGTCCATTTACTTACCCCTTTTTGCTCTTCTTATAAAGTTTTGCAATCTTTTCAACTGGCAGCCCATATTTCTCAGAGATCTGAAATAATCAAAATAAAATATCATTAAAGACTAATGAGAAATATGAAATTATCACCTCTCACTTTACATAAGGCATTAAAACACTATCTCTGCCAACTTCAACAGGATAGCTATACAGAACAGTCACTCACAACCATATCATAGCTTCATTTGAAGATGATTCGGGGAGGAATAATACTAAACATCTTGATCAAAAAACCACAATTGTTTCCATCCAGAAACTTGAAGGCTCTAGTTTTCATAGGCTGTGAGTCATCAAAACTGCCTCAGCATCTCCTACTGCTCTGCTCAAGAAGTCGACACGCTTCCCAGCTTCAGATTTTACTAGGGAATTTCAACCTGATTGATCAGCCACCTTTCTGCCTTTTCTTATTCTGATTTTCTGGGCTCGTGGAAGCAAAGGCTCCTTCCACTGGCAGAAGGCAGATGTGTAGCAACACAACATGAGCTGATGGATCAACAAAAAAAACTGTGCACATTTCTATTTCTCAATGGCATTTCAAGGTTTGTTAAGCTGACAAGACCCTCCATGGTACTCCTTTTGTCTGAAAAGTATCTTCAAGGTACCCTTCATCATGGGAGGGCTGCAAACACGCTACACACAGGATTAGGAAGCTTCTGTATTGTTGGGGAAGTGACTCAGTCTAGTTACTAGGGGGGCAAAATAAGAACACTATTTGTCTCATAAAACATCATCTGAGTGTACAGATAACAAGAAGAGATGCTGCAGAGAAGTGGGTTAACAAGGTAAGGGACTTCTGAAATAAACCTCTTAACAGATACTCAAATGATAAAGCAGAAAATACAGGAAAACTTTTGAAGGAAGAACTACTTAGCTGACAAATTACCATCACTAACAAGCACTTCACTGGTATGTTTTGGCATTGCTTGTAGGAGTGTATTAGTAACTTTTTTGGATGTCCATTCTGCAGTGAGCCTGTGGTGCACTCGTGGAGATGGTGTCCCTGACCCCACAGTCTGAGCCAGGTTTCCTTTCCAAATTATGACTCTTCTTTGAGGGAACAGGTCTCACAGCTCATACTTTAGAAGAGGATTGTCCCAAAAGGCAAAATAATTACAGAAAAATTACTTTTTGTCAGTGATTAATGTTCTGTGGTACTCTACATCCAGCCAAAGTTAGTTTCCTGCTCTTCCCAGGTGAAATAAAGTTGCAGCTAAATAGCTGACTATTTGTCTTCTGCATTAGAGAACTGAAATGCACAATTAAAAATCCATTTAAAGAATGCCAAATATCAGTCACTGTAAAATCCTTTCTTTCTGTTTGCGATCAGACTTCTGTTGAGAAAAAGTGATATTTTGGAGAAGTAAATTAAAGCAATTGTCATGAAATAGAAAACAGAAAGAAAGCAATGCATAAACTCAGCACCAAGGACAGATTCAAACAGCCACAGGTTGAACCCCAAGCACAGCTCATGTCCAGAGAGCCAGGATTCTCTAAGAGACAGAATTAATTAGCCACACTTGCCTACATCACCTATACTTGTATAATTGTCATCTCACCTATGATACAATTTTGTACTTAAAAATTATAACGTAACTCTGAGATTTTGAAGAACCAATAAAGCCTCTTTTACACTACAAACAGTTTCCTCTTTATCACAGTGTACATCTGTGGCTAACAGAAAGGGGAGGTTGTAAATAAGGAGTAACCGATAAGGTACACTAGACCCATCTACTCCCAAAGTTTTGCACCTAGCAGAGAACAAAATACAAATTAAATTGTGGGTTGTATTTGCTACTTCAGTTTTACTCACACCAGCATGTTTCACTGCCCTTTTGGATACGGTGCTGGAGATACTGATGCTAGCCCTGGCTGCATGTTCTCACCTGCCTTGGGAGAGGCCTAATCTAGCATCAAGGCTGTGCAAGCTCATACGCTGTACAGTCACACTCTCTCTGCTGTTGGGAGCAGTCCACTTTGTACATTTATGAGAACACCCCGCTTGTCTTTTATCTCACACAATCATCCTCACTATCAGACTATAAAACCAATCTTTTTCACTCTGAGCTCTCTGTAGCCTACACAAAAGGCTCTGTGTAGCCTACGGAAAAGTGCTGTAACCACATGCACAAGATGGAAATGCATCCTACAAAGGAGTTCCATAACATACTCAGCTTATCTGGAGCAAGTTCAAGTCTTTGCTCCAAACAAGGCAGAACAAGGGTGATTCAAAGTCAGAGTTTGCCATACCCCTGTGTGGGATGTCCTGACCTATTCAAGCTACTCTGCTCCTGTACTTGTGTAGGCACCTGTACCTTGCCCCTCACTCACATTCTACCCCTGGCTACCACCACATTTCCAAGTCTCCCTTACTTCAATGCCTCACCCTGTGCTGCCTGTGGAGGGCAGCTGCCTGACCTGAGGCTGGTGACTCCTCTGGGGTACCCAAGTGCCACACTGTGAAGGCAAATCTTGACTGTCTTAGAGAAGTTCTCAGAGAAACTTTCATGTTCTCTTTTTATTCCTTTTATTCTTTCATACCTTCTAGCTTTGCTTACCACAGTCGGAATAGAATGACATCAGATAAGCAATCTGGTGCTGAACTTCTGTATCTGTGGTTTTGCTGTACCCCTAAATTTAAGCTTTCATGTAAAGCAATAATAAAAATAGCTCCATTTCCTCAGATTGTTGAAAAAATCCTTCTTAACAGGAATCAGAGGAAAACTGCAACCTGAAACTGCAGAAAACATCACAAGTCTGAACATGAGGAAATGATATATCTTCTGCTTTAGGGTGTTAACTCTGAAGCTTAGTGATACTGTAAAGATCAGTATTTGAAGGCACTTTTCACTGACTCTATGCAAATAAACAAGTAGGGAGAAATATTCCTGTGCCAAGGAGGTTTAATAGCAGCTAATATACAGCATTCTGCACATTCCAGCATAAAACTTCCCTAGGATATTTGGGATACCTAACACTCATGTATTCCAAATGTTGCTCAAAGTGGTTTGGGACTCTGGGACACCACTTCCTACACAAGCTATGAGAGGTAGGGCTGAGAAAGTCTTGCCTGTCACACTGCCTATGACAGGTGTAGGATTTATATAACATGCAGGGATTAGTGAGCTTTGCAAAAGACTTCCAGCTGACTGAATAAGCACATTTCTCAGGAACCCCTAAGGATTCGACCAATTATACCAGATAGTGAGCTGGGGACGCAAGGCTCCAAGTGGGTGTATGGGCAAGCCTCCCACTCACAGGCTCAGAAAACAAGTCTCCGGTGCAAATGTGGTAAGTCCTGCTGCAGAATCTGAGAAAGCAGGAGCTAGTATCTGCTAGGGCATCTCACTTAACACCCCCTTCTGAAACACGTTTCTTGCCAACTTGGGGAACACCCCTACTGCCAACTTCCATAAAAACAAACGCGATTTCTCACTACAATAAATTTTACAATAAATTTTTAAAAGATATCTTTATTCAGAGGAATATTTCCCTTTATAATCTCCATTGTCCATTTTTCAATCTTTTAAGCAGAGAATTCCCTCCTTCCCTTAGGATGCTTGAAGCAGTGGGAGAGCCTTCAGAGTGGCACTGAAATAACTGGCTGGGTGTCCCTTTGGGCTGCAGCCCCCTGGCATGGCAAGTTTGTCTGTGTAGCATATATGTGATTGCACAAGCCAGCAGAAATGCTTTCTCTGCTGGAGTCAGGATGACGAAAATGGCAACATCGGGGCTGGTCGAGGCATGTAGGAAAACATCTTTGCCAACTTATTTCTATGGAATGGTCCAGTCTGTTGCTCTGCATTGGTTGGAAGGACACAGACATAGACAGGTATCTAATAAACTGTTGTATAAGCAAGCTTTATTGAACTCAGCTGTTAGCTTTTAATTTTAGAAAGACTTTGGGAGATGTTTGAATTTCCCAATTTAGGTCACCTTCTGTAATTTGAATAAATATGCGATTCTGCACAATGTAAGCCTGGGGTACTGACTGAGATCCACAGAGTTAACCTCACTTTGGATCAGTCTGAGAGCAGGATTTAGAGCTGGTCAGTCACCACATATATGTGATATTTTGCAATGGGCAGTTGTTTCACTATTTTCTGTTGATCAAGACTGACTAGTGTAGGATGCAAACATCTTAAAAAACACACATTTGCATCACTTTCTGAGATCTACTGTATCGCTGAAACCTGAGACCTCTAGATATTTGCCAGAAGAAAGAAATCTGAGAAGGAATCTGTTTGTTCATTTGGAATGGGGGTATATGAGAGAATAAAATAAACATAGTATCTGAGAAAACAATAACATTAATCATGGGAAATTAGGAGAAAGCCACAGACCATGAATAGTGATTAACAAAAAAAAAAAAAAAGTAAAATCCATAAACAGAGAAGGAGGGTATGACTCAGGATCATTGGTGCTGTCTTTCAGTTCTGGGGCTCTATTATATTCAGAGCCTCAATTTCTAAGTTGTTAGTAGTGAGTTTAGAATTGAATATTTAGCATGTGCACAACTACAAAATTACACGATCTGCTGAAAAGACCATCGAGAGTATTTAAGAGTATGCAATTTGACAGCTTTTTGTAATTGATTTATCTACGATATCCTACCAAAGAGAATTAAAATTTTCTGGATGTGTTCCTTCCAGTGAACTGGGACATTTTACAACAGATCAGATTTCTCTAGTGCCAAAAACATGCCACTGAGTCAGCAGCTGTGCTGACAGAGGTATGCAGAACCCTTTCCTGCTTCTGCATCAGCTTTGTTTTTATATCACACAGTGGCTGGAGAACAGGCACGGAGAGGCACAGAATACTGGAGATAAAATATTCATGCTAGCTTGGAGAATTATAGAAGGACTATGACATACTTTTAACTTCCATACAAGATGAAATCGTGTTACAGCTTATCATGAATCAGACCGCAGCCTCTTCAGGCGAAGCCTGGCTTTTATTATACATGTATGCTCTGCCTAACAACTGAGCTGCAGTCATAGCTAACAAACAGTATCAGAAAAAGCAATCAGGACATCCTTAGAATGCAGCTAACTCTCCTCAGAGATACCCTGATCTGAATAGGTGCTTTAAACAACTTCACTAACCCACAAATCTTTTTTTGGCTTTTGCTACTGGCCAAATATTGACCAAATAACTCAGTTTTTACTGCATTCGAACTGTCCGGTACATGCAACAAGACACTCTGAGAGTTTTATGAAAGCATTAATACACCCATTTCTAGCGCTCAGCTGCGCTCTCGAGAGACACTTTCATCCATTCCCATCTTCTCTCCTACATGTAGTCAAGGCTGGAAAGCAACTCAGCGTCCCACGTGTCAATCTCATATTAGTCCTCCCACCAAAGCAATGAGACACGTGGCTGCTTCTTCACTCTTTCCTCACCAAATTTCACATATCTACTAGCCATCAGCTCATATAAACAGGATGAAATGTGGAAATAGCCACTCATGATCACAGATAACACATAACAAGCAAAAACTCAAGCCAAAGAAACAGCAGAGGCAGGCTGGTCAGTAAAAGTCACTCTGGGAGTGAGGGCTAGAGAAAGAATATGAGAGAGGAGGTATGAATGACTAGTTTCCATTGGCTCAGCAACTGCCTCTTATATGGTGGAACAGCAATTGCACAAAAGCCATATGAAATTCACACAGAAACAGTGCATCCTTGGGCCTCTTCTTTAAAAGATGGCTATAAACATAACGATGGGCATTACAGGCGAATATTTAACAGGGTCTGAATCATCAGTTCAGAAAGAAGCATTCCAGAAAATGGAGCCTGCACCTGCCTGCTTCCGTGGCACTGGTTAACTGCCATTCCTCAAGGCTCAGGTCTCCTATAAATCAGCTCTGCGACTCTATCTAATGACAGCAACCTGCTGACAGCACTGAATTCGGAACATGCCAGCATTTCAGAGACATGCTCCAGAAAGCCTTTATGAAATGCTTTAAATGTATTTGAGAATAACTTCATCTTTATATTATGTTTTATCTCAATAATACATTGAAAGCCTCAAGACTTTCTTGCCAAGACAGACAAATGAAGTGAGGACATCGTATACTTACTGCTTCCATTAATCCCTTTACTGTGGGTGATTTCAGCATCAAAGCATCAAACACCTCATCTGTCTCCTTCCTCACATACAAAAGCACTGAAACAGAAAAAAAAAGTCAAACTTGGAGCAGGTTCAGTCAAATGAACAGATGAAACACCCCACACCGAGCAGAAAAACAAATATTAATCCATGACACATAAAACGAAGTGCTGAAGATGGTCTGCACTTAAAAAAATTTACCTCCATTTACTGAAATAAGAGAAGCTAAAAAGCATTGGGGCCCCGTCCCTGGGTCATAGGACAAAACACACAACCTAGGTCTTCCTAAACCTGTGTCTCAACTTGCACCTCTCCAGGCTTCATCCAAAAGACTGGGAAAGGACGTTCAGAAAAGAAAAGTCTGGTTTGCCTTTAGCTGAGCCTTTGAGAGCAAAGTCAATGAAAAGGAAAAGAAATAGTTCTCTCTGACATTACCACACGGAAAACTGCAAATGGGCCTGGCCAGTCTGAAATTAAACACTGGCAAGAGCAGTCCAAAGTAATTTGAGACTTTACAAGGGAAAAACATTCAAAAGCACATCCGACAGGCAGGCAATTTACCTGTGTGCCCACCCCTGCTCAGGTACCCAAATGCCATTTGTACTTCTGAAAATCTCCTCTTCCTCCCTCAGATGTCCTGCCGGGTCTTAGTGGTTCACAGGCGCAGTGCCCTGCCCCCTCTAGCTCTTGTTCTCCCCTCTCTGACTTGTACAGGTAAAAGGCAGAAACTTGCTGTTACACGGCAAAAGCAAAGCAGACAGCTACAAAGTGAATAAACATAAACACTAGAGAAGTGTTTTAGGTGTAATCTCACATGACTCTGATAAAGTAGCAGGTTAAATAAGGTGTTCTGCAATTTATTTTGTTCCCTAAATAAACTTCCTTTTCAAATAGCAGTGCTGCACGTTAGGTACAAACACACATGCACTGTCAGGTATTTTATGTCTGTGTGACTAACTACATTGGCAATCTTTCTTTTTTTTTTGGTAGACAGAAAAAGATATCTTTTGAAACTGCTAATACTTGTGGTCCAAAAAGTACCTTCACCAGGTAGCTCAATAGATGACTTGCAGAAGAACCAACAGAGATGATGGTATTTTTCACACAGAAGCAATTGTTTGGAAGCCAATTCTCAGGTCAAGACTGTAGCAGGATGGACTCAGGCCCATTTGCAGAGAATTGTATCTTCTTTGCCCAGGTTTTGAAATGATTGAAAAAAGATTTAAAACATGGGCACATCAGTCCCCTGTCTTGGTCTACAAACCAGACATGCAGGACAATGGTGGGTTTTGCATCTTTAATTCAGAAGTATGAGCCACAAAACTGCTACCACAGGCATGCAGAGCCACATCCTTTTTACCTACGTTTTGGTAATTCTTTGGGACCTGCCTCAGAGTGTCCTTTTAAAGGACTTAGAAGCTGAGATAACTTTGGGTCACAACCTAAATAACTGTCAGAATACAAGAGAACAAAAAAAAATCCACATCAGTAGTAAAACTTTATTGGGTTTGATATGTTCACTTGCATGAGCAAGCACTCCTCAAAGTGCTAATTTTACCTGTACTAACATTTTCATTAATTCAGTAATTCTTTTCTTGTGACAAGAGGGCTGTCCTGTAACTCCTGGCTTTTCAAACATCTGGACCTCTGCCAGCCTTAATAATTACAAACATAACTGAAAGGAGGAAAAATCACTCAGTCCAAGGTTAAAGTTGGGGACATTATACAACCCAGCTGCTGAGCTTTAAATCTCTCTGTTGTGCTTGACATGTCAGGCAATGTTATGCTGAATGAAGGATCCATTACAAGGATAACAGGGAACCTGAATCACTATTATACACGGAGAGCGCCAGCATTAGCAAACATATGGGGCGTTGTTGTTTTTTTCTTTCCTGATAGGTGTGAAAATCCTGGCTTTGATTCACTAGGGCACTTGTCCGTAAATGACTTCTGGTGACAGTGATGCCTTAAGAAGCCCCTGTCTCATCCCTGCCCTTATGCTCTGTTACTCTGGCCTGTCTCAATGAATTTTCCTGTGCACTGAACTCTTTCGAAGAGTAGATGCAAGTGGAAAAACAACCCTTTTTTGAGTTGTTCTTCAGACAGACCTGGTCCCTGCTTCAGCGTTCAATGCAGCCCCACAAGCCTTCATGCTGGCACAACCACAGGGAGAAGGCCGGCTGGCCCACAGCAGGATGCACAGCCGAGGCAGAGGGAAAGGGGCTGCAAAGGCTCCTCTGGGCTCAGCAGCATCGCCACTGAATGCCTTTAATAGTACACTTTAATGACACTTTAATAGTACAGCTCGCAGTATTTGGGGGAAAAAAAAAAAAACAAACTCGTACCAAGCAGTGAGCTACTTTTGACAGAAAGTAAGATAAATTGAAATATGTCTGACCTCTACATGGCCTGGCCTTAGTTCTCAACCTTCTTGCCAGCACCAAAACCCACTGTAGTCCCTCATGCTCTTTAGATGTTCAAAAGAATTGCAAAAGATGGGCGTGATAAATTTCTCTTAAGTTTCTTAAGAAATAGCCCTGATGCACAAAATTGTGGAGTGGCAACCAGCCTTTGCTGAAGGCAAGGGAGGTTCTTGCACCTGGGAGATTTCTGGAAGCCAGGCCACTGAACTGGGGATTTAAGTGTGTCTGCAGAAGAACAATATTAGATACTTCTTTTAAAAGTGTTAACAGCTTGGCTCACCATTGGCAAATCTGCCATGGCAGAAGACAAACAACAGACATGTGGCAAAAATGAAACTACGGACATGATGGGAAAATAAGTCCTCCTGCTTGGGCCACTAGCCAGGTCCAAGCCCAGGCATTACCGATGCCCTGACTAACACCCTATGAGTAACTACTACAGTCTTTGTAAAGTGGTCTCTGGATGGAGATGTGGCACATTTTAGAGAAGGAAAGTAGGGCTGGTAGCTGTGACACGGCTTTCCTTTCCCATATTTGAAGTTCTCACTAACTGCCCAGGCACAAATTCCCTAGGTGACAAAGTGAATGCTGTCCTCCACAGGGATGCTTCACAAAACCCTGACTGTTATGAATCCAAAATGCTTCAGAGTAGTTTAACATGACTTTCCTGAGAGACAAAAGCTAGACAAAAATATTACTTTATTCAAGCTGAGAACTACAGGACTGGATATCTCCCTGATCTGTAACACAGCTGCTGGATTTATAATTAACGGGAAACTCCCTATGAAATCTGAAAGGGAAAGTGATTTGAAAACTCTTACTGAGAACTCAAAACAGGAAAAGACTCCAAGCCTAGCCAAGTAACTAGCTGCGCTGCACACTTGGTACAGATTAACATACTTTACATTTCTGTGTTGGGCGCTTGTACCTCCCTTAGCAGTCAAGGAGATGAAAGAATAACTCACAAAGACGCAGCTACTTGTGTGAGAATATGAACCTTGTTTTACCGATGGTTTGCAAAACCCTTCAGATCTGTTCTCTTGAAGGCTGCCCCTTACTACTTTTGCTTCCACTGGACAATATTACAATTAGGTCCATCAGGCAGAGCTGAGGCCACACGCTGTCACTTCAGTGTTTCAGCTGGGCTTGGACCCCTCACTGGGTGCTACTTACCTGCACTGCTCTGATAACGAGCCACCTTGGGATTACGTTGCTTTTAATGCATATTTTCACATATCAGACCTGCTCTCTCTCAAACATTACACCAGTGTCCCATCTGTACCTGCTCTCTAGAGTTATTGATTCTGCTGTACCAAACAAATCTGGGAGAAAAAAGCTTCTAGTACGGCCGAGCCTGAGAAAAACGGCAGAACATTTTAATGCCCAGTGACTCCTGTGGCAAAGACAGTATTGTCAAATTGGCAGATCCAGCTGAGCTGCGCTCCATCAGCACAATCCCAGATGCAGAGTTCCTGATGGCAGGAAGTTCACCAGAGCAAAGGCCATGCTGGAAGAGGCTTGGCCGCCAGCCAGCATAGTCCAAGTTGCAAGAAACACTGGACAGGAAGGGGATGTGAAGAGAGCATCCTCCAGCTTCTCTGGTTCCGTGCCTCTCCTGGATTTAATTATTTAACATAGTTTTGCCACCAGCTGATAAACATCTTTTTTCTCTCATATCCTCCCCTTGAAATGGTTGCAAGTCCTAGACAATATTAGAACAACTTACTACAGCAAAGGACAGGAATAATCAAAGCAAACCAATATCTCCTTGCAGGCAACTCTCCAGGCTTTCAGCTGGGAAACCCAGGTGAAATTGCAGGAAAAGATGGTTCTTTATGTAGCCCTTGTGGCTGTCCCCTTCTGCCTGATGGAGCCCTGATAACATGAATTTGGTCAAGGCCTTGAGTCAACCAGATGCAAGTCTGTGGTCAGCACTGACCTCACATAATTAATTGAATATTTAATTAAAATAAGAGTATGTTCACATTTGTTCCAGAATCAGTCTCCATTCTGTAATGTTGTATGCTTCTCCTGGTTCAAGCACACCACCCTAACCAACAGGGAAACGTTGCAAATGCAGGCTCATAGGAAGTTGTTTCTATAAAGCTCAAATGAGCCTTACACACCGTGCAACTAAGAACTGAGCTCATTTCTGTACCTTGTTGCTTTGTTGTCTCACAAACTGATGGGTAAACCTCAAAACATTTGCAAGTTTGAGTTATATAAGTTGGTCAAACCCCCAGAGCCTCCAATAAACTTACGTGACAGAAGTTAGAGTCATGAGACTGAAGGAATTGCATATATTGTCCAGAGTGTCTAACTGTGGCAGTGTAGGAAATTATCACCTATAGCACTGCACTGGAAGTGACTGTACACAAAGCAGATTTTGTGGACAAAACCACCATCTGCTCATCCTTACCTCCAGTGCAAATTTTAACAGCTCTACCTAAACCATTGCTTCAATGTTACTCAACTTAAGCCTCACTGTAGCAGACTGGAAAACAGGATCTGTACTGGTATAGCGTATAAAACACGACTGTGATAACACTCACTTGGGGCAGTAAAAACAGTTAAGGGAAACAAACTCTTAAAACAATTCAGTTAGGTCTGCTGGAAGATGTCTCTCCATGCTTTATATTTCTAATAGGGTAGGAAATTTCTGAGATTTTATTCAAGCTGATCTCACTCCGCAGTCAGCAGGAGCTTGCCTGTGTAAGGTCTCTGTATTTGACCCAGTGCATCTTGCATATTTGCTTGTGATCCCAGCCAGAACAGAAAAGATGAGCAAAAGTTAAAAATAGACAACCACAGATTTGCTACTGGAACATTTATGAACTATGTAGCTTGGACAAGGATCAAGAAACTTTCTAGCTTTTTTATATTTTATATACACTTGTGCCTTGATCCCTTCTTGAGATAGCACAGTCCTTTTTCTTTTCTGCTTTTGAATTATTATTAGCATTTGTTAAAATGCCTCCTTGTATACTGGTAGGTGTAATGATATCTTCTCCCATCTACCCCACATTTGCACTAGCATCAAATAACTGACTTCGTCTGAGCCGCACCTGCCCTTCCCAGCCTGAGGGCATGACTCCCAGAGCATTATTTTTACCCACTATGAATTGACTGTTACCTCTTTTCAGGCCTTCTTCTTTCATTTGTTTCAAAGGGGATGGACCAAACTCCTCCTCCACAGGCCGGAACATCCTTTTGACCAGGACACTACTACTGGAAAACACACAACAGGCACCATGTCACAGTAAAACTGTGCTCCCAACAGGAGAGGAGACAACAGCAGCAGTCATGACTCACTTTGTACTCTGGCAAAAACCCCACTAGATACTCAAGTAGCACCAGACCAGAAACTGCAAGGATTTAGCTTTTGATGTTTATTTGAACTCTCCAAGCCTCTCAAATTGCCCACAGTGACTGTCTGGGACAGGTGACAGGAAAATATGCTCCAATGTTACATACTATTTTGAAAATCCCAAAGGCCCTTAACTGTTTAAATATTGAGGGAAGTGGGGTGGGGAGGAAGAAACGGCTAAGTAAGGAGCTGAACCCACATTTACACATTGATTCACCTCCTCTTTGGAGTGAAGGAGACAGCCTCAGGAAACACCAGCAATATTTCTAAAATCCAAGACTGTTGGAAGCCAAAGAGTTCAAAAGGAATAACAAGCTGAGCAAGATCCAGCTCAAAGCTGCAACACACTTTGCCCGGGAAGCTGAGGGCTGAAGGCACTATGGCTGCCCCCTCCCCTCGGTGTAGCTCTGGCAGGACTTGGTGTCTCTTTTTACTCTCGGGGGAGAGAACTGAAGCCAGTGGGCTTGGTGCAATAAAGCCCTTTGTTTCTCGAATTCCACTGTGAGCCTTATAAAGCACATTAGCTTCATAAAAGAAACAAAAAGGGCCTCGTGTTTTCAAGTCGATGTTAGCTGCAGGTGCCCGTCCACTCCGCACCACCGGCCACTTTATGCACGCGTACGTGAGTGCAGTTGTCTTACTCCAAACTCTTAGATTTGAGGGTGCTCACTTGGGATTCAAGCAACTTATGAAAGTATGGGGCTTGCACACATCACAGTTAATACTGGCTGCACTTCAGCCACACATATTAAAGCCCTTATTTCATGACACCTCTAAATATATTAGGGATTTTCTGCAATTCTCTCAGCCCCTCCAAAGCTAGAGAGGGGGTGCTCCCATTTCCAACCTGCCCCCTTCCCAGGATCTCCACTTCTCTTTCTGCCGTTCTCTTCTGGTGCTTGGGCATTCTCTCTGCAGTTCCTGTATTTGTCGCATACACGGGTGTGTGCTGCTAAATAGCTTCCAAGAACAGGGTGAAGTTCAGTGGTGGTGAGTGTGAACTGCTAAATGCAAAGCTTGTGAAACAATAAATGTCTTACCCTTCTCTCTCATCATCTGTATTATAGTAAACCTAGAAGGGCAGAAAAAAAACCCAATTATTCTCAAAACTCAGACACTTGCTTAACAGAATAACTTCAAAAGGTAGAAAAGACAAGTGGTCTGCAGATTTTCATTTGTTAAAAATTCTTTCCTTCTGTAAAACACAAACATGTCTAGTTCTAATTGTGATCTGGAAAAAGCATGGCTTAGAAAAACTGCTGTTGAGTATCATCTAGTGGAAATATATCAAAGCATTTTGACAGACACTGCCCTCTCCCCTGGTTTATATCATTTTCCCAATTATTTTACAATCCTCTAAATCAGATCACTACTCACCTAAATTACCCCAATACGATTTAAGCCACACACTCACAAGCTTTTGTATGTATTTAATACTGTCTGAAAATCTAATTAAACTATAAAGACCAACATTAATCTACAGGCCTAATGGAAATAGTTACTAATGGTAGAGCTGAACTTTTTTGCACAGGTTGCGGGCAGAAGTGCAAGTCCAGACTGTTGTTTTGCATAAATCAGTATAGGTCACAGTCACGGGGACCAAATTTACAACAGCAGCAAACGCAGCTCCCAGTGGCAGGGGAGGTATAAAATCACAGTCTGTTGTCACAGGCTTTACAGAACAGTCAGCCGAATTCCTCACAACGTGCCTGCACTGCAGGTCCGCACCAACAAGCGTACCAGCATTCCAGCTGCTGAGTTACTGTGCAAGCATGGGGCGAAGGCAGGGCACCGGAGGCCCACATTCTGCTGGGGCAGAGCAAGGCATCTCGGGCAGGTTTCCAGCACGTGTGCTGGCAAGACTAAGAGCACGCTCAGCTCAAGGGGAGCCTTCACTTCTGAACCTTGCAACGAAAATAGCTCAGAGGTGTGTGTGTGCAAAGCTGAGATCTGTAACTCATTCTATGACCAGGACCTGAAAGTGGCTACACTTCCATAATAAAACATTCATAAATAATAAATTATTGCCATAATAAATCACTCTTATATTAAGCAATACACAAAACAATTGAAAAGTTCGGAATAGCAAGAATGCCGATACTGCAACCTATACAGCAGTAAAAGACAAGGCTGAACATTGCCTAAGAGCTAGCAAACTGGGGTATCTTCCAGTTACTTTAGAAAATTATTTACAGGATTACATATACTAAAGAATACTTCCACATTCTCCTGTTTTGAGACAAATCCACATTCTGGTTTGAAAGCCATGAGGACAGAAGGTACTGAGCACCAATATGTGAGTGGGCGTCTTTCCAATTTTGGAGAGTTAGTCAGTGACAGCCGTGATTGCAATGTCTGCGCTCTATGTGCTTTGCTCTACCACAATTCTCACTGCTTTAAAATAAATGACAATTCCAACACTCAGTGTCATTTAATCTTCATTATTTTAATATTTTGCAGCAAGATGCATATAAAATTTTCTCATCTGCTATTTGTCTTTATAAACACATGCATAAAGGTCTCATTCTACTCCCTAAGATGTTAATAAATAACAAGTTCATATTCAAAAAACTGTCAGACCTGACCCTCCAATTCAGGTTTGCTATTTCCCAGCAAACAATAAAGTAGGTCTTAAAAGAGTCAAGTCAGCAAAGACTTCCTCACATTTACTGGTGGTAACGGCTGCCAATACTGAATATTAACATTAGCATGATAGATTTTTACTTTGTAGAGACAAAATATTTTCTTCCAAGGAATTCCCAGATCTCTAGGTGATGCCGACAGAAAATGGGCGGTGGTGTTTAGTGAGCCTGCTCTTGATCTCCTTACACATGTAAGAGCTTGGTCTTTGTTTTCAGATGTCACATCGAGGGGGATCTCTGCTACCACAAGGTGGCACTTCATTTCATCAAGACAAATAGCACATTCAAAACCAGACATTCTTTCAGTCACAAATCAATCTTCTATTTCAAAATTCTTGACTGTTTGTTCCATCTTTTCTTCCTAGCAAAAGAATGGCAAAACCATAACAAACACAAACTAGTCAGTTGTTAATGAAGTATGAACTCCTCTTTCACACCCAGAACTTGGAAAGGCACTTGTCTCTTGTAAGGTCTTTTTTAAGTGACTCACCAAGAGCTGCATGTAGCAAAATGAGAGCTGAAACCAGCTGCCCCCAGGAACAGTGCTTTGTTTTCCTAAAACCTGTCTCGGAGCACACGTGGCCAGATGGCAGGTGGGCACCGGCTCATTTCATTATCATTTCCTACCTGTCCAGTTCTTTGTAGGTTTCCAAAGTGAACATCCGGAATGAAGAGAACTGGCTGGGAATCCAGGTCAGCCATTGTTTTGAAGAAGGTGATATCGCTCTTTTTTTGCAGAGGGAGTGCATTCAACTTCCCTTCAGCTGCTAGGAGGATCACAAAGCAATGTGGTTATGAGAGGTGGCATGTTAAGCGTGACTTAGCCCCAAATCAGAAAGGCCCATCTTACTCACAGTTATTACATGAGGCTTGGGATGCCTGGCCTTTGCCTTTCTTCCTGTTCTGCTTCCTCTCTTCGTCTCGGATTTTCCGTTCTGCTCCCTGATGCAAAAAAGACAACCCACAGATATTATCCAAAGAGGCCACTGTGAGCATTGTACCCTGCGATGCCTGAAACTACAGCAATGGACACATCAGAAACGCTGAAAGAGAGACTGGTTATGCCATTACAGATAAATCTGTCCAGGTTGTTGGGAATGTGCCAGCTCCAGATCAATCACCTGTGCCTGAAACTCAGGCTGGTACATGCAGCAGCCCCCAGGGCCGGAGACAGCAAGAGGAACATATCCACATGCTGGCTTGGAGGAGACGGGATGGACGGTTCAGGCAGTGTGCAGTCTGTAGCAGGGCTGTTGCCACCACAACTTGTGCAAAGGGCATCCCGAGTCCAGCACCTCTGCGATGGATGGAGTGGTTCAGGCCAAATACTTTGCGTGTGTACTGACATAAAACACCTGCAGGATTGCTACCGTCTTAGATCATGTCTGTGCTAAGCTTTTTCCTAAACTCTCCTCCACCCACCTTGTCTGGGGGTGGCATTGCTCCGCTGTGGCCAGATTTGCAGAGGCCTTTGAGATTTGCCAGTGCAAGAAGGCTACACTGAGAATTTCCTAACAGCGCAAGGGCTCTTACAGAAAAATACAGGCATTTCAAACAGGGACAATCGCTCCAGAAACTGGAAAGCAATGTAGCACGGCCCTATTAGGCCCCAGGAACTCCTGGGAAGTTGCAGGCTTCTGTTATGTAAATATACTCTCAACAAGTTTAGATAATAAAACTTGTTATTGACATAAAAAGCGGCAACACCTCCTCTGAAGTTCTCCTGATTTACTTTATAAATATGAATAGTCATGTTATGAAGGGTATTAAAGATCCATATGTTCCCAGACAGTCAGCATACAAAATGAAGACTTTTCCAAATTAAAATTAGAAGTTTCTTTAAAAGAAAGGGGGGAGGGGGAGAGAGCTAAGGAAAGACAAAAATATCCACTCAAGATGGCAAAATTCACACATGAGCCAATGAACCAAGCTTGAAAAGAACACAAGGAAAGACGTACTACTGGCTGTGATCTATCAATAGATTTCCAGAGGTTGAAAGAGGTGGAGGAAGAAACAGCTCTTTAAAAAACATAAAGGTGTCTAACAGAAACATTGCCTCCAGACCCAGGTCCTAATCCAGTTGTCAGTGACCTCAACCACAGAAGACAAGGGATTCAGAGTCGTGCCCTTATCAAAACTGTTTCTAGGGGTACACTTGTATCTTTAAAGGCCACTGTTCTTTGGCAGAAAGGAGCAAAAACATGCCTCACAGCCTGCAAGAAGGACATCCCCGAGAGCCCTTTGCTGCACAAAGCAGCTCTGACAGGCAGCCACAGCCCTACCTATCGCTCAGAGCTGTCACTGCTGCTCATGGGGAGCGGGATGAGCCTCGAAAGTTGTTTTGAAGTCATTTCATACATGGCACCAAGTGCGAGTTTCCTCTCAGGAAAGCAGAAACTGAGGAGGACTCAACCTTTTATACACAATAACGGACATATGTTTTGCTGATTTTTCTTTGATATTCTCTGTAACTATGAACTTGGTAAAGCTTCACATCTTTGTCTTCATTCATTCAAGGCAAGACACCCCCAAGCCCTCTGGGGTGCAGGCAATCTCTGAGCAGGGCAGCCATTCCCACCCGCCAGTGCTTATTTGTGCCACAGCCACTTTACAAACACAGCAACTCCAATACCCACAAAATTACCTACCAGCCCTTCTGAGCTAGGAGCATCCCATGCGGCACAGTGTAGGGGCCAGCCAAGCCTACGTGATGTACCTCATTGTTGTAGGTGCTGAGACAACGGACCACAATAAGATTTTTACATACCAGAGCATTTCTGCTGGACAGTTTGCACAGCTGAGCCATCTGACACATATCTAATAAATCAGAGTTTGCAAATCTCTTCAGGACAGAAGAAGAAATAACCCTCTTATAGGGGACTATAAATTAGGCTCTGACCAGTCAAATAATTGAATGCGTTTTTCATTTTTTCATTGATGTCTGGTCTTTGTATAAATGCAACGAGTGCTTCTGCTACTAACCATTAGCAAAATGCAGCCTATGAATTTCGGCTGATTCAAAATATTTTTTTCCCAAGTCTTCAGCTCATTTAAGCTTATGTCTTGCATTCTATTTCCAGCCTAGCAAAGCCCTTACCATCATAAGGACCACTCCCATCACCATTATGAAGCTCATGTGTACACCTGTCTCTAGTTCAAGGCCAAAGCATTCCACATCTGGTAGGACAGGCCCATGGACTTCAGCCGCCTTCTCTCTAAAGCTGAATATTAATAGGCAATTAGATTTCCTCAATACCTATGATAATCCATTTTCTCTATGACAATCCATACTGAAGACAAGAGGGTAGGAACTGCATATATTCTAAACAACATGTAGCTTTTCAGAGTAAAGAAAATGGGATTAATTTATTTGATTTTGGAACAATGTTACGGTATTTGCCAAGTCAAATGCTTCTGCTTCTTTTCAGCAAGGCTAATCACATACAGAAAATCAAAAATCTCTGAATCCCCAGTTCCTTCATACATAGTGGCTAAAGCATCTTGCAATATATAAATAAGCCTGGTAGCAAGTTTCCCTGACAACCTACTTAAGGAATAAAAATTATATTCTCTTATCATAATGCAGCATCAGTGATCTGCAGATGATAAAAAGACTGCAAGGGCAGGGAGAATTAGCACCGAGAAAACAAGATGTGCATTGCAACAGTTGCTTTGAAGATTGCCTACTGGAAAACAAACAGGGATAAAAGATTGGAGAATGAACAGAGAGCAAGCATACAATTACAACCTTTGCAGCCTTTATCTCCATACATTTATGTCACAAAGCACACATTGAATCTGAGCTGGTGTTGCTTGCTAGTTTATATGTAAATGAATACTAAATTTAAGCAACTGCCTGAGTAGATACAAAAATGTATATAATATGTACCACTTGGCTAAATGCAGTTTTATTTCTTCAGGGATAATCTTTCCACAACAGCTATGCTGTGTTTCAGCTGGAAGACATTAATTTATTCAGCAAATGTTCTTCTTAAAAACTGGACACCTCTCCCTGTGATTTATCTAAGTTAATATACAAACACATCTACTGGTCCTAAAGAGGTACCATCACTACAGAAAAGCCATTTGTAAGAACACTGTCAGGCACAGAAACATTTCTTCTTCCACGTTTCAGATGAAGATACATTTCAGTACTTAGGCAGGAGGAATTTACTGTGCAGTTCCCCTGATTCAGACGATTGTAATAGATCAGGCACTTTTCTCATCAGCTTCTCTTTGCGGTTGTCAGATTGGGACATAACGGTGCAGCTCACACTTTTAAAGTGTATAAAAATTATTATATGTTTGCTAGGTTTTTTTTAAATGACCCTGTAATAGTTTTTTAATTGATCATGACAAGAGGTGGGCGATAATTGTCTCAGCTTCACTGCCTTTCCCAAACCGGCAGCAAACCCTGTCTTTGTCACTAGAGGGCGAGTCGCAGACTCGGCAGAGAAACTGAGCCAGGACCCTCCACTGAGCACCACCTCAAACAGCACCAGGGTTTATTTTGGCATCTTGGAAAGATGAGGGTACCCAGCCCCACCAGCTACCTTCCTCTGAGCGCGATGAATCCTCCCCAGTGCCACCAGCAAGGGGAAATTCTCCAACCATTTATTTACCTACAAAAGTACCATGACCAACAGATGTGGGCAAAGATACAGCCGGGTAAGTGAGGGGAGAATCTGGCCTCAGTCTCTTTCCAAGTGCCAATTAGCAGAAACTGTCATGTGAATTGACCTCGATAATTTCCATTCATTTTCATTCATTCAACTCATTTTCAGTCCTGTATTAAGTTAAAAAGCTCTGTGTGCGTGTATGTGCGTATACATTTATATTATACAGCTATATATCCCATTATCGATACCGTGAGCCCTACAGTTCCCACTTTCAATACAGTTTTGATGTAGGTAACACTTTAACTACCCCTGTGATCTTTTTTTCTACTTTGAGACAGTTTGATTAAAAGACTCAACATTCATTTCCCCCTTTCTAGTCTGGATATTTGAAGTACCAATTAAGCCAATAGATGCAATGAACATGTATTATTCAAAATCTCCACCAGTTGTGTCCACAGGTCACCCTTGATGAGGTCGTGCTCTGAATTTCCTTCCTTTTTTTAAATAATTCAGATTTTTCTAATTGCTTTTCAAAAAGAGGTAGATAAAAACGACTTGTTACTTTGATATTTACTGAGATTCTAACATCCAGCTGCAGCTTCAAACCTCTAAATATTTGACATTCAAAGTTACAATTAAAAGCATAACATTTTGACCACAAGAAGACCTCAGTGCATACATTTACAGTGATTACTTTCAAAGTTTTTGCTCCACTAACACAACTGACTGATTAGCCCTCAAGATCCCGTTGTCAAGACAGCAACAGGGGAATGAACCTAAAAAGCGGAAGGAGCAGCAGCACAGAGACCTGGAATAGTTGAACTCTTACCCTTTCCATTAAAAAGTTAATGCTACGTATTGCCTAGGGCATGGCCTTTTGCCTTTCTATTCCCACCTGTAAGATGGCAAGACTAATTTGGATAAATTTCCGAGTCACTTAAATAGATGTAGGCTCCTGAATCCCTGAACCTTGACTAGAATCCAGGCGTCAGCTCCCTTGTGGAAGATCTTTCCCAGCAGGGTTAAAGTCATTGAGTGGCCGACATTAAACACAACTGAAACATGGTCACCCTCACATCTAAGAATCATCACTGAGATAACATTTCTGAGCAACTGTTTCTACTCAGTGATATATACAGCCGACCATGACACTGTCAGACACATTAAGGCATTATCTACGTTTTGGTGCTAAAAAACCTTACCAGTTCCCACAAAGGAGTGGGAAAAACCATTGTAAAAGAACCAAATTTTGCAAAAGAGGGAGTGAGGAAAAAAAGGAAAAAAAATAAGTTACTGAACTACAAAATGGGAATGGCTAATATATTTTTGCAGTTTACTTTTAATAAGAAAATCCTAGCAACATAAAAGTCTCATTGAAGCTTCCAAAATAATGGTATGTAATCAAGCATGGGGGAAAAAAAAACCATCAGCTGCATCATTTGGACTCTCTGTTTTCCACTGTATCATACAAGAGAGCTTAGTAGGCCTCTCTGAAAGGTGCATTTCTCTATCAGAGACCTCTCCACAAAGTTCACGTTACCTGTCCTGGCTGTTAAGAGTCAGAAGGGATAACACCATGAGATTGGCACTTCCATGAGCCTACGGTCAGAACTGACCTTCAAAGTAGAGATCTTTATGTCTGTGCTTTCTGTGACTTTTTTGATATTCCTGTATCATGACCTACAACGTGCTGTCCTTAAACAGTCCAACTACTGCTCACAAGCTGAGGAATCAGGGCCAAAAAGGCTGCAAATCAATAAAATAATTCCATGATAATCTGTTAGGTTTATTATATAGCTGGTCCAAATTCTACCACGAAACACAATTCTTTAGGGAAAGAAAAAACATTTAATTAGGTCTAAAATACAGCAATAATAAACTGTCTAACAAGGTTCTTCCTCTATCCATGATAATTTTGTTTTCCACTTACCTTGTCACAAAAAACCTTGATCTGGCAGTAGGCTCGGTGGATGGGTTTATTGCTGCGGTTGTTGTAGCTGTACGTATCGATCTGAATCATCAAAGGAAGTCCTTTTACTCCTTTTTGTGAGGAGAAGTCTGTGCTCAAGCAATTCACTGTGATGAAAATCTGTGTGCCAGAGAGATTACTTTTAAAATGTGGTGCAAACAACTATTAAACTTCAGGAAACACATGACAACAAATGGGAAAATAAAAGCAGATACCCCCCTCCAAAAAAAAAGATTTTAATTCACCTACGATACACACCCTGGCAAGTCACACATTTATTCTCTACTTCTGTCCTAAGTCCAGCAAAGATGCTCCCATGCTGGGAAGAAGGACAAAGTTTTAAGGCCTATATCGATGCTTTAGTTTGGATCAGGAGCTCACATTTGAGGTGAATAATTTGATTGTCCCAACTTATCGTGCTTTGGTTCACACCAGAGAGCTCAGAGTGCGTGAGCTGGATTCTTTTTGGAAAAGCCAGACCAGAAGATGTGTCCTAGGAGCACACCTCATGCTCCAGCTGCCAATGGTTGCTCAGTCTGTGGGAACTGACTAAAGATAATCTGAGATAAAACCTCCTAAAAAGTGTCTCACGTGGATGCCAGGTCTTTAGTCCTGACTTGTTTCACTCTACAAACCTACTCTGTATGTTTGCACTATTTGTTAATATAGACATAGGAAGATCACCTTGCATCATCCTTTCCAGCCATATTTTGGTCTGTCTTGTTCTTGTGACAGCTCACAATTTAAATTCAGTGTGGCCAAAGAAAAGTCCTACCCTTCCAACCCTCAATTCTCTTCACACTCTCATCAGCAGTACCCCTTCCTCCATCCCATCAACAGATACTCCTGATCTTCACTTTAAGGGTCCTTCACTATTTTTCTTGAATTTCAAAAATGCATCTCATCCTGTCTTTCAAACTGGAAAGAAGTTTCTCAAACATTTGTAAAAGTACTCCCCACCTCTTCTTAAATTCCCCTTTGCCATGTAGCATCCACACAACTTGACACTGCCCTCAGTTCCTGGCAAGCCCTGCCTGCCTTTGCTTCAGACACCCGTTTTGTGCTTTCCTTCTATGCCTATTTATGTCTGTTGGTAGCCACTAATCACCTCCTGCCCTCTAACCTCCATCAGTACTATGGGACGAGGTGGGTCTCCTCTGCCACGTGCTTGTACAGCACCTGGCAGAAGGGTCTCCCATCACCGAGTCTCCCAAGGACTATTTGGATGCAAAGCAAGCAATGTGAACTGAAATATCACTGATATCTTTCAGTCAGGATAGTGCGCATGAACCTTGAGAGATGAAACTGTATTACAAATCCAATTGTTCTTCCCAGTGATGAATATGTGCATTACACAGTAATTAGGGCCAATTATTTACTGACCTGATTCTACTTTACGTTTTTCCTCTCTTTAAAAAATAATAGCAATAAAAACCCAACTCTGTGAACTAAGGAAAAGGACAGAGAAAACCACCAGTATGTATTTCCTGAACCAGGAGAATGTGAAACCTGCTCCAGCAGAACGAGCACATTCAGGAGATCTGCGGGGTCTCTCAAGCAGACCTGATGCACACCTCGCCGGGCAGAGGAGAGGCCAACAGGCCCTTGGGGTCTGGGAGGATTCCAGAAGGGAGAGTATGAATGAACCCCTCCCCAGTCCACAAGCAGGGAAAAAAACAGTCTGAGTGACCAGATACTAACATCCCTAAGAGAAAGACAGCTGACAATAGAGAAGGGCTCGGGTAGGGCTGGTGGGGCCACACTTTTACCCTAATAGCAAAAGTTAACATTACAGTCAGGTTTTTTACGATGGAGCCAGAGCAGCTTGTTTGCCTGACTGAGCTAATGGCACCTCAGCATTTCTGCTTCTGATCGTATCACAGAGCCGCATTTACAAACGAAATAGTTGAACTTTAACTGCAGGGAGAGAAGGGAGGCGGGGCAGGGCCCGAGGTGAAACTCCGATTTTGAAGCTGATAGTGTTATTTCTGTTTCAAATTACAAGTTGGTCTCTTCCAGCTCCAAAGGTAAGTGCAGATATGGGTGCATATGCCTTTGAAATATGATGGCCTGAATTTTCATTTGCCTTCAGACTCCTTTACAGTGTCAGGGCAATGCTTTAAAGTGCGTGTGAACACAGAGCAGTGGAAATGAGGTCTGGCATAAAAAGGAATCAGCTCTTGCTATAGTTTAGCCCATACTTCTGTACAGGGATTTTCCAAACTGTACATTAAAATGTGAGAGTGAACGTGCAGGCTTTGCATCTACCCAGCAGTTTGTGCATCTATCACCTTCGCTGCACACTCAGCTGAGAAGTAAAAAAAGACTTTGTACCACCTTAATCAACTTCATACACTGTGTCATCTCTTCCACTGCCTCCAGAAACACTGAGCAGAGTAGGAACGGCTGGGGAAGACAGACTTTATCATTTTAAGAGTCCCCATACAGCAATAACAGATTATTCAGCATGAATAATAGATTGATGCCATAAGATTCAATATCCTTGTCCTGACACTGTAATACATCAGGATCTCTCTGAGGAGCAATGACTGTACGTTCATGCGCATGAAGTGTACTACACTTTGTCGTATCATTCGCACCTCGCAGATAGACAGATGGATTCAAATTAACACAGATCATTTATTTTGGGGAAAATGTTCTGTCTCCACACAACCTCCTATGAGCTTTCCTGTAAAGCACAACACTGACTTTGGATTTGGAAAACATGTGGGGTGTGCAGAGGGAGAGGGCATAAGTTCTGTGACTTGAGTTGATTTTAAGGGGTTTTTTTCTTTGCACAACTCAAGATCTGCACCAGTTTCAACACCATGGTGCAGCAGGCTGCTGCAGTTAACGGGACCCGGGAAACCCTCTGGACAGTCCCCTTGTCTCTGCCCCAGCCCTGCCCAGAAACCTTCATTTCCTTGAGGCAGTGGCCAAGGAATGCTGCCTGCTCTCATTTCACCCGCCTGTCCAAGCACAGCCTGCTTTGCCCTTCACAACCCTCATCTCTCCCTCCTTTGCAGCTCCTATACATAATGCAGGTACTCCCACCTTCAATGAGGCAAGGAGCAAAAGAACCCCGCGGGCAGCCACAAAAAGATTAAGTCCCATTCTACCTCTCTTGGAAGACACTCTGGTTTAAAAGCCTCCTTGCTCTGGTCTCTTGCATGGCAGAGTAACATGGTTAGAAAATGTAGAGTTGGGTAGAAATGACAGTAGCAGGAGTAGAAATCACTGCTTTTTTTTCCCCCAGGGCCCTGTCTATACTTGACTTAGAACTATTTTAATGGATGTGACTATGGCTGTACCTGAATTAATTTACAAACTTTTTTTTTCCTGTGCAAACTAGATTTTAGCAATGTTTTGCTATCACGAACAAGTTTGGGTTGTTGTTATAGTGATGTCTTTTTTTTTAATGTCAGCATATCTTAGATTAGAGCAATTAATGATAGAGTTCCACCCATCTAGTCTCCAGCTCAGACATGCTATTGGCAATGAAAAAATAACTTGGAGAAATGTTTGGTGCCTGAGAAAGTTTCAAAAGTGGCCTAAGATAACGACAACTCTTCTGTTTGTTATAGACTATGTCTAGAAAAAGCACTCTCTCTTTCGGGGAAGGCGCTCCTCCACAGTGTAGCTGTTATTATGTGAATTACTGACTGTTTGTTAAACACTGCAGCATAATTAGTGATGTACAAGACACAAACACAGTAACCTGCCTTAAGAGAAAAGCAAGGCCCAGAAATACATTTCCCCTTTTATCATTTAATCCAGCCAACATGACTCCTGCTGCAGACTCGCAGCTTATTCGCTTTAAAGGTCTACAGTTACAAAACCTCGAATATAAGCTTTTTATTACTATTTACATTTCTGGCTCCCATCGTCTCAGAAAGAGCCAAGGGCAGCAGGGAGGGAAGAGTGTGTTACAGCAAAAAATTAGAAACTTAAAGCAATTTCTCTACTGAATACTGGCAATACATAGAAACTACCTCTGGGTGATGGGTCTTTACAAAATCCTTTTTTAAAAGAGTTCATCCCTCCAGACTGTAACAACAAAGAGTTAAATGACTTGTCTCTTAAATGACTAACATCAATCCCATCATTCCTCGTATACACAGAAAGTGTGGTTTTATAGTTTCTCCTGCCAGCCGTTACCTTATAAATCCCATACAAAGGTAAGACCTTTGTTTTATTTCAATACAAATGTCTCCAGCAAATGTTTACACTACTCTTTTGAAGCTTCCTCAACCCACACCACACCCCAGCAACTACACAAAAATGCCATTTGCCTTGAATCCCAGATGCATACTTACTGAACCATTTGTAGAACTGAAATTTCAACATTATTTGCTACCACAGGTTAACTCTTCTTTAATATATACATGTGTGTGTGTGCATGACATATATATATTAAAAAATATATATGCACGCATACACACGGAGACATGGTTATTAAACCAGTTGCCAAGTCTAATCCTACATAATTTCTGGTACTAATTGCCCCAAATAAAGTATCTTCCTCCAACCTTTAAATTTTGAGAGTATAAAAAATACTAATTTCCTCCCTAATGAAATGAAATGTGATCTAAGTTAGAAAGGAAATTAATAAATAAGAACGATATAATTCTTATACTAGTCAAAGCTTGTCCTAAGTATTGCTAGCAATGTTAAAGAAATACGCATTGTCACAATACAAATCACTGACAGACTGTGCTGCTCTACCAGCTTGATTCTACAGTTGTGCCCACTGGAATCATAGCTCACTTCAGCCCACAACATCTAAGAATCTAATCCTGCAAATCACTCACTCATTGAAAACACGGCTTATTACTGTATGGGCTATGCCAAAACTCATTAAATAACTGGAAAGGTTCCCAGAGGCTTCAGCATTCTTTGGATTAAAGATCTACATTTCAGTTAAATATAGCAGGACAATGATTGCATGCAAGTATACACAACAGCTGCACACAACTACTGTACACACCAAAAAAGCATGTGCCAGCACCTGCCTGAATAACATATCCGCCAACGTGTCTGTTTACGGCACAACCAAGTTGCAGTGCTTTGCAGAAATCAGTAATTTCTTGGTATCGCTGAAAAAGTATTTTTTGTCTGCTTTAAGATGGCATTTTTCTTTAGCAACTGTTCACTGAAGTCACACCTTTGAATTTAAAAAGTGCTTTCCATAAAAATATACAATTAATGTATTGTTTCAGAGTAACATCATCCTAACCATTTTAAATTAGCAAAGTATTAATCATATCTCAAAGAAGATACGATTTGAAGAAGATATGAGGAGGCATATCTCAAAGAGTTGTTATGATTTATGACAAAGATATTCTTCTTGGACCAGGAGAGTTCTGGTTCTTAAATATCTTTCTTGCAAACTAACTTCTCTCAGCAATCAGACTGCAAGCAGGCAGATGTCTGTCTATCAAAAATGAAGCTGAGCTCTGTTCAAAAGCCTCTACCAGAACTTTGTCAATCAGCCAGATGCTGCAGCAAAATCTTCTGTAGGGCAACAGCAAAGCAACTAACTTCTAGCATATCATAAAAAGACTTCTAAAAGATGGTTAAAAAGTCAGCCAGTTCTTGTTAATTGTTGTTTGTTTCCTTACCTTTTTTTAAACAACTCGTTTAAAAATACCAAACATAGCATCCAGGTTCAACCAAAGGGAGCCAACAAATCACCTTGACCATAAAAGTTGCATGTTTATATATAAAAGTAAATACTGGAGTGAAATGAAGATAGACTGTACAAAAAGTATTCTTCACTTCCCACTTCTGCTTTCTTATTGCACGGTATTTTTGTCTCAAGGCAGCATAAGGAAGAGTTCATCATGGCTGTAGACCCTTCCCCTCATTTCCCTGTGTCCTGAACCACAAGCCCCACAGTGACCTCTAGACAACGGGCCTAGCAGAAAAGGCTGTTGTTCCAGAAAAAGGTGAGGATGTGCCGGGCCCCAACTCTGCTCTGCCAGAAGGCAAGGGCACTGCTGTTGTGGATCACATGCAGCAGAGGAAACATTATCAGAGTGGTGTTTCTGACTTTGATGCTGTTCCCTTAGTCCACTGAAAGCAACGGTGAGAATATTCCACAGCTCAACATGTGCTGTACAGAATTCCCTCTTCCATTGACTTGTTTTGCCAAGCAGCAGTCAGAAGACAAGGGACTGAGCAGGAGGAGCTGGAGCCAACAGCCCCGTTCCCTTCACATTACTGAGGCGATACAGACGCCTCTGCCTGTACTCTGAATGCCTGTTTCTTACACATAAGATCCAAACAAAATGCCACCTTACAAACCCTTAGCAGACTCACTGTTAACAGGCAGATTCTGGCTGTCACACACATGCTGTTATACCCTCATCCTGAAGGGCTTCCAGGAGGAGGGTACTGCTCTGCTTGAGTGTGGGAGGAGAAATCTGGCTTTAAATCAGCTGCCCTCCAGGTGGAGTAGGAAAGTGAGAAATCTGAAGCTCCAGATAAGCCTTCCTAGATACAGGTTCAGTCTCCCAGGAGAGACAGGGATATTTGGTTAGGTGATTTCTGCTGCTTCTGTTTGATTTTTCAAGACTGCTCCCCTATGCACTTCCAACGACCGGTCTGTTTTCTTTATTTCTTCCCGGGACAGTAGAGCGCTTCATCACATCACATCTCAGAGGCCCTGGAAAGAACTGCTCTGTGCCGCTTTTGTCTGTCTCAGAAGAGAAAGGTCTTTGGGCCTGTGAGGTTAAGTTTTAATCTTGAAATTGTGGTGAAAAGGGAAAACAACACTGAGCAGAAACAATGGAGCTAGTTTAAAGATCATCGTTCAAAAAGCTCAAGAAAAGAGAGTCTGTAATTAGGCCTTGGAATTCTTCATCTTTCTTGGATGAGGTAATTGCTGGAGAAAAAACAGCCTTCAGTGACGTGCTTGAGTCCACAGCTTTCAAACACCGCAGGGGCATCCTATGGGAATCCCCAGATCCAGCACAACTGGTTATTGTATTAGACTCTCCAACAAAAGCAAGCATGTGGGTACGTGTACACGTGTGTGGGGAGCGAAACACTTCAGTGCACGGTGATAAGCTTACAGGTACAACCTGATTTATGCTTGATAGTCCAATACCAAAGCATGTTATGAATCCTCTTACTTTTATCAATACATATGCAGTTCAAGCTCCTAAAAGATCAGATATTTGATAACTACCCCAAAAAATAAATATGCATAAGCCAATTTGCATTTTAATTACTCCTTCCTGCAGAAATACAAGTGGATTTCTTAAATTTCACTCCTGATACTTTTTAAATCCAGCAACAATAAGAGAATCATCATTTTAAAATCTTACTGTGTTATATTTCCAGTGATCATTACAAGACTTGTGTTCTTAATGTTCTGGCACCCAAGCAGGAGCCATGTGAATTCTGTGAGATTACAATAAAATGGCCAAGGAGAACACCTGACATTAGTGGATGTGACTTTCTTGCTCCTAGATCAACATGGTGTCTTGCTAAGCCTGGCTTGCAGCTGTAAATGCAAATGTGTTAAAACTGGCAGCCCTGGCAATGGGTGCCGGTGGGACGAGACGGCCATGCTCTAGCCCTGGCAATACTTCTGTAAAGGTCCTTGGGAAAGCCTGTCGGGTTGGAGATCCCAAACTTGCATTTGCTGTATTTGCTTGCATAATGATGACACGTACACAACGGTCATCTGTTGTGACTGCAGACGACAACATACCACTGCATTTTGAAATGGAATCACATAATAGGGGAGTATCTGGGGTGGTGAGAATGTAATCATTACATGAGTAAATACAGCACCATTAGCAACTGGGCCAAGTACAACTTTGTTTACCAAGGCCAGCTTTTGAAAGAGCTAGGCAGTTTTCAGAACTATTGTCATTTCCTTAGTGCTCTATTCTTTTAAAATGTGCATCAGAGATGAAAATCCCTGTTACTACAAACCTCAGCACCTTCAGTCAGCAAGTCAGGTCAGTGAGTGTTAATGCTGCCCCTCCGTGCTCGATGCAATCTCGCACAGGACTCACTCGCTCAAGGCAATCTCTCTAATGCTCTGTTACAAATGCAGTGGTGAATCACGCATGAAGATGTCTCCGTATGTGAAAGATCCTTAGCATTACTTGAACACTGGGCATTTTGTATTCAAGGTGCAAAGGAGTTTGCTAAGCTCAACAGTGTTTGCTGTTTATTATTTCTAGATCCCCAAGAGTCCCACATTACTCCACTCATTTTACACAGCCTATTTCCCTTGTTGTTTGCTTTCTGGGGGCCAACTTCTTATAATTACCGGCAGCTTTTCATTTGTCCTGTACTAGTTCATGCAGCTGAAACACTCTGCCACCCTTTGGATAACCTTATTTATAAGAAACTTGTTAATGTGCTCTGCTGTCTTGGTTTATAGGTTCACTGTAGCAGTCACATCCCCGAATGCAAAACCCCATGTCTGAGGGTACTTGACCATTTAAAAAAAAAAATAAATAAAAGAAAGAAAGAAAGAATGCACCACCTCAAAAATACATGCATTCCCAATTGCAAGGACAGTCTCTGTAACACTATAAAAAATAATGGCACAAACACAAGGGAAGGCGTAGTCTAGCTTACAGAATATTGATTATTGGAGATGTTAATAGTGTAGAAAGGAAGTTGATAATTTAAAGAAAGAAAACATTAACCTTGTGTCCTACATTGACTTTGCAAATAGGAAAAAAAATTTTACTGTTTCTCAGGCAGGCCATATTTTAAATGGAAAATCACTGTGAGGCCACAAGTAAGAAACTATACTGTGAGAGCCCTGCAGGTTTTCCTCAGAACTACATCTCTATTTGTCAGTGATACAGGTGTGAATGCAATATCACCCTGACAGCCATTACGTATCATCTGGCCTTTTATGGATGGCCAGAATCCCTGGGGTCAGCAAAAGACCACAGTTTGCCTGGCTTTGCAGAGGCTGAGCTCTCTCACCTCCATCTACCCTTCTTCTTATTTGTTAAAAAGGAGAGAAGTGGAACAGTGACTAAGGATGGATGGTACTTCTAAAGGGATACCGTCTGCATGGCTTTTCCTCACCTTTGCCTCCTCATTGACATCCCAAGTAAAAGACACAGCATTGAATGCGATTTCTTCAATATTCCCAATGGTATTAAAACTCTCCTTGTAATCAGCTGTAAGAAATAACAAACAAAAGACTCATGAAAATAGTTTGAACCTTCTCTTTTACAATTCATAGCACATCTCTTTTTTCAGCTGGGTTGTCTAATGCATCAAAACTACCTCTTGTATTGTTTATGTTGAATCATTAAGCTTAATTGCAAAAAGGTAATATACTGCAGCTTGAGTCTTATGCATAGCACATCACTAGCTAATGTTCTTGCAAAATAGTCCTTGCTCTCAAAAAGGAATCAGTGTGACTGTAGTGGGAATGAGTGGGTGCATTCATTAGCTTGGCCAAGGAATGGCCAAAACTGGAAAATTAACTAAAAGCTATTGAAACATTTAAAGGGACTGTTCAAGCTTTGACATAAATAAACGACATTATGGTAAATCCTAAAGTAGCTTTCTGAAAAGCTAAGATCTGTCACTGGGGGAAATAATCAGTAGCGTACATTCCTTGCCCAGCCGTTTCAACTTTCCCAGGAATTAATGCACTGGATGCTGGATCTCTACTTAAAAAAAAAAAGCCAACCCAAAAAAAACCCCACAAAACAAAGAAAAGACTCTTTCTCCAGAGTGTGTATGATACTAAAACAGCAAACAAACATAAAGTATTTTTACATAGTCTGACTACAAAATCTGCATCCTCATCCTCTTCTCACTTCTTTCCAAAGGGCTGTTAATATTATCAATAAGCTAGTATTTCAGAAGGAATGCAAAGCAAGAGGAAGGAAGTCCAAATTTCAAAGATGATCCACCCCCCCCGCCCCTCCCCCGCCAAAAACTGTAAGGGTGGAAAACCAGGTAAGACAGACAACTTCCAGGTCTTCCTTATAATCAAAAAGAGGAACAAGCCCCCTTTTTCTCTCCCTTTGCCAGCCAGTTTAACACATTCTCTTCCTTTGATGACAGATTAAGAGAAAGACCAGGTTTGTAAGGAGGTAATGTCTGCCTGATTAAAGGAACTTCCAGATTCTTCATGCAAATGCATCAACTCTCTCTGAGACATATACATTTCCTCAGAATCCCTCCAGGGCTGCAATGGCTGTAGTTGGACTGGGTGCCAGAGGGCTGAGATTACATCATGAAGCAATCTCGAGCGAACGTTTGCCCAAATCTGCGCTTCAGAAGCACACATATTCTTAGCTTTGTAATCAGTTATAGAAAGAAGATGGTTTTGTATTCTATACATGAGACACCCAAATGGTTTCAATATTCATTTCCTTTGCCCTTCTGGAAATAAACTGTTGGTCTCTAAAAAATAATTTCTAGATAATAACTATTTTTAAATCATTTTTAACAAAACCATTGCTGCAAGGAGAATTATTTAATGTTTGAGACATGCAATCAATATACTTTTCTCTCATCTGAAATGCAGGGATGCTGGCATTTCACTGGGCAAGTGAAACTGTGTGCCTGGGATAACAAGAATGATTTTGGATACAGTAGAAATTCACTGTTCTAACCACAGGAACAGCACAAGATACTTGGCGATGCAGCAAGTGATATGGCGTTTGAGAGGGCAGGCAGGCTTTTCATTGCCATCATGAACTCATATCTGCTTTCTAACTGAAGTCATTGGCTTCACTATCTAAATTCAGTGTGGGAATGCAAATGAGAGGAATTAGAAGACACAGAAGTAGTTTAATATGCATGTGCACACATCCACCCACCCCTTAAAATTATGATTCACCAGAAAGTGCCTCATGCAACTGACTGCTGCGTATGGGCGTGCTGTGTAGGTGCACTTCGGAAAGACATGAACAAGATGTCTTGTAAAGACACATGTTTTCTTCTAAAAGGCTGTCAGAGCCTTGCACCCCACCAACCCTTCCCTTCCCCCAACACATGCCTCCACTTCCTTAATTGCCATACACAAATCTCATGGAGTGTCTATGTGACATGCTGTTTAAAAGCAGAAATGCATCCCATTCCCCTCAATTTACAGATAATTAAAGAAGTATCCTCAGTAGATTAAGAAAGCATTTACATCCAAGGATATCTGAAAGTTGTTAGTGTGACTACAATTTTTCCTCTTTTGCTGCTGTGAGTTACCAGAAATAGAAAACTGGGGTTCTTCAATATGCAAGAAAATGGCTCTACATGAATTACTTCCACTTTTGTTGGGCAAACTGCATATTAAACAATGGTAAATTTCAACACTAAACACTAATCATTTGCATGCATTACATACCATTGTAGTAGTTTTTGTATTGTGCACAAAAATAATACAAACAATCCTGAAAAAAGATATGGGCAAGACTCTGCAGAGCACAAATAACCCCAATTCAAAGCTTCCACACCCACCACAGAATCACAGAATGTTAGGGATTGGAAGGGACCTCGAAAGATCATCTAGTCCAATCCCCCTGCCGGAGCAGGATTGCCTAGACCATATCACACAGGAACGCGTCCAGGCGGGTTTTGAATGTCTCCAGAGAAGGAGACTCCACAACCTCTCTGGGCAGCCTGTTCCAGTGTTCAGTCACCCTCACCGTAAAGAAGTTTTTCCTCATATTTATGTGGAACCTCCTGTGTTCCAGCTTGCACCCATTGCCCCTTGTCCTGTCAAGGGATGTCACTGAGAAGAGCCTGGCTCCATCCTCATGACACTTGCCCTTTACATATTTATAAACATTAGTGAGGTCACCCCTCAGTCTCCTCTTCTCCAAGCTAAAGAGACCCAGCTCCCTCAGCCCCTCCTCATAAGGGAGATGTTCCATCCCCTTAATCATCTTCGTGGCTCTGCGTTGGACTCTCTCTACCAGTTCCCTGTCCTTCTTGAACTGAGGGGCCCAGAACTGGACACAATATTCCAGATGCGGCCTCACCAGGGCAGAGTAGAGGGGGAGGAGAACCTCTCTTGACCTGCTAACCACACCCCTTCTCATACACCCCAGGATGCCATTGGCCGCCTTGGCCACAAGGGCACACTGCTGGCTCATGATCATCCTGTTGTCCTCTAGGACCCCCAGGTCCCTTTCCCCTACGCTGCTCTCCAACAGGTCTGCCCCCAACTTGTACTGGTACATGGGGTTGTTCTTGCCCAGATGCAGGACTCTACACTTGCCCTTGTTATATTTCATTAAATTTCTCCCCGCCCAACTCTCCACCCTGTCCAGGTCTCTCTGAATGGCTGCGCAGCCTTCCGGCGTGTCAGCCACTCCTCCCAGTTTGGTGTCATCAGCGAACTTGCTGACAGTGCACTCTATTCCCTCATCCAAGTCATTAATGAATATATTGAATAGTACTGGTCCCAGTACCGACCCTTGAGGGACTCCGCTAGACACAGGCCTCCAACTGGACTCTGTCCCATTGACCACCACTCTCTGGCTTCTTTCCTTCAGCCAGTTCACAATCCACCTCACTACCCGATCATCCAGACCACACTTCCTCAGTTTAGCTGCGAGGATGCTGTGGGAGACCGTGTCAAACGCTTTACTGAAATCGAGATAGACCACATCCACAGCTTTACCATCATCTATCCACCCGGTTACGTCCTCATACTGGACACCCTTTATGTCCGTGTTTGAACCTGTTCTAGTATCTGTCAAATTATGGTACTGATTCTAAATAATCAATATTTGCTGCAATCTAGTACTGTATTCTTTATTTGACAGTATTTCAAAAGAAAAAGCTAGTGATCCAATGTCACAGCACAGCATTGTAGAAAAGTCAGCTTCCCCCTGACTCCTCACTCCTGTTATAAAGAGTCTAAAAGTGCCTCCCTCCTTCTTCAGAAAAATCCACAATAGCACATAGCCTAAATTCTGGAAAACACCTTTCCTTCTTGCTTACCAAGTGTTAAGTCCTTAGGTTTATTCCTCAAGTGCTAAGGACTTGCTTACATGTAAATGCATGCTTATCCTATTCACATCAATGCATCTTCAGACCCAGTACTGCATCTAATCCATTCAACCACCCTTCCTCCCAGGACGTGCACCAGCCAGCACACAAAACAAACTAAAGCAGTGACCCCTGCATGTCTGGAGTGAGGGAACAAGTCACTCTCTCTTCTCTGATCTCCAGAATATAACTTCAGGCCAGAAGGCAGACAGACAGACCTGTGCCACCAGGGAAAGCAGCACAAACAGAGTCATCACCCCTATCTGAGCGCTGAACAGCTGGACTCCAGAACTAGAACATCCCAAATTCATTTGATCCTTTGCTTGGTAAGGACCAAGTCATGCTCTAGATTAAAAGTGCATTCATAAACGATTAAAAAGGATTCACAGATATGCTACAAACTTTATGTTAAAATATTAATGATTATAAACATCTACGGAACAGGTTACACTGGTTTATGGCTACTCACGGATAGTTCTAAAGGAGCCTAATACAAGATTAACCCTTTATATACTGTTGATAGTTGGAATTAAATCCAAAATAAAAGCAGTGCTACAGCAGATTTCTAGACTATCCCCTGAAGATGGGACAAATCTGATACACACCCCTGTCCTTAGCAAGCTTCTCTCACTACCTGTTCAAATGGTTCTCCATGGTGTATCCTGGCATTTGCTCATCTCCCTCATAGACACCTAATTCTCTCTGTTAACTACATAAGGCCTGGACACTAACTCAGTATTCCTTTACAGAAGCCCTTCAAGGATCTGAATTTTTAATGTAAAGGGAAATCGTCATAGAGGCACACAATAATTTAGCTTGGAAGGGACCCCTGGAGGTTATCTGGTTCAACCCCTAAATGCTCCTGCTCAAAGCAGGGCCAACTTCAACTTTGGATGAAGTTGCTCAGTTAGATCATCTGATGAGAAAACGGGAAGGTTTTGCTAAATGCAGCTTGATGCTCGTACGGGAAATGTAGGTGGGTGCCATTCTGCCCTAATAAGCCAAATATCCACAATGTAAGGCCCAAAGAAAATGAAATGTACCTCAAAAACACTGTACTTGGGAAGAGCTAAGGCCGTATTTCAGTTGTTCTCAAGAAAACACTACTGAACAACATCCAGGTCTTTCTTCTGAAAACACTGAGATGAACTGTGCTCTTACACTTCCTACGTCTGACAGGGAGTGCTATATCAGTAAGTCTTACTACACCAGGCTTTGCTCATGTTTGCAGTACAAATAAAGAATACACAGCAGAGTGCCTCAAAAGTCAGCACGGACCTATTTCACGTCAAACTAATGGAAACATAAAAGACATCATTGACTTTAACACAGATAATCACACAGTTCAAGTACAGCACTGGTTTTGCAGAACACTGTTTTACAGAACATGCATCATAAGCTGACTTGTTCAGGTAAAGGGACTGAAATGTGCCAGTACACCATGAGTGCGGTGGAGTCAGAGGGTGTTGGCACTGCAGTGGAACGAGCTCCTCAGCACATACCTTCAAAGGTATGAGCATTAGCACTGCAAGCTTGCAGGGACTAGCACAAAAAAACAGGCAACCTTCAGAAATAGCTGTGACGTGGCATACTTGCTCTTTTAACATGTCATGATAGGAGCCATTTGGCCTGGGGTGGAGGTTTTACTGCCTTAACTACCCCAAAGGACAAAAAAAAAAAAAAAAAAAAAAAAAAAGATGATAAGACAAGAGAGAGAGAGGAGATTCAGGAAGAGCTACTTTGACCAGACACACTTGACTTTAAATAATGCCAGCCTCAGTGGAGGCTGCAGCATTTGAAAGTCAAAAGGCACTGCATAAGTAGGACCACTTAGGGACTGATTCCCAGCACTGGAGGTGTTTGATCACCCCTGAAGTCTTGCAGTGCTCTCTCCAAGTAACCCTGCTTTTTTTCCCCCTGCTCTCTGCCTTCTCTCATTCCTGCCATTCAATGGTTTGGTTCCCTCAGGCGGTCAAAACAAGATAGACTTTGTCTGTTTCGGTCTTGCCGACTCCTTTGACTGGAATCGGCTGCAGATGGCTGCGTGTGTAAACTGCACGTGGGAGGGGAGAAGAGCTTGATGTCTAGACACTCCCACTGATTTCAACTTCAGGCTCCTTGGCAACAGGTACGTGTTCTTCCTCTGCTAAAATCTCCCAAGCATGCAGATGGGGCAGTTATGGCTGAAATGGGCTTGTAAATACCTTAGATAGGATGAACAGTTAACAGGTCTCTCAGGATAGCACACCAGAGCTCGCTTCAACCTCACTTCTCTCTGACTCTAGCAAGACTCAAAAACCAGGGGTGCAGGAGTCCTGTGCGCTCCTTTGCAGTCACCATAACAATAGCATCTTCACTCTCAGGCTCCACTCACATATCAGATCAGCTAACATAACTGTTATGTGGGCTGCTACTGTTACTGGATCAAAGAGTGGATCAGACTTTGAAAAAACTAAAGGAAACAAGCACTCTGCCACTCCTGAGGAGGTGCAAACCTCGACTTCCCAGCAGCAGAAGGTGGAACACCATTAAATATGTACGCAAGGGACAGCTCTTCTTTGTGACTACTGAGGACCATTCCTTCTGCATGGTCTCCATCCTGCTTCATAGACCACATAGCCCAGTCCTAGCAGGGATGAACCATTGCTAAAAACTGTGGTACAAGCCTTGCAGTCATTGTCCATATATCCCACCACATCCCTGTGCAAGGTACCAGAGCTTTCCACATTCTGCAGTGTTCCCTGAAACATCTGGAGATCCTCTTAGACTCACCAATGTCAAGGACCCTCTGTTTAGCTGTGTGCTGCCGAGAATGCCAGTATTTCCAGTACTTCAGCTGTTCATCTCTGTTTTTATCCTCACTGAAAACAACCATGACCACGCTCTAAGAAAACCAATAGCACAAGTTGCATTAGTTAATATAATTAATAGTCAGAAACACAAAAATTAAAATCTCCCATATGCCTCTAATGCTGATCCAGTCACCACCCTCCCCCAGCACTTTGGTTGTAGAAGATTGCTGGTTTTTATTCCAGTCCAATATTCCAATGCACTTAAAGACTCAGGGCAGAAGAAATGTAGTTTTAAAATATTGCAGGGCCAAAGATTATGTTCTTGATAGTCCAAATAAAAATTAATCATATTCTTTGATTTAAGAAGTTTAAGTTCCCTTAAGCAAAAAGTGGTCATTTCAAAGTCAGAGGATCCTCAATTCCAATTCTGATCCAAGTCCAGTCCAAGTGTTGGAGTTTAGATTCCTTGTCACTCTGGAAGACAACATTACACTGTAAAGGTATGTGTTGTTATGGAGGTCAGGCTCACTGGCTAAAGGCAGGACATTTTTAGTTTTACCATACATAGTCCAAATACTCTTCTCAGTAGCAGGACTCTTGCACACATGTAAATGTAACTATTTACATGTAAATGTAACTGTAACTATTTACTGAGTTTTTCTGAGCTTTTCAGTTCAAGTTCTGAATTCCCTTTGTTAAACTGTGATTCAAAGGAAATAGATTGAACCTTTATGCAAAACTTCACATGAGTAATAAAGGCTTTTTTAAAAAGCCCTGCTGTAGGCACACAAAACAAAAAACACAAAACAATGAAAGAATGTTCATACCAGGTAAACTGAAGTGAAAAAAAATCACAGAGAACAAAAAAACACTTTTAAATATTCTATTTTGTTCCCGTTCTTCCTTTAACCCTGAGTCACCAAGCTCATAAAAAATACCATCAAGCTGTTTCCTAAGCTAAGAAGCTGGATCACAATCGATTCATGATCTATGTCCCTCCACACAGCCACCACCATAATGCTTCACGTGCTCTGTGACCTTCTCCATTCCACCTATAAAAGCTGTCATCACTGTGTCTTCCATGTCTAGCTACTACATGGGCACAAGGCAGTATATGCCATGGATGAGTCCTGAGTTATGCGTACGCATACTGTCTGGCCATCAGGTATGTGCTGGCTGGCCAGCTGGCCAACCAGAACTGGCAGTGCAGACTGTACCTTTTCCACCAAGGACAGCATTAATCTTTTTCCTCTATGAACCACTTACGTGGAACTTGTAGAGGTTTCACACCTTCAAAACCTCTTGCCCCTCTGTCAGGTTTGGATGGAATTGGCAATAATTTCAACAGTTGCTTGGCTGGGGGCCTAGCAAACAGAACATGATGGTGAAAGTTGAGTGTGGCTTCACAGTCTTCGGTAAACTACATCCTCCAAAAGAAATGGTCTCACCTCTCCTTTACAATTTCCACCCTTCTGCTGCCAAAGCTTCAAAACTCAGGTGGCTGTGCAGCGAACAAGACTTAAGAGGACTGGTTTTCAGCTGGACCAGTGAGCTTCTGACTCCTGTTTCAGCTGTACAAGTGCTAGAGCTGGCACCACAAAGGGGGAAGGAACGGGTTGCTGGCGGGGAGAGAGACTTTTCAGCGGCAGAGAAGTCTTACATCAGCTTCAGCCAACAACGAAACGCCATCATCAGCCTCATGTCCTTAGGAAACCAGGCTAAAAATTAACTGCTATTCAGGTTTACAAATCATTGCCTCTCTTTAGGAAGAGTCTCTCTAAACTTCATGTATGATAGAAACATATAGGTTGTTGTCTGCTTCACTGCTCACATTGACTTTCATTGTTTCCTCCAACTAAAGTCAAAACATTTTTACAGTACTTCATTTATTTTGATGGAAACACTTTTGCAGCCTCATACATATGCAGACCTTCCAGCTTCAGGGTGAAATTTGCAGGGCAGCAACTCTGAGGCTCATTGTTCATTCCAAGGTTACTGGGTTAGGATTTGCTTACTCAAAAACATTACCAGGGAAATCAGGAGGCCTGTTCACCAGGCAGATATCGCTGAACAAATACCCAAGCTCCAGTTCTACGTGCGGAATCTAAGATGCAAATCATCCATTTGTCATACTTCTGGATGAATACCAAGTGAAAGTTCACACTTATATGACATAAATAAGTTAAAATTTATGCCACAAAAGATGGCTTCAACGTTTCACATTTTATCTGAAATGCACTGGAAAGCAGCTGCTGAAGTGCACGAGTGAGTGAAGATGAACTTACACTATGTAGATGTAGCAGTTCTCTGATTTTTTTGTTTAATCATGGCAATGATAAATTCACCAATGTCAAGCGCAATATCTGTGCAATTACCATTCTGCCAAACCATAAACTGAGGCAGATATGTAAACAATTAACTCATTAGATCACACTTTGAAAAAAAATGGACCCCAAAATATTTGAGACCACCATCAATATTACTCTCCCACCTTTACAGTGGGCGTAAGAGTAAGCTTGCTCTGCCCTCTCCCACAAGAAAAAAAATAATTAAAAACCAACCAACCACAACTACATTTATCTGCAGAGCTCCATTCCCATCTAGGAAAGAATTTGGACTATACCCTGACTTTGCTGATGGGATGCCGGAAACATTTGTTGTCACCCGTCTCGCTCAGGGTGATGGCGTAGAACTGTCCTTTGTTCAAGTAGGTCATTGGCCCTTCCCCTTGCTTTTGACGCAGAGATTTGGTAGCTTCTAGTGTATACTGAAAAGTGCTGCTGAAAAGAAAGGGAGAGAAACACCAACAAAATTTGTATCACTTTCTCCTTTTCTCTTTGTCCCTATTTATTACATATTTCATGCATTGTATAAGCAAGGCATAAGAAGCTAACAGTAAAATTCCAAGACAAGGTCACACAGGTATTTAAAAATGTAATTTTCTTTTTTCAAGTTCATCAGATCTGGCAATCAAGCATAAAACTATCTGGACAGTAAGTCTCTTGGAGCAAAGACTACGTCTTTACTTCCTCTGAAAAGAACCACCATGAAGTACAAGACTACATACCCCACAGTGAGTGTGTCAAATACCAGGAGGGAATTCAGTATGATTTGCAGGAAATCAGCTACCTCCACATACATTTAAACTCAGAAGTGTCACAGAAAGAGAAATAAAAAAAAATATTTTTTTTTAAAAAAAAAAAACAAAACAAACAAACAAAAAAAAACAGAATAAAACTTGTTGCAAAAGATGGACATGGAGAACGGAAAATCCAACTGCTACTTTCAGCACAGGACAGAGAAGGAATACAACCAGAAGGGACAGTAGGTTCATTTGTTTAAAGACAATGTGCAATGAAGGTTTTTACAAGCCTTCTTTTCAAAACACATCAGAACGAACAAAGTACCTATATTTAGTTGTATCTGCAATCAAGTAACCTCCCTTAGAAAAAGACAAAAGTCAGAGAAAAAGAGAGTTTGCTCTGTGTTGGAAGTCAGATTTTAGAAAAGATACTCCTTCACAGGAGAACTTTCCACCTTTAAAGTAGTTCTCAAACCATGAAAAGTTAAAGCTCCATTAACTAGTGAACTGTTAGCTGAACACAATTCTCACAAAGCCTCTTCCAGCTGCCTCCTCCAATAACAGGCTTGAACAATAATCCAATAAATACAATGTCTGCAGCTCCTCACATTCTCTTAAATGAAAAATAATGTTAACTTTGCAGAATAAATCTCTTCAAACCGCATTTGGTCACCACAGGAAGCTTAATGCAAGGAGTCACTTGCAGGATGTCCTCACAAATTGAAGATACAGGGGAAGCATTTTCACAAAGGTCCTAATTCAGCAAAGTATTTAAGCAGTGCTGGAGTAGAACCAAAAGAACGAATACGTTGGTCCAAATCAACAGTGTATCCTTAACTTTCTAGGACAAGCAAATACTCTGGATCATCATAACACTGCCATAGCAACATGGAAATAAGGGGAAGACAAAAACATTTTTAACTATTCAATGGAAAAAAAAAGGAATGAAAAAAAAATGAATTCATCTTAATTATTGATGACATTAAATGCCCTTTAGTGTACATCCAAAGGAAGAAGTTTCAGACAGTTTAGTATCAATTATTTAGTTTAGTATCGCTCATTCAATCAAATGATGACAATTTCTAAGTGTTTCTTAGCTCATAAATGGAAATCCAGTCATTTTTCTAGTTGCTTAAAAGTTACATATCAAAGCAAAACTAAGGTAAAAAGCAAACACTAACCTATACCTATCTGACCCACTGACAGCAGTACTAGCACTTCACAACAACACAGTTGCTGCCAACACGAAGGCTCTCTCACATAGTGGAAAGGCAACACGAAGGGGACCGTGGTCCCCTCTGCTGCCACCCACCGTGGTGTGCACTGCCGCAGTCCCTCTGTCCTGTGTGCAAGGGGAGAAGAGGTTCTGTCGACACTGGCAAGCAGAACGGCCCCATCTGAGCAGGCTGGAAGTGCAGAACCACTGGTTCTGTGCTGCAAAACTGCTGCACAACGCGTACCAAAGCATGCTGAGTGCCCTGGGAGAGGCACCTCCAAACCTCCCACCAGACAGAAGGCCTAATGAGGATGTGTGCTGAGAAGGGCTTAGGATGAATCAAAGTCAGACACACAGTGTCTTAACAGAGCTGCCTACAGTCTGCCACGGTCTGGTCTTCTGTTTCCTGGCATTCTGTATGTTTCAGAAAGACAACAAAATATGTAAATCCCAGACACACTGCACCTGGCCAATTTGGCAATCTCTGTGTGGTACCACTTGAGAATTTTCTTCTTGTTCCCAGCTGGCAATCAAAGTGTGCCCCATAGCAGGAGGATTACTATTACCCTTAAAAATTATTGCAGTCACTCAAATGATTATGATACTATTCTGAATCTCACCAGGAGTATTAACTAAAGCCCCGTGTAGTCATTAAGGGATCAGGCTTCCAATTAGTTTCATATTCACCACTTCTTTTTTTCAATCTGAAGCTTTCATTTCTGAGCACCTACCACTTCCAGGTAACTCCCAGGAAAGACATATTTCATTTTTCTTAATGTGCATTTGGAGGTTTTGTTCTAACATGGACCTGGGCCATAGCTTGAAAAACTTAGTATCTGAGAATTGTTAACAATGCCAATGCTTCAGGATTCAATTTTATAAATATACAGTCTAGTAAGTGAGCAGTCTTTGCAAAATATCTGTTTCATATGTACTGCCTATATAATGACTCAGTTCTGAGCTCACTGCAGTTAGTGATTGTTTTAATATACCTCAGAAAAGAAGATCAAGCTGTAAGAAACCTCCACTACAGAAGCAGTCATATGCCTGCTCCAGGAAAAATATGTAGGCATGTTCGTGTTTCTAAAGTGAGAGTAATCTCTCAGATATAAACAGAAATATTCACAAGCATGAAATGAGGCATCAGCTTATAAACTTTACTGATCACAGTCTTTATTAGTTAAGCGACTCTGCAGTGTTTGCCCATTCTACACGTGCATTTTTCTGTGCTTAGCAGGGCGGACACAGAAAACTATTCCTTTCAAACACCAGTTTTTGAAACTTTTTTAAAAACTTTTTGGAATTCTGAGCTTTTTTTCATGGTTTGTAATAGATCCTTCATTTATATTATTTTATAGGTAAACATGAAGTACCACAACAAGCAGTGTAAAAAGACAGAAGGTTTCCCAGAAAACCTACTAGGAGTGACTAGAAAAAACAGAAGGGAAAAATAAAGATGGGAATTCCATAAGGTTGGTGGAGCCAGTGCAACCATCCTGGACACCTGACTTGTGCATCCTGCCATCCTGAAAGGTGGGGAAGACTTTCCATGACCTGGCTGTCAAAGCTGTGCCCTGTTACCTGCGGGACTTCTCTTAACAATTTTAATCTCGCGTATCTCCGGGGGCTTCAGAGGAGTTACTAACTTAAAACAATGCTGGGGGAAGATAATAGATGAAGATAGAAACTGGTCAGATATGAAAGCTAACAAGTGCAGGAGAAGAAGGGGAGAGTGATGCTGGGCAGCATCAAGGGAGCCCTGCAGGTGCCCCAGAATGATGAAAAAGATGGTGGGAAGTGGACACAGGCAGCCTCTCCTCAATACATTCCTACGTGATGCCAGTCAACACATTTCAAAGCTTATGCCGTACCTTGTTTGTTCGTAAATATATTCTTCAGCCCCCACTGACACACTGCGATACTTCTGAAAAATAAAAACAATTAAATATAATTTGATACAATCAAAATGTAAATACCAACAAAAGTAGAACTAAGTTTATTTAAGGACCCCTCAGAAGAAACCATCAACCATTTAAACCCAAAATCCTTAAAAACTGGAGTGGACCTTACATGGTCTTTACACTAGGATTGACAGAGATAATTCATTTATGTCAAGCTTCTAGAGTTTTTCATAACCTAACTGCTACAGGAATGTAGCTGAAAAATGTCTTCTGCCTTACTAAACTCCTTGTCTACACATTAATATATTCTAAAACAAACCTGTATAAATGTACCCCATCTCAAAGATAAGTAGATTTTCAAATGAAATCATAGTTTTCCTAGAGCCTTCACTTTTTGTTTTGTTTTTTGCTTTATTTAAAAATATGTGTGTGGTCAGCTGTCCTTAAGGCCTACGATGAAATGCTGACAAAAATTTAGACTGCTATACCATCTATTTTGAATAGAAGTGATGATGCAGGCTAACAAAGTATTTTACTTTCAATATAAGATTCTGTTTGAGCGAAACGCACACTTTACCAGATGAAAGGAGACCTACAGTCACTCTTTAAAAAATGAAAACACAACTATCAAAGAAAAAAATTACATCAAGAGGTAGAATACTGAAAAAATGAAATCTTTTTGAACAGGCTAAGCAAGGATTTGTACTGTCTTCCTGAGCAAACGAGCCTCTTTGTGCCCCACTATGTAAGCCTTGCTGTTTCTTCTTGGCTTGCCTTTTCCCCGAAACATGTTTTTGCTGATGTCTCTCTGATTCACGGACGGATCATTACATTTAATCTCCAGGATTTCTTTTGTGATCACCATTTAGTAATTAAAAGCTGTTTTGTTTCCAGAAGTGTCAAGTCAGGCAATTTTGAAAATAGTTTTTAATTTTATCTTATGCACAACTGTGCCACAACTAATATCTAGTCAGATACTAGTTAAGTGCAAAGGTATTATGTACCAGTTAGGAATATTTCCTGAAGATCAAAAGTCAAGGATCCATGAGCAGCAGAATAGATAAGCTACATACTCTAACATCTGAGGGGTATTACAATAAAGACAGTCCTATATTAACATGCTAGTCACATTTTATATGAAGGCTAGAGGTTGACATTGTCAAAAACATTCAAGTTACTTCCTTATCCTCAAAAATGTTGTCTATACTATAAAGGACTAATAAATTAATCACAGCTAAATAAAAATATGAAAGAGATGAGAAAGGTATATTTACATAATTGTTAAAATTGTATCCATAGAACACAGCAAGAGATTGACCAAGGCCTCCACTACCACAGGGATCTATAAAAATTCAGCACTCCTTCAGTATAACAGAACTAAGTCACACAATAAACATTTTGAAACAATTTCTAAATATGTATTCGTAATATGTTTAAAATTGAGCTGGTATCAGAGCAAATCTGCTGCAGCCAAACCCAGCCATTCTCACCAAGTGAACAGGAAAACTACCAACAACTGTATCCCTACTTTAAACATTAATTTAGCACAAGTTTCTCTTTTGGTATGTTTTGACATTTTACCTTATGCTCTCCCCACACCTGCTTCATACAGCTGTCCCTGCACAACAGCACATGGCTGAAGCAGTCAGAGCGCCGCAGGGGTGAAGCATGTACCAGGATTTGGGTAGGTAAGAAAAAACAAAGAGATGGGCTAAGTGTTGAGTGAGGCTGCAGCGGGGTAGGAAAGCTCTTCCCTGCTCCCACATCACATGAGTGTGAGCATTTGGGGCTGGAAGGCCACTAACAGTGGCACACACCTCACCTACCAGCTACAGATGGGGATCTAGTCAAAATTAGTTGTTCAGTCTCCCCATACAGTTAATAGGGGAGGTGAAGATGGAGAGGAGTGAGTGCACCTGGCAAACCTTTCCACTCATTTTTGGCAATCGGGTTTGAGCTTCCTCTTTATCCACACACTGCAGAGAAAGCCTAGATGACAAGTATCATACCCTGTTATTAACTAATCATTTTAAAAAACATGTAACAAAATATTACCATTGTAACAAAATTACCATAACATGGAGTTTGGGATGCAAAATATTACCATTGCAACAAAAATTACCATAACATGGAGTCTGGGATGCAAGGCCAACGTATAGATGTAAATTCCCTTTTTACCTCCAAGTTAACCAACTTTGCACATTCGACAGCACTTTGCACATCACGGACTGACTGTTCAGGTAGCTCTCAGCAGCGCATCTCAGAACAAACCAGCGTAACAGAATCACTCAGCTACGGCGCCCCAGGGAAAGCCATGGCTGCGGTACCACTGGACTCCCATAAAAAGCCATTTACCAGTAACAATGAAAACTAGCTGAAATGATGTGATTTGACAATGTAGAGCAGAGTTTCTAATCCAAGGTTTGATCTTACTGATTTTTCAATGGCAAGCTAGATTTCTTCACTAATTATTCATTTAGTTGACCTAAATGTGTTCTGTCTGAAAATGGATTTCACCTCCAGTTGTCCTGATCTATGATGCTTGTGTGGAGACAATTTACTTTTCTGTAATACACGTACACAAATGCCCAGTAAATTTCTTATATATTCAGTCAGACTAACTCAGCCTTAATGTAGCTTGCCTTGTACTTTTGTTATATTTACAATTTCATAGAGTCGGAAGAGAAAATCCAAGGAGAGTTTTACCATCTAATATCTCTAATTATTTGTGGAGGTACTGTCAGCTTTAAACAATTTTTACCTTTCTACATTTCTGTCTTGTTTGCACTATTCTGCAGCACGCAAAAGCATCCAGAGGGTACTCACCATATTAAAGCTGACTTTATAATTACTTTGCCTCAGCATAACAGTGTAAAATAGTTACAAGGCAGCTCCTTGTCTCTCTTCTCCTCCTCATTCCCTTACATATACACGCACCTGAGTCTTTCCCTGCCTATTAACTTCTCCACTCCCTTCTAGTCACCTAATTCTACTAGTTTTTCTCACTTGCCCATGTTGCAGGGTAGAGCTTAGTGCAACAGACAGCTTGCGAATAAATTACTTGGGTTTACCTAGCAGCAGAGGCTGACACTGCTCATTCGCACTTTCAGGAGACCATTAAGAATTTCCCAGTTACAAAGCGGCTGCTATTTCTTACTGTTATGAATAAGTCTGAAGGCAGATCTTGTTAACAGATAAAAGATCTTCTTTCAGAATGGCAACTATCCTCTACTTGACACAATATCCCAGAAGACAAATGATCAGTATCTATTATTCTCAGAGTTGCCAATAAACAACTTTAAAACTGTCTTCTGAAACACCTCATGATGCTCCTCTATAATCAGGCACAGTCTGACAGGAACATGGCAAGAAGCAGAGATGCATCGCTCTTCTTCTAATGGCTCTTGTGTACAGCTCAAATCTCCTTATCTTGTTTACAAGCTCAAATCTCCTTATCTTGTTTACAGCTTTTTATTGAGTTCTTAGATGCTAATTTGAGGTGAAAAACTTACTTCTGTTCCTCCATCTTTGAAGGTGTCACTGTACGTACTGTCTGGAGTACTGCGCTGGTCATCTTTGAGATAATTTGTGTGGGGAGCAATGTTGGACACTTCGTATGGTTCAAAGATAACCCCTCGGTGCTCCTCATTTTCTCCTCTTGTATAGTGTGCTTGTGGGGTCATAAAAACAGGAGTGAACTCCTCTGCTTTAACTACAGTCACTCCAGTCCCCGTGATGGGCGTCGAGCTCCCAGACACATTTGTGTTGTATTCCCTTTTGGACGACTCCAGAGGATCTTGGTTCAAGGAAAGGTTAACCGGCACCGTCTTCAAGACTTGCACGCGGTTCTCTCCCCCACTTAAATTACTCTGAGCTTCCGTGGTATTAAGACAATTTCTGTGAGACAAAGCCAAAAAATATTATGAACTGTCCTGATAGAGTAAATCTCCTCCTTAAATAGCTTAAGCTTCTTAGATGGCAGTGAAGGAGATTTTTAAACTCTGATAAGCCATCGCCATAAGTAGTAGTATATTAACAAATACTAGGCAAAAGACATCGTGAGGCAAGCAGAGAGGTCCAGAGCTCTTTAACAGCTAGGGAAAGATAATACATTTGATTTGACCTATAACTGGTATGACTTGTTACAATAAATTCTGGGTATCCGGGGTTGCTTTTGCCTTGGCTTATAATTTGGATGCAAAAATCAATCCACCAGTGCAACAGCCTTTAGGCACAAAATAAGCATAAAGAGTAAGGCAAGGTACGGATTACTCACAGTAGGCAATTTGCATGTGAAATAGGCAGAATATCAACAACAAAATTCATACGCTGATGCATGCTCTTTCAGGCTGTTGACAGGCCACTGCTGTTTGTGTAAGTCTGGTACCAATGCTCTTCTGAAAGAGCAAACCCAGGAATCCCATTGTATCAGAGTAGATCAGTAACTATAGCAGCTGCAAGGTAACCTCCAGCAGCGTTCCCACATCTGCTGTTGAAAGCAACCTGATTGCTGATAGTAGTTGCACTGACATAAAACTGTTAACTCATAATACTTTTGGTAGGTGTAACACACCGCTTTGTTTTCAACCCAGGCATTATGTTCTGACATTACAGTTCCTCTCTCTTGGCTTTCCACCGAAGGCCAGTTTCGTAAATCACACTCAACTCAGGAATTTTTCTGGTGTTTGCAGAAGAAAAACTGTCCATCAAAAAAAGTTTCATATTCTGCTTTGAAATCGTAAATTTATAGTACTACCTATTTAAACTTTCACCTTACACAGCTAGTGGAGACCATCTAAGGCTGTCCCGAATTAGCTACATTGAAATAAACCTTGTATAGCTTCTCTCCATTATAATTTTACATGAAGATAACTTCCTATATGTAAAAACTTAGTTCGTTCTACATAAATATACTCTCTCTTGTCCACAAGTCTTCTTAAAGGCAGAAGTCAGCTTCCTCTGACTCTTCAAGTCACTTTTAGCCTACAGAGGAAGGCTGAAGTCTGAGAGGAGTGAGAAAAATATTTTGAGCGAATTATTTTAAGTTACTTTATTTGCTTCTGGGCAGACCCTAAGTTATGTTAAATAAAACTGTATAAATCAGGTTAGTGACGCCAAACTATTCACTTTTTGCTCTAGAAGAAGAAAATTGAAAGAAAAGCAGCCAATAGCCAACTGTCAATATAATCTGATTTTACTGATCTCAGCAGCAGCAAAACAAAACGAAACACAAACAAATCATGAAATGTTCTGCCACTTTGCAAATTGCATATTTAATAATACTGTTCAATTTTTCTAATAAATTAAAAGTAAAAAGGAGTAAAGTTGGCTTCCCAAAACAGTCTTCATTCTTTTATCTTTTGGAAGAAAACCAGCAACCCTCAGGCTATCACAGTTCCTTCAGTTCACAATTGATCACCACCACTGTTAGTACCTGGGTGTATGATTTTTAATAATACTGTACCTTTTATCTTGGTCTTCTTGATTATCACTCACTTTGTTAACAGACAACAGCCTTTTATCTCTGGGAACCTGAGAACAACACCAGGCATGGGGTTAGATAAATGCAACTGTCCGGTATTTGCAGCTTCAGACTGCTCTACTGCAACAACTAGAAAAATGTAACTGTATCAGTGTTGTCTAGTTCATAGATGCCAGGAGCTGTTTTTCTTTGGGAGACTGATTGTAAACAGAAAGATAGTTTCCAAAGGGAAAAAAAGTAGGGATTGTTTTCTGTTCTAGTTCTTGGGCACACCAGTCTGGAGCAAAGCATACTTCTATATGTCCTCATCTTTGGAATATCAAGCTATGTCAAGCTATCTCAAAATCAAATACTTATACTCCCAAACACACACACACTTTTCACTGAATAAGAAAAGATGAGAAGGAAGACATGATGCTTTGATGAGTTCTGCATGCAGTCCCTTTTAGCTTAGAGCAAAAAGGGTTTTCAATTAATCCACAAGCTCCAGCTAAGTCCTCCTGTTATAGTGCTGTCTGGAGGGTGTAGGACTCGTACCTAGGGGAAGTTTGTGGATCCTTCCCCTTCCTAGCATGGGAACAGTGCAGGGCATGCTGGCATGTCATCAGAGAACACTGACTTCTGCTTTGCTGAGTACGTTAACAGCCATGAGAAGCAAAAATCCAGTCAAATCTGGCCCCTCAATAGACTCAGAATTGACACCAAGTGACTTAAAAGATTTCTCTTCCCACACAGTGGTTTCCTGACACCAGCATAGATATGAAATCACCAAGGGCAAAGTTGCTGCCATGACCATATTTTTCTTTTCTTCCTGAACCAGCAATTTGGGAGCTACAACTTTTAATCTCCGTCATAGCAGTTAACTCGGGATTAAAGCGCAACAACAGACCTAAGAATGGGCTAAAGCTGTGCCTTTCATCTTTAAATGAAAAGATGAAGAAATTAAAGAAAAATCAGGAAAATATCTGAATTTAGAGAAAAAAACAATACTACAGAGCACTACAGTAGTCAAGGTTAACATCAGCTATATCTGCAAGACAGCAACAGTCAGAGAGTGCCTTTCATTCTCTTAGGGACATCCTCTCTCCCTGTTAAGCGTCCTGCTTATTAAAAAACCTCTTTCATATATTTTAGAAGTGGGATCCAAGCCACAGTTTGCACATGTTGATTCCTCTGTTAAGATCATGTATTTATCCCTGAAGGAAGTTCTATGATTAGGTAAATATCACTACAAGGAGAAGGAAAGAAAAAACAGTTAAGTCCAAATAATTCCTATTGACTGGAAAAAGTACTTCAAAAAAATTACCCAGCATGATATGAGCCGGATGATAAATAAGGGCAATTCAAAAGAGCCTCGTGCACTGCAAGTCCTCCTCTACACTTTCACATTACAATACAGAGGTTTAAGTCAGGTTTAAGTTAGGTTTTAGATTCCTGTTTGAGAGCATCAACAAGACTTATCCTTTTCTTCCAGTTTAAAACAGAAATAGTTACGACTGAATGCTGGAAACGGCCTTGAGATTAACACAACTTATTCCATCTGAACCCCAACTCTTTTGCAACTGCCTGGAACAAGGAACAGACATGTCTCTTAGAACATAGTTTTGAGAAGGAAAAGGGCTGTTCTCTGTTTTTATTTTAAAAATCCAGCAGATTAATGAACTGCTACATACAAAGGTATTACTACGACAGAAGCCAACACTCACTTAATGATTGTAGCAGAGACTAAAGAGCAGCCCATCCTCTAAAAGCATTTATACTAATAAATACTAAAAGCAAAATTTTTTAATTTTAAAATTCCATTCCTGCTACTTCTTCATTATGAGGGGAGCTGGCATTTTTCTGCTGGCTTTCACAGAAGATCATCTGTTCAATGCCAGGATAGGTGGCTTCAGAAGTACTGAGACAGTTTAAGTGAAATGAACAATTTCATACTTTAGTGCTTGGTAGGCAATACTGATTCCATTTGCAGAGTACAAAGGGGTCAGCCTGCGTTTCAGAGTGAAATTTCTGCATTGCACAAGAGATGCACCCTGTAGGACTCTCCTCTGATTTCAGCAGACATCTCGAACATAGCTCTACTTAAACACTATTAAATATACGAAAAAAAAGGTGGTATTAAAATGTTAGGAAAAGCCCTGGGCTTAGAACCTGACATAAATCTGAAACTGTGTGTCAGTGCTTCCCCTGTAAATTGACTTAGATCTCTGTGTCCAGCTCCATTTCTGTCCTCCACCTTTCCTTTTAGACTGCAAACTTCCAGTGCAAGGGCTAGACCTCACTGTATGTTTGTACACAGCCTAGTGCAATCATTATACAAATAAAAATAACATGGGAAACTGTCAGATGAGAGATACTTCAGTTAAAGAGCAAACTAAAACATGTGTGAAATGAACCAGAAAAGCAGACAAACCTACAGATGGACAAGGCCTCCCCTTTTGCACCTTTTCAAGAATACTACAAGTATCCAAGCACAAATAAAAAGGGGGCTAATTCATCCAATGCTCTTGCAAGGGAAGTGGAAGAATGCCATGCTCAAAAAGAAATCATGGTTGCAAATTTAATATGGGAATTCTGATTTTGTTTTTTCTCTCCAGAACTAAACACATCAAAACAGCCTCAGACAGGCTTCCTAAAACAGCAAGGGTGCTTGATGCAAGTATCAGAGAGAAACAAGATGCAGTGACTTCTGTCTTTGAAAACTGTCTCTTTTGATGCCTCTCAGAGCAGTCCCCTGCTAGTGCAGCAGGGAGGAATGACAATGGAGTTACCTACTTTATAATAGTCATATAATAGACCAAGAGCAGCAGCACTGTCCTCATCACCATTTATGCTCATCATAGCCTTGGTAGCTGCTGTTAGGGGATTCTCCAAATACGATTTCCAGGCTTCATCTTCACTGGTGTAGGCTCGTCTGGTGTTGAATGAAGTGTCATTTGGCACTAAGGCCACAAGTCGCTTGTTACTGCATAGACAGGAAGAATAAAATGGTGATCCAGAAGGAATTATTTTATTCACAAGGCATGTTAAAGAACATCACATAGCTCAGTGAAAGTGATATGATTACGTCAAGCAAGCATCTCTGTATTAAATTTGGTGATATAAATATTTATCAGTATTAGGTATCTTCAGTACTTAACCAAAAAAAATTAAACGTGTGCAGATCTTGTGATAATAATTCAAATGTATTTTTACTAATATACAGATAGAGCTCTCAAAAGATTTTAAAACTATTTGGGAAAAAAGGAAGTAGCAATATAAGAACATTTTGCCCAGTTTTTTTGCTAGAAGTACACTTGATGAGGGAAAAACACAGTTAATCGAAACCAGTTATAAGAAGAAGACATGAATGAAAAAAAAAAAGAAAAAGTATCTAATACTAATCTAGTGGTCACCTAAATCGAGTACTGTTCAGTATTTAACAACCGGGTATACCTTACAATTGATCTATTCTCTGCTTTTGGAATGCAATTTGGCTGTAATTTCAGAGAGGTTTTCTGTAACAGGACAGGAGCAACGGGTCCAGTGGATGAAACAGAAGAAGTCAATATATTTGGTCTCAATTAACACTTTATCACTCACCACATCTAGTTACAGACCCATGGCAATGCACACAATACCATTAGTAAGTGGGATTCGCAGCAGAGCAGTTTCCTCCAGCCTGAAAGTGGTACAACTGACCAGTGCCTGTGCATATCACAAGAGAAGCTGCTGCACCGCAGCTATGGCTGAAATTTCCAGTATAATGGAAACTTAAAAGAAGATAATAGTACCTGCTTTTGTAAAATGTTCAATAAACTTACGGATAAAGGAGCTATGGAAAAAAGAAAAAACTAAAAAAAAAGTTGCATTCCTGTTACACGAGATAGTAGGCAAACAGACTAGGCAGGGAAATAGTGGAGCGAGGGGTGTGCTGCTTAGTGTGTGTTGCCAGAGCACTGTCAAGAATTGTGGCTCAAGTTACAAGGATCACAATGAAACTTTTAACACAGTACACCTCACAAATCTGAAAGCTGCAAAGATTGCGGAATAGCTGAATATACTGACTTAACTGGCGAAACTAGCAGTTATTCCCAGTGACGTTCATAAAACGTTTCTTGCTGTCTTCTACATAAAACCTGTTAATTATTCAGCCTCCTCTTTTTGCTCTCCCCTACCTGCAGCAGTGCCAGCTCCACAGACCTAGCCCCACCGACTGCCGCTGTCACACAGAGTGTGGCATTCAAACACTGTGCAACTGAGCCTTTTATTTGATTTCAGAAATAGGATGTGACAAAAACACAACCGAACCCACGCAGTAAACACTCTCGGATGCCGGGAGCGCGTCTTGCCTGGCCCCCAAGCCGCAGTGACCAGCAGGCTGGGTCTTCGCCCGGGGCTCCACCACTGCCCGAGCGCAACCTGCAAAGTGCATGCTCTGGTGTTTAAGGAAGAGGAGGGGGACGGTGGAGATTATGATCTCTATGGTACAGAGCACTGTTTACAAGTTTCTTTATTTAATGAAAAACAAAATAATCCATCTGGTACACAGAGCACAGGTTTATGAGTTCTGTGGAGGAAGGGAGCATTTCGTAGCTTTCGTATCACAACATACAGCCAGCAATTACAGTTCAGATTATATTTTTCTTTCATGTAAAATATCTGGATTTTCAGAAGCTTCCTTTCTTTTCCAAGGGCCCTTCTGCCCGGCCTGTTGCTGTCTCTTCTAAAAAGATTTTTGTCCTTCTTGTTTCCGCACATACATTTCTGTTGTTACAGGTTAGCTTCAGCAAGCGAAGTTGAAGCATAAATGAGGAGCCCAAGGAAAGACCGAGAGAACTGCTAGGTCCACTGGCCTTTTCAATACCTTATTGTTAGCGACTCAAATCAGATTTGCAACAGCCCCGCTGTTTGTGCCAGAGGTAGCTGGGGGCCTGTTCCTCCTCTGGAGTAGCCAATTCTCCCTGGCTCAGAGGCAATTATTCCAGGCAAGGATTCTGCTTTCCTCAACAAAGCTCCCCTTCAGCTAAACACAGGCTGTTCCCCCGCATGGGCGGCTGCCCATTGCAACGCACAAAACACCACTCGCTCTCCTTCCTGTAGCGATCTTCCCTTACAATCAATAACTGCCTTTTGTTACTCGGAGTGCTCATAGCCAAGCGACAGTCATAACTGATTTATGAGCACTACAGGCAGACTGCGAGATGCCTGTTAAAAACACACCTTTTAAGAGCTGGGCTGTGCTTGTGTACAGAAATGCTGGAAGGGAGGAGTCAATCTCTGCTGAGAGATTAGTCAAGACAACTTTAAAGCAATGAAGGGAGTGCTGTCCCTTAGAGCTGTTGTATACGATTGTGTTGGCAGAGAAGCTAAAGGGGATAAATGCTCTAGGAACAGCCACTCAGTAAGTAAACAGCTGGGTTGGCTAGAAAGGCACAGGTGCATGGACCTAGAGCCTCCCCAACACCTCCCCAGAGCATGTTTTCTCCAAAACCCAGGTTTTCACATTTAAAAACTAAATATCTACCTCCTCTGGCTTGAGAGATGGTCTGCAGATGTCTCATCAACCGACACACTCATTGTGTTTACTCTGCAAACAGACCGAAACAATAGCACTAAGAAAAATAAAAAACTTCCTCATCGCCCCCATCCCTGTAATCAGCTCCGTGGGAGGTTAATGGTCAGACCCAATTATCATGATTTAACATAGTCAATCATTTCAAAGATTATATCCAAAGCAGTCAGCCAAAACAACTGCACTCACTTTAAGAAAACTTCTCTATTAATCAAGGTCCTTTGGATGGGAGGGAGGGTTTCTCTTCAGAAATGAGACTTGTGTGTGCAGACACATTCCCTTTCCTTTTCCACGATTGCTGAACCTCCTGGACAATTTCAGCCAAATGTGACAGAGGGGTAGCCAAGTCCCCCCTAACCAGAGGAGATAAATACTTTATATTTTAATGTATGTCAAGAAAAGCCAACCTCCTGAATGCGGCTCTACACAGGTAAGCTCCCCTGGTTCCATCAGGCACCCTTCCACCCCAGGGCACCCCCAACTGTTCCAGCTGTGTAACTGATGACATCAGGCAGCTGCTTGGAGGAGAGGGACTCCAGTGGCACCTGGACCACAGGGAAGACAAAGTGTGACACCTAAGAGAAACATAAGAGCATTCCCACTGGAGACAGCTGCTCTGAACGCCCCACCTGTGAAATAAGCCTCAGCTGGAGCCTGCAATTAGCAACACATCTACGAATCTTATCAGAAGCTGCAAATCCATCAGTGACCACATTCATGGAGAACCACTCACTTAAGGCAGGAAGATGGGCCAAGATTGCAAGTGGAAGACTCTCCTTCAACCTGGCCAGCAGTATCAGCAAATATCCACTGTAGCCCTGAGCACATCTTCTAAAATAGTCTGACAAGGAGGGGAGAACAAGCCCAGCCCTGACTGTGCCCATTCCTCACTCGGGCTAGCCCACCGCCACTCTACGTGGTAGTCGGGATGTGTGCTAACCAGAACACAGCTAGGAGGGACCTGCCTGCACAAGCTGAAAGCACACCATTATTTTACCACGGAGATACAACTTAACTACTTTGTGCCTAAAAGGTGCATGTTTCCTTCCAAGCTATCAGTTAGGCTCCTAATGAATGCAAAATGTTTCAGTTGTTTTATGTTAAACAGTAGTAGGTGGTTATGTATCTTAATTTATACGTGTCTGTGGATTAAAGGTATTTTCTGAGGAATGGTCTATCTTAGGAGCTAGATCGCCCTGACACTTGAGGGTTTATGTCAAGACTAAACTTCAGATGGCCTTTATTTTGCAAAATCTTTTTTTTTTCCCCAGCTGTTTCATATGGATTTTCTTGTTTGTACCATCTTGCATGATTTGTGTGCTTTCCTCCTAACAAAAGATATACATAATTTTTCCAGATTTATACCAGTTATGGTGATTTCTGATACTTTTGAACTTACTTAAAATTAAGATTACGGAATTTTATAAAACCCTATGCAAGTGTACTGTACAAATAGAGATGTCCAAAACTGTGCTCACTTCGTTTCATTTCAGCTACTGCAGTACAAGGTAAGTCAGGTGCATTGTACTTAAAGTCAATAAATTCGCTGAATGCAAAGAGCTGGCCTTTCAAGCTCTTCTTCAGATCAGAGATAATGAACATTCAACAGCCAGCACTTGGGGCTATAAAATCCTACTACAGGCAAATTCTCACCCAACTCGATGCAATTTGTGAATTAGCTTACACAGACTCAGAAATGCCCATTAACACATTCATGAACAATGGTAAAAGGTGGCAGCTTTCTGATCAGAGCTTGCTTTTTATTCAGAAACAAGATTTCCTGCCTGACAGTCTCTCTCAGCCAATTTTGATGCTCAAGAGCTTTCTGTTGAACTTGCAAAGTTCATGCAGTCCTCAACCTCTTTGCTAAATTTGCCACTGAACATAAGGCAGACCGATGCAGCCATGCTGCATCAAGTACACCTGCATCCAACTCTCCTCCATCATATGTTCAGCATTACATCCTGATTCAGTTGGTGTTAATGGGGAAGAAAGTCTCGTCCAGCCTGCCCCCCAGCTTTTACCTTGCCCAGGAAATTCACCCCTGAAACACAAAGCAGACTGTTTAAAGTGCCAAGGTGGGCACACAGCCCAGGTATTTCCTGTTTGTTTTTTTTTATTGCCTTTTTTTGGACATTGCGTTTGTTCTTTCAACAAACTTAAAAAAATAAATAAATCATAAGAATCGAGGTGCTCCATGCATATCGCTGCAGACTTCTTTGCCCCCTGATAACGCATTAGGGCTTCCCCGTCCCTGCAAAGGCTAGGTGACGGATGGGAACACAGCAAGCAATGTGTGTGAGGCAGCAGGAGAACGGGAGCAATCCCCGTTCCCAGGTTTCAGCCCATGCCTGAGCCTGCCTGTTTTTATGCCTGTGAAACAGGAGCACCAAGCACATCTGCACAGCATCCTCTGCAAACTGTCCCTTCATGAGAGGAGATGTGAGGCTTTGGTCCATACAGCTCTTACAAAGCACACAGAAATTATAGCACCAAATATCTGGAAAAGGCAAGACAGACTCATGTCATCCTGGCTCCCAGCCCAGCACGTCAAGGCCATAGGACGTTTATAATAACCTCCTTTTTTGTTAGATGGTAATAAAGTGCACACACCAACTGCCTGCAGTTCACAGAATGGTCTTGGCTGGAAAGGACCTTTAAGATCATCAAGTCCAACCATTAACCTAACACTACCAAATCAACCACTAAACAATATCCCTAATATCACCACATCTACTGGTCTTTTAAATGCCTCCGGGGACGGTGACTCCACCACTTACCTGGGCAGCCTGTTCCACTGCTTGGTAACCCTTTCAGTGAAGACAAACTCTAAAACAAGATGCTAGCCAAAGGTACTACTTTTGTGTTGCATGCAGACATGCACCACACACCATGTTGCATCCCGGGTTTCTGATCCCTTAATTGTCCAGATCAGAGACCTGGCAGAAGTATGCTGTAACTCAGTGTGCTACGGGAAGTCTTTCCTTCAGTGCAAAGTAAGAAATAGTGAACTTGAAGAACGCCCACATTTCATTGGGTATGACAAAATGTACAGGAGCACGCTCCAGCCACATCCAAGAGCTGGAAAAAGCTAAAGCTCCCAATTCAGTTTTTACACAGCTAAGGAGGGCAGCGTGATCATTTACAAGTGTTTCAGCAGCTCCAAAGCCCTTTATGAATTTCGTTTACACTTACACAATTCTCAGTTCAGCTATAAGGCTACTATAAAACAGATTTAGAACCTATGTGCATACAATTTGTCTTACAACTAGTGTACATACATATGAATTTACATGCACAAACTGAACTACTATGACCACTTAGAAAGCAGCTAAGGACAGATCCCCCAGAAGCTGGGTAAGTTAACAAACTTTAGATTCTAGATCATAAATTTTTGTCTGTGCTCATTATACCAAGAAGTATAAATCAAAGCTAGCCCTAGTGCTTGAAATCATTTGTTTTAAAGATTCTAAGATTAGCCCAAATTTACCACCTTCAGCATACTGCTTTGCCTAGACATCAAATTTAAAAAAAAAAAACAAAACAAAACTAAAAACAAATAAAAAAAGCCATGGGTGACTCGCTGCAAGTTTTGATTTATTTAGTTAAAAAAAAAAAAAAATAGTTTAGACTCCTCAGGGTTTATTGCCAAAAGTATAATTAAAAAGTCAGCAACATTGTTGTTTCAATTAGACAATAGTGTTCCGTTAAAACTACAAAGGAGCATAAATGTTTAATGAACAGGAAAATTATGGCCCATGTGTCTTGGTATTTTGTCTTTCATAGTCGACAATCACATCGTTCCAGAAGCATGAACAGGTCTCCAAAATGCACTTAGCCCAACCCAGTGAGCATATAAATACACAAATGACTTGAGAGTGAAGGAAAATCAAAGCATTTAGACCACCAGGAAACCAGAAGATAAGATGCCCTCTGGCCCAGCCAGCAGTCCTTACCAAGGCAAACACTCCCATTAAAGAGGCCAAGTAATTTTGCCTACTAATGAATGAAGGTTTGGGACTCTTGCAATTTTGGGACAATTATTCTTTTTAAGCACAAGACAAATCTGAACAAGATTGCACATGTTAAATGATTAAAAGAAATTATTTACCTTTACAAAACACTCTGAGAGGAAGTAAAATAATATAGTGAGAACAGAAACAGCAAACGGCAAGACAGACTAGTTCAACAATTAGATGCCTACTAGAAGTTTTATTTGTTTTTACTCAGAACCAAAATAACTTGAGCACGTAATAGGGATTAAAAAGATTAAAACAAATAGGTGATTCATTAACATTGACAAAAATTATTATTAAGTATGTCAAAGTGGAGGTTCGAAAAAGAAATCTGACACAAGGATTAAATACATATAGTAAATGCCGACTGAGGACTAGTTCAAGTAGGCAATTACTCACCCTAAGATAGACTTTTTATACCTATGATTTTGGAGACTTTTTTGTTTTACTTTTAATTAAATATTATTTCTACCAGACAATCTTCTGTTACTAGTGTTGCCTCCCTCCCCCTTTTTTTTAAACCAAGCAGAAAACTTTCTCAAAAAAGGCAGGTTTCAGCATATTTTTAAAAAAACACTGACATCTCAAAAAACGAGGATACTCTGGAGCTCACAACATGACTGCAGTAGCTAACAGAGTTGATCAGAATTAGCAATTACTTAGCAGCTTTGTACCAGGCCACGCTCTGTTTTGCTAAGAAGCGTACTTCCAGCAGGCATAGGAACCAAGGTTGTTTTAGCTGACTTGAAGCAGCCGGCAGCAGGCTTTCAAATTAAAAACAGGTCATGCCAAGGCTTCCCAGACCTGCTGCAGTTTAACCTGATCCTTGACCCTGCGGCCCTTGTTCATTCATTGCTTCCACGAAGTTAATGGAAATTGAATAGTTACTGCACTGATAGCACGGATTGCTGTTTTTTCAGAATATGGAATCTTTTACACAGTCAGAAGGAAAACATTCAACAACAGAGCAATCTTGGGAGTCAAGATTTCCCACAAATATTTTTAAAAAGAAAAAAAACAATATACAGAACTAAAATACAGAATTATGGAAGATGCCATTATCTCCCACTATTAGGAAAATTAACAAATCTACAGATACTCGTAATCTTCGAGGTTGGAGATATATTCTCAAACTACAGGTATGTTGCAATATTTGACTTCTCCACAGTTCACATGCACTTAATATGGTTTCCTTGGTCAAATATTTCGTAAGCAAGAGTTCTCTTCTTTATTAAGTTAGTACTATCAAAGAACAGGACAGTGTCCCAGTATACTAGGATGTCTGAAATAATTACTTATCTTCTCTTAATTAGCTACTATTGTCCCAATCACTGATTAAAAAGCTAACAAAGATTCATTCCAGGATGAATTCCTAGATCAGCATTTGAAAGTGCTAAGGGGCGGGGGACAGCTTAATTGGCCTCTCCATGATCATGGGAAAAAAATATTTAAGGTAACCATCAATGGTCTGCACTGGATTAATATTTGTGAAAATATTTGACAACAAATGTCAACCAGTGTAATATCACTTCCCCTTCAGATGTCCCTGCCAGAACGAGAATGATGATGTCCTTGCTGACCCTTCCAGAGGGAAGAAGTTATGCAATCATACAATATTACAATCAATTAAGTGACCTGGGAAAATCCCCTCCCTCCTCTTCTGCTTTGATCTTCAGTCTGGTCTCAGACTTCAGCACTAGAGACACCGCAGTGTTACAGTGAGACGTAACCATTTGATAGCTTTACTCCTCTCTGTTAAGCTTATGGTTGCAAGTTCTATGAGGTTCTGCCACCAACTTTCCACCTTCCTTGCACAGAGACGGTTTTCTGGGGAACGTCCCTGACAGCATGTCTGACATTTGAAAAGTGCAAGCACTAAACATCTCTAATTCCTGTTTCTCCATTCATTCCCAGATAAGTAACCCTTTGGAAAATTCATCTCAATGGATGCCCTATCCAGACACTCAGCAGTGGAAAAAAAAAAATAATCGACTAGTCTGTGATCTAATTGCCATTCAACATCTGCTGATGGGAAATATGTTTGGCCCTCAAAGAAAAATTAAGAACAACTCATAGAATCACACTGTAAACTATAAATGCCCTTTGTTGTTATAGTAGTAAAAGCTTAAGTTAAATATTATGAAGGCAGCATCTACATTTACACGCTGAGGAAGAAATAGGAAACCAGGGCAAAATTACTCTGTGAAGAGTCCAAGATCAACTTCTGCCACAGATACTACCAAGTAGCAAGCTGGATATGAACGTGCCTCCAGTGACACATGGGAACAGGTCTGAACCCATTCCCACCTCCAGGCTCGCTCTCGCCGTGGTTATTTACCCGCAAGCACATGCTCAGCTGCAGACCCAGGCTGCCCCAAGTCCTCCTTAATGTGGTCAGTCTGAGCACGCCCCAGCCCTGCCTACCTGGTGTACCAAGTAGCTCTTGCACATACTGGGTGTGTTGGGAGCCTAACCAGGATGACTGACAGGCAGTCATGCAGCCGGCCAGCTAGCAAGAGAGCCACAGCGACTAGCATGCTCGGGCCTGCTACCAATCCTGCTCTTCCTGCAACTGCAGTCCCAGCATACTTGGGACTCACGACTTTACACTCACTGTGGCATTTACCAGGCAGATCCCAATAGGTTGTACAATTGCTGCTCATTCACAGGAGCACTGGCAATCTTTAAAAACCTGTTAAGTCTTACAAGTATTGAGGTCACCAATTAGCTTCACAAATTCACTACAGCCATTAATCTAGAGTTCTGTGGTGATATTTTTTTTCTGTATACTGCAGTAAGAACAACTTTTCAGCCTATAAAAGCAGAAATGAACCCTGAAATCATGTTTACATCCTGCAAAGGGGATACTCCCTCTGCCCCACCCTATGCCCCCCAACCTCCAGTCAATCCCCAGGGTCTCCTCGTGATGGCTCTGGGAACTGGATAACAGAAGCAGCTGCAAGGACCTCCAAAATGTTCACAGAGAAGCAGGGACACACATTTCCTTCTGCAGACGTTCTAGTTCGTGTAGTTCTGCCTTTAACATCTGCTATTCGCTTGCACCCCCTCTGCATACGAAGAACCGAGACTGATGAAAAATGGGTATTAAAAATAACCTCCAAGAGGAGATCAGGCTACTCTCAACCCAACACTCCCCTGAGCCAGTTCTCTAGCTGCACAAACAGCTCTACTGACACAGCTGAGAGGGTGGAATGGAGGCAGGAACAAGTGGCCACAGCTTGCTTAAATCGGTGCCACTTCTGAAATCTGCATGTGAAATCATGCCTTATCTCTTCTAACCCATAGGAGTTTGTGGAAGCAAGCAGGCAAGACCCAGCTTAGGCAGAACGACTGAAGGGAAAGACAGGGAGATATGCACAGTATCTTATCTCCCCTTCCAAGCTCCTCAGTTAGCATTCAATCAAATGACTTGTTCTTTGGCATTTTCACCTGACTGTCCACCTTTCTCCCTTAAAGCTGATGGTGCAGGCACCACTACAGCACCCCTGTCCCTGCTCCTCCCTCCAACGAGGGACACCAAAGGCAGCCCTGCAGAGCCGTTGTGCAGTAGGGTGTACCACCTCTCCAAAAAACACAGCAAATCCCACTGAAGGATGAGACAGGAACGTATTTTTCCATGCTTTCTATATCCCCTCAGCTGCTTAGTCCTCTACTTTACTAGCACAAACCCCAAAACATGTCCAATGACACTGACAAATTAACTGACCTCGAAATAATGAGCTTCCCTCTCCAGTCTTGCCTGTAGGGAAGATCTGTTTTTAAGTAAAAGAAAGGCCATGTGGAGGAGAATAAGGTTGTACTCCCTGGATTAGGTTTTAATTGGATATAATTAGAGCCTAAAAAAATCCCCAAACAACAACAACAAAAAAACCCCTTCCCATGCAAACTCCCCCAAACCAGTCTAATATCTTATTCCACCTAGTCATCTTTTCTGAAAACAAATATATTTGTCTTCTTATGTTATACTTGTGTATAGAGAGCCCAGGGGATTTCTTTACTTTATATTTCCTTTTCAAACTCCTACCTACCACCAATGAATTTTCTAAACACCTTAACCAGAAACAGATCACAGGCATACCTGCAACGGGGGCAGTGCTGTTACTTGAGGGTACGTGCTCTGTAGTGCTCTTGCATTCCTCACAGTGGTAACAGCAGCAGCACTACATAGAGCAGGGGATGAAGGGCATTAATGCTCCAGTCTCAATAGCTTACACCTATGCCATACTGTTCCTGTTGGGAAGGAAGGATAGTCCTGTAGCTTAGTAGCATCCTAGACCCAGAGGGGAACCACTTTTACCCTAGTTTCTTACCTGAGTTACTTTCCGCTGCACTGTTTTTCTGCTTCAAAGCTGACTTGTACAAAGTTGCTCCTTCTTCCCCCCCCCCGCCCCACATATTCCCCTCCCGCTCCTGTTAACTGCACTTGATCTGCTGCAGCCTAGTTTCTGACCCTTTGCTGAAACTACTGGCAACTAGGCTCGGCCAGGGAGTAATTTACGGGCCCCTTTCACATTCGTGCAGTTCTGGAACCGCCCGTTGCTTTAGGATGCCCTTGATCACTGCTTCTTGTCAGCTCTTTCACAGTTAACCTGGTTCCCCTCCTAACTTTTTCAGTTGCTCCTCCCTGCCTCACCGGCCCCCCTCAGGGCTCTGTCCTTATTCCCCTCCTTGCACTTTAATCATTTACTGCTCTTATCTGGCCACCTAAGGCATTAGTTCCCCGTCCCCGCTCAGATGAACTCCCAAATTCCACTTTGTCCCCAACTCCTACCACAATCAGTTTAATTTCATGTCAGTAACTACCTTTGCACTACCCCACCATCAGCCGATGTTTGAAAAGGCCAGGACTAACGTTATTTTTTTAATATTTCTCCCCTGAACCTACTCTGCTGTTTCCTTTTGTCGGATGATCTCTTTCTTTCATTCCTTGACAGGCAGGCTGTCACCAAGCCTCTCTCAGTCCGACGTCTCCAACACCAGCTCCTCCTCTCTACCTCCTTTGCCACAAACGCTCCCGGGGAGCCCAACAAGAGCTTGCATCTGAGCAGCACCAAGCGTAGCCGAGGTTACGCTCATGATTGGGACACTCGTACCCGCACCAGAGCAGCAGTAAAACAAAACTGCCGTCTCCTGCTTGGCCTCTGCCATCTCTTGCCCTCCATCTTCCTTGCCCCGTTACTCTCCCCAGCCGCCTCCTGCGAATCACTAATAACCCGCGCAGGTAAAATGGCCTTCCCGCCTGGCTGCCTCACGGTGGCTCCTGGGCGCCGCGCAGCACCAGGCCGCCGCCACGCTCCCCGCCAGGCCCCGGCCCTCACGCCAAGCCGCCCCGCCGCCATCGCGGGAACACGGCTTTACCCCACGGCGCACCAGGGCGGGCGAGGAAGGGGGCACATACAAACGACCCCCGGGTTTGGGCCGATCGGCACGAGGCGCTGATGGACTCGCACACGCGCTGGGGTGGCAGAAGCGCCAGCCGCGGCCTGCGCGCCAAGCGACAGCGCCCGGCGCCTCTGCCCGCCCCAGGACGGGCCCCTATCTCGCCGAGCCCCGCGGGCTCCGTCTCAGTCCTGCTGCGTGCCCCGGCAACACGGCCGGCGTCCCCCGGCGCCTACGGGGGGATCCCCACTTCACCGCCGCTCTTCCCCCGGCCTCGCCCGCCTCGGGCGCAGGCTGCTCCGCATGCCTCGCCGCCGCCAGGCCCGGGCCCGGCCGCCGCGGCCTGCGGCCCCCGCCAGCCCCGACGGGAGAAGGGCTGCGGCGGGCCCGGGCGGTTTCCACCTCCTCCTCCTCCGGCGCCGCTACTGGGAAAGTTACTTTTTAACCTCGGGCGGAGGCGCCGGTGTCCGGGCAGCCGCGGGCCCGCCGGGACGTCCCGCCGGGAAAACAAGGTCAGGGCGCCGAGGCTGAAGGCGCCGCACGTAGCGGCTGGGGCTTCCGAGCCTGGGGAGCACCCGGGCATGGCCGGGCCGGGCCCCTTCCGCCCGCGGAACGGGCCCGGAGCGCCGCCGGCCCCCTGCCCTGCCCGCCCGGCACCGGCCGAGGGGAGGAAGATGGCCGTGTCCGGCCCGGGATAAAAGCTCTTTGTTGCGCTTACACAAAAGCCAAGAAGCACTTTTCGTCCAGGGCCTTCGGCGGGCGGAGGCCGCTCCGCTCTTCTAGGGCGAGGAGAGCTCGCTACCGAAAAGCGACCCTCGAGGTGAGAGGGGAAAAAAAGGAAAAAAGAAATAAGAAAAAAAAAATCTAAACTCAAAGGGGAATTAAAAAAAAAAAGTCGCGAAGCCCCACAACCAGATGGGAAGCGAGGTGGGGGGCGGCGAGCCGCAGCCTTGTCCTCGGGCGCTCTAGGAGTTGCTGTGCCACCCGCTCCGGCGTCGCTTTGGGGAGGCAGAGGCGCCGTCCCGGCAGGTCCGCGTCCGCCACCGGCCAGGGGGAAACAACCAGCCAGGCGGGCCGGGCGGCCCCGCGCAGCGGGAGCAGCGGCGTGCTTGCGATCACTTACTTGTCCGTCTCTTGTGACATGTTTGATCCAATGAACTCTCTCCCCTTTTCCCGGTGCCTCCGTCTCCCTGGCGGAACTGGACTTTCAGGTCTGTGCAGGTGAAGGTGTGTGTGAACGCCCGGGACGGCAGAACCAGAGCTACTGGTAATTCTGCTTTCCTTCCCCCCCTCTCCCGGCTCCGCAGCCAGCCGCCGAGGTAGGACAGGTAGAGCCCCCTCCCCCTCGCATGTGGGGAGCGGCGGGGCTGGGGCTGAGGCGCCGGTGGGGCTCGGCTCGGCTCGGCTCGGCTCGGCTCGGCGCGGAGAGCGGCCGGGCCGGGCGCGCACAGGTAACTTTCCCGAGCGGCGCTGGATTCTTTCACTAAAGGAGCGGGGCAGAGGGACGAGCCGCCAGCTGATTGGGCGGCGCGCGCCGGCAGGTGCGCTGCCATTGGAAGAGGCGCGCACAGGTAAGGCCGCCGCCGAGCTCCAGGTAACGCACCGCTCGCCCGCGCCGCGCCGCGAGGCAGCCGCGGGGGCCGCCGCCGCTGTGGGGAAGGGAGGAACGGGGAGCCGGCGCTGAGGCGGCGCTGAGGCGGCGGGTGGTTCCACCGTGGAACAACCTCTCCCTTGCCCCGCCGCGGACGGAGCGGGCCGGCCGCCCTGAGGCGGCGAGGCGAGGCGAGGCGAGGCGCAGGGCCGTGGGTGCCTCGCGCGGCGGCCGCCGGGCGCCGCTGAGGCGAGGCCCCTCGCGTGTGGCGGGGCGCGACGGAGCGGGGCACCGGCGCGGGGCTGCTCCCAGCGAGCCGGCCGCGCTCCGCCTGCTGCGTGCACCGGCCCGGCGGTGGCAGGGAGCAGCCGTGCGCCGAATCTCCCGGCTGCCGTGGCTGGCTTGTGGCTGTCGTTGGATGGTGCCCAGGTGCTTCGCAGGATGGTTTTGCACTTAGGTTTTTTGCCGTGGTTTAGGGCTTTTTTACCTTTTTTTTTTTTTTTTGACCTTACCCACGATTGGGACCGGCCGGTTTTGACGGTGGTGAATGTCTTGGTGCAGAAGGCAACTCACGACAGAGGGATGAAGTGGTGCCGGGAGATGACACCCACTGCGTGGATCCAGGAATTAAAACAGTCGAGCTGCAGGGGTTGAAGGGTCTGTTTTGTCAGCAGGGGAAATGGGAAAGCTGGAGCGGGGTGTTTATTGAGGAGGGCCCTGTTACGCAGGGGCAAAGTGGATAGAGAGGACTGCACCATCAATCTGTCAGTCACTCTTCAGTCCAGTACACCCTACTGTGTACTTTGCCCGAAGACGTAAGTGGGCTTACAAGGGACAGGATTAGGCCGTGTGGGCAGCAGCTTTGCCCCTGATGGGGAAGAGAAGGAAGAGGGCCTCTCTCCCTGTTGGGTCAGTTTGAGAAGAGGGAGTGGAAGGGTAACAGACTTCCATCTGCTCTCACCCATTCTCAGTCCCCATTCCTCTTTCAGAGATGGGTCAGGACCCCACTAATTCTTCCTGCTACTGCCTGTACTCCTGGAGACATCTTCCTATACTAGGCATTCAGCTTGACTGCCAATAACCTCTGCTGTACAAATAGTGGTGTATGTGTAAAGAATGCACCATTATGTGGGGTAGACCATTATATTACTTAGTGATCTTTGCAAGAAAATTAGCTGAATGATGCCAAAATCATCAAATTTACACTGTCTTAGGTGAAGGCATTTTCCATTTTCTACTTTGATTTCACCTGACCAGGGAATGTAGTAGAAGGGATATTCACAGAAATATATATTTGTATAACCAAATATATATGTATACATATATATATATGTAAAACACATAGTATTGCAATCTGGGGCCTGATCGTCTTTCACCTACTCCTGCAGTTGAAATCAAAGTTGACATAATACCAAAGTCTTTGATATTATGGGATCACAGTCAGACACAAGTATCTATTACGGGGTCTCAGGCCTTATCTGTGTTCATAGTAACTGACTAAATTAAGCAATTCAGTATAAATCAGTTTTAAGTCAGCTTAAACATAGCCCCATGAAGATTTCTGTCACATCAACTAAACAGAATTAGAAAAATACTTTAGCTAGATTAATGACGCTTTGATTGAGCACAAGATACTAGTTAGTCTTTCTCTTCCTCCATTCACCAGTCACAGGAAAGAAACATTATTATACAATCTAAATCCAATCAGAAGTTGCTAATCTGGACTGAATTTTGAATAACAAATACTGGTATTGAACTTGTAGGCCGTTATTCGTAACAATGCTTGTATGAATTATTCTGTATAATACATTTTGAGGAAGCCATAAGGCTTCTTAAAACACAGAAGACAGAGTAATTTATTCATTACAAATAACACAGTCATTTTGAATACAAAATAACTACGTAATCGTAAAACAATTTGAGCCTCTCGGGCACATTACTGTGAGATACTGTGAGTTGTTCTGAAGAAATAGTGGTGGAATGCTGTAACAATTTAAGTTAGTGAAGCCCCTCTGTTAACTGCAGAAATGATAAGGTTTCTTTCTCAAATATTTGTTTTGCTGAAAGAAACTTTGAGACCTGAAAAAGTTACCTGTTTGAGCATCATCAAGAGGATTAAGGCCAGTTCGGGTATCCTCTTTCTCTTTTGTTAATTTCTCAATTATCAGAAACATTTGGATGTCATTCCCCCTCCCCTTTTTTTTCCTGCATACATATAGGAAGAAGGAGAGGAAGATCAGTGATGAGCACTTTTGAAAATGCCACCTCCCCCAAGGTAGAAGTGCTGCTGATGTGTGATTTTACAAGAAAGAAAACTGCATTTGATGCCATCTGGAGTCCTGGACCAAACCCAAACTGTAACTCAAACTGCAGTGGAGTTTGTTGTTCTAGTACTGGGTCAAATACAAAACCGCCTTTAGCAGCCTGCTCTCAGGAGAGATTCTCTTAGAATGAGGTAGTCAGGAGACTGAATTACTGCTCACCGTCTTAGGTGGTGTTCCAAGGTCAAAGTGAGGAATATAAGTGGAAAATGCATTAATGAACTCTTGATTTGAGGTTGTTGGAGATGACAACTGTTATTTAGTTGGGACTTGCTTAGATGGAAAAATATACCATGAAAATTATTTTAACTGGGTAGGTAGGCATAAGGCTCATCATTTTCTGGATGAGCCTTTTGCTTCAGGCTGCAGACTGGAATCAAATTGAAAGTGTCGGGAGTCCACCTCTAGCTGAGCAGGTCAAACAAGTCCTACCTAATCCAGCCTGATGCTCATTCTTCATGATCTACAAGATTATTATAAACTAATCTGTTAGTCATTGAAAAATCAGCTAATGTTATTTCTGGCCAGACCAGTCTCACTTCCTGTGGAATAAAGGCTGTGTAGAGCAAAAATTAAATAGTCATGCAATACGTTATTGAAAATTTAGGACTTGACTTTGGAGTGTACAGGAAAAATTTTAAATAGTAAATACTTTTTTTTGTACTGTGCTGCTTTGTTTGCACAGCAGCTGATAGTTTTTTGTGGCGTTGTAAGGATTCACTGTAGAATTCAACTGTCTAAAGCCTTACCGCATGTTTACACTATTTACTCCATAGCAGCTAGCATCAATGTTGTTTGGACTTGCCAGCACTGGGTAAAGGAAATAGTGTACAAATAAGGCATAACTAGGCTTACTAATTGCACTGAGCACCTCAAATAACTTTCAGAAAACTATTAAAAGAAGTCTATGTGATAAAAGATGTTAGAGAGATATTTATGTCAAAACAGTGTTGTAAAGCAGTTCAGTGAGAGAGCAGATGCTTGAAAACAACTGTTTTCTGTAGGCAACGATTACCACGTATTTTTATTTGTGTCTTTCTATGTCATTGATGGCTGTTGATATAAAATGTACTCTCTCACAGTAAGTTCAAAGACAACCACCTACCTACTAATTTTGTGATATGCAACATTTACTGTTAATCCTCCCCATAGCATTTCCTTTGTAGTCATCTTCTGTATGAAGCTATATTGGAATTTATGCAGACCTTGATCCTCAACTGACTTCAATGAAGCCGTCATGTACATCGAAATAAGCTTAACAGATTTCAGTGCAACGTTCCTGTACCCCAAATAGATCATTCTTATGCTCTAAGAATGAATTACTCTGCGCTGTTAACTTTAAGAAAGTAATTCCAAGTAACTGAGATCCTGGTAACAGTTTACTTCTAATGCTTCACAGTGAAACTATAAAAGTCCTATCAGAATAGAAGATTTTGTGATTAATGGCAAGTACTTGTGGATTTCTGTCATGCTGCCTGGAAACTGCAATTTGTGCTCCCCAAACAGGTCTGCTGGGAGCCCTTCAGCGACCTGGAGCTCTCGGGTGCCTCCACTTCATGTATGACAGCAGCAGTTCAACAGTGGGGAGGACTATGGAATATAAAGCATTTCCTGGCCACAGGGTAAGGTGTGGAGCCAAGCGTGGCACTTTCTATTTGAAATGCTGATTTGCATTTATTTTAGATTCATCAAAGCAGTATGGAAACATGTAAGAAAAAAAAGAGGCGTTTTATTTGTTTTTGTTTTGCTCATTATGAGTGTAGAATTCGTGGTTCTGAAAGATGTCAAAGTTTTAACATGACTATCCTGTGTATCTGCCACGCTCAACTTAGGAAGTGTGGCACACATGATGTTGTTTCAGCTTAAAACAGGAGAAGTCATTTTTAGTGATGAAAATAGCTCCCAGCATGGAAATCCTTCCAGGATTGAGACATCAAGACAGCTAAGAAGGCGGCAAGGTCTGACAATAGATTGGAATATTAGGTTCATACTTGATTAGTAGACATTAAAGTACCAATCCATTTCATAAAGATTACTCACAATTTTGGAACAAATTCAGTAGAGTTTAATATAGAAGGATAGCTTTTCTGCAGATGCATTGATCTATCTGATAGCGTTTTTTAGTGATTCACTCAAGCATTTTGAAACATTGGGAAAATACAGTTAGGCCACCTAATGACACTAATTTTGCATTTAGTGTAAAACCGTAGTGTGAAAAAGAACAAGAAGGCATCTCCGAAAGACAATTTCATGTGATTTGGGATCTGGGACTCTGGAAACTATAATTGTGTGATGTCATTATGGGGCAGAGCTAGAGAACCTCAGCAACCTGATCTCTGAGAAAAATGTTAGGAGTGCATCTTCCTGAAGCTTTGTCCAGCTTCCTGTGTTAATCAATGGAATCTTTGCATCATGATAGAATAAACTGCAAATTCATAGACACATTTTCAGTAAACCTAATTTGAACTATTTTGGGATGAAGGTAAAATGCTGTTAGTTTGTTTAGGTTGTCCCCAGTTCCTGGGGAATGTAAGAAGGAAATTGTCCTAATACCTGTATATCCTTTTTTTGCTTTAATTACTAGAGCATTTTTTTTTAACTGCCAGTAGTAGTTTAAAACCAACTTTTTCTCAAAATTAAAGTTTTTTTTCTTTTTTACCCTTTGTCTTTTTTCTTTTGCCCTTTTTCCCCCCCTTCCCCCCCCTTCCCTCCCCCTTTTCCCTCCCCCTTTTCCCTCCCCCTTTTCCTCCCCCTTTTCCTCCCCCTTTTCCCTCCCCCTTTTCCCTCCCCCTTTTCCATCCCCCTTTTCCCTCCCCCTTTCCCTCCCCTTTCCCTCCCCTTTCCCTCCCCTTTCCCTCCCCTTTTCCTCCCCTTTTCCTCCCCTTCCCCCCCTTCCCCCCCTTTCCCCCCCCTTCCCCCCCCTTCCCCCCCCTTCCCCCCCCTTCCCCCCTTCTTCCCCCCTTCTTTCCCCTTCTTTCCCCCTTCTTTCCCCCTCCTTTCCCCCTCCTTTCCCCCTCCTTTCCCCCTCCTTTCCCCCCCCCTTTCCCCCCCCCTTTCCCCCCCCTTCCCCCCCTTTCCCCCCCCCTTTCCCCCCCCCTTTCCCCCCCCCTTTCCCCCCCCCTTTCCCCCCCCCTTTCCCCCCCCCTTTCCCCCTCCCTTTCCCCCCTCCCGTCCCCCCCCCCCTTTCCCCCCCTTTCCCCCCCTTTCCCCCCCTTTCCCCCCCCTTTTCCCCCCCCCTTTCCCCCCCCCTTTCCCCCCCCCTTTCCCCCCCCCTTTCCCCCCCCCTTTCCCCCCCCCTTTCCCCCCCCCCTTTCCCTTTTCCCCTTTTTTTTTCTGTTTTTCCTTCGTGGTTTTTTTTTTTTCTTGATCACACAGAATTCCCTCGGTTGTACAGAATGAGCTCACAGTTGTTTGTGGTACTGCAGTGGGTGCCTGGGGGAGGTGGGCTGGCCTTCTCAAAGTTCCATGGGTGCCCGGACTGAAGGGCTTTCACTGGGGAGCAGGAATGGCCAAGTCTGTGTTTGCCACTGAGGCTGCTGCTCCCAGCTCTCATCAGTCAGTTCTTGAACCATTATGACTTACAGAGCATTATTTTAAAGGAATCTGAAATAGGGATGTGATCAACATGTGGAAAACCTAAGAGCTTCTAATGTCTTTGCATTGGCTATAAGCATGTTGAGAGTTTAAAAAAACACAGAAGCTCCACAGGTCTAAAATATCGCACTGCAATAATAAGCATTCTAAACCCAATGACAAACGTGTCTTTTTGCTCTAACAGTCTGTCCTAAAATAGGTGTAAGTGTTCCAGCATGCAGAAGGTGAAGGATGGCATATAAACAATTGCTTGTTTACTTTTCCCACACTCAGGAACTAGAGTAAATGCAGCCCAAAGAACCCACAGAAATACTTTCCAATTGGAGCAGCAGGAGTTGGGAAACCAAGCTGTGTACGTATCATCCTGTTCACTTAAAATCAATGCAGTTTTCCCTCAAAATAGGTCAAAACTATAATCAAATAGCAAGGTACTTAAGAAATCACAGCAAATGGAAAAAGCTGCTTTCAGAATCTGCTGAATAAGAGGTGGGGTTGATAGCCCCTGGGCTGTTGCTCATTTATCCTTGTTGCTGCCCTCAGGAGCAGGCAAATGTTATTTTATTGGAAGGGCAGAGGATAAAGAGGATTGTCTGATGGCACAAAAGAAACCAGTGTTGAAGCCAGGAGATCTCTGCAGCACCTTGTTCTACAGAAAGGTCACTAGACCATGTGTCTCTCCCTTTCTGTTTAAGCTTTGTCAGCTCTGCTTTTAGTACCTTTACAGACAGGTGTAGTGGTGTCACTTTCTACTATTTGTTGTTACTCTCTTTTGAAATAGAGGAGTATTTCAGAAGAAAGCCTCCAACTGGTTTCGTTCATAAACATAAAGACAGTATATAATATTACTCCATCAAGCTTTTTGGGCAATGTAGGATCAGAGCATGTTGACATAACCTTTGGCCTTTCTTATTGCCTGGGTTTTGTTCTTCAGTGCTCAGGATCGTTTAGTCCGTGGCTTGGGGAAGACCCCAGTTCTAGATCTCCTGCAGCTGCTTCATCAGCCTGTCCTATCAGGTTCACCATCTCAGTGATATGGTGTTTATACAATGCACATGCCCTGCATGCACCTACAAGCCTGCTTTATCTCTACTCAGACTCTGCTGTGAAAGTAGGTTTTGCTATTCCTCTGCTGCTGGAAGGACTTCCCTGACACCCAGGCAGATATGATAACTACTCCATCTCATTTCACCCTGGTGTTGTGGGATAGCCAGGCCTAGGCATTGGGCTCTCAGTGCATCACTTTGATGTGCTGGTTTCAAGTTCCTTTACACCTCATTTTTCTTTTGCAGTATCGCTGCAAATTATTAGCATTATTACACTGCCTAATCCAGTATTGATTTTTTCTTTTTTTTTTTAATGCAGATTGGAGTTACTAGGTAATTCCAACTCCTTTAGCTGTGTTCCATGGCTGTGGCATGTGCTGCTTTGTAACCCTACCTTTGTTTCTCCGAGTCTCTTGTTTAAGAGAAGGATCAGACAAAACATCCGTGTTCTCTCAATTCATTCAGGATGCAGAAACTTCTTACTGTGTCATGCCCTAGACACTGTGTGTAAATAGGAGTTGCACTGCAGATTTTGCTTCCTTTGTTTCAGTACAGAAAGCAAATCTCTCAAAATAAACAGATTTACAACATCTGTGCTTTTCCCTTATATTTTTGTTTCTTTTCCTTTTTCTCAAGTATGTGGAATTCATAGCTTCAGGAAGAAGCAAGGTGAAAGTATTCTGCAGTGAAGAAGTTTTCTGTGGCTCCAGGACAGAGATGCTGAGTATTTGCTTGTCTCTGACTTGAAAACAGTACCTGGAGATGGCTGTTTGTTTATATGGAGTGTTTGGGTGTGAGGGGCAAAGCAGGCAGATTTACATTTACATTTCTTTACTGCTTTTTTCTCTAGCTCTCACACATGAGCAATAGCCCTGCGGGGAAGGGTGGGGGCGAGATGTGTATGTTGCTGCTTATTTCACCATAAACTTTGCTCTGAGTACTAGGACTTCTCAGGGGAAGGCAAATCGTGCTTTACCATCATTGGGGGTATAAATCACTCCTCTGCATAATCAATGCCACCATTAAGGTGCTTGGGGAGGGAAAATCATATACTTGGGCTGTGTCATTCCAGCATGAACAAGGTGCAGGAGGACACATGGAAAGGTTCAGGAAACCTGTATGAGAGGGAGGCCAAACTGACACCCTGCAGTCTCCTAGCCCCAAGGCAAAGACGTTGTTTGGTATCATGGGGAAGTTGCTCAAGCTCTCACAGCCCAGGCACCAACTGCCAGGGACAGTTCCTGACCTGTGAAGCTTTCAAAGGAGGTGCGCGAGGTAGACATGGGGAGGTTGGTGCAGCGTCTCTCCATTTGATACGTGAGGTTTTGTGTAACAGACTTGCCAGAGGTTATGTGGGGAATCTGTGCAGAGCCAGGAATTTATTACCCCTTGCCCAAATCTCAGGCTGGTGCCAGATGCAGACAGGTAGTTTGCTGAATGCTCCAGCCTGACTCCTGGAAAGTACTTATGCATTCCCAGTAAAACCAGTGAGTTCCCCAGTTTAGAATACATTTATTTCTAAACTGCACAGGCAGGGTTTACATGTTTTGACAAACTTGTGCCAGAGCATTGAGTGCCTTGTGGATTCTTAGCCCCTGAAACACCATTATGCCTAACTGGTCGCTAAACCTGCTGCCTACCAGACTCCTTCAGCCCTCCTGTGGGCTCCCAGGCAGTGCCTGAGATGATAGTGCAAGATGCCTTTCTCAGTCTAGCCTTGCCCTTTTTTGGTTTAAGTTCCTAGCAAAGGCGAAGGTAGAGTTTACAGGGGGAAAACCATCCAGGGTGAGCACAATTCAGGGTTAATTGCACTCACAAAATAGGCAAACTGCATTTGAAATTTAGGATTTTAAACACAAATGTCTTTATCTCATTTTATCAGAGCTAACTGGTTCAGCCTATGTGCAGCGTAGGTTGAATTTTAAATATTGCACTGATAACTCTAAGCTGACATCAATATCTAGACAGGAAAACTGATGATGTGGTATCATGCTTGTCTTCAAGGACAGGTCTTACCGTGGGCAGAGTGGAATCCATCCTCACCAGAGTTTTATAACTCTTGATAAAATCTTTCTCAGTCTTATGTATGTATGAAGTGCAGGTGGTAGACACTGAGCTTGGTACTACAACGCAGTGGAGCAGGAAGTAACCCCGTAGCGGGGATTCCCATGGTATCCCCAAGGTCACAGCGATGAGCAGGCAGCAACTTGAGTAAAAAGCAGGACACAGAGAATGTCATAAGGCCCTGTCACCCTGGCTCGCCTGGGATCTTGTTTCTAAGGTGAAGGGGCATAACTGCATGCTTCAACCCTTCTTCTTACAGTGAAGTTGAGTAAAGCATATTTTGTTAAGATTCCCAACAGATAAATGCATTAGAGTCACGACTGGTTGGCTTAGCCCAGTAGAAGAGCATGTGGCTGCCTAAAGGGACTCTCTTTCTTACCCTGGGTCATACATTTCTGCCCTCTTGTATCATAGCAAGCAGCCTTGCTCTTTCATCTTCCTGAAAACTGTTTTGGTTTTTGTTTTGTTTTGTTTTGTTTTAATGGGGTTAGTTTCAGAGGCTGGTTTGAATCCCTAAAAACTCCATTCCCAAACTGTGGGAGTGCTGGAGCCAACAAAAGGAGGGGGAGGGTAGTTGTAGGGCAGGCCCACCTCTTCTGGCAGCAGCTTGGTTTTAGCTTTGAGTTAAAGTGATTGTGAAAGTGCATGCAAAGCAGTCTTTTCTGTTTGGGGTGAATGAAAGCCTTCCAGGTGTAAGCATGAGGAATTAATTACAGCATTTGCACAGCCCAGTTCTCCTATAGTCTCACACATGGCTGGCTCACGTGATGTCTCTCAGCATTAGAGAGTCATGGCATCACCAGCAGCTCTGGCAGCATCTGTTTCTTGAACCTTTCAGCCTCTTCCAGTGGCTGGAGTGGCGGTGAATTTTTGCAAGTGCAAGACAATCCACAGCGTGAGCATCACTGTAGACCCAGTGAAGCTTCTGAATTCATGGAAGTGTATGGATGAGGGCAGCTATCTGATCAAGAAGGTATTTTATAAGTCACAGGTGGAATGACTGTCTTTTCTTCAAAAGGTACATCTGTAGAAGGTGTTGTGCCTGGTTTTTATAGACAGTACTACGAAGAATATCAGTCATTCAAGTTGTCCTTTGCACTGCATCTCCATTCTTTGCTTTAGAAGTGATTTCACAGCTGGCTACTGCTCAAATTCTGCTAGCTTTAGACAGTAGATGCCTGGGGTTAAATGCGATGCTTTGGCCCTCCAGACCCAGCCTTGCAAGATGGAGGGTGGGGAGGGGGAATTTCCCCTTAATCTATGCAGGTCCCTTTGGGTTCCAGAGCTTCTATCAGGGCAGGGAGGGGGAAGGGAGACCAAGGGTATCTGAAAATCTTCAATGTAAACAAGGCCAATTATACACACACCAATTACCTCAGTGTAAACAACCAATCACATTATAATGGGGAGACCTTTTGAGCCCTAGGAGGGTGCTTTGAAGTGCCTCTGCTCAGAGATTGCCCATTAATGCAGGGAATTGCACCAGCAGCAGCTGTTGGCTACGGTGAATAGAGTTTGGTGGCAATGACAATGGAGCTGGGTGGATTGGGAGTTGGATGCCGTGGTATGACAATACAGTGGTTAAAATTCCAACAGCAATGAGGCAGTAGCCAGTGGCAGCCTGGCTGTGGGCTTGCCTGTAGCATCCAACACATATCATTGATGGCAGTGTGAAGGAATGGGAATTTTTTGTTTCAGATATGTGTAGTCATTGCCTTGTGTCCAGGAAGCTGCTTGACCTGCATTGTACTGACCGGTCACTTTCCCAGTAAGTCTGCAGCCTCCTTGGGCTTTAGGTCTCTCAAAGCCCCGAGTGTTATTTTCTCCTTCGAAGCACTGTACAGCTTGTTCAGAAGGCCTGATCCTGTGGTGGATGGAGTCCACTGAGAATCTTTCTCATTTTGTGAGCTGCTGATCAGGCCCTATAGGGTTGAATTCAGTCTGTTTGCAGGTGAATGCTGCTACCTGCGTAATGCCGAGGGCTGCAGCAGGTTCCTCAGCCCTGGTCTCCAGTCCTAGAAGAGGAATCAAGCACAATGATTTCTTCACAGGCTCTTCTCCTCTGCCACATGCGTGCTCCTCTTAAAGTTCCCTTAACGTTCACTGCGTACAGCGCCTGTTCAGTCTGGGATTAACGTGCTGGTTTTGCCCTCCTACGCTCAGCAGAGCTGCTGCATCTACCTCTGGACGTGACACATCAGTGCGATAAGGGCAGACATTTCTCCTGTACGCACAGAAGTGAATTCCATTTTTTTCACAGTACCTACACGTTTTCTCACATTTTCTGTAAAAGAATACAAGTAAGTCATACCTAGGTTAGCATAAACGTATCTAACTCTTCAGCAGGGCCAGGGCAGGGGCGTGGGGGGGGAGAGGATTATGTCAATTTAGGGTAATAGCTGCCAAATAATAGGCAGATACTCTTAAATTGGTTTAATTTATGTCTGCTTGCCCTGACAATTGGAAGAAAAGATAAATAAACACAAAGTGTTCAAAGCTTGGGGTGTTGTGATGCTAATTGACAAGTCACCAAAGGAGGACTGCATGGTGTGTGGGAATCTTAGTGCATGAGATTAGTGGCTAATTAGTGGCTGGGAGCTGGAGTGCAGTCCTCCCAGCTATCGCACACTGAGAACGGGCAGCTTGGCCCAGGCAATCGATTCTTGCCCCCATACCGGCAATGAAGCGCTTCTTGTGGGCAACAGACAGTGTGATGATGGGAAGGTACAAGTAGTGCCAGTGCTGTAGCAGGCTCTCCTAACGTGCACAGAAGCAGTGTCAGAGATACTGCTGTCTAGGTAGGTGGCTTGCTGTGTCCCGAGCCACAGCAAAGACATAGGCATTTGAGAACTGAGCTCTCTTTAACAGATGCACAAATCTTGTTATCTTACTTTCTGCCTCTTTCATGCCATGTTTGCAGCAGATGACAGAACACACTTCGGAGGCCCTGAGCTTCAAACCCTACTTTAGACTTTGAAGTGAATGCATACAGGTGGTGGCACCCCCTTCCTTGCATCGTGTCTTAAAATCGTGACATTTAAAAAATAGAGGCTTCATCTGTCAGCGTCCCGGTATTTTCCTCTCAAGCGTTTCCCTGGTGTACAAATGAAGTATAAGAATTGGAGATTTAAATAATATACTTCTGTCATATGAATCTAAGAGGTTGGCCTTTAGAAAAAGAGACATGCAAAATTGTAGGAATCGGTGTCACTGATGCATCACTGACACCACTGAACTTTGATTAGGCACACATCTATTTTTCTCAATTGTTTTGCATTCATTTGTGAGAATCCCTTATTTATTTCTTCATTTAAGAAGGTTGTTTTGTAACTCTGAAGAGTTACATGTTTTCTTCTTTTCTCCACATTTGCTTTTCCAAATCTGAAACAAGTATAAACACAGCTTTGAACTATTGCACACCCTCTCAATAACTAACCAGTATTAAACCTCATGCAGGCATCGAGTAGCAATACGAGGATGGTTCACTTCTGAACATTACAGAAGGTTAGAAAACTTTCTTTCCATGTCACCAGCTCTCTGAGTAACGCAGTTTTGCTCAAGCTGAAAGTGGAATAATGTAAGAAGCCCATAGTCACAGGCAGTGGCCTGGGACTGTGTGAGCTGGAGGTTGGAGTCAGCTTTTCTGGCAGTCAGTGCATGGACACTTCTAGTCCAGTTTCTTTAACCCTCCAGTCAATCAACCCTTTTCTCCAGCTGTTGAGAAAAAGCTAAATCATCCATGATCTCCCCAGTAAGAGCTAATTACAAAGAGGACATCCTTCATATAGTAGCCATGTTGTTGTAAAAGTGATGCTATGGAGAGGGGTAAGGTTTGCCAGCAGAGCTCATGTTTTGTTTGATCATAATTGGGAAAAATTAACAGACTTTCAGACATAGAAGTTCTTCTACAGGTCTGAAAGAGAAAACTCGAACTTTGAGCTATTCTGGCCCATTCTCAAAAATCCTGTAGAGAGAACAGACACGACAGCCCCAGATAGTCAGCTCTGCCATGGATAAAGCCAGCTTGCAGGGCAGCCCCGAGAGCCCAGGTGCTCCAGGAATCTTAGTTGTCTATGTGGAGCAACAAATTCCTGAAACCTTGCTCTTTGTTCAGTAAATGTTTGTCAAAACGGGAATGAGAGATACAGGAAAAATCAGCCTTTTATGGCCAAATTATTTCCAACTGGTTCTAGGTGGGTATTAGTAATGCAGCTGTCAGTTTTCACATGACAGTTTTTAAATGCACACCCTTTTATTAGTCATCTTTTAGGATATCTTCCCTTTTAGCTTAAGCAAAATACCTGTGGGTACCGTTACTGATGGTTTCGATACTAGTGGACAGTAACATTAAGATACCCAGTGGAAGCTGGTCAGTGTGGCGATTGACGCAGCATGGGAATTCGGTGACAGTGCTACAGGCTGAAAGACACTCCATGCTGGAGCCTGGCAAGGAGCTAGGAGCAGGTAAGACGTCTGTTTAATGTCACTGTGAGGTGAAAAGGGGGAGGAATCCAAAATTAAGTATATTCTGCTGAATGGAGCTTGTGAAGGGGCCAATGTTTGCTTAAGAGGAGTCTCTGGCCTGGTGGGCAGGTTGCTTCTTCCAAGATGCTGTCTCCTCTTGGGAGGTACAGGAGAAAACGTTTGCCCTTCCTCCTGGCCAAATCAAAACAGCCCCTTCTCCTTCCCTCCTGCTCCCTGCCGAGCTTGGGGTATCTCCTGCTGCCAGGTGGGGGGCAGCGGGGCCAACACCAACTGCTTCTTCACAGCATTCATTTAAAGTCAAGGCTTGATAATGGTTGTTGGTCCATGGGTTCCTCTTCACTTGGGGGAATGGCCCTGTCAAAAGGGCATCTCAGATAATGCAGGTGCATGTCAGCAGACCCCAAACAGTCCAGCCATCTCCCCGGAGTGCAGAGGAGGCTCTGGGAGAGGGAGTCATCCACATAATGATCTCCGGATGCTGTGTCTGATCAGTTCCTGTATTGCTGAGGAGTTTTGTCGGGTTCCAGTAGGCTGTGTGTGAGAGGAGAAGACAGGAGAAGAAGGACTCTTCTTCTGTACTTGTTCCTCCCATAAAGAAACTCAGCCAACTGTCCCACCACCTATGCTTCTCAACAGGCTGAGAGGCAGGCAGGTCTGGAAAGGCCTGGCAACCCACTGGAGAAAGTTAGTTCTTTCATCCCCGTGCAGGACATCCTTTCTCTTTTAATGTTTTCTGCACCATAAAGAGAAGAAAAAGGGTGAAGGAGATAAAGAGAAGGAGCTGCAGAGGAGTTTCCAATTCCTGTAGGAATCTATGCATGGCACGTTGGGTCTGCAGGAGCCCAAAGCTGTGCTCAGCTCCATGAAACCTGGTAGTTCAGCTGTAAATCTCAGGATTTCTTCTGGTTTCTGAGCCACTCCCTCAGCTTTTAGAGACGGTACTGGACTGAGCTGAAGTTCTGCAAGCATATCTGATCTCATGTCAGCTAAAAAACCCTAAAAATCAGCTTAAGGCACTAGCCTGTTCCAAAGAAAAGCACCAAACCTCACTCTGGAGCTTCTGTTAAATTAAAACCAGAAATGCTTCTTCAAATAAAATATAAAATTTAAATACTGCTTCAAATAAAGTATATAAGGCAGTTTGCTTTGCAAATGGTCTCTTTAACAACTGCTTTCTCCAGGTAACTTCCAAAATAAAACTCACCTATTCCAAAATTTTAAAAAAATCACCTATTAAAAATTTTAAAAATCATCTATTCCCAAATAAAATTCAGTGTCTAAGATGACATCTGGGAGAGCTACAGAAGTCTGGTTTAACTGGGGTAAAGCTAAGGTGAGAGACAGGTCACAATCAAGCTTACCATGGAGGCTATCTGCAACCTTTGTGGAGAAAGATTACCATCTTGCTGGGGAGATCATGTTTCTGTTATTATCAATAACAATCTGGTTTATACCGTTTACTCTCCCCTCTTTCTTAGGCTATCATCTCTGACAGCTGGGAGACTTGTCACGACACCTCGGGTGAAGCTATGATGAGACTGAATCATGTTATTGAATCAGAAGTGTCCTCAGATCATATCACGCACTGTGAGACTGTGTAGGTACCATGGTCCTCATCCCAAAGCACACACAGTCCAAGCCAGAGAGCTTGTAAGAAGGAGGGTCACAGTAAAGTAGGGACATCTGTGTTATTTTGAATGTTGTGATTTATAGCTGTATTTTTTCAATAAAGCCCATTTTTTATTTTATTGTATTTTGATGTAGAAACATGAAATCTTACGGATGTTACAGTAAGAGCAGGCTGCCTTTCCGTATATGCTTCTGCAGGGGAATGTCTTTTCTGTGCAATGAGCCAGGAGGATCGAGCTTTATGATGGAGCAGTTTGGTCTGAGCTGCTTTCCCTTGCTGGCCTGTTCAGAAAACTCTAAGAGGGGCAAAGCCAGCCGTCTTTACAGCCTCGCCAGGCGACAGTAACAGGCTGCTGCCTATGGCTGTGTGCAGAGACCCTCCTGCTCCACAGGAGCTGATCCTGTTATGCTCTGCGGAGCAAGTCTGGACAGGGTGAAATGAAGAGGAAATGCCAGTTCCAGCCCTCCCAGATGGCTCCAGGCTAATCTGTACACTAACTTTTTCAGCCTCAGGAGGTTTTGCATATTAATTCCTCACCATCCACAAACTGCTTTTGGATCAGCACTGCCGAGATCTTGGAAAGCCACCCCACTCGTGTGACTCCGGAGATGTGAGCTGTGCTGTGTTTATTGGGCTGCCTGCTCAGCTCTCCCGTTTTGGTAATCCTCTGCTCTCCTGCAGGTATTAACACGAAAGCTTCATCACAATAAACAATAGCCAAACATGCCACTTTTTTTCCATCCGTCAAAGATACCATCATACTTTTAAACCAGTCCCAGCGAAAATCATCAGCGGGGCTGCAGAAAGGTCAAAGGTTTGCCGGTTTAGGATTTCGTGGGAATATACGCTTGTTTGGACTTGGCCCAAGAGCTTCGTTTACCTGTTTGACAGGTAACAATTAGCAAGTAATAGCTCTGCCGGCTGGAATGCAGCTGTGAGGGCCAGCGGGCGATGGGTTACCTGGTGGGCAGGTGTGGGTGCAGCGCCCAGATAGGTATGTGCATGCACAGCATTCCTGGGAATCAGTTTTCCCTTAAAGATGCAGCGATGACTGCAGGGCACAAAAGGGCTGGGCTTAGCCCAGGCTCCAAGACGTTGAGCTGTTTGCAAGGTAAAGAAGTAAAGTAAATAGTGGAAGAGAAGAGGAGCTGAGGAAAGAGCTGTGAGAAGCAGTTGCCCCTTTATTTCCTTGCCCGGAGAGAAGAGAGCTTTGATTCTTCCCTGAGAATCTCAATAACGGAGAATTCAGTGTGATTACAGAGTCGTGAGAGATGATAAAAAAGAAGGGAAAAGCTGAGATAGGATAGAGCTGATTTGAGGAGAAGTGCTTGTCTGCCTAAAAGTTATGCGGACAGGTGGCCAGCATGGCTCAGGAACGGACTGTAAGGATCTTGTGTGTCTTGGTCCCCAGCGGCAGCCCAGCACAGGCGCAGCAGCACACAGCAGAGCCGACAAGCTCACTTGGCACGGTATAAATGTCACATGGGGAAACCCTATATCAATTGGTTTAGAAACGGTTAAACAGCTTATGTGCAGTTACCCTCAACTCTGCCATTAGCAGGAATCCAAGCCTCAAGAGTTTATCTAACAAAACCACTTTCCAGGTCCTGCCACAGTCGGGGAAGATTCCTGCATCAGCCCCTCCCAACGTCGAGTCCCTAGAGGGAATCTGGTATAAATTATGTAGACAGTCAGGGACTTTGCAGGTGTTTTTAAGATGTTTGATTTTTTATTACCACAGCAGGCGACCCTTCTCTTTTAGGAACAGAAAGACTTACTCATTCTTTTCATATTTCATTCCCATTTGTGAATAGGCTTCTGTGTTTGTGTATTTCCACTTACGTGTTTCATGCTTGACAATTGAGCTATTGTGTGACTTTGGAGAAGCCACATCCTCTTTCCTGGTCTGTGTATTTTCACCTGCAGAGTTGGAACAGTGAGTCCCATGTTATTAACCATGAGAGACACGGATAATAAGTACTGCTAGGTATAAACATGTATGCTATTATAGATATATATTTACTTATATCACACAGTAATTCCTTTGAACCTTAGTTCACTAAGATGACAAAGTATTTTTTATTTTTAATGAAAATAATGTCTTTTTTACCTGTAAATGTCTTCCCTGGCCAAAAGGACTTTATCCTTGGTGTACTAGTTGATGTCATTTGAGGAAGAAGAAATCCAAGTATAATTAGAGAACATTTTCCTTGATCTTAAAGCACCTAGCATCACTTTGAGTCACTAAGTGTTATTTGTACACTGTTATTTAGTATGACCTTCATTAAGAGGGAGTCTCTTTGCTCAACAGCATATGGGCCAATAAATGGTCATTAAGCCTGACTACTAGCTGACACAATAGCGAGGTTTGTATTTATTCTCACAACCTCCTCATGAGCTACAAGCAAGCACTACAGAAGCACGGAGACATCTCTGCACTGTGGACCAAACCAAAGCAAAAATACAACCCTTTCTCAGAAAGTGCTGAGAAATATGTGACAAGGCCTTTCCCCCAGCCCATAACCACGGCGTAAGAAGATGCAAAATCTGTCCTGAGTTGGACCAGAGGCTTGTACACTGCACTGTGCACCTCCAAGAGCCCCTGCCTCGGGCACTTTGGGAAGAAGTGAGCAGCACTCTTCCCCTTCCAGGTATCCTCCGTTCTGCATCTCAGATTTCCTCAGCTGGAGCTTGCATCTACGTCTCTGCATTTTGCACCTCTGAGTCAACACTTCGTTTTGTGAATCTGTCTGACCACCATTTGAACCCCTGCATACTTTTGACCTCCATAATGTTATGCAGCCATGAGCCCAGCAAGTCATGAGGTACTTCAAATAATAATTTTATTTGTTATAAACCACATTTCTGATCGTGGCATTTGGCATCTATGGTACTGTGTGAAACAGCAGAAAACTGTTCCTTCTGTCTCCCCTTTATTGGTGACCTCTACAACCTCCAGAGTCCTGCACATTTTGGCATGTCTTCCTACCATGGCCATTTTGACCTTGTAACACTTCTGATCACCTCCCCTTTGGGCATGGAGGACAGGAACTGCATGCAGTGTTCAAGGTCAGGGGCACTCTAGATGTGCCCAGTGGTGTAACAATGCTTTCTCTTCCTTATATTCCTGACGTTGCTTCAGCCCTACTGAGCACAGGAGCAACCTGAGCATGCCAAGCAACACTTTCATCAGACTTCATGGTCACGATTGTGCTGCGTAGTTGTGCTGCATAAGCACAAATGCCTTGGAGTCAAGTGAAGAACTCTCCTCCCTCCTGCAGCTTTCTGCCCACCTCTAGGTTTTGTGTCACTCTGCGGACTTGATCGCCCCATCACTTTAAGTGAGTGGAAAGGGTTCCCCTGATTTCAGCAAGACTGGAAGTCTTGGGAGCATCTCTTGTTAACGTCAAGGGGAGCTGCATGAAGAAGCTGAGCCATGGTTAATGCTGAGTGATGTGCTTTTCTGGTCCTTGGGAATGGGAAAATTCATGCTCGCAGGGAGACCAGACCCATTAAGGTAGAAGAGAAATGAAGTGCAGTAGCAGTGGCAGCCTTATGAGAGAGCTTTGCCTCACCTTTCACTTTCTTAAATGCTTTCTGTGAACACAAGGAATTCAGCCTTTCAGTTTGGTGCTGCTTTCCGTTATATCAGCACTATAGCCAGAGCAGTTGTAAACGTTTAAAGAGTGACATCAAGTAAAGGTGGCTCAGAAATAATGTGATATGAAGAACTTGGAAAGACAGGAAGAATAGCTATTGTACCAAATGCTTTTCTAAATGCACACCTGGAGGGATGAAACTATGGAGAGGACGGTTTGGGACTCAGCCTTCCCACTTCAGAGGTGCAGTCATGGTGATTAAACATACCTTTTGGAAGCACACACTGTTTTGAAGGGCCTTCCAGCCATCACCAAATGAAGCTTACAATGAATGACCCACTGCATGTTAAGAGGCAGGATGACTCCATCTGCTATTTGGGTTCTGTACAAAAGCCTGACAGTACTTCAGGCTGAACATGGGGACTCTGGAGAGCATGACAAGGACTCTTGTTCACCAGTAACTACCAATAAAGAGTACACTAGATAAAGTGGGTCATAAATGGCATCTGAAGTAGTCTTTCACCCCAGCAAAGGATATTCCAGGAGAGCAACGTAGGAAAAGGACCAACTTAAAGGAATTCACTACCACAGGTTATTCCCAGGCAGCACCACACTGCGTAAGGAGGAACAGAAAACATGTAGCCTTGTTCTCTGTGAAGTGTTTGTGGAGTTTTTGTCACCATAGTACCGAGTCACCAAATACAGAAAGGTCCCTCCCATGATTCACAACTGAACCCACAGCAGCTGCTGCTTGCTGTTTCTAGCAGACGTTCCTGCTTTACCCAGTGTATAATAGCTGAATGGAGCAATGCTGGACACTTACAGGCTTCTCCATCTTCCAGCACATTGCAAATGGATTACTACACCCAGAAGCTCTCTATGAGCTTTTCTGGGCAGGTGAAAAGAGCAGATAGTTCTGTGGATCATTTCACACAACCATAGCTCTGACTGGTGTCACCTGCTATTACCAGGGTAAGGATTCACACAACACTGCATTGTGAGACCTTGGGTTCAGCTGTCCATCACCAGACTTGATCTATTTGGGAAGAAGTTTTCTGAAATAGTTATCAGCTTGAGGCTGATAACCTAATATTAAGAATTTTTTAGCCAAAATTGTTCTGCTGCCTGTGGCAGTAAGGACAGGGAAAAATACACTATTTTGTGCAATTTTGTTGTTTTCGTATTTCGTAGAATCATAGAATGGTTTGGGTTGGAAGGGTCCTTAAAGATCATCTAGTTCCAACCCCTCTGCCACGGGTAGGGACACCTTCCACTAGACCAGGTTGCTCCAAGCCCCATCCAACCTGGCCTTAAACACTGCCAGGGAGGGGCATCCACAACTTCCATGGGCAACCTGTTCCAGTGTCTCACTACCTTCACAGTAAAGAATTTCTTCCTAATACCTAATTTAAACCTACCCTCTTTCAGTTTAAAACCGTTTTATTTATGAACAGTTCTGCCATTCCCATGTTTCAGAGAAAGATGCTGAAAGTTAGCACGGCATCAAGAGAGACAGAAAGAAAAATAAAATACTGCTTCAGAAGTCTGCTTGGAAAATCCCTTTGAAATTCACATTTGCTCAGCAGTAGCGTTGCTAATGTCAGCAGCTGAATATATCTGGGTTTCCATCCACACCGAGCACGTGCTAGGCTACGTGTGGCCTAAGAGCAGATGCCTCTGCCTCTCCAGATCTCTCCTACTGGGACAGCCACCCTGGAGGCAGAAGTCTTCTGTGAAGACAAACAGCCCTTCAAGGTAGAATTTCTGGAGCTGGGGCAGAGGAGTGGACCACGACAAGGAGCACAGGAGGGACAGACGGGGGCTGGAGGCTGGAAAGGTGGACAGACAGGCTGCAACTGGGAACCGGAGTGTGGGGAGCACTGGACTGCTTGGATGAGACTGGGGCAAAGGGAGGGGACCTCCAGGCACGGCAGTAACAGCAAGGGAGACTGTAGATAGATAGACATGGGGGCATGGGAAGGACTAGGACTGTTTGAATGAGAGAGAACTGAGAACCTACAGAGGCAGAGGGAAGAGTGGTAGGGCTGGTCTGTGAGGAATAAGGGCTACTGATGGCTGACTGCTGCGGTGGGGACCCAGTCTGGACAAGACCAATGACTGTGGGTGGCCTTCTGGCTCAGCCACCACGTTTTCTGTCTTCCTCTGGTGCTGGGTTGCCCAAAGATCTCAACATTACTGACACTAATTACACTACCAGGAGCTGCATCACTGCAGGAAAGTCACTTCCCAGATGCAAGCTGGATCACAGATGGATGCTGTTTTGAATGGTAGTATCACAGAATCATAGAACAGCCCAGTTTGGAAGGAACCTTGAAAGATCATCTGGTCCAACCTTTCATAGAATCATATACAATCATAGAATGGTTTGGGTTGGAAGGGACCTTAAAGATCATCTAGTTCCAACCCCGCTGCCACAGGCAGGGACACCTTTCCACTAGACCAGGTTGCTCAAAGCCCCATCCAACCTGGCCTTAAACACTGCCAGGGAGGGGGCATCCACAGCTTCTCTGAGCAACCTGTTCCAATGTCTCACCACCCTCGCAGTAAAGAATTTCTTCCTAATATCTAATCTAAATCTACCCTCTTTCAGTTTAAAACCATTACCCCTCGTCCTGTCACTACTTGCCCTTGTAAAAAACCCCTCTCCCGTTTTCCTGTAGGCCCCCTTCAGGTACTGGAAGGCTGCTATGAGGTCTCCCTGGAGCCTAGATGAGATTATCTAGCACCCTGTCCAGTTGAATATTGAAAAGCCCTAGTGATGGGGACTACCACATCCCTGGGTAGGCTGTAGAACTAGACACTTTGGGTGGGACAACAAGAAACTGGAGAACGGGAATAACAGTTAAGTGGATGTCTTAGTGCTGTATTGGTACAAGATGTGGGAGGTCGTCAGTTGGAGCAGGCAGATGAGCAAAGAAGCAATTAGCAAACCACTGCTGTACCGGTGCAGGAAGGCATCTCCAGCCAGCGAAAGCAGTGCTAAGGCCATTGCGGAAGGGAGTGGTGAGACCCCACAGGCATGACCTGCCTTGTTCTGCCCTAGGAGGGGTGTTCCAGGCTTGTTCAGCACAGACAGCAAAGGCTGCAAGGAGGTACTAATACCTCAAGGAAGTAACTACCAGGAAACAAACATGATTTAAATTAAAGGGCAGTGTTGCCACAAGGACAATAGGGTACAATCAGACTTTGACACATTTCAGGTGGTAAAGAAAGGGTGGCATCTAACCAGGTGGGAAGTGAGTTACTGGCAGAGATCCCCCAGGAGGAGCAGTGAGAACAAGGGCCCCAGGGGGCTTGGGGATGCAGTTTGGTCGGGAGACCCTGCCAAGACCACCCAGAGCCAGGGCTCAGTGGGGCACGTGAGCCCTTCCAGACCACTTGCTTGAGCAACTTCCATTTTGGCATCTCCTAACTTCTGAGCTGTCAGTGTTCTTCCAGGGCACTTGGGGAGCATCATACTGGGTCTTCTGCAGCTTTAGCTGTTTTATTTCAGTGAATAAGGTAGCTCTCATATAGCCCTAGTTAGGTACTAGTAGTAGAAAAAGAGAAATAGAAAAAGGAAGCTATCTGTGTTTAACAAAGCTGATCTGCTGCCACCAGGGATTAAGTCCTGACACAAAGAACTTGACTTACCCAAGACTGGCTGGGACAAAGCAAACAGTGCGCTGTTCGACTGCAGCCCAGCGAGTGATGGCAAGCCTTTGTGGAAAATAAACAGCAGCCATCACAGCTCAGGGGATTCTTTCCCTGCCAGAGATAACAAAAGTTATGAAGGATGAGAAGCAGCATCCCTTGGATAGTCACTGTAGTATATAGTCTCTCCTTCAGACTGGGGAAAGATCAACGTGAAGGAGTAATGCCTTCCCAAGGAATATTTTATGATGGAAGAATGGAGATTGTAAACGATTTGTTACTTCAAGTGACACACATAGTTTATTAAATCTTTTCAATTCTGTGAAATAAAGAGCAAACACGAGTCCTCACACCCAAGTAAACACACAGATAGGTTCTTGTGCAAGTCCACCCCCTGCGGCTGCTTTTTGCCAATTTCCGCAATGACTTAATTTAAATAAAATCCCAGGACAGACGCACTCCAGAACACTTCAGCGTAACCCCAGCCTGAGCTTCCTTTCAAAGTGGCAGGTCCCTGGGTTTTCCTTCAAAGGCATGAGTGCTTATTAGCATCCCATGTTGTCTAAGGGAAGCTAATGAGACCCATCTTATTTTGAGATTTGTGTGGGTCACGATAATAGCTGTGCTGCTTGGGACTGCTGTTGATGTTTCTTTCTTTGTAAGAATAAAGGGGAAGTATTGGGGATTAGCGCTGTCACCATACTCACTTCTTCCCTCCTCTCCCCGCCGCAAGCCTCACACAAAGAGCACAGACAAACACAACCTTTGCATTACACAAAAGTAATATTCAGTCCAATGTTTTGTAAGTAGATTGGTAACTGAGAATTTTTATTATATCATTGTTAAAAGTAGTAATAATGCTTTCAGCCAACACTAGAGGCAATGTAGGCCCACTGATGAATGAGGTGGGGGTCCTGGAGACAGAGGATAAAAAGAAGGCGGAGTTACTGAATGCCTTCTTTGCCTCTGTCTATACTGCTGGAGGCTGTCCTGAGGAGCCCCGGACCCCTGAGGCCCCAGAAGAAGTCAGGATAGAGGAGGAATCTGTCTTGGTAGATGAGGGCTGGGTCAGGGACCAATTAAGCAACCTGGACGTCCATAAATCCATGGGCCCTGATGGGATGCACCCACGGGTGCTGAGGGAGCTGGCGGAAGTCATTGCTAGGCCACTCCCCATCATCTTTGCTAAGTCGTGGGCAACGGGAGAGGTGCCTGAGGACTGGAGGAAAGTGAATGTCACTCCAGTCTTCCAAAAGGGCAAGAAGGAGGACCCGGGTAACTATAGACCGGTCAGCCTCACCTCCATCCCCGGAAAGGTGATGGAACAACTTGTTCTTGGTGCTGTCTCTAGGCACATCAAGGATAGGGGGATCATTAGGGGCAGTCAACACGGCTTCACCAACGGGAAGTCATGCTTAACCAACTTGATAGCCTTTTATGAGGACGTAACCCGGTGGATAGATGATGGTAAAGCTGTGGATGTGATCTATCTCGATTTCAGTAAAGCATTTGACACGGTCTCCCACAGCATCCTCGCAGCTAAACTGGGGAAGTGTGGTCTGGATGATCGGGTAGTGAGGTGGATTGTGAACTGGCTGAAGGAAAGAAGCCAGAGAGTGGTGGTCAATGGGACAGAGTCCAGTTGGAGGTCTGTGTCTAGCGGAGTCCCGCAAGGGTCGGTTCTGGGACCAGTACTATTCAATATATTCGTTAATTACTTGGATGAGGGAATAGAGTGCACTGTCAGCAAGTTCTCTGATGACACAAAACTGGGAGGAGTGGCTGACACACCGGAAGGCTGCGCAGCCATTCAGAGGGACCTGGACAGGCTGGAGAGTTGGGCGGGGAGAAATTTAATGAAATATAACAAGGGCAAGTGTGGAGTCCTGCATCTGGGCAAGAACAACCCCATGTACCAGTACAAGTTGGGGGCAGACCTGTTGGAGAGCAGCGTAGGGGAAAGGGACCTGGGGGTCCTAGTGGACAGCGGGATGACCATGAGCCAGCAGTGTGCCCTTGTGGCCAAGAAGGCCAATGGCATCCTGGGGTGTATTAGAAGGGGTGTGGTTAGCAGGTCGAGAGAGGTTCTCCTCCCCCTCTACTCTGCCCTGGTGAGGCCCCATCTGGAATATTGTGTCCAGTTCTGGGCCCCTCAGTTCAAGAAGGACAGGGAACTGCTAGAGAGAGTCCAGCGCAGAGCCACAAAGATGATTAAGGGAGTGGAACATCTCCCTTATGAGGAGAGGCTGAGGGAGCTGGGTCTCTTTAGCTTGGAGAAGAGGAGACTGAGGGATGACCTCATTAATGTTTATAAATATGTAAAGGGCAAGTGTCAAGAGGATGGAGCCAGGCTCTTCTCAGTGACATCCCTTGACAGGACAAGGGGCAATGGGTGCAAGCTGGAACACAGGAGGTTCCACTTAAATATGAGGAAAAACTTCTTTACGGTGAGGGTGACTGAACACTGGAACAGGCTGCCCAGAGAGGTTGTGGAGTCTCCTTCTCTGGAGACATTCAAAACCCGCCTGGACGCGTTCCTGTGTGATATGGTCTAGGTAATCCTGCTCCGGCAGGGGGATTGGACTAGATGATCTTTCGAGGTCCCTTCCAATCCCTAACATTCTGTGATTCTATGAGCAGCGTGTGTGACACACAGAGTTTATACCTGGATCACAAATATCACGAATTAATACCTGTACCTTCCAGATCACTAAAATGGAAAGGCAAGTTTACAAGTATTTCCAGTTCTGATAACTGCCACCCTACACTTTGCTTTTCCTTCCTATCACCTCTCCAGGGCCTTCCAAGCCTTCTTTGCTATGGCTTCTCTAGTAGCTGTTGTGATGCTTCCTACTCAACAAGTGCTGAAGTTCATGGGATTCTTCCAGTATTTATCAGCAAGATTTGGAGTCCTGCCCCCAAGAACAGTGAGGAGACTGCATGAGCATGAGCGCGCTGGCAAATGCTGCTGGATGGAAGCCCTGGGAGAAATGCTTCCTCCCGTTAGGAGACTCAGTGGTTCTCATAAAACAACAAGTAACAACATTTTCCTCCCTTTACATCAGCTTTTGACTTTATAAAGAGAGGACAATTATGATCATTTACTACATAAAAAGACATACAGGGAAGTTTAATACAGTGCTCTCTTTGAATGCAAATACCAGATGCTGCGGAGATTAGCCATATAGATTTTTTAATGAAAAGACTCCCTTTGCCCTTGTCAAAAAGGAAAAATAAATTATGTATGCATTTTTAAAAGATCTCACCACTCCACTCTTGGAATATGACATTAAAATGCAACCTGAAATTTTGTTTCAAATATTAAGCTAAAAATATTAACCTAAAAAGATGTAAAGGTGGAGCTAACCCAAACAGGGGTGCGAGTTTGGCCTATTCTTAGGCTACTGATGTTGTGATTGCTGAAGAAACTGAGCACCATTAAGCCTGGGCTGGCAGCAAGAGAGCTCTGTGACCCTGTCCAGAAATCTGGCTGTCTCTGTCCCATCCTGTCCTGTCCCACCTCATCCCATCCTTAATGCTGGGAGAGGAGCAATAGAGCAGCATGGCCTGCAGGAAGGCTCTTGGGATGTTAAGGTGGTTTTGTTTTGTGAACCATTAGCAGCATAACAGTGTCTCTGTCCAGAAGGGAGGGGCGTGAACTTCTTAGTGCTTTGCTGTTGGAGCCAGCAGAAAAAAGTAATCACCAAGTGCTTCGGGTAATATTCAGGGCTTCTGTCAACACTACCCAAATTACCAGAGTACTTACCATAGAGGCAAACCTTGGGAAATCACGTCAAGTGTTTAGCAACCAGTGATCTCATAGTTTTTCTTATTTGAGCAGTGCAGGATGAAAGCTTCCTACAAAGCCTGAGCAGACAACTGACATGTCCCAGCCTGTTTCCTTCAATGGCTACAAGAAGTCATGGCAGACATTTAAATAAAATCTCCCTCTGTATGTGCAATTATCTCTGAAACTACAGACGGGGATGATTGCTTCTATGGGCAGCCTTCACAGGTAGGGGTGATATTTGAGGTCCTATGCAGCACTTTGGGTTTGGGAAGCCGTTTAATCTGGTCTTGGAATATCTCATGGCACTCACTTGAAGGAGAACACTTGCCCAGGATGTCTAACTTTTGAGGATGAGGGGTTTTGCACAGGTTAGCCCACACAGGAGATGGCAAACACTTTGAGGAGGAAAATCCAAGTGTGTTTCTTTACAGAGCCTTGTTCTCCAAGCCCTTCTAAGTCTCCCCCTGTCACCCACCAAGCCCCAATGTCTATGCCAAGGCAGGGGTTGCAAAGGACAGTTATGTGACGAGAGTTATTAGGAAATAAACCAGGAGCATCTGATGTCACCAGACACCCCACGAAACAGGCAATACAGGATTATCAGGTTCAATCTCCACTCCAAAGCCAACAGTAATGTGATGCTGGTGATCATCTCGGTAGTCCACTCCTCCCCTTTCTCAGATGCTGCCGTGTAAATCTAGCCTTAGGACCTATGAACTAGAGAACATTTCAATTCCATTTATCCCTAATATGTTGTGAAAACTCTTGTGGTCTTTACAAATGCTCTCTGTGAAAGGCTGAATGAAGCAGGGAATCAAAAGGAAATTCACCTTTCTACCCCTGAGAAATGTCCTGCTAAGAACTGAAATAAGCTAAGAAGATCACTTCCGGAATATTTAATTTTTTTTTCCCAAATTCACAGACTGGATTTTTTTTTTTAAAGCAATGTTTTTATTTCAGTGTGAGAAAGTTCCCATTAGATTCTACTTCATGATCTAGTGACTCAAAAATCCTTAGCGAAATGTCAAATCTTTTCAGACAGGTTTTGTAAATACTCTGGAACGAAATCTTTTCAACCCTTCTTTGTCTTTCCCCAGGAGCATTGCCAGAATGCTGGGATACCCTGGAAGAAAGGACTGTAGTGCTGTAAGTTACAACTTTATGATAGTCTAAAAATAAAAAAAGCCCTGAACAATTGTTATACCTGACACTTATTTACGAGTGCATAGAAGCAATTTGAAAGCTGTAAAATCCCTCGCCAGCCTCGTTTAAGCTCACGCTGTGAAAGACATGGGTACTCGTCATTTTTATCACAGGCAGTGCAGTGACTGAGTATTTTAGAGCTTGTTAAGTAAGTTGGGTCAGATCCACAGATGGTGTAAATCAAACTTCTGTAGTCACTCCAACATATCTGTGGTCACAGCAGGCTCTCTGGAGTCATTGCACAACCGGTGCCGCTCCAGGGAGCTCTTACATAAGGTGCAACCTCCATGAGCTGCAGACACGCCAGTCCCCTGCCACCGATATGGTGGTTCCCTGCCCCATGTCCCCTGTGGAGGTGCTGGAAGATGGGACCGAGCTGTCGTGATCCCTGTTGTTGGGCCAGGCTGGCATTTCAGCCCTGCCTGGGGCTGGTCCCTAGCTCCATCTCACTCACCTGAAGCCTCTGCAGGAGCCCCTTGGTCCAACCTCATCCATTCCTGTCCCCTCACTGCTGTAGTGCCATGTTAATAATCATGAAAATGGCATCTCTGAATAGATTTAGCCAACAGAGGAGAAATTATAATTTTTAGGGGAACGTAAGGGTAGACACCAATGGCTGGAATGTGTTTCTCCCCAGTGGGAAGGGGAGGAGGAGCTGGGTGCTGGCAGCAGTTTGTGTTAGCACAACGCTTCAGGATGACTAAATCGCTCAAGGTAAAAGGGTGGTGAAATTTGATTTGAGTTGCTGTCAACTGAGAAAATGCACTTATCACAGACTGCTCCCACAGTCATGGAAAGAGCCTGCATCCGAGCTACCAGCAGCACCCAGTACAGCTCCCGCTCCATCCAGCTCCCGACCTCCACGAGATGGGAGTGACGAGGATGTGACGCTCCAGCCACCCTCTCCCCTGGCTGAGCTTGAGCCAAAGGCAGCTGGATGCAGTCTACAGCTGGGTCCTTATCTCCCGTGGAGCAATGCATGTCATAAAAGGCACCTCATGAGATGTTATAAAAAGCACCTCTCGGCTCTTTCCCGCAACTTCTAAGGTTTTATTCTCTCTTTATGGATAGCTCTACCCGTATCATCCTCACCCTTGAAGGGCTTTTGCCCATCAGCAGCTCCCAGCCCAGCTGAGCTCTCCTAGAGGTGCCACAGGGAGAATCTGGTGTTGAAGTGGGACTCACCCACCAGCACACTAATGAGGAGTCCACTTCTTGCAGTCAAGAGAGAAGACCCAGAGGGTCCGCCTCTGCAAACCTGTAAATGCCCAGTGACTGCAACTTTAGCCTGCAGCAAGCTGAGCAGGTTTTTTCTCGGTTTTCTCTTGAACAGCAGGGTCATAGGTGAGAGCTCTTGCTTTGCTGGTGCCACCTAGTCATAAATTCAAATTAGACTCTGACTCTGCATCTTCCCTCATGGATTTTATCTCTCAGGTCACTTTTTCCCAGCAGTGAGGCATGTGCAGTTACATGTCTAAACTTGCGGTCATCATTCTGCGGCCAGTTATCAGACATGATACGTCAAGAAGCTGCATCTGATTAAAGAAGGCTGTGTACACATGCCTCCTTTTTAGCTGCAGTATTCTTCAGTCATGCCGAATGTGTGAACTCACGAGTGATGCTCATGTGAATAATCACCTAGAACAACTAGATGTTTTTTTCAGGTGCCTCGCCCAGATCTGCCTCTGCCTTTGCTCCAGAAGCCTCATTTCCCCCTGTTCCCAGCGTGAGCTCTGTCACTTAGCTTTGCCTGTATTTTAGGCGCATGCTGCAAGTGTCACTGCTTTCTTCAGTGCTTCTGTACAAGGTTGCTGAGAAATGCCACTGGCATTTAACTCAGATTTTTCAGTCCTGAAGTGACTTTCAAATGTCCTTTTTTTCCTTGCTTTCACACACTCCTACCTGGTCTTGATGGTCCAGAGCATCTTGAGTTTCTGGGTTTAACGTGGTTTGAAATACACTAACACAGTTCTGGCCTTTGCTCCACATCCATTTGCCTGGGGTGCTGGAGGCTCCTTCACCCACCAGCCTCTTCCACGTCCATGTCTGATTTGCAAATGATGCTTTAGTTGTTAGTGGTACCCTGGGAGGGCTGGCGTTTGTTTGCAGAGCTCCTCTTGGCAAGGGGACAGGGAGCTTGCTGTTGCTACCAAATAACACAGGCCTCCCAACAATAAAAATATGATACTTTTTTCACCTCTGGACTCTGAGGGAGGTGAGGAGGATGGTTCTGGCTGCAGCACCTTGAGTGAACTGGATGAGCGTCAGCCTCCCAAGTGCTGTGGGGTGTATCCCCACACCTTCTCCTGCGAGCGCAGCCTGATAGGCCGTGGGACTGTGGCATGTTTTGTGTCAAATTAATCACTGGTATTTGCATATAGAGATGCACAAAGCCTGCCAGGATTTTAAGTCTGCAGACATATTTTCAGCACCGGGAAGCAAGGTGAGATCTTTCATCCTGCTACTAAAACCGCTTCTAGAGAGCAAAGCGTGAGACCTCTGCGGGAGGCCTCTGGGTGAGAGCTGGCAGCAGGCAGCTGCTGCCCGCCTGTCTCCCCGGGCACGCTGGCCACCTCGCCCTGCACAACGCAGCAGGCAGCCCTTGCTCAGAGCCACGGCGTCTGCTTTCCTAGGAAGCGCCTCAGCAGCACATAGTGTGTCAGGGCTTCTCAGGAAATATCTTTGCATTGCTTCACGCCCCAAATAATTGCGTAAGCCCCCCTCCCTCCACCGCTCACACGCATTTTAACTCCTGCCTCATCCCTCTTGCCAATTTTCCTCAGGCCTTGTTATGCAGAGCGGGATTTTGCGTGCTGCAGCATGGCGCCTGCTCCCTCCCACCCCCCGGGAGACCTCTCCCCTTCCCCAGCTCCCCCCAGCAGTGGCGGTGGCATTTGGGCCGCCATGCCCCTGACGGAGCAGCCGACCCCACAGCCGGACAGGGAGGCATGCGCACACAGCAGCCCTCTCTCCTCTCCTGCTCGCCTCCAGCAGCACTCGCTCTCCTTGGTTTTCCTCCCCATCTTTTGCACCAAAGGGCTTAATTTTGGCACAAGACCTCAGGGGACAGATAGCCACAGCTGGGGTTTGAGACGTGGAAAAGGCATGGCATGGGTGTCCCTCTGGACCCTACAGCTGCTGATAAGCTGAAGAGAGCCAGGGCAAGGATCCAGCCGCTGGCCATGTAGTTTCACTAGGGTATTACCTCATACTGCACACTCCCTGGCACGGATCATTCCTGGGCCAAGTAGCGCTCTCCCTGCCAGGGCCAAGACCCGCGCAGGGGACAGCGGGATCAATGAGGCCACCCTTTTTTGGGGTTGGAAGGGAACCTCACCGTATGGACAGAGGCTGTGCTGAACCGCCCGTCCCCAAGCAGAAAACAGACCCAGGCCTATTTTATTTACCAGTAGCAACAGAGGCATCCCCAGCTTTCCATCTGATGCCTGTTTGTGTGTCCAGCGCAGATGCAGTGCCCGTGCAGGTCTGCCCTTCCCAGTGCCAAGCTCCCTCCAAGCCACCACTCCTGGAGCCCATCACAGCACTGGCTAACGTTCAGGTCATCTGATACTCCCCAGTGTCACCCGCTCCTCTCTACTCCTGATAACCGTTGCCAAACTTCAACCATTTTAAGCTGAAATTGTCCTCTGGGTATCTACCTCTAGTGGCAGTACTGGTAGAAAGGGTTAGCCGTTTCCAAGAGGAGTCTCGGGCCAGGCGCTGGAGTGCTCACCCTAGAAAGAGCATGCAGTTTTAGCACCTTTCCCTTGAGATGTCCTCATGCTGCAGCTCGGCACGAGACATGGCCCTCCCCACGCCTGTGAAAATCCACCAAAACCCGGCCAGGTTATAAGCCGTTTAAAAGCAGTCCCCATCGACACAGTGGACCTGATTTCCTATGGGGTTTTGTGTTGTTAATGACCGATCTGGCTTCCAGGAACAAGTAAGTGCCAGTTGGAGGCTTTTTTTTGAGGCAGGAACATTTTGAAAACCACTATTCCATGTATACCCGTGTATACCCTGTGGTGAGTGATAAATTGCAAGCTCCTGTGGCCACTTTTTCCACAGTTTGGGATATTTTTGTGTCTCTTTCGTCCTTCTGCTCCCTTATTTTTGTGAAACTAATTGGGAGTTAATTATATGTGTGACATCTGATTGAGTCAGCCAGTGGCTTCACAGCTTAGCAGGGGATGACAGGCAGATAAACAGCCAGACACACAGACACACATGCCCACGCACGTACACGTGCACACACACACTCACACATGACTGCATAAGCCGTTTCTCTTAGAAACCTGGATCCACAGCAATGATATCCCTTGGTTTTGGCCAGTGGTGGACATTTGTCCAAGGCTGGGGAGATGCCACCCAAGGTAAATGGGGCTGGCTCTTCCTTTTGCCCTTAAAAAAACACGACAACTTGGAAATTGTTCTTCAAAGACCACTCGGGTGACAGCACAAAGTACAATATTACTCAAAAGTAAGGCAATGGGGAAGCAATTTGGCTCGATGGAGGAGGCACCCATGCCACCTGGACCCCCGATCAGGCCACCTCCAGGCTCCTGGGCACTGCCTGGGAGGGTGCTTTTGGCCTGAGCTGAGACTGTGCGAACACTTATTGCATGTCTGTGCTTGTGCCTGGGTCCTGACACCACAGAATCACAGAATCACAGAATCACAGAATGTTAGGGATTGGAAGGGACCTCGAAAGATCATCTAGTCCAATCCCCCTGCCAGAGCAGGATTACCTAGACCATATCACACAGGAACGCGTCCAGGCGGGTTTTGAATGTCTCCAGAGAAGGAGACTCCACAACCTCTCTGGGCAGCCTGTTCTAGTGTTCGGTCACCCTCACCGTAAAGAAGTTTTTCCTCATATTTAAGTGGAACCTCCTGTGTTCCAGCTTGCACCCATTGCCCCTTGTCCTGTCAAGGGATGTCACTGAGAAGAGCCTGGCTCCATCCTCATGACACTTGCCCTTTACATATTTATAAACATTAATGAGGTCACCCCTCAGTCTCCTCTTCTCTAAGCTAAAGAGACCCAACTCCCTCAGCCTCTCCTCATAAGGGAGATGTTCCACTCCCTTAATCATCTTTGTGGCTCTGCGCTGGACTCTCTCTAGCAGTTCCCTGTCCTTCTTGAACTGAGGGGCCCAGAACTGGACACAATATTCCAGATGGGGCCTCACCAGGGCAGAGTAGAGGGGGAGGAGAACCTCTCTCGACCTGCTAACCACACCCCTTCTAATACACCCCAGGATGCCATTGGCCTTCTGGGCCACAAGGGCACACTGCTGGCTCAAGGTCATCCTGCTGTCCACTAGGACCCCCAGGTCCCTTTCCCCTACGCTGCTCTCCAACAGGTATGTCCCCAACTTGTACTGGTACATGGGGTTGTTCTTGCCCAGATGCAGGACTCTACACTTGCCCTTGTTATATTTCATTAAATTTCTCCCCGCCCAACTCTCCAGCCTGTCTAGGTCCCTCTGAGTGGCTGCGCAGCCTTCCCGTGTGTCAGCCACTCCTCCCAGTTTTGTGTCATCAGAGAACTTGCTGACAGTGCACTCTATTCCCTCATCCAAGACATTAATGAATATATTGAATAGAACTGGTCCCGGTACCGACCCTTGAGGGACTCCGCTAGACACAGACCTCCAACTGGACTCTGTCCCATTGACCACCACTCTCTGGCTTCTTTCCTTCAGCCAGTTCACAATCCACCTCACTACCCGATCATCCAGACCACACTTCCTCAGTTTAGCTGCGAGGATGCTGTGTCAAACGCTTTACTGAAATCGAGATAGACCACATCCACAGCTTTACCATCATCTGTCCACCAGGTTACGTCCTCATAAAAGGCTATCAAGTTGGTTGAGCAAGACTTCCCGTTGGTGAAGCCATGCTGAGTGCCCCTAATGATCCCCCTATCCTTGATGTGCCTAGAGACAGCACCAAGAACAAGTTGTTCCATCACCTTTCCGGGGATGGAGGTGAGGCTGTCCGGTCTATAGTTACCCGGGTCCTCCTTCTTGCCCTTTTTGAAGACTGGAGTGACATTCGCTTTCCTCCAGTCCTCAGGCACCTCTCCCGTTGCCCACGACTTAGCAAAGATGATGGAGAGTGGCCTAGCAATGACTTCCGCCAGCTCCCTCAGCACCCGCGGGTGCATCCCATCAGGGCCCATGGATTTATGGACGTCCAGGTTGCTTAATTGGTCCCTGACCCAGCCCTCATCTACCAAGACAGATTCCTCCTCTATCCTGACTTCTTCTGGGGCCTCAGGGGTCCGGGGCTCCTCAGGACAGCCTCCAGCAGTATAGACAGAGGCAAAGAAGGCATTCAGTAACTCCGCCTTCTTTTTATCCTCTGTCTCCAGGGCCCCCACCTCATTCATCAGTGGGCCTACATTGCCTCTAGTGTTGGCTTTACCTGCAATGTATTTGAAGAAGCCCTTTCTGTTGTCCTTGACCTCTCTTGCAAGGTTTAATTCCAAGGAGGCCTTAGCTTTCCTAGTTGCCTCCCTACATCCTCTGACAACAGACTTATATTCCTCCCAAGTAGCCAGCCCCTCCTTCCATGATCTGTACACCCTCTTCTTCCACTTGAGTTTGCCCAGCAGTTCCCTGTTTAACCATGCAGGTTTCCTGGTACCCTTCCTTGACTTCCTACCTGCTGGGATGCTCTGATCTTGAGCTTGGAAGAAGCAGTCCTTGAATGCTAACCAACTATCTTGGGCCCCCTTACCTTCTAGTACCCTGTCCCATGGGATTTCCCCTAGCAATTGCTTGAAAAGGCCAAAGTTGGCCCTCCTGAAGTCCAGGGTTGTGATTCTGCTACCACCTACATGCACTTTCTTGTGCCTCTGTTTCTAAAGCCGTAGCGGTACTGGTTTTTTTGACACAAGTGGTTATGAGAAAAATTTCACCGATCTCCATGGGGCACGTCTGTGCTTGGGGTTGGAGCACCACAGGAGAGCCCAGAGGAAGGGCAATCTTGAGTTTAGAGCAGAGTTTGATTAGGAAGTTATGAATCAAGCACAGAGCTACACAGCGGGAATAAATGGGTTATTAATGGCAGTATGTGGGCATCTCCTCCACTTTCCAGCTGGCTTCAGATGGATCTGTGCAAAGTGGATCCAAAGACATCATTGAAAAGGGACCCCTAATACATGCAAATGAGAGAAGTAGGGGAACCTGACTTCCACAGCCACCTAAATTTTGGGAGCAGGCGACACACTAATAAGGAAAATTGATTTTTCTACCATGCTGATAATCTCATGCATAGCAGAAAAGGGTCTGCTGCCTGCAGAGGCTGTGCTTCCAAACAGGCTGTTTGCTGCTACAGCATCCAGTCCTGGTGCAAAAGGTGACAGCTTTAATCTCTTTGGGAAAGGCAAAGCCACAGAGGTTAACCAACACAGTCTTCGCAGCATCAAGATGCTACACAGCAGTTATAAGATCCAGGTTTATTTCAGTAGTTGAGCTCCTGTAGGACTGATTGCAGGGAATAATCATGGGAGAGCACAGACAGTGACACAACCTGCAGTCTGTAGGTACAGGAGGGGGTGGCTTTGTCCTCAGCAGCTGCCTGCCTGCCTGCCTGTTCTGGGTTTGTGGCTGTGCCTGAAGCCCTGCAGACTTCCAGGTTTCTCAGCCCAGAGAAATTAAACAACTGGCAAGAGCAAGGTGGAAAGTGAAGGCTGGCAAAGTGTTTTTGAGGAGTTCTTGATTGCTTTGATCTCACAAGCACTGTGCAGGAAAACCTCAGCCAGCTTCACATGCGCTGGCTGGAGACCTGGAAGGGCCTTGCCACATCCGCGTGCCGCTCTTGCTGAGCCCATCAGGCTGCCAGGGCCAGAGCAAGCGTCTCTGTCAGCTGTTTTCCTGCTTGAAATAATAATTTTAGTTCAAAATGGGAAAGGACCAGTCATTGTCAGCAGCTGATAAGTCTCCAAGACCCACAACCAAGATACACCAAGAAATGTTTATGTAAATCTCACTAAAATGTGTCCATCCTCTTTCTGTGAGAGTCAAAAAGCTCTGGTACCATCTGCCAGAGCAACAACAAGTGTCCAAAGCTGTCTGCATTGGGCTAAACCAGGAGCTGATCTCAACATGGACTGTTGAGAAACAAGCTGAAACACTTTAGGATTTACTCTCAGTCAATCTCTAATTGCAGAATCGAATAATCATCAGCCCATGAGATCTGAAATGTGGATCAAGCAACAGTTTAAGCAAGTGAGCATTGCAACAAAAACACAGAATCCACACACGGACATTATTTTTAGCAAGAATGAATCAAAGCTCCTTAATCTGCTGGTACTGCACAACAGTGCTAGTTATTTTCAGCAGTGGAGTTGGAGGTGCTCGTGCTCCACAGAGGGCATTGCTCCTGTGTAGCAAGGCACAAAGGATCCGCTGTTAATCTGAGCCAAGATTGCGTACAGAGCTGGGCTTTGCACCTGGTTTGTGTTTAGCTATTGCTGACTGCATTCAAGTGTAGGAGCACAGGAAACCTGTGCAAGCAGTCCCTGCTAATGCGCTTGCAGAAGGCAGTGGAGCAAAACCACGCTTGAGTCACAGCTGAACACACTTGATGGGGGAGACACTGATGTATTTCACTATATTTAGACCAGCCTGGATCATCTGAAAGAGCAAAAACAGCAAAAAAGGAAGAAGGACAGGGAAGGCATTTTCTTTCATAAGGCTGTTAAAGAGTAGGCAGAGAGAAATGAAAGGGTCAAAGAAAATATTAACACTTACCCTGCTTCTCTGGCTGCAAGAGAACAGATATTTTCTTAAGCAAGAATCTGATTACTGAGAGCAGATGATAAGGGATTAAGAAACCAGGAGATAAGATCAGGAGGAGTTAATAAAAAGTTTGGGATCTGCAAAACCAGTAAAAGGGAAAGGCCATATGCAGGCATGCTGAAGGAACTGGGGAAAGAATTAGAGACGCTTTAGCAAACCTTTTCAGAAGTTCAAGAGAAATCCCTTGGGACTGGAAAATGTAACAAAAAGCAAGTGCTGGGGGAAAGCAGCCTGAGGGCAAACCAAGGCTACATCTAGTCAGTTTGAAATCCATTGCTGGAAAGTCTTAAAGCTCTTTAAATCCGTTTGGAGAAATACTTAGAAGATCATAAGAGCACCTCACTGAGTTGCTTGAATTCACTGAGATTGTTATTGGCAGAGCAGCACAAAGTAGTGGTATGTGGTGAGAATGTCTGAAACAATGTCTGGCTTGAAAATTATTTTTAAAAAGAGAAAATGAAAGAGGTACCTGAGTAGAAACCAGATGACCTATGCACGAAGAGAAAAACTCATTAAGACGTATTTGTCACAACTGTCCTTCCAGCTTCAATCCCTGGACAAACTGTATGGCACATCCAAGTGTTATCGTAAGAGTTGTGTAAAGCAGTTTTAAGTTATGTTAAAAATTATAAGACTGCAATATGACATTACAAAGGCAGCCATACATATCCAGCCCTGTGTCACATGCAGAAATATTAAGCTGGCACTCCCTCTTGGATTTAGCTAAATGTGGAAACAAACCTCCATGGCCTTTGCCTGGATGACAGCAGGGATGACGCAAAGAAGACAGCAAGAGTCATACCACTGCAGTATTGCAAACGATACTGAAGCAATATGCGTGCATTGCTTTAATTAAAGTAGATGTGGTTTATTAACTAATAAAAATAAAGCTAGAAAATTCTGATCACAGAAATATATAAAGATAAAGACAACGGTAACATAGACATGAAAACCTAGAATATATATTTTTTAAAAAAAGAATTTTAATATTGGTAAAATATTTAACTAGGTGATGTTATTTGGGCATTTCTGTCTAAACTCCCCCACCACCATCAATTCGCAGGAAGTGGCACAAAGCTAATGTATCATCTCCAGTTTCTACTGTTTTATTTTCTATGCTCTATGTAGTGTTTTTTCTATCAAGATTTAATTCCTTTAAAACAAAGTACTGCAGCTTATATTCTCAGTGTTGCTATAATGCTTTGTAACTTCTTCTGTCTGTGCTAACATTTCAAAAGTAGCTAATTGGAGGGAAAAAATCTACTATCAATGTTGTAATTAATTCCATCCATCTCATTAGGCGGTGGCATCTTATAAAACAGCGATTGCAGCGACCTCATCTGCGTGTCCTGCTAACGATGCCGTCCCGCTGCACCAGCCAAAGAGTAGCTGTGCTGGTGGCTGCCCAGGCATCCCTCCAGTTTGCTCGGGCAGTCCGCTGCTTTAAACATTAACTCAAAGAAAAGCTGATACGAAAGACATAGCAAGGACAGATGAGAAAAGGACTATGAAGAGGAGGTATCAGCAGGTCCCACATCCATGTTTGCATTTAAAAGACTGGGGGGGGCAGCGGTGTGCCCCTTGTAGGGGTGTGCAGCAATGGCATTGCCCGAAGTCACCTTTCTCCTTGGCAAGAGGGTCCTTGGTCTGGAAGGGCAGCTACGCAGCCACACGACCACTGAGCACAGCTGGCGCAGCCAGGACACGAGCCCGGTAAATCTGTGGGCATCAGAGATGTAGAAACCCAAGGGAGGAGCTGCAGCAGCAGCTGAGCCCCAAATGCTGCTGGTTCAGGAGCCCCAGGGTTGCCAGAGGAGTTTGCAAGGGATTTCACTCTCAGTGGGTGCCCAGAGATCAGCACTAGGGAAGAGCTTACCTAAAAAGATGTAATGACCTAGAAACCAATAAAACTCAAATGAAACTGGAAAAGTGTTTTGAAATACCAGGGAGAAAAGGAGACAGCAGCAATGAATGAGTTTTAAAAATGTGCAGCCGGTGAATGAGCACCGGTGGGGACCAGTGCTGAGCTGTGGCTGTAACACAAGGAACGTGTACACAGAAAGCCATCGGACTGACAGGGAGCCTGGAGACGAGGCTTGGAGAAGTGCAGCCAGGATGGTTGTAGCTGTAGCACAGGGATACCGGGGCATGGGGCAGGTAATGAGACCCATAAAATGCTCCACCTCAAACCCTGAAGTCAGAGGTGAAAAATGACAGGCAACTTCGATCACATAAGTGCGATGTTTAAGCAATGGAGTTGAATGACTTCCAGTATGAGGAACTACTGTAAGACTTGCATGCAAGTAAGTTGGCATGTGAATGGAAAACATGATGACTATCCATACTTATGTCTACATCTGTATCATCTATCAGAGCTTTGAATATGTAGGAAGAAGGATTAATTTTTCAAGAGAATCCAGAAATATAAAAAAAGCAAACCTTTCCAAAGCCTTCAGGGATGCCACTGGAAAATCCCTTGACAGTTTTGTTCATCGCACAACATGCGCTAAGATAAAACAGAAAGCAAACACTTTTGCACTGGCATCCTCGTATATTCCTCTCTGCATGTATGGAAACTGTGTAAGCTTTGGAGCTCACTGGGACAGATCTGTGACCATAGTGACCAGGGGAAAGCTGGGGTCATGGCTCCGAAGGCCCTTACAGAATCAAAGAAAGATTTATACGATCTGAAGAGAAAGCAGAGTATGGGATAGAATCACAGAGTCAGTGCAGCTGAGGCTGGCAGCCACCACTGGAGACTGTCCAGCCCAACCCTTGCTCTTGCAGGGTCTGCAAGAGCAGGCTGCTCAAGGCTGTGTCCAGCCTTGGGGTTTGAGTATTTCCAAGGATGGAGACTCCATGACTTCTCTGTGTAACCTGTGCCTTTGTTGAACCACCCGCTCAGCACAAATGGGTTTTCTTATCTGCAAAGGGAATTTTCTGTATTTCTGTGTGTGTCATTGCCTCTTGTATTGTCCCTGGGCACCACTGAGGAGTCTGGCTCCCTCTTCTTTATCTCCCCATTGGGTATTCATGCACATGATCACCTTGAGCCTTCTCTTCTTCAGGCTGAACAATCCCAGCTCTCTCAGCTTCTCCTTGTATGAAAGTTGTTCCGGTCCCTTCATCACCTTTGCAGCCCTTCAATGGACACGCTACAGTATGTCCCTGTCTGTCTTGCACTGGGGAGCACCAGACACAGCACTCCAGATAGGTCCCACCAGTGCAACGCTCTGCCTAATGGAGCCCAGGACACATTGGCTTCTTCACTGCATGGGTGCATTGCTGACTGATGGTCATGTTGACCCCCGGGGTCCACCAGGACCCCCAGGTCCTTCTCTGCTAAGATGTTTTCCTGCTGGTCACGCCCCAGCATGTACTGGTGCAGGGGATTATTTCGCCCCAGGGGCAGGCCTTGCCTCTTCCTCTTGTTGAACTCCAGGAGGTTCCTCTCTGACCATCTTCTCCATTCTGTCCATGTTCCTCTGAGTGGCAGCACAACCACCTGGGGCATCAGCTACTCCTCCCAGTTTCGTATCATCTGCAAACTGGCAGCATTGTGGAAGGCTATCACATTGGTTAAACATGATTTCCCCTTCGTAAATCCATGCTCACTACTCCAAATCACCTTCTTTTCCTTCATGTGTCTGGAATTAGTTTCAGGGATTATTTACTCCATCACTGTCCCAGGGATGAAGGTGAGTCTGACTGGCCCGTAGTTCCTTGGGTCCTCCTTCTTGCTCTTCTTGAAGATAGAAGTGACATTTGCTTTCCTCCAGTCTTCAGGAACCTCTCCTGATTGCCACACACATATTGACGTAGCTTTTAATTTTTGTGCTACTCCATCATAGACTAGCAGAAAGCAAAGGGCAATCATCAAGAACATCCATTTTGTTTGGTGTCTGTCATGTGCGGAGTACCAAGAGAAGACTTTATATCTAAGACACAGCCATGAGAAAATTGAAACTGTAGTGGGTCCCTGCTGCCTTTCAATTATGCTGGTCCAAATCCAAAGCAAGTCCAGCACCTCTGGGCAGGCACTGAGAAACAGGCTTCTGAAATGCAGTCAGTTCCTGGCCATAAGCCAGCTTTCCCTGTAGGGCCAAAGCAGAAGTGGCTGGCACTGCACTGCTGCCAAGCAGCTCTCCAAACCAGGAGCCATCATGGGGCAAGAGATACTTTAGGTGCCATCATCAGGTGTGAGCACGTCCCACAAAGAGCCTGTACCACCTGGGGAAGGGTCCTGTTGATATTTGTACTGTAGGAATCCACAGGAGCATTTTGCTGGCCCCAGCGGTGTGTGGACTGGATTAGCATAAAAAGCTGTTCCTAAATCCTACTCACAGACTTGATGTCTGTGCAACCATCTCAGGTAAGCAGGTAATGTTCTTTACTGAAGTAGGTGTAAGCCTTAGGCAGATAAAGTGATCACAGAAAAAGGATGTCTGGCTTATTTATTCTCCAGTGTGGAAAAGGGTTGTGGCAGAATAAGCACAACTTTATACCCATAATTACATCTGCAAGGTTTGCGTTACTTTATCCGTATCAAGGCATATGTTCAAATGTGTACATTTTTCTTTGTAAATCCAGAATTAGTCTCTACACACTGTGTAATGGAGAAGGCTGCTGCTTTGCCTGGCTTTTTGCTTCATTGCAGTTAGGCTTCTTAGCTAAACCCAAGAGTCACGTGCCATCCTGGTGAGAGAAGCCAGGTAGAGGAGATTAGGGTCAAGCCAACAGGTGACAACAAAGTCTTTCAACTGCATTCATGTGTGCCCAGTTTATTCATAATTGGAAATCTCCTAGATTTGGCAAAGTAACAGAAGACTTAACAGGATGAGTGTCGTTCCAGCCTGGCCTGTCTCTGTTGGAAGAACTTGTTGAAATAATGTCTAGAGGTCTGGCTTGGGGGCATTCTGGGGAGGTAGATGTTATATCCTTATTGCTTTCTAGGTAAAAAGGAGTGATTAAAGGCCTGGATTGGAACAGGCTCTTTTATAGAGAAATACAAATGCCGATCCCAATTTTTAAATTCAACCCCAAAGGGGATCTGGAAACATATTTCTGAAAGAAGCAAGGCAGTGTTTTATGGACACCTTCCACCTTCAAGACTGCTGAATCCTTCTCCCACCTCTTAATCCAAAAGCAAACTGGCAAGGCAAAGAAAAGAGATTTGCTCAGAAACCAAGCAGAAACCCAGGGATGCAGCACCTCCAGCATCGCTCTCCACTGGGGCTACAACAACAGCATGTGCAGAGGGCTCAGAGCAGGACAGACCCTCGGTGTCTCTCTACCATCCTCTGAGCTGCTGTTCTGATGAGCCCCATCCTGCTACCCAGCTCCATCCCCCAAAAGTGGAGTCTGCTCCCCAGATCCCTACAAACAAGCCCAACAAATGATGCTGCAGTTCCTGCATTTCTGTCTGAGTTGCTGATGGTGCCTGGGCATCGAGGAAGGAGCCCTTTCTGCTAGATCCTCAGCTGGGGCTTCACAGAGCAAAACCACAACCTGAAACTACAAACAGCAATTCTCAGACAGATCATGGGGCCTTCAACTTAAGAAGTGGTACAAGATATACATGTTAATTTGTGGTTAAGGCCTATTTATCTGCAACAGCACTGGAAGGTGGCTTGGCCTTTCCTGTAGCACAGCAGTTAGAACTGCCAAAAGAAAGGCATTAAAAGTTAATAAAAAAGTCTGAAACACACTCATTAAAATACTTGGAAAACTTCACGGTTTGGCTTCATACCATAGAGCGAGTATGTGAGAACTTGACCAGGCTTGCCTGCCTCCCTAGCAGACTGTCTTGACTTAATACTTTAAAAAAAAATCACCTGGCACCTGATGCAGTGTTAAAAAGCCCCTACCATGTCAGATACTGTTGTAATTTACCCTGGAAATGCATCTGAAGCAAAGGAATGCGTGAGCACAAGTCCAGAGCTCAAACGGGGGAAATACTGGTTGTTATACAGATCGGTGGATACAGATGGTATTTTATTTATTTTAACCCTCAGCCCAAAGTTTCAGGGGCTGATAACTCTGCCATCCCACTCTGGTTCATCCCACCGCTGGATGGATGGATGTTGCAGCTATTGCTCCCAGAGCAGGCTCTTTGGAAACCACGGTATCGAGCGGCCTGGCCATATCTGGAGCCATTTAAAGAAAAATCCAGCCCTGTATTTGACCTCATTCTTCTATTTACTCACCACACTAATTAGGTCAGGCGGAGGGAAGGCCAACAAGACGGGTAGGATGGACTATTTGCATAGTTGCAAGCGGTTTCTATCTGATTGAGTGGAGTGGATTGAACCATAGGTGGATTGTGGGTCAAGAGGTTGTTTGAGTTTCACATTCATGGATGCACACTCCACAGCCAGCGTTTTTGTTATGCTGCTCCACAGCACTCTGCATTGGCTGCTAGGTCATGAACGGAGGCCTGGATCTCAAGCTGCTGAGGATCGGGACCGCTGTGGTTATGTATCCATGCGGCACCCCGAGGACAAATCCTACAGTGATTCAGTGAAGGCTGCCCACTTTCCATCTCAGTCATACAGTCTGCCTGAAAGCGTGAGCTTTGATGGTGTTAGAGACTGATTTATCAACAGCTGAAGCCATCTTTGATCTAATACTTAGATCTAGGGCAAAAATCAATAGGTATATGAAGTACCAGCTTGGGATTCTTTGCCTCATCCTTGTTCCTTCTACCCCACCATTTCTCCAGGATGCAGAGCCTTTGGCTAACATTCCACTGTCACATTTGGGATTATTCTGCAGAACATCATGTTTATCCTGCTTCCTTCAAAGTGCAATGACTACCTTGGGACCAGGACATAGTATTGAAGTGTACCTATTGTAGCTTCTATGAGTGCAAGGTGTTGGACGTGGTGGCCTTTGGCCTTTTCCCTAGATGAGCTCTCAGAGTTTTCAGGTATAATATATGGAGCCTTATGGCTTTTTTATGGTAGGGCTTACTTTACTGAGGAAGGTAACTAGTTCGTACTTTTCCTTTTGCCTAGGCTGTATTCTGAGTGTATGCTACACAGCACTTCTTCAGCGGTGGATTGCTGTTCCCAGACATGCTTCCTTTGGGAGCCTGCTGTAGAAGATTTGAGCTACATGTCCCTCATCATGCAAAATCCCAAGGCAGGGCTATGAGGAGGCACAGAACAAGTTCAGAACAGGCAGGCTGTGCAGGGGTCACTGGGATCCATGCAACACCATGTGTAAGGAAGACAGGAGGGAAAGGATTTTCATCCATGTTCTCTGCCCAAAATGACTTCTGCTGAGCAGCCAGCACCTTGCTTAGTACGGGTGACTAAACCCAAAATCTCTGTGGAGGAAGCACACCTTAGCATCCCTGTATGGCAATGACTGCTCTTAGGGCAGTCCTACCTGTAAATACTGTCACAGTCCTCTGCGCCCTGGAAGCACATAGTATCAGGTGCGATCTGTTCCCAAGGACTTCATAAAGAGGGGAGATCCCTGGAAAAAACCAAGAGCAGCACCCAGCTTCTCCAGACCCCTTCGCCCTGTCTCCTGCCTTCACAGAAAGCTCCCAGAAAGGCTTCTTGGTAGGAAAAAGACGTTGCCAAAGGGACAGAAAGGAGCCCACACAGTGGAAGGTATGCACATGCCTTCCTTCTACAACTGCTCTATTATCAGTAAAGAACAAAGAAATAGCAGATGTATATCTGATGTGTTTACATGAAAGCTGTAGTATTTACTGATGCTTTTAAGGTCATATTTTACTTCAGTCAAGCATCGACAAAAATGTAGAGAATATCTTGCAGTTAGCTAGCTAAACACCTTTTCCTGCCTTTGGATTGGGTAAGACAGATACTCACAATAAACTTTATCTGGGGGACAGTTCAAGGAATTGGCAAGAGAGTCCAAAATCCACTAACTCAAGGTCACTCACCCACTCAAGGAGTCCAGGCTGGCTGAGCAGTGACCGTAAATCATCACATTTGACACAGATTTGGTGGCCTATGTAAAACGTGAGTGAGCCTGCACACAGTTCCCATGGGAGGAGCATCGTATCACAACTGCCAGCTACAGAGGCAGTAACTGGTTGCTTCTATGAAGAGGCCCAGACTCCACTGGGCATTGAAAGGTAATTTTCCACCTAATCACTGGTAGTTCTACTAAAAGCATGTATATACATAGGAGCATAGCCAAATCTGTCACCTAAGCCTATTTTGATAGAGCTATAAATCCAAGAAATTGCAGTCTGCAAACACAACCAGGACACACTCTGGTACTCCTGCCTGTCACACCAAGTCCTAGCAGCGAACAGAATGTCATGGCATTTCCTGTTGGCATCCTAAGGACTTTCTGGGAGCTATGTGGGCACCATCGTTATGGTATCCCAATACGTCCCAGTGACGCAGTAAGACAGGGAATTTTACAGATGGGAAACTGAGAGACAGCAAAAGCGAACTGCCTAAGGTTATTTGGCAGTCTATGGGTCAGACAAAAAATACTGGGTCTCTTGAATAGAAGTTTAATGTCTTATGCACTGAAACACCCTTCCTAGCAAATGCACTCTCAGGCTTAATAATTAAAGCTCCTCACTTGCTTGTTGGGGTGTCAAGAAATTACATGTATGGCCAAGTTGTTCCCAAAGGTGTACAGCCCTGGTCAGTGTGAGAGGCAGAGTACTAACTAAATGGACCATTCTGATCCATAGTTTTCCAATTACTGTGCTACTCAAAGCCTCCACAGATAAATTAGGAGAAAAAGCAGACAGTTCCTTTTAGTCCTTTAGAATGGAACGCCTGAAGCCACTGTGCACTGCTCCATCCCTGTTATCATTCTAAACTGTCCACAACACATACATAAAAACTATGACGTAGCATGAGCTAGAGCAAAGCTTATTGGGAGCTACTCATGCAAAAATAGAAACCTCCTACACGAAATGAGACGAGTGCTGTGCATGCACTAAGACATGGGTGAGAGAGACTGCTTGTAAATATTCTCTGCAGTCTGCATAGGAGTTGTGTGGAGGCAGCCTGAAGACCTCCAGCAGTGGGAAAAGGAGATAAATGGGCATTTATTTGGCTGAGCATCTGGGAAGGAGGGTTTTAATACGTGCTAGAAGAAACTGGGGATTAAAGTTATCAAACTGTGTCCTGGTGAACTTAAATAATAAAGGCCTGAGCTATGCACTGCTGCCTTGTACTGCTCCTGTCCAATGAGGAGGGTTGCAGAAAGGTGAGAAAGTGTCTCTCATCATATCTTGTCTCTCTTCACCTGGCAGCTTTCTGTGTTTCTTAGCTAAAATCTCAGAGAAAGGAGTCACAATTTTACTGTGTAGCAAACTTCCATTAGCTGGAAATGCCCTTCCCAGCTGAGAGACTCCATAAAGTGTTGGAAAAATAATTAAGCTATGTAAACAATATTCTTGAGTTTTGCCCAATTTGGGCAAAATCTGACAGCTGTTTCTCACATGGACACAAGCAAGCTTTGCTGCACGCACACAGATGAACACACGCGCACACCTGGATACATGTGCACCATAAGCAGCGCTGGTAGCACCTTCTCCTTAGAGGGTGATCCATGCTGCCGCCCACATGGCTCCTTTACAGCCCCGCAAACCCCAGCCTCTTCGGGATGAAATTTTTCTATGCTGCCTCAGGCAGTTTCATTTGATTTTCTACTTATCTGGGGTTTATATTTTCAGCCAAAAAAGTTAAGTGTTACCGAGAAAGACAGGAGGAGGGGAGAGAAGTTATTTACCTTCATTTTTCCAAAATTTGGTAAATGTGAGTAATTTTTTAATGTGACTTATGGAAATGTGACTTCTTCCCTTTCTTCTTTTTCCTTCCCACCAATACCAGACCCTGCAGTTCCCAATACTTTCCCAGAGCCAGAAAACGTGCTTTTCTCTAGCTTTTTTGAAAAATAGTTCAAGAATTCAATTTAACAATTTTCTTTTTTAAAATCATATGAAAGCCAATATGTAGGATAAAGCATTTCAAATTAAAAGCCATATATTTGACAAGGGATAACTAACTAAAAATAGTATTATTAAGGAGAAATTTCAGGCATCTCTAGAACTTTCTCACAAAAGGATTTAGTGACCAATACAAGGCCCATCCATCTTATAAAAAGGACTGAATATATATAAGCAAACAGTTTAAATCTACTACATCATTAGTTTATTTTGTTAATTGTAGAAGCTTTATAGCTTCAGCAGGTCTGAAAGTTCGGGAACATTAAATCTGAACTCGTCTCACCAAGGCAAGCATCTTTGGTTACATTTCATCTTCGTTTCAACACAGCACAGAGAGGACCAGGCACTCACAGAGTACAAGCGGCTGGACCAGAGCAACGGGAATATTCCCATTTGTGTGGAAGGGGTTGGCAAAACTCATGCCAGCTCTGGGAAAAAGGATCTCTACTTTGTGCATGCTACAAGTTGTCCATCTACAACTGTAGCTAGCTATGCTGATGCAATTAAATTGCCAAGTATGGGTGCAGCCTAAGCAGGCTCCTTAAATAAAACGCTGGAGCATTTTTTTGTTGCTGGCATAATCATGTGGCACAGGAACTGTGGATGTAACAGGTTCACTTGAAAGCCAGGTCTTACTAATACCTGCAAGGATATAGTCACGCAGGATCTCCCCTATCACAACAGCCCCTCCTACCCTGGTCTTTGGACACTGATTTCCATCACTCTTCTGGATCACCTGTTTGTCTCTGAGGTGCCCTGGAACTATGGGCCATCCTGGTGTCACAAGGGACATTGCCAAGGAAGCACAGGAATGTCCTCCTGGGCTTCATTGTACTAACATCTGCGATTTAACTACAACAGTATCTTCTCAGTGCTCTCTCCATAAGGGGAGGCAGGATCGTCTTTGAAACTATAATGTCCTATAGTGTAGACATGTAAAGTTAGTGTATCTACATTTGAACCTAGACACCTAGGTGTTCAAGGCCAGGTTGGATGGGGTTTTGAGCAACCTGGTCTAGTGAAAGATGTCCCTTCCCATGGCAGGGGAGTTTGATTAGATGATCTTTAGATGTCCCTTCCAACCCAAACCTTCTGTGATTCTATGATCTCCTCCCCACCCCTGCACTCATTTTGGATGCCTGTACATATAAATAAATGTGCATGCACGTGTATGTGCACAAAGATACACATATACACTGGCCAGAATGAAGCTTCAGAAGCACCAGCATGAACATGTGCAAGTATTGGTATGGAAAAATACACAGCATGTTCTTTTTCCTACTTCTTCAATGCAGTTTTACTGCTGGTATGGCATTGCAGTGTCTACTGGGCCATTCTCAGCCCTGCACATGAACACACCTATATATGTATATGTACCCAGGAAACAGCACTGGCTGAAGACTGAATAGGATTTATGAATCAATGGCCATGCGGCTGCTTCCGTGACACTAAAGCAGGAGATGCGTCATTTCCTCCTTGCAGTTGTAATACTCCCAAGAACTTGGGTGTTTCAGGAAGGGAGGAATATTTCTCAAATTTACTCAAGGACAGCTGTATGCTTTGATTGATTGCTTGAAATTTCACATCTTCAAAACATGCCCAATTGGAAACAACAGCAACTCACAAAGAACTAGAAGTGGTATGGCAGGAAGGGACCTCTACCCTGAGCCCTGTTGTCAGTTATCATAGGTAAATGCATAATACAAACTCTCATAAACAAATCAAGCACCATTTAAAAGATGTTAGGTTGCTTATGCCACACTGTTAAAAGCAAGCCTATGGGGCACCGCATCTGCTAACCTGCTGTCTTGATTTATCCATGGTCAGCTCTGTCTTTTACCTTTGGTCTTACCTCACCTCTGTCCAGACTGTGAAATGCCCATACCCCTTGATGGGTAGCAGTCACATCCCCCTTTGCCTTGTCCTGCTAGCTGAAACAAGCTTGACACTTGAATCTCCTCTTATAACAGAGGCTTTTCCACCCCCTGCTCGTTTGTGACACCCTTCTCTGCACCTTCAACAAATCCCTTGTGAATGCAGGCGAACACAGCTTTCCAGATGACACTCAGAAGAGCCCCGTACCAGGGCATTAAACCTGCCCTCGCTCTGCTGGTCCGTCTGACATTTTATATGCACTAGAACTATGCTTCCCCTATAATGGTGGCTCATAGTCATGCTGTGACCGACTAACGCAGTATGATGCAGCTTGTGCACCAGATCCAGCACAGCACACTCCCATTCAGCCACTAGTCTTCTCCCCATGGTAAATGGCTGTTTTTGTAGCAAATGGTGCCCAAGAATTGAACATGTTCACCCTTAGAGCAGCCAGCTTAGAGCCCACAGCTATTGCTCCATCCCTATGCATCAGAGAAGGACACTGGGAAAATGCAGTATCTTCTTGCAGTCCCTGGCTAGAGTTTCTGCCTCATTATTAGAGGGAGAAGGAGCATCCAACAGAAGCTGGAGCCTTTGTCATGTCCAGTCATGGGGAAAAGGAGTGCTCTCAGGGCAGCCTGTCCTCTTGCAAGTATATTTGTGCAATGATGATATGGTGTGGTCAGCAAAGGCCTGAGCCACAGCTGTTACTGTCACAACCTATGAAGTGAGGGGAAGGACAAAGTGTCCCAAGTCTTGGTTGCAGCTGAGTTTGAACTCTTCGATGGGTTAAAAACTGTCTGGATGGCCGAGACCAGAGAGTGGTGGTGAATGGGGCAAAGGCCAACTGGCGGCCGGTCACCAGCGGTGTTCCCCAGGGCTCAGTTCTGGGGCTGGTGCTGTTCAATATCTTTATAGATGATCTAGACATAGGGATTGAATGCACCCTCAGTAAATTTGCAGATGACACCAAGCTGGGTGGGAGTGTTGATCTGCTGGAGGGTAGGAAGGCCCTACAGAGGGATCTGGACAGGTTAGATAGATGGGCCGAGACCAACGGCATGAGGTTCAACAAGAACAAGTGCCGGGTCTTACACTTCGGCCACAACAACCCCATGCAGCGCTACAGGCTGGGGGAAGAGTGGTTAGTAAGCGGCCTGGTGGAAAGAGACTTGGGGGTGCTGATCGACAGACGGCTAAACATGAGCCAGCAGTGTGCCCAGGTGGCCAAGAAGGCCAATGGCATCCTGGCCTCTATTAGGAATAGTGTAGCCAGCCGGTCTAGGGAAGTGATCGTCCCTCTGTACTCGGCACTGGTGAGGCCGCACCTTGAATACTGCATCCATAATTTCTTGGGTTTCTTTCAACCTCTTAGTGCAAATTGACTGCATTTGCATTGTCTGAAAAGGTCAGGTATCTCACAAAAGAAAGGTACCATGTTATTTTGGCATGATCTACCTTGTGCAAATCCATGTTGTATTTAATCCCATTTCCAGTTATCTCCTGTCTCTTTCCTTCGGCATAGTTTTTGTATCCAACTGATCCACATATGTAATGTGTGAGCCAGAGGGGAAAAAAGAGAAGAGAGTTGGTGCTCAGTTCCCCTCTGTACTCTGCTCTGTGTCTGTGACATTGCAGCTGCTGGAGTCCATGCAGGCAGCCTAAACCAGAAGGAACAAAACAAGGAGTAAAGTCATGAGCTCTCCCATGAAGCTCTCCCATGGAGCATGGACTGTGCATCCTTCCTGATAGAGCCTGTTGCCTCATGAAACTTGGAGCCCGAGGGGCTTAGTCAAATATCTTAGATAGAGATGAAACGCTAGCAATTATTAAAACACAATTAAAAGGATTATCTTTCCTCATACTCCATAAACCGTTCTCTAGCTGGGCTAGGAGGACATGAACCCCTCAGCTCTGGATTAGGTGCACAACATAAATTTAACAACCTTCTCTGTACTGTTTGGCCACTGTCCCAGAGAAGATATCACTGCAGATGAAGCACTGCTCTTCTCCACCAGGGCCATGGCTGCATCTTCATTATAACCTCCACAGTGCATCTCCATTATAGAGACCCACTGTTTCTGGAGCGTGTGGGGGTGTGCAGATACAGTTTGCTTTCCACACACTGCATTGGGAAGCAGACAGCGTGGGAAAGGTCTTGTGCAAACTCCATGCCAAGAAAAAGCGTGCCTGTACGGCATGGGTGCTGGGTTCGGTGAGCAAGGAGGCTCTGTATCAACTTGTTGATGCTTAATGAAAGGATAGTGTCTATTGATTAGGGCATGCAGGCAGATGAACTGCAAGCACGGAGCAGGGTTTAAGGATCTGCAGTTTGCCAGGAATGGCTTGCTTGTGAGAATGTGCCTGGCAGATACACACACATGCATGTGTAGGCAGCTCTGCACAGCAGCACAGCACTGGTGCAGCATGTAACCTGGGGAGGCCCTCCTCGCTCTGCCCCTCAGGCACACAGCATGCATTATGCACCAGCAGCATGGGGAGCTGCCAAGATGGCAGGCGCCAGCCATTAGCACACCACCAGCTTACCCCGTTCTGGAGGAGCCTGGGGTTGGGTGCTTCAGTAAGGGGTGCAGCCCAGACAGCCAAACCCTGTATGCCCCACGAGCCAGGGAGCGGTGTAGGAGATAATCATCATTACCCATGTTTCCCCACTGCCTCAACGGTGCAGAGGTGGGCCCAGACTTCCCAGTACACCCTTGGCCCAGGCTCCAGTCTGCTCTGGCCTTTTTTCTTTGCCAAAGCCAGACCGAAAGTCTTATCCTCACTGCCAGCCTGTTCCCCTCTCCAGCAAGAGGCGAGGGAGCGGGAGCTGCTGAAGGGAGTGTGCGAGGAGGTCTTGGGGCACAGAGTGGGATCTTTTCTCTAGTGGACACAAGATCAACTCACAGACTGTGTCTCCTTTACCTCAGGGAGCAGACCTGGGTGTCCTGTATTGCTATACTACAGCAACAAGAGGGCAGCCCAGCTGATGGAGCAAGCAGCTCTCATGAAGAATTTAATAGACTAAAATGTGGAAATTGTGGGTGTCAGTCTCTTCTCCCAGGTAACAAGCAATAGGACAAGAGGAAATGGCCTCAAGTTGCACCAGGGGAGGTTTAGATTGGATATCAGGAAAAATTTCTTCCCCAAAAGTGTTATCAAGCATTGGAACAGGCTGCCCAGGGAAGTGGTGGAGTCACCATCCCTGGAGTTATTTGAAAGACATGTAGATATGGTGCTTAGGGACATGGTTTAGTGGTGGGCTTGGCAGTACTAGGCTAACGGTTGGACTCCATGATTTTAATGGTCTTTTCCTTCCTAAATGATTCTATAAGAGAGCTAAGTGGCCAGCACAGTCTCCCAGCAACTGGACCAGAAAAAACAGAGGACTGGGAAAGGGGAACAAGGGAGAAGCCAGCTACTCTTGCCAAGCATGTCCTACCCCAGCCTCCTTTGTGCGTGCAGCCACTCAGGGAAGCACTGTCTGTGCAAAGCTTTTTGTGAAGAGCATTGCCGTGGGTGGGCATCTGCCTCTCGCTGCTTGACATGGTGGTGCCAGCCTCTCCACCAGTTTGTACATACCCAGCTCTCCCACCAGCTGTCAACACAGGAATTGGGAGAAAAGGCGATGGGCCTGCTTCCTGGGACCTCCTGGCTGCTGCTGGAGCCAGGTCTCCTCCAGGAAGCAGAGCCCCAGGAGCAGTGCAGTGGCATCCTTTCACCCCACATGTTGTACATTCCTTAGTCTCAAGCTATGCGTGTATTCTGCAGATCGCAATGCCCTTCTCCAGGGGCCTACAGTGGAATCCAACATGCCTGGGAAGGGCAGTTTAAAACTCATTAGTCCTTCAAAACCACTCCACATGTATTTATCCAGCTGCTGTTTCCTAAACTGACAGGACTTTCTATGAATGCAAACCCTTCTAACGTTCAGTGAACATCAACAATAACAAAACCAAATAACAAACCAATTCTCAATCTTTTTATGAGCTTGAATTTTACAACTGGCTATCACAAAACAGAGTAGAACCTTTAAGCACTTTTGATATTGGATAATCTATAAACCTTTTATTTAGAAAGAAAACTTAAATCATACTGAGAAGAGAATATTTTCCTTCTTGCTGTGAAATTAATGCTACTGGCTCCCCCATGGCCAAGCGGTAAAGAAAGATAAAAGCGATTTTGTGCAAATACTGGTTTCACTGTCGCACTTTGTTATTTGGAGCCAATACATCACTCATGGTGTTCTCTTCAGATAATGTCAAATGATAATGAGGCAGAACATGCAGACTTCAAATAAGGCAGGACAACAATAGTAGGAGAGCTTATAATAAAACAATTGGCTCTAGGTTTCTTTAACAACATTTATCTTTAAACAACTGCACTGAAATCCATCTCAGTTTACCAGCTTTTAAATGAAACAACAAACAAACAGTCCCAAAACTGCTGACATTTTGACTATGACTTTTAGCAAAAGAACATAAAAATGCATTCATCTTTATAAAGGTTTATGTAAAATATCTTGAGAGCTCCCTCACTTTATTTCAATTTGTTCTAGTCCCTCAGCAAGCAGGACTTCGTCACTACATATAAACTACAACTCCTAGGTGTCAGATTTGTAAGAGGATCTTGCCCCAGAAGATACTGCATATGGTAGCAAGGGACAGTTCTGTTTTTCTCAACATTTTCACAGCTTGGCATTTCAGAGAGAAAAGAGCTCGTTAAACAGCTAGTTAATAGCTGGGAACCATCTTGCAAAGAGAAAAGAGCATGAGAATAAAGTTCTCACAAAACTCCTATTTATGTATGTCGCTTGGGTAAATTGAAAAAGGATGGAAAACAGTGTGGAGTGTCCAAAGTCCCAATCCACCTGCCTCTGGCTTTGCCCAGGCAAGCTGTCAATCTGCCTTCCTGTATAAGAAAGTGTTTTACGGCCAGATCTGACTTAGGTCTGTACTTTCCAAGAAGGCTGGTGTCACATGATGGATGCTAGGCTCCAATCTATGGCCTTCATTTCAGTTGGTGATCCCTAGTCTATGCTGACTACTGCAACAGGCGTTTCTCCCAGTACAGGGTTCAGTGGCAAGGAACAAACCACATTTTAATTCAAAAAGATCGAAAAATGGAATCCAGCATGTGGAGAAAAAGCCTTTGGAGAAGAAAACACAGATGTAGTCTGAGGCCAATCTGATCACTCTGGCTTGCTACTTGTTCGAGTAGAGAACACGCCCTTCCCAGAATATATCCTGTCCCTGAGGACTTCATACATATGAAAACTTCAGAGACCAGATTCTCAGCAGGTATTAATTGGCATAATTTCACTAATTGAACCAGCTAGACCCTAATCTCTGGTTGCTGCAAACTACATCTGGGATACTTCTTTTCCTATACTTTGCTGGATGAACTAGCATCCTTCTGTCTGACCATCATTATGTTAACCACAGAACTGTTTTTTCCCCTAGACATGCTTTTCTATCGTCTGACCAAAAGGCCATAGAAGAAAGAGTTGGCAGGACCCTCAGGAAATCAGCTAGCCCATCGTCTGCCCTGCAGCAGGATTAGCTGTACTTGCACTGTAGACTTGTTCCACACCTTCAGATACCACAGCCTATGGATATTCCCAGGAGGTTTGTTTTTAATGACTGAGCAATTTCGTTTGCAGCAAGACAAAAAGCAGAGGGAATCTGAACGCCTGCAGGTGCAGAGCAGGTTTAGAGGCAGCTTCTCGACAAGATCTCACCTGGATGTTAGAATGGGATTGGGCTGGGGAGTAGCAAGGAGCCCAAACTGTAAATGCAGGGATCCACCAGCAGCACTTTTCACATGTGCATAAGCAAGGGTAGCAAACAGGATGTGGCTGCTGGCGTCAGTGACATTCTGAAAGCTTGGAAGAAGGGGAAGATATCCTGTGTGGTTGCGGCAAAGGATTATTTGGGTTCAGCTGATGTGCATAGACTAAGGATTATGGACAGTAGTCTGAAGCTGTGAGCCCCTGTACCCTCCATATGGGAGTTTAATGATCGTTCCCCATTCTTGTGCATGCTGTAAATTGTTTGTTACTCCAGATATCACACATCTGTCTCTTAGCTCTCTCCAGACCTTTTTTTTAAATGTGGCACTATGTTCCTGATGGATTCATTCAATGATTTATCAAGAACAAACTAGCCAGAAATATAAGACTGAGGTTTATGAAAGATCATTTCTTCAAGTAAAATGCAGAAAACTGAATTACTGAATGCAGAGAGTCCTCTAGAGAGAGTGTTTCTGTAACAAAAAAAATAATTGCCATTTTTCATTTGTTCTACCAACCTTTTTACCTTAGGTTCAGCTGCAGTTTGCACACCAATACAAAGACACCAGACCAAGTGTCCTGACCATCCTACGCACCCTTGCAGTAACACATCCACAGCTGAAAAATAGAATCCAGTATGCTGACTGCACTGATGTCAGAGAAACAGAGACAAAAAAGAAGTCCTTCTTGCCATTAGAACCACCAACCATATGCTTATTAATTTACTTGAAGTTCAGCAAATCACCCTCCAGTAATTTCTAGGTTAATCTAATCTTGCTTGCCTTTTAACACCCAATTAAAAAGACAGATACTACAATAAGCATAATAAATCAACACCAAACACATAAACACATCCGCAAACCTGAATAGGGAATAACACCTGACAGAAGTTCTCAAGAAGATGATGTTATCTGTCATTTCTGTCGGAGCCTCCCTGTAACTTAAATCAGGTTAGAGCATGCATGGACTTGGGCATTGTTCCAACATATACAAGGGCACAAGCCATGACCAAAAAATTTCAGACGAATTTTTCTAGAGCATCCCCAGGGAGATGGTATTGTGTCTTCTTCACTGCTCTAAGGGCTTGGCAGAGGTATTTTGGTGGAAGTGCTATCCTTCAGGATTTCTTCAAATCCTAGCTGGACACAGCTAGTGAGGTGCAGCCTACTGAGGCTCACTGAGGACCTGGATCTGGGCGCTTGTGTGAGCGTGTACTGCTTGTGTGTGGAAGGGGAAGGTAAATAAAGTCAGAAAACAACATAGTGTCTCAAGACACGCATTAATTTTTCCAGAAATTACACAAAGTCTACACCTTTAAATAAAATGAAATTAAACTATCTCTAGACCTCTGACCCATGTCAGGAAAGAGAGTCAACAGCCGCCTGACGGGGTAATATCAGAGCAGACAGGGGTTTTCTACTCACCAAGGGGTCAGTCGTAAGCTCAAGATCTCAGCTGAACCATCACTATGTATTACCTGGAAAGCCGCACACTCCTCTCTTGGTGCTGAGAAATACAACGAATATTACCGCAGCAGCTCATAAAAAGCTTCAGGGCACAACTAGAGTGACAGGCCCCTGCTCCTACTGTGTGACATTAATGCTCTGTAAGAGGGGCCCTAACTCTGCACCTTGGCAGTCATGAGAAGACTGCACAGCAGGACAGGGGACATGGGGAAAGCTTGAGAAGCCACCTTTCAGCACCCACCACAGGCAGCGGTGTGCCCAGGGCCACCACAGTGACTGTCAGCATCAGAGTTAATTGGGCCCCTAGCAGGGTCAGTGGAGGGAGCGGGGTGTCTCCACAGGTGATGCAGTGCTCCCATGCACTGAGAAAGGATTACAAGGCACAGCCTGAGGTCCTGACCCTCTCCTCTTTCCTGCACTTCTTTGCCCTCCTGAGGTTCAGAGTCTTCTCCTAAAGGAGACACTTGGCTGAGCTGAGCACTACTTTTCCCAAAACAGACAAAGGAGAAGGCAGAAATGACCATCACCCCGTTACACAATAATTTAGTGACTGGAGAGCACTTGCCCACAAAATGGAAGACTACCTCTCAGTTCCCCCTCCTCAGCATGATCATAATCCAGGCTTTCCTCCACCCACCTACATACACCCTCAGGCTTTCTCTCTTCCTGCTCCAGATCTGCCTTCCTGTCTGAGCCCAGCTCTGCTTTTGCCACCCCCAGTCCTAGTGGTTAGAGAATATAAATCATAATGAAAACTGTGCCTTTGAATGCCTTCAGGCTGAGAGGAGCATTGGATCCAGGTGCTTCCCAACACAGAGCAAGAATGCCAGCCATTATGCTTATTCCGAGTGGCAAGCAGAAGTGCCACCAATAAGGGTCACGTTCTTATGATGGCAGCTACCATGCTTTGTGGTGAGCTCAGAGCTATGTGTACAGGCAAAACCAGGCTGGAAACTGGTGGGTTTCAGGTTTTGTCATGCTAAAAGTCTAGATTTTGAGGGAGTTTACACATGCCTACTTTCTCAATGCACTCCCTTCATTTCCTGCATGCCTAGGGAACTAGGGAATATAGGTACTTTAGATTTAGGCTGTGCTGAAGAGAAGGTATTTTGGGTTGCTTTCTGGAGGTAAGGCACCTACATTTCACCATATTCCAGTTTCAAGCACTCTGACTCTCACTGAAAGTTGTAGTAAAACAGATACCCAAGAGCTTTATGTCACAATAGCAATAAAGAGTCTTGGTTTATTGGGATAGGAATTAGAAATGGCATTAAATGGAATTTTAAATGAACCCAAGCTAAACATGGGAAGACAAATATTGTCATTCTTTCAGTGTGCTTCAAATCGTGTGTTTCATGCCTGGTTTTAAGCCTTGGAGCTTAGGTGTTAAAGGCAAAGGTATATACTGCCCCAGGAGAGTTCAGTAAATCCCTTTTTCTAAAAGGTTGTTCATATAACAACCTAATTTAGCTCCAGTATAATTCTGCTGCTTTCAATCCCAAGAATTTATTTTGCTTGCTGCATGTTTCCAAGCTGGGAAAAGACTCAGGAAGCAATACGAAAAACGCTTTTCCATGTGACAGCACCTCTCCGTGTTAAAGCCTAGGCATGTACACAAGATTTGTGGCGTATTTAGTGTACTGTGGCCCAGGGAACTGTATCTTTCAAGGGATCTCCCAAGATTAAAGCTCAAAACATACTACATGACCTTGGGAAAAGCACTTAAGTCTTTCTCTGGCTAGGTCTATCCTATAAATTAAACCCTGCCAGGGGATGTTCCAGGGCATTGGAATTCAATCCTCTATAAATTGTTGACATAATCCTTGGCATCAGTTTCGGTGAAGCCAACTGGCAGTGTCCCAAACAATTCCCTGCATAGCTCAGGAGCCAGCACAACCCAAGGCCATCCCCAGCAGACATGCAGAAGGCAGCCACTCCACTTCGGAAGGAAACACAGTGAGCACAGGCCACTCCATGCCAGTCAGCCTCTGTGCTCAACAGTGAGCCTGGGCACATTTTGTTGACTAGTGCAAACACAACCGATGTACCTAAAATGGGGATAATGTATCATTTCCTTTATAAAGTGCTTTGTGATTTAAGCATGCAACTACCATTATAATCCTTGCAGACACATAACTGGACTACCGATAAGATTATTTGAAAGCACTTTTAAGCAAAGGTATCTTTCCACAATCAGATTACCATATAGGGACCAGCTGCTAGAAAATGCATCCTATAGGAAGCTCATGCTCACATCTACAGGTAATGCCTGCCAGAAAAAAAAATAGAAGTAACATGGTGGCCTGTGGGGGCAAGATTTCTAATTTCCTGTTCTTTGTAAGTGCAGGAGAGAAGATGTTTACGCATTGCTCCCCTCCCTGTGAGAGAGCAGGGTGCCCTCATCCATCTCCAGAGATCCTTTGCTTTAGCTGGCGCTCTCTATCCCACCTGACAATCTTGCCATGGCCATAGGAGCCAGGCCACCTCTGCTTGTGTGATGGACATTAACAGGCCACCTGTGCTTGTGTGATGGATGTTAACAGGCCACCTGTGCTTGTGTGATGGATGCGCTTTCAGCACTGGAAAAGTGCTTTTTTTCAGCTTTGAGCCAAGCATCCTCTCTTTCAAAAAGGGCTCAACTGGAGAGCACTTGGTGATGCTGCAGATCAGCTCTAGAGGCCAGTGAGCAAGAACCTGGAATTAACGCAAGAGGAATGGAAAGAAGGTAGAAGCAAAGAGAAAGCACCCTCCTCCTTCTAGAGCCACTGCTTCTCCTCATCCTTGCAAATATGCTGGAATTCCTCACCCTGTTTGAGCCTTTCACTTGAAAACTTTTTGCTTAATGATCCTTCCAGATGCACAAACAATTGCGACCCTGTGCAACATGCTCTAGGTGAACCTGCTTTGGCAGGGGGTTGGACTAGATGATCTCCAGAGGTCACTTCCAACCCTTAACCATTCTGTGATTCTGTGTCTCCTCCAACTGCTCTGGACTACAGTGGCTTAGGAGCTGGGTTCAAAACACAAGTCATATTTCATCCACCATATTTCAGCTCTCAGTGAAAGGTAGTCACTTACGGAATGGGATGATGGAGCTTTGTAACAACTTGTACTGGCATTAATTACCAGTCGCCACAGTCAAGGGCTACCTTTTTGGACAAAAGGAAACACAAATGATTGCCAACGCTAAGCCTCTTCCGCTTGCTCGTACTGAAGCAGCAGGCTCCATCACTTCCCCACACTCCTCCTGCCAAACAGGACAGAATTGGTTACTCTTTATATTTAAATTTGTGCAACTTTATATGTACATAGTGTTTCTAATAAAAAATGCATGCATATATTTGCTTACTAATGTAAGATAACACCTGTACAGTACGATACTGATACATTGAAGGGAAACAATCCTATTTTGGAAATGGGCTGTTCACAGCAGCTTACACACGATTTCCTTCAGAATTGTTAGCCCACACCTCTGTACATGCTCTGTATGCAGGTGCATTATAGCCCATAGCTGGAGCTGTTTTGTAGGTAATATGTTCTGTGTAAAAAATAACAGAAAATGGAACCGGTGATAATAATTATGGCAGTTCTTTTTCTAAGATTTTGGAAGAAACTGATCTCTGACAAAGGGAGGCACTCAGCTATGTCTTCACCCATTAAACACTTGCCTAAGTGTTCACTGGCCCGTTTTAAAGAGGGGACGTGTTTGCAGGAGGCTTACATCCTGAAATCATGCTCTCTGCATAGATGATCCTGTGGTTTTCATCATCCACCGCTCTCTCATCTCATTTCTGAATGAAGGAATAAAAATATACTTGCACACTTGTAAGGACCAACTTCTAAGGAAACTTTACTGCTGCAGAGAAGACAGAATGGTTCAGCCAGCAGAGAACCGATGGGCTGGCTGTAGCAGAACTTACTCCATTATCACACCTCTCTCTCCTGATGGCAATCTAGAAGTAAATAATGACCCTACAAAAGACTAGTTTTGGCACTAGCTTTGTATAAAAAATGAGGCTGCTTCATTGCTCTCAGTAATTATTAAATTAGATGGATTATTAGCTACTAGGCTACATTTTTTTAAAGTGTTCTTTTGGCCAAGTGCCCCTGCAGACTGTTATGAATTGTCCGACTCCAAAACCCTCTTTGCTTACTGTTCCCAAAGCTGCAACTTTCTACAGCATTTACAAACAGCAGCACTTTTCAGAAAGGCAGAAATACTCTCAAATTTAGCTACACGTTTGGCAACACCTGTCTCAGATATTCACAGGACTCCAGACACGGCCTTTTCCCACCTCTCAAATGGAATTGCTTTTGATTGACAGAGTTTGAATCTACACCCCTGACTCAGCTTGCTCCACAGCCAAACCACTGCGCAGATACATAAAATACATGGCCAGTTGGCACTAGCTCACTGCTGCAGCTGATGGTACCTGCCCTTCAGATTTCCCAAGGAAGAGTAACCCCTGCTTCACACTATTCAAGGCCTCTTTTGTTCCGATTTTAATCCTGCATCCAGCCATGGGCTTATTTAACTCTTGAACAGCAGTCAGCAGGAATGATGCTGCTTGGTACCATCCACAAGAGACTCAGCACCTGCAGGTTCAAGCTATGAGTAAAGAAAGACAATTATGAGAAAGTAATTTATGCACAGAGCAGGAAAAGCATATGTGGTAGTATGTTGGAGTAAAGTGAGTATTCTATTCAGAGAAAGCCGGTGAGGTGAGGGCAAATGCATTGTTGATACGTGAGATGAAGGAGAGAATGTAATGTTGGCTAAAACCAACTCCACTTTTATTCTTTAAAAAATCGTGTGAAACAAAAATGTGTTTTGATTTTTCATGGAAAAAGGACTACCAGTACTATTCAATATATTCATTAATGACTTGGATGAGGGAATAGAGTGCACTGTCACAAGTTCGCTAATGACACAAAACTGGGAGGAATGGCTGACACAACGGAAGGCTGCGCAGCCATTCAGAGAGACCTGGACAGGCTGGAGAGTTGGGCGGGGAGAAATTTAATGAAATATAACAAGGGCAAGTGTAGAGTCCTGCATCTGGGCAAGAATAACCCCATGTACCAGTACAAGTTGGGGGCAGAGCTGTTGGAGAGCAGCGTAGGGGAAAGGGACCTGGGGGTCCTAATGGACAGCAGGATGACCATGAGCCAGCAGTGTGCCCTTGTGGCCCAGAAGGCCAATGGCATCCTGGGGTGTATGAGAAGGGGTGTGGTTAGCAGGTCAAGAGAGGTTCTCCTCCCCCTCTACTCTGCCCTGGTGAGGCCCCATCTGGAATATTGTGTCCAGTTCTGGGCCCCTCAGTTCAAGAAGGACAGGGAACTGGTAGAGAGAGTCCAGCGCAGAGCCACGAAGATGATTAAGGGATGGAACATCTCCCTTATGAGGAGAGGCTGAGGGAGCTGGGTCTCTTTAGCTTGGAGAAGAGGAGATTGAGGGTTGACCTCATTAATGTTTATAAATATGTAAAGGGCAAGTGTCATGAGGATGGAGCCAGGCTCTTCTCAGTGACATCCCTTGACAGGACAAGGGGCAATGGGTGCAAGCTGGAACACAGGAGGTTCCACCTAAATATGAGGAAAAACTTCTTTACGGTGAGGGTGACCGAACACTAGAACAGGCTGCCCAGAGAGGTTGTGGAGTCTCCTTCTCTGGAGACATTCAAAACCCACCTGGACGCGTTCCTGTGTGATATGGTCTAGGCAATCCTGCTCCGGCAGGGGGATTGGACTAGATGATCTTTCGAGGTCCCTTCCAATCCCTAACATTCTGTGATTCTGTGATTCTGTGAAGGAGATGCTTGGTCCAAGTCACACTATTTTCAGGAAGCATGAAGATTAAATTATGTCACTTGTTTTTAATGGACACACTGTTTCCACTAGCTGTGGAAGAGGATGGGCTGGGGTGCTGAACGGGAAGCGGCTGGCCCAGCTGCCCCCCAGGGGAGACCAGCCCCGGAGGCGCAGGTACCAGGCACCCCTCTCCTTCAGGACGGGCACTGGCAACGCACGAGGGCCGAAGGGGCCTGGCAGCCTCAGAGACTGCTGCTTCTTACTACCTCCCGTGAGAGGAGAGGCCGAGGCAGAGGAGGAAAATGGCTTGCTGAAGGCAAAGCATAAATATAAACAGATCTCAAAGCTTCCAGCTCCCTGCTGGACTCTGTGGGCCACACTGCCCAGGGAAGCTCAGCACTGAGGAGGCCGCCGACGCCACCACCCCACGCCAGGAAGACAGCACAAGGCCCGCGCTGGCTTCGCTCCTTGCCGGGTGCGCAGAAGTTCCCCTCCACCCAGACGAAGCCATTTCCTAGCATTTCTCAAACCTCAGCTCCAGGGAGCCTGCACAGGGCTCGGGAGCTGCCTGTGAGGCGCTCAGGCTTCGGAGGCTGAGAAAGGGGCCGCCAGCGCCAGCCGCAGCCGTGCCGCCCGCTGCGAGTCCTCACGGCCGCCCCCTCGCTCCCCAGCGACTCCCGGTAATTTTTTTTTTTTGCCCGGGTGACTCCAGACCGGGACGTGAGGCCGAGCGAGCGGCCGGGTTTGCGGCATTATGTCCGCCTCCCCTTTGCCTTCCGCCCCCCGCATCCCCCGCTCCCCGCGGCGGCGCAAGGCCGCCATCTCGCGGCGGGCAGCGCGGCGCGTACGACCGGCGGCAGAATGGCCCCCGCGGCCGCCTCGGCCAGCGGCGCCGCAGCCGTGTCGGGAGCCCCGTTCACGGCGAATAACCGTGTTTGTGAGGAAGCTTTGGGTTAGGGCGAACAAGGGCTAGCGGGGAGAGGGAGACAAGGGACCGGGAGCACAGGAGTGATTAAACCGACAAAGGTGAAGGGCGCGAAAGTGCTTCATCAGGTAAGTGGTGCCGGGTCGTGCCCAAGGCGGGCTGTGAGAGTGGCCGGATGGTTTTCATTCGCGTGAGACAAGCAGATCGGCTTTTTTTTTTTGTTTAGCCTGGAGAAAAGGAGGCAGAGGGGAGACCTTATCGCTCTCTACAGCTACCTGAAAGGAGGTTGTAGCGAGGAGAGCGTCAGTCTCTTCTCCCAGGTAACAAGTGATAGAACGAGAGGAAACGGCCTCAAGTTGCGCCAGGGGAGGTTTAGATTGGATATCAGGAGAAATTTCTTCACCGAAAGAATTACCAAGCAGTGGAACAGGCTGCCCAGGGAAGTGGTGGAGTCACCATCTCTGGAGGTATTTAAAAGACAAGTATATGTAGTGCTTAGGGACATGGTTTAGTGGTGGACTTGGCAGTGCTAGGTTAACGGTTGGACTTGATGATGTTAAAGGTCCTTTCCAACTGAAATGATTCTATGATTCTAAAACTTATTAAAGGGCTTGAATTGAAAACAAGATTAGGATAAATTTCAAAACTGTAAAGGCAGATCTGTGTCTGATGGGATGAAGAAGGACTTTCTTGCTCTCCATTGGTTTTGTAACAGCCAGATGCATTCCAGTGTTACTTCAGAGCTTGCAGATGTCAGGGTGTAGGGAGAGAGGCTGCTCCACCCCATTTTCCTGCCAAACTTCCCTTCTTTGAAATTTGTCATACCACTTGCCAGCCTCAGGCTGAATTGCAGCTTGAAATTTTCAAAAAAATAGTTCAGCCAGGACCAGAACCGGTTAGTAGTGAAACACTTTTTCTTGCCCATGTTAAAATCATGTACAGTCATTTTGTACCATCAAAACACTCAAATTTGTGCAAACTAGAGTGCCTCAATGCATTGAGGCATGAATTTCATAGAATCATAGAATCATAGAATGTCCTGAGTTGGAAGGGACCCACAAGGATCATCGAGTCCAACTCCTGTCCCAGCATAGGACATCCCCAAAATTCACACCATGTGTATGAGGGCATTGTCCAAATGCTTCTTGAATGCTGTCAGGCTTGGCGCCATGACTGCTTCCCTGGGGAGCCTGTTCCAGTGCTCCATCACACTCTGGGTGAAGAACCTTTTCCTAATATCCAAACTAAACCTCCCCTGGCATATCTTCCTGCCATTCCCTCGAGTTCTGTCACTGGTCGCCAGGGTGAAGAGGTCAACACCTACTCCTCCACTTCCCCTTGTGAGGAAGTTGTAGACCACAACGAGATCTCCCCTCACTCTTCTCTTCTCCAAGCTGAACAGACACAGTGACTTCAGCCGCTCCTCGTAGGGCTTCCCCTCTAAACCCTTCACCATCTTTGTGGCTCTTCTCTGGACACTCTCTAGTATCTTCATATCCTTTTTATACTGTGACACCCAAAACTGCACACAGTACTCAAGGTGAGGCCGCACCAGTGCAGAGTGGGACAATCACCTCCCTCGACCGGCTAGCAGTACTATGCTCGATGCACCCCAGGACACGGTTGGCTCTCTTGGCTGCCAGGGCACACTCTTGGCTCATGTTAAACTTGCTGTCGACCAGAACCCCCAGATCTTTGGCAAGGAGCCAGGGCTGTAACTTTACTCAAACTATTAAAATGTTAAAAGCTGTAGAAAATGTTCTTCTCTGTAGGGTCTTTTTAGAATTTGGCAACTAAAATCCTTGAAGATGCGTTAAATTCCAGCATAGGACCACCATGGATAAAGGAGGCTTTCCCTGTCAGTGCTGCTTGTGGCTGCTGCAGGCTGCTGTTAAGATTGTCTGGTGCCTGAAATCGCTGCATGGGGTTTGTGTGCTTAACTGCCCTTAGTGGTGACTCACAGAGAGTGGCAGCTCCGTGCCATCAGCTCAGCATCTGTTACATACTCTGCTCAAGCAGAGACGTGGGTATCGTACAGTAGATGTTTCAGTCCCACTTGTGACTCATACAGGTGTAGATATGAGGCCACGTGGTGTGTTTGTTTTCCATTTGTTCTCTAAAAACCTGGTCAGTTAAACATTCACAGAAGTTAACATTAAGGTCCCAAAGCCACATAAACCACTCCAGAACACAGAGGCTGACCATGCAACCATCATTCCACCCCTTGTGCATGTGCATTAAAGTGTGTCTGTACCACAGGCTTCTTGCTTTGGTTGGATGGGGTTCCCGTCTCTGTGGTACCTTCTGTATCATGACAGAAGCCCTGGGCATGTAAAGATCAGTGCTGTAGCAGTCCAAGTGAAACTTGAGTGACAGAGCCAGGGAGCCGTACAGCTTAGTATTCTTCAGTGACTGAGCAGCAAGAGCTCAGCGTGCAGCCAGACCGCAGTCCTGCCTTTCAGTAGCTGAGCGTGTCACTTCTCACTAGCTTGGGAGGCTCATATTCTTCGTGTGCATAAGCAGGACAGGTAATTTTACAGTGTGTGAGGTGTCAGATTGTGCTGGTTTTGGCTGGGATAGAGTTAATTTTCTTCCTAGTAGCTGTGTTCTGGATTTGTGCTGGAAACAGTGTTGATAATACAGGGATGTTTTAGTTACTGCTGAGCAGTGCTTACACAGAGCCAAGGCCTCTTCTGCCTCTCACACCATGCCACCAGCCAGTAGGCTGGAGGTGCACAAAAATTTGTGAGGGGACACAGCTGGGACAGCTGACCCCAACTGACCGCAGGGATATTCCATACCATATGATGTCGTACTCAGCAATAAAAGCTGGGGGAAGAAAGAGGAAGGGGGGGACGTTCGGAGTTATAGCATTTTTCTTCCATAAATGGGCCAGAGGTGCCCACGGGATCGAACCCGTCACGGGACGAGACACAAGCTTGTGAAACACCGAAGTAACCGCTGGGCTGTAGCTGGCCCACAGACTGACTAAGCTGTGCATTAAGAACCCAGCATTTTCTGCTGTTAAAAGAAAAAAAGTGTGTCTCCAAAATAAGAGAGATCACTGTAATTCATACAATATTGCCTTTTATTTTCAGTTTGCAATGAGCTCTGCTACTGAGACCTCTGTGACTTGTCCCCAGGATGTTTGACTTCTATCCAGGAAGCCAGCTTTCACCCACTGTGAGCACACAGCAGTACAGTCTTAGAAATGTGGGCCAATGCATTCCTCTGCTTTTCCACCGAGAAATAAATCGGGCAGCAGCAGGGATTTCCCTTCCTGGGTAGCAGAGCCCGCTTCTGCCGGAGCAGCAGCAGCCGAGGAGCGCCTTCCCTGCGCTGTCGGAGACCACCACCTGCTGGGGGGCTCGCCTCCCTTCTGCCGCCGCAGCCACAGGCCCTCCCCTCCAGCCTCTCTCTTTTCAGGCTCACGGCATTTGTACCCACATCACACCAGTTCAGTCTGTCTGCACAGCACAGAATTCTCTGGAGCTAACAGATACACAGTTTATAGTTGACAGCTCACTGCTTTCCTACGCCCAGTCATGCTCTGCTGTCTGCAGCAAGAAGAGGCTGTAGCTGTTACATCCTGTTTTCCTTACTGCTCCAGCAATTAATTTTGAGGACTTTTGACTAAATTTATATCAAAAGAATCCTTCCCTTCCATTCTTCGTTATATGCATTTAGTTGTGGGTTTGGTTTGTTGGGGTTTTTTTTTAATATTTCTGCTGCAGTTTTGGAGTTCACTGGAGATGAATGGGTATCAGGCAGCATTGCTATAGCTCCAGCAGGGAAGCAGTGTACCTGGAGGGTCAGGAAAAACACGACGTCTGATTGCCCTGGTTTCTTTCAGTGAGGAGGCAATGCCAAGGCAATGAAAATGAGCTGCTCTTTGTCACTGGAAATCTTAACAGGTTTGGGAAGTGACTATGCTGTGTTTTTTTGGGAGACTGTCTTGTATAGATGGATGAGAAGAAAAGAATTTTCAATTTGTGTGAAGTTAAAGATGGACAAACTGAAAATGACAGCAGAGCTGTGGAACACCTCTGGAGTGGGTTCTCTGTAAGGGCCAACAGGGTGGAGAGGAGACACAGCAGACGGTAGAAACATTTGCTTGTATAGGTTTGGCTTCTGGGATTGATTTTTCCCATGAGCACAACAACAATTTCAAGCCCTGAAACCCAAGTTTTTAGTGAGCTGCAGGTTTTCCTTTACATACAGTTGTGACGCACATAAAAACACTACTTAGGTTTCAAGAACAGATTAAGTTGGCTATGGGAAGGAAGTCCAAATATGCTTCATGGGGCGTGGAATGAAGATCTTAATAATCCTAGCTCTAGAACAAACTAACAACCAGAAAATGCTGTCAATTGACCAGTTTCCTTTCAGACAAATTCATATAATCATGTTACCATGCAGTTCCCATGGCAAATCAGTAACATGCTGTGGAGAGAACTGAGGGTTCCCATCCTGCCTGTTTCAATAGCACAACAAATTTCTCTGGGAGTGTCTGGTGGGGATACTATTTCCACCATAGCCTGAGACTGGCTAGCGCACACGGCTTCCAGAAGAAACTGCTGCTCGAGGAGGTCGCACAGATCAGCTGTCTAAGAAGAGTGAGTCTTTCTGCTTTACTTCTGTTTGCAGTGAGATTCAGCAATGCTCCTGTTTCTGCCAAGGTTCACTGAAAGGAAGGCCTGCAAGGATTTAACCATCAGTTTGAACTGATGTTATGCTGACACTTTCTTGGACCCACAGGATATAATTTCTGGTCAGCTGTAGCCTTTCCTGCATGCCAGCATATGTAGTGGTGACTTCCTGCATCTCGGAGACCCATAGGTTATAATTTCTAGTAAAGTAAACTCTTTCTTCTTCTTTTTTGCAGAATGAATCAATAAATGACTGGAGCTCCAATGTCAGGCACTGCTGTACAATGCCTAGAAGCCTGAACTGGCAGCAGTGAGGAACTTCCACCTGCAGAACTCGTCTCACCTTCTACTTCTGTTCTCACCTGTGGCTCATCCAAATGTAGCACCTCTAGAGCAGGAGCTGACTTTTGCCTTGTGTTTGTCCCACACCCACAGCAAAGTGATCCCGTTCCCCAGGCTTAAACAAAAGGGCTTCTGATTCATTACCACGTTTGAATAACCTCATGGGAACCTTCAAGCCTAACTGGGGCGAGAGGTGCCACGTTACCAAACAGCCTGCAAGCTATGTGATGGCTAGTTTATTGGCACAGAATTACAGGGTGAGCCGGGCTGATCTGAGCCATAGCCTGCTACTGCATAGCCAGCCAGGAGGTCTGTGGTGTTCTTTCCCAATTTTCTGATTTGCTGGTTTGGCAGGGTTCAGCTTTTTTGATAAAGTTACAACCTCAGTTGACAGACTAAACCAAAAAAAGGTCAAAGCAGACCAGAAATTATAACTGGAAATAAACGTTGGCAACTCTGAAATAAATACCAATTTTGACCTCTGTTTTTTTTTAATAAAAGCAAGGCATTGAATTCTAGCTCACCTCCCACCAGGGCAGCTAGCAAGAATCAAAGCAGCCCATAACTCACGCTAGAGATGCACACACATAGGTAGGAGCCAGATACTGAGCAATGTTCAGCGTATATCCCAGGGGGATGGAAGCAAGCCTTCAGCTGGGGCTTCAGGGTACTGCTGCCATGTACATTAGTAGTGGTTAGGTTCCATCTCCACCATAAGTGATAAACAAAACATGGAAGCAAAGTGTCCTGCCTGGGATTTGGTTTCAGTTTGTGGCCAGCCATGGTGATCAAGGCCCTCGGGTGCAAGCTAAACAAAGACAGTAAGGTTGAATTATGTCATGTGTGAGCACCGTATGCTCCTTTTAGCTTGTGCTACTTGTACTACCAGCTTTGGAAGTTAGCAGGCAGGCATTTCATGCTCTCTGCTAACTATGCATTTGTTAACTTCTCAGATGTCCTGTGAATGGCCTGCTCTGTATCTCCTCTTCTCTGTCTTTGATGGCCACATAGGCTGTGCCAAAAATACAGCCAAGACAAACACTTTGCTCCAGGTGTAAGCTGCCCTGATTATAACTCCTGCATGCTGTTAATGGGCTTCAGTAAGTTTGGAAACCAGCATAAAATGCAGATTTCTCTGAAATTCCAAACTTTGCAGTTTTTAGTGTGTTATGTTTCTGGCAGGAAATCTGGATGAGAGGCCAAGTTGGTAAAAGATTGAATATTCCACTATAAAATGTTTGTTTGGCATGTATATCTAAGTGCACTTTCCTGTTGCTAAGTTAACATGATGAAAAAAATCCCCTGTCTGATAATCAATCATCCAGCTGCAGAGTTCAGTGAAATGACTTTCAATAAACAGTGCAAGCATGAGGGAGCCGTTCCTGTAGGGGCCTTGGATCCGGAGGACCCCCCAGTATCTTCTGCAGGACCTCAGCATTTCCTGATGTCTAGACCTGAACTTTTATTTAGTTCATCCTTGTGAATAGTCTCAGGACTGTTATTAAAACTATGAGAGGACACATCATTTGCTTTCACAGTATAAATCAGGAAGATATAAGCTTGATCCTACCTTAACAAAGCCAGATCCTTAGTAGTTCTTATATCACAACCATAGCATAACTAAATGACAGACATCAGATTTCTTTTTTCTCTCCCTAAATATATGCTTTAATAATTTTGAAGAAGATTAAAATTTGCATATACATTTGTAAACTCTATATGTGGCTCAGTTTCACAAAACAATGCATCTTCTCATACTATATATTTACATTACAATATTACTAAACTAGGGTTGTAAAAGCTTAGCTTTACAAATACACTGTCCTCATTCATATCCTATAAGGACATGCTAAAACATCTCCACTATGTAGTTTACAAATACGCCAAACTGGTGTATAAGTATATTCCATGGTTAAATTATCTTACTATTCCATGAGCAGGAACCACGCGATCTTCTTTACGGTAAAGTAAACCATTTTATACCTATTTCACTCTTACATCCAAAAATATTTGCTTATTTGTAGAAATTATAATAAGTTTTAGTGAGCCTTTTCAAAAGTATCCTTGATTTCCATTTGTTGCCTATTATTGCAGAAAGCCTTTAAACAAACAGTAACTATCTCAATAAGGAGACTTGATGCTGCAGGCTCCAGAAGGATCACCCACAGATGTGTGATGAGCTCTTCTACAAAGCTGTTGTGCCTTGCTGGACAGGCTAAATCCCCACCAGCCATTGTGACTGTCCCAGCTCCGGGTATTTTTCCATCTGGGTGCCGTCAGGAGTTCCCGCCTGCTGTTCAGTGTCCCGGGCCTTGCTGAAGCGTGTTGGATTGAGGAGCAGATCCGCAATGGCTGTCACCGTGGCTGCATGGTGGTTGTGTCACTGCCATCCTGTAGCCTGCACGCTGCTTACAAGAGGTCACCGATGACAGTGCATTTGGTCCTGTCACAGTCCCTTTTTCTGTGTCTCAAACCCCCCATAGAGCAAGGCACATTCAGCCATCAGCGGAGCAAATGAGGCCCAGGAGTGCAATAGAGCATACTGCAGATAAAGACCGTGAGCTGCTGGGAAAGCTGCCTGTGTGACCTTACACAGCACGTGTCCTTTTATGGCTGGCTGAGGCCAGCGATACTCTGACGAGGACAGCTGTGCACTCACTTCTGGGGGGGCTGGTGTTAAGCTGCTGGTATTCTGCCACTGTCGCTAATGAACTCGCTTAGGAACCTCCGAGTTAAGTTTAATATTTTGCAAAATGCATTTATTCCCAAATGCACTGGTAAGGATGTGCAGCTGGTCTGGATACACAAGACTTCACAGTACACAGACTACGCAGCCAAAGGTTAATAAAGCTAAGGTGCAAACTTAGAATCACATTAATTCTTAGAATAGTTCACTAGATGATGTAATTTTCCACCAAATTAGCAGCAGATTAATTAACAAGGTTCTGCTGTCTGGTCTGACATAAACCCTGTGCTTGGGGAAAGGAAGAACCTTTACATATTGTAAGGATGCTAGAGAACATGCAGTTGGGGAGCACTGCTACCTCATGGATAATCAGCCGAGACAACAAAGTGAGGCGAAGGATGCCCCTCTTCAGCACAAACTCGGATTCAGCTAAAACACTCGCCCTAACAGTCTTTGCCAAGTTCCCGAAATGCTGAGTGTAAGAATGATCAGTAAGTACAGAACGTGGAAATCGACTGTGCTTTTAGAAATCTCTTACAGTGCAATTAGTACCCGGATAAGGTCCTTTGTGACAATCCAGTCCATTTCCTTGGCACCAAACAGGCCCTAATGCCTGTGCAAAAGAGCATGTAGGTAGTTCTGTTCAGCTCCAAGCAAGCAAAAAGCACTCTGCAAACATAGGATGCTATTAAAACCAAAGGGAGTTTTGATGCTGACTTTGACGAGCACAAAAGCAGACCCTTTACATGAAAGACTCACTTCATGGTGAAAAGAAAGAGGCCTCCTGGCCCTCCTGCTGTCTCCTATGGGTAAATTCACGTGTGTTTTAGCCTCTGCCTAAGACAAAGGCTTTAACTAAAGAGTTTTACCTTTATTCCCTGATAGAAGCGCTTCCTTAGGTACTTTGCCAGTAACTTCCTTGGAGTTTAATGTACCATCTTCAGCCTCACGTTAGCAGGACTCCTCAGTTCTCTCTCGAAGTTCATCAATAGAAAGGTCTATATATTTGTAAAATATTATGGTGCTTTAGGTAAGTAAAAAAGTGAATAGCAGAAGGTGGCCTTGTATGTAACGCTATCTCCAGTGATCATCTTTTGTCTTTTTAGAGGGAACCTGCAGTAGCTGTTGTAAATTCACACAACAAAGGAAAATACTTCCTTTCCTGCTCTGGCTACACCAGAAAATAAAGCTAGGATGGCTGGCTGGAAAAAAGGTGGAGACACAGGAGTGACTGTAAGTGAAGTGGGAGAGAAACTCACAGCATTTAGTGTGCTCAAAATGAGAGAAGAAACAAAATTATCTACATCAAGAGTTTTGAAGAATTGGTGTATAAAACTTCTGTTCCAGGAACAGAGATTTTAAAATTTAGGAGTGCTCCAATCTGACAGCAGAACAGTAAGCACTGTACCCGTGCTTATTAAAAAGACAAAGATTGTCTTGGCATTCAGAGACTTACCAGTCTTACTACAATTGTGGGCAATCTTTAGACCAAATTTTGAAGAAAAGAATAATTAAGACCTGAAGGTAAGTAGAAAATGATGTAGATAAAATGATCAGGGCAAACTCAGCTGGTATCTCTTGTTGATTTTCCAGGCATAACTCATTTACCTGGATGCTAAACTGATGAGCTAACTTGCTGAGCCAGGTTGATTTAACCACTTGTAATGATACTTGTCTTGGACTGGACAAGATACCCTTAGAACTGGGTATCAAAGTGAATAAGGAGCCAGCACAAGTCAAATTGGGCAAAGAATTACGGAGTGGAAAGGAAATTACTGTTGGAATTCCTCGAGGTGTTGGGCCTGATCCTCTTAAAAATTTTCATTTATTACCATGGCACATGCTAAGGAAGTTTTGAAGTATTGTCAGCATGGAAGCGGGATGGAATATTAAAAGCGCTGCATGGCACTGGTGACTAAAGCAGTGGAAATAAGGTGGCATTTGCTAGGGCAGAATGCAAGCCATGTATGAGGGTAGGAGCTATTTGGATGTTAGATGTCAAAACCAAACAGTTATTAAGATTTCTTTATCAGTGATACAGAAACGAAAGCACTTCTGGAAGTTCAGTCTTACAACTTGAGACAACGATCTGTAGTGAGTCACCTGTGAGAAGTGTCTCTCTTGTGCACTCAAGAGGTACCTGTGAAACCTACTGTTCAGCCAGCTAAAGCTATGTCAGATCAGTCAGACCTTAACAAGAGTGTCTGCTCCGAAAAGGCCACCCATAGCTCTGAGAGGGCTGCAGTGAGGAAGGAATGAGGGTAATAGTTGATTAAATTCTTGACATGATGCTGGTAAAGGACCATATTCTGGTTAAGAATAAATTTGAACTCAAAATATAAAGTTGTGTAATTATCAGAGCAGTTGGTATTGCCCAACAACCATTTTCAAAATGTTGCTTGATATGTTTGTAATCCAGGGTTATTCTGGTTTGAGTTTTTCTCTGAATTAAATATCATAGTGAAGAGTCCTACAGAAACAAGAATTTCTCACTATTAAGAAGACCCTTCTAATGAGATCCTACTATCTCCTCTGTATTTATGGTTCGATCTTCAATGTTGTACATTCTCCAGCATGTTCTCAATCTCAGCCTATTAAAGAAGTTTTAATTGTAAAAGTTATTTTCTGATAACGGGTGAGTCTTGCTGAGCTGCCAGTCTTGCCTGAGAAATACTTACCAGTGGCTTACTCCCAGGAACTCCTGTGCACAAGAGGCAGGATGTCAGGGGAGTTCTGGTGCTTGGGCTACGTAAGTAGGAAGGTGAAAGCATTAGAAATCCTTGGTAGGGAGTAAACTAGTATTTGTGACAACATAAATGTAAGGGTAAACTTCCACTCCGTTTAGATTGTCCTTTACCCTAACAGCCAGGAGATGCTTTACAAACAAGCCTGTGTTGGAAGCTGAATGAGTGAATGATGCTTCTTGACTGGCTGCAAACATGCCGACTTGTGGCTGTCATGAGGAATCAGACCCACATCATTAGTCTGGCTTCAGTGTGTAAGAGGTACTTCATATTGTGCTGGCATTTTTACAGCATCTTTGGATGGAAATTTGCAAGTGCAAATGAAGTGTAGGGAAGAACAGAAGCATATTAAAAATTTGGTTTAAAGAGCTGCAACTGAGTTCTTTTCAGGAGCTTTTAGAGACCCTCCAGACCCTTCACCAGCTTGGTCGCCCTCCTCTGGACTTGCTCCAACACCTCAACATCTTTCTTGAAGTGTGGGGCCCAGAACTGGACACAGTATTCAAGGTGCGGCCTCACCAGTGCCGAGTACAGAGGGACGATCACTTCCCTAGACCAGCTGGCTACACTATTCCTAATAGAGGCCAGGATGCCATTGGCCTTCTTGGCCACCTGGGCACACTGCTGGCTCATGTTTAGCCGTCTGTCGATCAGCACCCCCAAGTCTCTTTCCGCTGGGCCGCTTTCTAACCACTCTGTTAATTTCAATGGTAGAGGTGGTGCCTAATATTTGATTAACAGCTAACATACAAACAAATTAGAGTTGTGAATTCAAAGTGGTTGCCACAGATTGGGAAGTGAGGACTGTGTCCTCCCAGCAATACAGTCCCGTTGGTCCTCTCTCCTGATATGGGGAAAGTCAAGGATTTGCAAAGATAAAGAAGGTGGAGCCAGACTCTTCTCAGTGGCACACAGTGAAAGGACAAGAAGGAATAAGCATAGACTGAAATAAAGAAGGTGGAGCCAGACTCTTCTCAGTGGCACACAGTGAAAGGACAAGAAGGAATAAGCATAGACTGAAATACAGAATAATCCACTTGAAGGTAAGAAAAAAGCATTTTAATGTAAGGATGGCTAAACACTGGCACAGATTGCCCAGGGAGGTTCTGGAGTCTGCATTCTTGGAGATACTCAAAACCCAACTGGACACAGTCCTCGCCAGCCTGCTCTAGCTGACCCTGCTTGAGCAGGGCATTGGAAACAATCTCCAGAGGCACTGTCCAGCCTGAATTTTTCCGTGGTTCTGTGAGAGGCAGTGAAATTCCTAAGTGAGCCAGGTCTTTCTGCAGAGAGTGGTGAGACCAGTGTACATTTAACATCTGTTCCTTCCTGTTGGTTAAGGGGGGGTATATTGGTACCCTAAGTCCTGTAGAATAGAAGCTAAAACAAGATGTCCAGGGATGAGAGCAATAGAGTTATGTGGCTTCTCTAAGCAGAAATTTACCTGCATCTGCTGAGGGATTACCTGCTGTCAGCCAGGGCGTTAGGTAGATACCCAAGAGACACTGTACTCGCCACCTCCCACACAGGGGCCAAACCACACCGGGGCTGTTCTGAACCAGTTCTGTGTGCCTCAGGGCTAGGAACAGGGTTTTAGGAAGAGGAACCAGGTTTCTCCATCGTATACAGTGATTACCTCAGCATAAATGAGGTAGGAAGAAAATATAGCAAGTACAGTTTGGGGACTTTTCTTTTACTAAAATTTATTTTGTTTCAGCCCCAAAACTACAGATTAACTTGGCTTCAAATGAGTGAGTCTACCTTCCAGGGTGGGAGTAGAGGCTTTTTCATCCTTCAGTTGCTGTCCCAGTGATCCCTCCCTGCCCAGTGAGCCTCTGACTGACTGGACGAGCAGAAGAGTTGGGTCTTCAGGGGAAAACACAATAGATTTTTTTCTGAAATTCTGATAGGGTTTTGTTTTGCTATAAATAAAAGTTCTTGTTTGAGGACCAGGTAGCTCTGAAAGGAAGGGTGAACTGGACGGGATGCAGGAGAACAAATCAGTTCACTGTTTTTTTCCCATCACCCTGTTCCCCAGGGACCATGGCAACATGGGCAAGTGTGTCTTGCCACCTGTAGGACGAAAGTCTGCAGGTTGGGTCATGTAAGAAGGACACCAAAATGCCACCAAGTTACATTGCAATTATGGGTCTGACTATATGAAAAGGAGAGAATGTAAGAGAGTTCTGGACCATGAGGCCATATAAAAGCTGGGCTCTCAAATTTTCAAGTGTTGTTCTTGACGTTGTTGACGCCAACATCTCTGGGTAAGTACTGGTGGCACAGTGACAGAGCTTGTCCTCTGAGCAATAATGGAGGCCCAAAGTGGAGTTTCCAGAATACTTCTTTGTCCTCTCTGTGCCATTGTTTTCTGCACAGAAATATAAAAGAGCATTTTGCAATTCACAGAAACTCTCAGGTATACTCCTTCCCAATGCGCACAGCCCAGGCTCAGCTCTTACTCATGCAAGGAGGAGTGCCAGCGAAAAGCGTTGCCTGTCACCTTTCGATTTCTCTTTGTATAGCTGATGGCTTAATGAGTGCTGTGATAGTGCAGGTTGCTCAGAATTGCTGTTGGGGGCATTATGAGAATGCAGGGAACTTTTGCAACTTTCCTAGAAAGTAGGACAGGAGCAAAGAGGCAACAAGGAGCAGTTCTGCAAGGCAGTAAGAGGTGTGAGACTCCTCTGCGGGGGCTCTTACTTACTGACTCATCTGAGAGCCTTACTCCCACTTTCCATTTGAAAATGAACCTCCACCCCTCCCTTGACTGTAGTTGTCCCTAACAGCGTTGGTGCCACCTCTACACCCCTTTCTCTCACGAGCATGTGTGGGTGGTGCTAGCTTTGCACATGAAAACACTGGGGCATGCTCAGCCCTGCTCTTTTGTTCTGGTAGTAGTCACCATTGAATACAATTTCATTTAGACTGTCAAAAATGTTTCCACCACAGCAAACATAAGGATCAAGACTGCTGCTAGGTGAGGTACTCCTCCTACCATACGGTAACTAAAAACAGCCAGCAGAGCCACTGGTTGAAGGTGTCTGCTCTGGAGTGCTAGCAACTGCCTCACTATTGCTTTATAAACACCCATGAGACAGTCTTTCATTACGTGTGAAATGAGTCCATCAAAAATGGTGACAGGGGAACATGGATCAAACTGCCAGATGGAGGAAAAAGACTCCTTGCTAATCATACCGAATGTTTCAGATGGGAACACATTGACTCACAGGAGGGAGCTGCTTTTCTGCTGTCCTTCACACAGGTGTACTGATAGTGACAACATATTGCTGCCCCAGATAGGTGGCAGCTCTTTGAAACACAAAAGGAAGGAGTAAAAAGACCTGGAAATTTGAATTCTGCAATTACTCACCATTGGGTTAATTCAGTCCCTCACCCTTTCAGTTGCCTTCCTCAGGAGTGGAACTGTCTCATTTTATATATGAATGTGATGGCCAAGCTCCAACTTGACGAGTCTGGCCCTACCCAGAGTTAATGGTCTGAGTCCTAAATCCTGACTGCAGCCACATGACTTGCAGGGAGAGCCTTGGTGTAAAGCATCACCTCATGTAAATCTGTCATCTCTGGGAAAGTTCCTGAATGGTCCTTAGCCTTGATGGATTGAATCCTGTATGAAGATTAGAAGCAGGGATACAAGGCACCTCTGGAACCACAAATTCCTGCTTCTTAACCCAAGGCCATTCACTGTTAGAATAGGCACACAGGGAGCTGATAACAAAACTCAGCCCTTCACTCCTCCACAAGCACGATGCGGCAGCAACACAACCAGCAAGAACAACAGCTCACCTGAAAAATGAGTCAACAGGTCAGCATTTTGATGAGTGAGTGGAAGTTTTATGTTCCCAGGACAAAAGCACTAAGCAAGGCTGAAAAGTGATGTTTTCCATTATTGTGGAAATGCAGTACAGTCTGCAGCACCCAGGATGGAGTCAGGCTGATTTCAGCATTACACTCAGAGCTGACTTAATCAATGGTAGTTTAATATCCTTCTCAATTGCTATTGTCACTGCTGTTGCTCCACCTTGGCAGGGATGTCACAGCCCAGTTCATCTCGGACCAGTACGGTACCCTCAAGGATGAGCCCCTTCCAGACATATCCACTGCAAGAAGTGGTGTCACATGTAAAGAACAAGATCAGGGCTGCAATATCCAGCATAAAAAACACACAAGAACTCAATGGTAATTGGAGAGCTATTTCTGTCCACAAATGTTTCATGGGTGTTTATTTTCTCTAAACTGTAAAAATAAAAGGCATGATGCTGAAGAAAGATCTGCTTGTTTTAGGCACTGGAGAAATTATGCAGCAACAATTAGCCTTTATGCAAAGATTAATCCTTAAGTAGGGAGGTACGGGTCTCTTTTAATGCTGCTTGACTTTTCCACAGGAGGTTTTATATTTATAAGTGACTGTTCCTGCTCACACAGAAAACTTCTGTCTCTGCATCTGCTTCCCTGGAGACTTCTGAACTTGTCATCAACCTGCTCTCCCAGCCAGAGGAGCACTTCCCCACTGTGCAATGAAAATTTATCAGCTTGTCCTTCAGCATGTCTCAACAACTCAGATTATTAACTCATCTTTCAAGTGATTAATACTCCTGGGTGTTTGAGAGGCATAACTCTGCTACTTGTGAGGTGCTTGGAGGCCCTGGAAAAGAAGGCAGAAGGGGAATGCAAAGTGTGAGGTTGGACTGAGAGGCAGACTGACCCTGCTGTACCCACTCTGCTTGGGTCCCATTTTGGCTGGCCTCTGCAGGCCCCACAGCACAACCAGTGAACAGCCCTTTTTCATCTCCTTCCTTTGTACAACAATCCAGATCTGAGGATTCTCAAGGGAGTACATCTGAGAAGAAGCCATTTCACTTAGCACTGCCTAATTATAGCCATGTTGACAGCCACCGTTGTAACTTCTCTGCTAAGAGATTTTTAGTATTCATCAGCAGGCTCCTCACTGGTTGCTGCAGAGCACCTCTCAGTCATGATAATTACTAATTGGTTTTAACTTGCCTCGGAAGCATTCCTAGAATTTATGGCTGTGCTGTGAGTCGGCACAGGCCTTGTTATTCCAGTTCTGCCTTCTACTATGACAGAGGTAGGGCAGAAACGCAACATATATAAAGTCATCATGGCCTGTCTCTAAGACAAGTGATGCACTGAGAAAATGCCTGACCATGATGCACACGTTTGCGCTATGTACAACGCCATCAGCACCTCACTATAAAATCACTCCTGGGATTGCTCCTGTGGCTCTGCCCGCATTTTGAACATGCACACTGATAGAGGTGTGTATATCATTTTCCAGGAGAGCTGGTCTGTCTGTCCTTGCACATCTGGCTGAGGCAGCTAACAGGGCTGCTGCATTCAAATAGGGTCAGGGCAAGCAAAAAAGAGAAAGGGAGGACAAAGGATAAAGACCATATTTCACGGCCAGCCAGGCAAGGGTCCAGTGCTTTTGTCCAAAAGCTCTCGTGTTGTGTCCCTAAACTGCCCCTGACAGCCTTGCAGGAAGCAAAGTTGCTTCAGAAGATTGTCATGCCCCCCATTACAGCAGGGGATGTCCAAACACTGCTTTACTGGAATGTACTGGTGCCAGTAAAGAGCACCGAGGTCATGTAAAACACAGCAAGAGTAGCATGAACACAATAGTTTGTGCTCTAATAAAGGGTTGATAATCTAATCATGAAGTTGGATATGAAACAACATTCCCCCTTCCCCCCCTACCCCATAATGCAAAACAAGCACAGACTGTGCTTCACCCCAGCCTGCACCCTGGGACTCCTCCACAGCACATCCCTGCCACGGAGGCCAACGAGCCACCCCAGCGACTCTGCTACTGCATGCTGCTCCCACCAGCCTCCCCCTCCACTCCCCACCCAGCTTTCTGCCTCCCACAGATACCGCTGGCTTTCTGAGTCATGATGAACATGAATGAAGCTTCGCAGCTTGGCCCAGGAGAGCCCCTTCCCTACTTGGTTTCTGATTTCTGCACACCTGTAGTGCTGCGCTGTGGCTGGCAGCCTGGAAAACAGCCTCTGTGAACTTCTCTGACTCCCCATGCATGGCAGAAGAAGGGGATTCACATGCAGCACCTCAGCTCTGCTGGGCTACTGCTCTCAGGACAGTTCCCAAAGCATGTACCATCAACCGCTTTTCAGTGTGCAGCAGTTTCAATGCTCTCAAAGCTCGGCAGCCTCTTACCCTTGTGTCCACCCTGACCGAAGGAGACAGTTTCCTCACTCACCCTGCTCCAGGTCCTGAGCTCTCAGAAGTGCTCTGAGCATCTCAGTTTAGACACAGCAACTCCAGCGAGTGGATGATGAGGTTGTTGCAGAGGCTGGGCAGAGAGGGGTCACAGGCAGGGAGAGCAGGGTGACTGCGAGCGTGCGAGCGGCCCCGGTGCCATCATTCTGCCCAGATCAAGACTTTCCTCTGCCAGTGCCCATCCTTTGCAGGACTACCTGGGCCAGAATCCCCATGGAGACCAGTCCTGAAGTCCAAAGCATTGCAGCTAGTAAGAATTTCTGAGTTTAGAAGAGGTTCAATAACCATACCATATTACAAATAAGCTAACAATTATTTTGGGTAAGTATCAAAGCAGTAAGACTCTGCGTGCTCCCTGCAGGAGGAGGCTGCTCCAGCAGCACCGCTCTGGCTTCTGATGCTATTGTTTTAATTCAGAGATCCATCACGCAATCAGTTCTGCTACTAGTCCTTGAATCCAAATAATCTCCCTTCCATCAAACAGAAACTTTAATTTGATGAACAGACAGATGTTTCAAACTGTGACCTTTCCCAAGGTGAAGCACTCAGTGGATGCATTATTTATTGGTTTTCAATTTTTCTACAGGCAGACATGTCTATTCCATCAGGAAGGTTAAACAAGAAGATGTTTAAAAATTCATTTAAGTGCAAATGCAGTCCTTACTACTGCAGTAATTCTTTCTCTTAACTACACATTAAAGAGCAGGATGTGGTTGTGTTGGAGGATAAATGATAGCTTGTCTGAGGCAGGACTGAGAGCTTGTAGCTATCCACTGCTGGCTGCAGGTGCAGCTTAAATGGTCTCCAGCCCTTTCCTTGGGCTCATGTGCCATCCATCTGCTCTCTGAAATTGGACTGTACTTTCCTTTAAGCGTGGAGTGCCTCTCTTTGTCTCACCCAGCAGCTAAGCTCACGTTCTTTGGAGGGGACAGCATCGAGGTGCTCAGAACGGCTCCAGCAGCCCCAGCTGACCTTGCAGGGGCCTCGTTGGACTTGGCAGGGCCTTGTGCAGGGGCACAGGCAGAGGAAAGGCTCTTCATTTCGGAAGCCTCGCTCTTCTCTCTCTCTGCGGGAGAAACGAAGGTCACTCTGGAGTTGGCATTCAGACTTGTTTCTTCTGTCTCCTCAGGATCTTGACAACTGAGTGAGGCTAATTCACGTGGTTCTTTTCTTCCAGATGGTGTCAACAGACCAATGTAGCTTAAATTTTTGCAAATTGGTTAAGTAATAATTCCAACAGATGCAAGAAAAAAAAAAACTACTGGATTATGGCAAAGCAGAACAATTTGCTGAGAAATTAGCTCATTTGATTGGAAATAGTACATTACATGCCCTAGTGAATTTTTTAGAACTAGAGAAACATGCATGAATAATGTAAATAAGAACATCGTTTTGTACTCATCTGCCCAGGAAAATCAGTCCTGACACCTTGTTGGATTTGCCTCTTCTGGCTATTTGTGATGGTGACTTAGAGACTCTTCCTGATTGACTGTTCAGTCAAGTAAAAAGGAAGAATAAAACCAGTGTAGGCTCTTACATGTTCTGTTATAAAAACTGACAGTGCCTGGCCCTAACACAATGCATCATTCTCCTGTGCCAAGCCCAGGCCGGGCCCCTACACAGACTTTGCTCCTGAGCTTTGGCTGCCAATGCCATTCTCTGATTTATGCTGTGTGGCACAGAATCATTAACATGTGTTGAGCAAGTTTAAATTCCTTCATAATCGGGAGTAATCAGTAACACAGGATAAGAATAGTACGTAAAAACTGCAGCCCAAGTGATAAAAATAGCCTGGTTGAAGCACTGGAGCTGGAAGGCAGCAGAGCTCGGGGCTGCAAGACCAGGACCTTGGAGTCCCCCTCCTACACATGCATTTATAGTCTGCACAAGGTGCCGTTTAACACCCCATGCTGCATGAGACAGGGGTTTCTGCACCAGCAGAAGGATTTTTCTGTAAGCTTTCTAGGCCCTGGAAGAAAGGGCAGATTTGATAACATTTGCACAGCAGGCATTACAGCCTGGATCCCCACCTTGCTTTTGGCCCCTGGCAGAGCCCATGCATAGGCAGCCAGGCTTCAAGTCTGACCGGGTCCAGCACAGTACGGCTTTCTCGCACCCAAATCATAGAATGGTTTGGGTTGGAAGCTTCTCCCTCGAAGCCCTCTCAGATGCACCAGCAGCACTCTGAGCACGAAGCACCGTCCCGCTGCACCCCCAGAACTCACAGCACAGCCCTCAGCCTGCCACCGGCAACGTCTCACAGCACCGCCATGTCCTGCTCTTTGGGCACATCAGTCTATGGGAGCCCGGTGGGCTGCACAGGGGACATCCCTGGGGCACAGGAAGGAGCACCTGGCTCTGTGTCTGCACTGCGAGGGAAACACGGTTAGCAGGGCATGGAAGATGCAGGGACTTCCAGCCCTTTCCAGTTCTTTCCCACACTCTTAGCATGGGTGTGAAGGAAATTAAGAAGTTAAGCAGCTTGCTCTGCTATTTTTCCTCTCCTGTGACCCTGGCAACAGTGAGTAAGTGCAATGCCCATGATATACTCTTATTACCATAGTAACTCAGCCAGGAGCTGACGATTGCACAAGTAGATGCTGAAAGGGAAAGACTGCCTAAGGAAGAAATCAGCTCTCTGCTACTTGGGTGCACCACCCTATCTGCACTAGAAACTCCTTTGAAGACAGTGGGATTCCTCTGGCACACGGTGAGAGCAAATTACAGCTTAGGTCTAAGTCTGTGCTTGCAAGGCAATTTTCCTGAAGGATCCAACCATTTTACATCTAAACGGAAAGTAACCCACTCCTTATTAGAAGAGGGTGATTTTCAGCAAGGCCCTACACTGCCCTCTCTGCATTTCTCCCACTCCCTTTGAAGCAAGGACATGGGGTGCAGCTCTAGGTATGTCACCTGCAAGAACACAGGCACGTCTGCAGCTCTCTGTAACAGCATCTGCTCAATGCAAAGAGGCGGCCAACATTAATGCTTCAGCTGAGCGAGAGCAGCTGGAGCCTCCATGCACGGGCTGCCCCTGGCTGCACAGTGTCCAACCTCAGAAATCGCTGCTCTAGCTCCGGTGTTGTGGGGTGAAAAGGCCTTTGAATGGTCTGTGGTGATGAGACAGCCCCTTGCTCCAGGGTATACCATCTACCTGAAAACCTCACAACAGCAGCTGATATTTCATGCGTTTGCCTTCACAGTGCCCTCTGGGGTATGAAATCGCTGTCACACCCACCAGACAGGCGAGGAAGGACTGCAATACAAAGAAGGCAGCGAGGTACCAGGGCCATCAAGGGGACACGTAGCTGGGCAAGGATTTGAAAGCTCATGTCTCAGGTGAATATAGTATGAGTTCATAGGTGATCTCAGGGTCACCCTTCCTTTTCTAAAGCAGTAAGATCAAAGAGGACTACTCCAGGTACATGGAGCTTTGTTCATCTTTTCTTCTTAGTTTTTCCTTTTGGGCAGTAACCCGTACAACAACATTAAAATTGCTGTTCTTCTAACATTCACCACTCTTATTCAGGGGCATAAAATTTCTGCTCAGTATCCAAGGAGTGAGGGACGCAGAGGAGCAGGATGAGACTATTTTGGCAGTCATGGAAACCAGGACTCTGTGAAGGTGACATTAGGTAGTGATCACCCTTCGAACTCCATCCTTCCCAGCAGCCCAGGACACCTCCCTTCATAACACAGGAAAAAACATGACCATCACTGACATTATGCCATGGTGGGAAGTAGCAAAGTCCTGCCACACAGTCCTGCCTAGTTGCATAAAAACGTTTCAGGAAGGTTTTCATAACCTTTCCACTGAGTGCTGTTAACCGCTACAAGGGCCAGGCTCAATTATGCAAGGTTTCCTCTTAAAATTTCTGGTCAGTGATAACTCAAGCCCCTCTTTACCCCTACCTAGAAACCTGCAAAAGGGAAACCTCTCTCCAGCAAGCTTCCCTTGAGTCCTGAAGCTACATAAAAATGTATATATTGTGGCGGGGAGGGGAACTGGAGCATTCATCGGGGAACACACAAAACATAACTCATATAAATGAGGAAGATAGATATATTCATGTATATATATATATATATGTATATATCTGCTTATGTGTGCATATAAATCCTGAGAGATCTCTCCCCTCCCTTGCTGCTGTGGATAGCAAATCTCTGTCCTCCTGGGGCACAAGGCTGCCTGTGCTTCTGTCCCCATCTCATGCTTCTCGCCGTCTTTGGCCGACAAAGTCGCAGCGCCCAGAAAGGCATCTGCCGCTATTAACAACCCACATGAGCAGAATAACCAAAATGCTGCACTGGGAGACCAGAAGCAAGCATAAAAGAATCCTGCTGCCCTGTTGCTGGGTCTTCCCAAGCTTTACTAGCAGAGAGTAACAGCTAACCCCGCTTCTCACCCGCTTGGTGTTTCAGGGCTAGGGCTGGTGCTGGAGCTGGGGCCATGCTGCAGGGTTGGGCTGAGTCTCAGCACACACAGGACATGGGCTATGTGGATGGGCAAGAGGAAAGTTTCTTGCTTCCAGTTCTGGCTACTCACCAAAACCAAAGCCCCAAAGCATTGCCATCGTCGGGACCCTGGAAAGCTGTGCTGGGGCAGAGGATTGATTCAGCGGGGGTGCTCGGGGGAACCCACAAAACTTTCCCCAAAGCACAGACCATGCCTGCACCAGGCACGTGATTGATAGTCACACCGAGATGAAAGACCTGCTTGGCCAGAGTAAAGACTGCCATCACGGTGCTGCCATTGCAATTGGATGCTGTAGTGCACACGCTGAAATATAAGAGAGTAAACTGAAAGAAAGATGGGCCTTTCATTTCCCCTGTACCTGAGCTGCAAGGAGGGTATTTCTAATTGAAAGGAAAGTGAATAAACTAATGAGCTGCTGCTTCTGTTACAGGAAAAATTAATAGTGTTGTCGTAAATGTCTCCACGTATCTCAAGTGACAGTTGAGGGGAATTATTAGCATTTGACCTTCTTTGTCTCACATCTGTGTTACTGGGTAGCACACACACCGCCCGTGTGCCAAAGCCTCACAGATCGCCCACGACCCAAAACGTACTAAGTGAAGTATTGAAGTTCCAGGTTAACTGAACTCAGTCAGATGAAGAAAGACACAAAACTTTTGACTGTGTGTAGAGCTTGATGAAATAAAGAGAGAAATAGCGTCAGTCTGGTCTGTGCTCAGGTCAGGAGCTCCTAACGAAGACCTCTGTTTCATTTACCTCCCCCTTGAACAGACACAAGCCTCTCGCCATTCTCCTGAACACTCAACCTTTTTTTTTTAACATTCCCTGAATCCTGAAGGCCATCACCTTTGCTACACTTCAAAGAGGACTTGTTTCACAGAGATCACCAAGATGATCTGAGCCTGCACAGAGCTCAGTTTACACAATTCCTACTGGGTGTAAAACACTGTCTCTGCGTGCTTATTGCTCACGCATGAAACTCATGGTGAGCCATTGACCTACAGCAGTCAGGAGGTGATGGCAGGGGAGAGTAGACAGTCCTGATGGCTTTCATAGCAAAATCTGAGGGGGAAACAGCCATCCCCTAAGTAAATGTGGCAGTGAAGGGGACTCTTTTCCTCTGGCAATACAGCTCCCATGATGGGGCATCTGCCACCACTGCTAGGACATCCAGCATTTCACCCCCAGACAAAACCGGACTTGGACAATTAACTTTGAAAGTTAATGCCGTATTTTACCCACTCTTCTCTTGAGCAGCTAATGGGAAAGTACTTGAGGGAACGCCTTTATTTCTAATCACAATCAGAAAAGGCCTTGCTGCAAGCATTTCAGTTACCAGAAATGGAGCCAGGCTGACCAGCCAGCTCATACCTCCATTCTCGCTGGTGTCAGACACCAGCAGGTGCCGAGTGTGTCCAAACCCCCAGTGCACCTGCACACATCTTTTCCCTGAAATCTCTTTACCACAGGAAAAAACGAAAGGTGATACATGCCAGTCCCTAGCTTGCTTCTAAAATACTAATGGAAATGGAAATTGAGGTCAGAGACAATACTATGGCTTTGTATGCGACAGCCTGCACTTAAGGAAACAGACTGGAAAGAGTCCAGGGCAGAGGAAAGATGAAAAGGAGAAGAAAGTGGAGATAAAAGTCAGTGGAGCGGCTGGAGCATGTGCTAACGCTGGGGGAGATTCTGCAGCTAATGATGAGATGACAGTGTGCAAAGAGATTTGAAAAGTGGAAAGCCAGACTGGGAAGCCAGATGAAAAGCTGGAAAAGGCAGGTACTGACGTGTGTGTGATCAAGGAAAAAGGCTGGAGAGAGCAAGAAAGTGGGAACAGCAGAACAGAAAGGCTTTCTGAAAGAAGAGACATCTGTCATCTACTTTGCCAGGCTCAAAGGAAAGCAAAAGCAGTCCGTGGCATTGCAGCCCTCTCTGCAGCAGGTGGCTTGCAGGCTCCATCCCCAGCCGGAGCTCTGGGGAGTCGCAATTAAATGCAACGAAGCAGAATGAGATAGGCTGGAGCATTGCAGCATGGCAGTGCCTGATGCCTGGGAGTCGTTCCTCTGATCTGCAAGGAAAATGGTGCTCACAGTCCTGCTAAGAGCCAGAAAAAAAAGAAAAAGAAAGAGAAAGTTCAAGTTTACTATATGGTGGTAAAACATGGAATTCTGTAGCAGCAGGGGAAGGAGCCCTGAGACAGATCCAACGTCACATTCCAGCCCCAGACCTCGCACCCTCATGGCTCGCTCTAGGGGTCTCAGGAGCATTGCTGTCAGGGTAGTATTCTTAGGAGCTACCTTACTTAACAAGTGTGAGGACTCTGCAGCTTGCACAGCTGTTTGCAGGCTGTTTTCTGAGGAGCAGAGGGCACTGAGGAGTTGTGCATGCTTTCTATTCAGCAAGGCAATCTCAGTCTCAGCTGTGTGGAACTGGATATTTAAGCACTCACACCCTCTCCTTGCACCGAGTGTCAGCTCAGTTGGTTATCCTCTGCTCTCTGCTCCAGCCCCACTGGAGAGGGAAACCCAGCCCTTGAGATCTCTCCTGGCATAGAGGTACAAAGACACCTGCCTCCAGCCCATGCGCTGGGATCCACAAAGGGCCTGTTTCCATTAAAGCCAAGAGCAACCCGCCTTCGGGCCAGCCTCTGAGCTTCCTTATCACAGAATCACAGAACCACAGAATGTTAGGGATTGGAAGGGACCTCGAAAGATCATCTAGTCCAATCCCCCTGTCGGAGCAGGATTACCTAGATCATGTCACACAGGAACGCATCCAGGCGGGTTTTGAATGTCTCCAGAGAAGGAGACTCCACAACCTCTCTGGGCAGCCTGTTCCAGTGTTCAGTTACCCTCACCGTAAAGAAGTTTTTCCTCATATTTATGTGGAACCTCCTGTGTTCCAGCTTGCACCCATTGCCCCTTGTCCTGTCAAGGGATGTCACTGAGAAGAGCCTGGCTCCATCCTCATGACACTTGCCCTTTACATATTTATAAACATTAATGAGGTCACCCCTCAGTCTCCTCTTCTCTAAGCTAAAGAGACCCAGCTCCCTCAGCCTCTCCTCATAAGGGAGATGTTCCACTCCCTTAATCATCTTCGTGGCTCTGCGCTGGACTCTCTCTAGCAGTTCCCTGTCCTTCTTGAACTGAGGGGCCCAGAACTGGACACAATATTCCAGATGGGGCCTCACCAGGGCAGAGTAGAGGGGGAGGAGAACCTCCCTCGACCTGCTAACCACACCCCTTCTAATACACCCCAGGATGCCATTGGCCTTCTGGGCCACAAGGGTACATTGCTGGCTTATGGTCATCCTGCTGTCCACTAGGACCCCCAGGTCCCTTTCCCCTACGCTGCTCTCCAACAGGTCTGTCCCCAACTTGTACTGGTACATGGGGTTGTTCTTGCCCAGATGCAGGACTCTACACTTGCCCTTGTTATATTTCATTAAATTTCTCCCCGCCCAACTCTCCAGCCTGTCCAGGTCCCTCTGAATGGCTGCACAGCCTTCCGTTGTGTCAGCCACTCCTCCCAGTTTGGTGTCATCAGCGAACTTGCTGACAGCGCACTCTAATCCCTCATCCAAGTCATTAATGAATATATTGAATAGAACTGGTCCCAGTACCGACCCTTGCGGGACTCCGCTAGACACAGACCTCCAACTGGACTCTGTCACATTGACCACCACTCTCTGGCTTCTTTCCTTCAGCCAGTCCGCAATCCACCTCACTACCCGATCATCCAGACCACACTTCCCCAGTTTAGATGCGAGGATGCTGTGGGAGACCGTGTCAAACGCTTTACTGAAATCGAGATAGACCACATCCACAGCTTTACCATCATCTATCCACCGGGTAACATCCTCATAAAAGGCTATCAAGTTGGTTGAGCATGACTTCCCCTTGGTGAAGCCATGCTGAGTGCCCCTAATGATCCCCCTATCCTTGATGTGCCTAGAGACAGCACCAAGGACAAGTTGTTCCACTACCTTTCCGGGGATGGAGGTGAGGCTGGAGGTGAGGCTGACCGGTCTATAGTTACCCGGGTCCTCCTTCTTGCCCTTATTCCCATCTCAGATGGTGATGGGAGCAGGAGAGGTGTGAGCCAAGCATGCCTGGCACTGGGGAGCCAGGCACCTGTGTCCCCACCTCTTCCTTGCAGCCTCTGCAGCTCTGCAAACCTGGGACACCTCCTGGACGAGGAGTCCAGGACATCTAGCGATGGCTTCACTGCCATCAAGGAGAGTCAAGGAGAGTGAAGGGAGGTTCAGCCCTTAAGGCTGAATGTCTCAGAGAGGCCAAACCCACGCAGAGTCTGTACCACAGCCTGCCAAAGCGAGCAACATGTTCAGTCACAACATGTGGGTTAGCCACTCCCATGGCACTGTGTGCTCATGGCCATGAGGAACACCAGGCACTCACCAGTTCAGGTCTTCCCATCTCAGCCTGGGATGCTGCTGCCTGCTCTCCATGAGAAATCAAGGACTCAAAGATTACTGCCTTATCTGTGTACTGGCACCATTCCCTGATGCTCCAAAACTTCCCATATGAGGAGAGGCTGAGGGAGCTGGGTCTCTTTAGCTTAGAGAAGAGGAGACTGAGGGGTGACCTCATTAATGTTTATAAATATGTAAAGGGCAAGTGTCATGAGGATGGAGCCAGGCTCTTCTCAGTGACATCCCTTGACAGGACAAGGGGCAATGGGTGCAAGCTGGAACACAGGAGGTTCCACATAAATATGAGGAAAAACTTCTTTACGGTGAGGGTGACCGAACACTGGAACAGGCTGCCCAGAGAGGTTGTGGAGTCTCCTTCTCTGGAGACATTCAAAACCCGCCTGGACGCGTTCCTGTGTGATATGGTCTAGGCAATCCTGCTCCGGCAGGGGGATTGGACTAGATGATCTTTCGAGGTCCCTTCCAATCCCTAACATTCTGTGATTCTGTGATATACATACAAAAGCAGCCCAAATCCAAGGCTTCAGCAGTAGGAGTGATGGGAGACTGATGGTATGTTTAAGCACCCTCCTGAGCTAATCTTATATGAGCAACTGCTCGTGAGGATCCAGTAGCCAAGTTCCCGACATGAATATGCTGCATTAGTTGCATTTGCTTTTGTTTCTATTAGACAAATGTTTCTATTATTTGTCTCATTACATGACAACACCCACAAAGCAGCCAAATAGCTTTTGCAAGCTGCTTTTTAGTTGCTTCATGCCGGTAAAGAGTAGTTATGCTTGTCTTAGGAAGTCAACCTACATCCTTTCAGCTGTTATTATCTCGTCAAATGGGCCAACCTCATGCTAGCTAGTTCTTGCTCTGTCTTGTTTCAGTCAGTTGGCACAGTGGCTCTCTCAATGTTAATGGAGTAATTTCAGAAATAAACACCCAGCTTAACCCTGCTGTACCCTTAGGAAAAGTCCTCTCCACTGTGAAGCCTTTTTGGCATTTCTCTTCTCTTCTACTGGCTCACAAAGGCACACATGCGAGAGGTCAAGCTCCTCTTTATGCCACCTGCAGAAATAGTGGCTTTGACAATAAGAAAATACAGCCAATGTTTCCTCCCTGTCTTAAGCTAAACTCATAAGTCATCTTTTCTAGAGGAACCAAAGAAGAGGAGGACCAGAGCAAGGAGGCCAGAGAATCTTACTGCTGGCAAACATCCAGGACTTTGCATTCAATGAGGGGGTGGTTAGCATATGTGGCTGGGGGCAGTGCCACGTTCAGGGCCTTGTTTGCTGGGCTCTTTGCACATTTCACCTGAGGCAATGACGGTATTTAGAAAAAAAGACAATAATCCTAAAAGCAGGAAACGCCAAATCTCCCTGTGCAGGGCACAGAGCCCTGAGGCTGGGGTGCAGAACCAAACCCCCTCTTTTTGTTCCCTGGGATTTTTGCATCCAGGGCCATGCTGTAGTGTGTTCCCAGTCCCAGCAAGGGAAGCATAGAAAATCTTTCTTTAACCCTGAAATAGCCTGCAACTTGCTGGTTTCTGCAAGGAGGTGGCAGATGTGTCCTTAGGCCCTTCCAGTTGAGCAGATATTCCAAGCACCAGACACTACTGTCCATCACGCAGGAAAGCCGATGCCTGTTTTATCCCATCTTTCACACTCACTTTCTCTTTTGCTATGACCTGTGCAGAAAGATTGTGCTTTGTGAAGGTTAATAAGATATTTATTCTACATTTGTTCTTTCCATTTAAAGCTTAATTACTGCCCTAGAAAGCTCCAGCCCTTGGAAATCAGCATCTTTGTGTAACAGGAAGATGGAGCCCTCAGTTATTTCACACTACATGAAAGACGTGCCATGTCAGTTCATGTTATAAGGTAGATCCACCTTCTGTCAATCAATCATAGGTTTTCCTCAAGTGCTCTCTACTCCCCGCTCTCATTCTGCTTCTTTCTTGCTGATCCCTTTCAAGCCTCACTCCTCCCTTGCTCTTTGACACCCCTGTGAGGACACCTGGCTGGAGTGCATGGTCTCCAAGCCTGGGAGATCCTTCAGCCACTTGGGGAAAGGTTTCCTTTCCATGAAGGCACTTCCCTATTTGGTTGACAATTCCCCTCCAGAGATGCTCTCAAGCTGTCTGCATGATGTGCTACCTGTCTGTCCCCTGGGCCGAGTGCCTGTCTCCCTGGCGATGCCTTCGCTGGTACATAGCTATGGGCCTTGAGAGACAAGGTGAGAAGGCCCAGAAACCCAAGAGAAGCTAAAAAGGGTCACTGCAAATGCAGGGCTAGCTCCATGCAGAGCATGTGCACACTCTTCTGCGGGGGCTTCTAGCTACACCAGCCTGGCGCAGCACAAGCTGGGATGCAGGGAGAACTGACCCCCCCTGCACGGCCCGCTGGCACCAGCGCCCCACACCGAGACCTGGTAATGAGATGGCAACATCATCTCTGGCACCTCCATCCAACCTGGGTAACGGGGCAGAGCCAAGCCCCATGGTATCGCACTGGGGGAAGTGTGCATTTGAGCAAGAAGAGCAAATAACACATCAAGTCAGAAACTTCTGCCAGGCGGGATGCAAAGCAGCACAGGCCAAACCTCCAGACTGCATCAGCAGAGCACGTTACGCTGAGCTGCACTAATTAGTAGCCTAAAGAGAAATGGCATCAGCATGGATGAGTTCTCTCTGAATCAAGTCTCCCCGCAGAGACCTGCTTGTGCATCAGCCCTTTCTGCAGGCATGGCACCAGCTTCCAGCGCTGGCTGCAGGTCGTGTTGGGCTTCTCCCATGCTGAGGTCAGGTGTGCCTGGCAGGCACCTTAGGGGCCAAGGAGAGAGGTGGGGTCGCCTAGGCCCATAGAGCCAAGATGTGCTGGGCAGGAAGCTGAATGCTCTTTTGGGAACACTTCTGTTCTGGGCCACGCGACTTCCCGAGGAGGCAGGTAACTGGGTCACCGGGAGGTGCGAGAAGTGACTCCTCAAGTGTCAGCAGGGAACATTTGCACTGGGGTGTGTTTCTGAAGTCAGGATTATGTGTGTTCTCTGAGCTTTATACAGTCACCTCTGTTAAGAGAGGAACAGCCATATGTCTAATGAGGTTTAAGATTTTAACAAATTATTCACCAGAAGGTTACTCTGAACAACAATGTTTTTAGCATGGCCCTTGAATACATAAATACAAATGATCATATAATAATGAAAATATTGGGGGTCCCTCAACAAGTCTCATTCATGGCTTTTTCCAACACACTCTGAAGTTAATGGAGCAGTTACAATTCATCAAACATACATAGATATTACTGTGGGCAAGATAAAACATTCCTAAATGTAGCTGCATGCCTCTTACAGACTTGCTACGTTTAAGAGGTGAGCATCCTTCCAAGGCCAGTGCCACAACTGCAGTTATTCAGAAGGAAAAAATACACAACCTCTGTATTTCAGTTTGAGATAACTTGATGAAAGCAAATCCAAAGAACATGTGCAACTCAACTTTGCAAAGCTTCATTTTTAACATTTACTTTGACATAACATAGTTGTTGTATTGGTCATTTAGCCCAAAATGATTCAAAATTTCTTGGTTACCTAAAGAACAAGTAAAGAGAACAGCAGCCAGCCCTCTCCCAGCATCACAGAAAGGGAGGAGCTCTTTGGCTCTCCATACCAACCTGTTGCCCTCCCAGTGCAGGACTACATGCTGCTGCACAGTTGCATCCAGTCTTACCAGAAGGGCATCAGGTTATGACACTCCACATTTTCCTGCTGAAAACTGCTCCACTCTTGGAAAAAAACTCTTTTGTAATGCTTGTCCTAACTATCTTTTGCTGTGCTATACTATTAGCAAGATTTTCTTGAGCCATATCATCCTGAGCATCTATAACCTGCGATAGCTAGTGCCAAAGCCTATACATTTAATGCAAAGAGAAACAACTCTTTCAAAGCATTCTGTTTTGCAGTCTGCTTTTAGTCTTATAACCTGTGCACCTTCCCTTCACCCATATTGCTCAGGTTTAGCTCAGACATGATTGCTCTGAAGTCTGAGGTGGTGGCAGGGCTGTGTGGTCTAGCTAGCTGCGAGTGGATGCTCTTTCCTTGCCTTGGGAAGGCACCTGTGACAAGGTGCCTAATCCTGTCTCTCCTTCCCCGTTCCTTTCTTCTGCCCATGTATGGCTACAGCCTTTCTCATGGTGGCATTTCCTCCTTCCTTTCGAGAGCAGAGGGTTATGTGACATCAGATGTTGGCCCACAAGGGCAGTGGCTGAGATGATGGCTGAGCCAGCTGAGGAGGTTTAGGGCTGAGCTTCCAGAGCTGTGCAGAGGGAAGCTAGCATCTTTTCCTCCAGCAATGTTTTTGCTGTTTAGTTTGCATTTCTGCTTTGGGCTGAGAGGTAAAATATTCTATAAAAAGAAGGCGGCAGCTCAGCAGCAGCCTTCTCAGTGTGAAGGGGCTGGTGCCCAAAAGTTTTTGGGTACAGGCTTTTGCTTGGTATCCCAGAAAAAGACAGTAGCGCTCTTTTTGCAGGCCTCGCATGTAACAAATTTATCCAAACTTTAAAACAAACAAACCAACCAACCAGTAATAATAGAGGCGAGTCTCTCGTCTTCCACTGCAATAACAAGGTTAAACCATTCAAGATGTCGTCACCGCTCTGAGAGGTACCTCTGGTTACAACAGCTCTGATGCAGGGAGGGGAAACTCCTTGCGGAAGTGTCAGGACATGCCCAGCAGTGGTGATGCGTAATGTTTCCTGTAATCATGGGATCTTTCATTAAATATGATAGGAAAACAACATATGCCATGCTAGAAAAGCCACCCGTGCTCCGTGTACTGCAGCTGCAGCCCGTGAGGTGGCAGAAGGAAGCGGGTGTTCCTGCAGGCTCAGCCCACCCGGGGCTGCGCTTATCTTCAGTGCTGGTATTCTGAATTTTGAAAAGGCAGGCAAAAGAAAAACCAACTGAAGAACAGAAGAATGTTTAACTTTCATGTAAAAATTTTCCTGAGGAGAAGAGGATAAGCTACTAAGTGGGTTATTTATATACATCAAAAACAATCAAGAGAAGTGCAGATAATAAAGTGCATGTCTTAGCTCCCTTTTAGCACCACGTATTTCAAAGAGGTAAGGCAAATAATAGCAATGGCCTGGAAATATTTTATGCCTCCTTGTGAAGTGATGACTGCCAAGAAGATGCCTACAGACAGCTCTGTTGCAATACAAATTGGCACTTTATCAAACCAGCTCCCTACCAAGCCCACCTGGCCTGTATGTTTATTGACTTGTTTATTGACCAGATTTATATCTGGTAGTAATGAGTTAAAAAAAATTGAGCTTGTTCAGCTCTTCAGTCTAACGCATATTAATGCCCTGAAGGAAAGCAATACATTAATTTATTCAGGAAGCAGCAATCATCCTCTCAAGCTCCAAGAAACCTGGGTCCTAGTGAAGCTTCTGGGGGAATCCCAGAATACAACTTGCCCACACAACCCACGGCTCTGTGCTTCCCTTTCTAGAGAAGACACAGTGGTAGCGTTACTGAATGGCTTCCCCTATAGCCATGTACTTGGGGGGTTTGCTTCCTGGCAGAACTGTGCCTCAAGTAGAAGGGTCCTATATGTATGTTAAGCTCCTGAGTGTCCCTTTACTAGACTCCCAGCGTGTCCCACCTCCGCTGCGATTCTCTGCTGACGGAAAGGAAGCTCATGACAACAGCCAGTCTCATCCTATATTGCAAAGGACTTTTAAACCACAGCTGCAATATACTACTCTGCCCAGTGTGATAGCTCAGCAATATGACTTTACTATTAGTTTATCAGAAAAAGACCACAGAAAACCTAAGAATGATCTGCTTAATTCCCCTGCTTGGCAGGGGAAGGGAGGTCAACATGAGCTCATCACATCTCAGACAGCAGAGATGCCCTGCAAAAGACCCTCTGTGTGTCTGCTGCCTGTGCAACCCCCAGTGTGATGAGAGCTCACACTGTTGCACTCAACCACAAAGCACAAAGTCCGAGGAAAACCACCTTGACTCAGTCTGCCCCTCGCTTCTGCACACGTTGCTGCTGGGCAGGGGTCACGTGTATTTCCCAGATAAAGGTAAGTGAGGTCAGCTTAGACTGTCTTTATAGTAGATCTTAATTAGACTGCCTGTGGACTACATACCTTCCTTGCCACCGCCGCTCTGAGGAATAAGGCTCGCTGGCCATTACCCAAGGAGTTTTACTGGCCAGCCAGCTGAGCTGCCTCTGCTCTGGAGCCCCTGCAAGCAGGGCCCACAGCATTCAGTGCTCACTGGCTTGCCCTGCAATGCCAGCCCTGTTCGCACCATCTGCAGAAAGTACTTGAGGGAGGGGTCCCTTTTGCTATGAGGCTCTATATTCCCTTCATTAACTTAAATCTCCATAGAGCTCCCCCACCAGCTGGCTGACACCACCTCCTCAAGAACCTGCAGTGCTTCTCACAGATCCAGCACAAGCATGAGGCACTCACCACTGGGAAATGTTCCTGCTCTGCTGCTCTCTGGGTACTGACAGGTTGTTCTGCCTTTGGAAACCGTAAGTCCTTCCTAGTGGGGCCAGCGTGGTGCTTTTCTATAACTACAGAGCTTAGTACTCCTACAGCACCACTGTGTCATTAACATTGCCATAATTTGCTGATGATCCTCATTTGTTTCTCTCATGCTGGAGTTTTGGGCTAATGCAGATATCCCCAGCAAAAAGATGGTTGTACGGTCATTTGCACCTGAGAATTTCTTTGGATTTAGTGCCAGTGCTCTTAGTCATAATAAAAAGCCTTACCCCAAAAAGTGAAAAAGCAGTTGAGCAGCACAGCTAATCCATGTTTTCCCATGGATTTATAATTGGATACTCTGGTGTCCAGCAAAATACAAACTCCCACCAAAATTTGTGTAGGTGGGATGCAGTGTCTTTTCCGTGTGGATTCTGTAGTGTCTGAGAGCAAAACCCGCACTGCGGCTTGCAGGGCCTTGGGAGGATGCTCTGTGCATGGACGGCTGCCTCTGCTGATTAACTGCTCCCTCGGATTTTGACTGAAATCAGCCAATGGGCCCAAAATTGCTGGTGGGACAGACTGAATGGTCGCATAAGCCTCCTTTCCATGGGAAAACACTCCAGAAGAATCCATGGTCAGATCAACTGTGTGCATGTCGCTAACTGCGCTCTCAGTAAGCCAATTTACCTCAACCAGTCTGGTCCTGTCAAAAAAATGTAACTACTAATATAGGAGACGTGCCAGTAAAGCCTAAGTAGCTCTGATAACGTTGTGTATGGAAAAGAAAGACTAAGATAAAGTCAATGGAAAGAATTTAAAGCCGGGTGAGATCTGAGGCTGAAGCAGAGCCCTGGCATAGCCAGGAGCCTTGCGCTCTGCCGAGCTCTTCCATCTCTGTGGCAGAAGTACCCCCAGCACTCATAAAGGCTCCCCCCGAGAGGAGAGACTGCTGAGGACCGATCGCAGGGTACTACACTCCTCCTGAACAGAAAGCCCTTAAAAAAGCAGTCATCATCTTAACTGCTGCCTCTGTCTGTTGGCAACAGAAAAGAAATCAGAGCTACTTCTGAGATAGTGAGCTTGCACAGGCTGGGCTGTTGTACTGCAGAGGCAACACCAGCGGATGTTGTGCTAGAAATAAATTGAACTCTATAGCTTGAATAGATGCCAAGGAGCAAGTCTGATCTCCAAAACAGCAGCTAACAGACCACGAAGAGAAGTTGGCAGGAAAATGCAGCAATCAGCTGTTGAGAGCTGTGACAGGTCCTGCAGATGAGGAGCTTGGGGCCGGGTACCACATTCTCTCGTATCATGTGCAAACTGCAAATGAACAACCGCATCTCTTTTAAATTCACTTGTGGGCCTTCCAGAACGAGTCAAACACAGGCAACAGCATTCAAACCAGCAGAGGTGGGCTGGATTTCTCGCAGTATTTCTATATCATTCATAAGGCTTCATTAAACAGAGAGCAGAACCAGAGAGGAGGCCAAGCACAGCTGTTGTCTGAGCATTTGCCAGGCACCTAATGCTAGTGGAACTGTGCATGTCAGTGTCAGTGAGCAATGCAGCCCATAGTATTACAGAGGATTATCTCTTAGGATGCCTTGCAAGCAAATCAAAGTTCAGAAATTCTTAGTCCCACCTTCCTTAGATGTTAAGGAATAATGTTATTCATAGCTGACATTATCTGTCATGATACTACTTCTGTCCTTGTTCAGACGAGGGCTGGCTAAGGCTCCACTGTGACGTGTGCCATTTGATTGCTGTTAGCCCCATTCAAAGCCAGTGATTGAAGGGCAGAAATGGAGATGTTACTGGAGAGGAGCTACCCCAAAGGGCTCAGGGTTTAACTTCTCTATGCTCTGCTGTGTGTCCAGTAGAGACTTTCACAGCAGGCTGGAACACGTTCGCTAACACCAGGCTTGTCCAGCCTGGACTCAGCCCTTTCTTTGAAGAACAGATATTGGATACTTTTTGAGGATCACTGGTATTGTGCTGGATATCATTGACTGGTCTTTCTGTCACTGCACAATGGAACAGCTGTTTTCCCCTTGGGGTCTAAGTAACAGGATCTGGAGGCCTTTACTAGAGGTCACCTGACACTTTTGGTTAGAAGGGCCATTACTAGACTGTGCCAGGGCAAGTAACCTTAACACTACAATCTGCTGTCTCCCTCATCATGAGCAGCATAAGAGCTGCAGGCACTCAGGAGCAACCAGGCTTTCTACTGTGTGATCAAGTTGGTTCATCATTTCTGCTCCAGCAAGTCCCACCTAAAACTCTTCAGGATTCACTAAAGTTAGATGAGACACAACATGCCAGTATGCTTGCTGGTTTAATATCCTCTCGCCATCATGATTTGTCGTAACTGCTAAAACCAAATATTTTGCATTGAAAAAGTTGTTGACTGAAGTGATCAGAGGTTTCCACAGCCACGATGCCTTTGCCCAGGGCAGGATGCCGATGTGTCAGGGTCTCTGTGCATTGTGCAGCATACCCAGAGAGAGACTGCAGCCACATCTAACACCAGTGCTGAGATTTAAGAATGTAGACATCCCATCATAAGACAGCTGAGGGCAGGGGATCCAGCATCTGAAATTGGTGCACTCCACAGGATCGTAAAAAAACAGAGGTGAACAGTGCGCCTGCCAACTGTGCCCTTCACTGATTCTTTAGCATTGTCATATAATTCTCCCCAATAGCCCTGAACAACTTCACAGAGACTTGACCAAAGCCTTTTCTCTTGCCTGGGCTGTGCTATGCACAAGGGTGGTTCCTTCCACATCCTCCTCTTTCCCAAGACAAACATTTCTGCCTTCTTTGCAGGCAGGTGTGGTAAAAAGCCACCTCCACTGCTGAGCCAGCAAAGCCACACGTTCTTTCCCTTATCATCACTGTTTGCCCAAGCACCTCGCCCCTGGCAGCGCCTCTCTGAGCAAGGAGAGCTTCAGGCTCTCGAGCTGCGTAGAGCACAAAGGTCGTTTCCTGATCCAGGCCGAGGTCTAATTAGTGGAGTTAGGAGCTGCAGTGTCTGTGAGGACAGTTAGCGAGGCTCTGTGCTGGCACAGGGCTGCGGGGTTAGAGCGATGAGGAAGGAGGTTGATCTTCAGAGTAGCTACATCAGTCTGAGCCCTTCCACCAGTCTGTTCTACATACACAGCTGCATCTGGGTACTGCTGGAGGCTTCCAAGTCAAAGGTACTGTCAGGGTATCCATAGTGGTTAGCGAACATCAGGCTTTGCTGTTTCCTTCATGGAAACTTTGCCTGGCATATGGGAAGGGACACCCAGAGAAAGACCTGGGGAAGATCCTCAGGACTTCTGGGCAACCAGTAAAGCAGTCAGGACAGTGGCTCCAACAGGACTGCTGGACACCGGTGAGACCTGGACCTGGTCACATTGGGGAGCAGGTTGAGTCTGCAGTGTATGTCCACTGAAGTCCTGCATGTCCACAGCACAGTCTGAGGAAGTCAAGAGAGAGATACAGGTGTCCTGTTTATAGACACTAATGGAAACCATGGGAACAGACTGGGATCTGACTATACAAAATCTCAAAAAATAATTGTAAATGGGAAGCCATCCGCAGGGCCAGCCTTTTTACTAGTGCTGGTCCCACAGGGACCTGTTCTTAGCAAAGCACTGTTCAATACTAGATCAAGCTCTTTGGTTTATCAAAGAGAAAGGTAAAAAAGGGAGCTGATCCTGATTTTAAATATCTGAGGAAAAGATTTCTCTCACCAAAGAACATGTTACAATATCAGAGAAAAATATAGAAGCAACAAGCCTGGGAGATCATTTTCAGTCTAAATTTATCTTGCTTAAAGGTGCACATTTTAAAATAGGGAACAGGTGAACTGTGCAAGGGCTCAGGCTGTGCTGGCAGCCTTTGGTTCGAGCTCTGCACAGCTGGAGTTACTTGTTACTGTGGTGCTGGGACACAGGGGACAGTGCCAGGAAGAGCCCGGAACAGCTGCTTCGGAGAAGGGTACACTGGAGGTATGGGAGTAGGAAGGCTCGGGTGCAGGATGGTAAGGGGTTGCAGTCTTGGTTTGGGGATGGGGAGAGAGTGCAGCAGGCAGGTCTTGAAGCTCTACACCCATCCAAGCATGGACAGGATCAGGCCTTTGTTTTCTAACCTGGTCTTTTTTGCCCATGGCAGCATTGTAAAAGACAATTCCCCATTGGGACAGACGTGCAAGGCTCCAGCAGCAGGCATTTCCACTTCACTTCATTGTAATTTTTTAGCCAAGCTGCAAGAGCACGGTTTTTCAAATTAGCTTCACAGACCAGGAGTCAGATTAAAATGAGTCTTTTTTTTTAATCAGGTAGTTTAAATGAGCGCTTTAAATTTTTCTAGCCTAGTAAATACTGATGTGCAAAGTCTGTACCTAATGTTACCTTATAACCAGCTCTTGTTTCTTTTCAGCTCTGGGACTCTCCGTTAAGTGTTATTCTGTCTTGCCTGATTAGAGATGTGCACTGAGCGTTTTCACAGAAGCATAATTCATACTCCTTGGTTTTCTCCTGCAGTTTCCAAGCAAAAGCCAGACTAAAGGACTGAGTGAAAACGCAGCCCTCTGCCTGTGCTGCTCAGACACCAGCCATATAACAGGAAAAGGGACTTCCATTCCTCCATCTTGTGGCAGTCTGTCTTAAGAGTAAACTTAGGAGCATCTACTGGGACATGACTGTGGGCTTCATATAACCCCAGTAACTCAGCTGCAGTACTTCTGACAATCGGTATGTACGTTCCACCTCACTGCCCTGCAAGTAATGCCTTTTGCCTCTACTCAGCTACAGTCTTTTGGCATTGCTGGCTGCTTCCAGAAATGTGCTTTTTTTCTGCTCCCACATCCCCCAGTGTACTGCTCTGCTGCGGCACTCTGGGCTCTTTTGCAGAAAGCAACGGGAATCCAGTGGCCTGGTGCAAACCACATCATTCCCCTGATTTCTCTTGCCAGGTCCTATTTATCCACCAGTGCTTGTAAGCTAGACCTTACTATGTTCAAAGCACTGTCCGCAGCTGGCAGGAAACGCTGGCGATCAGAGCAATCCTCACAGCTCAGTTTGCAGCAGCCTCTTTGGATTCCTGCCTGTAAGTCATGCAGTGACTTCACTGTGAGTGTAACAGGCCATCTGAAAAGGAAGAAGTTGAAATCCAGCAGATGTTTCTCTCCGATCTCCTCCTGAAGCAGCAGACTGCTGGGGCTGAGCCAGCACTGCAGACCTGGGAAAACCAGCAGTGTGTGTGTGTGGCACTTTCGGATGTCCCAGGCTGCTTTCCTTCCATGGGGAACGTCCTGCAGCCGCAGAGCCCTTTCCTGTGTGCTGACTCTCTGTGCTCATTCTGGGATGTGTCATTCTGGGATGCACCCTTGGCCTTCGCTTCCTTGCCCAGCAAGATTTCACATGCTGTTTGGACAGCAGAAAGAGCTTCCCACCTCGGCCTTAGCAGTTCCAGAATGGCAATGAAATCTGCACGTGGATGACTGAAAGACAGATGGAGAGGCTGGCTGTGGATGAGAAGTAACTGCCCCTTCTGCAAGGCACAATAAGCAGCTACCAAAATATTTGCTAGTACGAGGGTGGAGTCTTGCAGATGGGCTGCAGAAGGAAGCAAGCAGAGCTGGTGGATGCTTCAAGCCACCGCAACACAGAGGCATCTCTGGGATGCGCAGCCACTCAGAAGCACAGACTGAGGGATGTATTGCCCTCCTCGAGGCTAGAGGCAAGTTGTCAACAATGTTGGCATGTTTGTGAGAGGTTTTAATTACAATTGCTGCACATGTTTTAATACACACATGACACTGTGAGGATTTTTTTCATGCTTCATACATGTATTTAACTATATTGGTGGAGAGGAGGGAAATCTTGGTATTCTGAATTAATTAAAAATGTATGGATATATTGGTTTTCATGATAAGGCAGGGACTTGGACATGTATGAGGCTCAAAAGCATGAATGGAGGGCAGACGCAAAAAGGGAATGAACACATCAGATTAATTGGTGTGCATTTAAAATCAGTAACTGTACATAATGCTGTGCAAAGCTAAAATCTATTTTAAACTGTTTACATAGAACGGAAGCTTATGTTCTCAAGGTCTCCAGTTTGTCTATGTGGGTTGGTCAAAAAAGTTGTGACATGCTGAGAAAGGCATTTGCGCCTTGTTGTTTTTAGCAAAAGTCACATCCAACAAAATGGATTTAAAAGAGGAGAGACTGCAAAATACTTAGAGGTCACACGGCAACCTTTGCCCATGCTCTCCAGGAGGTGCATATGCCTTGCCAGCCTTTGAGGAACTGCATCTCTGAGCTTCTGACTGCCTCCCTCTCTGTTATTCTTCGTGAGCCTTTTCCTCAAGCCCTGTCTTTTTTTGTCTCTCAGAGGATGTGGGCAGCTCCCTGTCGCATCCTCCCTTGAACGTTTATTTGGCCTTCCAATGGAGAGGAATATTCACTGAAGCAGCTCTGTCCAGTTTTGCTGCAAAGGGTCAGGAGCTATGGGAGAAAAAAAAAAAAGGGGACAGAAAGGACAATTAGTTGTAGTCTCTGCCAACAAAAGCAAAGCAACACAACACCACAATTTACCATCAGCTTTGGGACACTCTTCCTTGGGTTTGTCCTAATTTAAGGTTTGGTGGCAAAAGTATTTCCATGGGGTGCCTCATTGCACAGGACTCTGCGTCTGCGGCAGGGGTGAGGTAGAAGTGACTGTTGTAGCAACTTTTGGAAAAGGTTAACAAATGCGTGGACATGTGGCAGGCTGCCAGCTCGCTGGGGCTGTGGAAGAAGAAGGGACTGTCTCACTAGGAAGGGTAATGTCACTCTTGTTTATGTGCTTCTCAAGTCTACTTAGTGAGCACAGTGAGCAGCACAGGGAGGCTGGCAATATGGTGGACATCACCTGAGCTTTTCCTTGTTCTGGAGGATGTCACCCATCATGTGTCCCTGAAACAAAGAGACTATTCAGAAAGGCAGCAGGCAAACCAGGAAAAGATGCTGCATTGCTGCTAGTGGGGCTGGTCCTTCAAAGCTAATGTGGAAGTGGAAGGGTATCGCAAGCCTGAGGTGCCCTGCCAAGAGAGCTGCATTGCTGTGCCAGCTTCCTTACAAAACAGAGCACAGCCTTTGGCTTTCCTTCTCATTTTGTTCGCTCTTCTTTTTTTCCCCCTTCTTTTTCCATTTTTAAACCTTGCAGATCAGCATACTGTGCACTACAAAATACCTAGTTCTACAGTAACACGCAGAAAGAGGCATACCGTCACGTGCCTTAAAATATTTCTTTCTGTAGTATTGTGATTTGGTATCATCTCATACCAGTGCAGAGCTAAGAATCTATTGAATCTGTGAACCAAATATGTGATTTAAGATCTCACTCTTTTTTGTATTTGCCACAACAGCAATACCGGGCAAGCCCATGAGGTGCCAACATCCCAGCTGTGGAAAAGGAGCACACAGCACACAGGGTCAACAGAGGGACAGGAGTTAATGTTGTGTCAGGGAGGTGTGAACTGGAGGTAGAAGAGCTGGAGCTGTGGTTGTGAAAAATGAATTTACAGGGAAAAGAATGGTAGGCGCTAACGCACGGGGGAGGAGGTAAAAGTCCATAAGGCAGAGAAAGGGTAAATGAGCAAAACGCTACCCTGCCAGGCCCCGAGCTAGGTCAAGTACTGTTGCACGATGTTTTATATCAAACCATACTAACTGTAGAGGATTCCAGCCTGTCTGGGGTTCTGCCTGCAACCAGGTCATCCTGTCCCTGGAATTCAGCGATACTGACTCTGACCTACCCTTGCATTGGCTTTGAATATCCTTTCAAAGGACACTGGCTTCAAAGTCTCTGTCTTACAACCTTCGACTGCAGAGCCAATCTCTTCTGCATTCTTGTCAATGTTGGTTTGCATCCACAAAATCTAGTGAGAAGATCCCTGTCACTTGCAGGGCTCAGGGCATGTCCCCTTCCCTTGCCTTCACTTGTTCAGACATGCCAAGGGGTCACGGTGGGGCACCAAATAAAATTACTTAATAGCCAGGCACACAATATCAGCATGTGTACTCCCTGCAAGTTAGCAAAGGGCAGCACTGGGCCATAAGCCAGCGTTTAGCAGGTGAGATGATGTTTGATTGATGTGACCCTGGCTCAATAGCGAGCACATGAGCACACAAGCAAACGAGCAGGAAGAAGACACGGGCTGTGAATGCGGTAGGGAACGGCAGTGGGAGGGCCTGGCAGGCACACAGGAGCTGATTCAGAAGGGAGATGCAGCCCCACCTGTGCTGCTGTGAGCAAACTTGCCCTGCACCTCAGAACAACTGCTTTCAAAATGGGTTTAATAACACACGTCAGAATGCCAACTGGTCATAGCAGGGGATGGTGTTGGGGACACCAGTCACGCAGAGGTGAGACAGCTCAAACTGACTTACCTCAAAATTCAAGTGTCGACAAGTTGCTGTTGAGACAAACAAGTATTTTGATCTATCGACAGAAATGATGCGGGGCTGAAATCCAAAGAGATGGGAAGTGAGCATGAGAATAACAAACAATCAAGACTGTTTAAAAATAAAAACAACTAACAAATAATCCTGCCTTACAGCATCGCTCCTTCCATTTCCCTTTGCTGCTTTTCTCCTGAGTAGAGCAGCATTTTGCTTTTCCTGACCACATTGCTCACCACATTCATGCTTGGCCTTAAACTGGAGCTTTGTTTCTCTTCATCTCGTCATGATTTTTTTTTTTAATTTGAACTATTTTTAGGGGCTCCATAAGAGCTAAAATGCCTTATCCATACCCATATGGAGCCATGTTTTCTATGTGTATTACACCACTACAGATTTCAGTGAATTGTAACCACTGAAACATTTTTGTAAGGCTTGGCCTGGGGATAATAACAAACTCCTTGCATTTGATCTACCGTTAACTACTGAGAGATATCCTTGATTTTCACTCTGTTGTAATGGAGAATACTCAGTAATATCTGTGGGGTTTATGAGTTGTTTTTAAATTAGAAAACAACAATTAAACAAGCAGCACGTAAAATGCTGCTGTATATTTCTAGCAATTTAATGATACAACATTTCAGTTGAAAGCTTGCATTTATTTTTCATTTTAACTTCTGTTTATACTTTCATTCATATACTCTGGCTTGCTTCACTTCACATGGGAGCAACACAGAGCAGAGGAAGTCCATAAGCCAGATAAAACTGCAATTATGATGGGTTCATTTTGTCAGAGCTATGCAAAGCATCCAGCACACAGACCAGTCTTGCCTCTTGACCAGCTCACCATATCCACCCTGTGTCACTCTGCTAACCTGCACACGTGCATGGAAAAGTCCCCTTTGGTGTGATAAATAAGTTTCATGCAGTGATTATATTTTGAAAAATGATTTAGAGTGAACGGGAAATTGTCCTTATTCTCTTTATAGTAGAGAACTCAACTAGGGACTTGTATTCGTCTTTCACACTGGGTTTTTGTTTCCTAATGGTCTCTTTGGAAGCATCTAAATTGCAGAGCCATGATTTGGGCAATTTGCACCGATGCTGTGACCAGGATCTATGGCACAATGGGACAAGAGACAGAGCAGCCAGAGGGAAGGCCACAATACCCTGTCCTGCAAGGAGATCCTCTGTTCTCCCAAAAGCAGAAGAAGGTTTGGAGACCAGCCAGAGCTCAACATATGTTCAAGAGATCTGCTTTATTTGAAATTCTTGTCTAACCAGGTGCATAGTAGCACTGTAGTATGGGAACACAACCCTTGAAAGCAGTCTCCAGTTCCACATCTGAGGCCAGCAGTCTCCCTAAAATAGCAACAGCCAGGAAAGAGGCTACTTTTTCACTCAGCGATCTTCTCTCTGATCAAAGTGAAACCTCATTCTGAAAGCCACCTGCTTCCAAGCACAGAACCCAAAATGCCCACCTTCCCCCACTGCCCCACAAGCACACACACATGCACTTTCAGTGTTCTTTATAGCTGCCTATTTCCATGAAGTTCAGAACCTACTGACAGGATCATTTTAATGCAGTGTGGATTGCACTGCCCAGGTATACACATTTTCAGCGCTGTCAGTTTAGTGTGGAAGACGTCATTGCAAACAGGAATGTTACGGAAAATATAACTTCATTTGTTATCATAGGCTTATTTTGACTCTTAGATGTTGTCACATCCAGACCTACTTCCAGTGACTTAAGTGTCAGAAACCTGCTACGCAGCTCCCCTGTAACTGCTATCACGCCCTGGGCATGACTCATAATGACGGCCTAAAACGTTCACTGTACTGCTTTGGGGATTTTTTTGTTGCTTTTCCTCTCTCTCAGTTCAGAAGGGAACATTAGAGTCATCAAGCCTGAGCCCCTGTAAAATGCCAACCCAACACCTAATTATTCCTCTAGTAAGCGTATTATGTTTGCTGTTTTGCACCAGACACAGGACTGTTCAAGACTCCAGCCTTATTTTAAAGCTACTAAAATTGCTCAAAGACTGGCAGAATGTCATGTCTGAGCAGAGATATTGCCTCAATTTCTCCTTTTCCTAACAGGTGTATAATCTCGAAGGCACAGACATTTGGCCCTCCTTTGGGATATATGAAGACATCGATAGAAAATAAAGTGTTCCTTTACCCGTCTTTACAAGGCCTGCCTATATCTCTGTTTATGCCAGCTAATGCCTTTCAAATCACTGGCACTGTGATACAGCCTGTGAACGACTTCCTCTGCGGTCCTTGCCTTAAACGCCAGAACAAGATCTAGCACACTTCCAACTCGAAACAAATTCTGCTTCTCTCAGGCCGCTTCCTTCTGCTTTCAGTTCATTTAATCCTTCTAGCCCCTGCGTGGGCCTTCCCGGTGAGCTGCCGCCGGAGCACGAGTTCATCCTCTCCGGGATCCCCGCCCGGCCTCACCTCCAGCCCCCTCCCCACAGCCCCTCCAGCGCCATTTTTCCGACCCCACTGAGGAGGAACAGCGACTATTTTTAGGCCGCGTCCGTACGCTCCGCGCAGAGCTTGCAGGGAAGAGAAGAGACGGGCTGAAGGCAGGTGCCTGCCGCAGCGCTGCCCGCAGCCATCCGGGCAGCAGCAGCCGACGGAGCTCACTAGAAATCCACCCGCAGCTTCCCAGGGCTCGACTGGGGAGACGGTCCTCGTGAGGATTCCTGCGCACCCGGGCTGTGATCTCTGACCGCGGCCTCATCCTGTCCCTCATCTGCTCCCCAGCACCAGACCCCTCGCAACGCTGGGCCTTAGCGGGACCTTGGCCCGCGCAGAGCCAGCGCGGCCTCCTCAGGGCCGAGGCAGGGGCCCCGCGTCCAGCTCTGCCTCCACCCGACCCCCGAGGACGAGGACTCGCACTCGCATCCCCAGCCGCCCGGCTGTCGGGCGGGAACCGTCACTGCCGGGACCCGAACCCGGGGACACGCGAGAGCCGCGGCACCCCCGGGGTCTCCTCACGGCAGGCCGGGCAGCACCCGCCCGAGCACAAGCCCCGCCCACCCCCCGCCGAGGGCAGAGCGGCCGCAGCGCCCCGTTCCCCCCGCCCCAGCCTTATGTAACGGGCGGGCGCCGCCATTGGCCGGCGGGGCCGGCAAGCGCGGGCGCCGGGGCGGGGCCGCGCATGCACAGTGCCGGCGCCCCCGTTCTCCTCCTCCTCCTCCTCCTCCTTTTGGGCAGGCGGCGGCGGCTGCTGCGGGGCCGCGCGGAGCCTTCTCCACCCGCTCGCCAGGGCCGCCCAGGCCGGACTCCAAGGCCCGGTGAGCGGCGGGGCGGGGGTCGTGGTACGTGTAGGGGGAGCGGGCCCAGCCATGGCGGGGCACGGCGGAGCGGGCCCGCCCCGGGAGGAAGGGGGCGGCCCGACAGCGAGGCGCGCTCCGCTCCCGGCCTGCCGCGGGCCGCCTCCCCGCGGCTGGGGCTGCGCGCTGGGGCTCAGTGCTGGCGCCCGCTTCCTTCCTGCCGGGCACGTGGTGGGGCAGCCCGGGCTGCGGCCGCCCCCCGCCCCGCCAGGCCCCCCCAGGGGGGCCGCGGCCTCCTTCTGCCCCTTGGCGCCTCGGGCTGGGCCCAGCCCTGGGGCTTCCCTCGCGGTGGTGCCGGGGGAAGGCCCAGCTTGCCGCTGCTCCGGCCCAGGCCCTTCGCCGCCGGGCCGGGGAAGCCGGGGTACCTCACGCCGCCGTTTGTTTTTGGAAGTGGCAGCGGAAGCAGCTGTTGGTGTCCAGTTTTAGGACTCGAAACTCTCTGCTCGGGCTCTGGTTACTTACAAGGAAATGACCGTGTGTGAGGCGTTACCGTCCTGCAGGCCTCAGCCTCGCGGCCCTGGGATGCCCGTGCTGCTGCCATTATGATTCGGCAGCAATTTTTTCTGTGGTGTTAGGATTCCTGTGTGCTCACGCGGTTTTATTTCAAAACAGAAGGCCTGTTTGCTGGGCTCTCTGAGGGTGTGCCTGATAAGGAAAACAACACTTAGCTGTGTTGTGCAACCGAAATACAGATTTAGCCTTGTAGATGAACTCATCATTCTTTTAAACGAGCTTTGGGATTATTTTTGTCACTTTCTTAGTATACTGATAAATCCAAATAATCTTAATTTTCCAGTAATAGAGTATTCACTCTGTGTGTTCCATCTGTATTCGTGTAATTTGCTGTAAACTCTTGGATTTTTGGTCTCGGGCATCATATGGAGGTTGATATTTTTAAGCAGATGTTTTTGTTCACGTTTTCTTGTTAGTCTTAACTAAAAACAGTAGTTGCCAAATACAAGCTTAGGGTGGTTGGCTGTTGCAATGTACTACTTAACAAGCCCTTATCAAGGGACTAAAACACAAAGTAATATGCAAACACTTTATGAAAATAATTCTTTTTTGTTACATCTGAGCATTTTCAATCAGGAACCCCCTGACTTCTGGAGGATTACTGTAATGCTAGTAAAATAGAACCAAAACAAAACCTACAGTTCCTTCTAGTGTATGCAAAGCTATTGGTAATCTCTTCTTTCTTTTTTTGGGGGGGTTTTTTTTTGGTTTGTTTTTTTTTTTTTTAATGAGAATTCAGTGTTCTTGTTGAGCCATGCTGTATGTAGACGGTGTGAGGCCCTGGCTGGGATGTAAGGGAGTAACTGTAGCATAGAGTGAAACATAGACTGGTATTTTTAGTCTTACTAACATTCAATGCTGTATCTATTTCTGTATGCTCGTTAATAGAATTTGTGTTTTCTTGTGTTCAATTTTGTTAGCCGTATGGACTTCTAAATTCTCCTGATGGGGGAAGAGGAGGGAACGCTGAAGATGTAGTGTAATACTTCTGCAAAGGGTTACGTGGTGGTGTTAAATACCATGAAAGAACTGGACTGTGGCCTGAGAGGTGCCTCTCAATCCACTGGAGCTGTTTTGGGTCTCAGGACCGTCTTTTTGCTCAGTGTTAAGCACTGTGATGCTACATGTCCAGAAATTCTTGCAATACCAGTGAATTTCCAGATATAGTTGATGTGTCATAGAAACTTAATTTTCTTAATGTTTTTTAAGGGCTTTTCGTGCATATTTACTGGAGGTCAGTCTTTGTTTGGATAGGCCATTCTCCCTCTTGCAGTGGAAGGACATCTGTCCTTGTGGGAAGGACCGCATGACGGATCTGTTGTAGCCACGCAGCGTGTCTCACGAGTACCAAACTTGCAGCAAATGCCCAGCTTGCGTAGAGGGGCAATGACCAATCAGCCAGCCTCCTGGGAACATTAGTCTTTACTTGTCCTGAAAGTAATGGACTTCACTAGTTGTCCTGTGCTTGTGTAGTAAGCCTTGTGCTTCTGTGAGAGCTGCATAACTGGATTGTGTGTGGGCCATGAGGAGCCTTGAGAAAGATAATAGTGGAAGGTGGGCTGCTGGGTTCTGTAACCACGCTCTGAATTCTGCTCTGTTGGTGCGCCCAAATCTTGCCTGGTGTCTGCCCTGGGGCTGGGGTGCAAGTGGAATTGGGTGGCCTAGCGGGCTGCATGCAGGTGGAGTGTTGCTGTAGTAAAATATGCTGTTTTGCTGCTCCCTGAAATGTGATTTTTGTAGCTCATTTCTTCTTGTGGTGGACCTTCTAATGGCAGGTGGCAATAGTGTTTGCTTCCTTTATGCTGCTGTGTTGTATAGAGTAATGGCTTCTGATGGTGGCAATTTTACTTCTTTTTAAGAAGTATGTATGCATGTGAAGTCAGCTGAAAATCAAGAAGGATGGGAACCTGTAAAAATAGCCTTGAATAAAGAGGGACGACCTATTCTTCTAGTCATTCCCGACTCCAAAGCAGATCACAAGCACATACACCAGAAGACAGTAATACAGCTTGGGTAATACTTTGATTTGCTTTTCTTGGAACCTGTTTCAAGTTCCAGAAATAAAGGTTGAGTCTTAACCTTTTAAAAAAGAAAAAAAAACACACACACAAAAAAAAACCCCACAACAAAACCCCTAAATTTTACTGTACCTGTGAAAACAGAGGATAAGTTTCTGTTAACTATGAAGTAAACATTAATTGTTCTGACTATTGAGAACACTTTTCAAAAGTAGACCTTGCAGCTTTGTAGAGGAAGAAAGCTTGGAATGGACTAAATAATTCAGGTGCATATTAAAGATAGATACTAAAACCAGAGAGTCTTTATATAGCAAAGAGCTTGAACAGATGTCTGTTGTATAGGAATTATGGGAGTTGTAGGCCTTATGGACAGAGCACATGACTGCTTTATGCTCGTGGTTATGGCTTCTGAGTCAGCTAGCAGCAGTAGTTTCTCACATTTGTAGACTAAATGTCTTCTTTTTGTTTGTAGATATGGCTCGTGGACAGCAGAAGATTCAGTCACAGCAGAAAAATGCCAAAAAGCAAGCTGAGCAAAAAAAGAAACAAGGACACGATCAAAAGGCTGCAGCCAAGGCTGCCTTGATATATACCTGCACTGTCTGTAGGGTAAGAGGAACTGAAGACAAAATACTATCGTAGGCAGGTCTGTCTTCCAGCCTAGAGCAGAATTTTTAGAAGATTATATAGTGGAAACTAAAATACTTCTGAAGAGGATGTCTAGCTTGTTGCTGTAAGCATTTGCATCTGTTATGTGACTTGCTTACAGATTACTCAGCTGTACTGATAATTGAGGTATAGGAAAATCTGAGAGGTCATGTACAGATCTGTTTTGGGTAGTTATCTTGCTTTTTGAATTGCAGGGATCTGTATGTGCTGTTAGTATGACGTATACAATGTAAAAAGTGTGAGACCACTTCCTGTGTAATCTCCAAATGGAAACATCTTTTCTTTGTGGTGGAATTGGCCCGGCTTAGAATCACTGGTTATTGATGTTAATGTAGAGAGGAAAAGTGGTGGTGCCAAAAGCTTTAGTCTAAGTTTGATACACAGTAACTTCTACTAGAATGAATGACTTGACCAGAGAATGCGAGCACTAATCAGATTATACTTTCCTTCTGGCTGGTTTTCCTGAATGTGCTTGTTTTGGAGCTGAAGGATAAACTTGCCATTTTCACTTAAATGGTCAGTCCCAGAATAGATTTGTCACTTTGAATGTCTTAAATAAAATTCCAAATTAAGGTCTGCTCACTTAAGTACTTGTAACCAGCTCGTTATCTTGTGAAATCAGGCTGTAGCAGCAATCACTTTGGGCAGTTGATGCCTGCAACTGTGTAGTAGCAATGGTCTGAGATAGCTTGTGCCAAGTAGAGAATCGGTCCATGCCACATAACTCTTTGGCCTGTTGATAAACAAAAGAAACAGCTTTGGTAACGATTTGATTCTGAAAAGGATAAACATTTATCTTTTAGGTATTGAAAAAGAAAATGGTAAGGAGATAGGTTTTCCACCAAACCAGCATGTGAAGTGTAAGATCTGCAGGAAGGTTTCTAGCAAGAATAATACCGTTGATGAACATGCCAAAACAGTGTGATACTAGCACTTAAAAGCGCCTCTCTGAAAATCTGAGGTTAAATATTCTCTCTTAATCAGCAGCTAAACTAATGGTGCTTCTGTCACTAGAGCAGTGTCATTGAGGAGACAATTTGCTTCAGGAAAAAGAAAATAAAACATAGTGGGGAACAGGTTTTGTGGTATCATATAACTCCTGTACTGTACATAAAGTTAAATGTCTCTCTTTAATCAGACACAAATGCCGGATCCCAAGACCTTCAAACAGCACTTTGAAAGCAAGCATCCTAAGACTCCACTTCCTCCAGAATTGGCTGATGTTCAGGCGTAAAGTTGTCTACAGGTCATTACCTTCATTTTTAAATGATTGTCTGGGAAAGGTATATTATGAATCATTTTTTTTATCACCAACAACTGGGACTTAAAACTTGCTTCATTTCCTTTAATATGAAAATTAACTATAGGTTAAAGTTATACCCCCCAACTATGAGACAGGAGAAGCAAGTTTATACTTACATAGGTGAAATGGCTCTGGCGTTTCACTGTGCATGGAGGTTGTTTAAAAAGGATTAATGTTATTTCAAATGGTCATCCTTAGAGTTCTAGGAATACTTCATTATTTAGTTCTTGATTTGAAATGTTAGTTTTGCTTTGAACAAAATACATATAGTAAATACAATCTGTCTGTTGCTACAAAACATGTAATGGAAATAGTTGTTTAGTATATTTGCAACAATTGAGCCTTTTTGTTCCTGAAGCTTTGCAAGCAAATGCAGGTTTCTCTGCATTCAAATATAAAACTTAACCTCTGCATTAACTATAGAAGAGATTTCCCAATAGCCAGTTGTTAGGCTGTAACTGAAAGTGGTTATAATAAAAGGCTGAAATGAGGTAAAAAGCAGTATTATGGTATTTCATTCACGTAATGGTAAACAGCATTGTGTAACAGTTCAGCTTAACTGAGTTATTCTTGTTTTTTATAGGTGAAATCATGGCACCTATTGACTCTTCTACTGTCAGACCTTACATAACAAACCTGCAGCTGCTTTTCTAAAACTGTTGATCAGCAAAAATGAAGGGGCTACAGAAACATTCATATTTTTATGCTGTTCCCTCTTGGGCTTCATGCAAAGACAATTCTGTGTAAATGTACAGTTGTGCCCTATTTGGAAATCCTGAAAAATCAGTCCATACTTGTTATAAAAAATTTTTTACAATTGTAATTATATTGATGTTCATATTGTGTAAAATAACTCATTTAATAAAGTAGTACTTTGATTTTACAATATCACAGATTAAATCCTTGTAGAAGTTCTGTTTCAACTTTCTGCATTATCTGCCTTATAAAAATAATAAAGACAAAGTGGAATTTTCCCCATCCTGCCAAAACATGAGCAGTATCATTCCACTGAAAGTAATGTACATTACAGTAAATTAATCTTAAGTGAAGAGGGAAGCTGCTCAGATTTACTGTTCAGTCTGCTGCCTGCTTGAGCCCTGTCACTAGTGGTCGGGTTGTTAGCTCAAGGCGCAGCAGACTCCATAGAAGCGAGACTTCCTTCTGCATTTTCGTCCTGTGTTTTGGAGTCTAATACTGCAAGCCATTTCGAATGGGATTCCTTTACTGTGAGGGATCATGTTCCTTGAAGTCATGCACTGGAGAGACTCTTGTTATCCTTTATATTTGGTAGATGGTTGAGGAAGCTGAGAGGTGGCAGGATTGAACGCTTCTGGGTATGCTGGCTTGAAAAATGCTCGCAAATATTAGGTTAAAGCAACTCTGCTCTTAGTTGAAAAATTGATTTGAAAAGATTTTTAGTGATATTTTGAGCAGGTAACCACGCATGTTCCCCCTCAAATGCGTCTGGCTATTTCAGTAGCAACTCTTCAAGGAATATGCAAAATAGCCAGCCATTAATACCTTTCTTCACAACCAGCTTAAAATAAGCCTGTTGGAAAAGAGCCAAAGTAACTAAAATAATATGGCTACTTTAAGAAATTGGAAGTGATTAAAGTTGCATTGACAAGAAAAAGCTGGATAATAACTCTGGCCAAGAACATTTGAGTAGCTAAACATAATGACCCTTAAAGTGTTCTGGGCTCAGTTCTGATCCCAGATGTACAGCACAGAAGAAGTAGTGGAGAAACATCTGAATTGTGCTAGAAGGTCTGCTATACCAAATTTTGTTGTTGGTATTTGGAGGGGGATTAATTAAGAGCTTTAGTTTTGACCTTGCAGTATGAAGCAATACTAGAGTTGCTGTGGTTTACTGAGGTTACAAGGGATGTAAAAATTCTGGCAGTCCAAGTAACCCTTGCCATGCAGCAGGACTGTACATCTGACCTTCAAATGGCTTTCTGAAATCTAGGACCATAGTCTCAAAGACTCATTCACTTAAAAGAATGCACTTGGTATTTTATTATATAAAGTCAAAGCCTTTGTCTTTGTCCACTCATTTGCTCTTTATTGAACTACTTCTGTGAGACTAGCTTCCTGTCCTCTTTGCTGTGGCAGTATCTCTGTAAATACTTACTTCGGCATAAAGCTTCTCTGTATTATAGTCACTCCAGGATAACCTGTAGACCACTTAACTTTTATAGATAATGTTGTTCTCCTCTGAGAGTAATTCACTACTGCACTTGTACACCTGACATCAGAATGTAATGCTTCATTTATTTTTCTGTTACCAATACATATATCCTGAAAAACTGGCTTCCACAAAGCAAGAAATCTGCTCTCGACCTTTGTGCTGTATGGGGGAGAGATTCTTCAATGTTCTGATGCTGTAGTTTGTCTAAAAATACACTGAGTGCAAATGGGTAAAGATGTTTCTTGCACTGATTGGTATTTGGTAGTCTGGTTTTACTTTGGAAAATGTTCTGGGATGTATCCCTATAGCTTGCTCCTGAGGTGAAGTATATGTTCTATTCCTTCAATTCAGATTGTGTAGCATTAAATAAAAAAATTTTGTTTCATAAACAATCTCTTAATGAACACTGAAGAGCGGGAAAGCTGCATCATTAGTGGGATGGTTAACTTCAGTTAGAATTGCATTTTCAAAACTTCATGATGCTCAAGTTGAAAATACCCTATGAAATTATGGGGGGTTTTATGCATTAGAACGCAAGAGTGATCCTCGGTTCAGTAAGATGCCTAGCTGCAGTAGCTGCACTCTCAATTACAGAAATAAATGAAAGCTACGACTGAATTGTTTAAACATTTTATAAGTATAGGGGGAATGCTACACTAAATGCGGGAATAGTCTTCATGTAGAATATCTGCAATACTCCTTGTACCTAAAAGGTCAGAGGAAGGACTAGTTCTCCATCATCTCTTCCTGATCTGAAGGATGGCACCCTGTTACCTGGGACACAGTTGTGCATTGTAATGTGTCTGATTAAAGAGAATTAAAAACCTGAAATATAAAATGTCCTATTTCCTGCCTGCTTTTAAAAACAAGTATTACTGCACTTACAAAATTAATTTCCTGGCTGTGGACTGTCCCGGAGCTTGAAGTTGTCTCACTATACAAGAAAGAAAAATAGGCATGGAAAGTTTCCCATGTTCCCTTGAGAAAGATTCATCTTTGTGCAGGTTCAGCATTTAGGTAAAGGGTTCTTACACTGTCAGTGTGGGCATCAGCTGTCATGGATACTTGTGGAGCAACTTTAAGAAATGATACGGGATTTTTTGAAGCCCACATCTCTTCTGAGAATCTCTTTAAATGGCATCTGAAACAGCATTTTAAGCAGGGCTTAAAATGTTTTGAAAAAAGTCTCACTTTATATTCCAGGGCAAAAGTTAGCACGTGTGATCGTGATGAGGCCATGAGGGACTACTGAGTAATCGAGAACAGTTTTGCGATTTGTGTTACTCAGACTCACTTAGGCTAGTTTCTGTACCTCTACTATATGTATCTCTAAGAGTTTCTGGTTTCTTGCTATTAAAAAGCTGTGTGTAAAATCTGAAATAGAAGTTGAAGGCAGTTGCTGTGTAGCCTTAAGGAAATATTTGGCTTTATGCAGCGCTCTTGAAATGTGCCTGGAGACTATCGCTTTTGGTTATTTGCTGTTGAGCTGAAAACGCTTCAGCTCAAGTAAAGCTAATGACCAGGGGCTCTTTGCAAGCCACATAGTAATGAAGGAATTTGTAGCATTTCTGTAAACTATATTGAACTGTTTTCCCATCTTGATAAGAAGAGCTAATAGATGGAATTTCTTTTATTGTCAAATACTGATGGGCTCGAGGTCTGTTTTGTTACCCATTTTCACAGAAACAAGTTGGGAAGTATTTGGCTTCACCAGAAGCGTGGTCTTCCCCAGGACTGACCAGTAAACTCAATTAGTCCTGCAGAATCCACAAAGTAAAGGTCAGCTTGTGTTTCCGTCTACTCAGCCCCATTCTGCTGTGTGGAATTGGAGGCCTTTGATTTACCTATTTAGAACTTTACAGGTTTCACAGTGGACATTGAATTCAGCCCCAAAACTCAGCTTTGCACTGGTATTCAGTATGTGATTTTCCATATTCTGTAGCGTCATCAGCGATGTTGCGCTAGTCCAGACAGTGGGAGGGTGTAAAGTTCTGTCTGTGGAATGTTGCTATCTGTTTTGAAAATTATTTGGATTTTTTTAATGTATTGTCTGTTTTGTTACAGTTTTTATATAGATAAGGCACAATAGAGACTCACTGAGGGAGCTGTTATCTTGGTACCTTTCAAAAAATGGTGGAATAGGTTGGGTGTATATTTTACAATTCTCTTCTATGGCTTTTAGCATTGGGGTTGCTGGGAAAGGAGAAATCTGTAGTTGTCCCAACACTGTTATCTGACAGGAACCTGTTCAAGCAGTGTCTCAGGTTTTTTAGGAAATGTGGCATAGTTGCCTTTGAAAAATACTGTCCATTAAATATATAAAGTTAAGGTCCATACAGCACTTTGATGGCATGGCAAACGTATTTGTGTGTTCCCTGTTCGTAGCTGTTACAAAATCACAAACATTGTGCAAAACATCGCTAAATGCTGGAGATCTTTCAGTGAAGCAAGAACTAAGGGAAGTCTGAAAAAGTTATATCTAGTCCATTTTCTTGCTTTGAGATTGGATCAAATCTGCCAAGGTTGTAACTGACAAGTGTTTTTCTAACTTGTTCTTGAAAGCTTCCATCGAAAGGGATCCCATGACCTTGTTAGCAGTGCGTACCATTGTTGAACCGTACAACTGGAGAGTTATCACAGCAAGAGTTTACCCCTGCAAATTAAGTCAACTACATATTATTCTTATTGGCAATAGGTGTGATGAATAGTGCCTTCATTGGAACATTACTATCTTGTTCTTCTAGTCTTTTAAGTAAACCCAGTTAATTGAATCACTCTTCATAGGTCACGTCTTCTAAGTCTAGCAATTATTGGTGCTGTTCTCTGGATCCTCTCCAGTTTGACTGTGTTCTTAAATCGTATGGTCCAAAGTGTGACCCAAAGTGCTGGCTGAGGCTAGTGCAGAGTAGCTGGAACAATTAACTTCTGGCACTTGCGTACATTAGTACTCTTAACGCACACTGGAATGATACTTGCCTTTTTGCAACAGCATCACATGGACTCACATTCAGTTCATGGTCTGCAAACATCCCAGATCCATTTCGGTACCACTACTGTCCAGCCTGATAATCTCCATTTTGTGCCTATATTTAGTGTCTGCGTACCTGTCGCTAATGGATCTCAGACCAAATCTGTCTCTTGATAGCACCGATCTAGTCCTGTCTCCTATGCTGTTTACAGTTCATCCAAGTATGGGGAAGTCTTGCAGATGTCCTCTTTTACTCTATAGTCCGAGTTGTCCATGAACTTGCTGAATGGGATAGATCCCAGGCAAAGCCTTGAAGGACCCTGCTTGAGTATCTTCCCCGGTTCCCAGTAAGCTTTTGGTAATTACTCTTTGAGAGCATTTTGCGCTGCTGTGATTCTCCTTATGGTGGGTATGGATTAGAGTCCCCCATTTCACCTGTGAGGACTTCACAGAATGACAAGGCCTTCACAGCAACAGGGTGATTTGGGATCCTGTGAGCCTGTGGCCACCAGGCCAGTTTTCATGAAGAAGGAAACGGATGGTAGTGGGGTACGGCGTACTTTCATCCTGACAAATCCACCTTGGCTGGCTGTTGCTGGGTTGCTTTTCCATATGTGTTTACAAATAGGATTTTATAACAATTATTTTAGCCTCTTCCCAGTTTTAGGTTGACTGACAGAGTCCCCTGCTTCTTTTTAAATTCCTTGTGCTTGTTCCATGGCTCTCTTGAACTCTTTTCTATGCTCTGTGAGTTCTCAAATAGCAACACTCATGGTCCACACTGACGTGGTTGGTTGCTGGAGCATCCTAGGATAATAATGAGCCATTGCCAACATGGATACCATCCGAGTCCTCTGAATACTTCAATTGACTCTTTCAACTTCTTAACATGCTTTGTTTAGTTAACTTTTGAAGTCAACTGTGCTGAAGTCAGAAGTGCTGTTTATTACTTATTTGTAAATCTTATATTTCATTTTCTTTCCTTCCTCATCAAGTCGTTTACTTAATTTTATCATTCCCTGGGTATTTATACGCTTTTTATCTGCTGTTTAGAACCGCAGCTGTTTTTTTGGCTCTGCTAACGCAGGTGTTGCTTTGTTGACTTTTGAGCCATCTAAACCCCAGTCACTTGTCTGTCTCTCAGGTTCCACACTAACTCTTAAAATACACTGCACAACCCCTGAGGCCAACTCTGAAAATCCTTTTTAGGTTTTTTGTTGGGGTTGTTCTTGCAGAGTTTGCCCACCATGAAGCTATCAGAAGCCATATATACTCTGTCCTGGTCCCAAACATGCCAGAGCCGCAGACTTTCTCATTAAAGTTTGAGCTGTGATAAGTATTTACTTACCTACACGTTGGCAGTGAGAAAGACACTGCAGACCAGGCTGGCCTGATAAATCTCCTGAATATGCAATATCTGTTCTGCTGTGTATAAAACTACATAGCACTAACTAGAGTAAATGCTGGAGTGCCTTTTCCCCAGACATCATTCTGACTGTTTCTTCCTCTGGTTTTCAAGACTGTCCCTAATCTTTAATCATTGCTGTCTGTTCTTTTCCATATGGATGCCAATGCCATCCAACCCCTCATAGGGGTATATGGTGTCTGGCTTCTTTACCTTTTGTTTACCGATGACAGGGTAATACCCAAGCCACCTTTGTGTCTTATACGGTGCTTTGCAAAATGAAAGTACGCCTGGAAAACAAATGCATATTAATTGCACAGCATATTCTCAGGCCAGCGAGATGGGCCTTAATTTTTAGCTTCTTATTCCTGATGTGCTTTCAAGTTCCCGTAGCCATTACCTGCTATTAGTTTAAACTCTTTTGGTATACATGTTTTCTTTAGCTGTAAATGGTCACTGAACATTTTGAAATAAAACGGTTGCTTTATTTTGATTTATTTGTGGACCTTTTGAAGGATGAAAGCTGAGTATTTATTGCCAAACAAAAGAATAATTGAAGAATGATGTCTTCTGAGAAAAAAAGTCTGAAATGTTTGTATATGTGCTGCCTGGTATTCAAAATTCTTCTTATAGTCATTAATCACTGTAATGCTTAACATGATGGCACTTCCAGTTGTTGAAGGAGATACAATTCAGATTTTGTATTACAGGGCTGTGTACAGTATGAGAACTGCCCAGAATAGCCTCCTGTGCACTGGAGCTCCTTTTTCTCTCCACAGAGAGGAACAGAGGGAAAAATAATTTACGTTTGTGACTAGATTTTACATGCTGAATTTTGTATTTAGAAAGTAAATTTAAATTCTGTTTGATTTTAGAAAAAATTGCTTAACTCTTAGATACATTTTCTAAAGGGCATCTACTGCTGCTATTAGCTCTTAGCAGATCAATGCTAGAAGATATTTTTCTTAATGAGGTCTAAGAAATAGTTTATTAAAGACCATTAAGAAAGGTTAAGAAATAGTACACAGCTGCTTTTTGCTGCTGCAGTAGATCGTTCAAAGAATTTGCTATAATGCATCTGAAAGCATGAGCTGTTACGCAGCTGAAAGAATGTGACACTGTTTGGATCACAACCACCACCAGCGAATGAGGACAATATTTCAGCTTCTGGACTGCTTTCTAGACAGACAAAGCATGCCTGTATTTTTCTGAAGTAATAATTGAATTCTACGTCACTGAAGTCAGTAGGAGCTTAATTTTGTCATGTGCTAAATAGTCATGTGCATGCGCAGAAAGCTGCTAGCTTGAACACCTTTGTAAAATCTATAAATCACGTATGTTACTGGAATCAGTTTAACTGACCTATATCAATCAGAAGACAATTTCTGCATGTCTAGGAGATGCACTAGTCTGTCCTACAAAACATATACAGTGCTGTACCAGGACAGATTTCATAAACTGTATTTGATAAAGTCGTAAGATGTTTTTGGACTACAGTCACTGTCAGTCCTCAAAATTTCTCCTATTTTATCTTAAGCCTTTTAATTGGAAACACTGTGTGGGCAATATGCCTCTGTGGACCTCGCAGACGCTAATGCCCCATGGACAGAGATTCAGAAACCACTCTCTCAGACATTTCTGAAATTAATTGTCTCTCTCGCTTGCTCTGTGGCTCCACGCATTTTCTCAGGACCCAAACATCTCTGTGTTGCCCCCCACTTGGGGTGGGTGAATGGGTAGGAGCACAATCATGTAACAGTAAAATTGTCTGATTTAAAACTACTAACTGCTAATACTGCCTTGATTGCACCATCTGTTTTTAGTCAGGTGGCCAGACTTCACCTTTCACTGCTATGAAGGGATAGAAGCAACCTGGCATCTGCAGAGGTGCTTTCTGGGGCTGCTACTCCCGGACACCAGCCTGTCCTCCTCTCGAAAGGAGGTTCATGGAGCCACACGAGCAGTGTAACTAGTTGTGTCTAGCTGGTCCTAGGCCAGCGCTATTAAAAACCTTGTCTGAAGACAGCCAAATTTGCAGAGAGGGAGGTGTCTTAAAGGCAATCCTGTTGTTCTTACCTGTGAAAATAGGCAGCTGGGTAGAGGAAAGGCTCTCTGTGTCATTATGGTGGGTTAGAGCTGCAAAATAGCCTCCTGCAATGCTGGACACCAGAGAAACACTTGAGAAATGCCCAGACCACAAGACGAATTTCCATTGGTGCTTGTATTTCTTTAGTCAGGAAGGAGAGTTCATGCTGAAGCACCTGATACCAAGTGCCTGCACCAAACTTGCTCAGTGTCAGAGCTTTGGCCACGGCTCTGTGGGCAGCAGAGCTGTTTTTAGCTCTCACTGCCCAGGGCGAGGTGGTCCTTCTTCTGCCTCCCTCTTCCCTTCCCTGCTCCCAGATGCAAGCCCCAGCATCACCCACGTCAGGTGCTTATTGCGCACTTTCATGACCTCAGTCAACCCAGCAGCTCAACAGAAAATGATCCCTTTGACTTTTTCTGGGCAAGTGAGCAAAGTCAGCACCTGGAAGAGCCTGAAGCTTGGGGCTGGGAGCAGGGAAGTGGCAGGGAATCTGTATTTCTGTACGAAGCCAGCAAAAACAGCTTTCCCTCGATAGCTGCCCTGTGTGAGGAAAGGAGGAGAGGGAGAGGCAGGATCCCAATTAGAGACTGTAAAAACAGTTCACTGTGAGTTTGCTTACATGAAATATTTGCTTTTGAGCACTTGAAGCTGTCTCAGAATTCATTGATTGCTAATGATGGTCAAGGTCCATTTAAAGGCAGTAAATTAGCAATACCTCGGAGACATCGTGCTTTATGTGGCACCCGTGACAGAAATTTTTCAAGTACTGACACACCATCCCTCTAACTAATGTGGTAATGAATGTGCTAAGTGCTTGGGTGATTTTTTTTTCCTCTTCCATCCCTCCTTCTTGTGGGTATGTCTATACCAGACCTTCATGTGCTGTGTTGATCCTTACCCAGATACTCATGTCTCCAAGTACTCTTGAACAGGCTTGTATATAATTGGTGTCTCAGGAAGGGAAAAACTGGATGGAAACTTAAACAAAGCTGATGCTGAGACTTTGTTGTCGGCAGGGAAGTTTGTGAGCTGCTTTTGACCAGAATTTGACTCCAGCAAATCACATGCTGTAGAGCTGGCAGGGAGGGAAGGGAAGTCCTTCTGTTTCCAGGGAGCTTCACGGGAGGAAGTGAACAGGAAAGCCCAATGAAGCAGTCACCGTTCAAGAGGAGACTAGAACAGAGGAACGGGAACATCAAAAAGTGCCACCAAAAAAACCAAAGGTCAGCCATGAACTCTACAGCCAAAAGGAGTGCTGCTTCCCAGAATTGCTTTGCAAATGGCTCTGGCTCTCAGGCAGGTGTAAGCTCTACCAAGAGCTCATTGGCTTAGTTGCTAAAACTGATTACAAGAAAGTATTGAAATGTTATTCCTGCTGAAAGTTAGTTGTCTGGCTTCTTAAAACAAGTAAAGCTGTTTCTGTCCCCCTGGAGAGTGAATGGAAGTGGATTATAATGAAACAGATGGTGTAGAATTGAGCTTAAAATCAAGATTCTTCATTATTGAGACTGGTCTGTCTCAATTCAGGCAAACTGGTATGCGGAGATGTTGAACAAATAATCCCAATGGTTACCCTTGGTTCAGTTTCTTAGTTACCAGATATGAGAGTGCTAGACACATCACTTATTTCTGAGATAGGCATCTCTTGTTCTTCCTAAACTATAGTAAACCCCACCTATTTTAAGAGGTCAGTCCCAATCTGTGGATTCATATTGTTTAGAAACAGCCGTTCTTTTAATTTAGGAAGGTATATAAAACCTAGCATTATTGTTTATATTCTTTTTGTCTTCCAATGGCTACCATTTTGTAGTCTCTCCATTCTTATGTCAGACTTTTCCTCATCCCCATTTCCAGACAGCTTTCTAGGAGAGCTGTATAAGTCTTTCCTCTTCAAAAACATGAGTCAGGTACCATTTTTACTCCCAATAACTCCTCACTCAATTTGCCTCTTTACTGTGGAATAAATCTCAGTCACCTCTCTCTGACATTTCCACATGAATGTCTAGCCAAACCTGTAGCTCCATACTGCTGACAGAAATCTCTTACCTTTCGCCCACAGCTCTTCACCGCTTGCTCCTTTCTCCATTGCTACCGTTATCTTGTCTTTCCGTTTGGGTTGTGTGTTAGCCCTTGGCTTGGTTTGAGTCTCCATCTAGATCCCCTCATCCAAGTTCGGAGTCTTGCCAGTTCTTATGAACGCTTATTTCCAGGTCTTTGACATCTGTGTGCAGCATCCCTTCCTCTAGTGTATAGCCTTCACATACACTGTCTGGCCCTGCTCATTGCTTAGAGGATGGCCATGCAGAGAGTTGCCCAAAAGATCGTTCTCCTTGTCTGTTGCTTTCCCATGTTTGCCTCCTCTTTGTACCATCCTCGCTCTCTCTAGACCTCACCGCCTTCCTTCAAAACCCTGCTTTACCAGGATATGTCCCAGACAGTCGGTAGCAGTGGCCAGGCTGCTCCTGCTGTCCTCCCGGTCTCTGTCCTTGCTATTTCCTAGCACCTCTCCATCTGCCCGTACCCCACTGCTGCCTTTGCAGCATCCACCGGTGGGATCTAGAGCAGTGCCTGGCACAGCTGGCTCCGGCTCCATGGCCAGGGCTCTTTGGCACTTCCCAGATACACACCGGTCACGGCCACACCATCCTTTTTCTCAGGTCGCATTGACAAGTCGTTCTCCTGCAGAACAGGTATTGTGCTTTGACAGAGGTTGTCACAGCTGCTAGATGCTGAAACAACTCTTCTCTGCCTCTCTTTTTTCTTCACTGGATAAACAGTTCACGGGTAGCTGAGGGGCTCTCTTGCTCCTTCTTCGCCAAGCTAATTGTTTACTCCACAAGGTCTTTGCTTTTCAGACTATATATATTTTTAGTTAGGATTTACTGCCTTAGCCCTTAGCACCCAAATTCATGCAAAGGCATTTTTTAAGACCACATTTCCTTCTGCCATGCCTCCTCGTTTTCAGTCCTCCATCACACACACAACCTTATTTAGTGGCAGGGAACTGGCAAATCAGAGAGATAAGGGCAAGGCTTGGGACCGAACAAGACGGCACATCCATAGTCCCCCCACCCCATGCCCTCTGCTCTCTGCTTGCTGTGCGATCTCCAGCACAGCAGTGGCCAGGTCGGTTTTTTACTGCACCATGAATGTTCACCTGGTAAAGAGTTGCCCCAGAGAGGAAGGCTAGGGAGCAGCCCTGACCCGCTCTCCCCATGCTTAAACCACTGCAGTGCTGAGCAGCCCTCCTTCTGAAGTGAGAAGCCACACAGCTACTTACAAACCTTGAGTGTGTCTCACCGCTATGTATTTAATGTAATTAGTTCCTGGGTCAAGGCTTACCACTCCATATTTTACCTGCTGTGAACCCTGAACTGCCAACACCTCACAGATCCGCTTTGCTGAATTTCCAGCACCTCGTGCCCAGCCTGTTTGCTTCTCCCTCTTTCTTGTGCTTCATCATCTCATTTATTTTTCACTTAGTGTCCTTCTGTCTGGAAAGGCAGGTATTGTGTGAGAGGAAATGAGTCCCCAGCCCGCCTGCCCTCCTCCTCAGCACAGTGCATGGTGAGAGCAGGCAGCATAAAACCCACGCGCAAGATCCCACCTGCCCAGCTCTAGTGCTGAACAGATCAGAGGAGCAGGACTTGCTGGGACCGGCCCTTATGTTTTGGCCATCAGGACAAGAACCTGGTCTTTGTTTTGTAGCCATTACCTTTATCTCTAGAGCCTTAGACCTCTATAACTGTTACCATAAAAGGAAAACTTTCCAAAGTGTCACTTGCATGTATGTTCTGCTGTATCCTGTATTTTCCAAAGCACAGTTTCTTTTTGGACACGAACAGCCAGGTCTTGCACTTGCTCAACTTGGCTGTGGCTCTGCATAAACACAATTCATGTATGTCTTGGCAGGGGGCAATGAGTTGTCAAAAACATACCCTAGGTGCTGATGCAACTTCAGCTGGAGCAGGATTAGGCCAAAATTTCAAACTTCCTTTGCAGGTGGCATCTGCTCCTGCACATACGTTTTCCTTTAAAAAAAAATCCAAGCTGTTTATAATCACAATTTATAAAGCTGTATTTTTAGTCTTAATCTCTTGCCATTTGAGACAGAGCAACAGGGATACCCCTTCAAGCAGCTACCAGTGTATTCCAGTTCCATGGTGATTTAAATTAGCCAAACAATAACCCGTTCAGTAATTAAAATACCCACAAAAATCAGAACAAAAAGCTTTACATTTAAATCTGTGTTAAACCAATTCATTGGAGTGACACGATTAAAATCGTTGGGCCAAATCTTCCTTGTCCTCTTCATGTAAGCGGTACTTTTGAGAGCAAAGGGATGAGTGAGAACAGCGTTTAGGCCATACATTAATAATGTATATCCTTTGACTGACAGGGAATGGGCTGGCAGAACAAATGAAAGCACCCTGGGGCAAGAGGAAGAAAGCCTCGGCTTGCTGCTACAAACTGCACAGGCATGAAAGTACATTTTGTTCCACTATTAAATAAGGAGATTTGGGATATAATACTGTCTCCTTCTGCAGCCCTTCCATTTTCTGCTCATGGCAAAGAGGACAAAACTGTCCGTAGCTGTAGTTGTTCTGTCCAGTGCTCACACGCCTGGGACAATTAACAGTGATCTGCAAAATCTACTACTCTTAGCTGCAAATCAGCATGGTTTGGTACGGTAAACATCTACTGACCTTTGAGTCCAAGCACACCAAAGACTGTCCTCTGTGTCCCGGCACTGCACCCCGCAAAGCTGCCAGCTTCATGGCTGGGATAGCTCGTGGTGGACATCTAGAGCCTCCTTATTTCACCTAGCTTTTTCCTGGTTGAAAGGCATTACTGTCTTTCTTTTAATTCAGTCATTTGGGAATGGAAATAGTAATCTATGGAGACAAGAGCGGCAATCCTACGCGAGCAGCCCCAGACCCCGTGGCTGCGGGGTGGGCAGGACGTGCTGGGTGGGTGCCTGGATCGGCGGCGCGGGGCTGCTGCTGCCCGTGAGCAGATGGTGCCGGCATCCAGCCTTGGTGGCTGGGCAAGGAAATGTCCTCTATGGCCTCCTTACAGGGCCACCCTGGGAGTGGTGACAGCATTCATCTCTACGTTATGTCTTGGAGGGGTTTAATGTTCATTCGAGTTGGATTTACTGCTTTCCTTCCTTTGTGGGTTATTTTTTTTGCATGAGGAATTCTAGACAGACTTTATCTGGTGAACTCAATAATCTGAGAGATACAAAGCAAACTCCAGGAACAAATTACCTCAAATTTTGCACAGTTTAATAATGCTGCTCTTCTACCATCCTTCCAGCCATTTGATCATGATTGTTGTAGTTAAAATGAATTCATAATGTTCCTGTCTAGCTTCTGCCAAGCAACCCTTTCCTGTTTGTTACTCTGGATGATTTTTGTAATCTTCTTGTAGCTGAATTTTTTGTGCCTCCAGAGCAAAGCCAGAAACTCTTGCAGCAGTGCTGAGGGTAGTCAGGGAGGGTGAGTCAGCTTTTCACTTCCAATCATAACATTAAGGCTCAGTAACCAAGGAAGAGCTGATAATCAGGGTAAGCACATTGTCTTCTCCTTGTTCTTGAGCACCTAATTTCTACCGTGATATAATTATTACACTAAAATACATTAAAGGAAGTTTGTTTGGGTGCTTCAGAGCCCGAAGGCAGGACGATGCCCTCATGCCTGGGCTCCCCTTCTGCAGGGGAGCTGAGCAGAGCCATGCGCAGCTGTGTTTCTTCCCTGGCTTGCACCTACACATGGTCATTGCTGGGACACGTGCCCAAGGCCAGCTCACAGGAATGCCTGCAGCCAAGTCAATGTACATGAGGGCAGTCCCACTCCTGAAGTTTGAATGGTTTTAGAGCATGACCCAAACTCTGTGTCTTCATATACAGGCAAGTAAATTGTAGTTTTAAAATATGAGTAATTTAAAACTATTATTTATCTTTCTAAAGTTTTTTTTTAAGACTTTTTAAATCCTACTCAGCTGCCTGGCTGAAACTTCTGCAAAGCTTTTGTGCCACCCAAGCTGCTGTTCAGCAGAAGCAGGGAGACATTGCAGCTCAGCTCTGCAATCCCAGGGGCAGGCTGAAACCCAGGGTAGGTGACACCAGCAAGCTACTGGTGACCGCTGCCTGCCCAGACTGTCCTCAGGACAGTGCTGCCTGTTGCTTGGCTGTCTGGGATAGTGTCTGGCCACACAGTCCTTACCCTGAGGTTTGAGGAGTCTGAGGCTGGTTGCCAGGAGATGGGGAATGGCTGAGATATGGCAAAGAAAGTGGAGAGGGGACAAAACAGCTGGGGAAACCGGGACAGTCGGTGAGGAGAGGGGATGACTGACCTAGAGGAGAGCAGGGAAATGGGGATGGGTTGAATGATGAGACTGGCATGAATGGGGAGGCTGAAGAAAATTTTGTGCCACTGGGGGGTGGGTGGGAGCAGGGCACCCCTCAGCGACATCCCTCCCGAGCACAGGACGGAGCCCAGGAGTCTTCTGCCATGAGCGAGCCCTTGTGAAACCAGGTGCCCACGGCAGTGGGGTGGTGCCAGGGCCACGGGCTGGGTGCTCCGTCCACACCTGCACGTGGCCCTGATGAGCACCAGGAGCTTGCTGGGTTCGTTGTTGGGGGGTGGAGGGGTTAATATCACGTATGAAACCCTGTGGGAAGGTAGCAACACCAGACACCCGCAGCTGGGAAATGCTTACCACCTACACAAGCCTAAATTCAGCCTCTGGAAACTGGTTACTGTGATACAGTCTCCAACGGCAGCCCCACAGGCATCCTTCCCAGCGACATGGGGCCCCGGCACCCTTCCCGTGCTCCGACGGCAAGAGAAGATGCGATCCCTCCACTCCCCGTTTTGGGTAGCAGACTACTAGCAATGATCCTCAGGTTCTGCGTGTAAAACATTTTTTTCCAGCACAGGGCTAGTGTTGATTTGTGATGAGCTCCTTGCATATTACTCCAAGGCAGAAAAAGCAGATTTGGCCATAAGGTGTGACAAACTGCTGAAGTGTGTGAAAAATCAAACCAGAAGCTTCTAGAGAGTTGTGAGATGCTCGAAAATGAGACTTTAAAAATTTATATTTTGGTATTTGAAGTTATGAATCAGTTTGTAATTCCCGCGCTAGCAGCCCCACTGTTTTGGGATCACGTAGTTCATACGCTCTGACTATTAGAGGCAGCAAATAAGTGAGCTTATGTTCTGGTCCCTGACAGACCAACCCCGAAATGACCACATTGGGACCGAGGACTGGTGCCTACTTCCATACTTGGGAACCTAGATGGGTGCTACCAAGTTTCCCGAGCCCAAAGGTCAGAGGTGTAAATCCCACTGACCCTCCTGAGGGCTGGGAGCGGGGTCTGGCCCGTGTGACATGGTGTTTTTCGGGTGAGCCGGGGCCAGCACAGCCTGGCCAGGCACAGCTGTGAAAATGGGCAGCCCCTGGAACCACAGCTCATCCAGCGCCGACAGCCACGCATGTGCGGCAGAGAGCTCGAGCAGGAGCCGGTGGATGCCTCTGGGCTCTGAAGGATGTCCGCTCACTGGGCACACACGGCTCGGCAGGACAGACCAGCTGGTCCTTCTGAGCCAAAAGGAGAATTTTAGTCCCTTCTGGGAGATGGTAACAGTCCAAAAAGGGGAAATATGTTTTTGACCAAAAACCACAGCTTGACGCCCCTTTCCTTATCGCTCTGCTCCTTTACCCAGCCAAAGGTGCAGTGGGGGTGATGCTCTCTCCAAGGGCTCCCGTGGGCTGTGTTGCCTCCCACGGTCACCTGAGACCTCCCGTGGGAGCTGGCTGCTTGCTGTGCTTTGGAGGGGTGGAGGCTGTGCTCCCCAGGCAGTGGAGGGGAGCGGGGGGACGCCGTGCTCGTGGCTGATTCACCGCCTGGCTCAGCTTTCATTTGTTCCTGATTTAATGTTTGCTTTTAGCGATGCTGGATGTATTATACTCTCGGAAAATTAATTGTCAGGGTGCCAAGAGCTTTGTGCTCTTTACTACTAACCAAAGCTAAATAAATAGACAGTTCCTTTTCTGGATCTTGCAACTCTATGACTTGGCCAAATTCTCTGAGTGTCTCTGAGCTGCAGTCAGTGGTGTAATGCTGGCCAGCTTTTTGGTATCCTTGCTGATCCTTCCTTACCCTTCCTTACCCTTCCTTCCTCCCAGCTCCCTCCTCTGCTGAGAAGACCCTCATGGCCCCACTCCCTTTGGTAAACTTGCCTTTTCACCCATAACCTGCTCAGGTTTTTCTCTCTCTCCTCCCTTCTTCGCACAGCTCCTGGGCCAGGGATCCTCACCAAGCCGCCCCAGCCCTCTCTCCTGCGCCATGCTGCCTTTCTCCCTTTCCCTCAGTGCCTCAGGTGCCCAGGAAATCCCCCTTAATTAGGGCATGCCCAAATCCCTCCTCTTCCTTCTGAAAACCATGGAGGACCTCACCTATATAGTAAAGCACAGAGCCAACCCCTCGGGGCAAACCAACCACCCAGCCCGTGTGCTGCCAACCAGAGCCTGCATTAAGGCAGGACTTTCCCTGTTTTCACAACCCTCCTTGTGCCTCAGAGCCCATTTCGCATGGCCCCGTTATGGGTTCTGCAAAAACCCCGCTCTGTCAACTGTCATCCGTGACGCACACGAGCGTTTAGGAATAAGACATGGCATTTTGGCTGGTGCCCCATGGTATTCCCCACTTGATGTGCTAGAAGGCAGTGGGATTCAGGGCATCAGCATTAAACAGGGCTTTGATTAAAACATCCCTGTTTTACAGTGAAAACTCTGCTGGATGCTGCGATTTGCACTGTGATGAATGCGGACTGGCTGCTGCAAATGAGCTTAAGCTACGTACGTATTTCAGAGGAGGCTGAAATCATCCCTCTATCCTTTGCCTTCATGCCGGAGAGCTTTCACATGGTGGTGTGCCGCTCTGGAGCTCCTGCAGCAGTTGGTGCTGGAGCGGCGGGGCAGGACCCTGGCATGCCAGTCTCCGTGCTGTGGTGGAGAACCCTCACCATGTGCGCTTCTCTCCGTGCAGAAAAAAAACCAAAAACCCACTGAAACCCACCTTCCTTCGGTATCCCTGGGTCATGACAAACTTAGTGTGGTACTGGCAGAGAAACCAGTAATACATAATGCTGCATGAATAGCTACCAAAAGACCAAGAAAAAGCCAGCAGTGGTTGGCTAGATGTGTCAGAAGTGACACAGCCAGAGCTGATCTTGCTTTGTGGCAGCCTGATAGATAAGCTGTAAGGTATCTCCAAGACTCTTCCAGCTCTGTTTTCTGTGGTTCCCATGAGTCAGTCCCTCCTGTAATTGTCCCATCCACAGTCTGGGGCTCTGCCCACGGCTGGGGCTCATCCTCCTGTACAGCCAGCTCCTCAGAGAGCAGCTGCTCCAGTTTAATGGGGCTGGGAGGTGGCGGCAGGAGGTCCCATCCTGCTGGAAGCTCCTAAGGGCAGTCCTGGATCTGTCACTGGCCTCCTGGAGCACAAATCCAGGCTTGAGGGAATAGACAGCGCATCTTTTCCTGTTAAACGTATTCCCGGGGAATGCAGCGGCAGTTTAGCGCACACTCCCTTAATAGGTACCTGCAGAAGGAAATGCAGCTTCAGGCGAAAGGGCAGCATCGGCTTGTCGCAGTCGCAGGCTTTGGTTAGCAGGCGAGGAGAAGGGCACCGGCCTGCTGCGTAAGCAGATGCTGAGGCAGAGCATCTTTCAGCTCGGCAGCGAGGGTATGGGCTGTGATCCAGCCATTCCCTTGACCAGCCAAGCTCGTGGATTACTCAGACCCCAGTGGCCCCATCCCAAAACCAGCCCCATCCCAAAACCCGCTGCAGAGAGGCAGCGTGAGCCAGCGTTTGCACCGAACGGCGACCAGTGGCATGCTCCAGAAAAGCAGCTTCGTTCTCTTTGCATCCAGCACTCAGAGAAGCTGAAAACACCTCTGCACCATGTGTTCGAGCCGGGGCATCGCTTCTGAAGGCTGCCAAGCTGATAGCAGAAGCAAAACCCAAATAACCCACGTTTGCTAGAGCTGGGCTCCCAACCCGAGTGCTGCTGAGACACTTGCTGTTTTGACTCACATGGTTTATCACAGGGTCTCTCCTCTATCCCTGTATTTCTGCAGAGCAAATACCTGCTCCCTTCATTCTCCCATCTCTTTACCTACCATATCTAATTCATATTTTTCCAGCAAGATCATTTTCATGTTGTCAAAGGTCTCTGGCTTAGGAAGTCTTGTATATCTACAGAATCACACACAATCAGTCAGGTTGGAAGAGCCCTCAGGGATTATTGAGTCCAGTCATTGCCCTGACACAACCATGTCAACTAGACCGTGGCACTAAGTGCCATGTCCAGTCTTTTCTTAAACGCATCCAGAGATGGTGACTCCACCACCTCCCTGGGCAGCCCATTCCAATGTCTAATAACCCTTTCTGAAAAGAAATTCTTCCTAATGTCCAACCTGAACCTCCCCTGGTGAAGCTTGAGGTTATGTCCTCTTGTCCTATCACTAGTTGCCTGGGAGAAGAGGCTGACTCCCACTTCACTACAACCTCCCTTCAGGTAGTTGTAGAATGCAATAAGGTCACCTCTGAGCCTCCTCTTCTCCAGGCTAAACAACCCCAGCTCCCTCAGCCGTTCCTCATAGGTCAGACCCTCCAGACCCTTCACCAGCTTGGTCGCCCTCCTCTGGACTTGCTCCAACACCTCAACATCTTTCTTGAAGTGCGAGGCCCAGAAGTGGACACAGTATTCAAGGTGCGGCCTCGCCAGTGCCGAGTACAGAGGGACGATCGCTTCCCTAGACCGGCTGGCTACACTATTCCTAATAGAGGCCAGGATGCCATTGGCCTTCTTGGCCACCTGGGCACACTGCTGGCTCATGTTTAGCCGGCTGTCGATCAGCACCCCCAGGTCTCTTTCCGCCAGGCCGCTTACTAACCACTCTTCCCCCAGCCTGTAGCGCTGCATGGGGTTGTTGTGGCCGAAGTGTAAGACCCGGCACTTGTTCTTGTTGAACCTCATGCCGTTGGTCTCGGCCCATCTATCTAAGCTGTCCAGATCCCTCTGTAGGGCCTTCCTACCCTCCAGCAGATCGACACTCCCACCCAGCTTGGTGTCATCTGCAAATTTACTGAGGGTGCATTCAATCCCTATGTCTAGATCATCTATAAAGATATTGAACAGCACCGGCCCCAGAACTGAGCCCTGGGGAACACCGCTAGTGACCGGCCGCCAGTTGGACTTTGCCCCATTCACCACCACTCTCTGGGCTCGGCCATCGAGCCAGTTTTTAACCCATTGAAGAGTCCACCCATCCAAGCCCCGGGCAGCCAGTTTGTCTAGGAGGATGCTGTGGGAGACAGTGTCGAATGCCTTACTGAAGTCTAGACAGACTACATCCACAGCCCTGCCCTCAACTACTAAACGGGTCACTTGGTCATAGAAGGAGACCAGGTTGGTCAAGCAGGACCTGCCTTTCATGAATCCATGTTGGCTGGCCCCGATGCCCCGATTGTCCTGCATGTGCCGTGTAATGGCACTCAGGATGATCTGTTCCATCACCTTGCCTGGCACCGAGGTCAGGCTGACAGGCCTATAGTTCCCTGGATCGTCCTTCCGACCCTTCTTGTAGATGGGCGTTACATTTGCTAATTTCCAGTCAGGACTGCCGGTAGATAAGAGAGAGTGGTTTGGCAAGTTCATTTGCCAGTTCTTTCATTACTCTGGGGTGAATCCCTTCCAGGCCCATAGCCTTGTGGGTGTCCAATTGGCACAGCAGGTCACTAACCATCTCCTCCTGGATTACGGGGCTTTCACACAGCCCCCCGTCCCTAACTTCAGGCTCTGGAGGCTGAGTCTCCTGAGGACAACTGGTCTTGACATTAAAGACCAAGGCAAAGAAGGCATTGAGCAGCTCTGCCTTTTCCTCATCCCCTGACACTACACTACCCTCCTCATTCAGTAAGTGGTGGAGGCTCTCCTTGACCCTCCTTTTGCTGTTGATGTAGTTGTAGAAACTTTTTTTATTATCTTTGACCATAGCAGCCAAATCAAGCTCTGATTGAGCTTTGGCCCTTCTAATCTTCTCTCTACATGACCTGGCAACATCCCTATAGACCTCCCAAGTTACACGACCCTTCTTCCAAGGCAAGTAGGCTCTCTTTTTTTCCTTAAGTTCTAGCCTAAGTTCCCTGTTTAACCAGGCCGGTCTTTTTCCCCGACGGCTTGCCTTCCTACAGACTGGGACAGCCTGCTCCTGGATATTTAGCAATTCCCTTTTGAAGCATGTCCAGCCTTCCTGGACTCCTTTGACCTTCAGGACCGACTCCCAAGGGACTCTGTCCACCAACCTCTTAAACAGGCTAAATAACCTGCCCGCCGGAAATCTAAGGCAGAAGTTCTGCCTTTGCCCCTCCTTACTTCACCCACTATCGAAAACTTTAACATTTCATGGTCGCTGTTCCCAAGATGGCCACCGACCCTCAAATCTCCCACTAGTCCTTCTCTGTTCACAAACGACAGGTCAAGCAGGGCCCCTCCTCTACTGGGCTCATTTACCACTTGCATGAGGAAGTTGTCCTCCACACATTCGAGGAACCTCCTAGATTGCTTCCTCTCTGCCGTGTTGTATTTCCAGCAGACATCCAGCAAATTGAAGTCACCCACAAGTACAAGGGCCGGCGACCGGGCGGCTTCTGACAGCCGCTTGTAAAACGCCTCGTCCGCCTGCTCATCCTGGTTGGGTGGTCTATAACAGACTCCCACCATAATGTCCGCCCTGCCAACCTTCCCCTTGATCTTTACCCATAGACATTCAACCTTGTCATCCTCACCATCTTCCCCAATTTCGACACAGTCCAAGCACTCCCTAACATACAGCACTACCCCACCGCCTCTCCTGCTTCGCCTGTCCCTCTTAAAGAGCTTATAGCCATCCATAGCAGCATCTAGCCTTGGTCTACTGTAGCAGTTCTTCCTAACCTCACTTACTGGAGCTGCTTGTATAACATACCCAGGGTGTTGGCAATATTAAGGCTGGTATGGATTTGTTTTGCCACTGAGCTTTCATAACAGCAATTAGTTTAAAGAAAACGAGGGTGTATGAAGTGGCCCCATGAGAGCAGAGGCAGCTTGGCTTGGGCTATTGCCATGGCCTCTTGCAAACAGCTCCCCAGAGCATCTCTGCCAGCAAGGCTAGAAAGTGGGGACTTCCAGACCCGCTTAGCGGTCAGGTTTCACCATTCCCCTTGCAGCCCAGGGTGATGCCTCTGAGCAAAAGATGCCTCTTCCCTAGAGGACAGTTGAGTGACATGCTGGCCAAGGTGCTGGGACAGCCGTGCGTCTCAGAAACCGGTAAGCTGAGTTTTACAACCTGTATTCAGTAAGTGCCTTTACGTAAGAAGGTGAGGTTGGTCACTCCGGGTCAGTCCGCTCAGGTGCAGGAGCTGCCCACAGCAGAGCCCACGTGCCGAGGGGAGCAGGGTGCACCCACAAGGTATTTCCCCCAGTGCTCCTCCAATTTCCAGCTGCTCAGAGCTAAACCAGGTGAATAAAACAAGCTGCAGTTGGCTGACACTGTCGTTTTTTTTTCTTTGCGCAAATTTCCCCTGAGCTGCATGCTGTTGTCATTGTGCAAAAAATACAGCAAGATATTTATTAACTCTCAAAGGAAGCAAACTAGAAAGGCAAGCAGGAGCAGGGCACGTTCGTTAACTCCTTCAGCCGAAAGCAGGGCACTGACCTGCAGCAGCAGCCGCCTCTGCCTGGGCTGTTCTTGGGGCAGCTCACCCACCGCCCCTGGGCAGCGGCAGGGCAAGGGGGACCAAGTGTCCTACAGAGACAACAAGCCACACCCCTGCTGCAGGCCCGAAATGTGGGGGACTCTAAAGGGCTGTGGCCCAGCTGACGGTCCCACCAGGTGCCATGGAGAGCAAGTCCTGGGTCTTAGGTAGAGACAGGCAGGGATGGGTGTCTACAACCCCATCATCAAACAGTTGGACTTGATGATCTTAAAGGTCCTTTCCAACCAAAACTATTCTATGATTCTGTGATCACCTTGGCGCTGGAGAATGTGGTGTTTTCATCAAGCGCTTGAATAACCTCTTCTTACAGCTAAGCAAGAATAAGGGGATTCTATTGCAACGATGGCCTCTGTTTGGCACGGCCCTTCCATGTGACTGCCCACCGGTGAGGCTGTGCCAAGTGTCCCCTCCGCTCTCCCGGGGCAGGGCTGAGCTGCAGCAGCCGCTGCCAGGCTGCAGAGCATCACTTGCCATTGACCATCATCGGCGCTGCGGGCAGAGCACGCTCTGGGGGCGTGTTACTGGAGATACGCGCTTGGGCTGTAAGGCGTGAGGCATTCCTGCTGTTCCCTGAGACACTTCCAACAGCCTGTGGCCGTCTGTCTGTTCCCCTGTCCCTCCCATAACACACAAGCCAGGGCTAAGTCAAGGCCAGGGACTCTCAGCCGTCTCTGTCTGACTGTCCCTGTGTCCAACAGAGTTACATGTTGTGAATATCCTCAGAGCCTTTCCTAGCCTTGTTTCACATTGAGATCTGACAGGATGGTACTGTTGGAGAGCTGCAGCCCACACGTGAACCAGCTCAGCTCAGAATTTAGAAATCGATATGGGTTCAAATTTTCTACCGGTCCATTAGCAATTGCTCTGTTGGATGCTGTGACAGAAATAAGGCTGTGCAGTCAGCTGGGGAGTCCTTGCTTTGTTCTGTGCTGGTCTTCTGAGATAAAAGTTACCAGCGTCTGCATTTACTCTTTTGCCTGACAATGGGAAAACGTTTAGTGTATTTTTTATATTCTGGGCTCAGCTTTAGCCTTCAGTGACAGGCAGCATTTCCTGGAGAAGCAGCAGCCCAGCGCAATGCGATGCTGCAGTGCGAGAGGGGACACGGAGAAGAGCGCTCTGCTGAGCTGGAACAGCAAGAGAAGACTTAACAGGAAAAATCATTAAGCGATAGCACAGCTCCTGGTTATCACCCGAGCAATATTTGGCTGCGGTACCGGAGCTATCATGTCTACCTCTGTGAGAAGAGCCACAGGCATTTTACTTGTATGGAAATTGCCCATCACACAGAAACCAGGGAAGCTCCACTGGGGTATCGCAAGGGAGTGGAAAAATGCCTTTATACCAGCAGAAGGTAACCAAGCATCATCTCCTTGCTTTCTGGTTTGCTGAGCCATCCCAGGGAAGAAATGGTTCAAAGGCTGACAGGAGGGGCTTTAACCCCCTGCAGACCTGGGGAGTGGGGCCCAGGGTCGCTCAGTGCTGTCTGGTGGGGTGTGGGTCTGCAGCCATGGGCACCACAGCGCGGGGAGATGTGGGAGGGGGGGACGTGGCCCAAGACACGCTGGGAAGAGGCATGAAACCACTGCTCTGCTTTTATGTAGGATTTTGTGGCTCTCCCCAGCTTTAGCTACATGCACACAAACATTTAAAGGGATGTGTGTTTATGGCTGCCAGGCAAGCAGAATACCACACTGGGACCCTTCAAAATTCATCCCCTAGCTAAAGTACCGGGAAATCTTGCTCCTGGCCGCCATTCCCCAGGCTGAAAAGAGAGCATTGCCAGCAGCAGGGCCAGGGGCTGGCGGGGGGCACGGGACGGGGTTCATCGGCATCACGCCCCTGCCAAAAAATACAGCCTAAGAGCTTGCAGGGCTGAGGCTGTGGCGTGCTGGGGAAGCCATACATTTGTTTACTGCAAATGTCTCCATAGAAACTCCTTCTCCGGGGCTGAAGATGTGGATTTGAGCTGCGGCAGAGCGCGCTTTCTGCCCCCAGCACACCTCCACGATCAGCCTCGGCAGTTTTCACGGCAGAATTGTTTGGCAGGAAATAATTCAGACTAATGTATGCCCCTGTGCTCCTGAAATTGTGCAGAATTTAAAATGCTAAATTAACTAAGTCATTTTAAAAGTGCAAGCACTGTAATTATGAAGGGAGGCAAAGTATAAAGCCTGCCTGTTCCAATGTTTTCAGGCTATAATTCTTGAAACCACCCAGTAAAATGGAGTGAGCTAAGAAGCGGAGAAACTGCACCAACAAAGAGCCATTCCAGACTCTAACAGGGCGCTGCAGATGCTCAGGAGTTTCGAAGGACTGGGCTCCTCCAAAGCCAGAGGTAAACTCAGACACAGCTGAAAGGCTTCAGTGCGAAGGGTGCGGCTCTGCACCGTCCATCACGGGTGGATGGAGCAGCCGGGACCCCGCAGCATCGCCACCGCTCCAGCTGGGAGGTGGGGGTCCCAGGCGGCCGAGGGGGTTTGCCTTGCAGCAGCAAGTCTCCATCACGCACACCCTCGGAGGCTTTCCAAAAGGCAGAGCAGAGGCAAAGACCAAAAGAAAAGATGAGCGAGAGAGTTCCCACATCCTACACCTTTGCAACTTAAATGGTTGAATTCCCAACCTCAGGCTAACGCAGTGTCCCACACTACCAGGATGGTCCCAGTTGCTGACATGAGCATGATAAAAGTGCCTTGCCTCCTCTTGGCCTGTGATTGACCCAACCAACAGGCAAGAGAATACATAAAGCGAAGGAAAACAGATGAAAATGAACAAAATATCTACAGAAGCAAAGCTGGTGACTGAACTGAGAAGTTGCTTTTGACCAAGGGGCTGCACTGGGAAAGGGAAGATGAAATGTATGAGAGCAGGAAATTCAGCGAGCAAGGCACGACCTTGGGTGTCAGAGGGTGTTAGATGAGAGAGGAGATTGAGAAAGCCGAGGGTGGGAGAGGGAGCCAGCCGGCATCCCAGATATTTAAAAAGCAGTAGGAGGAGGCACAGTCCACTTCTCCTTTAAAATAAGAGGAAAATAATTATGGCCCTGCATCACAGCTTCTTCCTCCTGTGCTGTCCCAGGGGCAGGACAAGCCCTGGGGACAGGCAGGGGCCCTGGGGCAAGGGGCAAAGCCGAGGAAGCACGTAACCCGCTTCCCATGGTTACGTGTCTGCTGCGGCGCCATGCCTCTCCACCCTTTGCAGAGGCTCTCATCTGAGAAACTGCTTTCCTGTTTTAGACCATCATATTTCACTGTATGGAGAGAGAAAACAAGGCAGCTTGTAATGCAATAGCCCGTGATAGTGCCACAGTCTTATAGCAGGATGCACTTGCATGATAGCTTTAAAGATCCTGCCACATGGCAGCCCTGAAATGACCCTTTAATTCTGCCTCCTTCTGTTTAATTACTTTTTTTTTAAGATCTCTGGACTGTATCTGCTCTGAAGTCTCAGTGCCATCCTCTCCCCCTTCCAATGCTCCTCTGCCTGCCCCCCACCCACCCCCGGTGCCGTCTGTCCCTGAGCTGGGATTTCATTGTGCTGTGGATGCCTCCAGCCCGCCCTGGGCAGCCAGAGCCGCCCAGCAGGAGAGGTCACGCAAACACAAGTGCTCAGTTAAAAATAAAGCAATAAATAATAATGATAACAAGTTTTGGCCTCGCACCAGTGCCCACCATAGGTCATGAGCTCTTCTCTGCTGCAGCCTGGAGCAGGAGCTGGCTCAGGACACAGGTCTTTCCCAATGAGCCAGCATCTCCAGCTGGGCCTGACAGCCATCCTGCAGCAGTGGCAGCGCACAAGCCCTGTCCTTCCACCCCAGCAGAGACAAATCCTGCCTGCAAGTCCCTGGGCTGGTTGCTGGAGGGTGAGAGCCAGGCAGAGGCTTCTTCCTGCAGCCTCGCAGAGCAGCTCCACTGCCCCTGCTGCCACCACCACTGCCCCTGCTGCCACCACCATCACCCACCGGCAGCAGCACCTGGGCCCCAAATGCCCCTTGACCAAGGGGACAGCAGCCCCCCCAGCCCTGTGTCCGTGCGGGGATGCCAGGAGGAGGGAGCTGCAGCCCAGGCCCCTGCCAGCCGGGGGGGGGACAGCTGAAGTGACACCCTCTCCACCAACATCAAGTCACTCTTCGCTTCTCATAGTGCCAGGAGCATCACCGGCATCCTGCCATCCCTCGGGCACCAGAGACAAAGGTGGATTTGGCAGGACGAGTTGGAGTGATGGCAGATGCCGCTGTGAGCAGCTCGGGGGGTCCAGCATGGCCAGTGAACCTCACGCCTGCCATGTCCCCATGTCCCCATGTCCTGGCAGCTGCCAGCCTGGGGCAGGGGAGATGGATGTGGCTGGTTTTATTTTGGTCCCCCACAGTTCTGCTGCTTTGGCTTTCACCCTGATCAACAGGGGCTGATGGGGCATTAATTAATCCTAGCTGGGCTTCATTTTCATCTGTCCTAGGTTGTGTACCACCAGGCTTTCCCAGGTGGTCCCTGGGGATGTCTGAGTGTGTGACTCTGCACCCCCAGGAGCTGCCACACCTGCCCCCCCTGGCTTTCCCATGGCTCTTGCTAGGGCCAGCCCTGGCAGAGCTGCCGCTGGGAATAAGCGTCCCCTTTTCATGAGCCACATGGATGTTGACAGCATTGCACATATCCTGTATTGCAAATATATTTATTTGTGGGTCCAGCCTCTGTCTCATCAGGTACTAATGAGGTATTTGTATATAGCTGCAGCGCCTTGTGCGGCAGATGGTGTTAGGTTCATTTTGGATTGTTCCTGTTCTGCTGGTTAGTCTCTCAAATGTGCTAACTCATGTACAGCTTGGCTGTGCTTATTGCAGGAGCCCCGTCAAGGACCCTTTCAAAATACACCTGCCTGAATGTTTGCTGAGAGTTGCAGCTTGGTCTAAAATGGAGAGCAATGCCTTCTGGTAGGCCTGAAAATAACCATTCAGCCCAACCGCTCCTTGACCGATGAGGCACTTGGAAAATAACTGATTTTAATTTCTGGCTAACTTAAACAGGTTTTATTGTACCTTGTGATTACCTTGCCTGGAAATCAGTGTCACGCGTGGGCAACCAGCACCATGCCCAGCTCCAGGACCAGGACAATCTGCGCATGTCTGCTCCCTCTCCTGACAAATAGTGCCAGAGCACAAAACCGTAGGTCCTACAGAAACACGCTGTGATCTATTGGTTTTTAGTTAATACACGTGCTAGGGAATTCTGACTCTCCTCTCTCTTTTGTTTTCAAAAACAAAAGAAAAGCCTCATCCTGCAGCAGCCTGCTCGAAGTGTGGCTGAATGGTCCTTTGATACAACCTTGCTTTGATGCCCAATAGAAAACACCCAGCGCACGCAATGAGGCTGCCCTGTCCACAGTGGCATTGTGGCTGCTCCTCAGTTGTCTTCATCTCCAGATGCCACAGCACTTAAGCCCTCCACTTAAGTTGGGGAAAGCTGGGGAGGAGGCACCGGTCTGTGGTCATGCGGGAGCACAGAGGGTAAGAAGTCCCCGTGGCACCGGGCTGTCAAACAGCCCTCTTGCTGTGGGTCCAGCTGTGTCATGCCACAGGCTGCACCATGAGGGACAGGACCCCAAGCAGGTGGCAACAGCAGGGGCAGCATCATGGTGCGAGGGTGCCTGGTCCCACCGGTGCGGGGATGCCAGCTGCGTGCTGTGGCTTTGCCATCGCGGCTCGGCATGAGGAGGTGAGCCTGTGAGGGAGGTGTGAGGATGCATGCTAGGGGTGAACGAGAGGATTCAGCTGCCTTCTAGGCCAGTTTGACTCTCAAACTGAAACCAGTGCCTCTCCTCAGACATTATAAAAAGGGAGGGGGAATGTTGCTAAGAGAAGACCCCCATGCGGGGACTGTGGATGGGCCCTTCTCCAGCCCCGAGCTCTGCCCGAGGGCAGGACAGGTGTGAGGTCATGGTGGTCCCTGGCTCCTGGCTCACCATCCCTCGGGGAGCAGCTGGCCCTCACTGGGGCTGATGTGAGTGTGCTGTCTCACAGGACAGAGGGGAGCTGGGGACACAACCCGCACAACCCGCTGCGAGGGACGACAACTGACGTCTGGGTCATGCCAGCAGGCACAGTGCTGGCCCTTCGCCTCCCCAGCACAACCATCCCCACATCACCTGTTTGATGCCTGTGTGCTCACTTCTCAGCTGATTGATTAGGCTGCTTGATGGATTCGTCAGATTCTTGTGGCAGAGTCCTTATTTTTCTCTGGCTGCTGCTGCTCCCGACTTGGAGAAGGGCTTAATCAGCCTCACAGACCTCATCTGTCCCAGATCTACTGCCCATTACGATTAATTAATACTCAAATTGTGGTAACACTCACAGGCATCAGTCTTGTAAACAGCATGTAAAAATAGTATTTTCCCAATCTAGCAAACAATGAGGATATTTGAACTATAAGCCCTAATTTTTCAGGGCCTATTAAAACTGTGCTGTAAACTGATGAGTACCTGGGAACCCCTGTAGATGGGCCCTCCTCTGAAAGAGCTGTTTCTGTTGGAAGCCCATACTTACCCTTCCCTGAGGCTATCCTTTGCTTTTTATTTTTCTTCCAGCTTGAATACTGATGGTTAAATACATGAGGGGTGGAGAGCTTTGACTCCTAAAGGGTGCTATTCAAACAGGCACAGAGTGATGTGCAAGACGGGTGCAGATTCTTGGGAGATCTAAGCCCCCCCCAAATGCTTTAAATAGGCTGTCCCTCACCATCCTGTTTCCCTTCCTGTACTCTTCAGTAATAATCTGTCTTGTACAAATACCAGCCTTGCTCTCCAGGCTCCCGGGCTTGTGTCTCTCTGCTGAGATGGCAAAAATGATGGGCAGGTCTTGTGCAGATCGCCGGGAAGCCAGAGCACCAGTTCATTAAAATCCAAGCAACGAGACTCCCCACAAATCATCATTACTCTGAGATGCTAGTGCCTGTACTAGGTTTGTAGTGGGGACCCAAGTACCCAAGGCCTCAGGACCACTGGTGATCTCCCAAGTCCACCCCCTCTCCTTTCCTCTATCCACCTCTCATTTGAAAGCCCCGTTTTGGCTCCTGACACTGCAGCTCACAGTCATTTCAGGATAAGCATCTGTTAGTTATCGTTCATTCCAGGTTGCTCCCTCTGAGAGGGAGAACAAACTTCTGCATCAAGAGATAGCTTGCTGCATGGGTCACATGCCTTGCAAGGCAACTTTTCTTCTGTGAAAGGAACCAGAAATTCATCTGAGACTGCTTGACTTTGATTGTGTAAGTCACCTCCACTTTAAAAACAAGTAAATATACCCATTTAAAAGAAAACTTTTCCTAAAGACAGTGATAAAGCAGCCTGTAGCTGGAATAAAGCCAGGTACCGATGCTCTAGGGCCCTAGGAAGTCTCCCTGGTCACTGTATTTGTATTATAATTGGTCCACTCAAGTATTAGAAGTTTTGCAGGCTGAGTAGCAAGATAAGAGGTGCTCTTGACTGTGTGTGGAGGTGAACTCCAGACACACACCAAGCTATATCTCCATGGGAATTCTGCAGACTGCACAGCAACAGCCTCTGCCTCCTGCACAAGAGCCAGCCCACTCCCCAGAACGCTCCCTGCACCAGCACAGCCACAGAAACCAGGCGAGCAAACACCGGAACAGGCCTGCGAGCTGCCCGTGCTGTATGATATAACGTGCCCAGAGAGAGTCCTAACATGCACAGCCAGAAAGTCCTATTGTGAAAAGAATCTGCTGGCCCAAAACATGTGCTAGAATTTAATCAAAGCTAAACCCGATTCACAGGGCTGCATTAGTCAGCCTGTGCGGATTAAATATATCTCATTACACTACAGGATCCACAGGAAAAAGTCAGGGGGTAATTTTCTTTACTCCTACACAGGCAAAGTCAGAAGGACCTGCAGTAAAAGCAGCTGATATCACAGAATCACAGAATCACGGAATCAATCAGGTTGGAAGAGACCTCTGGGATCATCGAGTCCAACCATTGCCCTGACACCACCATGTCAACTAGACCGTGGCACTAAGTGCCATGTCCAGTCTTTTCTTAAACACATCCAGAGATGGTGACTCCACCACCTCCCTGGGCAGCCCATTCCAATGTCTAATAACCTCTCTGAGAAGAAATTCTTCCTAATGTCCAACCTGAACCTCCCCTGGTGAAGCTTGAGGCTATGTCCTCTTGTCCTATCACTAGTTGCCTGGGAGAAGAGGCCGACTCCCACTTCACTACAACCTCCCTTCAGGTAGTTGTAGAATGCAATAAGGTCCCCTCTGAGCCTCCTCTTCTCCAGGCTAAACAATATGCTCCAGTGTAAGTAAAACCAGCCCGGTATGGTCCCATAGCTTGAGCATTAGGCAATATTTCAATGCCCAGAGGTTTTTTCCATTCATGGGAGAAGCCAAGGCGCAGAGTTGGGTAGCTGTGGTGCAGTGCTGTTTGCAGTGGCCGCTGGCACCGCTGCATCCCTGCCCATCGCAGGAGCCCGCAGGAGAGAGCTGCTTCGCTCGGCAGCACTGAGCAAGAGGCTCTGTGCCCCAGCTCCCTCAGCTGCTACAGACCACTGCTCCTGCCTGCTCGTTCATCTTCTCTACCTTGCTTTTCCCGTAGCAGTCTCTCCCGCTCACCCAGTGGCATCCAATGCCCTCCCCAATGTATTTGAGAAAATCCCGTCGACCATATGGCTCTGTTTCTCCATATTAGCCTGTGTGTTGAGAAAAGCCTTTATTGTCTCGCTATACAATATGGTATTTAATTGCTGCCCATCAAAGCTGAATAAAGGTGTCCTGTACAACTGCCGGCTTCAACCCCGGCAGGGATGGCTACAACATATTGTTGTGGTGCAAACACAGACCAAAGGCTGAAGTCCTTATCCAGGTACAACCAGGGCTTTGATCCCAGCAGGAGTTTTGCCCAAGCATCTATGAAGAGTTTCATTGATTGTTCCCAGTAAAGCTCCGCTGGTATTTCACATCGGGATAAACCTAAATTGAAAACACAGGTAAAACTCGAGTGTCGAGACTGAAGAGAAAATGGAACTGGGAAGGGAAATGCAAAAGAGGGCAGACAGTAATAAGTGCAGGTAGCTGTTGTCATGATGAATCCCACATGCCTGTAAGGAGATGGTCTTAAGGTCATTGCCTGTTCATGCTTTAATATAACGGTGGAGACAAGAGGAGGCTGAGCTTGAGGGGATCTGGAGGAGGTATGTTTTCTACTCCTGATCTACCTGGGAACATAGACAAAATTTCTTCCCATTCAATCGATGACAAATAACTTCACCCCAGTGTGATTATGGAAAACTGGATCTCACCCTATGCCAAGGCCAGGCCAGCACAGTGTGTTACACAGCCTCTGGCTACTGAGCCAGACACTCCAGGAACTGAACCTGCCAATGTCCTGGAAAGCCAGACTGTGGGAAGCTTGCACCCAGTCTTGAGAGACACGTATAAGACTCTGGGCTTGAACCTTCGTATTTAGTTTCACTATTTCCAAGACTGTTGCTTCAAGTAGATTATTTGTGCCTGTGACTGGCCACCATCCAGTAACTCTGGGGCACTATGAATGGGGACACAAGGCCATTAAAGCGAGATTACTAATTACAGCTGGTGGTTAATGCCATGGCCTCTGAGTTACTTGTTTTAAACAACCACTGAGTGCAAAAATTACAGCTCTGGCTACGAGAGGCCCATAAAGCCATAAGAATCTTCTATGAGAATCAGCTATGTAGTTCAGAAAAGGTGATTTTAAAGCAGCACAGTTGACCCAGGAGCTTTGTATCATTTTAGGAGCAGCTTCTGAGATAGACCAGGCCACTCTAGGGGAGCCTGTGCCCTTTTCAAGAACTTCCACTTGCTCTTGAGGCTCATTTAAAGAAAAAAACAGTATGGGAAAGCACCTTATGGTTGCAAAGATACCTTTAAAAACAGTGTGAACAAACACAGGGGTGCACATGTGACGAATATCGGCTTGTATACAAGTGACCTGCCCAGTTACCCTAACGCTGATCAACACTCTGTCCCTGGTTAATTATTTTTCCGCCCCGTTAGCAGTTAAGGAGGACAAGAGTTTTGACCTTGCTGTAAACGGTATTTTGTTTATCTCCTGCAGCTTGATAGAGCTTGGGTCAATATGGTTCAAGTGTTGCCATCCAGGTCAGACTGTCGTGCTGGGGGACAGGATCCCAGGTGGCACGGGGCAGGAGCTGGTGCCCCAAAGCATAGCCTGGTGGCCACCCCAACATCCAGAGCTGGGGCACAGCAGGAGCTGAGCTGCTGCAGCAACCTGTGTTATGTTAGCAGTCACACTTCGGACTCTGGTTGGCAGCTGAGAGGAATAAAATCACTTAATTTTCCAGTGAAATCTCCGTTGCTGGTGGTATCAGGAGCTAGGGTTAGCAATGCTGCACGCACATGTGTATATACATACATGTATTTACCACCAGCCTTCTCTTTTTCACAGTGTTATCCCACCTGTACAGTGAGGGAGAACTGCATGGGACATGCATGCCTGACCTCCAGGCAAGCTAACTGAGCCTCCGAGGTGTTAACCATAGCTTGACAGCTCTCTTGAGTTTAATTCCCTCCCTTAATTCTGTATAGTCACAATGGGTTTTGTTTTATTAAAAAAAAAAATAAATGTTTTTCTTGTTAAACTACAGATCTTGGATGCAGTAACTCTGTGCTTATTTTCTTCTTTTGCCTGGAACACTTCTGTACCTTAATGCTTCCAGCCTTCTTTCTCCTCTTCTGTTCCCTAGTGACTCATCTAGGCAGGCAGTTTTTAACCATCCTCTGCAGCCTCCTAAGAGACAATGTTCTTTCCAGGTACTGGCTGAAAAGTGCAACTGCTTAGAATAGAGCAGAAATGGTAAGGCAATATGTCAGTCTGGAATGAGTAATTCAGTTCTTTGCATAGCAGGGGTTGTTTTTGTTATAAGAAAAAAAGCGGGGAAAACATCTTAAAGGCAGGATACTTCCACAGCAAGCTATACATTCCTCCGTTTAATTCACTCTTCAGGTGGAGTCACAAGCAGCTCTTAGTCTTCAATGCTCTACAGCGGTAAAACAATCAGTATCCTTAAGTCCTGTGTCATTCTGCCTGCCCTTAACATCCCAGGAATATTATTTTAAGGAGACAGGTTCTTCCTGGAAAGAAAAAAACCTTATAAAATATGAAATGCCTTTTCCACATGGTTAAGACCACATTTGAGGTCATCTCCTCAAGGGACCACACAGATGAAGAGTACAACCTTCTGCCTTTACACATCATATTAAAAGAGGGTCTCAAGTTCTTTGTTTTCTGGTGTTCCGGTCCCAGTGTGAGCACTGCCTGTCAGCACCACCCCCAGCACCAGCCACAGGGAGGACTCCTATGGACTTCATCTTAGTTTTGAAGGTTTTTTTCTGTAGGACAACATCATCTGAAGTAGCCCAATCCCAGTTATTTCATAGCGCATGCTAACATAGAACAGGAAGGCCAGGCCAGCATCAAGCCCAGACTTCCTTGTCTCTGCTCAAGTGGAAATAAAAATTACTACTAAGCCATGAGGTTTTCTTGCATGGGTAAACTCTGCTGGTGAACAGCCACCAGTGCCGAGGTTCCAGCCAGATCTGAGCTCACGCTTCTGATTTAGGGCACATAAATCAGGATGACTTACATGATGAAAGCACTTATATTATTTGCCTGTCCATGTGGTGCTGTCTTGCTTATTTTATTTCTTTATTATGGGGAAAGATTGTAAAGGCTCCCCAAGTAGAGAAAATGACATCTCTTATTTCCTGCTGGCATTCAGAATGAATGAGATTTTCTCATAGTTTTTAAATTACAGTGTCCCTGAATTAAGACTACCCAAGGATGTTCACAGTGTGGTAAAGGAAGGCTCTGCAAAAGGGGTAATCCTACCTCACCTAGTGGAGTTCAACACGTTTGCTCTGGAGGCGCCTGACAGCTGACTCCAGTCCATCCAGTTGTGGCCTGTCTTAAATACCAGGCAAGTTCCTCGCCTTGTTCACCATCCTAATAAACATCACACTTTCTGGGAGAAATGACTTCAGCTCTCTGAAGATGCAAGGGAGCTGTGAAAAACTTGAATAAGGCTCTTTCTTACTTTCTTCAGAGCTCTGAAGAGAGGGACGGTTTCCAGCTCCCTGACTAGCAGCTCCCTTGCTGAGATGAGATTTGGCACTTTCTCATTCTCTTTCTGATGAGAGGCAGCCAAGTAGGAACCAGCCTGCTTCTGCTCGTGCATCTGAGATGTGTTCACACACACACTCACACACACATGCACACTTGCATGCTCAGGCATGGCTTCCCTTCCCCCAGCTCCTCCTGGTGCCTCCTCCATACGTGTCAAATGAATAAAGTGAACAACTGCTGCTGCTGCTGTAGCCAAAATAAGACAAGAGCATGGAGAAGGAAGGAGCAGCGAGAACAGAAGCAACGAAGGCACAGCAAACCTATGAAATCAGGCCAGGCAAGGGGATGGAGTGGGGCTAACCCGGTCAGATTAATCATTTTGGCACCCAGCACAGCTGCATGCCCGTGCTGAGGGCTCAGCTGACACACTAGAGGAAGATAAAAAACCTCTCCCTGGAACAGCACAGTCCTGAGAGGGACGTTGGGTTTGCCATGCCCAGCCACCCCCACCACAACATGTCCCATTTTTGGCCATATTATCCCAAAGCCACCCCGCCAGTGATGCTTTCTGTGCAGCTCCTTGTTGGCCAGCCCTGTGGTCACCTCCACGCCACAGCCCAGCTCTGTTGGGTGGCCGAGGCCCTGCTGGGGTCAGCGTGGCTTCCAGGTTTCTCATGGCTAGCACCCATCAACCTCCCCTGTAACTGCCTGTTCCCACCCAGATGGAGAAACCAATTGGCCTAAATGGGACCACATGCCTCAGTGAGCCTCAGGCTTTCTGTAAGAGTATGTTTCACCTGAAAATGGGTCGTGGCAGCTATTTTAGGTCAGAAGAAGCTTGATGCCAGAGCGCAGGCAGGGCTGGTGGCTCAGGCAGGCCAAGAGTGGGGCACCGAGGGTGTCATGAGGCAGGACAGTCCACAGCCCCCAGACAAGGAGAGCAGGGCAGGGCCCTTGACTGGACAGCCAAGAGTCTGAGTCCCCAAAGTCTAAAACTTCAGCCACCAAATCATACTTATGTGTCTCAGAAACCACAAATATGGCAAATTCAACTTCTGGCTCTGGTCGAGCAGCCAGACAGACATCTTCAGTGCTCCTCACCAGGGAAGGAGAAGCCAAGACAGCAGGGTCGGAATGACAACATGCAGCAATGACAGCTAGGACAGCCCAATGTAGATGCCTTCAGAAGCAATCCACCTCCATTTCTTTCACAGGAAGGTCTAATCATGGAAACACAAAAGACACAGTTGGAACAGCCGTCAGAAAGACTTTTGTCCAGCCACCTGCTTGAGCAGAATTGATTGCCACTAAGTCTAGACCAGGTCAGCTATCGCTTTGCCTGGGTGAGTCCTGAAAAATTCCAAGGACAGAGACTCCACAGCCTTGCTGGGTAAATCCTTCCAGCCCTGCACTCCCTCCTCATTATGTTTTTCTTAATGTCCAGCCCAAATCTCCCAAGCTACAGCTTGTAGCCACTGCCCCTTGTTTTACCTTCTGCCGTTACAAAAAAGTTTGTCTCCCCTGCCTTTGTAACTGCCCTTCCAGTAGTTGTAGGTAACTATTGCTTCCCCCATACCTCCTCTTAAAAACAAGCCTAGATCCCTCAGTCCCAGGCCCCTAACCATCCTAGTAACCCTCCACTGGCTCTTTTCCAGTTTCTCAACATCCTTCTGGAACTGGAACAGTATTCCAGGAGTGTCTCACCAGTGCAGAGTAAAAGGAGCAATAACTCCCTCTGATCTGCTGGCTCCACTCCTCCTGCTGCAGTCCACAGAATCACAGAATCACAGAATCACAGAATGTTAGGGATTGGAAGGGACCTCGAAAGATCATCTAGTCCAATCCCCCTGCCGGGGCAGGATTGCCTAGACCATATCACACAGGAACGCGTCCAGGCGGGTTTTGAATGTCTCCAGAGAAGGAGACTCCACAACCTCTCTGGGCAGCCTGTTCCAGTGTTCAGTCACCCTCACCGTAAAGAAGTTTTTCCTCAAATTTAAGTGGAACCTCCTGTGCTCCAGCTTGCACCCATTGCCCCTTGTCCTGTCAAGGGGTGTCACTGAGAAGAGCCTGGCTCCATCCTCATGACACTTGCCCTTTACATATTTATAAACATTAATGAGGTCACCCCTCAGTCTCCTCTTCTCTAAGCTAAAGGGACCCAGCTCCCTCAGCCTCTCCTCATAAGGGAGATGTTCCACTCCCTTAATCATCTTCGTGGCTCTGCGCTGGACTCTCTCTAGCAGTTCCCTGTCCTTCTTGAACTGAGGGGCCCAGAACTGGACACAATACTCCAGATGCGGCCTCACCAGGGCAGAGTAGAGGGGGAGGAGAACCTCTCTCGACCTGCTGACCACACCCCTTCTAATACACCCCAGGATGCCATTGGCCTTCTTAGCCGCAAGGGCACACTGCTGGCTCATGGTCATCCTGTTGTCCACTAGGACCCCCAGGTCCCTTTCCCCTACGCTGCTCTCCAACAGCTCTGTCCCCAACTTGTACTGGTACATGGGGTTCTTCTTGCCCAGATGCAGGACTCTACACTTGCCCTTGTTATATTTCATTAAATTTCTCCCCGCCCAACTCTCCAGCCTGTCCAGGTCTCTCTGAATGGCTGCGCAGCCTTCCGGTGTGTCAGCCACTCCTCCCAGTTTTGTGTCATCAGCGAACTTGCTGACAGCGCACTCTAATCCCTCATCCAAGTCATTAATGAATATATTGAATAGAACTGGTCCCAGAACCGACCCTTGCGGAACTCCGCTAGACACAGACCTCCAACTGGACTCTGTCCCGCTGACCACTACTCTCTGGCTTCTTTCCTTCAGCCAGTTTACAATCCACCTCACTACCCGATCATCCAGACCACACTTCCCCAGTTTAGCTGTGAGGATGCTGTGGGAGACCGTGTCAAACGCTTTACTGAAATCGAGATAGACCACATCCACAGCTTTACCATCATCTATCCACCCGGTAACATCCTCATAAAAGGCTATCAAGTTGGTTGAGCAAGACTTCCCGTTGGTGAAGCCATGCTGAGTGCCCCTAATGATCCCCCTATCCTTGATGTGCCTAGAGACAGCACCAAGAACAAGTTGCTCCATCACCTTTCCAGGGATGGAGGTGAGGCTGACTGGTCTATAGTTACCCGGGTCCTCCTTCCTGCCCTTTTTGAAGACTGGAGTGACATTCGCTTTCCTCCAGTCCTCAGGCACCTCTCCTGTTGCCCATGACTTAGCAAAGATGATGGAGAGTGGCCTAGCAATGACTTCCGCCAGCTCCCTCAGCACCCGCGGGTGCATCCCATCAGGGCCCATGGATTTATGGACATCCAGGTTGCTTAATTGGTCCCTGACCCAGCCCTCATCAACCAAGACAGATTCCTCCTCTATCCTGACTTCTTCTGAGGCCGCAGGGGTCCAGGGCTCCTCAGGACAGCCTCCAGCAGTATAGACAGAGGCAAAGAAGGCATTCAGTAACTCCGCCTTCTTTTTATCCTCTGTCTCCAGGACCCCCACCTCATTCATCAGTGGGCCTACATTGCCTCTAGTGTTGGCTTTACCTGCAATGTATTTGAAGAAGCCCTTTCTGTTGTCCTTGACCTCTCTTGCAAGGTTTAATTCCAAGGAGGCCTTAGCTTTCCTAGTTGCCTCCCTACATCCTCTGACAACAGACTTATATTCCTCCCAAGTGGCCAGCCCCTCCTTCCACGATCTGTACACCTTCTTCTTCCACTTGAGTTTGCCCAGCAGTTCCCTGTTCAACCATGCAGGTCTCCTGCTACCCTTCCTTGACTTCCTACCTGTTGGGATGCTCTGATCTTGAGCTCGGAAGAAGCAGTCCTTGAACGCTAACCAACTATCTTGGGCCCCCTTACCTTCTAGTACCCTGTCCCATGGGATTTCCCCTAGCAATTGCTTGAAAAGGCCAAAGTTGGCCCTCCTGAAGTCCAGGGTTGCGATTCTGCTAGCTATTCTGTTCCTGCCACATGAGATCCTGAACTCTACCATCTCATGGTCGCTACAACCAAGGCTGCCCTCAACCTTCACCTCTTCAACCAGACCCTCCTTGTTAGTGAGGATCAGATCCAGCAGCGCTCCTCTCCTAGTTGGCTCATCCACCATTTGCATCAGAAAGTTATCATCAATGCACTGGAGGAACCTCCTGGACTGGGGATGGCTGGCTGAGTAGGCCTCCCAGCAAATATCAGGGTAGTTGAAATCCCCCACAACAACCAGGCCCTGTAATTGAGAGACTGCTCTCAGCTGCCTGTAGAAGGCCTCATCACCGTCCTCATCCTGATCCGGTGGCCTGTAATAGACACCCACAACAGTATCACCCCTGCCAGCCTGCCCCTTAATTCGCACCCACAAACTCTCAACTCGCTCCTGATCCGCCTCTGGACAGAACTCAATACATTCTAGCTGCTCACTCACATAAAGAGCAACTCCACCACCTCTCCTTAGCGGCCTGTCTTTCCTGAACAGGACATAGCCATCCATGACCACATTCCAGTCATGCGAGGCGTCCCACCAAGTCTCTGTAATTGCCACTAGATCATAGCCCCCCGACCGAACACGGATTTCTAACTCCTCCTGTTTATTCCCCATGCTGCGTGCATTGGTGTACAGGCATTCCAGGGAGCGAGCTGGGCACACCGATTTCATCCCAGATTCACCCCCTGATTTCACCCCAGGGGGATGGGGGGCCTCCTGGTCTACCTCAACACTAGAGCATTGCCCCAGTGGTGCAAGCCCAGCTACCACCCCATCCTCCTTCGAATCTAGTTTAAAGCTCTCCGAATGAGCCCTGCTAATTCCTGTCCCAGAACCCAGTCCAGTCCAGTGTGCATTATTTGCAATGAGAGCACACCGTTGGCTCATACTCTTCTTAATTTCTATGAACTTCTGAACTTCTTTCTCTTTGTTACTAGCACACTTCTTCCTAACCTTTATTTCCCTAGCTAGTTTTACCTCCAAAGGGACTTTGACCTTCCTGATTTTGTTCATAGATCCCCAAGCAGTTCTTTTACACTCTTCATTTACTGTCTGTCCTTGTTTCCACTTCTTTGCACTCCCTTTTGGCATTTTGGTTCATTGAGAAGCTCCTTGCTTAGGCAAGCGGTCTTCTCCTGAAATTCCTGGTCTGATTGCCCAACCGGAGTTTATTCCTCAGCTCTCAGTGTTTTCTTTAAAATTTATCCAGCTTCTGGGCACCTTTTTCCTTTGTGGCAAGTTCCAAGGCAACTCTTCCTAGCGGTTCCCTAAACAAGCCCAAATCTGCTCTCCTGAAGTAGAGTCCTGATTCTGCAACTTGCCTGATCAGTCTTCCTCCAGAGCCTGAACCCAGTCACCTCAGGATGAGGAGGTAGTCCCATGGTCTCAGATGTCAGCTCACACACCGTTAATGAGATTTCTTTCCTATTACCATTGTTCATGGTGTTTAGATGCAGACCTGTATTAATGTTCGGCATTTCAGTGCTAAGAGTAGAGGTGCCTTTCTGGGCAGTTCTCAATACGCGCTCACAAGTGGTTGTGTAATGCTTTACGTCATCAGTGTACCAAACACAGCCTGAGCAACCAGAGGTATAACACTACCAACTCCTACAAAATGTTAAAGGTTGGGCAAGAAAACAAACCATCATTACAAAGGGTTTGAATAAAGGTGCTTCAATACTCCTCACCAGGGTACCTGGTGGGGTCAGGGCCTGGGGACAACAGCAGCTCTGCTCTCCCCAAAGTTTGAAGGGGAAATAAAGTCCCAGCATATTTTTCTCACTTGACTTCTCTGCCCCAGGAGGAAGAAGCATTTACATTACCATGTGGCCAGTTCTGCACCTTTCCTTTTGCTACCTGGTTGTCACATCCAGTCCTTGAGGACCTCACTCTGATGGTTTCTGCTGTCAGAGGGCTCCTGCTGGCAGAGGCTGCTGAGGGCTACTCTGGCTCAGAAGCCAGGGCCTGCATGGTCTCCTCTGACTACCTTGTGAACCAGCCCGGCTCATCCCTCCTCAGCCTTCTTGTTGCAAAGCAGAGCAGAGTGGTGACTGTACAACTGCAGTATCCTCCCATAGGGCTGCATCATCTTTGCCATCTTCCCTGCCAGGGTTCACTATTGCTGTAACTGCTTCCACCTGCTTTTATGCCAGGGTAAATCTGGGCCATAATTAACTTATTTTCTATTATGTAACTAGCTACACCCATGAACAAGAAACAAGTTGGGTTTTACCCAGACCTCCTGCCTAAGAGCTTGTCCTCAAACTGCTCTCGCAGATCTCCAGGAAGAGAGCTTTTGGTGGTGCCACACACCAAGAGGCAGCTCCTGTCCCTGGCTTGCAAGGTGCTGCTGTTGGAGATCCAGCCTGCACTTAGAAACCCAACTCTGCAAGCCTTTGCAATCAATTGACCTAAATATCTACTGGCATTTGCTAAGGCAGGTGACTAAACCCAAGGGGCTGCAGCCAACAACTGTTCACCCCAGAGACTAACAGGTGGGGACAGCAAGTGTGGAAGTCCATGAGACTGCTCCACGGACACCCACTGCAGCATAAACAGAAAGAGAGGGGAGGTGATGAGAGGTGTCAGAAAGACAGGCAGCCTTCTGCCTCCCAGGGAAAAGGTATCTGCTGGGAGGATGGCATTGTCCAGGGCAAGGGGAGGCAGCGTCTTTCAAGAAACCTTCCAAATGGCAGCAAGCAGGCTGGCCCCATGAACCTGCCTCCAGGCGAAGAGGTACATGCCTGAACACCAGGCACAGCCATGTCCACTTTTCTTTTCATGCTTATTAGACCAGTGGGTGCTTGATTTCAGCGTGTAAAATAGGAGTTTGGGAGCACTGACTTTTCCTCCACTGGAAGAGCCGATAGCCCAGTTGGCGTGGGGTCCTTGCAGGAACTGGGGATTCAAATCTCCTCTAAAAGAGGCTTGCACCCTGTTGGAAAAGGACTGGAGAGGTGCCCCTTCCCAGAGTGCACTGTCAGCAAGTTCGCTGATGACACCAAACTGGGAGGAGTGGCTGACACAACGGAAGGCTGCGCAGCCATTCAGAGGGACCTGGACAGGCTGGAGAGTTGGGCGGGGAGAAATTTAATGAAATATAACAAGGGCAAGTGTAGAGTCCTGCATCTGGGCAAGAACAACCCAATGTACCAGTACAAGTTGGGGACAGAGCTGTTGGAGAGCAGCGTAGGGGAAAGGGACCTGGGGGTCCTAGTGGACAGCAGGATGACCATGAGCCAGCAGTGTGCCCTTGTGGCCAAGAAGGCCAATGGCATCCTGGGGTGTATTAGAAGGGGTGTGATTAGCAGGTCGAGGGAGGTTCTCCTCCCCCTCTACTCTGCCCTGGTGAGGCTGCATCTGGAATATTGTGTCCAGTTCCGGGCCCCTCATTTCAAGAAGGACAGGGAACTGCTAGAGAGAGTCCAGCGCAGAGCCACGAAGATGATTAAGGGAGTGGAACATCTCCCTTATGAGGAGAGGCTGAGGGAGCTGGGTCTCTTTAGCTTAGAGAAGAGGAGACTGAGGGGTGACCTCATTAATGTTTATAAATATGTAAAGGGCAAGTGTCAAGAGGATGGAGCCAGGCTCTTCTCAGTGACATCCCTTGACAGGACAAGGGGCAATGGGTGCAAGCTGGAACACAGGAGGTTCCACATAAATACGAGGAAAAACTTCTTTACGGTGAGGGTGACCGAACATTGGAACAGGCTGCCCAGAGAGGTTGTGGAGTCTCCTTCTCTGGAGACATTCAAAACCTGCCTGGACGCGTTCCTGTGTGATATGGTCTAGGCAATCCTGCTCCGGCAGGGGGATTGGACTGGATGATCTTTCGAGGTCCCTTCCAATCCCTAACATTCTGTGATTCTGTGATTCTGTGATTCTGAAAGGCATGGTACCTCCTCTTGTCTAGGTTTGAATGAAAGGTTTTGGCACCTATCTTCAAGGGGAAGAGGGAGGTAAGGGCACTGAATCCTGAGTGCAGGTTCATCTCTCCTTGTGTCAGAGTCTTAAATCTTGTTGATGGGCAGGATCGAGTCCCAAGAGCTGTCTTACACGTTTTCTTCTGGCCAACATTGGGGGGTCCCTGCTCGGTGCACTTGTTCTGGGGATTCTGCTTGGGGGACCCTCCTTCCCTGCATGCCTCCAGGTGGTCTATAGTGCCTATGTTAGAGTCCTATAAGAGGCAGTGTGCCCAGCCTTGGCTGCAGCTGATGTTGGAGCTCCATGGCCTGGCACCAAGACTCTCCATAGCCTCCCAGCTGCAGGCATGGATGGAGTGAAGGGGCTGTGGTGCTGCACCTTCACCCAAGTGAGCACAGCCTGCCTCCAGCAAGGCAAAGTAAATGCTGTTCCACTCGGCCTGCTGGGGTCTGCTGCCTGTGCCCCACACAACCCCTACACAACCCCACACAACACATGGCCCGCTGAGAGGGTCGGTTCTCCATGCCAGGCCCTAGAGAGGCAATCATCCCGGCGCAGAAGCTGCCATGCAGGCTGTGCCAGGATGAAAGAAGGTAAGCAGGAAAACCAAAGAATTATAAAGAAGCACTGTGAGTTCAGGATGTGGGATTTCAGCTTTTCCACCCATCTTCAGAACAGGGGCGGGGTGGTATTATGTGCCTCATTCACCTTTCCTCCATTTTTGACAGTGAGACATAAGCATCATGTTTATCAACAATATTTGGTCGCTATGCTGGAGTTAAGTGACCATGTTCAGTTTATGGCTCTGGGGACTCCATGTTTTCCATACAGGACACCAAGTTCAGACCAGCTCAGATAAGTTGTCAGCAAAGATGCCACATCCCTTTTTGTAGCGTTCATTCAGCTGAGCCTGTACCAACACCTCAAACCCTTGAGTTCAGGTTCTGCACTGCTGCCAGGACTGAAGGGAGCCCATTTTCTTCTCCTTCAGCTCCTTTTCAAGCTGGCTGACCACCTGGGGACTGAAATTGCACCATTTTTCTCATATTAATCCTGATGTCTGTATTGAATTTCAGCAGTCCTTCTGTAGTTCCACCAGCACGATTCACTTTCAGTCCTGAGCTGAGCCCTAGTACTACTGGGTTGCAAGAAGGGACTTGTGTCCCTTGGCTCTCAGCTAGGTTTCTGGAGATGTAGTTTTCATTCCTATCTTTGCTGCACAACATTAAGCAAATGATCAGCAGTCAGGTTTTTCAGACACCCAGCATTCACCAGCAGAGCTTGGTCTTCCAGACATGCAGGTCTTGCTAATGCACCGTGACGGAGGGGCAGATTTTAGCAGGAGATTTAGATTTATTTTTTTTTTGCCAGCCAGAGAACTGACATCTTAGAGTAGTCTGGCTCTCTGCTCTGCCCAAATGGAAATCACACTTTTCCTGTCCTGAGCTTGGCTTTCCTTATGCCTCAGTTCTCCATCAGTGAAGCTCCACTGCAAATTCTTCATTAGGGTATTTGTAAGGGAAAAACATGGGCTTTTGCATCAGTGAGCCTTGTGAACTAATGCTAGGGAATGTCCTGGGCACTGGAACCGGATGGTTGCTGCTGTGAAACTGCTTGAATGTCCCCTGGCATATAAAAAACTTCCCAGGCATAGTTCAGGACCAACAACAGGCCAGGGACCTTTCCTGACAAGGTGCTCTGTTTTGGAGGCTGAGAGAGATTAATGGGCAGGAGGTGGGCTGGCCTCAGTGCCTGAGGTTGGTTCAAAGTGTCTCTGATGTACCCACATAAATGTCATCCCATATTCTACAGTACAGGAGAAACAGAGAAAATAAAATGCCTAACATAAGCACTGGTATTTGAGAAGATGGTGTTTTAATTTATTTCACCAATGAGTGAAGAAGTCATATGGTTAATCCTATACAGAAACATGCATACATGACACTCGGAATATGAAATAATACTCACTGAGTCAAAAATACAAGTTTAGACTTTGGTGGTTTGAATGCTACTCTCAGGCTTTCCTGAATGTAATTGTTATTTGTAAGTGTTCTCAAACACTTCAGAAAAAAACATTTTTATGCTGTGGGTTGTCTGCAAATGTTCATTTTGACAAGTTGTTGTCTGTTACTGGTATTGGACTAGTCACACAGTGTATCTTATGTTCCCTAACTGGATGACAAGCTTGTAAAACAGAAGAATAGCAAGTGACAGATACTAGCATGATTTCTGGTTATTTTTTATAGTTCCTGATTTCATGGGCACTGGAAGCTGTATGAATATCATGAACAGGATATTAGGAATGAGGAGGTTATTAGAAAATATGCCAGCAGTGGCTAACCTTGTCAGCAAATTAAAGGCTTAATGATGAACAAGGTAGCTTCCCTTCACACAATGAGCATTCAGTTGCTGAGATGTACAAGGAAAGGTTTATAGGAAATAATGGATAGAACATAGTAAGGTTTGATATGTGAAAGCCTTGCCTAAAAACTCATGGCACATCAGAGAAAATGTTTCACAGATGTTTCACTCATATTAAAAACACAGGGGAGATAAAAGGGAAATATCCTTAAAGCTCAAAATAACAACCTAGCAGCCCAGAGGCTAATAATCTTCTTGCCCTCTCAAGATGTTCTCCATACCACTCTCTTTCCACTCTAAGGAATTCAACACAGTTTCAAGCTAGAACAACAATCGTACAGAAGCATCTTGTTCTCAGGAACTTCTACCTAACATGCACACAGCAAGAACCTGGTGTCCCAATTAATTCTTGCACAGAACTGCAATAATTAACCATCTGATTCCTGGATTACAGCTCAGTGCAAATTACCAGTCTAACAATCAAACATATGCCATCCATCCACCAAACAAGCTATTTAAATTAACTATAAGAGTACAAACAGCTCAGAATTTTAACTGCTTTTTAAAAAATACATTTCTGAATAAAATTTATGCTTAAAACATCAATGTTTAGCTAAAAGGATTATAACTTGTTCCAGAGAGAAACTGCAATATGGGGTATATGGCTTTGGTGGCACTCTTTAGCCACAAGAAGAGCCAAGAAATTTGGCAGGGTATTTAAAAGACAGTAGGATATTCCTCTGGAGTGACCTTTGCAGTTATTCCCCAGGCTCAGTTCTTCTCTGCTCAAGACTTCATGTTCTAACCTGGCACAATTATGGAAAGGGATTTTGAAGGTGAAACATGACCTTCAAGTCAACACATGAGTGTGTTCAAGTTGAGAGGTGGATGCTAAAGGAAAATGTCCATTTCAGTCCCCTTTTCCTTAAAGCTCCTTAAAAAGAAAACAGGCCTCCTGAAGAGGCTTTGGACTATGGCATCAGCACAAAGTGATGTGAACTTCTGGTTGGTATCAGTTGGTCCAAAAGGTATAATGTTGTGCACAAGCCCTTATAATCTATATGGTAGTAATGGATTTGGCCTGAATTAGGTGATCAGAATAAGAAAACTATCACCACAGTTGAAAGGCAATATTCATATTATCCACACAGAATAAGAAGCATTCTTCCTATCATATGTGCAGCCAGGTTTCCTGGAACTCCGACTTTATGCCTTTTGGTGATTTATGGGAGATGAAGGTCAGGTAAGAGTATCTACAGATGTCAAAAAGGTATTCAAATGAGTAAATTTGTGACCATAGTGGTGAAGAGCTTTGAAGAACCTAAAACAAACTAGTTCCAGGACAACACAAGGCACAGGAAACGCAATGTGGATAAATGCAAGAAAGTACCTGCTAAAAGGAAAAAAATCAGTGCCTGACACACATTGCAGAGTCCTAAATGAACACATCGACTCTGTAAAGACATGTGGACATAATGCTTGCTTTAGGCAGAGGCCAAATAAGCAGCACATAAATGAAAAGAACAAGTCTGCATACAGACAGAACACGGTTCACATATCGCATCTCCCCTGCCAGCCCCACTGAGTGTGATGGGAACCAAGATGAAGAAAGCACCATGGGCCAAGCAACAAGGCCACTCTCCCTCTACTCAACAGACATCAGCAGTTTAGGAAGGACTTATGAGGCCCCAGTAAAGAGCAGGTCTCCCCCGTAAATGCTTTCAGTTCGACAAACACTTTCACAGGCAGCTCTCGAAGATGAACAGCACAGGCTTAGAGAAGTGAACGGATTCAAATTTGTATATAAATTGTGAAGAGAAGTCAAATGAAAAGAGATGTTCCCCAAGGAATTATTTCAGCCTCAGCACTATCATTAAATTCCAATCTCATTAATCACTATGCCAACCATCCAGGTTTAAAGGCAGAATGACCCATTTCTGATGGGGGTAGTAACTGAGGGACTGCAAGTGTCATGCCCTCTCTGCAAAGGAAAGACCGAAAGGCCTGAAAAGTACAAAATTTACCGAAGTTAAGGTGGTTCTGGACCTCATTCCAGCAATCAGCGCTACCTTTGTCACCCCACATACTCAACAGGGAAGGACAGAGATGTTATTCCTCCCTTGCCACCACCACAAACGAGGTGGAGTCAAACACCCATCAGCTGAGGCAGAATTCACCTATCGCCAATCACGGAGAAGCTGGGTGGCTGCTGTGTGTCGGCTGTCTCCGTCTCCTCTGCAATCAATGGAGAGAGGTAGGCACTCTCACGGATGACTCACCACCTCCTAAGGGAGGTGTCTAGAGTAGGTGGGATGACTCATCCTTGGGGTGGTCCTCTCCACGGATGTTCACAGGATCCTAGATCATAGCACAAATTATATGCCTGCCTTTCAGATGGGAGGTGAAATGAATTCCTGTCTTGCATGACAAGGCATTACTTTCTCTGTTTTCTTGCACATACTTACGACTTCGGACTTTTGGAGGAATGCACAACCTTGTCTGGGACCTAATCATTTAGTTAAGGCCTTATGTATGCAGGAGGCTAAAACTAAGGAATGGTTTTCACAACTTTAGACAACTCGTGCTTCAATTATATTACATCTCAGACCCTTTCTTTCGTGTGGTGGCAGTACCGTAAAGGCCAGTCCGAGAGTAGGGTCTAAATTCTGTCAGGTGACCAGTGTAGGCAGCACTACACTGGTTGCCATGTTCTAACCAGCAATGCAGAACATTTTATCACTAAGGTGGTGAAACATACGGGACATTAAACACAGAGCATTTTGACATCCTGTTCTGTTTGCCATCTTCCCATGAATCCACAGCATCGTTAGCAGACACGCTGAGGAGTGGATTGACAGGAAGCCTGTAGTCTTATTTAAGAGCTCATTATGTAAAGACCAAAACTGAATAAATTAGAATGGTTTAATAAGTAGCCATAGTGTAAGGATTTTGTTTTTCTTGTAATATTAGAGCCAAGGAAAAAGTTCTTACCTTAGTTCAGATGCAGAGAGAAAACCAGTAATTATCTGGAACCTGCAGCAACTCCTCAGTGTGCCTGGGCACCCTTCAGGCAGATGTCTCCTCTCTGCTTGGAGACTGACTGAGCTGCCTGCACAGGACCCAGAAAACAAAAAGCAAGACTCAGAAACAGTATTAGGATTTCCTTTCAGGGAAATCCAGAGATCTGCCAGTGGGCCACCTGGGATGCCACCTCTACTCTCTGATCTTTGTTAACACATGTCTGGATCAAAAGTGTAAAGTCCTCTGGAAGGCAAAAAAATGTTTGATTTCATCATTTATGGAGTCAGGCCACAAGGATAGGATCCAAAAGCTTTGCTTTGCATCCAGATGCGCCTTTGTTGATATCTTCCCTAAGGGGATAAACATCTTCCTGTCTGTCAGACTGTGGTTATGTTAAATACTTTAAAACCATGTCTCATAATGAACACCACTGAGAGCATCAGCTCTGCACAGCAGATGGCTGCAGAACATGAGTGCCCTGAGAAATCCAGGGGACGGTCCTGAGCTGTGCTTTTACATTATGTGTCTTCAGCTGACACCAGAAAACCCAATACACCACTTTGACACTGAGGGTGCTACGCCTTCACCAGCGTAACACCCCAGCAGAAGTCCTGCCTTCTTGAGTTGTAGAGTTTGGAAGTGTGATTTCACTTCTTATACATAGAGTAGCCATTTTACACCTATAAGAATACCTTTTGCCCATCTTATGACTAGCTTTTTTTTTCCTGGCACAATTTGAAAAGACACCTTTCTGGGCATCTTGGAAGTCTAAGGGAGTAGATAAAATTTCCTGTCTTTCAGTAGAGGAACACAAAATGAGCACTGCATTTCAAAACTGGTTAATAATGTTTATGGAGGCCTCAATTCCACCAAAGTTAGTCATGCTGAGTAGTTTCTCATTCTACAAGTAGCCTATTCATCTCAATTAGATTAGTCACAGCACAAGGAGAGCAGAATTGGACTCTGAATAATTTCAATTAATTTTCTGCTGTAAAAAAGCACTATTAATTAATATCTCCCCTCTTTCCTTGGCATTTGGCAAATATGTTTTAACTATGCATAAATATTACTCATTTTATATATTTTCTTCCCGTAAAACATATCTTGATGGTTTGCCAAGTTCCACTTAGCTTTTTAATACAGTTTTTGTCTAAGCATAATTCACTGTATGATCTAAACAGAAGTGTCAGCCCAGAGCAGGCATAGCTTTAGTCTGCTAAAGTTTAGAGTACTTGCAATTAGGGACACATTTCTTATGTACATAATTAGGAGAATTATATGACTGATCTAATGCAATTACTAACATTTAATATTATCTTTTCTATGTAGGAAAGTGCTTAGTCCTTTAATATTATCTTACCTACATAGGGAAGTGCTAAGTTCTGTGTTTACTCCTCGTGGTTGAACACAATGCAATTTTGCAATTGGTAAATCAAAAACTCTCCTCCACTCTTTCATGCTGCGTTGGTTCTACTGCTTTGTAGGATAAGATGTCCTCTTCTGACAGCTACGGTGTTGGTAAATACATTGCAGAGTATCAGTACGCATGTATCTCTAAATATGGGTGAGGGGGGGGTGTCGTAGAGAGTCTAAAACATATATATGGCCTCAGGATCAGAGGTGATGACTTTGCTTCAAAGTACAGAATCATAGAATCTATAACTGAAGGAAGTAGCTGCGCTTCTAGAAAGAGGTGCTACAGCTAGATGAAGTCCATCCGTTGCGGGTAGTGTTTCCCCTACACCAAGTGTAGGAAGGCAGGAGGCATTGGCCTCCAACAGCAGGGGTATAACCAGTCCAATGAAAGGTTCAGCATAAGCTTCCAGAGGGAAATGGAGCGACAGTCATCTGCCACTGACAGCACAAGAGGGAGATTGAAGAGGCCAGGGCAGCCAGGTGAATTTTGAGTTTGAGGTTCACCAGCTCCAGTCTGACAGAGACATTCCTGAACCGTTTCTACAGACAGAGCTGTTCTGCAACTCGGTACTGTGGGGAAGGGGAGGGAGCTCTGTCTGTTTGCCTGATCTGCTGCCAGGTAAATGCTAGTACTGACTGGCAGTTAGACAGGTTTCCGTCAGAAGTATCTTCAGCTGACGAAAATATCTGGCTAACTCTGACCAGGAGAGGCTTCTACGAGAGCCTCTGGAAACATCTGAACAACATGTTCCATCCTCTGGCCCCCATATCCACAGTGGTTTTAGGTGGCATGTGATGAGGTCCAAGTCTGTGCTCATGTCTAAGCTCGTCTTTGATGCGCTACAAGTGAGCTATAAAGGTTAGAGAAAAATCTGAAAAAGGGAGCAGCTGTATCTGGTTTCGCTGGATGCTTAGACATTTCTCTTTTTTACTTCTCCTGTGAAACTGATACCTGCCAGAAATTTCAACTCTCTCATCTTACATAACTATTCCAATTCTCTCCCCTGTATCCCTGCTCCTGACAGACACACAGTCGTCCCTTCCTGTACAAGCGGCTGATCTCTATGAGGCTAACCAGAAAATTAAGGAACCAGATTGAGAACCACAAAGCAGACAGATGCCTCACTTCCATTAATTTCCACGGGTACTAGGCTGTGTTATAGATCAGGACTTTAATCATTCTGAACACAGAATGTAAGCAAAAGAAAAAGTCACGTTATGAATGCAAAAGAGGTACATTTGTTTCACGATGCTGCACTGGGTTATACAGGCGACATTAGAGAGGAGTAGCTTTGGGGAAAACAATGTTTGTCAGCATCCTTGAATACTGAAAATTTAAAATCCACGAGCAGAGGAACTAAAGAGATGATCAGACCTCTTCAACCAGTCATCCGGAATGCAGTATTAATTTGCTGCTTTACCAAACCCTGAAATGCCATCCTTAATAGATAGGGACTGATTTGCTAAGTTCGGTGTTATTTGCCTCTGGGATTTATAGGAATAACAGCAAGATCGGACAGAATTAACACTTTATCCTATAATATTTCATTTCTCTGAGAGCATCTGAAAACGCTTTACAAATAGCAGTGATCCTTCATTGATGCATGGTACGCCAAGTACACTATCACCTCAGGAGAACGGACGAAGGGCCACTGTTGCTCTCCTCCTTAGTGCATATAATAATAGGGAAGAAACAAGGACAACTTTCCATGACTGCTTTCTTCATGGACATTTCTTTTAGAGCATTCCTTGTAAAATAATTAAAAATAAATGGTGCATGTAAGTACTATTTTTCCTTACCAATGGAAAGATCTTCCCATAGGACCAGCAATGGTATACTACAGCAGCAATACTGGTTTCCATAATCTCAGAAGCTGCATTTTCTAGTTGCTGACACTGAAAAGCTGGTCTGATTTGTTTCACATAACAAAGACGGTATAAATTAAGTTGCCATGTGAATTAGGAATGAATCCCACACAAAGAGAGATATGCAATACCTTTTATTTAGCTTTGTGCACTAGAAGTGTTCACAATACTGAAACCTACCATCCTGCAGTGAGGGAAGGATACATATTGTGCTATTTCTTTGAAAACCAAAGACATTCCTTTAGGCTCTGATCTTAAGAGTGGGTGAATCCATACAAAATATATATTTTTATTTTTACAGCTTTAAAGAAAATTTCTGCAGTGCGGCTGTGTTTTTCTTCAACAGTGTAGGTCTTTTATCCTATTTGGCAGTCACGCAAATGCAGTTATATACAGGGGTTAATGAATGTCCGGTTTGCTGATGGTACCCCAGGGAGATGCATTTTATTGTAGTGATGGAACTTCAGCAGATACCTCACTTATCTGTCAACCTGGAGGTGTAAGACTGAGGATTTCTATATTCTCACTTCACTCGTACAAGTACTGCCTTTAAAAGAAATTGTTTCTGGCAGTGGTCAGTTGGCATTTCTGAATGACCTAGTTCCCTCTTGAGGGATGATTCCTAAAACCACTTAATTCAAAGGCAGTGATCCTTACATCTTCAAAAACACTTTGGAAGAAAGAATACCAGCTTCAGTGTTGTGTTTATCTGGCCAGCTCTCCTGTCCTGGCTCAGAAATACCATACTTTCAAGACAAAGTTCAGTTTTGGCATATCTGATCACATAAGGGTTAGTGCCTCTCATGTGGGAAAAAATATCAAATAGGCAGCTTCAAAGAGTCATCGCACCACCTTGTTCTTTGTCCATTTTTGCTTTAGAAATATTGGCCTTTGCCTGCCCTTCCAGCTGCCAGCAAGGGGAGGCAACTGGGAACCTTGCAAAAGGGGCAAATTCAGCCTGGTTGGACCATGTTCTCCTTTCTCTTCTTTGAGCAATAACCTCTCTGAACCCATCAGAGGGACAGGCCCTTTTCCTCAGACATTTGAACATATCTCTACATCATTTCCTCTTCTGGAATAGTGCCATCACGTTTCCCTTCTTGGAAGAGATCTCCCAGTGTGCAAAGGCCCCACCAATGTGCAGCCCCCAGTGAGGGATGTGCCGATGGCTGTAGTGTTTGAGGAACAACACGACTGCAGTCTTGCTCACAGCCATAACCTGCTGCACGGGTGCCCCAGGCACCCTGAGGGATCACAGGGATCTTCCATGGAGTGAAAATGCTCTCTAAATCCTGCTTATCCAGCAAGAAGGTTTGCAAAGCAGGAGCCCTGTGCCCCCTCATCTTGCACAGACGGTCTGGCTCACTGGACTCAGGATTCCCATCTGGATGTCTCTTTGAAAGATGGGTGCAAGCCAAGGAGTTCGTTTATTCTTAGCCTTATCTGTTATAAAGATAGTTTTCCCCATAAAAATTGACTTTTGTTCAGCCATCTCAGAGAACACCTGTCTCTAAGCAAACGCAGCAGCCGTAGCAGTATGAATCCTGTTCCCTGCTCATTTTAATGAGATGTTAGTATCAGAGCCTGCTAGAGATTATGTAAGTGCTAACATTGCTAAGCAAAACTGTGAAAGAAACAAAAATAAATGGAAGTCAAATAATTTGAACCCTGTCACCATGCAGTGCCAGCTACAGTAATGTGAACTGCACTTCGAGGCAGAAAAATCTTCTTCTTACATCTCCTGTGCTCCAGAAATGACACCACTCGCTTGCCAGCTCCTCTGACCAGAATCTTCCCACTTTCTCCCGTGCTGCCTGAGGATGTGGCGTGTCCTAGCTGTTGTGATCCATTAAACTATGATGCTCTCCCGTTCTCTGCAGCCGTGCTCCCCTCCTGATCCCCGCAGGAGATTGGCACCCGGCAGCACAGCAGCAGCAGAGAGGAAAGCCGGAGGGGGCAGTGTATATTAAAAAACAACCGCACAGCCTCTTCCACCGTCTGGAACAAGATTGTGCAATAACTGGCTTGTGCACCCATGTGATCTTATCACTGCGAGCCAGGGTTTTCAGAGGGAACTGAAAGGAGTGAAACACCCGCTAGATTCTGCTTCAGATCATCTGAAAAGCTCAGCTGTTTCCTTCATCCTCCTCTCTGCATTTTACATTTGCTCGTTGTGGTGTTTCTCCCCGGGAGCTCCTGGGAGGCCAGGCTCCTTGCCAGATCTGTTTGCACACAGTCCCAGGGTAGGTTTGGCTTGCTGGCCAGTTTCCCTCATGTCCTGGCTTTCCCTGCAGCTTGGAGCTGAGGCAGCCCTGGTCATCTTCCAGCAAAAGTCTGGTATGGCCTGGCAGGGTCAACCAAGTGTGGGGTGGGATTGGCCCTGGCTGTAAATGGCTCTGCAGGCTGCCACCCTAACAGAGCTGGGTGTGTGGGGAGGACCTTGAAAGGTGGTGTCTTGGGGTAGACAAGATGTGGAGACTGAAAGGCCTGAAGAGAATAAGGAAAGGGAAATCGTCCTCACTAAACAGTTAAGACGAAAAAGTAAGAGTCTATAAAAATAGGAAGAAATTATGGCAAAGCATACTAGAGTGTTGGGTGGTTCCTGTGCTGGGTTCACGAAGAACATTCAGGGTCACTGAACTCTGGTCTCTTGGCTGCCCATGACAAATACCTGAGCCTTTTCCTTTCCCACATATGTACCTTGCAGCTTACCCCACCTTCAGATGGGATCTCTGGCTGCAGCACTCTGTGTACCAGCCAGGATTACACTAAGGGGCTGACTGTGTTTGCTGCCCACAGGTGCTTCCTGTGGAAGCTATGGTCAGTCAGGGATGCAGGGAGGCATGAGTGACACAGGGTGCAGGAGGCTGGGGTGCTGGGACAGCAGCTCCAAAGCAAAGGGCTAGACTCCTCTGATAGTGGAGAGAAACTAACATGTCTAGAACCTCATTCCTCCAGTCCTTGTGCAGGTGTCTCAAGGAGATCAGGCAAAACATCTTCTAAGTGCCTGTTTCTCTCTGACTACTACGGGAGCCCAGTTGCCTAGCTAAGACAAGAGACATGGAAAGCACTGAAGTTACGTGAAATCAATCCCGTCACATATTTAGAAACCAGGGCAATTTCACACAAGGGCTTGACATATGGCACTTATGTGTGGAGACAATTACTTGTGGAGACACTTGCGTGTGTAACATTACACTGATGTGCATGAGAAAGTGTCATCCTCACGATGATATAAACAGTACCCTTAATCCTACAGTCAGATAGCTGTAAAACCATACGGCCTTTTAGTACTTAAAACTGGGTAAAATACCAGAGTGCCCTTAAATAGTCACCAGGACAATGCCCAGAACTAATTTGGGACCAGACTGACCCCAGAGCTGCTGAGCCCCACATCGGCAGTGTGTGAAACTGGGCCTCATCAAGTAGTCATGCCATGTGCCACAATTTTTTTTCTTTTTAGTACAAACTGCCCTTGATTAGTCATCGACCTGGTTTAGAAGTTGCACCGCTACCACTCAAGCTGTGAGTGGAGTACATATTTAAATATAATGGGCTCTGCGATCATTTTAAAACTGGCCTAGATCTAAGCCCACGGGGGGCTATAACTAATTTGATAGAAACTGCAGCTTCTAAATAGAACCACCTGAGACCTCTCAAGAGCTGGGCTATGGGGTTCACTGTTCCAGCACAGTCTCAGCTGAGCTCCCCTGCCTGCTTCGCAGCCCTTCTCAGCAAACTGAGGCTGAGCTGGGGGGGCAGCAGGACCGAGTGTCCTGATGGGGTATCATTTCCTATGGGAATCATGAAGCAGATGATGGGAGGAGGGAATTATGGTATCAACTCCTCAAACCATTGAAAGGCTCCATTTTTGCACGGTTTTGAGTCAAAACCATACGCAGCTCCACGGTTTTGGCTGTGTTTCACCTTGTTTTTTTTCCAGCTAATAGTCACTGATCCAAAAGGTAGGAGTAAGTAAAGTCACCGTATGTTTTAAACCTTCCATACTGGAATGTTTCATGCAGTATGCAAGTCCCGTTTTTAATGTCAGAAGCACTTCCCACCTGAGCTTTTCAATTCTTCAGCATTGACTAAGTACCTCTGCAAACTCAGGACTAAATATCTGCCTTTTATCAGCGAGCACAACACTGTCAAGCAAGTAGGTGTGTGTATCTGTAGTGAATTTGTTTGCATTAGTAAGTGCTACCTTTCTGCATTAGCTGGAACTCGTGTAGCCTCCAGACCAGAACATCACAGGTGCTGGCTCTGTATAAATAGTGAACAAAACTTTGGCTGATGGTGGGTAGCACTTAGGTGCTACTGGACTAAAAGCATCAGCCTGCAGACAGCACCGTAGCTGAGATTCCCTTGCCCATCTCTGATGGCTGATGAAGTGGAAATCAGCCATTGCCCCAGGCTCTTTTTTGAAATTTCATTTCTTTCAAATTTCATCTCTTCCCTCTCCAAAAAAGATTTTAATGGACGTTTTGAGTGAGAGTGTAGCAGCTGGTGTATTTGCCTCCAAAATCACTTTCCTACTTCTGTATCATAGTATAAATGCCATGAAACCATGATAAAAGGGACAGTAAAGCAATTGTTAGTGGTACCGAGTTCTAGGATCATCTTTATTCATTGCAGACAATACTACAACATGCATTCTGAATCCTGTGCTACACAACTGACCGAATATTCCAGTGTAGGTAAGGCTCACCTGTAAAAATGTAATAAATATCAAGTGCAATTTATTTGCTAACTAACTTTCTTGCATCAAATGAAAGCAGACATTCCTAAAATGTTTATTATTTAATGCCTCCTCCACACCAGCACAATCAGTATTGCAAAGTCTGTGATATTCATAACGAACACCACATTCCCCTAGGTCCCAGTCATTGGAACTTTATCGTGCCCTTTCTTGCCTGGGGCACAGGAATAATGTTCAACTCTTGAACGTGCAAAGGGAGTCTTTCCCCCAGGACTGGAGCAAGGGAGGGATGTGGCTCGCTTTGCATGCAGGCAGGGTTAATTTTGCCTCCTTCCTGCATTCTTTCACACAGCCATCCCAAGGGGAAGTCTCATATTACCACCTCTCATTCCTAGGTTTCTAAGTTGGACCTGGATTTGAATTTCCCTGGCATTAGAGAGGAGTCTCATTCAGTGTTCTGATTTGGATCCATCTTACAATGGTAGGTGGGACCTTCACACAAAGGGAGTTTGATTTGCTTATTCCTGTTTCAGCCCATCTCGTTTCGCACAAATCCTGGTGTCTAGTCTCCCCCCTCTTGTGCAGCTGTGGAAGATACTGGGACGAATCACTGCTTTAAAGAGGAAATAAAGCATTGCCTTCCCATGGGAGAATTCCTGAAGACAGAAAGACAGGGTGATTAGCACTGCAGCCTTGTCCTGGCTTGTCTACACATGAAAGTTATTCCAGAACAAGCTAGGGGTTGAATGTAAAGCAGGATAGGCATTCCACAACTACTGCGTGTGTTGCTGAGATCTCAGCAGAAGCAATGGGTCAAGGCAGCTGCATGTTGATCCATTGGGACTTCCCTGCGTCTTCTTTAGCTATGTCCAACAGAAAGAAACAGGCACGGATTTTGAGGACTTTGTATGCAGCACAAAACACAAAAAAGCAGATGTAAACTATTGCAGAATAGTCAGAATTAAATAAAGAATTCTTATTTTCCTGACTTCGTAAAACTGAAACAATGAGACATGTCCAGGACTTCTTTTTCTTCATCTTTCATGTCCTTGGCTCAGAGTAGGATGAGAGAGCAAGGCGAAGATGCATGAAAAGGTGGCTTCAAACCATTTTGTTCCTCCTGGGTCTCACACCAAAGATAGCTCAGTCCTGCCTGTGTCCCCTTCAGCTGCACCACACCTGGCTCCAGCACAGTGGCTGGGAAGCTCACGGGTGTTCTTCGCCACCTAAAAGGCACACTGTGGTGCAGGATAGTTCAAAGAAGCTGGTTCCCAATACGGAAACATCTACGCCATTTTCCACACCAGCACCACAGGATCACAAAATCAATCAGGTTGGAAGAGACCTCTGGGATCATTGAGTCCAACCATGTAATCTAAAGACAAACGCTGCCTGGCATTGGTTTAGCCAGATTTCACCCATGTATTCTACATTACCCCTAAGTACCAGGGTTACAAAGAAAGGTTATTCTCTATGGCCTGTAATTGAGACTTCATGTCTACCACTTCCTTGAACAGGCTGGCAGTATACCTTTGGCCTCCACCTCCATCCCTCCCTGCTGCCTGCTGCAGGACAGAAGCAGGGCAGTTGAACCAATATAAACCCCACCTTGAAGGCACTGTCTGCCCACCTTTTTCCAGTGCCATGTATATCTTCTGCAGAGGTGGGCATCAGATCTTTTCTGAAACTAGATTTTGGTGACTGTCTGGACACTCATCAGACACCCACACCTCGTCTGACGATGATAGCACCAAGCATAGCGATGATGCTCTTTATTAGACTCTTGGTTGCTTACTTAGGATAGAATTCTCCTTGGTGCTCATCCATGGTTTTGCTGCATGTTCATGGAGTGTCCCATGGAAATGACACCTGCTATTTGGCATGAAACCAGTGCTGTAGGTGCAGAATGGGTCTCAGGGGCAGGAGCATGTGAGGGGCAGAGGTGACAGGAATAGCGGGTGGTTTTGTTATGGCCTCTGCATGTTCCCACCACGTAAACATAAACCCAGTCTCCCCACAGCAATGCGGTTGATGTGGTACAGGTGGATGGCGGGGGTGACTTGGATTTGCTCTTTGGGTGCTGTGGCTTTTCCCCAGCTACCTCTGCCCACAGTTTGCTGGAAAACTCCATATACTTCTGTAGGGAGAGGGCAACACCAGTCATACATCACGAGTATTTTAATTCTAGCATTTTTGACTGATTTTCTCTGTGTGTGTGACAGCAACTCGGAAACAGTTGTTTTACTTCTTGCTCCCATACGTGTGAGCAGTTGCAAAGGAAAGGTCCTCACACATGTGCCAGGGCCATTTAAACAAGCAAGGCACATGCTTTCCTCTTCTCCCCAGAGGCCTCTGAGCACACAGCCCATCGTTCCTCATCGCCACGTCCTTCCTGGGGCTCCTTGCCTTGCTCAGTCCTGCTATGTCAATACACTCTTGCTTGGTGCCTTTCTCCTCCCAGAAGCAGGATGGCTGCCACCTCCTGCCCCTACACGAGCTTATTCCCTCGCCAAGTTGAGCCGCTTCAGTCATCAGCCTGGCCTGCCATGTCCTGACGCCCATCGGTGCTGCCCCAAGATGGTGGTGGGGCCCTGTGGGCACTGTGCTTCAAGGCTCAGATCGCCAGTTAACCCAATTAACCAGCACCCAACTGAGATTCTCATTAGGGCTCCCAAGCCCTCCCCTGACAGCATGCTCTCCACTCCAGGAGGGTGTCCCAGTGAGGGCAGTGATGTTGCCAGGTCACTGCAGGTGAAAATCCTCCATTTTGCTCAACTTCACAAATAACCAATGTTTTGTGTTCACCCAATGAATAAAGATCCATAAGGTCTGTGGCTGGTCAGGATCGAGAGCTTGTCAACCCGCCGGCTAAAGTGGAAAACCAGCAAAGAAACACAGTGTGGGAACCGGGCATGAGGGCGAAAGGTGTTGTGTTTTATTTGGGGAGAGAGACAGGCTGATTTTTACTAAATTAAATGTAGGTAAAACTTGAAAAGGCTTTTAGATGTGAAAAAAAAACAAAGGTTTAATTTTGAATATGTTGGAATAAGATGTTTCCAGAAGGGTGACTGCTGAAACAAACACAATTCAGTGCATTCAGCATAGACTTAAATATGTTTTTAACGTACTCTCCTCCTGCAATGTGGTGGACTCGAAACTCCCCAGCTGGCTGAAGTAGAAACATTTTATGTCCCCCAAATTTAGGAAATATCTCCCTTGGATTTAAAAGGATGCACTGCTTTGTCTTCCCTAGAACGTGATCAGAGACTAATGAACAAAAATTACTTTAACAGTGGCTTAAAGACTTCCTTTTTTTCTTCTGAGAAGTTCTAGGCTATGTCTTAATTGTGAAAAAAATGTATTTTAATGTATCTGTAAAGTCCAAGTTGAAGCAGGCTTTCCTACTGTTCTGCCACAAACTGACTGATGGAGCAAGGGTTGGGTTCAATTTTTAGAGGGTCTTTGCAAAAAAGCACTTAAGCATTATTTTGAGCTTCCATGGAGAAATCTGGGAAACTGCATTATATTACCTGGGCCTCATTGTGTGAAACATGTCCAACTGAGAGCAATAAAGTAAAAAAATGTATTTGAGCAGACATAACATCTTTGGAGGGGGATGAAAGAAAAGCACAGTAAATCACATCAGTTTGGTAAATCTGAACAACACTCCCCAACACCTTTCACTGGGTATGTTGGCAGCAGTCCTGACATTTTCTCCTCTAGCTGGGAGTGCTCTCTGCAGTGAGCAGCTCCTACCCTCCCCTCTCCCTGCTTTCTGTAGTACTTTTTCCCCATCTCAGAGGAATGCAGTCAGGGAACATGCTGATGTCTTGCTCCTGTTTTCTGCAGCAAGGATATAATTCTTTAGTCAAACACATCAATTCTATAGAGGTAAAGCTTCAAAACCAGACATACGCACAGTGCTCCAGTGAAGGGTTACCATCTGCCTTCCCCTCTCCTCCTCCTCCTCAAAGGAAGGAAGAAAGAAATTTAGCAGGGGCTTAGTTCTTCATTACCTGCTTGCACTGACATTCACAAGGTTCCCTGCAGGATTTTTCTTGCTACCCAGGCAGGATGAACACCCACAAAAATTGGCAAGAAGATGACTTTTAACTCATTTTCAGAAGCTGGCTCTATTTCAAGTAGACAGTGTCTCTCTGGTATCAAACCAGGCAGAATTTGGTTTTGCTTTCCTCTGAAAAATAGAAAAGGCAAGTAGCCATCCTACTGGTTGCCTTGAATACTATCAGAGAAATACGATGTTTCAAGGATTAAAAGGAATACAATTTCATCTGTCAAAGCCTGAGGATGAAGTTCCATGTTTGCCTGATAATAGCTTTTAGCTGAGCAGAGTTTGATTTCTGCATAGCCTGCTCCCCTGCCACTACTCCAGAGACACAGACACTGTTGCCTACAGCAGGGAACACTCGGATGTCAAATTCAGCACTCAGCCATTGTGTCAGGAGAGAGCTGTTACTGCTACACCAGTCCTTAGTGTGCAACATTACACATCCAAATGATATTTGTATACTGGGAAAAGCTGACCCTTGGTACAGAAGCAAAAAAAGTAATTTTGTTTGGATAGTTTTTTAGACTTGAGAAAAGTTAAACCAGCTCCCTCAGCAAAAAAACCCAAAACAAACAAAAAACCTCAACCAAACTTCTTTAGCCAATGTACCTTGAGTAAGGAAATTTACTCTCTTGGCAGAACTGTACAAGGCTTGACGAGGCTTGAGATAGACTTGACAGATGACTGAGAGCTTAACAGAAATGCAGAGAAGCAGCGGGTAAAGGAGGACTGTTGTAGAAGTGTCGCTGCAGAGTTACTCAGCATAGGAAGGCACAGCTATTCTCAGACAGTATTCATTTTAACAAGCTTTACTTTAAGTCAATTTATTGTCTGGGCACTACCAAGAAGTGTTATCCCTAACAGGTTATCCAAGATACTTCCCTGTCTTGGAACGGTTACTTGTGGGCTTTGAGTTACAACTCAGCTGATTTGGGCTTCTCAGGGCAGTGAGGCTCTGCGATTGCACGTAGGAAGTGGTATGTTTGAGAGACAACAACCAAGCTCTGCTCGAGCCACATGGAAAAAGGCAAACTTGCTGTACAGTTCATATGCTGCAGATAGGGAATGTGTTTCTTTTGTGTGGCCTCTATTGCAAGCTCAGCAAGCAAAGCACTGTGAGGAACTAGCACCCAACAGAATTACATGACTGAGGCTTTTATCACTTACTGGAAGTCTTCCACAGCCTGAAGAAACAGTTACAGTTTATTGCATCAATAAGAGTGCAATTTACATTAGAAAGTAAGAGTACAGTGTTTATTCCAGGAAATTATTGCCATAGCTTGATGCCACTTACTACCTTGAAGGTGAAGAGCAATATCACTACCTTGTAGTCATTAGCAATAATTATGAACAGCTCATCAACCTTAATACCTCCTGTGGCAGACAGGGAAACTTTGACTGCAAACTCTACCATCTACAAGTATAGAAAGCAAGTAAACTCCTGAATATTGGCAACAGTGGGATGGATGACATTTTCACATTGCCACAAATAGATGCTTTCTAATGCAGCGCAGGAGTCAGTTACCTTCCACCACTTTGTCTTGATCAAGATTTCTCATAGGCCAGCCATGACATCTTTACTTACCATAGGAACTTACGTGCTTTCCTTTCACCTATGCTTTTCAAAAATATTATAAGAAATATTGATGTATTCTGTTTCCTGGCTTATCTTATGTTCCTCCAATGGTACATCAGGTATGGAGTCTTGCTGCGTGTTAACACCAGTTGGATCAACTTGTCTTGAATGTGCTTAGGTCTAGACGGTCCTGCCCCTGCATCTGGCTAATCTTCACTTCAGATTCAAGATGGATTCAAGATAAATCTGTTGTTCAGATTTACCACCACTCCCAGCCTGGACACAGTCCAGCAGCAAGAAGAGACTCCTTCTATTTCGTTCACCTATAATGAAGGGTCTAACCCAAACTCCAAATCCACATACTCCAGTCATTGAGATATTTGCATTTTGATCCTACACTACAGAAGTTTTGCTTATAACCATATACACAAATCCCCTGTTGGCTGGAGAAACATTTTCTACCAGCAATGAAGACCTGTGGCTGATACAGTTAAACCATCTCCCTGAAAATTTGAAGCTACCTAGCCAAAAGGCCCTTTTGCCTGTATGTGTTGTATCTGCTTTGGCTGTGGGTTCCAGGAGAGGTGCCGGCAAATCTTTGTCAGTGAGAATATTGTTTTGCCTACTCCTGAGCCAGTGGGGCTGTGCCAGGAAAACCTGGTATCCAGGACCTGCCTAGCGTGACTCCAGTCCACTTCCACGTCTCTCTGAGCAGACTTTACAATCCATGATGTGCAACATCTCACTTCGGGCAACTCACCAAGTCTCCCTCCCCAGATCGCTGTCGCTACTAGGAAAACCAGTATCCCTCAAATTAGACACCTACTTTAAAGAACAGTGTGCCTCGCAGTAACAGACATGATAAATGCTGTGAGTAATGACAGATCCCTGTGTTAACCGTACTCCCTACCAGCCACCTACCGCTCATTCCTCCTTTGGATAAAGGCTTTTCTCCGCTGATTATGTATGAAATGCTACTTCTCGTGTGAAGGTGGATCTCTCTGCAGAAGCAGTGGGAGCAGAAGGCAGAAGGTCTTCAGTCCTGACTGCAGCTGTGAAACAGCCTCGGTGCTGATCAAACTACGGGCACTCTTTGCCTCAGTTTCCCCACTTGTAATATGAATGATGTCTATGTTGTAATCATGCTGCAAGGTGTAGTTAATATTTGCACGGTGGTGCTTTGGCGATGCCAAGCATCAGATAATCCCATGAGATACCAGCATCGTCAGTAAATTAATTGTATCTACACAGTGAACAAAAGCAGGCACAGATGCTAGCATAATGTTATGTATTTTGGTACAAAATGAAATACAAATCTTGCCTTCTGTCCTCAGATTTCTTGTCAAACATTCATTGCTTCACATGCTGAAGTAGTTAGCAATACAAAGCATATTTCTATCCTACTTCATTTTACATTAAAAAGTGAAGAACCATGATTGAATCTTAATACAAAAAAAGGGCTTAAGTTACATTCTCCTGGGATCATCTGTAGCAAAGCATAATAAGTTTCTCAATATCTGACCTAATTATATCTGTCCTTCTAAGTTTTGTTTCCCATAAGAGCTAAATATCTATGGTTAAAAATAACATTTGAAACTCCTCCAAGTTCCAACAGAACTTTTTCAGCCTCTCTCAAATTTAATACCTATTTTTAATTTGTTTTAATTTTTCACCCAAATTTAAAAGTTACGATTTTGAGGCTGGCATTCTGCGCTATTATCCAGCTCCTAAAAATGTTTGGGTTAGATAAGCTTGAGAGCTGCGGGAAAAAAATGTATTATGTGTGTTTATTTCATGTTGGAAAAATATCACAGCTATTGAAACAAGTGACAGAGAGGCATGGGGAAGGAAGGATGCCTTTGTGGTTGAAAAGGAATTGGCTCTGTTAGAAACATATCTTCTGGGTCATGTCGAGGTCTCTTGACAGACAACACTGGGCAAGTCTGCGATGGCTGTTTGTATCGCTTGTCCCTACCTGAACAACCAGCTCTGCCACCAGTCTGGCCCAGAGCACCAGTGATGGAAGGTGATACAGGCCCCAGCCCCTGTGACCCATCGGTCCTGTTTAGAGCTCCCTGTATCTGTGCAAAAACTGGCAAATTGTGCTACTGTTGGGATGGCAGAATCCTTCGTACTCGTCTCTTCCTGATGGCCCTATTACTAGAGGGCTGGCACAGACCTGAGGCTGGGATGCCTCACATCTGGGTCCACTTAGCACAGCAGTCAGAGATCCCAGTGGCCATTTAAAGCTTTTGTGCCTCAGTTTCCCACCCGTAACCCATGGATAATAGTGCTGACCTTCCTCACCAGCCACTGCGAGGGTGAAGTCCTAACGTCTGCCAAGGGCTAGGAAGTCAGGTATAAGGTGTTTAAGAAATACAAGGGATTATTAGAACCCGTCACGCTCCATTCCCAGGGAGGTTGATAATAAATAACATTTATACCGTGCACTCCATTGTGAAGAGGCGAAGAAGAAAGGGAGTCTGCAAACAGAGATGCAAGCAGGATTTTTGGATGGGAAAATCAGCTCAGCCCTTCTCTGCTGAGAAGCTTTTTTGGCCTTGTGGAAGGAAGAATCTGAAGATGAGATTGACTATTTGAATATCAAGCCTTGTGCACCTGCAGGAGTTCTGCATCCATCACTGTGGACGGGCCATAAAGCCTCATCCTGGAGCTTTATAAATGGTGCTGCCTGGTCACAAGCGCAGACCTGGTGTGAGCTCTGTCTTCACGGTTCAGTTCACAGGAGGGGGGCGCAAGCTGAACAACAAATGCCGTTTATAATTGCCCGGCCATTCTGCTTCGAGGGTCTGGGAGACTTAAATGTCACGGTATACAAATGGGAACTGTTGGGAGAAATAGAGCAGTGCAAGGCTCAAAGTGATTTCAAAGGCATCTGAGTCCAGTGCTTTCTGTAGTTCATAGGACAGGTTCAAGGCTGGAGCAGATTGCCTAAATTCCCTCAGAGGCAGTGAAGGGTCGGGAGGATGAAGCGGCAGCTCCTCAGCGGGTCCTGTGGTGAAGAGGTCCGGTTTTGCTAGATGGGTGGCAGCGCAGTTTGGTGGCTACGATATTCCCGAAGGATGTGTGCATTCAGATCCCTGCAGGCTGAGACTGGCCGAGTTCTCCCCTTTCACTGACCTTGCCTTAACCGCGAGGTTATTCTGCTGGTGCAAAACCCGATTGCAAGCTCTGAATCCTAATTTAGCTGAAGCATCTGACTTTTCCCTAAGAACTCACGAGGGACACGTTCATACCTTTCCTGTGGACTGCCTTAGGACCACAGGTTGCTGTAAGTCCCCAGCTTCAAATGTAGCCCTCTGCACTGGGGAATTCAAGGCAGAGCCAGCCAAAGGCTCCTCAGAAGAGCTGGTGGCACGGAACATTGCCATCCTGAGGACAACCAGGGCTGGGTTGCTCCTGCCATAGGAAAGGGGAAGGAAGGGCAGCACTGTGACGGAAAACCAGGCGTGTTAACCGCTGCCTCTACTGCAGAGATAGGAAGGGTGAAGACAGAAGTGCTGTTGCAGGATGGGGCCCTCCCTTCACCCCTAACAGCAGCTGCTGCCCTGGCTATCTGCGCTCCTCTGCCGGCCGCTGCAGCTGGGAGCCTGGTTTCCCAAGGCAGATGCATCATGTTGCTGTGACAGCCTGCGGTCCTGTGCCCGTGCTGCCCATGCCCAGCACTCACCCTGTGTAGGGTGTGTGCAGCAGCGTACCTTCCCCTGGGGAGCTGTGGGTCTGCATCTGCAGCATGTCCACACTCGGTGGCAAAACACTGTCCGGTCCCTGCAGAACGCTTGGCTAATACCTAATATCTAGTTGGACTAGATGACCATTGCAGGTCCCTTCCAACTGAACTATTCTATTCTATTCTATTCTATTCTATTCTATTCTATTCTATTCTATTCTATTCTATTCTATTCTATTCTATTCCATTCCATTCCATTCCATTCCATATCACAGAGCCATCTTACTCTTCCCAGTGGTGGCACCCCATATAGTGGGCATTTTGCAAGATGTCTGGAGTTAAAGCTTCTCCTCCAGAGAGAGAAACCATCGTGGGGTGGCTGGGGTTGGCAGCAAGCAGAGCATCCCGCATTCATCCCCGGAACAACAGAACCACCAGGCAAAGGAGGAAAGAAGACAAAACAGCAGAGATGGGTGTTACTTACAGGGGATTCCAGCTACTTTAGTTGGGGACTGGAATATAGTAGTGGTACCCTGGCTCACTTGTAACGCAAGGGGGGATTTAACATTTGAATTAAATGTAATGTTCTTCTGTTCTCCATTCTCCCCTTGGATAAGGTGTTGAACTGATTTTTTTTCTTTTACCCATCTTTTTTTTTGAAAAGTAAGGTAGAAATTAAGGTTCCTAGACACTTCTGAAAGTTTAAATAGCCCCAATTTTGGAAAATGGTTCTTTTTTCACTAAGATGTTTTCTAATAAAAAGATGGTTTGCGAGCACTAAGCACATGACACACTGATGATGTATCACAGCTCTAGCACACCCACTTTGGGAAGCAGTAGATGGGAAAACTGCTGTTACAGAAAAGCCAGTGTAGATCTATCTTGAAATAAAAGGTCTACAATTTTACCAAGATTAGGCATCCTATTTTGGGAAGAAACTGAAGAGAGGACTTTTTTTTTCCCCAGAAGACACTGACATTTCCAAAAGCAAGATATTCATAGGTGTTGAGACTGATTCACAGCAATAGGTGCACACAAACATCCACTTGCTCCTAGACTGTGCGCAGGAATATCAGAGACTCATTTGTAAACTGGGTGCTTGCACCTGCATGTGTAATATTGCAAACATAGGTGCTTCTGACTGTCTTCCTATGTCCAATTTTGAGAAATCTGTTCCTTGCTAGATTGAACTCATTACTTCCCAAATATTTTCTTAAATACAATTTTAGATGTGATATTCATCCTGGAGTTCTCTGCAGGATCAGTTGCGATGTTATGTTTTTGGATGTTATTTGTTTTCATTGTTCCATAACATTTTTCTGTCCTCCCTTTCATTACTATCTGATCTCCCATTAAACCTGTATAATCCTGACATGCTGTTTTCATAGTTTCTCCAATAACCTCTTTGAAGAGACTGGACAAGCTAGACCATCCTTCAAATGATGTAAAACATTTCCCTAATGTGGACATTATGTGTGCCAAGAAATTCCTGACTAAGTTTGAGTGTTTCCATACTGCATTCATGTATGTCAGCAGCAGTCACGGGAGCTGTCTGTCCTCGCTGGAGACCGCTCATTCCCAGAGAGGCTATTTTACACCTCTAGGTCAATGCATCTGCCTCTGCCGGTTCCAATAAAGGGCTCCCCATCCCTCATCGGGAAATATCCACCCCCCGCTATCACCTGTCAAAAGCCCATCATGACAGATTCTTTTCAGCATCCTATGAAACAATCAGTTCAGATAGCCAATGTTGGTTTATTTTTATGGCTAAATACTGTCCAGACACCTCTTTCTAAAGACTGACCTTTTGCAAGTTCTGATCACCCAAGCAAGGCCAAAGCAAAGACACTGTAAGCAGAGAGAGAGAGAAACAGGATCCTCTCCCAAGGCAATTCTGGATTTCCAGCAGAGCTGCTCTTCAGTTGTTGCAACAGGCTTTACACAACTGCTGCTCCTCTGCTCCCACCCGTAGGGAGATTGCAACCGACGGAGCTCAGCACCCTGCCTCCCCTCAACATAAAGGCTGTGCACAGTCCGACAGGCTGGTGCGACACGCAGCCAAGGTGCACAGGCAGACCCGGGGGCCTCGCAGCTCAGTGCCTTGGCTCACTGGGAGGTCAGTACTGCCCACAGTACCCCTTTGCAGTCTGCTGACCCCTGCATAGAAGAACAGGGGTCCTCTTGTTCCAAGCTGCTGCAGGCTCGCTAAAGGGAACGAGGGTTTGTTCTTCTATCTCTATTTGTGAGATCGTTCAAATATTGAAGTTAAATCTAGGCTTATCCTCTCTTTTCTTTACATAAAAGCTCCCACTCAGAGCAGACATTCTCAAATCTATTATCCTCTATATTGTTCATAGTGGTTCTAATTTTTCCCACGTTGCTCAAAGCTCTATCCTCAGGTGACTGTTCTCAGAGCTTTCACAGCTCAGCTTTACCTTTCAAGTAAGATTTATCCGTTAAAAAACAATTCCACTGCTTTTTGCAGCTATCATTTTGTCACATATGGATTTATTCAATAAGTGCTTTTAATAGCAACATTCCTAGGCTTTGTTTGTCAAGAGCTGCCAGGTTTTACAAGCCAGGGTTGGCACAGACGCTGAATTGCCTCTCTGTACTACCCAGGGGAGAGTTCCCTGCTGGTCATGACAGAGGTCCTGCACACACAACTAAATGAAAGGAAATTAAAAATATGAGTATCTACATAATTCACAGCCAGTAAATGGTGGAGAATATCAGGCTTCCAGCACCTTCTGGACCTCAGCAAAGCTTCTAATAAAAGCAGGGATATGTGATTTTAATCTGCAATTCCAAGATCTACCCAAACGCTTAAAAGCCCAGCTTCAACACAAGTACCAGGACAGGGAAATATATAAAGGCCATCAGCAAGAGCAAATTCAGCCAGCCCAAGGGCACTGGGAAGTAACAGCTGACAGGACAGAAGAGAGAGGTCAAGATCAGTATGCCAAAAATGTTTTGTTCCTGGGTCAGCCTGTAATCAAGCAGCATTGCTGTTGTCTGTCTGCTGCCTGCTGCGGAGCAATGGGTCTCTAGCATTTGCATCTCAGTGTCTGTGGCATCCACCCATGCAGGACCTAACATGTGTCTCCTGAACAACTGTGAAACGTGGTGATTGTTGAAAAAAAGGGAGTAAGTCTTTCTTTTGTTCTGTTTCCTCAATTCCTTCCTTTTTCTGAAGTCTTCAGATGTCTATTGCTAAATCCTTGGCCCAAATTCTCCTCTTTGAAAGTGGTGCAGTACTGAGTTTGTCTAAAGCAAAACTGAAAGAGAAAAGAGAATACATTGCCTAATATTCTTTTTTAGTTTTTCCAAGAATTATAAACTGCTTTTAGTGCCTCTTTTGCTTTCTTTCAATGAAGTATTTAACATGTTCAGACATTAGGAGGATTTCTTTTTGCTCATCTTCCTCCATTCTTTCCACAGTCACCCACAGTCCCACAAGGACTTATTAATTAAATTCTCTCGGTACAGTGTTATCTCCCCCTGACTATCTCTATTTTCTGTACTGCAGCTTGTGTACATTGTCGAGAGGAATCAGAGAGAGCAAAGAACCAAATAAAAAGATCCCTCCGGGAATACAGTGTTCGATTATACAAAGAAAACCTGCAGTTTAGATTGCTCGTCCTTATTTCCCAGAGGAGGCCTCAAACGTCTTTGTTCCTTGGCTTTTTAAAAATAATTTCCTTTTCTGGTAAAATCATTTTACCTGTGAATGGCAGGCCAGGTTTTGGTCACATTTACCTGCTTTTCCATTATCAGCTGTTACATATTGTTCTTCCCCATGCTCTGCTTCCACCAAACACCTTCCAGGGGGTTTTGCAGCACTCCCTCCCAGTGGCTTTGTGCCCAGACTCCAGGTCCTTCCACCAGCTTTGGGTTTCCTGAGGGGGAGCCTGGCTTCATGTGAACAACACAGCAGGTTCTTCTCACAAATGACAAAGTGCCATAAATGCATCACTGTTGATAACAGTGATGATGAGATCCCTGGAGAGGCCAGGGGAAAGGAATAAGCGAGGGGCCCAAAGCCTGCTCTCATCTCCTGAAGTGCTGTACCTGTTTTATGGACAAAGAACAACTTCTGCTTCCAGAGTTGTCAGTCAAAGTCAGCTTCCTCAGTGCTAAAGTTACTATAAATAACAGAATAACTCTTAAAAACATAAATGGGAAGTACTGTAGTATACATAATTCACCAAGCCTTTCAAGCTTGTGAACTCCCTGCCTCCCTGAAGGCCACAAATTTATATGACTCACAGGCATCACACCTATGTTATATGTGCACGCATACACATTTTGATATGTTCAGTATTTTGCTTGTCTAAAAATAAAGCTGTAAAATGGAAGGCGAAAACCCATTTACTCCCTTACCCGTTATGCTGGGAACCTGATATTACCTCCAGTTTGCTGTCTTCCCAGCTGGCTGGATACCATATCGTTTATGTTGGACCTCCTCCAAGATTAATGGCATCAGCTGTACAGTTTTAACAGTCTAATCTTGCTAAATCTCTTTGTTTTGAAATTTGATTGTGCCTGATCTTCATTATTTTAATTGTTTAATGTATGATAATTAAGGCTCAATTAGATCTAGCAGATCCCAATTCAGCCCAAAACATTCACATCCGCCTGCGAGCTGCGGAAGCACAAGACAAACCAGGCTGATTCCGCACTGGTTTTTCAGTCCAGAGACCAGGTACTATTTTTGCCACTGACTCGTGTTCAACTGCAGGCAAGTCATCTATCTTTCTGTTTCTCCAAGGGATTCCAGCTCGCTGTGTTTATAACCTAATCGGGTCTCAGCACTGGTTGACATCTTTACATACAAGCGTTATGGAAACAACAATAACAACCCACAGCCCATCCCATATGCAGCTGCCTTCTAATTGGGACTGACTCCTTTTTTATGGAGCACAGGAAGAAAGACCGCGAACACGGGGGCTTGTAAATATGCGTGTCGTTTCAGTGTAAAACATGGAAACATCCCTTTCCTCCCCACCCACCTCATATCAAGTTCTGGCAAGATTTTGGTACTTCCCAGAGGACAGGCTCTCTGCCTACGTGGAGGGATGCCTTCTACTCGCTGTGCACGACGCAGCCCCATTGCAGCCATGCCAGTCGTCTGAAAACGCCGTCGCTGCAGCGCGCACGGGCCTGGCCTCCAGATCCCCTGCACCATCTCTCCAATGGTGTATCTTCATTCTGCCTGCATCCAGGCTGCAGGGAAGGATCTCTCTTTGCCAGGGGTTAAGAGCCAGTTGCTTCTTCCAAAGGTGGAGCTGGGCGAAGAGCAAGCAGGTATCATGTTTTCCTTTCAAACAGTGAACAAAGTTGCCTTCCTTCTCTTCCCCGTCACCTTAACCCAGCACTTCAGCGGGAAGACCATTCACTCAGGACACAGAGGATCCAGATTCAATTCACTCCTCCACCTGAAAGAAGACAAACCCATTTCTTCAGGGCACACTCTTGCTATTAGGCTCCACAAGGGGACTTTTAGCTCCTGCTAAAAATTTGTCATATTTATCCAAAAATTAATGACAGAACATTGATCCTGAGAGCAATCTCAGCCTGCTGGTCTGCTGGCCAGAGCTCACAGCCGAGGGTGAGGGGGCCTGGGTCTGCTCCATGCCCTAAGGACTGCTTCTGTGTCTTATCTGGTGATTATTACTGTGTAAAATAAATAAACTCAGATTACCTTTTTGAGGAGTATCAGGGTTCCCTAGCACCTTCTGTGCAGCAGTAAGCAGTATGGCGAAAGACCGAAACCACCCTATAGATAACAAATCAGACCTTGATTTACTTCACCATAAAAAAAAAAGATGAGAAGAAACAAACACACGCAGAAACCGGCCATTTTCATCTCCACAAGGGAACTACACATTAGTGCCCCCCAGCCTGATAAAAGACATTCCCTTCGGCATTGCAGGCAGCCAGCTGCGCGGGGTCGCTAACTGGACAGTAACGAACACACGCTCGAAGGAAGACGCAACAGGTATGAGAGGAAAAGAGCACACGCACAAGGCCCAGCAAAGATGCCCCCCACTGGGTTACAGAACAAGCCCCCACTAACGCTGCACTCCTCACAACCGCTGATACTGCAGTCTCAGTGGGTTTGTGGGCTCAGCAGCCAGCCTTTTCTGGAAGTGTTTCATTCAGATTAAGACCCTCCCCAAAAAACCCCAAGAAGGAATGTATTTTGCTTAGGAAGCTCGGTATAACAAAAGCAAAGAAAAGGATCTCTAGCAAGCATGGGGATAGATAGAATTTAGATTTTAAATCCCTAGGAGCAAAAAAAAAATGTGCCTCCTTTATTTTTAAATCCCTTTGAACGTTTTCAGATCTGTAAAAATATTCAGTTAGAACAACTGCAATCAAAATAATATACTGTGTATTTTTGCAGTCTAGTTTGGGGATTCTTTTCCACTCCCAAAACGTAACACAGGATCGGTTTTGGGTAGAGAAACATTTTTATTTTTGTAATTTATTTTTTCTCTGAAGAAAATGCGCTTTTAAATCACGTGCAGGATAGATTAATAAATTTGAAGTGTTTTGCAGGCTGTTAGAGCCAAAATAATAATTTAAGAGTTTGCAGTGTTGGGTCCAGGTACTCTCACATCCAGCCCTTTCTGATGAGACAGTCCCAATAATGGTTGGGTACAATTCTGCTGACGACTTGCTCTTTGTTATGCTGTCAGCGAGGCTGACGAGCATTTCTGACTCAGGTGGGCAGAACACTTCACACCCCAGTAGCCATGGCCACAGACTGGGAGGAACCCAGCAAGAGCTATTGTTGCCAAGGGAGAATTTGTCAGAGCAAGAAGCTCACTGAGGAAGTGCTGGGGAAGGGAGGAGCAAGCCAAAATCACCAGCAAGGCTGGTCTGTGGGAGGAAGATCATGGCAGGTGGGGGAAAATTTTTGGTTGATGGCAAAGCACCAAGGCATAGAAAAAGAGCACTTTAGCGCCGTGTGTATCCAAATGAATGTATTGAAGAGCCCTCTGAACATCATTTGAGCTGCTGTGCCTTATTTCTTTGGAGAGGTGATAGGCTGGAGATACAAATCGCTCTGTGACTGTCGGAGTGGTGCCAGGGACTGCGTGAGCCAGGGGCAGGACATGCCTAGCAAACTCCCCAGTCTTCCTGGGAGTGGCACACTGCACAAGTGCCAGGAGAGGCTTCTCCATTTACAGCTGAGGTGCACATATGTCAGCCTAGCTTGTTACCCAAGAATCTGCAGGAAAAGTCTTCCCCAACTTTGCGTCCAGCTGTTTGAGGGGTAGGTTTGCTATTGTAGATAAGTACCTGTTGCCCCAAGAGCTTAAAAGTTTCATCAGAAAGAGAACTCTTAACCGTCTTTGCCTCATCACCAGCTATCTGTAGGAGATGGAGAAAACAAATAGTTTGGAGAACTTCTTGCTCAGTGCTGAGTAGCTGTAGCATATACCACACTGACTCATGGAGTTCAGGACATCTCAAGAACTTCCTGCCTGAACATCAACCATAGCTCTAGATGGACACTTCCGAATCTCCACCTTGTCTTATGATCTGCTTATTAACATCCCCACCCCATTGCTTTTCCAATAGTGGCAGGATGCAGTATGGATCTTTCCATCCCTTAAGACCATCTATGGATTTCATCTGTAGCAGTGATTTTTGTTGCTTCTTTTTCTTCAGCCAAATTCTGAAACTAGATATACCTCAGACTTCTTTTAATACCTTACTTTCTTTTTATTTTCACAGCAGGTGATGATCTTAAAGGTCCCTTCCAACCAAAATGATTCTATATGATTTTCTACCTTAGGTTTTTTGGGTTTATTTTTTTCCCCCAAATCTTGTCCCTCCACCTATTCTCCTTAGACGAGCACCCAATCTCTGGTTTTGAGTTTTGATCTTTCCTTGCGCAAACCATCTTCTCTGAAAATTGGCACTGGTACACATCTTAATCCATGGCCTAGCAAGTCTTCCTGTGCGCTTTTGTCTCCGTACAACTTTTTGCATTTGCAGGCGAGAGCTGTAACCAGCTCTGGTGACAGTTTTTCTGTTAAAGAAGAAAAATGACATTGTAAAATCTGGATCTGATCAACAAATCTGTTGGTGAAGCTCAGAGGAACGCACAGATTCTAAAGTTAGTCTACTGCTATTATTGCTGCTTGCATGCTACTTATTGTATCATAGAGATCATTTCGTTACAGCCTAGTTGCACTCTTAATTAGACTAACCAGAAGCCTGCCAAGTTTGAAAAAAAAACCTGTTTAAAACTGACAATTGAGACATATTAACTATTTGAGAGATAATAACATCCATAAACTTGGTAGTCTCCTTCAGCAGTTTAACTTTCTTGCCATCGAAACCTCATTTTCAAGTTAAGTAATAAGAAAATTCAGAAGTTGGAGAAAAAAAAAGAGTACCTGCCCTGTGAGACCTTAGGCCTGGAGTTTTTGCTTCAAAAATCTTTCCTCGAGGCTTAGGTTTCAAAGTCTGCCCTAGATAAATGACGAGAAAGATTGGCTTAGTAGCTGTGGCCCTGGATTGCAAGTGACAGGGTGGGATCTCAGCCCCTTATTCGGCCTCAGGTTTTCCATATGGCCACAGGCAAACCACGCGGACTTTTCCCTGAGAGCTTTGTCCCCACAGAGCCTTATCCTGCAGGACTGGGTGTAGATGTCAATTTGCTGCTGACCTTTAAATGACTGTAAAACTGTAACTCAGCCACACTGGAAGCACTCCCACTAATTTTATAATTCCTGGGGCTTATCTATTATGCAAAACCAGGCAGGTTTCACAAGCTGTGAAGCTGTGCAGAAGAGCAGCATTTGTCATAGCCCAGTACTATGTATATGTCTATTCTTTGTTTTGACATCAGCTCAGTTGTGTCCTGTTTAGATAATTGATCAGAGAAGAGCTACAAAAACTTTCCATGCTAGATAAAGTATCCATCTTGAGGAAGAACCTGACAGAAAAGACAAGAAGGAGATAAGGCATTTTTCTTTGTTTCTCCAGCTAAGCTAATTTGTAAAATACACAATTCTCACATGTTTTTTTACATGCGGGACAGTCGTAAGCCTCCATACCTTATAGGAATATTCTAAAAACAATGTGCTATTGGGTTGGATATACTATTTGAAATGTTTGTATGGATTTAAAAAAAAAATCATTTGCTTAATTCTAGTTAGCTTCTTTTAAACTAGATTCACTAGTCTCACCACACAACGTCTGGATCTTTAAAATGTCAGGTAGCTGGCAGGGGGCACAACAAGAATCCACAAATGTTTGACAAGTCTATATACCAAAGCAGGAGATTCTCTAGTCAGGATGGAAAGGGGTCTGTACCAATTAGTTTTGTTACAGCTATTGATATGAGCACATCCTAACAGCCTGGTTGAACTTTTTGGGTGAAGAGACAGCCATTAACTGGCTCCCACCAGGGTATATCTGAGACCTCATTACTAAATCGGACAGAATTCTTAGGCCGGTTAAGTTACAGGAATTGATGCTGAGCCAGGAGAGCAAGGGGAATACAAAGATAGTAACAGACTCTGGAGATTCTGGGAGGAAAAAAAGTGTCCAGGGTGGGAAGGAGGAAGAAGAGGCAGGGCAAGAGAACGGAGTTGCTCTGCAAGAAATAAAACAAACAAGTCAGGGTTTGATGGATTGTTTTCATGGACTTGTATTCTTTGTCTCCTAAAATCTCCTCTGCCATAACAACCTCAGGTTTTCTTCTGAAACCCACTCTCCATATAGGGCACATGCTATGCTCCATCAAAAATCTTTGAGCATCCTCTGGCAGGCTGGTGGCCTCTCAACCACTATATAAAGGCTGGCTTCCTCCTGCCTTTTCCACAGTGCAGGCATTTAATTACGCGCTTTGTCCTCTGTACAGCTGCAGTTTTTCACAGACCTTATTTATCTTGAGATTTCAGCTCATCTTTCAAATTTGGTTGAAAATGGGCCCCAAAGTTTTTAAGGGGAATTGCTGAATGTACAGAGAGATAAACAACACAATCTCATAAGCCTCATTTCAAAGGCAACCAGGCTAAAAAATGCCAGTTTTTAATTTCTGATCCTGTTCATGCCAAATGTTGTCTAACATTTCAGCAGCAATCTGTGGCCCTGAGAGCCTCTTTCAATATCCTATCAAGAATATAAAATAAATTCTGATAAATGTAGTCAGTATAAAATAAAATCAGTTGAAATTGGTTGCTGGGATGCAAACCTGAAGTTGACAGGCAGTTGAGAGGAAACTTGCAAGAAAATGCTTATTTTATGTATTTCTTTGGGGCTTAGCAGCCTGGAGCTGTCAAGATGGTTTTGCACATGCTCAGCAGCAAAAACAAGGGAACTGAGCGATTTTACCAGTGGAAAATGTAAGTTCCTATTGTATTAAGAAAACCTTTAAGGTTAGAAATGCTATTAATGCCTATAACTTGAATAAAGTTACTTAGATGTTTATTTAGGGTCCCAATTTTCCCTTGTAAAACTACATCCTGAATTTCTTTAGTAGCCTGTTGTGATAATTTTACCAAGGGCTTGTGAAAATCTAAATAGAATATATTAGTAAGTTCTTTGTCCATACCGCTATTGAACCGTTCAGATACAGTAAGAGATGAATGAGACAGATTGTTCTACTCTAGAAATTGTTGTTTCTTAGATCACCTCAGAAAATGACCTTTGAGATGCTGTACCATTCCATTTTTAAGTAGAACTTCAAATGATCATCTAATACACAATTCACTGTATTAATAACTCCTTTCATTACCTTTTAAAAATACAGGTTCAATACATTACCCATTGATCCTTTTAATGGCAAATGTTTATAGTGAGAGTCTACATATATCCTATAGCAGCTATGCTATTTCATTTTTGAGGTCCTCCAGAAATCCTTAGGGCATACCCTATGAGACTGGTCACTTGTACCTTGGCATTTTTCTGATGCCTTCAACTCTAACAGCTACTGTATATTTCTAAAAAACGTAAACAAAATAAATAATTTATAGTTTAAAAAAATAATAGACAAGCTAACTCAGGATAAATGCATACAAGACAAGAAGGTCTGAAATTAAGTGGCAGAACTTATTTGAAACAAGGCATTATGGAGCCTTTTTCCTGACAATCAATGTTAACGTAGCATTATCTAGTAAGCTCAAATAAATAAAAAATAAGTCCCAAAATAAATCAAAGTAGGTATAATAGAATGATGTTAGTCTTAAGTTTGCTTCAAGACACCCTGTCTCTTCTGGTAACACTTTTTAAGTTTTATCTTGCTCACTCAAGAGCAGTTACACATAACGGAAATGAATACAAGCTAAAAAGGGTTCCAAGTTCCCAAATCCCAATGGCTATTGTTTGTGAAAAGAAAAGAACTGTTTTCATCTATAAACCAACAGAATTACTCAGGATTCAGTAATTCAGGGTGTATTTTAGTCCTGTGTAGAGCATCAGGATCAGACCAATGCACAGTTAATTTATCAACACCATATTAAATTCACTCGAACTTGTACTTCCAGCCCCGGAGGACCCACGTTCGGTCGGTGCTCCCAGCAGAGCAGGTGGCCAACTGCCTTCACGCATCCCAGGGCAATGCACGCCCGTTTCAGCGCCATCCATCTTGCTTCCTGTAGGGAGAAATGGAGAAGAAAACACAGGTGGTACGCTCTTTCAGTATATCTTTGGAAGACACACAAATACCTCAGCATTGGGCAATTGGTTAGGAATGAGAATATAATAAAAACATAATATATAAACCATATATATTCCACTTGCAGGCCTCTGTCTAGCCAAGTGTTTTCCAACCCTCGTGTTTGTTGCTGATGGTTGAGGATATTTCATTTGATTTCTTCACAGTTCTGATGACTGCAGCAGCATCCCTAAAACGCTCCTTAGCTGCATCTCAAAATAGTCTGATTAATCAATCTTGTTCAAGGGAGATAAACTTTGTTATTCCATGCAGCTTTTGAGTTTGCATCTAATATTGTAAAATCAACTCAGGTACAACACAGAAACAAACTGAACTTTCCATGGGAAAGCAGATACACCCAAAGCAATGCCAAATTGCCCATTTTCAAAATGAGCTCTCAGCAATTCCATTTGCACACTTTTACATTCAATATGTAGGTGCTCAGATGTCCGACGTACTCACACGCTACAATGAAAGGAACCAAATGAGATCCATGTATGGACCAACATTTTATACGTAACAACCTTGCTACCCAGACCTCTCAAACCCTCCTTCCAGCTAACTGGTTACTGAAAGCTATTGCAGCCCTTCAAGTGCAGACAGGTCCCGATGTTCTCCCCCATCTCACACACCAAATGTCAGAAATAAAAGATTTTTAGATTAAATTCAGCTCTTTAATGACACCTGTGCACACTTAAGTCTTTCATACCTTTCTGGAGCTTTTTCTAAACAAGGAAGAACAGCATCTTGCTTCCTTTCTCAGAAAGGTCAGTAGGAAGTGAAGAGCAGTGCTGATTTATCTTCATCATTTGGTGACAAGTTCTGTGAAGGAAGTTGCCATTTTACATCACTTTTTTTCAGAATGAAGGAATGTGCTAACTTACAATTCATCACTTCTATGCCATTTATGTGGTGGGTATCCAGACATCCTTCTTAGATACTTGTCACTTTGTTGACAAGATGTTTGCAAACATTTTTAAATTATTTTTGTGAAAATTACCTTCGCATTTTATTGATGGCCGAATCTGAGGAATCATCCTTTGGGACACTTTCAATCATGCAGTAACTCTCTAATATATATATTTAAACTAGTCCACATCCAAAATCATGTCAGGATTTTAATCCAAGGTACAGAATTACTTAAGCAGGACTCATTGGTACTTTGATTCTTCAGCTAAATGTGTCATTTTTTTGTAAAACTAGACTATGGACAGGTGGGTGAGGAGATTAGAGAAGGTTCTCAGGACATCTTCGATGAGGCAGAGAGAAAAGCCATGTGAGATCCAGCAGCTCTAACTACTTTCCACTCAGTGATGGAAAACAGCAGCTTTATCCACAATGTGTATGTTTTATCACTGGCACCTGACACAGAGTCAGAATCTGACTCATTTTAGACCACTGAGGAGGAGAAAAGGAACAAAAAGTCTAAAATGCATCCATCCTTCACTAAAGTCTCTCAGTTGGGTCAACCTACAAGAGTGTCCTGAGGATGAAGGGTGTCAGTTGTTCCAAAAGCACAATCAGACTACAAAGGAGAGGAATGAAATATCTCATTCCCTTGTGAAAAACTTGAAGTTTGGCTTGTAAATCACAAGCTGTGGCCAAGGGGAGAAATAAAGATAGCTAGGACATATTCCTATAAATGTTAATAAATGTTTTATTCCAGAAAGGTGGTAATACTCCGACAATCTTTCTTTTGCTAAGTGGGGGGCGAGAAGCTCAAAGACCTACAGAAGCACGCAAAGGCTGCGTAAGGATACTTCTATACACAGTATAATCATGTAGCCCGAGAATCAGCACAGAAAGGTATGCAACGAAGTCACAACAGTCAGGATCTTGAGCAAGCAGCTTTCAGAAAAGTAGCTCCTGACAGCAGGAGAGCACACAACACGGCTGCCAACTCTTCTATTTTTCCCTCACAGGCCATAGATTTGCAGAATCATCTCCTGGTCTCTGGAGAAATGCCCTTTGCTAGGCTGCCTTTCCTCATTTTCCTGTTCCCAGGAAAAAAACAGTCAATCAATCAGAACATCTCCATTTTCTAGCAGCAGCCCGGTTAGCACCGACAGCAACCACCACTGCGCCTTCCAGTCCTGACAGCATTCGTGGACTTCTAAGAGCTATTCCTATGGACTTCCTGCAGTGCCTTCCCTGGCCTGTGTGGGGGTAACCCCCAAAAATCCTACCATCCTCTTCCAGTGCGTGGATATCCCTGCCTCACTACCCATCCACTTTTAATTAAATATGGTTAAGCACAGGGAAGAATAACTGAAAAATTACCTGAGAAAGGATGAGAGGGAAGAAGAAAGAACTAAATGCTGTGTTAGAGGGAGAATGAAAAGATATCTGGGGTCACTTTCTTCCCCCCATCCCTCAATTTCTTCCTTTCATATAAGAAAGAAAGAAGCAATGTAAATAAACATACATCTATGTACTTTTATATGCAAATGTGTCTAACTCTACAATTGAGTTTTTGCTCCTAGCTGCCGAGAAGTACGCCTGACAATCTGAGATAGTGAAAGTGCAAGTCATCGAACAGAAAGCTGTGTGAGAGCAGCAGGAAAAATGCATTTGAAGAAAAGGGAAACTGCTTAAAGCCTATGTTTTAAGAGACAAAGTTCCCTGGTCAAAACTGCAACAAGCAAGACAAAATAAAACATAACACACTGGGGGAAAGTGCAGGAAATATAAGAATAGAAGACGGCAGGAGAGTATCTGTTCACGAGATGGCATATGCAAAGGTAAGTAATGTCTAATTCCTTGGATCTGTTTCAAATGGCAGTGTTCATGCAATCCAGAGGAGTGGAAATGGTGTTTGGCAAAAATAGCCCACTTAAAGGGGAACGAGTGCAGCGTCTATTGACATCTGAGGCTGTGAGCAAACAAAAACTACGGGTAGTGGCAATGAGGGTTGTTGCAGGAGCCCTTCCATTCACTCAAAACCAGAAATGATGGAAAGGAGTGAATGGAAAGGTTGATGTTTTCCTTCCACAAAACTACTAACATTGCCCACAGCATTGCAGCCTACAACACCAGGGGTTCCCCTATATTTCCTGGAGATATCAAAAAGCAATACATACCTGTGCTTCCTCTAACATACACTCCAGTCTGGATTCTTTATGCACTTTGAAGGATTATTATTTTTCCTGTATCAGTTAGTTTTTCATCATGTTACTGCAAAATATTCAAGTACCTCTGAAAATGTATAGTCTATATTTGGGTGGTTGCCATTTCAATAAGACTTTTCTACAAAATAAAGGTTTAAAGCTTATGTTAAAAATGAACTCTGTAACATAACTTGAAGCAAGTTGCAGCAAATGCTGTGCCATCATACCATCTGTGTTCAAGTACAGCTCTCAAGCTCTCCTCCTATTGCTTCCTAAAGTGGAAAATAATGATAAAAAATAAAAACAGATAAGATGAAGCAGCATTGTGTATTGGAATGCATTATGAACCTGAGCCTTACGATGCTTGTTTCAAAAATGAACTCCTCTGTATCTGTATACCCCAACAAAGCATCACTGCGGAAGTAAAAAGGAAGGGAAGAATTCTTCTTCACATTTAAATTAAGCAATTATGTTCCCACCTGACACAGCTAGTAAGTTTTGGTGAGCTTTGCTCTACCCGATATTGCCCACTTTGGTTTTTTTTAGCTCTCTTCACAAGCATTCCAGCAATATTCCACAGAAACGTGAGTGAAATTCATTAAGCCTTAGAGTAAATGGAAAGCACTAGAACTGATGAGAAATAAAAAAAAAATACCCCACTGTTAAATCAATGTCTAAGATAACAGAAGTTGCTGGACAAAACTTATACGGAGAAAAATGTACATTATGGCAAACCCCAACATACATCTTAGGCCATGAGAAAGGGTAGTAAGAGATCCATAGTAAGAGATTCATAAACCAATGCTATATGTAAAAAGCCACCACAGAAAACGTAACTGTTCTTTATATGATACAGCTTTAAGGGTAAATGAAAAAAGCCCTATTCTTAAAAAGCCAACTTTGTCATGCGGAGCTTAAAATAGCACCTTTCTGATATTCAGTCGCAACACAGGATCGTTGTTTTGAAGATTTAGAAACAAAACCCCCGTTCTGGTCATTTTATCGCACTGTCAGGCCTACAGTCACTTCCATCAATGCAGGGTGGAAGGAAGACAAGGAACACGCCGAGAAGCTACTCCAGAAGCCCCTGGAGAAGACAGAAAGAGGCAAGACCAGGAAGCACGAGACAGAAGGCAGCATGTCTGCAGGAGAACCTGTTGATGCTGCTTCCTCTGGTACCGTACCAATCTGGTCCTGGGCAGTCACTTGTCAAGAACACGAATACATTCCTAACTTCCTCTTGCTTTCCAAGAAGCAAGCACCTTGCTCTTCCTATGCTATTCCCACATACTGCCCTACCAACAGATTTTTATGACTCTGTCTACATAAATACATGTCTGTCCTGCGCTGTGGCTATTTCGGCGTGAGGTGTTTTGAGTGATTAGTCAAGCAAGTATTTGTGATCCGAGCAGGAATCGCTCAGGAAGCTGCTGTCGCTTGATTTCCAGTTACGGCTCCACAGCTGGGATATGGTAACCGACCACATAACCAGAGCCTGAGGTTTTATATGAGACCTGGCACTGAACAGGGATGGGGCGGAGCGCTCACCAGGGCTTCCCACAGGCACTAGAGCCTGGAGCAAGGCCCTGGGGGGGCATCTCCCTCTCCCGCTAGAGATGCTCCTGCTCCATGGCATTGCCACATACAACGTGAGTCTGGAAGGGAAAATCTCCTTACCCCCTCTATCCTACCCAACCCTTTTCAAAAAACATGGAGGTGCTTTCTCCATCTTATTCTTCTCCATCTTATTTCTAATTCTGTGAGACAGTGCTGATCCCAGACCCCATATGAGAGGTCGGGACACCGCATTCTTGAGTCAGGGAATCAAGCTGGGGCAAGCTCTTCAAAAAGGGGACAAGTGAATGCAGGCTTTGAACACCTTTGGGAAACACTCTTTTTCCAAAAAAAAAAAAAGCATTTCCAACAACAGCAATGTTTATTATATTAATACTCTTCCTACTCCTGTCAGCACATTCTCATTGACGTTTGCGTGCTGCTGGCCAAAATGCCCGTTCGCCTGTCCAAGGGAGAGACTTGCAAAAGGATTGTTTGCATCTGCAGAGCCCGGCTGCGTGTCCACCCCTCCATCCTCAGGCAGGGTCTCTCAGGGCCCTGTGCCATTCCCCAGGCTCCTTCGAGAGCCTGGGGGTGCCGCTGCCCAGGCTCCCTGTGCCGTGCTCCTCTTCTGGGTCTTTCCTTTCCAACCTACAACCCCCTTCCCGCTCCTGGTCCGGGATTAGGGTCCCAGCACGCAGTTCGATGCCTTGCTGGGCACACGCAGGCCGTCAGGCAGACCCGTGTGCCCCTGAACAGTCCCCATCCCCTCAGCACCCCGGAGCTCACCCATTGACCTGGCCCAGGTGCCCCACACTGCGGCCCTGCAACTGGAAGAGACACTCAGCCAGGCCCCGCGGGGGCTTGGCGAGGTGGGTTAACTGGAAAAACTCGGCCCTCGTGGAAAGCACAAAGGCAGGAGAGGCCGCCTGGGGTGTGCGGCAAGGGCGGGGGGGGGGGGGGGGTGACACCCACACCAAACCCCCGGTCACATTAGGCGGTGCCACCCCCCGCCCCGTTCCCACACGGCGCCCTATGCCGCAGGCCCGGGGACAGCTCCGCCGCCGCCGATCTCCTCAGCCGGCCAGCGACGAAGGCGGGGGAGGGTGGAGGGGGCTCCCCGCCGGGCGGCGGCCGCATTGGACCGCGCCGTGCCGGCCGAGGCGAGGCGGCTGGCGGAGTGTCAGAGGCCAGGGCTGAGGGGCGGGACACCGCCCCGCCTCATCCCGGCCGGGCCCGGCCCTGCGGCAGTCCCGCGGCGCGACCCCCCCGGCTCGGCTCCGCAGTCGGGGGAGGGGGGGGGGAGAGGCGCGCGCTCGCGGGCGGGGCCGGCTCCAGGCGTGTCCCGCCGGCCCGCGCGCCGCCGGCGCCCGCGGCGGTTGGCGAGGCCTCCGCCCTGTGGCGCGCCGGGGGAGGCGCGAGCCCGCGCCTCCGCCGTTGCCATGGCCCCGCTTGACGTCACGGGCGGTGCGCTGCCCGTGCGCTGCGGCGCGGTGATTGGCGGAGACGCCGTGTGTGGCGCTGGGAGAGAGGCTGCAGCGCAGCGAGCCGCCAGACAGGCACAGTCCGCGCCGGCCGCCCGCCCGCCCCGAGACACCCGCCGCCGCCGCGCTCCCGCCGCGCACAGGTAACGGGGCCCGCCGCCGCCCCGCCTCCGGACCCCGGCGCCGGGCGGCCGCCCCAGTACCCTGCCCCCGGGGGCTTGGGAGGGGGGCCCGAGCCCTCCCTACCCCTCCCCTCCGGCCCCGGTGGCGGCAGCGGGGCGCCTCCGCGGGGAGGGAGCGGGGCGGCGGGAGCAGCGGGGGCTGCTGCGGAGGGCGGCGGGGGCCGCGCAGGTGAGGCCGCGGCTGCCCCTCCCCGCCGGCGCGGAGGGAGGGAGGGGGGAAGGGGAAGAGCGGCCGGGGGCGGCAGGTGAGGGCCCCGCCCGTGGCGCGGCGGGCGGGGGCGACCCCGCGCGCGTGGGGGGGGGGGGGTACGCGCCGCCTCCGGCGGGGGCGGGGGGCCGGGGCGCGGGCGGCCGCCGCTGGGTGTGGTCTCCCGCCGGGAACGGTGCCCGGGCGCGGAAGAGCCGCAGCGGCCGCCCCTCGGTCGGGCTCGGTTCCCTCCTCTGCACCGAACTCCCCCTGCCTCCGCCCATCCTCCCCCCCGCCTCCGCCCCGGGCGAGGGGTCCAGGCGGTAGTGGCGGCGGCTCCCCGGGAACGGGGGGGGGGGGGGGGGGGGGCTCCTCTTCCGCTGCCCCCTCTTTCCCCCCCTCCGTCCCCCGGCGCTGGGCCCGCGGGCTTCTCGTCCGGCCGTTACCGGGGTGGGGGCGCGGCATCCTCCTCCGCCGCCCCCGGCGCTGGGCGGAGGTGAGCGGGATTAGCGCGCGCTGAAGTGGGCTGGGCTCCGGCGCCCACCCGCCATGACAAAGGCGGCCGGCGAGGCGCTCGGTGTCCCCGCGGCGGGCGGATGCGGCGACCGCAGCGCGCCGCCTCGCCCCGGGGTGCAGCGCCGCCCGCTCCTCCCCTCCCCGGGCCGCTCCATTTTCTGCTGTCACCTCGCCTCGAGGGGAATCGCGGGCAGCGCCCAGCCCTCGCCGCGCCTGCGGGCCGTCGCCCTCGGCCGCCGGGAAGGCCGGGCGGCCTAGGAAGGATGCTGCCGTAGCAGCCTGCGGGCAGCCTGGTGCCCCGATAGACTGGCGTTGCGGCCGGCGTTTTAACCACGCTCGTCCTGGTCCCGCCGGGTGGTAAATAACCGTAGTCAAAACCTTTGCCTTAAAATGGCTCCTTAACAGGCTCTTGGCGGTGCGGTCAAGATCTCATCGCATGTTAGCAAACGCTGGGGAGCAGCCGCTGAGTTTGTGCCCCGGTGTTGGTGGTAGATGCTACTAAAACTTTCCCTTTCAGGTGACTCGAATGCTAAAACGTGCTTAATTTATTCCTAAATGGAAGGTAGTACTGCTATTGTTGGTGGTAACCTCATGTGAAAGGACGAAAAGGTTAGTGGTTAAAGATGAAGATGCTGGATTGTTGGGTATGGAACATACAGAAACACATAAAGCATACATGACCAAGATTGGTTCTTGCTTTAATAAGCTAGTCAGACTTAAAAGGATGGTGTACCCCAAAGCACATTGCCAGGGCCTCAAAATGATCAAGTCAAGATACATAAAAGGATGGAGGGTGAGGGAGGACTACTGATGTACCAAAAAAAAATACCTGTTATCTCTGTTCAGCAGAGATTGATTTTTGTAAAAGAGCTGATAAGATGCAGGTTATGAAGTATCTCAGCCAGGTTGTGCTATCTCAAATTCTGATGTTGAAGTAATATTTTTAAATAGTATAATTTCCTTTTGTCTCTGAAAGCATAGCCGCTCAGGCTAAGAAGTGGTACCTTGCTCAGAACGTCTACTGTATCCCATTTTGGGACAGGAAGTTAACGTTGTTGAAGAGTGTACACCTTGAAATTTAGATATTTGGAGGATTATGACTCTAACATCCAGTGTAGAATTTGATTTGCAGATCCCTATGCCAAGTCTTTCTGCATGTGACTGTAAGATTCTGTTAAAACACAGAGTTGCCTGGTGCTGTTTGTTTAGCCTTTGTTTGGTTTGTTCCTGTGAAAAACTTACTATTGGATATTTTCTTTGTCAATTTTGTTATATTGGTAATTGGATGCAGTCGATGCTGCAGCTTGAGTGTAGTATTATGAGAGTGATGGCAAAGAACCAGGATCGTCTATGTGCCTAAGATTGGAGTGATTTGCTTTCAGTTCATCTTTGGATGCTTTTGTTTGCATTGATTAAAATAATAACATACTTTTAAAAGTTAACAATTTTTCAGGAGGAAGCAGTGACTTCGATTCACGTATCTGTGTGTTAGAGCATTGAGTGTTTGTATGTCTTGTGTTCTGGATTTCAGTCATACTTCTTACAACTAAGTAGTTGCAAACTACTGAGAGAATGGTTGCTCTGCATATGAAGCTAAAACACCTTTGTCCTTGATCAATGTCTGAATAATGCCTCACTGTTTTTCCTCTTCAGAAATATCAGCATGGATAAAAATGAGCTGGTGCAGAAGGCCAAACTGGCTGAGCAGGCTGAAAGATATGATGACATGGCAAGTTGCATGAAGTCTGTGACTGAGCAAGGAGCTGAGTTGTCCAACGAAGAGAGGAATCTTCTCTCTGTTGCCTATAAAAATGTTGTAGGAGCCCGTAGGTCATCTTGGAGAGTCGTCTCAAGTATTGAACAAAAGACGGAAGGCGCTGAGAAAAAACAGCAAATGGCTCGAGAATACAGAGAGAAAATTGAGACTGAGCTAAGAGACATCTGCAATGATGTGCTGGTGAGAAATAATGAAACTGTTGATCCATTTTTGCTTAGAGTTGCAGGGTAAATGATGCTGGGCCCTTTGGGACTGTTTCTAGTCTGTCAGTAAAGTTGTGGTCTCCTATGCTATTTCTGAAGGATAAGGTTTAAAAAAAAAAAAAGGTCTTAACTTTTCTTTCCTTCTAATCTATTGATTATTTATTTACAAATCATCATAGTTATGAATGCTAGTGAATTTGGAGACATGTTGCAACATTATTGTATATAAAGTAATAGGTATGAAAAGTCAACATATTTCAGACTGAACTAGATACAGGTTTAGTTTGGGGTTTTCGCCTCTGCCCTCCCCCCTCAGTGCAGCATTTGTATCCTAGATCACTTTGATTTCTGCAACTTTAATATACTGCTCTAGTTGTAAGAGGTAGTTCTTACAATACGGAAATTGTGCCCCTCCCTGGGTAAGATGATGTAATGACTCAGCCATGCAGAAAATTGTCTGCAGGAAGAGGCAGTAAAAATGCTGTGATACCCTCTTAAACTTAAACACCCTTTTAGTTTGCTACTAAAAATTTTAAGTGAGACATTTTCTGTGGCTTGTAGTTATGTTAAAATGTGCATGTAGCCGGCAAACAACCCTGTGTTTTTGTTACGAGACTGGTGTATGAAATCCAAACCTCTTCCAAATGCTTATTCCAGATTGTCAGGTTTTTTCAGCTGAGCACACGATTAACGGATGTCCAGTCCTGAAGCCACTTGTGAGGTAGATCTTACTGTCAGCAATAGAATTGTAGAGTTGTCCACTGGACTGTGGACCCTGCTTGTGTGTCATCCTGTATGTGATGAGTGATCACGTACCTGGAGGTGACAGAATGACATGTGGTCTGAGGGAAGTGTTAAATAGCTAAGTATGTGCTTGAAGATTGATGTCAAATGAAAATTAAGATCAATGAGTAGCATAAATTTTGCTTACTGTGTAAGATAACTAAATGACATGGGTAGTAATTGCTTCTAGAAGACTGGTTCTCCAAGGGTTTGTAAAAGTCGGCATGGGTAACTCGTGAGTCTCAGCTTCCAGTTTAGGCTGGCTTCCATGGTTATTATAACACACCCAGTTTTGTATGTTTTGTTATCTCATGTAAGGATAACTCTTAAACTTCCACTATGAAAATGGAAATACCAAATTTACACATAGGAAAGAACTGATTTACTAGTGTTGTTAAGTGGTGGCTCGTCTACTTAAGCCAGGGAAATAAGGATCCAAATCTGGAATTCTAATTTCTTGTTATTTCCTTTTAAAATTAATTACTTATTTTATTATTGGGAAAGCCCTTAGGGGTGGATGCTTTCAGTTCAGAGTGATCTGAAATTCTTTTGTAAACTACGTTTGGGTTTAAGTAATCATTTCAATTAAGTCATTTGGCTTAGAAACCCCCTTTTAGAAGAACTTAGTGTTTGCAATTAAATTGTTTTTCTGATAATGGAAACCAGATTGAGGTGAAACTAGCTTTTATTGTGCATGCTAAATAGAAAAACTAAAACAAAAACCCAGCTTTCGAGTTTGCTGCAGCAGCTAAAGTATCTAAGGGGGGGCACACGGGTGGAGACTCTTGTTAAATCTTCTGAATCTCAAAATGGACTTGAATTTCTCTTTGTGTTTAGTGAGAGATACATACATTATTCAAATAAATTATTATTCTTTCACATATTGCTACTTTTAGGCAATTAATGTCTTACTAATTTTTACTGTTGCCAGTCCAATTTTTCCTAATAGATTAAGGAAAAATAACTGTCCAGAAGAAACAATGCCTTAGGCAGTGATTAGCAGTAATAAAACTACTTTTTTTAGGCTTAGGCTGAAAAAGGAAAAAGAAAAACTTTCTTTTTTCATTCGAGGGATAGGATTTAAAAATGCTTTCAAATGGCATGCACTACATTTGACATTGCTAATTGCATTGAAGAATTAGCTTTATATTTAAAAACATATTCTTGTTTCCTTGTTGGAATATCCTGTTCACGTACATTCTTACTTACCTAGAAAGATGACTGACTGTATTGCTTTATTTGACATCCACTTTGCTTTAACAAAGAAAAGAGAACTGTGGTAACATATTTAGTTGGATTTTATTAACAGGAGTCTGCACAATGCTACATGCAAACGTAGAACTGGGATTTTTTTTTTCATAAGATCCTCCATAATTTTTGTACTGCATCCTCTAGTCTATAACTGTTCACAGAAGTGAAATACAAGGCTTACCAAATCTTGATTGGCGTGAAGTATGCCATTAATAGGACCTGAAGTGTTAAACTTTCAAAGCTTTCAGTCATGAGCCTTATCAATTACAGTACAAAAGCACCTCGGAAACTTTGGTATCTTCTGTTATAATCTGTTTGAGCTGTTGTGTCTTCAGTTGCCTGCTAGGCTCTTAAGTAATATTTAATACCCTGGGGTGTTACATCACAGCTGAGTGTGGAAGTGACTGGTATCCTAACTTCAGTGTTGAAGGGAGGAAACCAATTAAGAGAATGTGTTTGTGACTAGCAGAATGTAGCCAAAGCTGGCTCCTCTGCAGCTTCTCGATCTCTTCCCTCATTTGTTGGAATCAAATTACTAGTGGATAGGAAGAAATAGCTCCTCTAATCCAGTAGACACAGGGTATACTAAACTGTGCCTGGGTTCTGTTCCCAGCTCTTCCGCTAACTTACAGAGTGAGTAAGAACAATTTATGCTGGACTTTTTTCTTGCTTCATAACTATTAGATTCAGTGATAAAAATTCTAGTGGTTATGTGGGTCAGATTTGACTGTTTATTTTTTTTCTTTACACTGACCTTGCAGCAGGAAAAGCCAGCATCTATGTCCTTACCACTTTGTAAATCTTCCCTCACTTGAACCTGCTGTGGAGTACCTCTACAGCTCTACAAACAGCTGAACTTGTTCTCTTGTTTGCTGCAGTCTCAGAGTGCTGCTGTACAAAGAAGAGACACCTAAAATCTCTTGGTCCAGCACCAATTCTGTCAGATATGCATGGGAGTGTATTCAGGTGTAGTATAACCGACTCTAATTTGGAGTTGGTCTGGTAGTGCTGATAAACTGCAAATAATTGTGACACATTGTGCATAGTACAAGTTCCTCCCACTGTAACAATAAAGACTGAATTTCCAGATTCTTCAAGAATTAGTATAGTGTGTATGGGAAAGGAAGCATATTGCCATACATCTTAAATGTACTTGAGTATTATAGAAAATTTCCAGCCTCAGAAATTTCATATTGATACAGGAAATTAAGCTTTTTGTTAAGTACTTTTCCTCATGTTAGCTGTGTGCTTCACATCCTGTGTCACTTTCTGTAGTAGAAGGGAGGGTCTGTCTAAAATACCAGTATAATGATCTTTTATTTGTTATTTCCATAATAAAAATTGTTATTAATCTAACAGGTGTGGATTTTCTTCAAAATGCTTTTTGTGGTTAATGGGAAACAGAGCTGTAGCTGAAGTGGTTCAAATTAAATCTGTCGTAAGATGAATTTTTCAGCTAATGAGAGTTCTGAAGTACAGAGAAGAATGTATGGAGAGGTCTTTGAATAGCTAACAATACTGCTTGAATGTTAGAAGTTCTCAGGAGCTCTAAACTACTAGTAGCTTTCAGGTAGTCTTTGACGTGAGCTAAATGTAAACTAATCAAAACACAACTGGCTATCTTCACTTCAGTATGAATGTAATTCTGGACAGTTACACTCTCTTCCCTAGGCTGGCACATACAGCAGTAGTTCCCTGCATGTCCTCCAAAGTGTACCGTATGTGACAGTTTCCATGTTCTCGCCTGTGCCCAGCCTTCAGGGTGATGTCTATTCCTCCCCCAGCTTCCCCCACAGTCATGCCTTGAGTAAATCTATTCGCTTGCAGTGCCCAAGTGCTTTGTTTCACTGTTTCTTTGTGCTTTTGCTTGTTCCCCTTAAGGTCTAGAGAGCTTCCTGAAACCTTGGGTGCCCTTCAGCATTTCAGAGTTACTGTTGCGTATAGGTGCTACACAGCTCTTTTTCTCCACTCCCTCCCCCCCGGCAGAAAAGCTGGAGGTCAATGGTGCTGTTCAGGACCCTCTCAGTAAGATGAATTGTTTGCTTTCTTCGCCAGCTTGTTATTTGTTCCTAACTTCATACTCAGAAGCGTAAAATGGTAGTTCTTGTGGGCTTATACTATTTAGATTTCCTTGCACTTGTTATGGGTGCTTCGCTTTTTAGAAATGGTAATTGTTGTGCAAAGAGAAGGTGAAATTAAATCTCAACTAAGTGACTTCAGTTTTGCAGTTCTTTCATATGTATATTGGTTTTGGGGGGAAGTAGGAGAAGGTTTAGTAACCTGTCATTGGGCTGCAGTTCACTGGGGGGAAGGGAGTGTAATTCCATTCAGAATGCATCTAAATGGCTTTTTAAAGAACATACCACAGAATTAATGCCTATTGCCATCACATTCAAATCACTGTGGGACTCTTTTCTAGTTGCCTGCAAACATCTAATAGATTACTATGTTAACATGTATAAAACCTGTTTCTGCACTAATTCTTGATGACAGGATTAGGAAATGTAGTCCTCTCTCTGACATGCACATGTGTGGTTTTTTTTTTGAAGTCAACCATTTTATGCTTAGTGTGTCCTACTGATGGTCAAAGAGCACAGCTAACCTATAGAGTGGTGCTGACAAGCAGAGGAGCAGATTGTTTGTGAGCTTGAGTGACTGATAATACCACACAACCTTCTATGCTATGAAGATATCTGATACTACCAAAAAATTAAATGTTCTGACTGAAAATTGCTACCTTTAGTTCTGTGACTCTTTCATGCTTGCTTATGTTTTTATTTTTGACTGCACTTTGTTTCTGACTTTGAGATCTGTGTCCTTTATTGATATTTTTGGAAAAGAAGGGGATGCGTTTGTAGAAGCTTCTATTTGCAGATGTTGATCACAGAAGGGGGGTGGTTAATTTGTTGAAATCTAGGAATTAGGTGCCCAGAATCTTTGTGTTGAAAAACTTAGTCCTAGCTTAGTCTAAGCTGTTTTGATTGAATAATATAGTTTGGAAGGGAGGTCATTTAGTTCAACTCTGATCAGAACAGATCCAGTTAGATCCCATTGCTCAAGGCCTTGTCAGTCAAATTTTGAATATCTTCAAGGATGGAGATTCCACAACCTTTCTAGACAGCCTGGCATAATATTTGGTCTTACTTATGGTTAAAAGGAAAGTAAAAATCATTCTATGTAGTCAGAACTTTTCATGTTCCAACTTGTCTACTGCCTCTCGTCATTTCACTGTAGACCTCCAGGAAGAGTCTGGCTCCATCTTCTCTAGGCAGCTGTACACAGCAGCAGGATCTGCTGGTCTTCTCCAGGCTGAAGAAACCCAGCTGTCTCAGCCTTTCCTTGTACATCAGGTGCTCCAGCCCCATAATCATGCTGGTGGCCTCCACTGGACTTGCTTCAGTATATCTGTGTCTCGCTTGTACTGTGGAGCCCAAACCTGGATATAGAACTCCATGTGTCATTTCAAGTTGTTAAAATTTGTATTAAAAGATGGTAATTGGTAATGTGCTAGTGGCCTATGTGAAAATATGCGAGTACCTCTGGTTCACGAATGCTTCTTTCAATGAACTTCTGTATTGCAGAGCAAAATGTAGCCAGGGTTTACTAACTACCCAGGATGGTTACAATTTAAGCTTTTGATTAACTCTCCAAGCCTAGCTTTTTCAGTTAGGGTTTGGCTGGTGTGATTGCTCACATATATTGAAGGTAGGAGGCTGAGGCAATTTGCATCAACCTCATGATTTCACTTTGTTAATCCTTTAATCACTTTCTTGGTTGTAGCTACACCCCTTCAGGGTTGTTTTTTTGGCTGATGGGTTTTTAGTTTGGTGGGTTTTTTTTCCTTTTTTTTTTCCTTCAGTGAAAGCACTGCCTAAACCAGAGTAATTTCCTTTACTTTTTTTAAGCAAATTAAACTGTTGAAAAACTGTTGAATCTTGGAGAATTAAAACATCATCATGGATCAGCTCAAATATGAGATGACTTGTATTGGTTTGTATTTATTCTACATTGTTCATTGAATTGTTGGTAAACGCATGAAACTTCAGCTCATGTTTGAAAGGATTTTAGATTCCGGCATATATAAGTAATTTACTGATGGTTGGGCTGCATGAGCAAGGGTGAGCTTGTACTTACTAATCTTAGCAAGAAGTGCATCCATAATGTTGATACATGTGTTTAATGCACCCATTTATCATAAAATCAGCTAAGGTGCTCTGCATAAATGCAAAAAAATATTTAAACATGTAGTTACCTCTCATATTAGCTATGTACACACATTTGTATACATATATATACACGTATCTATATCCTCTTGCATTTATTGGAAGTAGAACAAATCTTTACTATGACCAATAGTGTACTGTATTAATTTCACTTGGCATTAATGTTTAATAATTGGCTTTGATTTAAAAAAAAAGTACATGGATGCTTTTGAACAGTATAAGCACTAAGAAACGACTTGCTTTATTTGACAGCAACCTTCAGTGTTCAAATACTTCATGCACTTACTGCTGATATGCAGTTCTAAGCAGCAAAATACAGTAAGTAGATCAGTTTAGTCACCTGTGACAGATACTCTCCTCCTTCTTCCGTGCTGTTGAAGTAAGAACTTCATTGCCTGTACTTGTCATTTTGTGAAGCTGCTAAGTGTGTTTGTTTCACTGGTTGGTTACTTAGAAGGACAAGAGTAGGAACATTGCATTGTTAAGATACCAGCTTTTACTGTGCCTGTGAAAGCCATAAATGGTAGAAATACAAAATTTAGAATATGAGCAGAGTTAGTGCATTATCTCTGTATATCTGTATGAACAGATGCCACACTATCTTTGGTTTTATCTGGAAACTTCTGTATTGTTACTATGCACTTGACAGAAGTACGTGTTTCTGAAACAGATTCTCAACGCTTTACTTGTCCTTTGCTGTAGGCAGACACAGCGACTCCTGGCTCTGAACCTGAAGTTGATTGTCCATTCAGGCAGTAGTTGACTACCATTTTGAAATAGTTTGAGAAAGCTTGTGCTGTTAAAGTTGGTTGAAGAGCATTAAGATTGTGATTATTTCTTAAACTTGTTTTTTACTGAATGTCAGCTCTTGTGTAGTTGCTTATTTTTCTTGAAATCTGACAAAAGACTGGCAATGCCTCTTCTAATGAGAAGGAATAATAAGTCATAGAACCATAGAATCATTTTGGTTGGAAAAGACCTTTAAGATCATCAAGTCCAACCATTAACCTAGCACTGCCAAGTCCACCACTAAACCCATGTCCCTAAGCACCACATCTACACCACAGCATGCTGCTGCTGAGATGGACAGTAAATTCTTAAATTTTTTGATCAGATTTAATGCAGCTCAGATGAGGTAGGGAGCAGTTGTGGGTTGTGGATTTTTTTCTGGATGTTGTTACCCTCTGTGATTATGCAGGTAACAAAATATTTAACAATGGGAATCCGATCTCTAACTGATCGGATTCTCTTAGTGCAGAGTAGGCTTACATCGCTAAAATGGCATTTTTGCTTACAAAATGCTTTTATTAACAGCCTGTGCTATAATGAACTCCTAATAGGTACGTAGTCTACTTCAGGAGGTTTCAGGTCTGCTCAGAGTGCAAGCTGCTAAAGATAAATGGTTCCTATTTCTGTTTCTTACCAAGGATAAAAAGTGTTACATCATGTTTATGGGGCTTTTTAGTAGTATTCTTCAGAGACCAGAACTGTAGAGGCATGGGACATGTAGAACATGTTCTGATTCAGAGTACAGCCACAATAGCTATTGCTTAGACCTGCCTGTCTAGCAGAAATACCCAGCTCAATTCGCCTCAATTTTGTTTTATCTCAAGTTTCTCAGAAGATGTTTTTTTTCTTCAAAGAATAATGAGGGATGCATTTGGAACCATTCTATTTTGTTGCAAGTCCCCAATATTCAAGAAAGAAAATAATGAGATGGTGCAAAAAGAAAGGTAGAAATTGCGTATTTGCTTTGATCCCCAGCGCAAACTGTTTTGTGTGTTAATGTCTATAGCAATGCCTCAACAAATTTAATACTTTAATCCTAACTATTTTTCTATTAAAAGTCTTATTGGCTGCTGCCTTTTGTATAAGTTTTCTCAGAGTTGGTTACTGAAATGGAGGGGTATTTTTGCCTATGCACCAGAATTTAGTTCCTTCACTGTCATGTGCTGTTAAGCATCCTTTGGTAAAAACCTGTAATCATTGGCATGAAAGACTTTGAAGGGGTGACTTCATCACAGTCTACAGCTTCCTCAAGGCGGGCAGTAGAGGAGGGGGTGCTCATCTCGTCTTTCTGGTGACCAGCGATAGACACAAGGAAATGGAATGAAGCTGCGTCAGGGGAAGTTCAGACTGGACATTAGGGAAAGGTTCTTCACTGGGAGGGTGATCGGTCACTGGAACATGGTCCCCAGCAAAGTGGTCACAGCACCAAGCCTGTCAGAGTTCAAGGAGCATCTGGATGACACTCTTAGTCATGGTTTAGTTTTAGGTAGTCATGCAAGGAGCAGGGAGTTGGACTCAGTGATCCTTATGGGTCCCTTCCAACTCGAGATACTCTGTGATTCTGTAAATAATCTCAAAGATTGTGTCCTAGTATTAAGCACATTTGCTTTTTTTGCCATAAACACTAATTGGAAAGCAAAGTGGTACAAGGAACAAGGTAGCGAAGGGCATGATAGTCTTAAGTTGGGGAGGGTAGTTCTGCAAGGAGAGCTATGTGTATGGCTGCAAAAGTGTGGAATGAGAGATACTGCTCCCCATTGCCTCACTTCCCATCCTTTTCTTTTTGTGCAGACCGGTGGTGTGTCCGTCCATACATGCTGTATCTTGCCTCTAACCACCCTGTAGGCGTTGTAGTGCATACACCTACTTCTTATTGTCTTCGTTCTATCCCCTAGCATATGTGTCAGCATGACGATGACTTTTCTGGGTGGTGTTCTCCTTTCTTCTCTGTTTTCCTCTGCGTGCCCATGTGTGATACTGCTTTTGTTTTCTTTTCTTAAGAAACACATTTAGACTGTTCCAGTAGTATATTTTTGAATAAGCTAAAATTTCTTGCCATTCTTTCTGTTATACAGGATTCCCTTTTCTCCATTAGTCCTTTAGTTCTTTTTTCAGTTATCCTCTTATTAGTCAGGCATCGTTTCCTCCATATTTTTTCCCTTTCTAGATCTTCACCAGGTGGACTACAGCAAAACTGCTAACCAAGCGTACCTTTTTCCTGCTCTTACCAATCCCAGGTGTCCCTGTGCATGTCACATCTCCCACTGTTGCATGAACTCCTTCCTCTGTCCCTGCCCCCTGAAGATCCTTTGTCTCAAATTCTGAGTTTCCCCCCTGCTGAGGCTCATCATTCTCACCTCACCTGTTCCAGCCAGGCTTCTCTTCTCACCTTTTTCAAACTTGTGCTGCTGACTGTTTGTGTGGGCAGCCAATCTGATGGGAAGAGAGAATAACTGGTACTGAGAACAGGCAGCCGGCTTGCTTCCTTCTTCAGCAGATGTTTTACCAGAGAGATCTCCAGTACCAGAGAGATCTCCAGTGCCACAGCAGCCACTAGCATTTGGCAGATTTTCTTGTATTCCTGTTCTAGTGAGCAAAGGAGTACGTAGAAATCTCTAGCCAACTTTAAGCAAGAGGCTTTGCTTTTGGCCAGAGTAGAAGGCTGACAGCAGAACGGTCCTTTTGGTTTTCCCCCAAGAGGGTTGGAGGTCACCTGTGAGGCAGCAGCTGCAGAGCCCTGATCCCGAGCTCTGGGTAGAACTGTAATCAGAAGCAGCATAATGAGCCTGTCTCAAAACAGCCTGGGTTTGGGAAGGGATTGTCTAAAAATATTCCCATTAAAAATACAAATATTTGTAATTTTCCTCCAACAGTTCAGATAGATGTGTGTAAATAAAATTTCTACTGGCTGCAAATGGCTTGGTTAAACCCTTTGTAGTGTGTGTGCCAATCTGCAGTGCAGCTAATTGCACGTGTTGTTTTATAGCTCAAGTAACTTTCCTAACTGTGGTGCTGAGGCAGAAAACACATGGAAAATCACACGCTAGCTTTTTATGGGAATCATAGGTGTCTTGAACTTATCCGAGACAGGTGTCTGACTTCCATAACTTTGTCATCAAAATAGAAGTTTGTAAAAGAATAGCTTAACAAAGGTGTGCTACAGTTACTGTGCTGGTTGGTTAGTGGGTTCCACCTGATGAAACCAAGTACGTGTACCTCTTCCCCTGAAGTGTGTACCTGGAAACACTGATCTGAATCAATATTTTTGAATGCCTACCTAAGTACACCTGATACTTTATATGTGTAATTCTTTAAAATACTCATGCTCAGCTGTGCAGGTAGTCAGAAAACAGCAAGTCAATGTTGCAATGGTGGTCTGGATACTTTTGTGTCGCCTGCTGCAAAGGAAGGGTTGTTGCCCTAGGAGCACTGGGACACAAGAGGAGCTTGGTACTCTCTGGGTTGCAGTGGTAAGTGTATCTTGATGCATCTGGAAAGCTGAATCTTAAGATTCAATAGACTGTAATTTTATTGCTTGTTCTAATACAGTGCTTCAGCTGGATGTCCCTTTTCTTAATGTCCATCACATCTTATTTTTCTTTCCCTCCTCCTCTGCTGACCCTCTTCCTTTGTAGCAAATAAAGTAAATAAGGTACCTGGATGGTGTGAAAGTGCAGTGGAGGCTTTTGATTCCTGGTTGGAAACGGTACTGAAACTCTTCAAATAATCTGAAGTTAAATGGTAGTCTTCTAAAAGAAATGCAGACTTGAGTACCAGTGCTTTTATAAGCTAAACTTTTTTTTTTTTTTAAATGAAACTGCAAAGTGGGTTTAAGACAAAAGTAACACTTTCTCGTGTGCAAGTAGTCAAGTATCTCCAGCTTCTCCATAGTGTATTGTGGGTATTAAGGTTGTGTTGATGTTAGGGGAGTTTGGACAATGTGTGGAATGTGGATGAGAAGCCTATCAAAGGTTACTATATTCAGAGGATCCACATCTGGTTCAGGAAGTCCCTAGGCATTGATGGACATAATGGAAGCATGACATTTTGTTGCTTTTTTAATGTGCTTATCTAATGACATTCTCTTCTGGGCAGTGTTGCAGGTAGGTTAGTAGACAGAAGAGTCCTGTCAGCCAGTACAGTCCTTCCTGTGTTCTTGTAATGTCTTGGAGAATGATAGTGGCATACTGCTTACGTGATGAAAATATTAGGCCATTGTCAGTTAGTGTGAAATAGGTTTCAGGCTGAGCTTAAAAAAGGATATGATGTTTCTTTTATGTCTTCCATGAATTTAAAAAAACAAAGAGTTCTTCAATGTTGCCTTCATGCCTATGCCGTATACCACAATGGATGACGAATGAATTAAAGTTCAGCTAATACTCCTGTGGAATTTAGGAATAATGTCATAACTATGTCAGGTGGCTTTCGATACTGCATGAAAACAAAAGGCCTGCCTGGTTAGCTCTGAGCAGAACTGATACTGTTTAAATTACCTAATGTTTGTCAGTGTACTCTTGGATTTTTGCCATTCTACACCTTGGTTCTTTTGTGTGAGAGCAATATCTTTTTGTTTCTCCAATAGTTCTAGAGTTTTTACTCAATTGTGTCTCTTAATTATGAATTTTTGGTATTTAAAAACAAAGTTTCTTCCTCTCAGCACTTTAACTATACATTTAACTATACATTACCTGCTCATTTACAACTATATTTTTCTAGAGATGGTGATTTTATTCTTCTGTTTGTCAGGAGGGAAATATCTTAAATAGAAAATTGAGCTATTGATGCAATCCTCAAGTGCATTAATAGTTATCTAAAGTTCCCAGGCAATAACGTGTACAGAGACCAAGCCTTTAATAAAGGGAAATATCCAGAGAACTATAAGCAACAAGGCAAAACTGAGGCATTGATTTCAATGCTATTGTGATGAATTTCAGAATAGTCTTCTGGCCTACCCAAGTCATTTGCCAAATATGTAAACAAATGCTTTTAAAAGAAGGGTAATTTTAGGCTTCAAGTGTCAGGAAAGGACTATTCAAGTCTTTATGGGTTGGCTTCCTGTCTTCAACTGAAGTTTGCACCACAGCTTGACAAACTGAAGCATGTCTACTTGCAGTAAGAAGCAGGCAGACTTTTTGTAGAGGGTTGGGCGGTGTGGGGTTTTTTTTTTGTTGTTGTTGTTACACAGAATTACTTATTATGCTTCCTTCACACTCCTAATTGAACCTGCTAACTCTTACCTTTTAGACTTACCTTGCAAAGCCATAGGAACAAGTCCATAGGGCCTTTCATCAGAATAGGCTCAAAACCCATTGTGCTTAATGTTGCCATCTGGTGACTGTGTCCTGCCATGGCAAAAGAGTGTGTGTAATAGTGAAGAAAGTGAATCTCTTTCCAGCTTAGTGTTTAAAATAAGCCAGGATTGAAGTTTGCCAGTAGAATAACAAAGCTGTGTGCATGCAGCCTCTGTCACATCTTTGGAGACAAAGAGTTTTCTCTAGTGCATGCTTGCTGGGGGTGGGGGAATGTACCAATTCGAGATTTCTTCTCTGTGGTATGTGTGAGTATAGCTGACATCTCCTGAGTTCGAATGTGCTGTCTGGCCCAGTCCAGAGTACCAGAAAGCTGTTAATTTAGTCGTAATCACAGTTGCAGATGTGAAGTGTTAAAGCCTGTTCTTTTCATGGCCAAGCATATTAGTAAGAGTTGATATTCAAATTTAGTACATGCATGTTGTTTTTTAAAAAAAAAAAAGGTAATAAGTTTCCATTAAGTCTGTCTGGAAAGACTGTGTATGACTTTGCTATAAAAAGTATTAGAAGCTTTTTTTTTTTTTTTACAAGCTGTTACAGATTTTGGCTGAAAAGTGCTCTAAGATGCTGCTGCATGTGCCTAATTGACTACAATGCTATGGTTTGTTTCACAGCAGTTAGATTCTTGCTGTCAAATTAAAAGCTCTGACAATTACAGCTGAGTAGTGGGGTTTGGGGGGCAGGGAGTCGTGTTTTGGTTTTCTTTAAAAAGCTATTTCTACCAGATTCTGATTGAGGCACTGTAATTAATTGCCCATGGAGTTGTAGTTAGTGCATACTAGTATATATCAAAAATGGATGGAATTTGGCACGATAGCAGTAATGTCACAAGTGAGCGTGAGGGCTTAGCTACGTACCATGTAGCTATAATGCACCCGTGCTATATGGACTTCAGTTGTCGGGGTGTTGTATGCATTGCAGTGACATGGATCACCTAACAAATTTAGTCATTACAGATCAGCTTATTGGTCCTGTCTTGGACTAGCTGTTAGCACTTCAGTGGCCCGTATGGTGGTCAGCTCTATACTGATAAACATTGTCATATCAGCTGGTAAAGGAGAGAGAAGGTAGGCATGGATTGGTGGTACTATTGAAACAGTTCTTGTTTCTGTTTCTTCTGCTTTAGACAAACAGAACTCATCGATAGCATTTAAATATGAAGGTATTCCTCCTTGTGGAAAAAATTGTATCCTCCAGAGAAGCCTTGCAGTTAAAGCTATTTTTAAAAAAAAAAAATAATAAAAAAGATAAACAGTATTCCCCATAAGAAGATGTGTTAGCAGATAACAAAGTGTTAGATTGGTTATGCCTAACATTTTATGTTATCTTCTGTAATTGAATTCTAGAAGGTCAGTAGTTTTAGTGGTCTCACCTGTATGACCTTCTGTAGCCACACCACCTCCATGCAGGTTGTGGCTTTCACAGCCACTCTCTAGGATCAGTCAGTGTACTCTGAATATTCAGGCTAACTTTAAAGGAGTGTTTTGACTTTACTTATACCAGTAAAAGAAAATATATCCTGAAATAAAGAGACTGGTACAAACAGGAGAAACTGAATATATAGTACTAGATAAATAATAGGGTAGAGAGCTTCTTTCAGTAATTTCACATGCTAGCTTTTAAATGTTAATCTGCTTTCAGGTTTTGTTGTTGCTGTTTATGAAGTATTTGGCATACGTAAAATTCTCTCAAAGATACGTAGCCTACCAGTCCTACGTGTTGTTTGTATAGAATAGAGTCTTTCGTCCAGATATGAGCAAGCTACCAGTGCAGTCCCAGAGTCAGAGCCTCTTTGCATCGGCTGTATTCTATGAATAGCTGTTCAAAGGGATTTTCTTAGTTCGTCAGTCTTCTAAATTTGACAGAAGTTTAAAACTTTTTTTCAATACAAGATTTACACACTGTCTGAGCTGCTGTTGCCCTGCTAGTATCTATCTGATTAGGAAGACTTTCTCAATTGGTAGTCTTTCCTCTTCTCTGTCTGCTGGTGCAATTCACCCATTCAATTAGGTGTTCCTTGGCAGTGTTCAAGGCCAGGTTGGATGGGGTTTTGAGCAACCTGATCTAGTGGAAGGTGTCCCGGCCCGTGGCAGGGGAGTTGGAACTGGATGATCTTTAAGGTCCACCGTTCTATGATTCTGTGAACTCTACCTCATTTGTGACCTGAGAAAAGTTTAGGTCTGAAAGTTTGGTTGCATGGGAGTGAGTAATTGAAACAACCTTCTATACGGATGATGAATAATTTCTGTTTCTAGAATCACTGAAAATGTTTTGGTCTGACCAATTAATGGAGGGTACAGAAGGAGGGCAACTCCCTATGGTGCCAGAAGGGTAGGTGCAGACTGACACGCCTGACTTAATTGCAGTCTTAGAGAGAAAAGCTAATAAGGAGCCTTATTCTCAGTAGCTGGGAACCTTCAGTTGTCATTGAAGACGAAGTTTCTTGGCACTGATGAAAAATGTCATAGCTGTGAATCTTGAAGTTCTCTAATGGTGAGAACAGAGCGTGCAAGTAGTTACAGAGAGCTGAAGCGTGTCAGCCATATACCTCATGGCCTTCCACTTCGTTCCAGCCACACTGGGGCAGAGGTGGCTTGGAACCCTTCTCCTCGCATAGTGATAAGCCCTGCAGAAGGGTGCCCTTGGCATGAGGCAGCTCGGCAGCCCGTTTGACTGTCTCCATAAAAATACTGTTGCTGCCGACATGCTCGTGTTGTGTTTCCTTTGTTGCCAAAGGGTTGTCTCTGCTGTCATTCAGACGGGAAGCAAGGACACGCAGCATTTTTCGATGTCTCCCTGTGTGGTTATAAAATGAAGCTATATACCAACCCCCACAATACTGGAAATATCTAATATTGAAGATGATTGAATTAATACATTCCATTATGTTGAAACTAATAAAGTAAGTCCACTGACAGGTTTTTATCTCATTGGAGCATAGGCATAGCTGAACCTTGTCTGGCTTTGGTTTCTGTCAGCTAGACTTCTTCATTATCCTGTCTGCTGAGACAGAAATGAGAGAGAGCTGCCATAATAGGTCACTTCCTTTGAGGGGTTTCACATGAGTTTGAGTCTACCAGGCTAAATATTCATGATATATATAAATGAATTGGCAGTTTAAAAAAAAAAAAAAAAAAAAAAACCAAACAACCAACCAAACTTGTTTACTCTTCTTGCTCTTTCTGTGAATTACAAGCAGTTTTCTGTAGCTTTATGTTGGTTGGCCTGTTAAGCTGAGCAGGTACCACAGGTGTCTGTCACAAGACAGTGGTTACAGCCCACCATACTCAGGCATGCCTATCCCAGGAGTACGTCATGTGAGATATTCACTTAACCTGTGGGGTGCTATCTAGAGGAAAGTACTGTAAAGCAGCCATCATTCTGTGGGTTGGAACTGAATTAGATAGTCCATTTCTTTGGTGTCATTGGAAATACAAGCTAAAACCAGTGAGGCAAAACTGAAATGTCAGTCATCTAATTTACAGGGGAAAAAAGACACCTGAGAATTCTTATTAAAACCTGTTTTAATAAATTGTTTGCTACATAGCCTTAGCAAAGTGTATGTAACAGCTTCTGATTTAATTTTGAGTATTGAAGAGCACTTCTGCACTTTTATGGCTTTTAAATAACTGGCTTGTCTTTCAAAGTCTGACTTTCAGCCCTCAATAGCAAGAAGTTTGACAAGCTTATACCTTAATTTGACTAAATGTGTTGGAGCTAGTGATTTTTTTTTTCCTTTTTTTTGTTTTCATCATAGTAGAACTCTTGACATGAATGCCACAGCTGGGAACTTGCTATCTTAATTTAATAAGCAGTTCAAACAATCTAGAAAAACCTGGTCTTAACTGGCAGCCCACAGGGAGGATTTGGTGGAGTAACTCCAGAGAGCAACCTTTGCTTTGGAAGATATAGGAAACACCTGTTAGGGCAGCACATAAAGTCAAATGGCTGATCCTTTTCAGTGCTACACAGCTGACTATCAGATTGTCACCTGTCTGGAAATGCAAGAATCCGGGTTCACCTTGTAGTTTCTTGCTGGTGATGCCAGTACAGTGTTCCAGTTAATGGGAACTAGGTTAACGAGGGTTATTTATTGCCTGTGTATGTAAGATGTTTGGGTCTCTGATTTGGCAGCTGATACTTCAAATCCTTTTATTATCTTCTGTGGATGCAGACTTTCTTCCATTGTATACACTCTGCCCAGACTCTTTGGATTACCATATTTTTGTCAGGGTGCTGTACAACAGCTTACAGAAAACCTTCCTTTGGTCATACAAGACTCGTCTTCTAAATTAACATAGCTGCCTTCTCCCCTTCGAGTCACAGCATGCAACGTTCCTTTTTGTACCTAGAATTGTGAAACAGAACACATTCTCCTTAGCTGAATATGCTATGTAGGATGTGAAGAAAATAGGCAAAAAGTAAAGCTGTCTTGACTTTGAAATAGATTGTGGTATAATTTTTGGTTCAGCGTGCTGTAAAAGTATGTATGTTCAAAACACTATGTTCTTTGTTTCTCTTTTAGTCTCTGTTGGAAAAGTTCTTGATCCCTAATGCTTCACAAGCAGAAAGTAAAGTTTTCTATTTGAAAATGAAAGGAGACTACTACCGTTACTTGGCTGAGGTTGCTGCTGGAGATGACAAGAAAGGTATTGTATGTCAGCTTGTGGCTAAATATTGTCAAATTAGATTGCTTTTGGTGGGGCGGTGGCAGGACTCTAATTTTAGAATAATTCTGACTTGGATGTAAATTTCTTTAGTAACAGGCTTCCTGTTTTCTGAAGAAAAATCATAGGTCGTTGGCTTTCAAATGAGTTATGAACGTTTCCATGTACCTCTGCTGTTTGAAGCAGGCAACACAAGTTCAATCATGAAATTTTGAAATCAGCTCCAACTTACGCATGCATGCATCTGGTTTATCACTGAAGTACAGATTTGTGCATTTTCTGCCTGACAAAGTATTGGTTTTTTACCCCTTTGTGTAGGGGGTCAAAGTCTTGTAGCTTTTTGAAGTCTTGTTTGTGCTATTTCTTCTGCATTTCTACAGAATACAAAAAGTCTACGTAGGTTCAGTGAGCAGAGACTAGAAACCACCTGGAGAAAAAAAGGATTGATAAAACTAATCTTACTGTTAGGAAAATTTCTTCCATAACCATGGTAGTTCAATGTCCAAATGTTTTTTATTTCCTCAAGTTTCTTGTATCTTCATGTAAGCAGCTTGTCATAATTGCAGGTAAGTTGCCTTCACCTAAATTTAGTTAGAAGAGTTAATATAAGGCACTTATATATTAGGTGGCTTAACTGCTGTAGTTGAAGAGACACCCTAACAGCACGCTGACTCCATGCAGAGTCACCTTCGATTCAGAACGACACATTATGTTTAGATACGGCTTGTTGCAAACAGTGATAAAGCTATTTCCTGGAGGCAGTTTAGGACTGGTGGCAGCATGCCCTGAAGAGCAGTGCACTTCAGCACAGAGCCCAATCTGGTAACTTCTGCTAGCCCTGAGCTATGTTCTTGCAAGCTCAGCTTAATCTGCACTCAGTCTGCAGAAGTATGGGATGCTTGGGAGTGTGCCAACAATCTGAGTTCATGGAGTTGGGACCCTCGGGGATCATTGGAGAACCGTTCAGCTGTGCAGCTGGTGCTCGGTAACACTCTGCCCTTTTGTAGGACTTACTAGGTTCCTTGCGGTGCCCCTGTGGCCTTGTGCCACTCTCAAGCTAATAAGCTCTCCCAGTATGACACAGAAAGATGTCTGTGTGACTTCACAGAAACTAGGTTGAGTTTGGTATAGAGGTGAAACAGACTTGGAATAATTTCAAGGGGATAGATGTGTCTGCTTTAGCTTTGTGGCTTATGTGTTATATCCATATGACATAGGGTAGCTGAGTTTCCCCAGTATGCTGGATAATAGGGAGTTGCATAAAGATACTAAGACTTTGTATAATAGGGCTTGGTTTGACTTCTGATGCTTTACTGAGTGCAAACTGACCCAGTCTTGGTGGTGGCAGAATTGCATATGTAACAAGTACTTTAGATCTGTAACTGTATGGAGAGTAATTATAATTTCCTTTTAGTAATCTCTATTCACATGCATAGAAGGTACAATATTTTGAGTCCCAAAGTTTCTTTTTCTGTTGAGGATTAAGTTGTAGACTCTAAAATTAGACTGGAAATCTTTGTTTAAAGTGGTTTTGAAGTTCATTTTTATTTAACCCAGTCTCCTGGCTGAGCAGTTTTTGGTGGGTTTCCAGATGAAGAAATTTTTTCGAAAGCCCATCTAGCTCATAGTTGCTGTGGCTCCTAAATTTAAGTTGTTGTTTTTTTTTTTTTCTCCCTCCCCCCCCCTTTTTTTTTTTCCATCTCACAGGCTTTTTCTGTATGCTCTCTGTGACCTTGAAGAAGAGCAGTTTATAATTATTGTTTAGGAAATAATGGCCACGTAGTTGGACAGTATCCTTTCAGCCCTTTGCAATAAATACAGCAACAGTGTAAAGCTCCCAAGTCTAGGAATTGGTTTTTTATCTGCAAAAAACAGATTGTTTATTTTATTGACTGGGGTTTTCTTACAGCAATCTAGAAGACAGGAATGTCAAGCAGGTACCTCACCCTACTATTTTAGCTGTGAACTTTGGAACTGTACAACACTTTCTAAAGAATTCAAGTTTAAAAATCTTGCAACTTCTTTCATACTGGGTGACTGATTTAAAAACTAACAGAATTTAAAAACTGACAGAATACATCAAATTTTGCACTAAGTTCCCCAAATCACTGCTCAAAAGGTAACTGTATTTTCTCAAATAAGGAGAAAAAAATAGGCCCTTTTTCGGGGTGGTGGGGGGAAGTTATTTATGTTAAAGAAAAATGATTAAAAAATAAAATGCTCAGCTTCATTCCTTGAAGCTACTTGTTTTTCATGCTGCTTGTTTTGCCTTCCATAACCAGTGCCATTTTCTAAGGGTTTTCCATTGTGAGAAGAGTGAAACACTTCTCACTATTTCTAAATTTAGCTTACAGTAAACCTGATTCTTCTCAGCCGTAACATACCAATTTACGGTAATTTTCAAGGTGTTATGGCAGTGTCTGATTTTTCTGAAACACTCCATTATTAGGGATGAGTGTAGAGAGGACAAAGTGTTGCATAAGAGTGCAGTGAGTGTCCTCCCTCTTCCACGTTGAAGAGGACAATATGGTGCTTTAATTTTTGTGAGTACGTAAAGGTGAACAAATAGAGATTGCATAGACATCCTGAACATTGGTATTCAGTTATTCTAAGACTTTGAGTACTCCTGACTTAGATACTGATGTATTTTTGAGTCTTTAGCCTAAAATTCCTTTCACTATTTTTGAATACATGTGACTGGCGCTGTTGCAGAGATAGTGCTGGATGCATTTCTGGTTTGATCGAGAACTATTAGGATTGGAATCCTTTTGCATCTGAATTGAATGACTTCCTGCCCACCTTTTTATCAGATGCTATTAACAGTCTTGGAGCTGCAGGAACAGTGGTCCCTTTGTGCTCAGTGTCTAGCGGGTCTCTTGCCTCCTACAGTCATCAAGGGCATAGTCCAGCTTGTGGGCTGTGTTGGGCCATGATCTCTGACTTGTGCAGGCATAGTCTACTCATAAGTTCAAGTGTGTTTAGTGAGAATGGAAACTGTTGAGCTCTTTAATCTTAGTACACAAAATATAGTTGTTTTTTTCTGCCAAGCACTTATAACTTGTACAATTGAACCAATTAAGAGAATGGCAAAAGATTAATCTCTTAAAAAAAAAAAAGAGACTAGTTGTTATTTTTTCTCCCTTACTTCAAAGTTTATAGGTACTAGAACTTTTAAGTTAGGTAAAAATGCTTTCCATGTGTGCATTGGAAATGGAACTATGTTGGAAGCTTTTAAAAATATATGTTCAGGTTGAGGTATGCCACACTATCTTTGCCAAGCAGTTTAAATGGGAATTCATAGATGACTGTTACTGAAAGGGTTCAGCATGATAGGCAAAGGTCGGTCAGTGTTTTCTGTGACTAAAATGTGGATCTGTAATGCTTTGCGGTGTTTAAAGACATTGAAATTGTGGTACTATATCAAACCTGCACGTAGTTAAAACATCAGTTTTGTACCTTTTCATGGAGGTGGTGGGTTTTATATTCCTGAAGTGCTACAAAACTGCTGCAAACATTTGTAAATGCAAGTAGTCAGTCACAGGGTGGCAGGGAGAGACTCAAACCTGTGATTTGGTCAATGACAACTTCCTTTTTTTGAATAATTTATAAATGTAATTTAGTAAAATCTTCATAAAATAGCAACTTGTTAGGTAACATGCTCATTCACAGGCATTCACTCTTAACATACTTTGTTCATGCAAGCATGAATGCAGTCCTTGATTGTATGTCTGAATATGGCATGTGAATTACTTACTTGTTGTGGTTTGTTTTTTTCCCCAAAGGGATAGTGGAGCAATCACAACAAGCATATCAAGAAGCTTTTGAAATCAGTAAAAAGGAGATGCAGCCAACACATCCTATCAGATTAGGTCTGGCTCTAAACTTCTCCGTGTTTTATTACGAGATTCTTAATTCCCCGGAGAAAGCCTGTTCCCTTGCAAAAACGGTAAGTCCAGGGGAGGGAAAAAATCCATTTATGTTATTTGAATAACCTTTTGTCTCATAGCCAATGGAGTTGTTTGTTTTTATAACCCTAGGCTTTTGATGAAGCAATTGCTGAACTTGATACATTAAGTGAAGAGTCATACAAAGACAGCACGTTAATAATGCAGTTACTGAGAGACAACTTGACAGTGAGTATCGCTAAAGTTTGTATATTGTTAATAACAGGATTGGTCTTTGTGGAACTCAGAGTTGTCCTCTTCATTCTTAGCTGCGGAGCTGTGTCTGTTGTTTACTTACAGATGAGTTTACAGTACATCATGTTTCTGAACTACATCTTTTTCTCCTGCCTAGTCTTTTTTGTCTGCATGCTAATTAACACGGTTTTCTGACATGACAAATTGACCAAATTTTTCATTTTTTTTATTCAAGGAATTTAGCTTGTTCAAGTGACGTAGTTTGGACTGTGACTAGCAAAGCTATTATCTTCTGTTAAACAGCAGTTGAGAATACAGTCGCATTTGCCTCTTCAAAAGTTATGCCAAATTGCATATAGCTTATTTTGTGTGATTGCATGTGCAAGGAGTAGATCCTACATGAAAACTACAAACAAAGCTAGCAGGTCCATTTAAGGGCCTGTTTGGAATTCTCTTGTTCTGTTTTAATTTTGGTACAGCTGAAACTGGAATCGGTGCTAGCCAAGCTATTACCATGGCAGTCGTAAAACCACTGTCTTAATTCTTTTTTCCCTTGGACTCCTAGCTGTCTGTGGTGTAAGTTATGGATCAAGATTGTGTTGCTCTGTCAGAGTAATCAAAATCTTCATCTTCTGTGTGGGGTTTTTTTAACCTACTTTGAACTTTAAAACTGGCAAAGATAAACATCTAAAGCAAATGAAACAGTAAATGTAAGCAAACATGCAGTAGTGTAATTAATGGCGTAGTTCACTCCTCGGTCTTCGTGGGGGGAAGGGAGAGCTGCAAGCCAGAACTGAAAAAATAAGAAGCACCTCTTGTCACCAGATGTAACCCCTTGTTCACAGTCTGTGCCTCTGATATCAGAGACATTTACAGAATAGCTGGGCCTCTTTTAACATAACTAGAAGTTGTACAGTTGCATAAAATTGGAGTTGCCGTATTTTCTGCTTTTGTTTCTAACACTTTATTTCCCTGTTCCTTGGAACGTTTTCCACTAGAATGGCAACTTAACACTACTGAAAAATCTACTTGTGATTGTTCCAGCTGTTGCTTACAAAACAAATGGAAGAGATTTCTCAACCTCTGTAATGGAGACATACAGGGTTGGCATCGCTCTCAATGTCTGTGTCTGCTGTCCCCTTGAGTGAGATTGCTCAAGAGCTGTCCTCTGATTGAGTGGTATTGAAATAGAGAATAGAAGCTGACTTCAATTGCTAGCTTCCCAGTAAAAATAATGTAAAGCTTGTCATAGCAATTGGAAAGCCAATTGTTCCATACAAGAGCAAAAGTTGGATTGAGCTACCATAGTGTGTGAATTACAGTAGTAGGCCTGATAATTGATGTGAGCTTTTCATTATAAGGGAGAAAGCTGTAGACAGCTGCAGGATTCTGTATTCTTGAATGGATGATATGTCTTGCCTTAAATGCCTAGAGTGACCTGTACGAGTGCATTGATTCCATGTTTTTCCACAATTTCTTGAGGTAGAAAATAAGTTTTGATGTATGTGTGACAGACAAAGACTGCAATGAATTTTGTAAATGTAAAAAAGGTCTGTTTTGCTAGTTATGCAAGTCTGGTAAAAAGGCTTTTGACGGTGATTCAGTATGTTGATCAGTTACGTACAGATGCGGTTTCCTCAGTTGCGATTCTTTTTACATTGAGTCTTGTAGGGCTGAATAAGAGTCTGTGTTCATTCTCAGCGGGGACTGAAGGCAGAGAAGTGTTCAGAGGGTTGTTTAATATATCAAGTCAAAATCTTGTTTTACTGGGATTGCTAGATAATTCTTTCTTTGCTCTGTTATGAAATTGGTTTTCCTTTAAAAAACAAAACAACATAAAAGCATCCCTTCCCCCTAAGGGTTTTTTTCCCCAGCAGATTCGTTAAACTGTGCTCTCAATTGGTAATCCTCCATTCATACCAGTCGGGCCCTTTTTATTTAATGAATAAAGGTAAGTATATGTACATATCTGTAGATACTCTAGAGGTGAGGATTTAGGATAGATGCCTCTGATAAAATTCTAATAAAACTGTTTTTACTAACTGTTCTTTATAAAAATATCACTGAAATTGGGAATGACGTAATATTCTAATAATGTAGTACAGGGGCTAGAAACAGACGAGTATGCTGTTGTCTCCAGTGAATGAACTTGTTGCTTAATGCCTTCAGCAAAGAACATTTAGTGCAGATACCGTGTATTATTATGTTAAGAGCAAGGCTACTGGTCTTGTGCAAGTTTCTCTATTGTCTTGTACTCCTGGAAAGGAGAAAATGTTTCTGATGGTGGCTTTTTTTTTTTTTTTTTTTTTTTTAGCATCCTGAGACCTTGGTGTAGGTAGAGAGTTGGCTGTAGGTAGAGAGAGAATTAGTTGTTCTTAGGTTTTACCACCTTATGCTATAGAGTGTGAAGGATTCGATTAATGCTGCTGTAACTCCGTAAAGCAAGAGATTACAAATCATACTGAGCTGGTAATAGTTTGGAAGCAGACAGTGTAGCGAAATACTTGGTTCACAAAGTAATTTCTTTGCCCTGGGTGTTGCTCTGGAACTGATGCTTAGTTTCCTTAGTTGGTACTTAATCTTGATATATGGCTCTTTGGTATGATTTTATGGAGCTGAAAATAAGATTTTTTGCATACTGCATGTTTAGCCTGATTTTCTTCCCTCCTCGCCTGCTTTCCAAGTTTGGAAGCTCTGTGTTCCAAAAGTTGCTGAAGGGCGGGGCACAACTGACTGAATAGTGCCAAGGGATAGACATTTCAGTGAAATGTTTTTGGTTTTAAAAAAACAAAAAAAACTTCAGATGCCTGTTTTGAAGAAAAGGTAGCGTTGACTCTAATGTTGGAAGTGGAGAGAGACCCTTACTGAAGCCCTTCCTTCAGAAAGACGTGTAAAGCTCACTTGAGGAGAAGGTACAAATCCAGAGGAAACCACATATTCTTAGTTCCTGATTCTCATGTATCTGTTCTGTAGGTGTGATTCTTGCCTGCTTGTAAGTGTATTTTAGTGAGTCTTGTGGATATGAGACTTTGGTTTTGACTGTTCATGAACTTCCTCATTAAATGCAGTGCAGGTTTGGGGCACCTAGGACTAAATTCCCATTTTTATCTTGTGTAGTAGTAATAGCCAAGAAATAGATTCATGTTAATGTGTGCTTTTTTTCCTTTTCCATGGTGCTTAGTAGGACCTCTTATGAAATTATTATTTAAGAAGTAGGCTTTCTTTCTAATAATTCCTTATTAACTATTAGTCATAAATGTTAATATCTTACATATTTTACCCTGTTTTCTTTCCTGAACAGTTGTGGACATCGGATACCCAAGGAGATGAAGCCGAAGCAGGAGAAGGAGGGGAGAATTAACCAGCCTTCCAACTTCCGTCTGCCTCATTCTGAAATTTACACAGTAGACCATTTGTCATCCATGCTGTCCCACAAATAGTTTTTGTTTACGATTTGACAGGTTTATGTTACTTCTATTTGGATTTCTATATTTCCCATGTGGTTTTGTTTAATATTAGGGGAATAGAGCCAGTTAACATTTGGGGAACTTATCTGTTTTCATCTGAGGTGGCCAATATAGGGTTGTGAAATTTTTATACAAGTTTTACATGTTTGGCATAGTACTTTTGGTACATTGTGGCTTTCCACAAGGCCAGTGTTAAAACAGCTTTCTATGTCAAGCAAAGACGGCTGCTTGCATGTTGGTCTGTCACGATGGAAAAAAAGGGATAATCAGTTGCAGCCACAGGTGTAGTTAGCACGAGTATTCAAGCTGGAGGACACATGGCTATGAATAAACTGATGTCCCATAGATATTGCATGTCAAGTCAACATGTGAAATCTGTGGAATACACCGATGAAGTGTACATCTTTGATTGCAGCTGAAGTGTTCCTTAAGACAGTTTGATAACCCAGTCAACTTTCTCTAGAGAAGGACAGAGAAACGGTTCACATTCCATTATTTGTAAAGTTACCTGCTGTTGCTTTCATTATTTTTGCTACACATTTTATTTGTATTTAAATGGTTTAAGCAACCTAAGAACAAATGTACAAGTAAAGATGCAGTAAAAAATGAATTGCTTGATATCCATAATGACACTGTATATCGAGCACAGCAGTAAAACAAAAACCCATGTATTTAACTTTTTAGGTTTTTTTGCTTTTGTGATTTTTTTTTTTTTTGATACTTGCCTAACATGCATGTGCTGTAAAAATAGTTAACAGGGAAATAACTTGAGATGATGGCTAGCTTTGTTTAATGTCTTATGAAATTTTCATGAACAATCCAAGCATAACTGTTCAGAACATGTGTATTAAGTTGATGTAAGTGGAATAAAAGTTTTATGAATGGACTTTTCAACTACCTTTGGTGTAGATTTCATGTGATCTGTCTCCCCACACCTTTTGGAGTAATGGCAGTATTATACACAAATTCAATATGGAAGTACTTTTATTATGGAAAAATCTTAATGCACGTTTAGGCATTTAGTTAATGTCAGGGAAGTCATGATTGAATACTTCATATCTGATTTTAAGATTGCTCTAATTAATTAATTTACAACTTTTAGATGCCGACAGCTTTGTGACTGTCCAGCTGGTACTCTGGATATACCTTAACAAACATATGGTCCCCAGACTTACGGCAAAAGGCATTTAAGAGCTGACCTTTGGAATAGGTCTGGTTCTATGGAAACCCATAGCTTGCTGCTGTTGGCTCCTTAACGGAGAACTGAGCAGGAACCTCCATAGAGTTCAGAGGGTTCAGACACTGCAGCTCAGTTTGTGTAAGGGTTCCCCAGAGTAACAGTGCTCTTCCTTTCCTCGTCCCCAGTGAGGTCTGCACTGCTGGTATGCACAGAATAACTATGGCATTTGTAGAGACTTGGTTTGACATGGAAATAATTATGGGGAAATTGAGACTAATTTTCAAACGGTATCACATCTCTGTCAAGAACTGAGACTCTTGGAAAATAACTATTACAATACTCTTGTATTTATGTAGTCAACATAAGGGAAGCTAGAGTGGCCTTTTTCTTGATTGAGCTGCACCTATAAGCACAGTGTAAGTATTTTCTAGTTTTAGGTATCTTTTATTTGGGTGAAAAGTTATCTTGGTGTTACCAGGTTAATCTGATACCTGGAAGCATAAGGTGAACCAAGTCACTGAACGTGAACTCCATTGCTTTACCCTATTGCACATGCAGTGAACTTAAGCAAGTTACAGGTCTGACTTTTTAGAAGTTCAGTGTAGGCATTTAAAAAAAAAGTTAAAACACTTATCATTGCATTTGGAATGTGTGCTCCATTTCTAGAAGCAGCTCAGCCCTTTGTCCCAGAATTTAAGGATCGAGATAGGTAGAAAAGGTGGGTAGGATAATCTTAAACCTTAAAAAATTAGTTAAGAACACTAATCACCATTCCTAGAATTGAAAGTTAATAATCTGTTATAATAGGTAATAAAAACTAGAATCTGATTAAGAACAGGAAGAAGGGAAGAATATGGAGGGCAAAGGTTAACGAGGCTTTCTAAGGGAGAACTTAGTATATCCCTCAATTGCTACTGAAAAAAGTAACAATGACTTCTTTAATAACATGAAAGCACTTGTCAAAAGGAAAAAGCAGTAATCAAATGCATTTACAAAACAAAGGGCTGCATTCCAATCTGGAAGCAACATAAGTTGGCAGACCATAACTAAAAAATTCCTTTGGGGATATTGGATCTGCTTGTAGTAAGGGAAGACCGCAACTCACTCTATAGCAAATGTGAGTTCTGTCTCTTAGAAAGGCTTTAATGAAGACGTTGCCCTTACTGGAAGGATTTGGCTTTCAACTTGCATGGTAAACTGCTTTACTCTAAACATTTAAATTTAAGCTATATGAAATAATGTGACCTGAAAATGCCTTTTTTTTTTTTAACCTTTATCCAACTGTTTAAGAAAATTTTGAGTTAATAAGGTTCTGTAAAATTACTCCATGTACCTGGAGAAATCAAGGTATTACTGAAAATTAAAAAGCACATATTCAAATGAGGACTGGTGGGATATAGCAGAAGAAATATTTTACTCTTGGGCCTTTAAACACACAATATGAAGGTATCTTTACATAGGAGGTCATTGGACTTTTTTTGGTGTGATGTTTTTTATTTTCTTTTTTTAGGAAAGCCTTCTCATTTCAGTACCTAAGCTGATCTTCTAAATATCACAGGAGGTTCACCCCTGAGTCTTCATTTCCTCCATTCCTCCACTAGAGTGATCTACAGTATTTGATCATGAAAAAAATGTCCTGTATTGAATGATCAGCCTCCTCTTAGTACAAGCATATTTTCATGTATTTTTATTCTTTGTTCTGACATTGAAGACCCTCTAAAACGTGGCAGTGTTGCTTCACTTACAGTGCACATCCCGTTCTGCAGTGTAGTCTCCTGCTCTGTTGAGCAGAAAAGGCTCACGGGGACCTTGAATTTCTTGAGCCTGTAGTGCAGTGGTAGCACTGCGCACACTTGCGATACAGAATGCTGTTTCTACGGGAGCTGCATGGTGCTTACAAACCGGGGACTACATAGCACAGGCTGAAGGGGCAAAACGATGAGAGAGGTTGGGGGTGTTTCAGGTGAACTGCCTGTTGCACTGAGGGCAGCCTCGCATCCCCCCGCAGCCTTGGGCTCCGGAGGGGGAAGGCTTCCAGAGTGACAACACGGGCAGGCACAAACTTTAAAGATGCACGTTCCAGATGCTGCAGAAGCAGTCTCTGACAGCCCAGTTAGCACCTGCCTTTTACTCGCCTTTGCTTCTGGCCCTTTTGGAAGGCAGGTAGCTAAATAAGCTACACCTTCTGTCGGTAAGCCGTCTGTGCAGCTGGCAGTGTGTGACTGGGTATGCTTCCTCATTTCCAGTAACTTACATCTCGGCGAGATCCTGGCAGGCTGGTATTTCCAGATTCTGAACAGAGGAGGGAAGGAAGGACAGCCCTATGGATAAGAAAATGTATTGGAAGTCAAGAGTTAGCCCCTATTCCCAACTCTCCTTGAGGTTTTTTTTTATGGTAAGTAGCTTTATTTTCTTCCCAGATGCAATTAAAAGTTGTTGGAAGATAGGAACCCCAGCCTTTCTGACAATGGTTACTCAAAGCACCTTTTCAATGAGGGGAAATTGCTTGCTACAGATGGGGGTGTGGCGTTAAGGTACCTCAAAACTCATGTAAGGAACCTATTGAAAGTGAGAACTAGTCTAAACAATCGCTGTAGCCTTTGAGCTGTATTCAAAGGCCTTGCATTAATCTTGTAGATATAATTGAAAATAACTTTTTGCCTACCCCACTCTTAGAGAAATTAGTATTACCTGTCAGCTGTAGTAGCAGGAGCTGCTAGTTGTGATGACTAAGATCCAAGCATGCTTTCCACTCTTGAGGTTACTAATTACACTGTAAACGTTGCTTGATTTGTTTATTCTTCTGTTTTAACGTAACAAAATAATTTGCTTTAAAGATTATTCTTTTATTATATAACAAAAAAAAAGAAATTCCTTTTAAACCTACCAAGTGCTAATTGCCGTAACAACTACCTGCTTTTTAAAAAAATTCGGAAATATTCATGACAAGAGACAACTCCAATATGAACCCAGAAAATGAAGCTCAATTCTATGTTTTTTACATTGTGCCTCGCTGTCCCAAAGCTCTCCTTTTGACAGATAAGTGACAGGAAAGTGCTCCAAAGACTTCCTATCCCATGTAATTCAGTTTCCAGCTGAAAGCAGAAAAGCTGAGGCTGCTCTCCTGGCTTGGTCTCAGGGTGAGAGATCCACCTGGGGTTGGTGTGATTCTACTGGAGTCAGCATTTTGCATTATCATTAGTTGAGTCATGGGTCAAGTTATCTTCTACCCTCTCCTCAGCAAGGCTGACATGGAGCTTCAGTAGATGCAAAGCACAGCAGTCTTTACATGGGTGCTTGAAGCAGAATGAACTATTTTAGACGTGTAGACTTGCTTTGGAGGCAAGATGGAACATTAGGGGTATTAGTCACCCCATTAGCACTGGCTGGTGTGGGAGGACTCTTGGGCCATGGGGCAAGGCTGCAGCTACGCATCCCTTACCTGCACCATTTAGATCAGGGATGAATCCGCTGGTTTTCCAGTTATCAGCAGTGAAATATGTACAGGGTAGAGCCAAGTCAATCACGCTACATAGCAAGTTGCTTTTTTAGCACTAGAGAGAAAATGGCAATTTCAAATTCTGTTCCTAGGCAAAATAAGGCAACAATTATGGCTTGGAAGTAGGAGTTTCTAAGGGCTTCAGAGGTTCCCTGTGCAAGCCGGGCAGTTTTGCTTGGCCTCTCAGGAACCCACATTTTTGGAACATCTGAGGTTCCTGCAGTGAGCAGGGCAGTTTTAGACATGTTTGGAAAACTTTCTGGTAGAGCTGTTCTGCAGAAAATTATTCTTTTAAGGAAACTTTTTCTAACATTTAGATGGATGCTTAGTCCTACTGGCAAAACCTCCAGACATTACCAGATTGTAGTGGCTGAAAGTAGCCTTGAAGGAAGCTAAAACATACAGAGATCCCGAACTCAATGACTAGATGCAGATCAGGAATGCTGTAATTCATTGCAGACCCATTACTTCACATGACTCCTGACTGGGAGGAAGAGGGCAAGAAGAAAAGGTTTCAAGGACAGAACTTCAAATATGTCATGCCCTGGATTACATATCTGGGGCTTGTCCTTAAAAGGACTTGGAAAATAGTATAAGAAAATAAGTATTTTTAACTGTAGGCTACCTTTCTTTTGTTGTTTTTTTAAATTTCTTAGGGTGGGTGTCTTTTATGTTTTCTTTCTTACTAGAGATGTGCCTCCCTGAAGCAACTGAGCAAATTATTTCTGTTGACCAGCCATTTCTTGCCTGACAAGAAACATGGGTTTTGGTGGGAGGAATTACTCCCTTCCTGCCTCTGCTTGCTCCATGTTCTTTCTTCTCCTTCCTTTTAATCCTGGTCTATTGTATAAGCTGTGCTGTAGTGCTTTAAAGCTGGAGCATTTCATCAGGAATCCACATATTTGTGATGAGTAAGGTGATAGCTGCGTATTGGAAGCATTCATTTACAATGCCACTATTGCTGTAGATTAGAGTGCCGTCTACATAAGATCTAAATGTCATACCCTTGAGCTGCCATCACAGCAGACCATCCCAGCCAGACTGGTAAGCGTGTGTGGACACCAGGTGACTTGTAGGGCAGACATAACAGCTTGTCAACATGTGTGCATTTGCAAAGCCAAGTCCCAAGCTGCTGAATTTTTTAAGATCCTTAAAGAAGAAAGAATTAGTTAAATATAAATCCTTATCATGGTAAAACAGCCTTATTCATAGATGAACGTCAAATTTAATTCCATAGAGTTATTTCTTTACATCTAAATGTGATAATTTTTTTCTTTACGTTTCAAAAGTAATATTGGGAAATGTTCTGGTCTGGACTGACTCTGCTGGCTGTACAGCCACACACCCAGTGGAGATGAAGACTGATCCCTAACTTTGTGCCACAAAGCCTACTGCTTGTCCATCGCACTGGGCATTTTTTAAGAGGCTCATTATAGTTTAACCTTCTGCAACAGGGTTGTTAAGCTGTTTTGCTGTTAATGCTAAGCCATTTAGCATCAGCAGATCTAATTCCAATGCCAAAAGGAACTGGAGAACCCTTCTAGGTCAGTGAGGTTGTCTCTGGATTGCCAGCAAGTGTCATTTAATGAATGAGAATTTTTCTGACTAAAGATAAGGATGTACCGTTGCCTCTCTTGGTTGCATAATGTGTCCTGGGATGACCAGAGGTGATGGACTGTAGGCTTTGTAGAGAGAAAACTAAGCTTCAGCAAAACATCTGTATGAGTGTTTTGAGACCTGACAGCGTTTCTGTACTCGGTTTCACAGTTCTGCTGGAAGGTTAACTCCTTAACACTTACAGCTGAGGTTTCACCCAAGCTAGATGATGTAAGGCATTTCAGTGGGAATCCAGACCATGCACCTCCTACATTCTCATCCTGCCACATGTCCATGAGCAATGGCCATGAAGGGGTGACAGGCTCTTACACTAGAGCAAAAAATTACTCATTTACTGAAGCAAAGTGCTTACCTTTTAATAGCAGGAGAACAGAAGTGTAAGTCTATTACCTAAAGCAGTGAACATCAGCAATGAGTGATTTCCTCCGAGGTGAAACCAGTTGATGGTTAGTCTGCAACTCTAGCATAGCTTGAACTTTAGTCCTGACCTGCCAAGGCATAAGGGTGGGTTTTGCTTCCTGCTGCCCATCAGTAGTGTCAAAGAAGTTTAACTTTTGCACAGCGAATTTTGTGTACTATCCATCTTTTCCCAGTCTATTTTGTCAGGCTTTAAATTCATGGTGTGCTAAACCCCCAATAAAACAGAAGGTTGCATAGCTGGGGCTGTAGACATAGCTTACTTTTAAACGTTAGGGGAGATAAGTCTGCAGTGGTGTTATGTATTCTGGAAGATAATTTTTTTACAAAGAATGCAAACAGATGTTTTGGTGAGGTGAGCGAAGAAAATGCTAATAACAAGACTACAACAAAAGGAAGTAAGAAGAATTGCTGAGAGAGATAGGGAAGTGAGGCAGCAAGAATCTAACCTCAAAGCACATTGGAGATTAAACGACCCAACTTCCGAGCCAGCCCTCCAAGCATTTCGGTGAGGACGATTAGAGTAGCACATTCAGTGGGACCCTGACATTTCGTAGGGCTGTGAAGTGTTTTAAAAACGTGGACTTGATAAATGAGAATTTTTAGACAGAATGTGACCTCCAGAAATGGTCTGGACTTTTGCAAAATGGGATCAAGTTCATTAAATGCGACCTTCAGAGAAAAGCAGAGTTAGACTTGTATCTTTTTGTTTCCCCCTGCCTTTTTCTAAATTAAGAATTTATATGTTAAGCATATGTCAGGCCTACGTTACTTATAAAACTGTGATGGTTTTGATTTTACTGCTATCCCCAGTAGGAATTCAGGTCACAATTAAGGTCATAGGGGAACCTGTAAAGTGACAGCATCAGAGTGAAGATACTGAATACTGCACAGATGAGGGTGTTAAAGAAAGTGCCTAACTGATTTTGATTTTTCTTAACTAAAAAACCTGCCAGTGCCTGATGAGCACTGGGGCATGTCATCACAGATTCAACAGTCTCTCCTTTTCCATTACTGCAGGAGCTCAAAATTATTATCCTGAGGGGTTGGTCAGCAAAGGCAGTTTTTGCTCCAGTGACTGTTACAGTGATATAATAGACACCAGAAATAATTCTTCCCTGCTCTTGAGTCTACCATATATACAAGGACCAAGGTTTTGAATACACTTGCAAAGTAAAATCAAAATCAGACTTGACATTCCCAATTGCAGCATGTACAAGCCAAGGACAATCTCCAGCCATCATGCGGGATCTACCTGCCTGCCACCCACCCAGCAATATCCCGGCTGCAGACAAGAGGCCATTCGCTGCCTTCCACAGCTCCTGCTGTCAGGAACAACTGCCAAGATGGACAAACTGCCTAAGGAAGCCCTGGGGCTTCCCAGGGGTGTTAAGCAGATTGGGAGAGAGGTGTGGAATTGGCAAGCAGAAGGTGGAAGGACTGATGGATTTTCAAGGAGGGAAAGGAAATCTGATGGTTAGGATGCAGTGGAGAGTCCTTTTATGGTGGGAGAAATACAGTAATAATGGGGAAAAAAATCTCCAAAGAAGTTCCTTGTTAATATTTGGTGGTACCTCATGTTCCAAACCCATGGAAATGTAAAGGATGAATCTAAGATGCCTTCCAGTCCAAATGGGCTTAATTAGGGATACCTGACAGTCAAGTGAAAGACTAAAACTGATGCCTAAATGAACATGTGGTGGTGGCAGAAAAGGTATGTGTGGAGGAGGAGGATGGCTTTTAATGATCACTGTGCTGAAGTTTGTAATGCTTTTGCAGCCTCACCAGGTTGTGCCTCATAGCTCTAAAGAGCCACAGTGATTCATGAGTCACCTTCTCCTTTATCCCACTAATACCTTGAGATTGATAACAAAAGGAAGAGAAAAAGAAGTTGCTGTGCTGGTTTCAGCCAAGAAGTTTTCTAAGAAGAAACTTTACTCAGACTAAAAAAATCTGGATTTTCTGTCTCTGAATGTCAAGATTTTTCCTTTTTTCCTTTTCCCTATCAAATGGATGAAACAAGATAGCCAATTATTGAATTGTCTGTTCACTTTTTTCTGGTAATACTGTATAGATGGTATTTTGTTGCAAATCGAAGAGGATTGATCTTCCCCGAAGAAGTTCAAGAGCTCGGTGTCTCTGTCCTATGCCATGCCTGATTTCCAAGCTGTGCTGCTTTCCTCTCTCTATGTGCATCTTGACCGGACAATAAGCGTGTTTAGCAACTGTTGCCGAACACAGCAGTGCTCCAAGGGCTGCATCCCCATCTGTGATTTGCTTCTCTGAAACACTGAACAAACCAGCTTCAGGGACGAAGCCATGAAGATCTCCTTGCAGGCTGATACAGTGGGTGCCTGAGTCATTTTTGCAGATTAGTCAGTTAATGCGTTATGGTCATTAACGCTTTGGAACATGAAAATCCCGTCCAAGGCTGATGGTATGAATGACAAGTCAACCAGTGAAATGGAGAGCCAATTCTGAGCTGTCTGGAGAGCATGTGTTTATGGCCATCATCATCATCACTGATGCAATATTCTGTCATGATTCCCCAGAAATTCAGTTTCTTGGAACCTGGGAAGATGATGTGACCAACCTCCTTTACCCACCTGTCAGCTCCTCCTCCGCTTGAGATGGCAATGCAAGTGATAATCCTCCAAGGAGCTGGATGGATTCGCTGCAGGCGTCTAGTGCAGACTGGTGATGACGAAGTTCATCCATCAAAGGCCAACCAAACAGGCCAGCTCTTTCTCTGCTGCAATCACACCATCTGTCATTGGTGCTCTCTAGGTTTTGTGGCATGGTAATAGGAAATTACATTTTCTTGGAAGGATAATGAGGAAGCCTAAACTCTCCTCCGTCCCTAAAAGCTGTCCCTAAAGGTCACAGCTGAGACATTGGCAGAGAAATTCAAGGTGGCTGTCTGCCTTGCTCCTGCTCCTATTCCCCAGCTAAAGAACGAACTTCAGTCTGCAGGGCTGCCCAGTTTGACTTAAATTCGTATAAGAGATCTTTTAATTGAAAGGTTCAATTAAAACATTTATTATTCAAACAAGAAACTTCAAGATGTAATTTAAACCTTATAGAAAATCACAGATATTTTTGAGGAAATGTGAGCTGAATTTGGAGCAGACTTCATGCCACATACTGAGCAAAAGCTACATCACAGTCTTCCTAACGAGGTTCCTGGGACAAATTAAAGAAGTAATTAAACATCTTTCAAGAGGAAATAAGATGTCCAAGAGGGATGAGCCAGATGACCTTTTCTTGATTCAAGAAATGTCTGTTACGCTCTGATGATACATTTTTCTTTTAGTTGTTAACCCTACAGAATGGGCTGTAATACTATTTTTTGTGACATTAGATCCTCTTTAATTATGTCTTTCCTCCCATGTAGCATGTGCTAAGGTTTCCAGTTGTGTCATAGACTTAAAACTCCTTATGTTAACACCATATGCAGCTGAAGATAAAACTCAATTAAAAAAACCCCAGATCGAGAAGCTATCAGATACTCTAATGCAATTTCAGTGGTGTAGAAGCAAGAAGTACTTCAGCAAGAAGTAATATCTACCTTTCAAAAAATGAAAATGTTGCTTATGTTGTTGATGGAAAAACAAGTATTTTTGTAGTTACTTAAGAGCTACTGCTCAAAGTATCTGACACCCACCTTTAGCTGCATCTCTGACGGAGAGCCTGAGGATGCTGTGTAGAAGTCTGGCTATTCTGTAGCTGAGGAAGGAACACTGAGAGAAGGGTTTGTTGCTTCTCAGAATTGCCAGAAGATGCAGAATTATCTAGGAGAAGAGGGAAGTCTCTTAGACGTTTGTGCTGTTTATAATGGCAGCCAGCGCTGTGCTGGGCTCTATAGAGGCATACAAAACACATGCCCTGGGGGTCTTACGCTCTCAGCTGTTGTTCAGTGCATCTGCAGAATTCCTCCAGAGGCTGGACATGATGCTGGAGTTCACATCTCTGTCTGTGACTGCCTGGCAGCTCCATCTGCTACGTAATCTCAGCGGAGAGTTGTCCAGAGACGTAAGTACTAAAGCCTCAGTGCCTGCAAGTAAGTGCTGTTGGCAGTCCACGCTGAAACTCCATTTACTGTAGTAAATAATGAACTTGAGCGCTCTTAGCAGAGCAGCAATATGTGTGTTTTCTATCCAGAGATACCTGTAATCTTTCTTTTTGCTTAGCTCGTAGGACAGCATCGTTATCTGTCTCATGACAGCAAGCATCTGGTGTGCTGGGTCACGTAGTAGGAGAAAGATGTCAGGATCCCCAAATTCAACACCACATCCAGCCTAATGGAGCATTTTTGAGCACAAAGACCCCTGGACAGTATTCCTCAGCATAAAGCCATAAAAGAGGGCACGGTGCCAAACTGTAAAGTGTCTAACCCTTGGACTTGGTGCAGTAGATGGAGGAGGCAGAGTGGGAGTGCCCTCTCCACCTGCCTCCAGGAGCAGGCTTCAATGTGCAGGGTGCTAGTAATCCCTGTGGCCCCCTCTAAAGCCAGCAGAAAAGAGAGGGACCCTTTACATGGGTGGCTGACCCTCTCTGTAGCAGACACAGGGTAACCTGGATCTTCTGGAGATGCCCTCACTCCTCTGATGGGGAAGCAAGCCCCAGGTTTTGATGGCTAAAGTCAGAGGAGCTGCTCCTCCATGTCCTGACTCGTGCCTGCTCTTTGTTTAGTGCGTGCAGCCTTGCCCGCTGCCCTTTCTCCCCACATCAATGCCAGGCTGCTTAAAGTGGTTAAAACTCCATGTCCCCAGGAGCAGGCAGCTCTGGCAGCGCTCCTCAGCCAACGTGCATGAGCAGCTCCCAGAAAGGGCACCCTCTGCCTGGCTGGAGATGACAACTGGAGGAGCAGGGAGATTCCTAATCCCATTGTTTTTATAACTGATTCCCTGCTGCCGAGCAGCCGGGAAAGCAGCGGGCTGTTCCTGCAAAACCCTCCAGGTTTCTCTCACTTCTGCACTTACGTGGCCGGGGCAGGAGGGCAGCAGAGCAGGTCAACCGCCCCTCGGCAGGGCTGGTACCTCTCCAGGGGCCCTGCCTGCGCTGACCCCTGTGCCTGCAGGCACCCTGGGGCCTCAAGAAGCTATTTCTTGGCAAAAATCATCATCTCTGAATAAACAGAGGTGCTGTGCAGATAATAAGCCCTTGATATTTCAACCTGTCATACACATGAAGCAGAGCACTAAAGTGAGATGACGTGAAAAGCTGCTGAGAGTAAGTATTGAAGCAGAAAAAGTGATCAGGAAACCTGCAAATGGGACCTACGCATGTTTTTCTTATCATTAATTCAAAGCTGTCTGCAGCACAGTGATGCTATCTGCACACAGCGGTGCACACCAGGACCCTGACCCCATCTTCACTGCAAAGCAAAGGGAAGGAGCCAGTCCCCACACACTGCCGCCCATCAGAGTGGGCCTCCCTCTGGTTTTGGGGGCTGGTCCTTGCTGCTGTGCTGTGCTCCATACCCGGGGGGGAATTACCTGTTTCTGAAAGCAGCTGGGGTCTTGCTCTCACCTTTCAAAGAAACTGGACTGGAAGCTCAACAAGGCAGAAAGCATGTTGCGATTAAAAAGCAAAAGCATCGTGGCAAAAGTTGTAGTTTACAGTGGAGGGAAAGAATTACAGTTCTGCTGTGTTTCTTTCCCAGGAGGACTGGGCTATCCTAAGCGTCCCGTCATGTGGTTTCACAATCAGAAAACTGATGCAGCTGAAAACTAATCTTTATTTTCTACACTACGCTAGTGCCAACACCAGGAGAGTGCAGGACCACCCTTTCTGATCACAGTCCACTAGGAAACCGCAGCCTGAAGTTAAAGCTTGAGCCTACAAACTTGCAAGGGCTGCATGTAGTACTCGGCTTTTCCAGCCTGTGGAGCAAAGGTGTGGGTTTTGTGAACATCTGTGACCTGAACTGGGCTGATTCATCCAGAAGCCACTCCCGCATGAAGCAGAGGTCATGAAGTGCTGAACCCTGCCCTGCACGCTCTCAACTCCTGTGTAAGATATAAATAGTTATTGAGCCTAAAAATGTTTACAATTTTTTCTACACCTGAAAAGAAACTAGGTGAGGCAGTAAAAAAGCTCATTGCTTTGTCTTTTTTTGCCCTAAGGAGAGAGGAAGGTGAACTTTCTGTTTCTAGACTATACATGTAAAGGTTTTTCATCAGCAGGTTTATCTCATCCTCATGTCGCATTGTGACTTGAGGGTAAACAATGTGCTGATGAGATCTCTCAACATTTGCCAAAGGTTATGGTTTTAGCAGCACGCTGCTGTAACCATGACGAGCTGGAGATAGAAGCAAAGCGAGCTTTGTAGGGAGATACCAACACGTTGTATCAGACCAAGTTTAGATAGTAAATGTTGAGCACAGCATTTCTCAGTGCATTTTCACTTGAGAATCTCCCCATCACATTTGGTCAGGATCCAGGGTGAATAAACTGAATTTTACAGTTTCTAGCATTTGCTGTCTCCTACCAGCTCAGCTGGAGGAGAGGGGACAGGGAAAGGGGGAGCACGGAGTTAATTCAGTTTCCATTGCCCCGTGATGTTTTTTCTTAAAACACTTCACCCACCACAACCCCACTGCGGAGCCGGACGCCAGCGCCTCTTCCAGAAACAACACAGGATTGTTCCCGCTCACCCTAATCGCTCCCCAAAGCTCGTGGCGTTGCCAGCAGCTGCCTGCAAGTGGGGGTATCGCTGCTTGTCAAGATGAGCCATGGTAACTGGAGAGAAGAAAGGAGTCTCCGAGGGTTCCTAATATTCCAAAATTCCCGAAGTACATGTGCAGTAAGATAAAAAAAAGCCTAATTCATTTTGCATTTGAGTAAGTCCTTTGGTGAAGAACTTTGATTTCCCAAATCAAGAAGACTGGCAACAACCACTGAACCAGTGTTAAGTATGGCAAAATTTAGTGGCCCCACTCACCTGAGATCAAAAGGCAGTCTGAGAAATTGCCTTTAAAAACTGGGTGCTGGAGGGAAAGGTACAATCTAGACATTATTTTTCATTATTTATGAACATGGTCATATAGCAGCTTCAACAGTTGATGTCCTGATGGCAGCTGCTTGGAAGATGCCTTGCTAAGCTGCTGTTGGCTTTGGGTGAGAACAGCTTTAAGTTGCGCTGTCTCAACCAGTACCTATGGGATGCAGGAGAAGAGGCCACGTCTCCTGGCCAGCCATTTGCACAGCAGAGACAAGTGGCCCAGCTCCTGCAGCCCCTCCTCTCCTCTCACCATCTGTCAGCCACTGGATCCTCTCTGAGACAGCAGTGGGGAGGATGCTCTACGTGCCGAGGCCACCGTGGAGGCCTGGGGAGGCTGCTGGGATGTGCCAGTGCCACAGGATGCTCCTTGACCAGCAAGAGCAGCGGTTGTCTTCCTTCACCAAGGTTTACTGAACTGGATGCACTCATATTGGAAATTAAATCCAAAGTGCCTTTTGGGTGTTTAGCGACAACTTACACCGCTGAAAAAGAGATCATGAGATCATCTGAAGTTGTCTTTTGTGCGGATTTAAAACTACACCATTTGGGATGTGATGAATACTGCTCACACAGATTCAGGCGACCACCCAGGAGTTAATATGATTAAGATCATTTATTCCTTTTGTAATTCTAAGAAAGCTTTCAGGTTCATCAAGTGAGCGGCTTCTGTTCCTTTTATCCTGAAATGGGTACACCTACTAGAGCTCGCTGCATGTCACTTCAACAAAATACATTTTCTGAGCCTTATCTACATGAAAAAAACCCAGATTATTATAAACATTTCCATTCACATCAAAAGCATTTTTATTTTGCAAGCATTTCTTTGTTATTTCCTACTTAGACTCGGCTGCTAAATCACAGCTGCTGAGAGGGGAGCTGGCACTGCTGCTCAGCCTTCCCACCTCCTGCTGCTGAACTGGTGGTGTTTCCATTCCTGCATGGGGATGTTGGGTCTGCCACCGGTGGCACATGGACACGCACATGCCCAAAATAACCCCTGGACCATCCGAGCTCAGAGCTTCAACCCCAGGAGAGCTGGGAAGTGCTGCAGGCTCTGGTGTCCCAACATTGCTCTGCCCGGGTTTGCCCATGCATGTGTGGGGAGACGTCCCTCCTGCCCCACCACAAGCATCGAGGTGAGAGATGGCCACCGACGTCTCAGCAGGGAGCCAGGAGAAAAGCAAGAGCAAGCAGCCCCCAGCTCCTGTTGAAACACGAGCTGGCCTGGTGACCTGCAGCGCTCTGCATCTGCTGGGCATCAACCATTGACACACGCAGGCAGAAGCTGCAGGAGAGGCGCTGCCAGCACTGGCAGGCGATGCGGAGGTGAACGGGCCCTGGGTGAGGAGACATCTTGGGCTGAGCGCTGTGCTGCTGGGACAGGGCCTGACCTGACACCTGTACAAATAGGGGAGACCAGAAGCTCCTTTTCAAGGAGGGAGCTTGCTCTGGCACTGGGAAGGACAGCACGACAGCAGAGTGGCATCTGGCCTGGCAATGTGATTCCCTCCATTAACCGTGGGGTAGGTTTTTTGACAGCTTTTTCTTGTTCTGCCAATCGTGTACTAGTTTGCAGTTGCATCTCTGTGAAGACCCTGCAGTCACACGAGAATCACCAGACAGCCTCTGGAATGGCTTCAGCTAAAGAAGCAAAGCTGGTGGGGTGAGAGGGAGGACAAAAGACCTCCTCACAAGCCCGGCACAGCGTGGGGTGCAGGCAGTGATGGAGACTATGCTGAGAACAGGGTTTCCACCTGTCCACGGCTTGTCAGCAGAAGAAGGATTAACCCATCCAGCATGTTTTCAGCATGGCTGTGAGCCCACAGGGCACCAGGCAGCTGGGTTGACACCAAGCTGCTCCCTGCAGCACTCTCCTCCCTCGTGCCCAGTGAAGCCCCCTTTGGCTCTCAGCTCCGAACGAGGCAGGGGGGGCTGTGACCTGCCTGGGCAGAGGCAATGCCACCTCCTGCCCCGGGGGAAGAACAACCCCGTGCACCAGCACAGGCTGGGGCCGGATGGCTGAGAAGACAGGGCTGCTCACAGCAGCCATCTGCACTCCTCCATTCTTTCTTCCTTAAATAATTTATTTTTAAAACACACTAGTTTCTTGGCTTATGCTGCCCAACAGCTTGCATATTACTGTGCACCGCAGTGCTCAGCAATGCCCTATGGCATGAGGCTGCTCCTGGAGAGCATGGGGCATCAGCGTGGTCGGTGCTTGGAGCTGGCAGACCCAGCCCCTGCCTCTGTGGGTGACAGCAGCCATGCTGGGTGTGCTGGGGACATGGGATGGCGAGGCCTCGGCAGCCCGCAGAAGCTGAGCCAAAGGCTCCTGGGCAGCTGCGCCTCACTGCCGGGGGTCGTCTGCTCGTGCTTGGAGCCTCGTGCTGGCCTCGTCCTCATGAGGTCTGTGCGTGGTCTTGGTAAGAGGATGGGATGGTTTTGCCGGGGGTCCCGTCCAGCCCTCGTAGCCCCGTGACAGCCTACCAAGGGCTCTCCTGGGTGTCTGCAGCGTCAGAGACTGGCTAATAACTGAGTAATTGTACAAGGTAATTACAGGGTTAATTTTGCCTTCTAAAATAAAGTGCTACCTCATTATTAAAAATCAAGAGAATGGCAATCCTAATTATTAGGCTTTAATTAGGCTGACAGAGGCACACACGGCACTTCAAGGACTGTTCTTGCGACTGGCTTTCAGTCCCCACCCACACCTCCCCACGATGCTCCCAGGGAAGCCCAGGGCAAACTGTCCCACTGAAAACAGAGGGTGAGATATTCATCTCCATGTAAACCCCACCAAATGCCATACAGATCTGAGGAACAAGAGGAACCTGCCCTTGAGCATCTCTCCAACTCTGATGCCTGATGCAATCAGACCTGCAGGCTGCTGCTGACGCTCAATCCTCAGCCACCTTAGCAGCTCATGCATTGCGATTTTAACATAAGAATCATAAATTACACTGTGTTTCATCTGTTCACATCCTCATGGAAGATAATCATAGCCTGGTATCTCTTTGTGCTTAAAATACTGCAGCAAATACACTGTGTTTTCTTCCCAGTTTTCCACAAGCAGCCTTGTTCCTGGCATGCTGGGTAAGGCTGGGCTGAGCGGGGCCATCTCGGGCTGTCTCTGCTGAGCTGCCAGGTACAGGTGGCTTCTGCTGGAGGTAGGAGGGCTTAAAAGTCTGTCTGAGTTCAAGAGTAGCTGTAAGTCTTGCTCCCACTAATAATGAAGTGAATCATAGAATCATAGAATACCAGGCTGGAAGGGATCTCAAGGATCATCTGGTCCAACCTTTCTTGGCAAAAGCACAGTCTAGACAAGATGGCCCAGCACTCCATCCAGCTGAATCTTAAAAGTGTCCAATGTTGGGGAATTCACCACTTCCCTGGGGAGATTATTCCAGTGACTGATTGTTCTCATTGTGAAAAATTGTCCTCTTGTGTCCAGTCAGAACGTCCCCAGGAGTAACTTGTACCCGTTACCCCTCATCTTTTCCATGTGACTCCTTGTAAAAAAGGACTTACCATCTTCTTTGTAGCCACCCTTTAAGTACTGGAAGGTGGTGATGAGGTCTCCCCTAAGCCTTCTTTTCTCAAGGCTGAACAAACCCAGTTCTTTCAGCCTTTCCTCATATGGCAGGCTTCCCAGTCCTTTCATCATCTTTGTGGCCCTTCTCTGCACCCTCTCCAGCCTGTTGACATCTTTTTTGTATAGTGGGGACCAGAACTGAACACAGTATTCCAGGTGTGGCCTGACAAGCGCTGAGTAGAGTGGGATAATGACTTCTTTATCTCTGGTGGTGATGCCGTTGTTGATGCAACCCCGCACCCTGTCGGCTTTCTTTGCTGCAGCAGCACACTGTTCACTCATATTGAGCTTGCTGTTCACCAGGACCCCCAGGTCCCTTTCTACAGAGCTGCTCCCCAGCGGGATAGATTCCAGCCAGTGCTGCACTCCTGGATTATGTTTTCCCAGGTGCAAGACCTTCTATTTCCCTTTGTTGAACTTCATAATGTTCTCATTAGCCCACTCTTCCATCCTGTCCAGGTCTTCCTGCAAGGTGGCTCTCCTGTCCGAACTCCTTTCCCCACTCAGTTTGGTATCATTGGCAAACATCACCAGGATACACTTGATCCCATCATCCAGATCACTTATGAAGATATTAAACAGCGTTGGGCGCACTATTGATCCCTGGGGGACCCCACTTGTGAGAGGTTGCCAGTTTGAAAAGGAGCTATTTACCACCAACCTCTGGGTGTGCCCTGTTAGCCAGTTCCCACCCACCACACAGACCACTTGTCTAGACCATAGTGCATCACTTTCTCCAGGTGGAGGCTATGGGGAACCGTATCAAAAGCCTTGGAGAAGTCCAGGTAGGCAATGACCACCACTCGCCCCACATCAGCTGAGCAGGTTGTCGTAGAAGGTGATCAGCTTTGTCAAGCACGATTTGCCCCTGGTGAATCCGTGCTGGCTTTTCCCAATAACTTGCTTTGTTAGACTTGTGATAGCCCCCCAGGAGGATTCATCCCATAACTTCCCCAGGGACTGAAGTAAGACTGATGGGCCTATAATTCCCTGGATCCTCCTTTAAGTCCTTCTTGTAGATGGGGGTGACATTAGCCTCCTTCCAGTCTTCTGGGATGTCCCCCAGTCTCCATGACTTTTCAAAGATTATGGAGAGCGGCCTCGCAACACCATCAGCCAGCTCTCTTAACACCCACAGGTGGATATTGTCAGGGCCCATCAGTTTGTAGGGGTCCAGCTCCTATAACAGGTCACGTACCAACTCTTCCTTCACCGACAGAGGGTCTGTGTTTGCATTGACCTCGATTTTTGTTCTCAAGGCCTGGAGTCCAACAGTGCTGGTAAAGACAGAGATGAAGAAAGTGTTAAGAACCTCTGCCTTTTCAGCATTGTTGGTGACTAATTCACCTCTCCTCTTTAACAGACAATATTTTCCTTCTGTTTCTGCTTGTTGTTTACGTACCTGAAGAATCCTTCCTTGTAGCTTTTGACATCTCTGGCCAATTTCAATTCCAGCTGAGCTTTTGCTTTTCTAACTGCATCTCTGCACGACCTGGCAAAGCCCTTGTAGTTCTCAATAGGTATTGGTCTGCTGACAAAATATTGTATTAAAAACTCCATCCCTGGAACAAAAAAAAAGGGTGCAAATCAGGCTCTTGGAAGCCTCTCTGGCTGGGCAGGCGGTGGGTTTGCCCATATTCCTTCATAACTCTCTTCAGGAGTGGACATGGGTCCCGTTCACCCACGCAGCTGGCGCTACCCACCAGCAATGCCATTGATTTCAACTGGACAAAATACACCAGAGCTCCCTGCCGAATAAAACCACATCCCCAGCCCTTGGTCTATCACAGAGCGGATCTGATGCCTCTCAACAGATGGGGCTGGACCTGCAGAGGCAACTGGTTTCTGGGAACTGGGCTGAGCACTTGTGGTCGGAGGAGCCCCTGTGGCTTTGCACTGCAGCCAGGCACCTCCGGGGTCTGTTTGCAATGCCACATTGAAAACAACCAAGCAAACCCAGGGCTGCTGCAGCGATGCCTTCACCACTGCACAGGTCAGATTGCTGAAAACCAAGAAACGAGGAATTAAAGTGATGAAGTGCAAATGCCTGAGAACCAGAGAGCACTGAGATAAGGTACGTTCCAAAGGCAGCCCTGCGAGCCAGCTCCCTGTGGGGTGACCATGATCCATTGACCCCGTCCCACTGCCCAACCCTGTGCCCCCACCCTTACTCCCCATCCCTTCCTCCCCCAGGGCACCCCCTGCCCAGCCCTGATGCTCTCCCACTTATTCCCTACTTAAAAGCATCCAGGAACAGCTTTACCCCATGCATCTAAGGCTGTGATTGAGGAACACTGTGACCTGAAGCACTCTGCTCCAGTACTCAGGGAGCAGGGCTGTGTTACCTGAGCCAGCTTTCCTCTTCCTCCTGGTTCATCAGTGCGAATTGATTGATCGGGGTTCACTCCCCGCTCGGAAGAAGAGAGGCCGCACCGCTCTGTCTCTATGGAGCACATGTAACATATTTGCTTTCAGAAAGCTGTCAGCATGCTTTCGAAAGCAGCTGGGCACGCTTCCCAGCATCACAAGAAATCACCATTAAAGTGAGAGGGAGGGTGGCCACGTGTCTACCGATTACTCTGAAACCTCTGCCCACAGTGGGACCAACAGTGACAGTGCTAAAGTGCCGCTCAGGTGTGATGGCCATGTGCTGTCAAGAGCCTGGAAACCCTCTTCCCCAACCTTGTGCATTTAGCATGTGCCATCTGGGACAGCTTTTTCCATCGTCCTTCCCCTGGGTGTGCGAGGTATCACAGAATCACAGAACGGTTGGGGTTGGAAGGGACCTCTGGAGATCGTCTAGTCCAACCCCCTGCCAAAGCAGGTTCCCCAAGAGCACGTTGCACAGGGTCGTGTCCAGGCAAGTTTTGAGTATCTCCAGAGAAGGAGACTCTACAACCTCCCTGTTGTGTATCAGGAGCACAAAATTGGTATGGGGACCTGGTATTTCTGCCAGGGGCTGAAGGGGCACTGGGGGGGATGGCAGGTGCCCGGCTGCCCCGGGGAACGGGGCAGGGAGGGGGCCGGAGGCACCCATCCACTGCCAAGGAAGGAAGCGGTAGTTTTCAGCAGCAGCAGGAGGGGAAATACAGCAAGACGGCTGCTTCGTCAGCGCCTGATCCTCCCAGGGGGCCACGTCATCTTGCTGAAGAAGAAGCTCATGTGCTGGGAAAGTTAAAAATTGACTCGAGGTTATTTAGTCACCAGCCACAAGCTGGTAGCGGGATTATGGATATGAACGTGATGCCCCTGCCAGCAACCACCCCACGGCACACTGGAGGACAGGGTGCCTTTGCTCCTGTGTGCCTCATCCCCTCTCATCCCTGGCAGTGCGGTACAGGGGATAGGCAGCTGGCAGCCCTCAAAAGGCAGCTCCAGGAAGCCAGAAACCCTGCCATCACACTCCCCTCACCTGCCACGGCCACAGCAATGCCAGTCTCTCCTCTGCCTGCATCCAGCCCAGCTCCGGCTCCCAGGCACAGCCACCCTCTGTGCCACTGGCAGCCTGCGAAGAGAGGGGCCATGCCTGGGGGACATGCCTCGAGGACATACCTTGGGGATATGCCCAGGGACCATGCCTGAGGGATGAACCACTGGGCTGGTGGGAGCAGGCTGAGGCTTTTTAATTCAGTTATTCCCATCCAACTGGGAGCAATCTTGAACATCCCTCCAGGGCACTGCATGATTTAGAGGTGAGGCTGTCCTCAGGCGCCATCGTTTTGCACATTTTGACACAGAAAGAAAAGCACCCTCCACTCTGTGCCACAAGAAAGGAGGTGGCAGGACCCCAGGAGACCTCAGCCCCTCTGGGCAGAGGGGCAGTGCTGCCAGGAAAATAAAAAGTGAGTTAAAAGATGCAGTAGCATCTCCCATTGCTCCACGAGGGCTGCAGGACACGACCATTTGGGGGTCAGCAAAAGGAGATCAGCAGTCCTGGACAACCTTCCCTGTTCTCCTGTCACCTTCTTTTTAAAACCTCTGAAGGGTGCGAAGCACGAGGGAAGAAGCTAGAGAAGCGGTAAAGGCTGTGATCTGAGATCTGTGTGCCATCGATTCGTTGCTCACGGAACAGGGATGGCAATTAACTGTCAAAAAAGTGGAGCATGACGGAGAGCTCAAGGAAGAAGCAACCAGCTTTTTTTTCACATAAAATAAGCTGTTCTGGATTGCTGTGGTCACCTACATGGTACAAGACATCACGGGACCAAAAAGCCGGGAGAGACAACTTTCTTAGTCGCATACCCCAAATGTGACTTTCCACCCCACATTGTTTTGTGGGGACGGGCTGCCCAGGTCTGCAGGGAGGATTCTGCAGCTTCCAGGAGAAAGGACATCTCAGGATGTCGGCTTGTAACCAGCAGCTTGAATTCAACCTGTCAAATTAAAATGGATTAGATTCAGGCTGAAGTAGTAGCTGTACAGTGAAATAAGAGAGGACTCCAGATCCACGCAGCTTGAACTCTGGGGGAAGCTGAGTCCATCCTCACACATTCAGTCCTGAGATGTAGTGGAGACCAGCAGCAAATTTTGGACATGGATCAGACATTTCCAGAAACATATGTGATTTTTGAGATCCCGGCTTCTGGTTGAAGCCCACCTGTAATTTACAGTTCTGCTTTTCAAAAAGGAAGGCAGTGTTTTTGGGCAGAGTGCCAGACTGGAACAGCTTCAGGCTCAGCAACAGACCTTGCATGAACGTGGGCACATTTCCAGTGACCTCATTTTTCAGAAGGGCTGCCCTCTCTCCTTGTCCTCAGTGGATAGTCCTCTTTCAAACATCTATTGGCTCCCTGTTTGCATCTCAATTCTTAAGATTTTGAATCCAAAGCACTGGTTAGGACGTACAGCTCCTGCAAGAGCATATTGCTGTGGCAAAGCCCATGAAACTGCAGGGAGTGTTAATTAGCTATAAAGCTCTTGAGCCAACCTTCTGTAAATGGTGTCATAGGGCTGTAATGCTCCATTCAGCTCTCTAGGCAGGCTCCTGCAGGTAGGGATCTCATTCCCTTCTGGATTGTTACTGGATTTTAGGGAAATGTTTCGATTCTTGTTGCTGCCAGAGAAACTAATGCCTAGACAGGTCTACCTGGCAGGGGGTATCTGAGCTTTGTTGTACTGAGAGCTGAGCCTCAGCTCCAGCTTTGGTCCAACAAAGCGACAACATGCCCCGTATAAAGCATGTGAATATTCCCGCAAAAGTCAGCGTAAGGGCCAGCATCCTCCGTATCAGGCCACCAGCAACCCATGAAGGAGGAGCCATCAAGTGACAAATACTGCCATCGCTGGATATGGTTCTTCAGAGTGATGAAGTGGTGAGTCATGGTCCAAGTGGTCACTTCCCAGTCCATACGCTGCTGGTCTACAACACTGGTTTCCACTGCAAATATTTTAAGTTGCTCCAGTATGTGCCTCACCCTTCTTATTTATAGGAATTAGTGAGGCATTTCATGAAAAAAAAAAAGGGCTTCCTATCAAAGCAAGGAAACGATGACAAAGCAAGAGATATCAGTGATTAAAAAACTACAGTTTGCCTAGAAAAGCAGCTATCCTAATATCTCACCAACACGGCATAGAGAGGAGAAATTATAAATAGCAGCAGTGGTAATGCCTGGGAGTTGCATCTTGGCACCACTGCCTCTGGCCACCTTTTTCTGGCTCCCGTTCACAGTGACGCACGAGGGCAGGGATAGCAGCTAGACGGAAAATCCCCATCAACTCTCTGACCCCACGCTCCAGCAAGGCAGGCCCAGAGCCGAGAACTCGTGAGGGACGCAGCAGGTAGGCATACCACTGACACTCAATCCTAGTCGAAAGAGCAGTGGAGAACAAGGCTCTTTTGCTGGCAAATGCAGATTTTCTTGGTGTAACTAGCTGTCAGGCACAAGGAGAAGAGCTGGGAGATGGAGAAGGTAATTGTTTTTAGCTGGTTGTCCTGATACTTGAGATGACGATGTATAATGCAGCCTTGGCTACGATAATTCCTGTTCACAGCAGGGAGAAAGTCTTTGTGCCATCACTACGATATTGGACTAAAGAAAGGCAGCAGGAGAGCCAGGAGAGCCTCTGTGCGCTGACTAACACACCAAAGCTGGGAATGGGGGGTATCATTTATTCATTTCTATTGGGAAGGTTTCATTAAGAGCATAACTACATTTACAGTGAAGGAAACAGCCTGTGCACCATCCTGTTGCTTGCATAGTTTTTCAAAGATGTAGGAGTCATGGATGTATAGGAGCACTTCATTGCAAGACTCACACGATATGGGACAGACACAGACCCCCAGACCCAGTCAGGTATCCCAGAGTGGTTGCAACAAGCTCCCACTTTCTTTTGGGTTTCAGACCAACACACATCATTGGGGTCATGAGCAGCAGATCAGTCCCAACTGATGGTTCAGCTGAAGCACAGTAACTTGGGAGCTTTGGTAATCTGAAATGTATTACCTTGTTCAGGGTCAGGCCAAACTCAGCAGATGGACAGGAACTTGCTAACTTAACTTGATTGATTGCTACAAATTCTGTGTCCCTAGCCCAAGATCTGTATTTTGCCAAGGTACACACTCCTGGCTCTAAAACCGAGGGAAATTTCCCTGCCCGCCACCTATGTGAAGGGCTGCACAGGGCATAAGGACCTTATCTCATCAATCAAGTTAAAAGCACTGGGCTCATCTCCTCCAGCCCACTACAGTCATGGGCATTTGGAGCAGCCGCACATCCCAGAAGGGTTCCAACAGTGTCCCCACGCTTGCAGCAGAATCTGGCCATCACAGAGCTGGCGGGTTGCCTGACACTCCAGAAAAGAAAGGGTAACTGGGCCAAAAATATAGGCACAACTTATTTCCAACAGGTGCCCTCATTGACATGTTAGTTGTGACAGCTACTGATGTTCAGGATGGAAATCATCCCTGGGTGCAGGTGCACGGCGTCTCCATTTCATGACTGGCACAAGGAGGCAGCACGTGCTCCAGCCCCTTGATGGGACGTTCTGCACCAAATATAAGACCAAGCTCAGACCCCTTTGCTCCCATTCTGTCTTCAAAGCTGATTTCCTCAGCAACTGAGAAAGAAATCATGCAGAATCTCCACAATGACAATAGGAAACACTTAAAAAACAGGCTGTGCCTCAAAACCACTGGCCTGGTAGCTGCTTGCAGGTGGAGGGCTGGGGCACGAGAAGCATGCTGGGCTCTCAGAGCTGGTGGTTCACGTTCTGCAACCACCTCCCAGCTGCAAACCTCTGTGCCAGCAGAGAGTGGGGCAGCGACCGAGGCGCTCCAAACAGCCCAAGTAAACAGCCAGGGGATCTGGCAGGAAGCGGAGCGAGAGACACTCCAATAAATTAAAAAACCAAAAAAGGTAACTCGGAGAACAGGAGACTCTTGGGTGGGGCTTTTCTTCTGACCGTCTTGCAAAGGGGAAAAGGAGGATGAAGAGAAGCGATTTGGAGGTGCCCGCAGTGTGAGCAGTGCAAGGGGAGGCAGGGGAGGCTGCAGGGAGCCCCATCCCCAGGAGCAGCGCTGGCAGTGAGCTCAGCGAGGGCTTTCACCCACCCGGGCAGCTGGGTTCAGCTCTCCCCATGGCCCTTTGGCTGGCATCAAGTACCCTCTGCAGCTTGTTCAGAGGTGCTCGGAGATGGCCTGAAACTGTGCCCTGCCTGCACAACGTGCCAGCAGCCTGTTTCCTTAGCCAGGACTCAGTATCTCCAGGAAATCTCCTTCCACCACGTTTTCTTCCCCCGTGGCACAGCCAGGGGATAGAGGTGTGGGAGGAGTGCAGGGTGCCTGGCTGCTCTGACTTGCTCTGTTTACGGTAATGGTAACGGCACACTCTCCCCTTCAGGGAGGGAGCTGCACAACTGGCTGCGTGTTCCTGCCTTCTGTGGTTTCTCACCATACCACCCTGCTTTCTGATAAACCAAGCGATACATGTCAGGGCTCCTGTTTGCTTCCCGGCAGTGGGAATTAGTGGGTAAATCCTGGCTATTAAAATGCTGGCTTTCATGGGGGCCCTGTGATAAGAACAATGGTGGAAAGGGGATAGGCAGGAAAACCGAAGCGCTGAGATGGGTGACAGGTACATTGGGTACAGTGTGGAGGTAAATCCCTTTCCAAGATAACAAAATGCAGAAGATAAAGCCTTTCATCAGGGGGCTCCAGCCCCAAATAGCCACCATTTGGTTACAGTGGCAGAAAGCTTCACCTATCACAAAGAAGTAAAGGTGGGGCAAACACGTAGAATTATACAGAAAATAAGGAAAGCCAGAGCTAATTAGCAGCAGAGCTTCCTGTGGAGTAATCTGTGTTGGGACACTCGTGCCTTACTGGGGTTGGTCGTTCTGGAGCAGAATACAGGATTGTTCTCACTCTCAAAATTGACAGGATTACTCAGAAAGTGAGAATGAAGAGCCCTTGGAAGCCAGCCCTGTTTTTCAGCTCCACATTCCCGTAGCCCAAGGGTAGCTGTCGAAACTTCTCCTAAGGCGCTGTTCTCCTTAGTTTCTGTGGCTATTTTTGTGATGACTTCCACCTGGATTTGGGGACTTTGGGGATTATAATCTGACAACATCCTGGCTGTGCCCCTGTGGAGAAACTGAGCTGCTAAATCTGAGCTGCCCGGCCAGGTTTTACGAAGACAGGGAGGGAGATTGCTTTCATGCAAAACAGCTAAACCAGTGATAACTTGGTTTTGAATCATAGAATCGTCTTGGTTGGAAAGGGCCTTTAAGATCATCCAGTCCAACTGTTAACCTAGCACTGACAAGTCCACCACTAAACCATGTCCCTAAGCACCACATCTGCTCTTTTTTTAAATACCTCCAGGGATGGTGACTCCACCACTTCCCTGGGCAGCCTGTTCCAATGCTTGACAACCCTTTTGGTGAAGAAATTTTTCCTGATACCCAATCTAAACCTCACCTGGCACAACTTGAGGCCATTTCCTCTTGTCCTATCACTTGTTACCTGGGAGAAGAGACCAACACCCGCCTCGCTACAACCTCCTTTCAGGTAGTTGTAGACAGTGATAAGGCCTCCCCTGAGCCTCCTTTTCTCCAGACTAAACAATCCCAGTTCCCTCAGCTGCTCCTCATAAGACTTGTGCTCTAGACCCTTCACCAGCTTCATTGCCCTTCTCTGGACTCTCTCCAGCACCTCAATGTCTTTCTTGCAGTGAGGGGCCCAAAACTGAACACAATATTCCAGGTGTGGCCTCACCAGTGCCGAGTACAAGGGGAAAGTAAGATCAGTGAAGATCAGTAAGCTGGCTGCAGTGGCACTGTTGCAGGAGGCGGAGGTGGTTGTTATCCTCCTTTTCCCTCCAGGGAGGCTGTGCTGCTGCCACACAAGTTGCCTGCAGCACTAGGGAGCACTGGGACTGCTGAACAAAACCCAGCATGAGCCCCACAGGGCAGCGCTGTCAGAAAAGTCACAGAGGAGTTAGAGCTCGCCCAGTCCTCCTTGTTCAGCTACGCTAGCATCAGTGCCCTCGGGCTTTGTACTTTGCTAACACGATATGGAAGATGACTTTGGATCACCGTGCTCACTGTTTACTGCAGATCTCTTGGGAGCCTGCCAGTGTGCCATACTGATACCTGCTTATTCATGACCACGCAGCATGCACCACAGGCAAAAAGCACGAAAACACCAGCAGCAGAGCTAGAAGGTGCAGCTGGATGAAACAGGCTTGTTCTTTTGGAGAAAAATACCTGGCCCAAAAAAAAACCCTAGTAGAAACCAGTCTATATCCATATGTAAGCCAGATCCTTGTGACTATCCAACCCCTGTTGTTTGCCTTTGCATTTCTGCTTATCCAAATGAAAGCGCATGTTCCCAAAGACTTTCACACTCAAGTCCTCTGAAGTAGCTGAGCATCCCTGCTCTCAACAATGGGGCATCTGACCTGTGGAAGACCTTCACACCTTGCAAGAGGCACAGCCCAGGCTGAGAGCAAGGGAAGACGGCAGCAGCAGATTCCCACCAGGTGAAGATCTGCACCGGTGCAGCTGTCCCTGTGCTGTCTGGGCCTCCCCTCTGGTGCTGCATGCCCAGCTCTGTGTCACATTCGGCAAAGGTGCCGAGTGCCTCTGTGCCACGGAGTGCATCTGTGTGGCTCAGTCTCTGGCACCCTGCAACAGCCAGAACCATTCACCACTTTTCACAGAATCACAGAATCACAGAATGTTAGGGATTGGAAGGGACCTCAAAAGATCATCTAGTCCAATCCCCCTGCCGGAGCAGGATTGCCTAGACCATATCACACAGGAACGCGTCCAGGCGGGTTTTGAATGTCTCCAGAGAAGGAGACTCCACAACCTCTCTGGGCAGCCTGTTCCAGTGTTCAGTCACCCTCACCGTAAAGAAGTTTTTCCTCATATTTATGTGGAACCTCCTGTGCTCCAGCTTGCACCCATTGCCCCTTGTCCTGTCAAGGGATGTCACTGAGAAGAGCCTGGCTCCATCCTCATGACACTTGCCCTTTACATATTTATAAACATTAATGAGGTCACCCCTCAGTCTCCTCTTCTCCAAGCTAAAGAGACCCAGCTCCCTCAGCCTCTCCTCATAAGGGAGATGTTCCACTCCCTTAATCATCTTCGTGGCTCTGCGCTGGACTCTCTCTAGCAGTTCCCTGTCCTTCTTGAACTGAGGGGCCCAGAACTGGACACAATATTCCAGATGCGGCCTCACCAGGGCAGAGTAGAGGGGGAGGAGAACCTCTCTTGACCTGCTAACCACACCCCTTCTAATACACCCCAGGATTCCATTGGCCTTCTTGGCCACAAGGGCACATTGCTGGCTCATGGTCATCCTGTTGTCCACTAGGACCCCCAGGTCCCTTTCCCCTATGCTGCTCTCCAGCGGGTCTGCCCCCAACTTGTACTGGTACATGGGGTTGTTCTTGCCCAGATGCAGGACTCTACACTTGCCCTTGTTATATTTCATTAAATTTCTCCCCGCCCAACTCTCCAGCCTGTCCAGGTCTCTCTGAATGGCTGCGCAGCCTTCCGGTGTGTCAGCCACTCCTCCCAGTTTTGTGTCATCAGCGAACTTGCTGACAGTGCACTCTATTCCCTCATCCAAGTCATTAATGAATATATTGAATAGTAATGGTCCCAGTACTGACCCTTGAGGGACTCCGCTAGACACAGGCCTCCAACTGAACTCTGTCCCATTGACCACCACTCTCTGGCTTCTTTCCTTCAGCCAGTTCACAATCCACCTCACTACCCGATCATCCAGACCACACTTGCTCAGTTTAGCTGCGAGGATGCTGTGGGAGACCGTGTCAAACGCTTTACTGAAATCGAGATAGACCACATCCACAGCTTTACCATCATCTATCCACCGGGTTACGTCCTCATAAAAGGCTATCAAGTTGGTTGAGCAAGACTTCCCGTTGGTGAAGCCATGCTGAGTGCCCCTAATGATCCCCCTATCCTTGATGTGCCTAGAGACAGCACCAAGAACAAGTTGCTCCATCACCTTTCCAGGGATGGAGGTGAGGCTGACCGGTCTATAGTTACCCACGTCCTCCTTCTTGCCCTTTTTGAAGACTGGAGTTACATTCGCTTTCCTCCAGTCCTCAGGCACCTCTCCCGTTGCCCATGACTTAGCAAAGATGATGGAGAGTGGCCTAGCAATGACTTCCGCCAGCTCCCTCAGCACCCGCGGGTGCATCCCATCAGGGCCCATGGATTTATGGACGTCCAGATTGCTTAATTGGTCCCTGACCCAGCCCTCATCTACCAAGACAGATTCCTCCTCTATCCTGACTTCTTCGGGGGCCTCAGGGGTCCGGGGCTCCTCAGGACAGCCTCCAGCAGTATAGACAGAGGCAAAGAAGGCATTCAGTAACTCTGCCTTCTTTTTATCCTCTGTCTCCAGGGCCCCCACCTCATTCATCAGTGGGCCTACATTGCCTCTAGTGTTGGCTTTACCTGCAATGTATTTGAAGAAGCCCTTTCTGTTGTCCTTGACCTCTCTTGCAAGGTTTAATTCCAAGGAGGCCTTAGCTTTCCTAGTTGCCTCCCTACATCCTCTGACAACAGACTTATATTCCTCCCAAGTGGCCAGCCCCTCCTTCCATGATCTGTACACTCTCTTCTTCCACTTGAGTTTGCCCAGCAGTTCCCTGTTTAACCATACAGGTCTCCTGGTACCCTTCCTTGACTTCCTACCTGTTGGGATGCTCTGATCTTGAGCTCGGAAGAAGCAGTCCTTGAATGCTAACCAACTATCTTGGGCCCCCTTACCTTCTAGTACCCTGTCCCATGGGATTTCCCCTAGCAATTGCTTGAAAAGGCCAAAGTTGGCCCTCCTGAAGTCCAGGGTTGCGATTCTGCTAGCTATTCTGTTCCTGCCACATGAGATCCTGAACTCTACCATCTCATGGTCACTACAACCAAGGCTGCCCTCAACCTTCACCTCTTCAACCAGACCCTCCTTGTTAGTGAGGATCAGATCCAGCAGCGCTCCTCTCCTAGTTGGCTCATCCACCATTTGCATCAGAAAGTTATCATCAATGCACTGGAGGAACCTCCTGGACTGAGGATGGCTGGCTGAGTAGGCCTCCCAGCAAATATCAGGGTAGTTGAAATCCCCCACGACAACCAGGCCCTGTAATTGAGAGACTGCTCTCAGCTGCCTGTAGAAGGCCTCATCACCCTCCTCATCCTGATCCGGTGGCCTGTAATAGACACCCACAACAGTATCACCCCTGCCAGCCTGCCCCTTAATTCGCACCCACAAACTCTCAACTCTCTCCTGATCCGCCCCTGGACAGAACTCAATACATTCTAGCTGCTCACTCACATAAAGAGCAACTCCACCACCTCTCCTTAGTGGCCTGTCTTTCCTGAACAAGACATAGCCATCCATGACCACATTCCAGTCATGCGAGGCGTCCCACCAAGTCTCTGTAATTGCCACTAAATCATAGCCCCCCGACCGAACACAGATTTCTAACTCCTCCTGTTTATTCCCCATGCTGCGTGCATTGGTGTACAGGCATTTCAGGGAGCGAGCTGGGCACACCGATTTCACCCCAGGGGGATGGGAGGCCTCCTGGTCTACCTCAACACTAGAGCGTTGCCCCAGTGGTGCAAGCCCAGCTACTACCCCATCCCCCTTCGAATCTAGTTTAAAGCTCTCCGAATGAGCCCTGCTAATTCCTGTCCCAGAACCCTTTTGCCCCTACGACATAAACCTTTCCCATGCATTACCGTCACGCCTGGTGTCTTATAAAACCAGCCATTATCAAAGAACCCAAAGCCCTGCCTGTAGCACCAGTCTCATAGCCAGACATTAATAGAGAGAATCCTACTATTCCATCCCATGTCATCACCTGAAAATGGAAGGAGGGAGGAGAAAACAACTTGTGCCCCAGACTCTTTCACCAACCGTCCAAGGGCCTTGTAATCTTTCTTCATCCCCCTCAGACTACGGGATGCAGCTTCTTCCCCACCTGTCTGGAAGATCAGCAGGGGGTAGTAGTCTGTGGCCTTCACCAGGTTGGGGAGTTTCCTGGTGATATCCCTGATTGGGGCTCCAGGCAGGCTGCAGACCTCCCTGCGATGGGGGTCAGCTCTGCATATTGGGCCCTCAGATCCCTTTAGGAAGGAGTCTCCAACCACTAAAACTCTTCTCTTCTTCCTTGTGGAGGAGGTAGCTATACGCCTGTCAGGTTTTTCTGACTGTGGTGGGACCTCTGATATAGGTTGCCTCTCCACCACATCCCCATTGGACCGGCTGTATTCCACTAGGGCTTCATATCTATTGCTCAGAGGCACCTGTGGAGGCAAGGTAGGCAAGGAGGGCACTCGTCTTTTGCCACGGCCATAGACTTGCCTCCACTCACTCCTCTCCTCTAGGTTATTGTTTTCCACCTGAGAGGGGTAGAGTACAGGGGTCCCTCGATCCTGGGAGCTCTCCGGCAGGTGCTCCCATTTTTGTTGCAGGGAAGGCAGAGCCTGGCTCCACCAGTCTATCTCCATTTCAGCCTCCCGAATGCTCCTAAGCCTTTCTACTTCGGCTTGAAGTCTTTCAACCTGGCTTTGCAGCTGTGCCACTCGGCCGAGCAGATCATCTACCTGCTCACAGCGCACACAGCCCCCTGACACCACAGAGACGCTGTAGCATTCCCTGCAGCCTGTGACCTGCACCATTGCCTCCTTCCGTGGGAGCTCTGTCTGGGTTGCCACATCCATTTTGGTCTTCTTCTGCCGGGTAGATACCATTGTTCTTTCACTGAGCTGGGAAATACCTGTTGGTGACACCCCTGGTTCACAGCTCCTTGGCGCCTTCCTCGCCTTGTGCACTGGGAGGGAGTCAGCGCCCTCCCCAACGAGCTGCAAACTGCTGCGGCCTCTCCTGCCCTGGGACACACACAGTCACTGCTGACTCCTCCTCTCCCCTCTGGGCAGGGACTAGTCCCTGTCCTCCCGGAGGCTTTTTATCACCCAAACAACAGGGGGTGGTGCGTTTAAATCGCCCGCGATGCCTCCGGCTACGCCCCCTCCTCTCCTGATTCGTTGCTGGGAACCTCCGGGTCCGGGGTGGGGGGGGAAGCAGCTCGGGGCTGATGCTCGGGGGGAGCTCGGGGGGGGCCCAGAGTACGAAAACCGCCCGGTTACAGCCCGATGTCGCCCTCGCCCCCGCACTAACCTCAAGTCGCTGCCGCCGCTGTCGCTGCTGCCGCCGCTGTCAGCTGAGTTCTGAGTTCTGGATTTGTTTTTGGTCTGTATTTCATAAAGGCAAGAGACTTGCATAATCCCAAGGCCTGTCTGCCTATTTTTTCCCAGTATCCCCAGGTAACCTCGAACAAATGTAGCTGAGATGCCTCAGATGTACTGGAGTTCCTGTAAATTTACTGACAATCAGTGGCTGGGCAGAGAAGAGAGACCCGTATCAGTGACCCTGTCCATGGAAAGGGAGGCCAAGCTCACCTGGTGGGAGCTTGGTTTGATGGCAGATGACATGACACTCGACACATGTACCAGCCACCCCTTGGCACGTGGGCACAGGTGGGGTGGCCATGCCACCGCCTGCCTCTGGCCCAGCAGCAGCATCGCTGGCAGCAAGATTTAGTGGGCCAGGCAGCTCAAGGGAGGTTGGGAGCCTCGTTTTATCCATTCCACCACTCAACAGCTTGTTTCCTGATGCTTTCAAAAAAGTGGCAGCTTGCGGTGCATGAAAAGACAGTAGTTCCTTTTCCTATGTTCATGTGATATTTCTTCAGACTGTTTTCGCAATTACATTTTTAGTAGCTGTTTCTCTTTCATTTTCCTCTCTCTTTGGGTTTAACTGCACTCATGCTACTGCAGTTAAGAATCACTGGCTGTTTAATGGTTCACCCTTCATTTTAAGCAGCCACGTTTGGAGTATCGCTTGTCCATAGGCCTTTGCCACATCCTCGATGGCTGACAGCTAACGTCCTGGGCTTGTTCGGGGGCTCTGTCACTTGTACAGACAGAGCAAGTACAGATCTGGGGGAAGGCACCAGGAGAGTAAGTGCAGCAGGATCTGGGATGGAAGAGTTTGCCTCAGAGTAGCTGAGGATGTTCCCCAGAATATGCAGTCCAAGCAAAGGGAGTATCATGGCCGTTTTTAAAGTCCTTGCTTTGAGCTAAGCCTGCAGTGATGGGCTAGAGGTAACCCTCTCCTTGCTCTCTTTCTTCCAGTCCCATTTTCAATGTGTTATACACAGCCCTCCCCTTCTCCTCCCAACCCTCGGCACAGCGTGGAGCAGAGGTGGTACATGGTGCACCACATCACACCCACGGGCACCAGTCCTGGCCAACGCTAAGTGAGGCTGATGTTGCAACAGACTGCTGATAACTCGCTTCTCTGGGTCAAGTCACCTGTGTCTCACTCTCTCACTACATTCACCAAACATGTAAGCCTGGGGGAAGCACTCCTCACCAAGCATTCACCAGGAGGCTCTCAAGTGAGCTGGAGTGGGAACAAAACACCATTACAACTAAGGGTTTGATATTTCTCACTAAAACAGCCATAAGCTGGGCGGGCGCATGGAAGGTGTGCATGGACACTGAGAACGCTCAGGTATGGATGCTCGGAGCAGGATGAACATTTCTAGAAAGCAGAAAAGCACCAAAACGTTCAGATGCCTCTAAGCCACCCACAAGGAGCATCTGCCACGGGCTCCAGCAGCCAATGCTTTTGCTTTGCTCCTGTGCAGGCACAACTGGGACTCAAGTAGTCCCAGTTCAACACATGCTTGAAAATAACAGTCTATTTGCTTCAGCTCCCCAGTGTCAAAGTAAGGCAGTGAGTTGTCATCTTTCCTAGGAAATGAGGGGAATTTGCTAATTTGTGCATTACCTGACATTTTGTTACCTGACCTTTGGGGCTGCAGGTGACTGGACTGGTTTGACTCCCATATCAGGGGGAGCAGAGTCTCTCTCAGCTGGGAGGAGAAGCTGTTGAGGGGCCAAGGACCACCCCTGTGGTCATCTCAGTGCGTAGGAGAGCTCCTGCTCCATTTTCATCCCAGCTCTTCTCTTCCTCCACTCACTGACTTTGTTTCTTTGCAGACTCGTACAAAGGGGTTCCCCAAGGGGAAAGAAGTCAACCTGGCATGAGGGACAGAGGCAGCTCTAGGGTTCTAAATCGATGCCCTTACAAGACACAAAAATGAAGTGGTTTTGTGTATGAATGCTGCAGCATTCAGTGTATGAATGCTGATAACGTGGATTTGGGCCTTCAGAGAGACCAAGGTGCTCAGCCAGAGACCCACCATCTATTTTCCACACTTGTTGCGCCCTGCCCTTTCGTTGGGAGAAATGGGACAGAAGCCAAGCATGTTAGATGTTAGATCCTGCTCCAGGCACCTCTTAGGGCTCTCAGTCAAATTCCTCTTGCTTTGGAGGAAGGTCTGCTCCCCCTCCTCCAGGGAGTCATTGAAATCCTCTTCCCATCAGATCACTTTCCAGCCCCGGGGTCTGAAGTCCCTCTTGACACATCACCTCTCTCTTCAGTCCTTTCACCAACACTCAGCCCTTTTGTCTCTCTCCTTCCCTTCCACTCTCCCCCTTTTTTGGGTAAAACAGGGTGACCAAACAATTAGTGCTAATTATTCCTCCAGAATTGTGCTGCAAAGGACAATTTCACAGGAGGCAAGAGGCCAATTAACATTTTATCAGCACTGGAACAGTCTCCTTTTGTCCCTGGGCATGACCCCTGCTGCTTATCTTGTGTCAGCTCTGACTCTTCGAGCAGATTTAAGTCACTAGAACATTTGAAACTAACTCATTGCAAAAGAAAAAAAAAACACCAGAAAAAACCCCAACCCTACAACCAACCCTTAAGAGGGAAGTGGTCAGGACTGCATGGGCTGGAGAAGAGGAGAAAGCCGTGAGGACAAGGGAAGAAGGGAGCAGGAAAGGGGAATGGTCCTTCTCAGCGGCAGCAAGTCACTGGGTACGTTCAGCTGCCGGTGGAACCACAAACGGTCAGTCAGTGCCCTCTAAAGGATGGCTGGGCAGGGTCACGCTCCCAGTCTTCTCCGAAAACACCAGGTTTGGCCATGTTGGCCTTCCTGACTGCAACCCAAAATGCACTGGAAGCCACAGCCACCACAAAATGCACCTGAACAGTTATTACGATATACAGAATCACAGAATCATTTAGGTTGAAAAAGACCTTTAAGAACATAGAGACCAACCTAACAATGGCAGTACCCTACTTCCCACCTCTGACAGGTAAGAGCATTATTATAAGGCAGTTATTAATTCCCAGTATGATCCCTTCGAACTGAGAGGAAAAACTCTGCTGTGGCATCAGCAGTGGAGAGGGGAACAGGGTCAGCTTTGGCCAGAAAGCCCACGTCATGCTATGGGCAAGCTGGCTGGCTCTTTTCACAAGTGAGGGCCACAGTTTGATGATACAATAAATTCAGCTGTAATGTCCTAAAATTGGGTTAAAAGCAGTGTGTGACATGAAGCACGCACTGATATAAACTCCTCATGGTGGATCAAATTCGTCCAAACAATCATGATGGTTTTACTTCATACTAGAAAGCTTTCTGCAGGTTCTGTCATCACGTGTCCAGGCCAGGGTTTCACGGCACCTCGTACAGCTACCTCAGAGGTTTTGTCATCTGTTCCTTCTTGCTCTCCACCTGCCCCTTTATCCTGGTGTGACCACCTTCCTTCAAATGCAGAGCCTTTCAATCCTGTTTGTACTTTCTCTCTGGGCACCTGCTATATGTGGGTCTTTTCCTGCCTCAGATCTCAGGTCTTGTGTCTGACTGCTCCAGATGTTTGCCCAGACCCTCCTGCAACCGATGCAACGGTTTCAAGTCACCCTGGAAAGGCGAGTGCAGCACAGAAATTGCACTGGCAGTGGGAGAGGGGAGCCTGGCAAGCGGATTTGCAAGGTCCTGAGGTGGGTGCAGCATTATGGAGCCGATGACAGGCATAGACCAAGGTGAGGAGAGTTCAATCAAGCCAGCACAGACTCACTAGGAGCTCATTCAAGTATGACCCTCATTTTGAGGGTTCCATAAGGGCTTATTGTCACCAGCCAACTCCTCATGCTGTGCATGAGCAGTGTCTCCAAGCCCTGCACACGCCTTCCTCAGCAGGCATCCTTCCCACGCCACACTGCCGCCGCAGACACCCCTCAGTGCAGCAGCACCCGGCTGCAGGAGGCACTGAGTGGCCACACACAGAGACCGGCCCAGCCCCGCCAGCCACCCTGCCTCTCTCCGTCCTCTCCCTGGCTCAGTCTCATGCAGGTCTGTGAATCATATTCTACTTCAGTTTTGTTTTGCCTTTTGTTTTTCCTCTTTGTACTTCTGTTTTCAAACGGTCCTTGCACTTTTCTTTGGCTCACCATGTGAATTGAGATAATTGGTTACAGGCTGCCAGGTCCTGCAGGGCCATGCTAGAGGAGCTGCAGGCTGACATTTCAGAGCCAGCGGGGTTTCGGCACTGGGTTAGAAGATGCCAGGCTAGTGATTCGAAGGTGGCAGGACTATGATAAAACGGTTAGAGGGTCTGGACTGAGACCTGTGAGAAGTTTAGGGGAAAGCATCATCCATGGAGTAAGAAACACAGAAATAGGTCCTGCATACAGGCAATCTCAAGTCATAGTGAACAGCTAAAGGACTTTATGTAGAGAAATTGGCCAAAGCATCCTTTGCGATTTGGTCCTTCCAGTTCTCACGGCAAGTGAATGAACTGCATCTGGTCCAGTGAAAGTCCACGTCTTCTCTCAGACAACATACTCTTATGTTACCACCATCAGCCTTTCGCAAAGGGAATATACACACAAAATCCCCGCAACGCAAAAGGACTGGCATCCCATTGTGCACATGGTGTGCACGTGGCAGAGCAAGAGCAACTCGCTCTGGCATAGGGAGTGGCAGATCAGCACATGCTGGCATAAAAATCACTATCATGTAGAGGTGCTAATTTAGCAATGCCCATCCGAACAGATTACCTGTTCATGCCAGAGCTCACTCCAGTCTGACCCACTCAGGGAGCCAGCACCACAAGACCAGTGTGAACACTTTCCAATGCATACCCTGCAAGAGAGACATGGCTTTGTTAGGAGATAGGAGTTGAAAAAAAACAAAGACAAGAAAAAAAATGTTCTCCACTTCCGCCGGGGATAGAACGAGAAGGAACTGCAAAAATGGGAACCTGGGTCAGGTATCAGGAAAATAATTTCCAAGTTAAGGAGAGTAAGGCCCCAGAACAGACTGGCTTAGAGATTACTGAATTGCCATCCTCAGAGGATTTCTGTGAAAAAGCTTGAAAATTCTCGGTCGGGATGATAGAGTGTTCTCACTTGGGGAGAGAACAGACTCGGACACTTGCCATGCTTCCTTCCTGCCTCTTTTTTCCCCCCACAATTCTGCATCTTTAACAGTCTACAATCTTATAATCTAGGTGTCTGCAGAGAAATATGGCAACAACTCTGTTTCCCCAAGTAAACAACACTTACCAGTCACTGTGTGGCACTTTGAGGACACTCAGGAACAGCAGCATGATACTCAAATATTTTTGCTTCAAGTATTTCCACTCTTAAGGAAGACATACTGTAGCTACTATGAAGGGAGCAAGCCTCAGACTTAAGCAATTCTGATTGCAGCTAGTAGAGGGCTAGTAAAGGGCAGAGGGAGAAACACTAATCTGTTTTTCACCATACCTTCACTTGGCGGTTTCTAGGCGAGGAGTGTGGACTGTATCTGGCAGAGGAGGACAGGGAAACAGAGCAGAGGCCGTGGCTGAGAGAAGGTGGCTGTATTAGGGACAGGGATAGAGCAGCACAAAGCTCATTCTCAGGAAAGGAAGAAAGGATGAGACGAGAACCAGCAGAACCAGGAGCAGCCGAGCCTGTCCCACAGGGCAGCCAGAGACAGCCAGGCATGGACTCGCCTGCTCCTGCATTGCACTGCCCCTCTCCGCCAGACAGAGCCTTCCCAGAGCAGCTCCGTGCCCAGTCCCACGCCCCGCTCTAGGACCTCTTCCTCTGCCCATCCATCTTTTCAACCCTGATAGCACCACCCAAGACTTAATACTTAACCAGTTCTTAGAGTGAGGACTGGGAGACAGAGTATACTTTTGAGGAGGTATGAGGGAGAAAATGCTGCTATATTCCTGACCAAACTCAGCTCAGTACCTTCCAGATCCCTCAGCTGCAACTGGCATCAGAGAAAAGAATCCCACCGCACCAACCTGTTGCTTTGTTTGCTTCAGCCACATTATAAAGTTATTAACTATTACTTTTCCCATGTCATGACTGCCTGACACTTCTCTCCCTGTTTGTTGCCAAAATGACTTCTCCTTCACAAGTTCAGTAAACAGACATACAGTTCTTTGTATGAGTGAAGAATACTCATCAAATAGCCCCAGAAATAAGGAAGCAAAACTTTTGCCCATGTTCAAGAAGATTCGGAATACAGAGCTCTGAGGTCTCGATGTAGGTTTTTTCGCTTTTTTCTTTTTATTAAACAAATTACTCAGAATTTGGGGTTGGCTCTGCTCAAGAGATTATCTAGCACTGAAAAGCCTATCTGGACTAAGTAGCCTACCAAAAGCAAACAGCGTTATCAGTGAGGCACTCAGTTTAAAGAAACCGGCCCTCCCCTTCAAAAGGTATGTGTCTTTCCTTATCTCTTTACACAGACCATCAAGGTTTTAGCGTTCACAATGCAATTTTAGCACATGGCATTGCTCTGTAGCTAAACAGAAAAGGAAAACACTGAGATGTGAAAAAGATCATGCAGTTCCTGAACTCAGAAACACAGCATGCATAGTCTGAACAATAAAACTTTCTTTTTAAAATCAACTATCAGCTGTTTTATTTAAAAAAATAAATTAATCTTCAGTATTAGCACTTTTCAGGTACAATTTAAAAATGCTTCTTTTGGCTATCTACAAAGCTGGGTTTGCATAATTTCTAAGTTTAGTGCAATCCATCGTGTATCAAAAAGTCGTAATTCCTATGCAACAGAAAGGAAATTTATTGAAGTCTGAACACATTTCAATAACTTCCCTATTTCCATGACAGCCTAGAATAAAAAAAACAATTGCATTCACAAATCATAATACCATTGGCAAAAAAAAAAGAAAAATCCTGTATCTGCTTAGAGCTTTAAGTTACAAAGGATCTTTATTTAACTTTGGTAGAACTTACGTTTAGAAAACACATATCTATGTAGTCCAAAATATTAATCAATTGCTGTTAGTGAAAAATACTGTGTAAACTTTGCTCTTTTTCCTGTTTGTTTAGTAGTTCTATAAACATTTAGCTGAAAGGAGGCAATGATAAGACGATAGGGTAAGTCATCTTATCTGGATTGCGAAATACTTCAAAGATTTGTAATGAAGGAATTATTACCCCTCATTCAATTCCTGTTTGGCTTAGGTTCCCTGAAGCTGACAAAGGAAACAGTGAGTTACGTCTTCCAGCGAAATCTCAAGCCTGGGGTTTCAAAAAAAGCAGTTTCTGTTAAGAGGGCCAACTTCTAGGCCCAGCCACGCATGTGTAACACCTGCAATGACAGGGCACACGCTGGGTCCGGGCAACAAGCCCAGCTGACGAGACAAGAGTCCCACAGCAACTTTTATCAGCCACCATGTAGAATTTGGGAGCCACAGAGTTAAAATAGATCTTGGAGAGACCCAGATGAGAGTATCAGGTAACAATAAGGGCTCTGCTGCCAGGATCCCTTCTGGACCCCAAACCTCACTCAGGGCTCTGGACTGCAGTTCTGGGCAGGCGATCAGCAGAACTGAGCACACAAGCATCAAAGTCCTTTATGAGATTTAATCCTAAATGACTAGCAGAATTTCTCAGCACCAGAATCTAAAGCTTAATGCAAATCTTGTGCCTCAACAACAAAACCATTCTTTCTTTTTGCCTTAAAACACTTAGGCCACATCTTGAAAAGTAAGTTTAATATGTTTGTTATAGAAGGACAAGATAATTATTTTGGGCACCATTAGCTACCTACACCTACCTCCTACTGCGAAGGTTTTTTTTGTTACAAAGGATATCCAAATTTCTGGTTTAACGCTTTGTGACAGTATGGGGGTGTAGAGGGAGTGGACAGCAAAACTTTTACTAACTGCTACATCCTTTCTTCACGTCAAAGCAAAAGGAGTGCAATCTACGAGGACAAGACCCAAGAAGCATACTATTTTGCTGAAAGAAGAAATACTAGGAATGTTTAATTAGAAAGCTTCAGTGCTTTTGAACAGTAATTTGAACTTTGCTGGCTATCCATCTCAGGTTAAGAGTGCATTTTTACTGCCCTAATCGCATTTAGTGTTAGAAAACTCTGAAGTCATATGTTGTTAACCAGCTAAGAGCAAGATCACTGACAAGTCTCTCTCTACTGAACAAAACTTGCGATATTTTTTTTTTTTAATTGGGCTAGAGAAGAAGTGCCCTATCATGCTCTAGGCTCTTTCTTGCCATCATTCAGGAGCGCTGAAGACAGAAACGGAGTGACCTAACTCACATGAAAGAGCAAGAACATGCCTAAGCAAGAAAAAACATGTAAGAATATGCCCAGGTGGCAACGACAGAGAAGTGCGAAAGAAACAGCAGCAGGAAAAGGACAGTCTGAAAAAGCAGGTATGCTGAAGGACAGAATCGGGTAAGGAAGAGAGAGAGCAGAAATAGGAACAGTAGACAGTACATCCTAGGGAGGGCATTATAAACCAGTATTGAAACTAGAGATTCAACCCCCCTATAAAAATCACAGTTTAAATTTTAACAAACACATCAAACCTCACTATAAGATACTGTTGACCCTGGCTGTTCACTTAACTCGTCCAACAGAAGTAACCATTGCTACAGCAGGGGCAGCAGAAGAGGACGCATTCGTCAGCTGCTTCAAACACAAAGTCAGTGTCTCAGTTTAATACACCAGTGCGGGGTGGGGGTTGAACGAAGATGTCATATTTTGCCACGAAACAGATGGGGAGAGATGCCAGTTCTGCTGTGGGTTTGGTGACCTCCACCAAGAGGCAGTACAACTGCAGCAGCTGCTGAACGCAAGTGGAATCCTTCACATGTGACAGCAAAATTCCACACATACTCCCTCCTACGGCTCTATTTAAACCCGAGATGGAAAATGCTGATGAAAATAATAAAACAGGATACAAAAATGCAGACAATTCTTCCTCTTTCTGTTGAAACTACATAAAACCAAACAAACAAAACAAAACACCACCCACACAGAGAAGAAAACTACATTAAAGAGTTGTTACCTCCAAGACTTTTGCAAATCTAAGGTCTGGTTCCTTGCCTTACATTGGTATTAATTTGTTTAGCAGGAATGAAGCACATTTGATTTGATCCTGTTCTTTCGTGAAAATCTGAAACACATTTAATTAGTTGGTAATAAAAAACCCACAGAATTTTAAGAGATAGGAAAACCTTTTCCTTTTCTGTGAAAGGCTTCATTTTGTTAGGACTGGAGAAGCTAGCTAAAAATAAACCAGCAGTATGCTTGTCACAGGTTTTCTAAAATCCACACTATTGCTTCTTCTCTCTGAAAAATTCTTTGTACGGCATAATCCTTTGATGAGCTTCTACGGGACATTATGGCCTTACATCACCCCAGTCCCCCCAAACTGCCTAAAATAATAGCAGATACCATACACACACATTAGAACTACAAAGATGGTGAGCCAACGCCAGATTTACTATTCAATCTACAACGAACACTTAACTCGTTTTAACACAAAATACAGCAACAAATACCATTAAACTTAAGGAGCAACCAGAGCAGAACCGAAATGCTCCGTTTCCGCCGAAACCAGCTGTGCCAGTTTATTGACAGTCCTTCTCCGGGAGATGCAGATTTGAATTTTCCTCCAGGTTTTTACTTCTTAAGCAAAATCCACGATCCCGAAAAGGTGCAGTTCTGGTTTGCACAGCTCGGGGGGGGCGCGAAAGGCATCGCTGGGCTCCTCGTGAGCTTCTGAATGCTGGTGGGAGCACACCGATCCCGTGAAGTGACGTTACCCAGTGCCCTTGAAACACAGAATCACAGACAATAAACAAACTTCCGAAGGAGGCCTGAGCCGTGCACCGGCAGCAGTAAGCTCTCACTAACTTTTAACAGCACGGCGGCGGCCCCGAGGACTGAGCCCCGCCACCCACCAGCCGATACAGGGAGGGAGGACGCCCGTTTCCCGTGCGGCAGCCGGAAACCCTCGCACGGAAGGGTGGAGGGGGGACGGGACGGACTCCCCCGCCCGGGCAGGCCCAACCGTTACGGCAGCACCGCGCCGGGGCGGGAACGTCACCCCCGGGCGTCACCTCCGCCCTCCCCGCCGCGGCGGAAGCGCCCTCCCGCGCATGCGCCGCGGGGCCGGCCAGGCCCATCCCTTTCCGGCCGGCACGCGACCTTCCTTGCCTGCCCGCGCGCGCGCGCGCGAGCGAGCGAGCGAGCGAGCGAGCGCCGCTGGCGGCAACGCCTGCGCGGGCGGCCAGACGAGCGCGCGAGACGGGGCGGGGCGCACGCGCACGGCCGCTCGTCGTTGAGCTCCTCCGTGCGCACGCGCCCTTTGACCCGTCCGGCTCCCCGCTGCCCCTCCCCCCGCCGCGCACATGTGCTCTCACGCTGGCGCATGCGCCCTGGCGCCGAGCCCCACCACCCCTCCCCTGTGACGTCCGGATGCGCAGACGCGCTCCCGCCCGGCCGTTTCCACGCATGCGCCAGAGCCGCCGTTTCGCCCCCCGCCGGGCGCCGGCGCTGCGCGTGTGCTCTCCCTCCCCCGCGGCGGCGCCTCGCGCGGTGGTGCGCTGTCGGTGCGTGGCGTACGGGCGATAGGGGCGGGGCGGGTATATATAGTGCGCGGCCGGGGGCGGCGGCCTCCCCCCTTGTCCCCCGGCCGCCGTCGGAGCTGTGTGCCGCAGTGCGTGTGCTCCGGACACCCGGACACGCCGGCCCGGCCCCGCCGCACCATTTATTACTAAAAATATTAAAAAAGCCAAAAAAATCCAAAAATCCTAAAACCTTTCAAAAAAAAATAATCCTTCCCTCTTCAATCTCCCGTCAACCTTCTGCAACCGGCCGGTTTTGATATAAAATAACCCTGTGAAAGCGAAGCCCCCCGGACCCGGCGCAGCCGAGAGGAGACACAGAGCGAAGCCCGACCCCCGCCGAGGCCAGTAGCCGCCGCCACCTTCGCCAGGCCCGGCACGGAGTGAGCCAGACCCCCCCCCCACGCCCTTTCCACTCGCCGCTCCTGCGCATCCGCCTCCGGCGTACCGTCTCCGCCGCGCCGCCACCGCCGGCCCCTGCTCTCACGGACCGCCGGGCCGCCGCGGCCTCCTCGCCTCGTCAGCGCCCTACCCCCCCTTGCCCTCCCTGCGCCGGGAGACGGCGGCAGGATGAACCCCAGCGCCCCCAGCTACCCCATGGCCTCTCTCTACGTGGGGGACCTGCACCCCGACGTGACGGAGGCCATGCTCTACGAGAAGTTCAGCCCCGCCGGGCCCATCCTCTCCATCCGCGTCTGCAGGGACATGATCACCCGCCGGTCGCTCGGCTACGCCTATGTCAACTTCCAGCAGCCCGCGGACGGTGAGTGGCCGGGGCGCCGGGAGGGGAAGGGAGGAGAGGAGGGAGCCGGGGTCGGCGGGCGAGGCGGCGTGAGGGGAGCGCTGGGGCGGCCGCCGGCGGAGGAGCCATGTTTCTCCCCCGCCCCCACCAGGGATCGGCGCGGCCCGCCCCACACCCCCCCAACCCCCCCCCCGACCCGGCCGCCGCCCCACATCCATTTTCCCCGCCTGGTCGCTGCCGGGACCGCGTTGGCGTTGCCGGGACGCGGGTAAACTTGGCGCCGCGCCGGCGGGGAAGTGTTTGCGGCGGGGCTGCGGCCTGGCTGACACGCGGCCTAGAGGAGGCCGGCGGCGCCTCATGGCGGCGGGGCGGGTTGGGGGGGACTGGGACTCTTCCGCACCCCGCCGCCGGGAACCGAAAGCCGACGCGCGGCCCCGGCAGCGGGCGGGGAAGGGCCCGGGCGCCCTCGCCGAAAGCCTGGGGCCTGGCGGAGCTGCCCCGGCCGGGCGGCTGCAGCTCCCGGGGCCCGCGGGGAGGGGGTGGGTGTGCAGGCGGCTTTTCCACAGGCTGGCGCGTCCGTGTGCTGCTGCATCGGGAATCCGGGATGAAGGCTAGTTTGAGGAAAACATCTCAGTCATTAGCACCTTTTAATAACTACGCAGGAGCTGGGTGTGTATGTGTGATTAAGAGGCCAAAAGAAGGAAGTAGGATGTACCAGGATGGCTTGGTAGTTTCATGGACGTCCAGCCAAAGCACAATACATTAAAACACGATGGCAGGTCTGTCATGTGTCGGGAGGGGATGAAATTACTTGGGCATCCTTTGCTTGCTCTTCACGTAGCAAGCTGTGTTCTGATCCATTTCTCTTTGCCGTAAACTCTCTGACATGGTGTTTCCCAAGTTGTGGTTTTATTAAACTTGAGTTACATGACATGTTGCTGGTTCTCTAAAGTTATGTCAGTAAAGAAACTTTCCATGTAATTCTGGTCAAGTTTGTGTCAAGTTTGGCAAACTGGCGTGTTCATTTGGAGGATATTTTGATAAAAGAACCAGATGTGACCGGTACTAAGTTTTGTGGAGTCCAATTAAAACAAAAAATAATTCGGCCAGCTAGAACATACTTGCTTTCAAGTACAGTTAACTAAACAGCTTTCTGTTATAATGGTTTTATTTTTCAAGCGTATGAAAGTGAGAGATTTGAATTACAAACTTTTCAGGCAACTAAATTAACTGGCTTTCAAAATTGGCTTTAGTATATAGCCATTATCAGATCAGACTTTGGTGTACCGATGATATTTGTATGTAAGTAGTAAAAGTCACTGTCTCATCGTTTTAATAGGTGGATCTTTCACCTGTTATCAGCTCTCTCCCTTCAGAGAGCTTTTAATTTATTCAGCCATTGTTTAGAATGAGACGATCTGAATGCTTGTTTCAATATACTTTGCTTTCATTCGATAAAAACCTATGGTACAGTTTGCTCTCAAAAAGAAAAATAAGAGGTTAGCAAAGTTCAGTACTGTGATATGGTAATGTCAAGGCAGAAGTTGAAGGTGATTCAAATACTTCTGCTCCCTGGTAATGTCAGAAGTCTGTAAGGGCCAGCTTTATCATTGTCATTAGTTGAGCGACATGTTCAACCCTGAATTTGTGACTTAAGTTTGTAATTTGTCAAATGTGGGAACAAATACAGCTTTTTCACCTGAGCAGTGCTTGCATTCAGAGTTTGAGACTGTGCCTCTTACAAAAATGCTGTTACTCCAAATGTTATAAGTATTTTTCAGACTTTGGGAAGCACACATCTTTCATTCTGCACCTAGTCCAGTTCAGCTAAAAGTATTTCTCATCTCTATCAAACTTGCATCTGGCACATATCTGGAAGCACTTGTTTAAAATATACTTAAATTATATTGTGTAATTATACTTTTGCAACATTTTTAGAATTTGATGTTCTTGGCAAATACCTAGAAAGCATTTGCTGATTTTTTTTTTCATAGATCATTCTATCCATTTACTGAAACCTTGACATAGGAGCTCTGAGGATGAATGGTTATTCTCACAATAATACTGGTTTCATTTCGATTCCAAACTAGCTGCCTTTTCTCGGTTTATCCTAATTCTTAGCTACATCTTGGGCTATGCTTATTAAAAAGCTAGTAACAGCTAACTTGGGTTTTGAAAAATCTTTGAAGGTGTGTTTGACATTACCAGCTGTCTGCAAACTAGGGATCTCAAAGCTCTTCCAAAAACTAATTAGGCCTGATGACACATCTGTGAGGTATGCACACATTTCATAGTTGTGACTTTCTGAATTTGAGTCATAGTCCCGAGTAAAACCCAGGCAATCTTGTTTCATCACTACACTAGAAATATTCTTGAGTAATCTGAGATTGCACTTCTCCCTTCAGATTTTTTTAATGGTTATGTTTCCAGAGGTTTATTATTTTATAGCTGTTGCTATGTACATTTAACAAGGTTTAGCATTAAGTGTATATTCCGTGTGATTTTAAAATTGTTACTAAAGTGGACTGTCCAGTTGCTCACGACTAAAATGGGAACTGGTGACTCATTCAATAAAAGCTCCAGCAGAATCAGCAGAAGTACAGCACCGGTAGTGTGTCCCACTTGGTAACAAGTTAACTGCTGAATGGAATAGCCTCCTGCAAACCCGCCTGCAGCCTTTTATGGCTGAAATGTAATGAAAGTAAGCCAGTTTTACTAGTTGTGAATTTTAATGAGTAGCTTGTACCTGGTTGCAGAAGTGTTCTAGTAATATTTTAAAATCTATTGTGGAATGACAATGTGGTGTTGGTTAAGCAGAAATCTTATTTTTTTTCCTTAAATTTCTTGTACTTCTGCTCTGTAGAAGAGATGAGGAGAGCTGTTGAGAGTTTCCGTTCTGTCCTTGTGGAGAAATTGCATTGGTCTAAGATATGTGCTCACTATTAAGTTGAGAGTGGTAATGTTTGCGAAGGCCAGCACGGACCCACTTTGAGTCAGATGTTTGGGAAACGTGTCCAGGGACACACGTTTTTGAGGAGTGTCAGGATTATTCTAGAAGCAATTAGCATGAATTAGAAAAGCCTCTTTTCTAGTAAAGGAAGCCCTGTTACTACTTCTGTAAATAATGAACTGTTTGTTGCAGGCACTTTTGCTGGTGCTGGCAGTAATAATTGTAATGACTTCCAGGGCAATACCGAAGTGTTAGATGTTTCTGCTGTGGCCAGTCTCACATCCACAGTTCTTCTTTTTTTTTTTTTGCTTTTTTTTTTTTCCTTTTGTAATGTAAAGCCTTCCAGTGCTTTTGTTTCTCATTATCAGTATCTAGGTTGTCTTGTTTCTCCTGCTTAATTTATATTAAAGTTTGTGAAAGCTTTGTTAACTTATTTAAAAGACTGGCAATGCTTATATTTTTTTGTGGCTTCAGCTTAAATCAGTTGTTGACTCGCTGTTGTCATGTGAATGTGGTAGTAGTATCAATAGATTATTTTTTTTACAAGAAAATGTTAGATGTCTGTCGTGTTAACTTCTACAGATGTCTTTCAGAGAATATAATCTTCAGATTCACTTGTAGTCTGAAAACGTGTCAAGAAAGGATGCAAAACGTGGTGTACCAGCTGAACTAGAGGCTGAGTGCAAATTTTCTTTGGCCATGATATCCAACAACATAGCTAAAGATAAAAGCAGCACTTAAAGATCAAAAACATAAAATAATGGTTTTCACAGTGTGATTGGCCCTTGGTCCTTCTCCTCAGAAAAGTAATTAACTGACATGGATACTGTTTTTAAACTAATACTAAACCGATTTCAGTCTTGTTAACATCACGTTGCTTTGCTATATGCAAATTGCAGTGAAGTGAATTAGTACCAATGGGTACTTCAGGAATTTATTGGGACTTTTTTCACTGTTCTTCCAGATGTACAGGAACAACAACAAAAAGGAGCTCATGTAGGAGATCATAAAATACATCTGCCATACTGGACAACTGTTGCTCTTTCTTGTTTAAATACCTTGTTGACTTGAAACATCACAGACATATATTGTTGCTTTGAAGGAACATATGAAAACTGAAGAAGTCTTGATACTTCCTTATTTAAATACACGGAGATCTTAAGTTCGGGCTTTGAAAAGTTAGTTGTGGAGTTCTACTGGAAAAACTGCTCCATTGGAGTAACAAAACCTGGTTTACGTTACTTCATTTTGCTGTTTTAATGCTCGTTCCTTCAGTGAGCTTGTATGTATTTTATCGTGTGAGCTTTTAATATGTATATATAATTTCAGATTTTCAAAATTAAGTACTAGTTTTAAATCTCTTTGAACTGTCCCTTGCCTGGAAGTCCATCACAGATCTTTTTTGTCACTGTGGAAGGAGTTGTGTGGAACAGCTGCCTGAACCAGGCTTGAACTCCAGCTAGCAAAGAAATTTTGTTGGTTTAGGGGTATTGGTGATTTAGGAGTTCTTACTTATGTTTGCAAAAGGCCTCATACAGGCACAAGCTGTACCCCTAAAAGCATTTTTATTGATACAATATACATCTACATGATGTGGGAGTGGCCAGCTGGTTTTCACAAATGTTAAAACTTTTATTCTTGTGGAATAGGTTGTAACTGCCATCACTCAATACATTTTCTCCTGTCACCGTACCATCTTTTCATAGTGGGGTCCAATCCTTCAGGCTACTGGGATTTCTACATGTTGTTCAGCTGACCTGTGCTCCTTCCTGTCTCCTAAGTGCAGCTGTTGCTGAGGAGTGTTTGCCAGTTTTTACTTGCATAAAACAGAGTGGGATTTATTTGGGTTTGTGTCTTGGTGGTAGTGCTGGACTAGTAAAAATTTTGTGAAGAATTGTACTTCAAATGCTGTTTCTGTGCTTATTAAGATAACTTTAGCGTTTCCTACTAATTCCATGATGTTTCTCCAGCTGAACGAGCTTTGGATACCATGAACTTTGATGTCATTAAAGGCAAACCAGTGCGCATCATGTGGTCTCAGCGCGATCCGTCTCTACGCAAAAGCGGTGTAGGAAACATCTTTATCAAAAACTTGGACAAATCAATTGATAACAAAGCTTTGTATGACACATTTTCTGCTTTTGGAAACATCCTGTCTTGTAAGGTTAGTGGAAAATTATTGGTGCATTTAATGGTTTGACACAGAACAACTCAATTTACACTGGAAACATTGCATGGGTATTACAGCAGGGTTTTTCTTTAATAGGTGGTATGTGATGAAAATGGATCCAAGGGTTATGGATTTGTACATTTTGAGACACAAGAAGCTGCAGAAAGAGCTATTGAAAAAATGAATGGTATGCTGCTTAATGACCGCAAAGTGTAAGTACATAAATACATAGTTGGGGATCAACAAACTGAAATTCATTTTACAGTGGACAAATACTTAAAGCTTACCTAGAAAAGGCAGGTTATTCTAAACATTTCTAATTTTAAAGAGGATTTAGAATTTTCGTGCTAGGAATACTATGAATTGTATCACCTGCCTATTCTAAAGGCAGAATAAGTTCAGAAAATGCTAATAATGGACTTGGGGCGGGGGGCAGAAATGTTGACTGACTTGTCTTTTAAGCCAATACAGTAATGAGGATTTGGGAACTTCTCTGGTTTTCTGATCTTACTGGCCTGAGATAAAATACAGTCTGTCAGGTGTTCTGAATAGTACTTACTTTATAAGAGTTGTGAGATAGGTATGTTATCCATTTTTTGGATGAAGCTTAAAGCTCTAGAGTTACGCAGTCCTGAACAGTGATCAGATTACACTAATGTTTTTATATGAATGTCTGTTAATAGGCATACCTAGGAAACAGGAGTAGAAAATAAAACTTACAGAAACATAATGTTTTAAACATTATCACTTCTATACTGTAGGAAAAAAAGGTTATTTGGTTACTTGGTTAGTGATAACCTAGGCTTGAGGAGGGGGACGAGTGTGCCTTACAGCTGTGCCTAAGGGATCATTATGGTATTTGTTATAGTTGCAAAGGAATAGCTCGGTAAATACTTGAGAGGGCTTGGAAGAAGGATAACAGAAAACAGCTTCAGCTTACCACCATGGACTGTTTTTACCTGTAGAGGTGGATAGATCAAGCCACATACAGGGAAAAATATTTTTTGAAACTTTAGTTTTCCTGCTTGTTCTGTGCTTGACTGGCATACTGTGGATCTTTTTACTCTGCTTCCATCTTTATACAACCTTTTTAAATTAGTAAAAAAAGGTCAGCATATAGTCATAAAAGCACGTGATTTATGTAAACTTTGGTAAAATACATCACGGGAGTTAATTTTGCTTTTAATTTCTATTCAGGCCAGGCAGTACTTCACTAACTCAAAATCTGCTGAGCACGTTGTACTATCATTCTTACCATCCTTGGTTACTATAAATCGGGTGAAGTTGAAGTTTGAGAATGTTGAGTTACTGTATACTACTTTATTGGATTTGTCAGATTTGGAACTATAAAGTTGAACAATCTAATAAAATTTGAGAGCGAAAGTCTACTACAATCAGAAATCAGTGTTAGCCATGTAACATTGGTACTAGAGCAGTTCCTTGCGTTGCAGAATGTTGTGTTCAGCTTCTGTTCTTTCTTTGTATGAACTGGCCTTTGGTGTTCCCAGCCAATTGGCAATGGTATTTGACTAAAGAGCAAGCTAACTATCTATTTCTTTATGCCTATTTAAAAAAGCAACAGCAAAAAAAAACCCCAAATAAAACAAACAAAAGTCTTACTTTGATATAGTCTAGAAAGGTGTGTAAGGGAGTGGGGGAGGTTAGTTAAATATCCCTTGCTTAAAAGCTGGATCTGAGAACGGTGACTGCTTACAGGCTGCCAAGTTTTTAGTATGGCAAAGGGATTATACTGATATCTAGAATCTCTGTTTAGCCACTAGTACTCTCTCCCATTGTCCAGCTCCTGTTGTCAAAGGCTGTTTTATAAAACTGAACGATCTCACCAATGGCTTGAAAGCATTTTGGTGCTAGTAACTGTGATAAGCACACTGACGTAGCAAAGGGTAGTGAAATTGTTTTTCTGATGGAGTTTTATCATAAATATTTCATGTAAAGAATTTCATGCCTATAATGAACAATGAGACTGATTAAGAAAAAAATAAGATGCCAGAGGATTAAAGTAAATTTTTAAATCTTGAGACACTTGCTTTAATCTACACTATTTTGTTCTCCTGCAACTAGATTTGTTGGAAGGTTTAAATCCCGTAAGGAACGTGAGGCAGAGCTTGGAGCCAGAGCAAAGGAATTCACCAATGTTTACATCAAGAATTTCGGAGAAGACATGGATGATGAGAGACTTAAGGAGCTCTTTGGCAAGTTTGGTAATGTCTTAAACTTTAAGTTATTATAAACATGAGTGAACTTCAACTTCTTGTATCTGTACAGTGCCTTATAATACAACGAATCAGCTGGCTGTCTGATGTTGATTTAAAAAAATAAAAAAAAGTACTGAAAAGTTGGTACTTAATTCCAGTTTCAGATTCAAGTGCAGTAATATCCACTGCAGAATTTTAAATAGGCAGAATAGTGTAATACAATCCTGCCATCAGAATTGTTTCTGATTATCTGAAAATAACGTGTCCTAAATAGTCTTTTGAATGGGTTTTGCAAAATTTTTTGAAGTTGCAAATAAAAGTGTTTTCTGTTTTAGTACAGATTGATGTTACGAATTCACTACAGGATACATGACAAATGAGTTTGCTATTGCTTTCATTGACCTGCAGACTTACCTTTACTCAGGGTATCTCTGCTTTCATTAGTCAGTTGCATTGTGGTGGTTGACCTAATATGAAATTACAAGGAACTTTTCCATTGGCAAGCTATTTGGTTCTGTCTTGATCCTCATTTACGCACAGGGCAGAATTATGGCAGGCGTATGATCATGATCTAGTAATTTATATGATGTGTCACCATCGAAAGAGGAAATGGCTGACTCCTTAATTCAGTTACAGATTCTTGTCCTGGTCTGTAGGGCACATCTATTTTATTTGCTGACTCAGCTGTTTTTTTTGTATTTTCTTTCCTTCGTGCTTTTGCTCTTCTCCAGTGGATATCATGTAAAGCAAGACAAAGCTTTGTACATGAGATATTCTATAGCAGCCCTAAGCAGCATTTACAGGAAATTCCTTTCCACTATTGAAGTATCTGTGGTTGAAACAGTAGTGAATTTAGCTGCTAATGCTGTCTCAATTGAGTTTGTGAACTGAATTTTTCAAAGGTTTTGAATTGCTGAACTGGGATGGCCTTTCACTGGGATAAATGGTTAAGCACATACCTAACAGGAAGGCCTCCTCTCCAGCTTTCAGTACCTGTTTCAAAGGATGGAAACACTAATGCTTTTTAAATGTTGTAATTTTTAATGAGAAGAATGATTTCATTCACTTTGAAGTGAAAGTCCTACCCCATTTTGGTTGAAAATACACTAGGAAAGAAATTCAACGTGGCAGACTTCGGCCCTAATGGCTGAAGTTCAGCATCAAGACAAATCAGCGATTTTATATGAACGGGTGATGCTTACTAGATACAAAGGACTTCTGCACCAATAATAGTAATACACGTGAAACAAACTAAATATTAAAACTTCTAAACAGGATGTTCAAAATGTGAAGAGAATACACTCTGTATACGAAGCGTAAGTATTTAATTCTATTTTTTAGGTCCTGCCCTAAGTGTGAAAGTTATGACTGATGAGAGTGGAAAATCCAAAGGCTTTGGCTTCGTTAGTTTTGAGAGACATGAAGATGCCCAAAAAGTAAGCTCTTGGACTTCATTTCAGGGATTCTATAGCTGAGACCCAAATAATATGTTTATTTAGCGACTTGAAATCTTGTGAATTCATTAAGGGGTTTTAATTGGTCAAGGAAACTGCAAAACCAGATGTGTGCTTCCTAAAAGACTTGGCGTAGTTTCTGTCATTTAGAATGCTTTTTTATGAGCAAATGTCAGTTGATTTGAGGAGCCTATTAAATTAAGATACTCTGAGACAGCTGGAACTAGTGTAGAAATGGGGGGTCTTGAATAATTTAATAACCTGCTGTAGTTGGGCTTAAAGGTCTCTGAGATTTGGACTCCCTCATGCTGGGCAACATACGAGCATAGTAAATTTATTATATCTGCAAAACCCAGATGAATCATTGGATCCAATTTGGTTGCACAGGACACTTGTGCAAGGCAGAAAGGATTGTGGTTTCAAACTTCAGCACTGCAGAGTCAGCAGGAAAGCTACTAGTTTTATGGAGCACATTTGGCACAGCTATGAGAAAATAGTCATAGAGCCCTGTGATGTTGCTTTTACTCTGAAGAGTGACTTTAGAAGAAGTGTCCTTTTAGTTCATGTATATGTCTGTAACATGCCAGTATGCTGCATGACTTAATTCTGTGTCAGCTTGTTGCTTTGATGTGTCAGTTGACTGTGGCATTAGGGACATAGCATCAGGAGAAAAACTCAGCACAGAACAAATCAGGGCAACAAACGAAGCTTGCTTTTCAAAAGGCATTTCTGTGATTTGTCAGTAGTGCAAGTGTACAAGCAAGAGATTAGAACAAATCCTGTCTGTCTTACATCTACATTGTTCAGTCTTGCATACATTCATTGATGAATTGTTTCTCTTACAGTAGTCAGAATCACATGTACAGTGTTTTAAATAACATAAAATTCTAATATCTCAGTAGGTCTGTTGTTAATGGCTTTGATTATGAAGGTATACAATGAACTGGTGACTTCTGGTTTTAAATTAATTTAATAAATCTGTGCCAGTTTTCACATATTAATAGTTCTAACTCAAAAGCTCATAAAGGGAAAAAAGTTCATATTTTCATACTCTGAAGTATTTTCTTGATGAAAGATTAAAAGTCTTTAAAAAGTGCCATATATACCAGCTGTAGCTTAACATACAGTAAAGAAAACCTGGTAGATACTATAGTTTCAGATGTTACTTTTAAAAACGGAAGTGTGTGAATTAGAGCTTCTCAATTTAATTTGCTTTCTTTTCTCTGCCTTTTGCAAGATAAGGTTGGAGAAATAGTTTCTAATTGTGTGACTTGATTATTTTATATCTTTTTCCCAACCTCATATAAGAAAATTTTTTTGCATCCCTTGTGACTTTTCTTTAACTGGACAGAAGCACACTCAGAAAGCAATTTCCGTTTTACTTTAAGCAGGGAAGTCTTGGGGTATTTTGTTTCAGCTAGTGATATTTCAGAAGGATTGGCTCTTTTTCTGGAATCCTTATGTAACTTTTTGTAATTTGAATTACATTTTTTGTATGCCTGAAAAACACTGGAATACAAAGTGCACTGCTAACCTCTTGTTTATTAATGAAGGCTGTAGATGAGATGAATGGGAAAGAGCTCAATGGGAAACAAATCTATGTTGGCCGGGCTCAGAAAAAGGTGGAAAGACAGACGGAGCTGAAGCGCAAGTTTGAACAAATGAAGCAGGACAGGATCACCAGATACCAGGTTCAGTTTTAATTCAAGAGGACTAACTTTATTCTATGATAGTTCTAGATTTACATGGACTATTTGCTTTCAGAAATAACTTGCCTTTTTTTTTAGGGTGTAAACCTTTACGTGAAAAATCTTGATGATGGGATTGATGATGAACGTCTTCGAAAAGAATTCTCCCCATTTGGTACAATCACTAGTGCAAAGGTAAAGCGAAGTTTATAGATTGTGCTCGTCCTTTCTTTGAAAATGAACAGTAATCCTTCACCAAGGAAGAATGATTTATCTCATTTACTAACAGATGTGACCCAGTCACTTATCACTGCTACTGTAAACTATATACGTGGAGATCTGCTTTCTCGATTTTTATACATCAAGGGTTAAACACATATGATCATCCTTTCTTGAAATAAACTGAGTAATGATATTAATGTGAGAAAAATGACACACATTTTTCATCTTCCACTGCAATAATGTGCTCATTATTACTTCACTGAGATTTTCATCTGTATTCAGTAAACAACTAGCTATTAATTAAACAATTATATTCCTTTTATAAATCAATTCAGTAAAACGAATCTGTGGTCTCACTTCTAGTAAGCTGAAAGAAGAAACTTAGCGAGTTGAGTAGATACGACATTCTCTTATTTTAAAACTAAAATTTTGTACTGACAGGTCATGATGGAAGGTGGCCGCAGCAAAGGATTTGGATTTGTATGCTTTTCATCACCAGAAGAAGCCACGAAAGCTGTCACAGAAATGAATGGTAGAATTGTGGCTACTAAACCATTATATGTAGCTCTAGCCCAGCGTAAAGAAGAGCGCCAAGCTCATCTCACCAACCAGTATATGCAGAGAATGGCAAGTGTAAGAGCAGTACCTAATCCTGTAATCAACCCTTACCAACCAGCACCTCCTTCAGGTTACTTCATGGCAGCTATCCCACAGGTACGTATAGAGATGAGTAACAATGTTTTGTACTGTGTATAAAATCTGTTTAGATTTAACAGTAAATATATTGGCACATCTCTGTAATTTCAGCATTCTGATTTCATAGCAGAAAGGACTGTCAGCATTCCCTTCAAAGAGAACAGTTACACAATGTTTTTTATATTTGACAGACTCAGAACCGTGCTGCATACTATCCTACTAATCAACTTGCTCAACTTGCTAGACCTAGTCCTCGCTGGACTGCTCAGGGTGCCAGACCTCATCGTAAGTCACTTCTTTACCTCTTTCCAGTGATTGCAGTAAACTTCATAGCATTTACCTTTGCACTTTTAAATACATTTTCATGGCATTACAGTATCAGTCTTCTCTTTGTCATGGTAGTGGTATTGCTTTTGAACTATCTTCACCTTTCAGTGTTTCAGCATGTAACTTAATATATTTTCTCTAAAACATAGCATTCCAAAACATGCCTGGTGCTATCCGCCCAGCAGCACCCAGACCACCATTTAGTACCATGAGACCAGCTTCTTCACAAGTTCCACGAGTCATGTCAACACAGCGTGTTGGTGAGTGTCATTTATGCAAGCTCTTAAGTATTAGACTTCTTTTCTGATCTTACCGATACAGAATCATCTCTCAAAAGCATTCATAAGTTCGATGTCATATGTGGTAATACTTCCCTCCTCCTGGCTCTTACTAAATGAGTAAGCTAGTATCATCTTCTAGCAGTTGCTTGAAATATTGTCCCAGCAAAGACTCCTGCTGTGATCCCATCTCTTCAGCATGAAGCATTTCTTCTTTTATTGTGCATTTTAATAATACTGTATGACAGCTTCTGCCATTTCTAAACATCATTGTGGCAGTTGTGATAATAGGTTGCGTGTAAAAATACTGAGATGATACAATTTTAGCTCTTATTATTTTGTCATAGAATATTGTGAGCTAGTATCACATATGCAGAAGCTGCACATCACTGGATGAACCAAAATTGATTGCAATGGAGTCTTAATTCTCTCAGACTGTATTAGGCAGTGGTATATTTTAGCTTTCTACTTCATGAAAGTATCTTTTTAGGATGACTGTTGACGTAATGTGCTCAGGAAATCAAGTGTCCTTTGAGCTTAGAATGAAAGTAAATTAATACTCAACCAAAGTGAATGTTTTCTCATAGATTTTTTTCAATAGCATGTTAGAAAAGCAATTCATTAGTGAAGTGACTGGAAAGTAACACCCAGTAAACTTTGAGCTTTGAACCTTCAGATATGACCAGTGATGTGACAGTTGACAATAGTGTGTATCTATATATATCTATAATACAGTACCTAAATTAGGTATTCAGTTTCAGCTGGTTTGTTGTTTTTAACTTGTACAGTGTAGGCTAAATAAAAAAATTAATTATTTGCATATGGAATCATGTTATTTTTCCAGCTAATACATCAACACAAACCATGGGTCCACGTCCTGCAGCAGCAGCTACTGCAGCTACCCCTGCTGTACGCACAGTACCACAATACAAATATGCTGCAGGTGTTCGTAATCCTCAGCAGCATCTTAATACACAGCCGCAGGTTGCTATGCAGCAGGTACGTAATTTTAGAAACTGGTCCATGCTTTTGCTGGTGTTTTTTGCAGAGGAACGTGGTGGGTGGGGGGGTGGCTTACAATTGAGAGTTGTCTTTGTTCTAGAATTCAGGCTTTGCATTATGGCAGCAGAGTTACAGCCTTGGGGTTTTAAGTATATTTCAAGTTCACCTGGGACAGGATGTGATCCTGTGTTACTTCATATTTTCCAGTTGCTTGATACCTTAGCATGAATTCTCCTTATGTTTCCTCTACAATGGAGTGGTTGATACTAATCTCCAGCATCACTCAGCTCTAACCAGCAGTTTTTGGTTAAACTGACTTAGTTGTAAGTTCTTCCATGTTTCTGACAGCATAGGCATTGTTTACGCTGAGCTGTGGAACATTGGATATTTGAAGCTGCACCTAATTATGGTCTAAACTTAATTTTCACATGGTGTTAAATTAATTGTATCAGAAATAGTGTGGCCAGCAGGATGAGGGAAGTGATTGTTCCCCTGTACTCAGCACTGGTGAGGCCGCACCTCGAATACTGTGTTCAGTTCTGGGCCCCTCACTACAAGAAGGACATTGAGCATGTCCAAAGAAGGGCAACAAAGCTGGTGAAGGGTCTGGAACACAGGTCTTGTGAGGAGCGGCTGAGGGAACTGGGGTTGTTTAGTTTGCAGAAGAGTAGGCTGAGGGGAGACCTTATCGCCCTCTAGAACTACCTGATAGAAGGTTGTGGTAAGGTGGGGGTCAGTCTCTTCTCCCGGGTAACCAGTGATAGGACGAGAGGAAATGGCCTCAAGTTACGCCAGGGGAGGTTCAGGCTGGATCTTAGGAAGAATTTCTTCACTGGAAGAGTCATTAGGCATTGGAAGAGGCTGCCCAGGGAGGTGGTGGAGTCACCATCCCTGGAGGTGTTCAAAAAACATCTAGATGTGGCGCTTCCAGGACATGGTTTAGCGGGCATGGTGGCATTGGGTCGACGGTTGGACTTGATGATCTTTTAGGTCTTTTCCAACCCTAACAATTCTATGCTTCTATGATTCTATGAATTTGCAGCCTGCTGTCCATGTGCAAGGTCAGGAACCCTTGACTGCTTCCATGTTGGCTTCTGCCCCACCACAAGAACAAAAGCAGATGTTAGGTATGTACATGCTACCTTTCTCTATGCCTTGTAGCAGAAGGACAGTCAAAGTACTCTTTTATAAATCTTAAAATGCAGAATAAATGGTTTTAGCAGTAGAACAAGGTGTTTGTTTCCCTTCTCCCTTAAATATAGGCTGTTTGTCAGATGAGATTTGTCACTCTGATTAACTTTTTTCCCTCTAGGTGAACGTCTATTTCCTCTCATTCAAAGCATGCACCCTACTCTGGCGGGTAAGATCACTGGTATGTTGTTGGAGATTGACAACTCTGAACTCCTCCACATGCTCGAGTCTCCTGAGTCTCTTCGTTCGAAGGTAGGTGGACTTTTGCATTCTGCTAGTTTTATCAGCAAGTAAGTCTACACTAATTGAACAGGTGTTTATGCTGGCACAGTGGAGTAGCAGCAATGCAACAGTGGCCCAGGGTGAGGAGTTAGAATATCCTCTTTCAGAGGGTGGCAGCAACTTCCATTAGCATGAACTGGAACTTTAATGTTATCCTTTTCTCTTTAACAATGCAGGCATTGTTTGTATGTAGAATTTAAACTGTTTCATTAACTTAAATACACAGAAATTACTAAGCTTCCCTATATTAATTTTTCTTTTTTACTTAACAGGTTGATGAAGCTGTAGCCGTACTACAAGCCCACCAAGCTAAAGAGGCTGCTCAAAAGGCAGTTAATAATCCCACTGGGGTTCCAAGTGTTTAATAAGTAAGTTTTCTGAGCACTGTAATTCTGTAGGTTGACTGGGGCAATAGTCATTAGTCCACGGCCATATAAGCAGTATGCTTCCAGGCTCTGTATCATTTGCAGCCACAGAAAGCAGCAGCTATGGTCACAGTTGTGAACAAATTTTGTGCTCGATCCTGTTGTCCAGTTCTGTAGGTCTTGGTTAGCAAATGCTACTGACATTTTGTCTTGCATATTTAGCTAGAATTAAAGCATTGTTTTTAACAGCATGTTTAGCTGGAATTAGTTCTAGGCATGCGTACAAAAATGTGCAGTTCTGTCAAACGCTACTGTTCACACTGTTGTTCAAGAGAAACTTCTAGGATTGAAGTAAACCTAAAACGATACTCCAACCCTATTTTTCCTTAGGAATTCAATAGCTTATTTACACTATAATTTGTATATACTTGCCAAAAACTATTATACAGTAATTAAAAACTAAACTACATGTTGTCTTGACTTCACATTTTTGTGAATTTAACTGTCATGCCAATTAAAATACTGTTTTTCTTTATTGCCTTCTGTGGGGTTAGTATCTTAATTTTGCATGACAGGAAGAGACAAAAGGTGGTATCCTTAGAATTTTGGAAGGGGAATGTGTTGTGGAGTTGAGGATGATATAGGTGTCTATTCAGTCCAGTTAGGTTTTGCCTGTATATGAACTTTCCACATCTACAGCTATCAGTTGAAGATGCCTGCTTTAACATTTGATCACTTAAAATTTTCTTTTTTCTTGGTCTTTTGATTTCTGCAACTTTCCTTTTGGAGACAGAATTTGAGTCATGTTTTTTCCACACTTCTTTCTTTTTCTATTTTTTTTTGCTAGTGACACTTTCACACTGGAAATAAACAAGTGCTGAATAAGTTGTCTGTCCTAAACTAAGATGCCTAAACTTTGACACCATGATGTTTTAGTAATTGGAAATTGAAAATGCTGCTAGTGTAGTTATTTGATGAGCCATGGCATGCTGGCCTTCAGAGTAGAGGTGACCTGCAGTCAAGTTAGTTACAGTAACAAATTACTGTGTGTAGCCATTGTCCAAGGCCGTGCTGTGCAGAGTACTGTTTAGTTCTAGACTCAGTTTTGTCTTACCAAGTATCACAGACTTGGGATACTTTACTTCCATGTCTCTAAAAAGTGGGGGATGCCTCTGATACACTGCTCGTAGAGAAGTTTGCTAATATTGATACCATGAAAGCACAAAGTACTGTCGGGATTACATTTGCAGAAAGCATGTCAGAAAACATAAGGTGCTGCTTTAATTTTAAAACCTAACAACATTGTTTTTGTTTGCAGAAAGATCCGGGACTACAATCTAGAACTTCGCTTCACTGAAGAAAAAAAAAATCTAAACATGGAAAAACTATTAAATATTGAGAAAAACATTGCAAAATATAAAATAAATAAAAAAAGGAAAGGAAACTTTGAAGCTTATGTACAGAGCAATGCCGGGGCTAGCAAAACAAATGCTAGTCCTAGATTACTTATTGATTTAAAATTTAAAAAAAAAAAAAAGTAAAATAAAAAATACAAATTAATGTTTTATAAACCTGGGGGAAAAATTTTCAGCACAGTACAAAAATTTAAAGCATTCCTTTCTTTAATTTTGTAATTCTTTACTGTGGAAAAGCTCAGAATATCACCACTGTTTTAGTTGACAGTGAGAATTGATAGCTGAGCAAAGAAACATAATTTGGATTATAAAATTCTTGGTTTAATAAAAATTCCTTAAACACTGACTTACTTCTGATGGTTTCTTTTCTACAGTGTGCTTCTGATAAGGTGGTCATTCAGAATGCCAAGTTAGAATCCCACTCTAGAGTATGTTTTAGCAGTTTCTATAGAAGATTAGCCTACATTTAGCCACCTGTTACTGATAATACAAACTTAGTCATTAAAACAAATGTGAAGAGCAGCCAGATCCATATCTGGGTTTTAAATCCTTAGTAGCATGTAGTCTGAGCTCTTGTGTAATTAGAAATAGACATTTATTGGAATGGTGTAACATACCAACATGTGTTCCCATTTGACCACCTGCATGTGGTGTTCATTCTCACAGGTTTTGGTGGAAGTAACAACCTCTGTGTAGGTCTCTGGCTGTGTCTTTAGATGGCTAATGATCCCTGAGATGGAGGCAGAGTAGGATGGATATAGGTGGATGAGCAAGGATTGGCTGCAATATCCAGTGTTGCGAAATTCCATTGTTGTGAATATATGAACACCAGGCATTCCTAAAACAAAACAGGTAAGGCTTCAGGTGGTAATGTATTAAAAATTGAATGCATAGTAACCAAAGGATCGTGCTTTTTACACAGTAAAAATCTTTCTGTGGACAGGACTGCTTAATCCTCTGAGTCAGATATTTCTCATGCTGTGTGCCCTAACAAGTGAATGGCTACTGTTAGCTTTTTCTTTTTCCTCTGTTAGTAAGAGACCATTTGGTTTAATTTTAGCTTTGCTACATTTTGGATTTTTTAATGTGCTGAACAAATCCTTCTTGTCAGAGGCAACTTTGAAAGTCTCAGCTCTTTGGTAACTAAATTATTACTGAAGAATACAGTGAGGGTGTTTACATCAGATTTGAAAACTGAGAAAGTGATCTGAAATTTAATGCTGTTCCTTATTACTTAATATTCACTACAAAAATATTTTCAGTAACTTCAGTTGTGATGTGTCACAGAGCTCTGCATGCAGTGAGTTTGTGCAAAGCATGGTGGGTTTTTACCAAATTTGTGAATGGTGAAATAATTCTAGCAGTTTTACCGGCTCCAGGAATCAGTTTCTTCCTGCAAAAGGTGACCTTCCTGGTTCATCCTTGTATTTGTCATTTTTAAAATAGAATTGAAGGGGGGGAGTGCATTTTTAAAATAAATTGCTGCTTGATCTAAATCTGATCTAGTGTGCAATACCATAAAAATAATCTTGTCTTCATTTGGGGCTGATAGGACCTTCAGATCAGTTTGTGTGTCAGTCACTAAAAAGAGCATCCAAGCAAATGACCAATGGCAGCAAAAGTAAGAAGAGACAACACTAGCATGTGAGCTGTTTAACTTGCTACAGGACCTTTAACAGAGGTTGGGAGTTTTGCAGGATTAACACTGTGAAATGTGTAATCTAACTGTTAATACATAATCAAGAGATACAGAGTAACAAGCTTTTGTTGTAAAGCAAACTTTCACTGTGTAAGTTAGCAGATACACTGAAGTTGTCCATCTACAGATGGGTTATCCTACAGTTACTGCCTTGTTTTTTTTCCCCTCTTCCTTTAAGGGAGTACTTTTTGCAGACTTGCAGAGTATGAGAGGCATTTTCTACCCAGTTTAGCCTGCAATTGGCTCTGTAAGCTGCTTAATCAAAATTGATAATGCAGGGGGAGAAAGGCAGCAGTGAAGATGGCATGTCCTCATACAGAGAAGAGAATAAAACCTGGCAGGCTGGGATGGGAGAAAGGAACTAAGAGGTCTTAGTCCTGGAGGAAGGCATGACCCTTAGCCCCTGCAATCCATTGGGCTCCAGTTGGGGTGTTTAAAGGATAGAGTTTCTACGGAATCACAGGGAGGGGTTACTGAGTTCTTTCTGGAAGGCTCTATGAAGTCCGTGTTGTGTGGGGGGAGCGCCAGTGTTCTCTGAAGCTATTGTTGAAGTCTGAAAGCCCTTCAGTATGCTTTCTGAAGCCCCCAAAAGACAATTCAGGAGTGCCCTTATTTTTTCCCCTTGTGCAGAGATAAAGATCTTCAGACTGGGTTTTTTTCTGTTAAGTGAATTTGAGAAATAAGCCTGGCATAGAGGGGTGAAATTGGTCTGGCATAGATGAATCCTATTTAAAATCCCTCACTTCACTATAACAGCATTAGGTTAAGCTTGTACAATTCTTATGTTCAGTCCTGTCCTAATGGAGTCAGACTGGGTTAGCCTTTAATTTGCAATCTTGCTTGAAGTGTATGACTATAAGAAATTTTTTTAATTGGATGGTAAATCTTACAAAGGAGGACTTTTGGACAAGGTATGTTCACGGTAAGAGGCTGAATGTACAACCTTAATTTTACATAATGTCAACTACAAAAACATTAAAGCTTTGGAGACAGTTTTAAAGACCTAAAAATATTTAGCACCGTAATGGAAATGTGGAAGAATTGAATTATATTAAAGGTTTAATGGAAGGTCTAAAGGATGATCTAAAGATGTAACTATTTGCAGCAGTTTCAGGGCCCTAGCAGGAAAGTAAAAGCCCACCTCACTTATGCTTGTTTCCCCAGATAAGAGGTAATGGGTCTTTGGTGAGTCTGCTGGAGTTAAACCAAACTAATCTTGGTTTTGTAAGAATGTGCAAGTTATTTAACCTCTTGCATATGGGGAAACTGAAAAAGGAAGAAAAGAAGGATTCTTCCAGTTCTGTGCAAGGCTTTTGTGGGTGTGTCACGCACTAGCATCTGTACTGGCCTGAGATACTAGGTAACTTGTGGTGGAAGGAAACAGTGAGCCAATTCTCCTGAGGCAATTGTGACTGCTTAAGAAAACATAACCCTGGGTTGGTTGGGTTTATTTATTACCACTCTTGATTACGTGGTAATTCCCCACTGTGTGTCACAGACACCTATTCAATCGATGTTTTTTTTTTATCTTAGAGATAGTGAACAATGCATTTGCTAGTGCCTCTATCAATGTATCTTTAGAGTGCTACTGTAAAACAATGCACTGCACAGAAAAATTGCTTTATGCAGTAGCGGTAGAGCATTGTTCCCTTGGGTTAGTTGGCAGCCTAACTGGCAGTCACTTCCTTCTGCCATGCGTTCCCTCTAGCATGTGTCAGAGGCTTACGCTGATCCTCTACTGCCCTGCAGCCACCCAGTGCTAAGCTGATTTTCCTGGATCCTCTGGTATTTCACTTCTTCGATCCCCTCAGTCTTCCTTTCTAACCACAGCAAACGTTTCAGAGTTTAGCAGCAGCCAAAAGCCTGCTCCTGAAATAACTGGTGATTTGAATGAATTAATGGGTGCTACATTCACTGTCCGCTTTGCGAAGCAGAATGTGGCTTTATGGGCAAATAAATCAAAGGTTTGGTGTGGAAGTAATTGGATTGCACACATTCTCTTCGCTGCTCTGCAGAATTCCAGGAAATTTGAATTTCTCTGGGTGCTGGGGGAGGAAGGGCCAAGGTGGTGGAAATCAAGATGTTCCTGACTCAGGCAATGTCATCACAGTTGCCAGTTTACACTAATTAGGTGTCTACCCTTGAATAAATAAATGATATCTTCAGTCCTTCCGCCTAAATGCATTTCCTTCTTGGGAGCATTGTTAATGATTGCTATGGACAACTGGATGTTGAAAGACAGCTACTTGCCATTTTGTATTAGGATTCTTGTCAAAAAGCTTTTCTGAATTCTGCATCTAATAGACATGTTTCTGCCTGGAATAACTGGGGAAAAAAAAAAAAACCTCCCAGAAAACAACCAAGATTTCTATTTATTCTCAATAGGTCCTGGAGTTGTGGTGCAAACTGACATGCTAGAGAGAGCCACAGTCTTGTCCTGGGGACCACAATTCACTAGGCTTTCATAGTTATGTGGTTCAGGTATGTGGCAAAGCTGTTCCGGCCATCCTACTTGGGATTAAGTAGGAAGCTCCATTTCTAGGATTGATCCTTCCATTGGAGTTGCTCCCTGAGCATGAGCAACGTTTGCATTCCCTGCTGGAGTAGTTTAAACTACTAGTGAACTCTTTGTAGCTTCCCGTGTATGTGAGTTGTCCCTGAGAGGCGATTTGAGGTTAGAAATGCCTCCTGAGTAAATCCAGCACAGGCCTGGTTTTACTGGAATCAGAGACTACTCAAAAAAGTCTCAGTTCTTCTCTCAGATTACTTTTTATGATGTAAGTGGGCACTTTGAATTAAACTGCCCTGTTTCCTGTGCCTCATTCCCATTTTCCCTTTGATCAACTTGTCCTTTCCTTATGAAGACAAACACCACATCCTATGTCCCATTACATCAATTAGTTGCCTCATCAACATCATGGCAAGCAATACTAAGAGCTCCACCCTGCCTTTGCAATTAAAAGCTGTAGGAAGGCTACAAGGTCTGTCTGGGAAATGCTGCAGGTGGTCTGACAGAGTTTCAAAGGCAGCATGGTGACTTAAAAGAGGAGCTGCAGCTCAACTGCTAGTGAAGGGGGTGCATCTGGGACCTCCTTATCCTCATGTGAAGACTTGAAACCTCGGGAATCCTTGTGCATCCTCCTCCCATCGGCGGACAATTTGCATTTGGGATCCTGTCTGTTCTGAGCAGAACCTCAACAAGGCAGGCAGAGATTTCAGCACTCCAGCAGCCTAACTGCTGTTCCTTAGGCAACTGTGAGTCCCTGTGGTATGACTACCTCTATGAAGGAAAGCTTTTAGTCCCTCTTACCTTCTGTAGGATGTGGTCAATAATGATGTGTTGTAGCTGTATCCAAATGCAAACGCAGCTGGCAGGGTTACAAATCCTTAGGGCATGGCATTGGAAATAAATACAAATTTGAAACAAAGGTTTTCAGCTACACTAAGACCACAAGGTGCACCTGTAGTTGGAGCTCCCTTTGCAGGACTTGGTCAACAAGAACAAAGGAAGAAATATTTTTGAAAAATAATTTGAAACTTTTCTTAGATTTCTCACTTGTATTGGGATTGAATGTGATCATTAAGAAAAAAAGGAAATGACAAGCTGGGCCAACCTAATGGGCCTGTGGCACATGAAGTACTAAGAGCAGTATATCTATGCCAAATAGTCTCCTACTTCCCATGTAACCTGCTGAAGAAACATCCTTAATCAAGTCACGTTCCAGCTGGCTATAACTGTCCAGAGGTACGTACCTTTTTATAGCTCTGAGCACACTTTAAAACATTCCGTGTGATATGTGATATTTGACATTCAGAAAACAAAAATGATGCCCTGGGCAGGCTAACTGGTTGTGTCACATTGCAGTACCCAGGAGCTTGGGTTACACATGGTCTAGGTTAAACTTGAAGTCAGCAGATGACATAAAAGAGGTATTACAGTTCAAAAAGTGGGGCCCAAGCATATCGCATTGTCACATCTGTAAGTGGAAGCTTGCTTAATCCTGTCTCTTGCCACTCTTAGAGACATTTGCCACCAAAGGTAGATTGCTTTCCCCTCCTGTGGTTTTCCAGAGGGGAAACAGATTCAGGCAGATAAGAAGAGACCACCAACCTGGAATGACAGCAGAAGTGGAAAATTCCTGCCCATGGCCTGCAGCATAGCTCTTTCCTCTGACTGCCTATACCTCACATTTTTCCATCAAACTCATCATGCAGCTGCCTTGCCTCCCAGGTTACAAGTGGAGATGTGGATTTGCAAAGTGGCTTGGGATGTGAACAGTGGTGCACACAGGGGCCTTGCTCAGAAGGGGAAGGAAAGCTCTTCCAGAGCTTCCCAGGGTGCAGGTGCCTCATCTCCCAAATACAACAGGGCAGCCATGACACCAGGAGCTACAAAGTTGGCTCTGTAAGAGGGTACTTGCATGAGTCCTACAGAAGTCATCAGATTGGTTATAATTGGCTGCACAGATGAAGAAGAAAAACAAATCAAGTTATCAAACGTGTTACACAATGTTATTTTACTCTTCTCCATTTTCTCCAGATTGCGCACAGTTAATCCTGTTTCTTGAAAAATACTTGCAAACCTTGTTGCACTGTGAAGGGGTTTTCCCCAGGTCAGTCAGTGAATCATGGCCTTCCCGGAATAATTTTCTTCCTCTGACAAAGGGCCTTTTCGTGTGGCCAGAGTACTGCGCTTATGTCAGACCCTGGTTTGCAGGGGAGACATTTCAGCTGCATTATTTCCATGCTGATGAACTCATTTCACATCTCCCACAGCACAGCTTGTGTAAGACTGCAAGGACTTCCACAGTGGTCCACATGAGAAGGTCCAGATCCAGCAGTGCCTTTCCCTTAGGGGTACCAGAAATACGCTAAAGAAAGTTATGACATACGGCAACCATAACTCATATTTATTGTCTGGTAATTAGTGATAAACAAAAGTTCCAGGCCAGAGATGGACCTGCCATTTTAACTACATTTGATGTCCAAGGAGGCACTGTGAAAAAAGGATTTTCTTTTCTTATAAACCTGCTGCGTACCCCTTTCACCGGATGGCCCCTAGTTCTCGTTCTTCGAAAAACAGTGAATTATCATCTGTTTGTAGTGAATTATCACTCCGTAGTCCCCTTCCGTATGCTATTCACACCTGCAAAGACTGCTGGACCAGGGTCCCTTGGCCGCCCCCTTCCCTGCTCAGCACCGGCTCTTCAGTGCCCCGGGTCACCCCTGCCGCCCTTCCCATCCAGGCCGCCTCCCCTGCGGGCACCGCTTGGCTCTTATTGACCGTTCATTTCACCCCCACGTTGCCTCTCGTCCTAAGAAGGCCCCCGAGGCGGAACCACCCCCCCCCGCAGGCTCCCTTTCGGGAGGGATTTCAAATAAAAGCTGCCGCCGCCGCCGAGGCTGCGCCTGAGGGACCATCTGGCCTCAGGGGCCGCTGCCCGCACCGCAGCAGCGCCCCCTGGCGTCCCGTCCTCTCCCACCTGCGCGGCGCCTCCCGCAGCCTCGCCGCTGCCGTGAGGGAACGACCCGGCCCGGCGCGGTCTCGCCATGAAGCTGCATTTCAGCATCACCGCCGCCGAGGAACTGCGGGAGAGGCGTGGGGGACGCTACGTGGTGGGCGCGGGGTGGGGAGCGGGCGGCGGGGGCCGGCGGGGCCGGGCGCGGATCTGACGGTGCTGTGCTTGCAGCTGTACTCGGTGAGTCTGGAGGGCTTCCTGCTCGGCAAGGCGCGGTACAGCCAGCTCCGCCGCTGGGACGCGCAGGTGAGGGCTGGCCGGGGGGTGGCGGGGCGGAGGGGCACTCCGAAGAGCCTCGGTGGGGGGCAGCCTGCCAGGGTGAGGGCGGCCGTCGGGCTCCGCAGGCAGACCGGGCCCCTGGGAGGGCTGCGGAGCAGGAGGCGCTCTCCTGGCCCTCACAGGCCCAGTGCGGGATGGGGGCAGCGAGTTGTTCCTGCCCAAATCCGCTCAGATTCAAGCCTTCCTTCACGTTAACACCACAAGGAGTATGTGCCTGGCACCAACCCTTGCCCTGCCCTCCCACCTGGCCCTTGGCACCCTGCCTGGTTTCCCCTGATGCTGTGCTCTGGGAGGGGCAGAGGTGCAGCTTGCTGGGTACCCGTGTTTGCAGGGTGAAATCCAGCAGCAACTGAGAGGCAAATAAATAAAAAGCCAAGGGATGTGGCAGGAGAGTATGGTAAACTGGCTTAATGGGAAACACTGGCCAAGCAGGAGCAGCTGTGGGCCCCAAGTGCCTCTCTTTCTTGGCCACTGGGAGAGAGATGAGATGCAACTGCTTTATTGGGGTCTTTAATCCTATGAACAACTTTAGAAAGTGTATAGCAGTCAGTCCAGGCAAATTGGACAGCCAGTTGCAGGGTTTTTTGGACAAGCCAGGGGTTAACCGAGTGTTGGATCCTTAGGCCTGAATTGCCTAAGCACATACCTCAGGAGTGACCCTTTCCACACAGGCAATTACTAGTCAATTCCAAAATAGCTGGAACACGGGCCTGGAGTATTCCAAGGAATAGTGGGCATCAAGGAATAATGCATGGTCCCAGCTAACTGAAGTGGATTATTTTAGGGTGAATCTGCCTGTTTATGTCTCTGCTTTTGTCTGGTTTCTTGTCCAAGTTGCCTCTATCCCTCTCCCCTCTATCCTTCTTCTGATTTCCTTAGGCAGATGAAAGGAAGCGTGTGACATTGAGCTTTTCCATGGAGGCAGAGTGGCTGCCAGCCTTCTCTTTGCTAGCCTGATCTTTCTGGCTTTTGCCAGTCTTTGGCTCCAAACGAGATCTCTCCCAGACTGGGTGCACACTGTTATCCCTGCTGAGCAGCCTTAATTTACCTTGACAACCCTATTTTAGGGCCCTGTTTGATGGATGCTTCTCATGGTAGTGGGTTAGGTAGATGATCCTTTTGGCAGCCTTCTTGCTGTGCTCTTGGTTGCAGTGGTGGGAGCACTCTGGAGCAGTTTTTCAGCCAGGTAACTCCTGATGGGGATCAGTCCATCTTTCCCAGCTCTGTGTGACTGCACAAGCAGTTGGAGTAGCACAGCTAAAAGGCAGTTGAGTCAGCAGCAGGGCTGCCATGGGAAGCAATGTTTGAGGTGTGCTCTTGTGCCCCAGCTCTGCAATTCTTTTCCCTGTGGGAGCTCTCACAGTAATATTTTGCTTTGGTAATGGAGCATTTTGGATAATATATCTGAACTAATAAACCAGCTCGTGTATTTGCTTACTTTTTCTTTAAGGCTTGCTATTTCTTGCTTAAGAGGTTTTAACTTCATTAATGGTCTCGGCAAAATCTCTCCCTTCTCTGCGTCTTCTGTAACTGACAGTTTGCCTCTTGCTGGGCTTTACAACTTGTTAGCTGATTGTTATTTTTAATTCCTTCATTCCTACTGTTGGTAGCTGCCATACTTAATCATGAAGCTTAGAGCTACACTGCTGTCCGTTAATTGTCTTCTCTTTACTTATGTGAGGTTACACCAGCGGGAGGAGTGAGTAAGCGGCTGTGTGGTGCTTAGTTGCTGGCTAGGGTTAAACCATGACACTCGTCTATAATTACTATATCCTGTTCTGCTTATTTTGCTTGAAATACTCTGTTAAGGTAGAAAAATGCACACATAGAAGAAGTCTTAAACTACAGGATACAGTAATTTCCCCCTCCTGACCAGATCGCATGTGGTGTCCACAAAGCCTCACAAATGCAACAATTCTATGATGGATGTAGGATGTGAATTAGAAATAAGCTTCCCCCATGGACAGATCTCTGCATGATTATACTTGACAGCGTTTCTTGAACACTACTCTGGAGCATCTGTTTCTGGCCTCTGTTGGATGTGTGATGCTGGACTAGTTGTGCCTCTGATCTCCTTCAGGGTGGCAATTTGTAAAGCAGTTATCCTACCTCTAAAATCTCTTCTAACTTCTGATACAAAATCAGGACACATAATTTTTGTTTGTGATGCTGTGCCTTACCTGCCCCTTTTCTCTTGCTGCGCCTTTTCCTGCTCCCCATCACTTTATATTCTGAGAGTGCTTATGTTGTTTGACATTCTCAAACTCCGTTCCTCACTGTCTCCCAGAGCCGTTGTTCTCTACAAAGGACTGTCTGAAGGGAGCAACTGTTCAGAAGTTGGTAGTAGACAGTGCAGTGTAACGGAGCATATGAGCTTTTGGATACACTGTTGAATGGGGAGGAGCGGGTATACTAACTCTGAGCAACATTTCCTTACCTCTAGGTCCTTTACCTCCAAATGGGATTCACAGCCTTAAGTTGAGCACCCGAGGCAAATGGTATAGAGGGAGGTGTGAACGACGAAGAATGATATCCTAAAAGACATCTTGCTTAGAAGGAGTTGTTTAGGCAGGGCTGGCAGAAATGCTGAGGAAAGCAGTGCAGCTTTAGCCCTTCTCCTCTGGTGGAGATAGATACTTGGCTGTGGATTGCCAGAAGGTGCCTGTCTTGGTCTGAGGATTTACTGCCTTGACCTTCCTCTGGGAGATGGGGCTTTGTTGTCTGTGAGAGGGTCCAGAGGTGGCTCTGCCTTCTCCCCTTTTGCCCCTTCTTTTAGGAGCTAGAACATTCAGTTGTGGGCAATCCCTTTTTCATTCCATTCTGTCTTGAGTATTTAGGTATTAAGTATTAGCAGTAGGAAGGACAGCTGGAGGACCGGTCTTCCTTTGCTTGGGATGAAAGCCATACATGCTGGGCAGCGTTCCTTATTGTTTGCACCTGCTGAACTAAGACTTGTGTAGCCATTCTCTGCAAATGACTGCGAAGAGCTTCAGCAGGAGTGTTGATGGCAGATGGATGTGCATTTTAAGGATCTAAGCTTTGGCCCCAGATTTATACAAGGACAGCTAGGCAATGCTCTGTACTGTAGCCATGTTCTCCTCTGGCTTTAGTTCTGTGGGGTCTGCACACTGACCAGAGCACCCCTAATAGAGCTGTAGGTTTTTATTCTGCTTATGGACAGGTAAGGCTCTCCAATTGCAAGAATATACAAGTGACAGGAACTTCTAGAGTGGGGCGAGAGATTACCTGGACAGTGGTTTGTGCACTAAAAATGTTACTGGATTTCCTTGAAATTGAACAGTTGCTAAAGGCCCAGGCTCTCCCTGGTTTCCACCTTTGTGACGTTGTGGTGTTTGCATTTGGCTTTTCAGTTTGGCAGCTGCTTGGTGCGTCCCTCTCTAAACAAATATCATAACAATGAACCTATGTTCTGTTGTAGGACTGAAAGGAACAGATTATTTGTTGCAATTGTTGGAATATTCACTGGTTTACTTCAAGGCAGGGAGTAAATAGGAAGTGTCCTCTGTAGGGTTAAGAGTGAAATGCCACACTGGTGGAGTCTGGTCATGATGCCAGCCTCTACTGAGTCAGTTAGCAGCATCTATAATTGGTATGCACAGCTGTTGGGAAAATAGTTCTAAAAAAAAATCTGTTAATCACAATAAAACAATTGGTAAAAAGGAATTAAATATAGAAAATGGTTTTTAAAACTTCATTTAGCCAGTCAGGTACCAGAATAGTCTCATACCTTTGATTGCTTGGACAGTTTCTGAATACATATATTTTAATTTTCACATGAAATACATTTAAACATTTTTAATCTTAGAATAGTGTCTCTTCCTTTTTTTAATATTTAATCAAGTAACTGAGAAGGAAATGCCCAGAGGCCTGTTCATTCTGTATATCATCCATACGTAATAGCTTTATAGTTATAATGCTGCTCTATATTTTCAGGTTAGCAGTTTTTTCTCTGGTGTTCTGTCTGACTTTGGCATCTGCACACCTGTGATGGAGCATGGCCCTGGGTGAAATCGCTTGTCTAGACAGCATAGGCAGGACCTGACACCAAAAAGCAGACCTATGGGATTAGGCTAAGTAGGAGATGATTAATTCTGGTCAACCACACTTTAAGACTGATGATGTCTTCTGCTGAAGAGGGGCATATTTATTGCAGAAAGATGAAAAAGAAGTAGTACCAACTATGGCATGTGTGCTTGCTCCCCTTTTTGGATAGATTAGCTCTTAGAGCTTAAAACTGTCATATTTAGGGAAGCTGCTCTATCTCTTTTAGGTGGAAATCTTGGAGGAAGAATAAGTACCTCTTCCACCAAGTTGGAACATCCTGTATGGGCTTCTAACACAGCCAGATTTAAGCTTGTTTTCATGATCCAGTCTCCTGTGGTCTTTCCTGCCACTTGCTCTTGAAGCTGCCTCTGGGGTGGGGAGCTGGAAGTGGAGTTGTGCCCAGCCTCAGTGCTGGGTTGTGGGCTGTGAGGCAGGACAGGCCCAAGCGGCTGCTCTGTGTTGTTGACAGGAGCTGCACATAGTGTCTGCAAAGAAGCTCCTTGGTCAGGAACACAGAAAGGCCAAAGGATGGGAGTCCTCGCCTTGGACAGCTTGTGGAGCAGAATGGCTTGGAAGTATCTGTCTGGTCAAGTAGGTTCAGTCAAGAGAAAACAGCAGTGCACAGGGCACCCTGGCTTGGGGCTGAGATGAGTGTCTTCTATGGAGTGGCTTTAGGTTGCAGAAACAAACCCAGGAAAAAAAATGGTCAGAAGCAGATTTTGTGTAGGGTACCCATCTCTTATGGTGGTGTTGACCTGGCAGAGCAGCTGGCAGTTGGCACCTGGCACCACCAGGTACAGCATTGTTGTTGGCTGCATTTAAAATGTAGCCTAGGCTGTTGCGTTTGTGAAGACAAATATTGGGTAGTTTCATTCTGCTAGAACAAAATTTCATGCTGGTGGCTGATATTCTGGTGGACTTCCAACAGTGTACACAAATATGCACTTAAATTTATGGACATTTTTCTTTAATTCTGTGAAATGTGAAAAAGTCTAATCGCTTGGAAGAACTTTCTCTTCTCTGTAGCCCAGACCCTGCGGACACACACTTGCATTTCAAGAAACTTACCAAGCAGCTGGCACTGAGGTGAATTAATTAATTTTTTAAAGTAGGCCAGAGTCTCCTCTTGTGCAAACTAATGAGAACAGACAGCTCAGCTTTGTGTAGGTGAGGCATGGCCTGAAAGCAGAGGGAGGAGAGAGGACCTTCTTGTTGTCAATGTGGCTCTCAGTTTCTGACTTCTGGGAAATTTTTTGCTGTATCTCCTCAGTTTGCTTGCCTGTAAAGCAGAGAGAATATTTTTCAGTTCCTGGGGGAAGATCACATAGGTGAAGGACTTTGAAGATAAAAAGCACTCTATACTAGCTATTGCTGTTAGCTTTACATAAAACCAAGGCATGTAGGGTTATCTGACTCTCTTATGCTCTGTATCTTGGAGCAATTCATGTATGCCTAATAATCAAGAACTCATAAATAGCAGTGTATTGCCAATGTAGGGAAAGTGGAGCTGTGAGAATATGCCTCGCTCTTGTTTTTAGCCAACAGGCAGGAAAAGGTATTGCTAATTCTTGCAGCAGCAAACTTTTTTTTTTCTTCAAGCTTCAGCTGTTGGAGTCATGTGAAAGATTTGGGCAGCGGAGGCCAGAGGGAAAATGTCATCTTTCACAGCATTTAGTGACAGTAATTGCTGAGTTGAATACTGGTGCTGAAAATTTAATTAGTAGTAATGTCTCAGCATACTACAGGAGCCTCATTTTACTGATCAGGTGCCATATTGTATTGATTTAGGTGAAGGAATGTTACCAGGCAAACTTGCTGTATTTTGCAGTGTTTAGTAACGTGTGTATTGGGAAGGTAAACAGAGCTCATCCTTCTCTTGAGATAGTTTGCCCATAACAGAGTATTTTTACACTTCCAAGTGACCAGCTACTGCCCAAACCTATTCTTGAACTGTCTTACATTATCGTAAGATAATGTAACTGTGGTTCTCTAGTCCTTTCAGGTCTGTTTGTAAATGAGGTAGGGTTGGTACAGAGACATTATGCTCTATTAGTCAGCTGATATAGTTGGAGGAAGAATCAAACTTTCAGATAGTTTGTGTTCCTGAAAGATTCTCTGTTTTTTGTTGAGCTTTTTTTTTTTTCTTTGACAATATTAGATGATCTGATAAAAGATACTGTCTCCCATGGACAAATTAAAGAAAGTGTCTGAGGTAGCACAACTCAAGAGCAGAGGTCACCAGCTCTTAAAAAGTAGTTCTGTGGGTATAGATCAAAGAAATCCTCTATGGATATATTGTGAAGAGAAGACATCTGTAACCATATCTTGTTTGTCCATGAGGTGTATGAGATCTAGCTGATAAGGTTAATACAATGCTACTTTTCTGACTCAGAGCAGGAGCTCAGAAGTGGTAAGACTGTAAAAATGAGAAACCCATCAAAAGAGGTTGCTCACTTGGGCTGTGTTCTGGTGGCTGCCCGGGCAAAGGCTTTGCCCTCGCTATGGGCCCTGAGGGCCATCAGGAAGGTGCTGGGTGGGAATCCTCATGCCCTTTGTAGACCATCATGTCTTGCTGTCAAAACAAGAGAGCACTGAAAGCTCCTTGGAAACTATGAATACTTATTCACTGATGTGGAGCTTTCCTTTGGCTGTTTTGCAGCTGAGGCAGCTTTTTGGGAATGCTGTGCCTGCTTTCCCTCCAAAGTTTTACCTGGCAATGACCAAGTCAATGGCAGATGAGAGGCGGTCTCAGCTGGAGCAGTACCTTCAGAATGGTAAGCTTGGTTATAACAACCTTTCATATGTAGGGCTTAAACCTTTGAGGGTGTGTCTACAATTGTGACTGCAGGGTGCTTTACCTTCTGCGCTGAGCTGAGTAAGGGTGTACCTAAAAGGCTGGGGCTAAGCATTGCAGCCCTGTCCTCTCCAATTCACTGGCTCTAGAACAGCAGCAGATCATGTTTCTCCTCTTATTTCTGAAGCTGCTGCCTTTCTGCAGCTTTCCCAAAATGTAAGGGTGCAGTTTCACACTAAACTTAACCCAGCTTGTCCTTCTGGTGGCAGCCTGTGGTCTGGCCATTCTCTGTTCTTCCAGATCAGTGAACTGAGCCACCTATCCCTGCTGCTTCACAACTGCCAGAGCTGACACAGGGCTTGGTGTGAGAACTCACGGCTGGTGGGTAAAAGGAGGCAGAAAAGACAGGCACTTGGGCTGGTAGAAGTGTAATATGGAACTGGGCTATGCATAAACCTCTTCCCTTCAAGGGTTTCCAGGTAGACTTGTAAGAATTATAACAAGATAAGAGTTTGTAGAAAAATTAAATCTCAGGTGCAATGTGTTGTGTTATAAAGCAGGCCTGTAGGATCCCTAGAATGCATCTTGTGAGTTTCACATAAGCCAAGAAATAAAAAAAAAATAAATAACCATTTCAACTACCCAAAAAGAAGGGCGTGTGAGGGGATGAGCTTAAACAGGTTTTATAGCCTCTGGCCTCAGGTACTTTGTGCCAAGACTTACAAAATAGAAACCCAAGATTAGTCTTTAAAATCTTACTTAGTGATTATCTTATCTTCTTTACTTGAGTATTCAACAGTTCCTTTTAGAATTACTGCCATGAGTGACCATGGAGTTATGCGACCAAGAACCTTACTGTAGTCTTGCTTTGGGAGAATAGCAACACTGCATGTATCTTGCACTGTTCATGGCTTCAGTGGTTTAACAACAGACCAGTAAAGGTAGCTGTGCAGAAACCAAAGGATGAGTAAAGTAGCACTGACTGTTTAACCGACAGTCATGTTGTATACATCTTGTTTTTAGACACTAGCCATGTTTTTCATCTTTTGTCTCAGTTTGGTTTCCTCCCTTCCCCTTTTCCTCTTGTTTTTCAGTTACTTTGGATTCAAATATTACCAATAGTGATGTCTTCATAGGTTTTTTCCAAAAGCTACAGCAGGTAAGTTCTGATTTTTTCAGCCTAATAGTTTGCTGTATGAAAGAGTTGAAATATTATCCTACCTCCTGAGTTCAAGGCTTCCTTTGCTATCTTCCTTTCCTTGTGTTCTTAGCATATTGATCTGTGTTGTAAAGCAGCGAGTTCTGATGACAGAGTGCTCTCTGTGAAGCCTGTGTGGCAATAATAATGGTATTGCTATTGTTTTGTCCATGTACAAACTTGTTTCTCACATGGAAAGAACTATTTGCTTTGGTTTTATATCCTGTGGTGTATCTGATGAATCTTTTGCCTCTAAACAGTTCCCAGAAGAGTCTTTGTGAGAGCTCAATAGAAGGATTACACACATTCTTGGATTTTGCAACTGTAAATGGTTTTTGGTAGTGTCAGTGCTTTGGACTGATAAGTGTATTGATGACTGCTGTGAAAATGTCATGTTCTCTTATCTTGCAACTGTAGTGATGGGCTGAATCTGGCATGTATTTGGGTTGTTGCAAGCTAGATGAGTTTTGAAATCTATTTTAATGTGATCCATGACATGTATAATCTTTCTTTGGCAAGGATGGGCAGCTGGAGGAAGAGACTAGGAGGAGGGGAAAAGAGAGAATAATAATCAAATTTTATGAGCGTGTATGCTGTCTGCTATAATACTTTGTCACAAATGTAAAACCAGAAAACAACCATGACTCCTGAAGGACTCTTAGGTGTGTTTACCCAGTTTTGCAAATGGTTGGAAGCTCTGCCTGTGCTACCTGGATGCTGACTGACTTCAACCAGATAGCTGATGAGTTCGGGTAGCATGGTGTGGAGCTGAAAGTAATGAGGCCTACTAAGAAATAGGATATTTGTCTTCTGCTTAGTCCTGTCCTAGTGTAGCTCCTGGACTTCCCATTTGCTTGGAGCCTGGATAGTTCTTGCTTGTGTCGGACTACTGCAAGGTGCTGTATGTCCCTTTCCTTCCCTTACCTCCTCTCCAGATGCTGTGGTTCTTATGAGGATAGTAGTGTGTTGGAGCAGGTGGGTGCAATATGACTCCAACAGGATTTTTGGGGAGAGGATGCTGCTTTAGTTTTCTGGGAAGTGCTTGGCATGCTGCTCGTGCAGCTGTAACCTCACTTGCAGAAAGAGGGGAAGTTTTGAAGGACCAAGAGTTTTGTGACTCGAGAGCTCTTCACTTGCTATCTATCTGTGATTAAGGTATGTAAAGGGAGTTCAGAAAGGCGGTAGAAAATAGTGTGAAGAAGTGTTCCTAACAAATTATAGGAAGGTTTTTCCTATACATTTTGTAAATAAAAGGTTACAGTTTATTTACAGTCTCTTAAATTCAGACCTACTGAAGTGCTCAAGATAGTGAATGAAAAGCCCCTTTCTGATTAGGGATTTCTTCTGTGAGAAGCAGTCTCTCTTTAGTTCTGATCCAATGCCTGTTATAGCCCTAAAGATAACTCCCAGCAATTAATGTGAGTCTTAATTAGACTGATAACAGGTCTGCTAAAGAAAGTTAAATCCATTAGGAATGTCTGCAATTTGCCCTCAAACCCTGCCAACTGACTTTCTGACAAAGTTCTGTCAGGAAATAACTCTTCAAAATGCATGTTTGCAATGTTTAAAGATGTCTTTTGGCATGCCAATATTGTGGATTTCTTTTAACGTACCATCAGAAATTATGTTGTATGTTTAGGTTTTTCTTTACTGCAGGCCCTTTTGGTGAAGAGGGGTGACTTCATAAGTACGTGTGTAATACTTACTTGATTCATGGTTATGTACCTATATGTGTGTGTGCTTATTAAGGCATGTGATGACTGTGCTGCCAAGAACAGTCAGTTATTTTGTAGGGTTCAAGGTAGGCACTGAATTATATCTTAAATGTTAGTGCAAGGTCAGTACAATCTCAAGACATAAAATTAACCCAAATTTCTGTTTCAAAATACAGATGATTTTCATACACAATGTTTAGGCTTCCTGCTTGGCGAAGACAGTAGTTCTCCAGCTTTTTTTTTTGTTTATAATTTAAACTTATAATGGTTGTGCTTACATAAATTACTGCTTCATAATACAAATAGCAGTAGTGCTTTATGTCTTTGTTCATTATGGTAAAAAACAAACTCCTAAGAGAGATCAAATAACTCTGAAAGACAGGAGTGCATCCACTGTCATTAGCTGTGCACAGGGCCTTTAATTGGTATAAATGACAGCTGAATAAGTATTCATTTTGACTATTAAAGAATCTCACTCAACAAACTGGCTTTGTTGTGCATGTTCCAGTATTTATTAGTATACTGTGACTTGTGAGATGTTTTATGGCAGAGTGACAAAACTTCTGTAACAGCACGGAAAGACACAGAGTGAAGTTCATCTTTAAAGCACTTCTGTACTCTTCTTTCCTTCTCCATTGTTGAAGATGTGTAGGCAGCACTTAGCATCCTACACGTTGCTTAGGACTGAGAACATAGTTAGGGTTTCGGCATTACTGCTACTTAGTGTTAAAAACCAGACACTACCCCAAACTTCCTCTTGTTTATGTTACATTGCAAGAGGGATGATTAATGAAAGATTCAAGAATAAAACATCATTTAAATGATGAAATAGCATGCTCCTTTTCTGTCAATGACATGGACTGGCTTTGACTAGTCAGTGTTGGCTACCTGAAACAAGTTACTGCACACCTGTACAAGCAACCTGCCAGCTCAAGTGGGAGAAGTGGCAGAGGGACCACGTTGCAGGTGGCAATGAACGGGAAACAGTCAGCCACTTTTCTACCACAACAGATGTTTATTGAGCACAGGTCTGTCTGCAGGTAAAACCAGTGCAGCTTTTGTGATAAAAACCTTCAGTTTTAATAGAATGAGAAGATATGAAACCAGAGGTGAATGAGATTGCTAGGCTAGGGTTTTTTCCCTAAAAATTCTACTGCTGACTTTTCTTACCTTCACTTCTATCTTTCATTATGAGAGAGAATAGAGCTGTCCTCTCAGGTAGTCTGCTAGTGCTTGCTTCATTTTCTTGGCTTGTCTTAAAAACAGCAGTATTTAAGCTTCTAGCTGAAGATATTTGTATATGTCGATGACTAAAATAGAAGATGCAAAGGAAAAATCAAACTGAATTTAAGAAATTTTTTGTCCTTGTCCCGTGTTTTGCTTCTGAATGGGGTTGTGAAGGGTGTGCCGAGAGCAGCACTCCCTGGAGTGGGAGTGCTGTGCAAGGACCATGGCTTTACTGCAGCTGCCTGACAGCGTTGAACATGACTGATCCCTATCTGCACTCAGTATCACACCAACCAGCTGTATCCTCCTGTTTATATCTAACAGGGCAAACTTTTCAAGTGGGGACAAGCCCATGCAGGTTAACCCTGCTTTCCAGGCCCGTTTTCACCCAGCACCACCTTTACCTGTTAGTTGCATAGGTTGTTATGGTTTGCTCTGTATAGCAGACATGCTCTGGCTGTTTCCCCAGCAACCTAATCTCACGAGAGAAGTTGTCAGGGGACAGCAGGGCTCCTGACACATGGGGAAGCAGCTTGGCACAATGGATGCTTTGCTCAAAACGAACATTGCTGAAATATTTACCAACACTATTGTGTAGCAGAGTTGAACAGCCTAACCCATAACCTCCCTGCCCCTCCACTCTTCCAGACTCTGAAAACTTGGCCAGTGACCAAGCTGGAGAGACAGATTCAGTATATGCCCCACTACCTCCAGCCCCTAAAGACAAATGGCATAGTTCTTGCAAGAAGTCATTAACAAGATAAGACCGTTGTAAATGTGTTGTGTCTTCTCCTTTTTCATCAGGAAAAAGATGGTATGAGCAGGTACCTACATCCCTATCAGACTCATTTTAATGCAGCTCATCTATATCCTTGAATGCAGTCTGAGATCATGGTCTGTCTCTGTATTGGGCACCCATAGAGTAATGTGGTATATTGAGGAAGCAGCTCTGAGGACAGCCAGTCATTATGCATTTATGAATAAAATTGAGACATATTTCCTTGCAGCAGCAGAGGTTTGGAGTTGGTCATCTAGGAGGCTGATCTTTTCCAGTCTGTGTTGCTGATAAACGGCAGGCTTTAGCATGAGCAGAAGAATTCGAGTGTTGGTGAAAGGACAGATGAAAAGTTTCTGAGGACTTTAGCACGTAGAGCCAACCAGTGCCTGATAACAAGCAAAAAGCAGTGCTCTTATGTGGTCCTTCATCAAAGGACTCCAATGTAAGGCAGTTTTCCTTCTGAGGAGCAAGCATGAGGCCAAGGATTGAATACCATAAGAGAACTGTGATGTGTACGCTATTGAGAGTGTAGGTAAAATGTATCTCAGAAATCTGCAGGTGTTACCAGGAATCAAAGCTGGTCTGATCATGGGCTGCATTTTCTTGGATAGAGCCCCTGTCTCTGACCATGCAGCCTCTGCTTCTCTATGCATTCACACTGCACTTACCATTTGTGCATGCAATGGAGGAAAGTACGCTTGTAACGTTCCTCTGTGCTCACTTGCAGTAACTCACAAATGTGTTTGGATGTGTATGTACACAAACAGAAGTCAGGCTGAGTATCTATGATTTCAGCAGTCCTCTAAAAATGTTATTTCTTTCATATCAAACCAGGCTGGGTTTCTTATTTATGAACTTCTATTTCGAAAGTACAGCTGGCCAGAAATCTGAATTTCATGTGGGAAGTTCCCATACTTTCAGATTTTTATTGTGTGCTTGGCCAGGGGGAAAGGTTTCTGCAACAGAAAGTTCTGAAGAATTTTAATTCAAGGATGTCTGGTTTATTTTTGTTCCAGCATTAAGATGCAATTTAGTCCCATGACCTGCTGTTCTTTTCAAAGACATTGTAATAAGGAGCCTCTGTTCTCACCCTTTCTCTTTTTTTGGCCTGTGCTTCTTAGCTGAGCAACAAATCCATTGAGACCTTGCAGAGGGTTCAGATTGGTGTTGACTTCTGTTAAAACAAAATCACTTAAAATTAAGTTTTCTAATGGAAAACTGGGAGGAAAAAGAAGATACCTAGATATCTTTTTTTCCTGTGGGGGAACTATGTAACAGGTATCTTTTTGGGGTTTTGTTTGTTTGTGGTTTTTTTTGTTGTTTTTTGTAGTTTTTTGTTTGTTTTGTGTTTTGTTTGTTTGTTTTTCAAAACTGTTCTTTTCATCAGAATCAAAAAATGAAAACAGTCCCTCACTAGCTCTGTATTATTCTGTATTCTTACACTAACGACTGAGCTGTGCTTCAAGCTACTGGGGCAGGCAGGTGGGTAGTAGGCAGTAGTTCTAGATGTTTCAGGAAATTTTACTACAGGTAATAACAACAGCATTAAGGGAAGATTCAAATAAGCAGTATTAAGGGGTACAAGAAAGTGTCCAATTCTAGTTACATGGCATGTTCCCTGAATTTCAGGAGCAGAAGTGTAGGTAACATGAAAAGTACTACTGAACATGTGCTGTTGCCAAAATACAGTTTTTTTTAAATGTTGGTGCCTGTTTTGAGTAGATGAGGCAATGACTCTGCTTCTTTTTCCAGAACTAAAATAGCAGCTTGGGAGAAGATCTGAACTTTTCTGACTCACTACTGCAAATTTCTTTCGAAAGTATTTTTCTGTCCATTTTGGAAGTGGTTGGGATTGCTATGTGCACTCACTAAATGGATTACTGCTAACATTGATAAATGCTCTTCCCTTTGTATTTGTATTAAACTTATGCTGGATTCTCTTGTGTTGTTTTAGGGACATGTCTGTATTTGTGTTTCTTCACTTAACACTGTCTTCTCCTGCCTTACAGACTGCACTGTTTCCTCCTTTTGTTTTTAAGTAAGTAATTTTTTTTGGTCTCAACAATACTTTGCTGATAAGGGGGCTAAACACAAATATTTATAACACTGAACAATGTGTGGAGTTTCTGGCATGGACAATTCTGCCTTCTGGGGTAAAAGCATGTGATAAAGGGGGAAAAAAATCCCCAAAGCCAACAGTTTAAGATAATTCTTATTTTTGGTTTGCTGTGTCATAGCCATATTAGAAGAACAGTAACCAAAAGTTGGAGTTAAGTAAGTAGAAAATCTGCCCCCAAGACCGTGAAATGAAGCTGTTCCTATAGTTCAGTAGAGTCAAATAAGACAAATTAAAGCAGTTTTTAAAAGAAGACTGTGGAAACCACTGGTTTAAGTATTAAACAGTGATACTTAATGTGACCATTCTAGATGGGACTGAGATTTTCTTTTCTCTAGTACATCCTTTCTTGTAGATCCTCAGATTAATCTACCTACTAATATGTTGCATAGTGTTCTTGGAGAACTCAAACTGCTTGGAAGTAGCTGAAAGTTTGGATCATGCTTTTCTTCTGCCCCTCATGATTGCAGAGTAGTGAGGTGGGAAGTAGGGTAGGGTGCTGTGAGGTGTGACTCCCTTTCTGAGTGGCAGAAGGGTAAAGCGACCTTTGTGTTTCTGACCCTGCCTGCCACAGTGGACAAGGTGGCCTGTACCCAGGCTGTGAAAGCTTCAGGAGCAGCAGTGAGGATCTGGCAGAAATAGGTACATAAAGTCCTCCATGTTCTTTCCCCGTGGGAACTTCGGCATTAGCAGCCCACACCCAGAAGCACTTACTGCGGTGTGTGAGCCTTTGCATTTGCCTTCACCCCCCAGCACTGCTGAGTCCTGGGCAGCAAACTGGCTATATAGTTCCCTGATTGCTCTTTGTTGAGAGTCAGTAATGAGTTATATGTATTTATCTCATTCCAATGTTTGCATCCCATGTTTGTTCCACATTTCACGTACACTTTTACCATATGTGAAATGTTTCATACCAAAATATGTGCACCAAAGGCATTTGTGAGGAAGTGTCTGCTCCTTTCCGTTTGAGGAAAGTGGTGAAGTACTCGGGTAAGCACAGGAGATGATCCTTGATGTAAGACAGGGGCTTTTTTATCTCCACAGAAGCAAAGTAATGCTTATTTTAATTAAGAAGAATGACTAGACCTGTCTCCTGGATAAGAAGGAAATTAATTTGGGGATAAAGATTAAATCTTTGTGGATCCCCAGAAGGACTTCAGACAGGGCATTGGCTAATGCCTTGAGAAGAGGTTCTCTTGTTCTTTAATAGATGCAAACAGATGTGTAGGCATGCAGCTAGCTGAAATACTGGGTGTCAGGAAAATCCGTGGAAAGTCTGTTTAAATAAGGAAGATTGTTTTGGTTTGGTTTTCCGCAAGACCTTTTTTCCTCACATACCATTCTGCAAACTTTTATCAACTTGTTCTTAATTTTTAGATGATGTAGAAGGAAACGTATTTTGTTTGCATCTGATCTTACCTTGAAATAATTCTTAATTAAGCCAGATTTACTGGAAAATATGGTCTTTCTGACCCAAAAAAGTTACCAGTCTGAGCTGAGTTAGTTAACTGGAGTCATACATCTTAACATGTTCTCCAGGGTACCCAAAGGGGGTTAATGGAGCACACAGCATAAATGTCAGTCCTGCCGCCCTGCTCTTGCTGGCGTCACAGGGGTCAGGAGATGCTCCTATATACAGGCACCATGAAGACTCTGCAGCAAGGTACCGCGAGTACTTGAAACCTGAGGGCTCCCAGGTTGTTTCCTGTATCTTCCAGCAGGCTAGCAAAGGTGGATGCAAGAAATTAACATTTAATATTGCATGTAGTATGTGCAATTACAGCATTTTTCCTCCGATATGAATCTCAAGGGAAGTACCTCTCCTTAATTAATAAAAATGCCAGAAGGACCATTGCTGTCCTCTGATTCAGGGCGGTCAACAGGAAAAGGAGCTGCAGGGATGAGCTTCTGTCACCTCATCCAGATGCAACCCCAAGGGAGTTCTCAAACTAGTGTCCACTCTCTTGAAACAAGTAAGTCTGATTTTTTTCATGCGTAGCAAGGCATGGGGCTTTCTGAGCTTGAGCTCGGCAAAGTCTTTTAGGGAAATGTGAAGTCTGGATATAAAACCAGTGGGAAATAAACCACTTCTGTGTGCTACCTCACTGTCAGAAATGTGTGCTTTACTTCTAGTCTGACTGTGTCTATCATCACCTGACAGCCAATGGATCTGGCTTCTGTACTTTAGTTTTCCTGATTGCATATCACCCCTTTATTATGTCTAGACAGAAGAAAGTTTTCTGAGGTCAGTTACTGTGAGGCCTGTTTTCTCATGACCTAAATGCTTTTCAGGTTTCTTCTTTGCATCCCCTCTCTGTTTGTGGTGTTTTTGAACCTTGGGCACTGGCACTGTGCACAGTATTCCAGTAGCAGTGGTTCTGGTTTATGAAGATACCATAGCCTCATTATTCTCACTGCAGATTTTCCCATTTATAGGTACAGGGATGCTTTTTTTCCTTTTGGCAAGATTGTGGCTTTGAATATTCACATGCAGCTGTTTATCTGCCTCTTCTTTTTGGAATCTCCAGTTCCTAGGACAGTGACTGCGTCATTCCTACAGATACTGAGACGCTAAGTAACCTGTGCTCAGCTTAACATCAAAGTGACCCTCTAATTCTGCAGTATCTTTCCACTTGCTGGTCTGCATATGTTTGGGTGGTTTTTTTTCTTCTGTCTGCAAGCTTTAACAGTAATTTTGATAACTTACTGTTTAGTAAACAGTAATCTCAATTGTTTATTTTACTGGAGTAAATAGGGAAATAGGGCATCAGCATCTTCAGAAGGGCTCCAGCAATACGGAAAGCAATAAACCAATGTTCTGTTTCTACCTAACAGGATACATTTAAGATCCCAACCCAGAGTGCCTTTTTGGATGTTTACCTCGCTGATGGCAGCAATATTAGACTTGATATCCAGACATCAGACACTGCAGAAAGAATATTAAAGGTAATGATTTCTAAGATTGTGTTGAAATTTTTCATTTGTGAGAAGTGGGCAAAAATGAAGATAACTTCAGGCAGGAAAGGATAAAACACTCCCTATTTGAAGACACACAAGAATACTTTCTGTGTTTTTTGAGGGGTTTATTGTACCAGGGATAAGGGAGTTGGGGGGCATTGCTGATTTTGCAGATGAGCTTTTTAGGTTCTTACATATGTCCATAATTTATATCTTCTTAACGTTACACACCCTCTGCTTCTATGGCATTTGACTGTCAAGGTCAGGCTTCCTTCATAAATTACAGAATTAGAAAATATATACTATTCCTTATGGGGACACATTCTTAATTAACCCCTCCTTTGGTTTAGCATAGTGTGGGTGAAAGTGCTTGAACACTGTAGTCAGAAATTATGATCTAGTCTTGGCTTATGTCTTAGCTGGTGCACTGCTGTTAAAACTTACTGTGCAACTGATATGTCTTGTTTTTCTGTATGCTTCTCCTTTACCTGTTTTGTGTCCCTTGATGTTTGCTGTGAAACTGGGGGACTTCCTCTGCAGCATTAGTGCAGTTCTAGCACTGTGGCTCTGGGGTGTCCATAACAGCTGTTGTCATACGTGTAAAAAACTGCTAGTTACATTTTGAAACCAGTAGCAACCAAATGTTGTTTACACAACTGGCTGGCTCGTCTTTGAAACTTTCAGCTGGGGTTCCCTCCTTATTCCAGGAGAGGAGGCGCAGCAGCGGCTCTGCATATTTTGTATATTTGCATGTGTGTGTACATGAGCAAGGCTGAAGCCTCTTCCTCAGTTGCTCCCGTTTCCTAGTCTTAACAGCAGTAACAAAGCATGCACCTGCCAGATGGGTACTCTTATTTGTTGTGGGAATCTGAAATTTCCCCTCATGATACAGAAAGTTGTGCACTGTATTTCTGTTGTGCCTTTGCAATGTGAGTTTGTGGAGGTAGCTCTCAGCTGGCCATAGGTACAACGTATATATGTACACGTACATAGCTGAACATGTATTCATTCTCCTCTGTCAAGATTTCATGTGTTAGTCTGGCCGCAGAATACACAGTATCTGTGCACAGTTACCGTGAGTTGGATAACACAGGGTAACCCCTTGCTGGCCTTGTTCTGCCATGGGGTTTGCACCACCGGTTCTTCCAGGGGAAGGTAAGTGTCAGAGCTGGCCTTAGACCCTGCAACAGGAGACTTGTGGGGTGGGAGATACTGAAGGCAAAAAGTGTTGGGGGTGGCAGGAAGATAGGAATTTTCATTTGGGGAGAGGGAGGTAGGTGCTAATAGGGTGGAAAAAGTAAGGAGACATTTTTAGATAGGAGACTTGCATAGGGACCTTGAGTAAGGAAAGGATTTGCTAATATACTTTTAAAAAATACTAATAATTTGGGCTTGATAAACTTGTTAGTTTTGCAATGGGTCAAGGTAACTTCCAAGCCAGACACTGGTGGTGTATGTTGCTTTGTATATTGTGTTTATAGAGGCACTTCAAAAAAAAAAAAAAACATGGTGTTTGAAATGCTGCAGAGACTATTTATTCTCTTGTGGTCTTAAAGATGAGATAGGACTTTTAGGAATCATTTAGCTTTCGTCATTGTAAATGTGCTACCACGTTCACTGTTCTTTTGCAGTGGAGGTAGATTTTGCAACCCTCACTCCCTAACATCCTGGTGCTCAGGCAGCATGTACCAGCTTGTGCTTTGATCCAAGAAATAAAATAAGTCCAAATCCTACTGAATCAGAGATCTGTGTTTGACATTCCTGGGAAATGCCATCTGGTACGCTTAGTATTCTGCTACAAAAGGATAACACGTTGAAGCTCTGTGGCTAGTTTCTTAACGTAATTTGTGTGGACTTCTTAGCACAGAGGCAGACAGAATGAAAGATGGTGCTGCTAATATTCGCTTTTTTGTCTTTTGTGTTTGGACTTCTGAAACTTTCTTCCCATTATACCTGGTGTCTGAACTGAGTGAGACAAGGGATTTTTATGCTCTGCTGCCCTCTCTGGTAACAGCCTTGATACTAACAAGTATAAGGAAAACCTCATGGATGTGTTTTTTAATTTTAACTTGGAATAATTCTTCCCAACCTATATTTAGCTTGATGTCTGTTTTTGTTTTCCATGCACAAAAACACATCTGCTTTTTAAAGCAGCTGATACAGCTGGAGAAAACCCTTCTGAACTGTGGAGATGAGTGAATTTACAATGCTTTCACTGTGACACAGAGCTCAAGTGTTTTGGGATTGGCACCCTTTGGAAGAAGACCGAAAACTGGTACTTCCACCTTGTGCTCAGACAAAGAAAGTCCATCTTCTCTGACCAAAGCATGACTCCTCTTTCAGGTTGCACAATCTGCCAGATGAGCTATGACAGGAGTGTTCTCAGGGGTGGAGAGTTTTCTTACGGTTGCCACACCACTTCCCTGAGCAAACTCAGGAGATCACAGTCACTGCAGAATTTAGTAAAGCTATAATGGCAATGTGATCTTTTAGGTTATGGCTGCTTTAACTTGTTCTGGTTTAGATCCTGAAAAATCAAAGCATAAGACAATTGCCCCAATCTGATTCAGCGGTTTATGTGCTCACTTCTACCTGATTTTTCTGTCCCCACTATCCCATTGTGCAGCTGGTCCTGCAAATAACTTCTGTGTTTTCTGTTGGTGCTGCTTCTGCCCACTTTCAGAAGAGATGTAGAGGGCCCACAGCAAGCTAGAAACAATCCAAATGTCAAGCTGGATATGATTTTTCCTCCTTATGCACTGTCAGTAGTGAAAGCTCAACAGAGCTCAAGTCTGCTCTCGTCAGAAGCCTTCACACAGAATTGTAGATCCCTACAAGTAAGACTGGCACTTTCAGTAAAGGGGCAGGACTTGCAGATATTTCCTAGAAAAACAAGGAGGACTGTATCAGCTTGGAAAATACACAAATCATGTAAAATACATATTTGTGATGCTCATGAGCAATGTTGTTCACTCAGAGCACACATTGCTTACTGTACAACAGGATTTGAGGATTTGTTAGTAAAGATCTGGAATAACATGGCAGATGCCTTGCGTTAGAGGGTACTTAAATGAATGGCAGAGTAGAAAACATTCTCTATTTTATTACATTTTTATGTTCCTTTGAAACTTATGAAACTCCTCACAAACTCAAATGCTGCAATATGGGAACGGTTATATTTGCTTTTAAATGGGCAGTTAAATGGGACATAGGGAAAATTTAAAAACCATTAAGTTACATTAATAGGTATTGAACATTTCTTCCTTATTCATGCTAATGGATAGCTAAGCTTATGACCTTCTTTGTTTTTAAAGGTTACATCATGCAAGATGGGGCTAGCAAGAGAATTAATAAAATATTTTAGCTTATTTTTCTTTCAAGATCATGATGATGGAGCTCTCTCTGGTAAGTTTTACAAAGTGCTTAACTTAGTCCTCCCTTGGATTTCTTTTTGTTGGCTGCAGTGACTGAACCTGGAGTCTGAACAGAGCTTGCATGAGCCTGCTCAGGCTGAAAGACCTGATTTATCCTGTCTGACAAACTCCCTCAAGCCCCCTCACCACGTGGTTTGGAAAGAGTGGCAGTGGGGAACAAAGTATGGCAATAAATAGTGTTGTGCAGGGGTAAGACTTTCACATAAGGATATCACGTCCCTTTCAGTTTACAAGACATGTAGCAACTTTAGCACATGGGAACTATTGGGTGTATCTTCTGGGTAGGCATTTAATCAGATGGCCATACCTACATAAAACAGTTCTTAATTTACAGATCGCATGCTACGTTTAACAATGGGACAGGAAACTCTTTTGTTATATTTATAAACAAGGTCTGTGGCTTACTTTCCTTTATATCATGACATGTTTCCTTTTTTAACTGATATAAACTTAAGTTTAACTACGATGGTACTGAGCAAGCTGTAAATCAGTGTTGTGAGTCTCTTTATGACCATAAAATGTGAAGGGGCTTTTAAGCCTTCATTGGTCTGCTGATGTCCTGTTTCCCATGTGGGTGGGTGTGTGGATGATGCTGGATCCAGGCCTGGGACTGGGATAGGCTCAGGCCACATGAGGGAAGTGAACAGAGTCTTTGCTGTTGGCTGGAGTGAAGCTGGGCACTACAGCCTCTCTGTGTGACCTTGACAAGTCATTTAGCGCTTTTTCAGTCTTCTCATTGGCATGAAGATGTTAACGCTCTTCTGAACCTTTTCAAGATGAAGATGCAGTAGTAGACTCAGGCTTACCCAGTGGGTTAGGAACTTTACTGTCTGTGTCTATTTTACTTATCATTCCTCTGCCCCCTTCTCTCTGTCTGTGAAAGGCATCTCTGAGTACATAGAATCCCTGGCTGTTACTATGTCTCAAATGTATCTGGATATAACATTTTTTTTCTACTCTTCTACCGCAGTTGCAGATGGATTTATTTTTGCCTTGTATTGTGATATAACTAGATACACAGGAGAATAGAAAAGTTTTTCAATTGATTACATTTCTATGCATCTTTGATATTCCTCACAAAGACATCAAGTCCAAATGTAAGCCACAGCCCACCGCCAAAAAATGTTTAGATGCTCATATGCTTAAAATCACATGTTTAGTGTTCTCCTTAGAAATAAATGTTTATGGGTTTGGGCCTTTAGGCATATAATTTTTTAAAAGTGCACAGGAAAGTAGTGATCTCTGAAGAGTGATGTGCTTTTCTTGCTGTTACAGTGCTCTTGTCTCGTGTTCCGTTCAAGAAAAGGACCAGTCCTGGAAGCTTGCAGCTATGTGTCCTTTAAATGCACAAACATCTACACGGCTTAGCTGTGTTTTAAGAGAAGGATATTCTATAAGAGTATAGTCTTAAGAGAGTAGGGGTATTCTGTAAGTAACAGAGCTACATAAGTTTAGACTCAGAGAAGTGAGGAAGATAACTAACCAGTCACCTTACTTTACCCCAGAATTTATATTTGTTAAGTTCTTCTCCAAAAGCACATTGCTAACCAGAACTAACTGATATATGAAAGTAGCTGGGCTGTTTCACTAGATTTCACCAAATGTATCTGTGGTTTTTCTTCTTTTCCCAGTGGTGAAAAAAGTTGCAGACTTTGAACTTCCTTATGTGAGTCTTCAGAGCATGAAGGAATTGCACTGTAAGCTTGGGATCAGAAAGTGGTGAGCAAGAAGCTTAAGAGAAACTACCAAGATGCATGACAACTGCTATAAACAGAGGAAGGAACCCTTGAAAAACTTGGTTACAAAGTCTTCAAGCCTCAGCAGCTTGACTGTTTTTCTGAGGCCAATTTGTTACTGGAATTGACCAGTTTCTGTGGCCCAGTGTGTTTTAAATTTTATCACTGTAGTATTCCTGTAGTGTCTGTTACTGCAGCTAGCTATTTATTCCTTCTCTCTTTCAGAATCTATAGAGAGGTGCTTTGTGGCTGCTTGCCTTCTAATTTTTATACCTGCATAATGCAGTGACCACAAATGGGAATATACCTGTAAACGATATAGAAGAGAATTTTGAATCCTGAGTTGCAAACTGTGACTCTGTTTGGGCAAAGATGGATTACTTTTATCTAAAGTGCTTATTTCTATATGCTAATACACAAAATACCTGAGGCCATAGCTTGAGCATTTCTTTTGGTAAGTGGCCTGGCTTAAGTAGCAGAGCATTCTCTTCCCCTTTCATTTGCTCACACCTCAGGCTCCTCCTCAGTTATGCTGGTAGAACTGTGTGGGCAGACATGGTGAACCGGACTGGCGAGCTAACTTGGCCTAAAAATAAGTTGCTGGACGTTTAATTTTTATTTGGTTTTGCTGGCCTATTTTTGGCCTGGGTCAGTCCCTCAGTCTTGTTTGCTGTGCAGCAAACAGTTGTGCTGACTTGTGGGTGAGGATAAACCCTGAGGACAGGGAGTCTGGTGCCAAAGTCCCACTTGTCAAACAGTGCCCTGAGGGTGCAGTTAGGGAGTACAGCTGAGCCAGCCTAATGGCTTGCTGCTGTGGTTGTGGCCTGGTCTACTTCTCCCTACAATAAAAAAGAAAAAAGGGAATAGATTTTTGCATGCTTAGTGAGTTGCATTGGCTGCGTCAGATGAATGCTAGAGAAAGGACCGTGACTGGGAGCAGAAGAGGAAGAACAGAGCGCTATGCCTTTTGGTTGCAGCAAGCAAGGTTGCTTGGCTTGAAGCTACACAGAAACCTGTTGCTTGATGCTTGTAACTTGTCTGGTTTAAATCTACTGGGCTAGACCTTGGCCTCTACAAGGCTTTCTCTGTTTCCCTACATGTGCCCTTATAAACTGGAGAACCTAGCAGCCTAATGAAAACACTGCGTGGTACTAAGCCATGACAAAGTGACTGTCTGAATAGATACTTCTCCACCTAGCGCTGCTTCAAAGCACAGAGGTAGGAAATGGCAGTCCTTGGGTTGTTCTTGTGCTGCAGGAGGCGTATCACCTGTGCGATGTGGCTGTGGATGTTGTCTGCCTGGACTTTAGTAAAGCCTTTGACAGTCTCCCACAGCATTGTCCTGGAGAAACCGACTGCTCATGGCTTGGATGGGCGTACGCTTTGTTGGGTAAAAAACTGGCTGGATGGCTGGGCCCAAAGAGTTGTTGTGAACGGAGTTAAATCCAGTTGGTGGCCGGTCACAAGTGGTGTTCCTCAGGGCTCAGTACTGGGGCCTGTTCTGTTCAATATCTTTATCAATGATCTGGACAAGGGGATCGAGTGCACCCTCAGTAAGTTTGCAGATGACACCAAGTTGGGTGGGAGCGTTGATCTGCTGGAGAGTAGGAATGCTCTGCAGAGGGATCTGGATAGGTTAGATAGATGGGCCGAGACCAAAGGTATGAAGTTCAACAAGGCCAAGTGTCAGGTCCTGCACTTGGGGCACAACAACCCCATGCACTGCTAGAGGCTTGGGGAAGAGTGGAAATCTGCCTGATGGAAAAGGACCTCGGGGTGTTGATCGATGGCCGGCTGAATATGAGCCAGCAGCATGCTCAGGTGGCCAAGAAGGCCAACAGCATTCTAGTTTGTATCAGCAATAGTGTGGCCAGCAGGACGAGGAAAGTGATCGTCCCTCTGTACTCAGCACTGGTGAGGCCACACCTTGAATATTGTGTTCATTTTTGGGCCCCTCACTACGAGAAAGATGTTGAGGTGCTGGAGTGAGCCCAGAGAAGGATAACAAAGCTGGTGAAGGGTCTAGAGCACAACTGTTATGAGGAGTGGCTGAGGGAACTGGGGTTGTTTAGTCTGGAGAAAAAAAGGCTCAGGGGAGACCTTATTGCTGTCTACAATTACCTGAAAGGAGGTTGTGGCGAGGTGGGTGTTGGTCTCTTCTCCCAGGTAACAAGAGATAGGATGAGAGGAAACGGCCTCAAGTTGCGCCAGGGGAGGTTTAGGTTGGATATCAGGAAAAATTTCTTCACCAAAAGAGTTGTCAAGCATTGGAACAGGCTGCCCAGGGAAGTGGTGGAGTCACCATCCCTGGAGGTATTTAAAAGAAGAGTAGATGTGGTGCTTAGGGGTATTGTTTGGTGGCTGACTTGGTAGTGTTAGGTTAACAGTTGGACTTGATGGTCTTAAAGGTCCTTTCCAACCAAAACAATTCTATGATTCTAATACAACCATACCAGCTATGGTGCCTGTGCTGCTCTGTTTGTACTGTCACATAGACTTACTTTCCCAAGCTGCTTTTAACTAAAATGGCTCAAGCTAGTTGTTGCAGCATGGCACTTGGATAACTGAATATTTAACTTGCTTTGCTGCTGTACTGATCTGATCCTGCAGTAGTTCTACAGTAGCTGGTACTACAGCTAGCTTAAGGCTAGGTCTTGCACGTCAGCGCTGCAGCATGGCAGTGGATGCTCTGAGAGTCTTACCAGCTTTTATGTAGATGATCCCCAAGTTGTTTGTGAAAAGGAGGAGGAAAGTTTTAGTTCTAAATTGTAACTGTTATGTTTGGTACCACCAAAATCAAAGTGGAGTGATTGCATAACCTGACTTTAGTTTATTTCTATTCTGCTATAATGTATAAAGAATGAGTATAGTACACACTTCAAGGGCACAACTGTTTTTTGGGTTTTGTGTGGGTTTTTTTTAGTCTGGTAAGTAATGGGATCTTTCTGGGTTATGCTCCCATCGTGTTTAGCAGAAAAATCAAAATGCCATATTTAAAAGCATATCTTCATATTTTATTACTTTTTTTCCCTTGGCATGGAAAAGGTATATGGATCCCTCTCTTGATACGCTGCTGATGGATTGTAGAGCTTCACTGGATTTGCTATATATGCAGGTAAAACTGAAAGGTATTTAGAATTTTAAAAGTTAACTTTCCCACATTAATTTCCTCTTTTATTAAAATTACTGAAAAGTTTGCAAATGGTTTCTGTTTAACACTGCTTTGTTGCACTTTTCTAAGTGCTGGGTATAGCTGTTGTTGATCATGGGTTTGGTTTGGTGGGGGGTTTTTCCCCCAAACTCATGTGCTAGAGATTCTAACTCATCTATGTTTTGTGCATGGGAAAAGTATTGCACAAAAAGGACATATTTAGGTGTCTGTCCACTCTATTTTGAAGCGTATGTATGTATCTGTCTATATGTAGGCACTCTGCCATGATATGACAGCATTTGAATTCTGAACTGTAGGTGTGTTGAGTTTTATTAGCTTTGGAAAATATTAACTCAGGAGGAAAGAACAGTGTAGAGTGAACTTGTCCCAAAATCAAAGGCATTTTTTTTTTAGGAAAAAAAAAAAAAGCTTTCTGTATGTGTGTGTTTCTGACTGTTTGTGTGTGAAAGGAAATACATTTTTGCTGACTTTTTTGCTATTTTTAAAAATTCTTTTAAGGCAATCCAGGAAGTTAAGAGGAATTGGGTTAAACCAACAGAAGGGCAGATGCAGGAACTTAAATTTCTACAAAAAAAATGCAAACAAAGCGAAGGTAAAATGGTATTTTAAAAACAATATAAACAGATCAAAGGAGTGGTTTTTGAAGCAGCGATATTAGAGGCTGTGACTTTAAAATAGAATATGGTTTTGTGTAGTGGTTTGAGCTAGAGACCCAGGTCTCCCATCTCCTGGTCAGATACTGAGCCACCAAATAGAAAAGGCGGTTCCCATCTCTGCTAGCATATTAAAATATCCCAACAGAATGACTTGGATTCCAAGGACTGGCAAGAAGTTTTTGACTGTGAATCTTGGTCTTTTCTATTTGCTAAACTCGGGTGTAAAGGTTTGTCATCCAGTTTAGGAAATCAGATGGAAATTCAGACTGCTGGGACTGCTGTTTTCAGTATTTCTTACTGGTTAGTTTTATCTCTTCCCATCATCACATTTGATAAGTATCCAAAAGACCCAGCTCATCAGATCCAGTGAAGAAAAGAAAAAAAACCCAAATTTCTAAGTCTGAACTGTGAACGCTATTCTCTGAATCAAGCATTGACATATTGTGGTGAATCTGTGTCCTTCCAGGAGAAAGAGTATTATGAATCTGAAAGATTTGCCCTATAGCCTTTTTTTTTCCCCCAAAAATCGCTAGATTTCATTTGCCTTTACAGCAAATCGCTTTAGTTCTGTCTTTTTGATGCAGTTCCTGGAGCTGATTCGAGAAATGCAGTTCTATGGATACGTACGGCTTGATCCTTGCATTTGTGACTATCCAGAAGGAGGCTGCTCAGCTGACATCTGTGTCAGCAATAATGAGATTAACTGCTGCATAAAACTGCCTACTAACCAAACCAAAGAGGTCAGCTTTAAAATCAACAGGTTAAGAAGTTGGCAGGTTACTTTTCTTGTAAGTACTTCACTGACTTTGTAACTGAATTCACTTTTTCTTCATGAAAACTAAGCTTATCAGGAAAGGGCAGGTCTGGGGAGAAGGAGGTGGTCTGTTTTAAATCTCTCCCATCTGCCCATATTCCCCTCCAAACCTATCCTGAAACATATTCCATTGGCAGCCTTTACAGCACTAAACCATCTAGCCTTTGTTTTCTCCCTTCCCTGGCATTCCATGTCATTCTTTACCTGTTCCTTTCCTTTCCTGTTGAAGGTAGAGTTGGCAGGGAGTTTTGTGGGGGAGTAAAAGAACTGCTTTAGCCAGCCTTATGCTTGTAAAAACTCCCCCGTCCTACCTCCCACTTGCTCCCTCCCCCAGGAGAAGTGTTCTGGTACAGATCTTCAGCTGTTTTATTTATATACTGTACAAAAGGAACCTGATTGACTAATTCTGATTTAAGGCTGAACACCTTAATGCTATTTTTAGCTGTTTCTTCTGTTCATCGGTTGTTGTGTTTTTTTTTCCAGGGTGCTACAAAGGATGGTGAAGAAGACACTCTGGAGCTCAGATTTGAGTACAATGATTCAGGCACATGGCAGTGGATAATTTTGTACACAAAACAGGTTAGTTCTCAGTCCTTTTAGGAGAGGGTCAGAGTAAAATGTAATCTTACAGCCACAGAGGATCTTCAAAAGTGGTTAGTCCATCTCTACCAGAGTGCAGCGGCTATGCTTTCAAGCAGGTTAGCCTAGGGACACTTATCTGGGGAAAAGCATTTGAGTTTCTAGCATAAGGGAAGTTTTGTTTGTTTTTTTCTTTTTCCATTGAAGAGAAATGTCTAGCACTCAGCAGCAAGCCTGGGATGGAGTATGGAGAGGTGTCATTTATTTACTGGACTCAGTAAGTATCCAAAGTCATTAACTGGTCAGATCCACCTAAGGTCAAGGGCTCTCATTTTCCACAATAAATCTTATTGTTTAAATATAAATATAAGCCATATTAACACAGGTTAATGGAAGGAGTGAATATGTGACATAAGTATTTTTTTAGTTATAAATGATTCTTAAATAAGATTTTAGAGGGTGCCATTCCTCCCACTATTTTCAGGCAGCTCTTTAAAGAGGAAGGTATCCTGGAATTCAAATCATCCATCTGTGGTTATGCTGCCTACCAAATAATCTAGGCTCTGAAGTATCAAAGACAGCACCAGTCTCAGTTTAGGTACAGAGCTTCTATAAAAAGTATAGAGCCTGTTACTGAAGTAAACAGCTTCTCTTGACTCTGAAAACCACCCAGCAGCAGACAGGATTTTTCAGGCAAAATCAAAATGCTTCATTTCTCACACATGACTTCTGAATTCTGGGGTGATGATGCAGTTCACACAGCTATTTAGTGAGTGTTAATTTCCTGCCATGCTTAAGTTTTATGAGAACATGAGCCATAAGCAGTAAGCTTTCTAGTTTCTTTGCTGTTGGAGAAAAAAAAAAACAAACAAACTAGAATTACCTCAGTATTATTTCTCCTGTGAAAACTATTAGGGTTGTGCTTGATACAGTGACTTGATTAGAAAACCTGTGTTCCAGTTTCCTCAGAAGTGTGAGGAAGAGCTAAAGGCCAGAAATGTGCTACTGTGTGGAAGAAACAAGGGTTGGATCCAAGAGCCCACTGCAGAAAATGGAAGGACTGGATGATTTGGAGCTTAAACAGAGATGGCTCCCACCTCCATCGCTGATCTTGTAGGATATTTTCTTTGATTCATCTCTCAGTGCTTTATGCTTTACCTGAGATGCTTCCTTTTGGAGAGTAAGAAGTAAGGTGCATGTCCAGGGCACAGTTCAGACCTTAACTTGGGCTGCATCATCCCAAGGAGTTGTACATGCTCATCGGACAGCATAAGGAACTAAGAACAACTCCTCTCTGAGGTGCCTCTGCTAGATACCCAATATGTGGGATGAATGCCTACCGCTCCGTTCATATTAGTTGTGCAAGATGCGACTGAGCTGGTCTACAAACAGTTGCAGCCATCTTGTGTAACCACCAGGGCTTTGATTTTCAGCAGTGCTAAGTGCTTGTGAACTCCACTTGCTTCATTTGTTGAAGTGGTTTTGATGCTGATAGTGCCACATTTGATTAACCTTACTTAGCCTTTGGTGTAATTTGGCAGCCTTTAAGGTAGGAGCCACAGACAACTAGAGAGAATAACTTGCCTCACAAAACCAGTCATAAAAATTCTTATTCTCCACTCTGAGCAGTGCCGTGAGGGTTAGTCATGCTGAGGCTGGTCTTTAAGCAACTGCAGCTAGTTCGGTGCACTGTAAGGATGTTAACCACAGAGTAAAATTAACTGAATTAGGGAAGTAATAGTTCAGTAGTTAGGGATTGTAATTTTCTGGTGGAGGGGGAACAGAAGAGTCAAGTACATCTTTTAATAGAAGAAATCAGAATGTTCTCTGGTTTACCCTCTAGGCCTTTTTGCTCAGTAGCTGCTTGAAGAAAATGATATCAGAACAGATGATGAAGGCAGCCAAAGAAAGCCAAGAAATGGTGAGCATGTGTGTATGTTGGTATCTGAATTTGTATTTAAAAGAAATAAACCCGCTGCTCTATCATTCTTTCAAATGTGCTGAGAGAAGTCCCATTGAGGAAAAGGATCTTGCATGTTCCAACACTTCAGTACAGATTTAATTGGCTAAAAAGTACGTTTGCTTAGTTTTACTGAAATAATATTCTGAATGTTAAAGATGGTTTATCACCACAGTTTTAATAATCTGTTTTGCATTCTCTCTCCTTGACTTTAATTTTTGCTGCATATGATAAAGGATATCTCTGGCATAATTTTTGAACGTTCTGCACTACTCTGTTGTAGCCATTTCTGGCTTTCACTTTTTCACGACATCACTTGCTTGCTCCATCTGCTGCAACGTTAGGCCAATTTGAGATCTGTCATTCACAATGAGAAACTTTTTTGTTTTAAATAGAAGTGTTAATAAAATACAAATCTGATTTGTAGCTAAAATACTTCTGCTGTCTTTTGTGTAGGTCTTTAAGGATGAAAATATAGTTAGACACTTGTTATTTTTAAAAATAATTTCCAGCATTAATAATGCCTTTGTTTAACCTTGTGATATCTAAAGGCTTTGAATGTCTGCTAACTGAAAACTTCTGAAGAGAAAAAAGGAAAGGAACATATGTGATCATCTAGACCAAACTGATCACAGTGAGCAATGAGGCAATGAACAGCATGTTATTTCATAGCTTTAAACTATAAGCTGTTCAGAAGAAAAGACCAATTTTAATTTTGGAAAAGATTTGATGTCTTTCATTCTAAGTTTATTTGTGATGGAAGTACAGTAAAACTTTAATTATGAAGATGAGCATTCATTACCTAACTGTTCAGCTGTTGATAGTACTCAGGTAGCTTGGACTAAAATGGAATTATGAGAGAAAGGAAATGAACTGGCGTATTTACCCACACTGTTTCTGCTGGGTTTAATTGAATGCTGATTTGCTCAGTGTATTTTGTTAGAGTACTTGGAGGAGCATTTAAGCTTATTGTAAGTTTAAATTTTTCAATCTATTTAGGAGATCAAGATGCCTGAATCCATGAAAAACAGTAAGAAAGCCAGCATCCAACAAAAGCAGGTTAGTGAGTGATAGAGTGTCTCCAAAATGTAAATACAATGTCTTGCTTGCTAGTGGTGTTTAGCCCAACCTCTGTTTTTCTGTTTAGGGAGACTCCTAATAAACTTAATGGGAACTTCTTTGGGTAGGAAAAGGAGTTAAACTTGAATTTTGGAAGGAAAAAGAAGGCAAGAAACATGTCTGAATAAAAATTTTATTTTAGTTTGATAGGTTTGATGACAACATGCTTCATTTTATTTGCTTTTTGCAAGTGTTTCAGAACAAAACATTTGAAGTTTACTGAAAGCCAGAATATATAGAGATCATGTGTGTATATCAACATGCAGCTGCTGATGTAGTTTACAGACTTGTACTTGGATTCCATACTGGGATTGTTTATGCGTTCATTTTGGAGTTGTACCCATGTGGAAAATTTGTCATGTTACATATCTATACATATACATTCCTATCATGTAAAATATGTAATTCCAAGTTCATTTGCTGGAATCAGTATTCATAGCTAGTAGTTCCTGAATAGCTAAATGGCTAAAAGATGTTGCTTTTCCAAGTCGTTTGCTGACTGTAAGATAATAAATAAATGGAAAGGGAATAATGTAAAGTGAGTTAAAATAAATACATCTATTACAGTGTGTGATTGGCCAAAGGGGAAATATTTCTAAAAGAGAAAACCAAAATCTAATCTGAATTCAGAAAAAAGTTATGTTGCTATATCTTCAGAAACAGTGTAAATCCAATCATAACTGGTCTTCAATAAGTAAATCAATTAACCTGTGGTGGGTTTTCTTGCCCCTTTCTCTGAAGTGCTCTGTACTTGTCACTGCTGGAGACAAGATTCTAGGTTAGGTGTGGCCTTCAGTATTCACAAATAACTTGCAAATGATAATAAGGGAGACAACACTTTCTGAATAGACTGGGCATGTCTGATGAAGACTGAAGGATGCGGTTCAGTGGCTTCACTGTGGTACAACTTCAGCAAGGACTAAGTTGTGTGACACTCTGGGCTTGAGGCAATTGTTCCGACTTGAACATACTTTAAAATACCTCCTTGTTTCTGAGCAAGATGGACTGTGAATGCTCCCTCTGAATGCCTTGAACAGGGCAACATAAAACCACCGAGCTCATCAGCTGTGTCTTGCTGGTGCGGTGTCTGGCTGCTGATATGAAAGTCCGTGAACTAAGAAAATTGCAGCTGATAATTAGAATGGACTTGTTTGTTAAATAAGTCAAGGTATGCTGTTGTGTTAAACAGTGATAGTATGGCATGCTATGCCTCATTTTATACAGCAAGCTTAAACTGGTTTAGGTCTTCATGCACCAAGCTGTGTTATTACACAGGCAATTAATATGATATCTCAAAACACGCTTAGTTGACTCCTACATGCTGTGATTGCAATATTAAGGTTCTTAAGGCTTCCCTTTCCTATTCCTCTATTTCTCTTTGCAAGATGCTTGAAAAGTGTTTTAGAAGTATATCTTTGCACATTCTCATTTGAAAATGTGTTGTTTGAGTCGAGTGTTTATAATTTTGCCATTAGTATCCCCAAGAGTCTTACAAGTCTTTGCTCTGATTTGGAGGGAAGTTTACCTGACTGCTGTCCAAAGACACTGAAAACTTAAGCCAAATATTTTCTGCTGACTCATGAAAAGAAAAACTTAACTTTGGTTTTCTTTCTGATCTTGTAGCAGTATGCTGATACTACTAGATCTGCATAACAGCCTGTAAATTCTTGTTTGAATAGATAATCTAGTGCAGCAGTAAGATTTAGTAGGAAAATCAAGAACCATCATTTGATTTGAGATAAAAATGATTTAACTAGTATGCAATAGGTGGACGTTGCAGATAATGAGGCTGTGCTGTAGAATGTGCCAGCATCTAGGCCATCTTGTTGTTACGTCTTTTAGAAATCTTGAAAAAAAGAGGTATGGAATAACTTCTACAGAGATAATCTATACCAAATTTGGTTCCAGTTTCCTAATACCTTAACGTTAGTTATAGCAGCATGGTTGCCATCGCTTTGTGATGGACACTTTTAGTAGGGTTTTCCAGGAAATTTACTTTACATATACATCAAAATACCATGTTGCAAGAGGCAGAAGAAAGATCTGTGCCATTAATTTTCCTAGTACAACAGAAAACTGCAGGTGTAAGGATATATAGTTTGCCTGCTTATACCTTGTGTGCTTATAGTTCGTCTGCTTATACCTGCCAGGTGATGTGATGTTAGGAAGTTTCAGACAATCCATTGTACCCTTTAGGGAAAGTAGAGTTGAAAGGCATAATTTGTATTATGGTTAAAGTTAAGAATGTTGATTAACAGTAGTCAGTCTAATTCAGAAGGCCTAGTAGGCAGTCAAAGTACCTGTACATACATCCCTGTGACCACTATAACGCCAAATGACACCGATGTTCGCACATTTGGAACCGCCATTCAATCTGCACATCTAGTACATTGCAATAAACCTTAAGAGCAGAAACAACTGTTCTTGTGTCCTGTTCCAACAGAAAAAAAAAAATCTGTTGTCTCTGGAATGCCAGCTTAAAGAGATCAACCACTGCACCTGAACAGTATCATGTCAGATTTTCTAGCTCATGTTTGTATCTATCTAAAATTATTGAAATGCGTATACTCTTTTAACTGTTTATTTGTTTTACTGCAGGTAGTTCATTCGGGTTTTATATCAAGGAAAAGAATTTTGGTTAGGCCAACTGAAGAGGACTGTGTATTTGAGAAAATAAGAGAAGAAGACCTGTGATAATTTATTTTAGATACTTTCAAAATTAATTGTCTGGGCATAATAAACCCATTGTTGAAACCTTGAATTATAAGGGCAAAAAAGTCTTCAGTGTAATTCCTTGCCTTTGCAGTGTTTTTTATAGTATTTACAACTCTAGTGAGCCAGTTCAAATGGGTGCTGAGAATCTGGAGATGTCTTGCATACATGCTTTTTTGGGTTTTCTTCCCCCAGACTGAAACTGTTGGGGCAGAAAGGGGAGGGTCAATTAGAAACAGTGCTGCGATGTTAGAGAAGGAAAAAGTATTTACCTATCAGTTTATAATGTTTCTGTAAGTGTTGGTGCAGTTAGTGTGATGGCTGAGCAGCCTAGTGCCACCCGGACATTGTCTGGAAAAGGCAGGTATTTCCTCTGGTCGAAAAGACCAGTCATTCCTTTGGAGCAGAAGAGACTGTTGTGGTGCCCTTATTGACCTCTTGAGATACCATCAGTGCCGATTCAAAAGTGCCACGCTTTGGAGAGTGGAGGTATTAATATGCTCTCTGGCACAGCCATGGCGAGAGCATGAGTTGTATGTATGTAACTGTGCATCAGAAAGTGAGCTGGTTTATACTGATGACACTGGGGTAAGCAGGTACCTGCTGTGGTTGGATAAAGGTAGGCACACCATCAACCACATCACAAAGTTATTGCTGCTGCGAGAAGACTAAAGTGCCTAAACCACGGTACTGCATGCCAGGGTTGAAGGAACTCTGATTCTTCTTCCTGTCCTCGCTTTGAAAGGCAGGATCAGGTGTGGGAACAGGGGAAGGAAGTGAAAATTTAAAAAAGTCACACAGTCAAACAACTTCAGCCTCCCCCCCCCCCTTTTTTTAATGCTTTCCCCATTTACTTATATTCACAGAACCTTAGTGCTGAAGGGCCTCTGGGTGCAGAGGAACTGGTTTTGTAGTGTTATGGGGTAGCACACACAGCAGCATCAGAAATCTCCCGAGAGGCAGAGTCTTGACAACTTTGTGGCATTTCCTTTATTTAACAAAAACAGTCACCTGCCAACACTTTTGGAATTGTTTTTCCTATAAATTAGAGACCTCTTTCTCTTTGCTAAAGCTGTTGCCCCTTCTCCTCTAGCTGTCGTTTGCCTGCCTCTCCCCTGGTTCGGGTCCCCGCCCTCTGTCCCATTTCTGTGCCTCACTCCCGCTCTTCCTTCCCGGCTCGGCCAGGGCTGCGGGCGTGCGACGGGAAGGTCCGAAAGCCTCGCAGCAGCCCGCGGACGCCGCTGCCGCCAGCGGCGGGGTATGGCCGCAGCCTTCGCTCCCGTTTCAGGATTTAGTTCCCCCTGCAGCTGGAGGCCTGCGACACGCCAGCTGGGCGTTTAAAACACAAAAGCGGGGTTGTAAACAGCTTCCTTTCGGAGCCGGAGGAGGCCGCGCCTCGCCCAAATCCGGCTTCGGGGAGGCGGCAGCCCTGTGAGGCGCGGCGTCCGCAACGCCGGCCTCCTGCCCGGGCCGGGCCTGGACCCCTCGCCGCTGCCCGCCGGCCTGCGGCCCACGGCAGGCGGTACCGCGCCTCCACCTCCGGCCTGGGTCAGCGCTTGCTGGGGCTGCGCGGCTCGCCCGGCCTCTCCCGGCGGGCTGTGAGCCTGCCCCCCCTGCGGTCGTACCTGGAGCCCACGGCCAGGCGCGGCCCCTGCGCCCGGCGGCGGCCTCCGCCCAGCAGGGGGCGGGCGCGGCCTCTCCGCCGCGCCTCTGCCGCCGCCGTTCGCTTGCCCGCGCCCCCGCTGCGTGCCGAGCCGCCGCCGCCGTGTCAGGTACCGCGGGGGGGGGGGAGGGGGCGGTGTCCGTCTGTCCGTGGGGGGAGAGGTGAGGCTGGTTGGTCGGTCCGCGGGGGAGAGGGGCGATGCCGGTCGGTCTGTCTGTGAGGGGAGGGCGCTGCGCGCCCCCCGGTGTGTGTGGCGGGCCCAGGCCCTGCCGAGCACTACGCGCCCGCCGCGGCGCGGAGCGGGGGGTGAGGAGCGGCAGGGGGGGCGGCGGTACCGGCACAGCCCGCCCCGAGGCCGGCCGCGGCGCCGGGGGCAGGGCGGCACGGGGGAGGGCCCGGCGGTGACGGGCACCGCAAGCGGCGACAAAAGCGGCGTGGGGCCTGGGCCGTGCCCGGCCCGGGGCCTGGTGTGGTGGAGCACAGCCCGTGCTGTTTCGGTGGGAGGACGTTTGATGGGAGAAGAGCAAGTGCACGGGCAGCCTTTGTCACGGGCAGGGAGGGACGCAGAGCCAGGAGACCGGGTACCATCCTGACAGGGCGTTAGTGGGTGTGCGGCCCCCGTGGCTGCTGCTTTACAACGTACTTTTTAGGAGAAAACAGTGAAGTTGAGTGAAACTAAAAGGCAATGCATATTTTTGCCAGAAGAGCTTTTTTTAACCTGTCCTCAGAACTGTCTTTGATAAAGTAATTACTGTTTTTAAGGGAAATGGAGTAGTTCTCTTTTTTCCTGGTTAACACGAAGATTTTTGATCAGCTGCCGCAAAGGAAATTGTTATTGTGCTGAAAAGATAGGGATAACACCCGAATTGTAAAGAGGATGGGAAGTAACTAGAGACAAACTATGGTGAGTAATATTGAAAAGAAAATCCATCACATCTGGGTATAAAATATTATAAAATTAGTTCTTTGAAGATCTGTCTTGAGACCAATCTTGTTAAATATTTAATAAAGATCTTGATGTAACAATTAAAACTTTACTGTTTCAATTTGATAGTGATGAAGAGTTGGGAGGCATTGGCACTATAGAAGAGGGTTACAGTACTACATAGAAAGAATTGGGTGGTCCTGAGAACTAGAGAATGAAATAAGAACAATTTAAACAACAAAGGTTTGCAGTTGCAAACTTGTAAGCACACAATTTACAGAAGAAATTCTTACTAGTTGAAAGCAACACAAAACCAAAATATGTGTCTGACCAGCAATAATGGAAGGTGACAGAGAAAAGGCAGCAGCACATTTCAGGGAAGGCTTCTGGTGTATGGGTTTCCCATGGATGGTGTAGAATGCTTGTCTGTCTTCTTCACCTCGACATTTTTTGTGCAGGGAAGTGTATGCCTGTCCTTGCTGTGTGTTAGGGACTGGATCTGCCTGAGTCTGGATATATTTTTAGAGGTTTGCTACATCTAAGGCTTATCAGCTTTTACTGAAGTTTGCTGAGTAGGATTGTAGATGCAGGTGATGTGATTTATAGAGTCTACTTGGATTTTCAGGAAGTATTAAAAAAAGGTACCCCACCAGAGGCTTTTGAGCAGACTGGGTGCTTATAGCATAGAAGAAATTTCTAACATGCAGAAGTCGTTGAGTTGAAAAATTAAAAAGACAGCAAAAATAAATTGCCAAAAAAAGGAAGGTGGCAGAAAAGTGGCACATGAGCTTCAGTGTACACAAAGGTAAGATGATGTCTTGGGTAGAATAATCTAAACCATGTTCACGTGGTGCTGAACTCACAACTGGCAGCCACCACTCAAGAAAAAGCCCTTGGAGTAACCATTGACCGTTCCCTGAAAACCTCGGCTCAGTGTGCCACGGCAGCCAGCAAGCCAGGAAAATGGTGACTGTCCTCAGGGAGGCCACCGAGGAGATGACAGAGAGCACCATTTTGCTGCTCCAGCCTGGTGCACCCACATCTGGGGTAGTGTGTGTCATTCTGGTCTCTGCATCTGAGGAAGGATACAGTGGGTTAGAGAAGGGCAACTGAAAGGGCCAAGGGGATCAGCTTCCTTATGAGGAAAGACTAGAAAGCCAGGATTGCTCACGTTAGAGAGGAGATGACTGGGGCGTGATCAAGACTTATGAAATGAAGGCAGTGGATAAGGTGAGAGTTATTAGTCCAGTCTTGTGACACTGGAATGGGGGTTGCATGCTGGGGCTGGTGGGAGGGCGGTTTCAGATGGATATTGGGAAGGACTTCAGCGGGGGGTGGCAGGGGGAGCTGTGGAGGCACAGAGTGTGGGCAGGTTCAGGAAGGGATTAGAAAAACTCACGGACAAGAAGTCCTTTGAGGGGCTGCTAAAAGGACTAGCCAGGGAGGTCCTCGATGTAGCAGTAATGGCTGCTGGGGTGTGTCTGGGGAATGGGCTGCAGAAATCAGCCAGGCTCATGTGCTCTCCCAAAGAAGGATCTCTGATTGCCACTGTTGAAAGCAGAGTGCTGGGCGAGCTGGATCAGTGTCATCCAGGACAGCAGTTCTTCTGAACTGATGATCAGTATTTTCAGTGGAAGAATTTTAGTTCTGTAGGGTTCAGTTCTGGATTCTGAACTGTTAGCATTTCCATGGACAGCCTAGGAAAGGCACTGAGCAACAAGGTGATAGTGTTTGCTGATGACATGGGTGGTAAAGATAAGGTCAACTATGAAAAGCTGCAGAAGGGCCCTGTAAGCCTGAGTAACTGGATAATGTAAACGTAATGGCACACAAATTCAGCGTAGGTAGAGTGATTCAGATGACAGCGTAAAAAGAATCCTGACTTCCCGTGTGAAATACTGGGCTCTCAGTAATGAGCAGTATTTCATAGTTACGATGAACAGTCCCATGAAAACGTAACCACAGTGCTCAGCAGCAGTTAAAAAGGTAAATCAGATAGTAAACATTGTTGGGAAGCAAGTAAAGAACAAACCAAAGAATCTTGTCGTGCCACTGTGTTAATCCATGGTTCACCTCAAACGCCCTGTGCGGTATTGCTGTTCGTTGTCTGGACACCAGCTTTCATACTGAATATCAAGTCTTTTACAGATAAGTTACTCGCATTGACTAAGTTGTCTCAAGGCAGAAGTTTTCCCTGTTTCCTCTGTCAGTCTTTTTTTTTCTAGGCTCAGCAGGATCCATTGATGCAATTGGTAAACATCAGTTGAGCTACCTCACTCTGAGGTTCCATAGTTACAGTTTCAAATTCAGTTCATATTTTTCCAACCATCTTCCATTACATTTTTGGTCAATTCCAGCCTCTGTGCAGATCAGGAGCTTAAGGGTGGCCTCCTGGATTCTCCTCAGACTTGCTAGTTGTCCTTGGAACCTGTAGACTGCTGATTTACCCTCTCCAGTCCCTTCAGATACAGTGTTGGGCAGACACTAATACTACAGGTTTGCCTACAAGGAGAAATTTTTTGAGCCTAAGCATGGTGAAGTAACTATTCATGAAAAATAGCATATATAGAAAAATAGCATACGTAGAAATACAACCTTAATAATTTTACCATTTCATTTTACTGTGACACATAACATGATCCAACATGATACAATTAAGTATTTAAAGTCATGCTGTTTTGATAGAAATTTAGAATATTTGAAAGATGTAAATATATCAGTTAATCGGCTTTGGTAAAGTGGTTTAATGATTTACTGTGTGAACATGAAAATTCTGAGCAGAAATATCTGTATCCAGCAGTCACGGTTAAGAGTCTGACAGCGTTAGTTGTCATATCATTGGTATTATTTGTTGATATAAAATAATAAACTAATGAACAAGCAGAGCAATATTTTATTTTAAAGGTGTCAAACATACAGTTATATATAAATGACAAGTTTAGGGGACATCTGCTTTTTAAAGTGACCTGCTTCTCTTCACTAGCTGTTAAACTGGATTTGATGTTGCATATGTTACATAACCCTGATGACATGACCTTAGTATGACTGAGAGCACATAAGCTATTATATAAATTATAAGAAATAAAGTAAGAAAATATGGACTGTATAATAATAAGCGGTTTAGTGACAGGTTCTTGGTTCTTAGTTTGCTTTGTTGCTGGAATAAAGCTGGCTAAGCTCTGACTTCTGATGGTTCCTGCTGGACACAGAAAGTTTTGCCCATTTTAGTAAATTTGTCATCTCAGACTTCGTGTTTGTCTGGGTAAGGACTGGGCTTTTTGGGGTGTGAGTGTGTGTAGGGTGTTTTGGTTTTAGTTTTCAGGGTTTTTTTAAGAAACAGGCATAAATGCCTGCTTTTTAAAAGGAAATACCTTTGTCTGATGATAAAAAATGGCACAATGATACTGATAACACAAAGCTGGGAGGAGTGGCCGATACACCAGAAGGCTGTGCTGCCATTCAGTGAGACCTGGACAGGCTGGAGAGCTGGGCAGAGAGGAACCTAATGAAGTTCAACAAAGATAAGTGTAGGGTCCTGCACCTAGGGAGGAATAACCCCATGCACCAGTACAGGGTCGGGGTTGACCTGCTGGGAAGCAGCTCTGCGGAGAAGGACCATGAGCTAGCAATATGCCCTTGTGGCCAAGAAGGCCAATGGTATCCTGGGGTGCATTAGGAACAGTGTGGCCAGCAGGTTCAGGGAGGTTATCCTGCCCCTCTACACTGCTCTAGTGAGGCCACACCTGGAGTACTGTGTCCAGTTCTGAGCTCCCCAGTTCAAGAAAGACAAGGAACTACTGGAGAGAGTCCAGCGGAGGGCTACAAAGATGATCAGAGGACTGGAGCATCTCTCTTATGAGGAGAGGCTGAGGGAGTTGCGTCTGTTTAGCCTGGAGGAGAGAAGACTCAGAGGGAATCGTATCAATGCTTACAAATACCTTAGGGGTGGGTGTCAAGATGATGGGGCCAGACTCTTCTCAGTGGTACCCAGGAACAGGACAAGGGGCAACGGGCACAAACTGAAACATGGGAAGTTCCATCTGAATATGAGGAGGAACTTCTTTACTTTGAGGGTGACAGAGCACTGGAACAGGCTGCCCAGGGCGGTTGTGGAGTCTCCTTCTCTGGAGATATTCAAAACCCACCTGGACACGACCCTGTGCAACATGCTCTAGGAGAACCTGCTTTGGCAGGGAGTTGAACTAGATGATCTGCAGAGGTCCCTTCCAACCCCAGCCATTCTGTGATTCTCTCTTCAGAACTGAAGTCACTTACCGAAGTCCTCACTGCACTAACGCTGGGTCAGAGTTAAGGAGGCTGCTCCTCCCACCACCAGGGAGCAGCAGGCTGGATTTCCGAATTCTTTTTTCCCAAGTTTTATAAAATGTTATTGTCAGGCCTTCCTTCATTTCCTTCTCAGGAAAACAGAAGACACCACAACATGTGGACGAGGCGGGGTGTGTGTGGGTGCGGGGTTCCCCGCTGCGCTCCGCCGGGGCCGCCCAGGCGGTGGCAGCGTCCGCCCAGGCACAGGCGCTCGCCCCGCTCCGGCCGCCGCGGGCAGCGCCGGCGGGCCCTGCCCTCCTGCTCCTCCGAAGGCTGCTTCGGGGTCTGCAGAGAATTTAAACGCCAGCGCTTCCTTAGGAGGGGAACGAATTCTCGCTAGTCTGTTAAAAAACAAAGTAAACCACCAACAAAACAATATGCTATAGCCTTCAATATTTTCTTGACCAACACGCATCAGCACCCTCCATGTTGCCGGGAGAAACAAAGAAGGATTTTGAATGAACGTTTGTGAAGTGGTTGATAATTATGACCGATGTGATTCAATGATTTTCTATAAAAGCAACTGTCCACAATGATCAGGGAAATACTGCAGTTATTTACTGATTTGCCTGAGCCAGTTGTGGGGAATTTAAGTTACAGATGATCTGAAGAAATATGTGAGTTGCCTTTCTTCCTAAATAGTTCTTTCGCAGGAGATGAAAAATGAGCAAGGTTCAAAAATACTTAAGTGTATATTTGATAGAAGTTAAGTGCACTGAAGCATGTAATGCAACTGAATTACCAGTTAAGTGCAGTAAGGATAAAATGTTTGTGAATCTGCTTGTCAGTAAAGGTGTTTTAAGAGAAAGATCTCTTTCCTATCGTTCCCTTATTTTGTGTACACAAATACACAATGCATGTACTGTATTATCAGGGGAAGCATTCCGCAACCCTGGCTTGGCACTTGAGATCTTGTTTATTTTTTATCTAGTAATGTTGACATACTGTACAATGATGAGCAAAGCTCAATGCCATTTTCCTCAATGCCATTGTTTGCTGATCCATAAAAGAGCAGCAATAATTATTCTCTTTTTTTTTTCATAAAGCACTTTGTAGCCTGTATGTGCAAAGCACTGTGTATATGCAGTGCACCAAAGTTTCTGCTTACAGGATGGTCCTGACATCAAAAGAATATACCTGTATGTCTCACATCTGCAGAAGGGAATGGGAATGACTGAAAATGAATGGCATAAATGATGTTCTTGTATTACCACTTACCCATGTGTCTGGCTAGAGACATGAAAGGAGAGGTAGGTCTTAGGAACCTGCTGTGATACCTTGAATCCAGGAACTGTTGAAAAAATAACTAAAGTTAGGAAGGAAAAATGCTGCAAAATACAGCGGTGTGTAGAAGAGACATCATACTATACTGAATCTGAGGTGCTGCTTTTAGCAGCAGAACCATGTTAGTGGAGCAATAAAACTGTTCCAGTTGGACTGAATAGATAAGGGTTTTTAATAGAAGATACAGAGCTTTCAGTGGAACTTAATGTAGATAATGGGGTTCTTTCCTAAACAGAAATGACAGTTGATCATATGATTTTTTACTAAATATAACATTTAGTCAGTTAAATGACTTCTTAGTAACTTACACATAAATAAAAGTGTGTGTGTGAAAATTTACCAAGGAATTTCTCCCTCAGCCTACCTAGAAAGGGGAAGAGAATAGTATTGCTGGGTTTACATTTCAACATCTGATCAGTGTTCAGATGTACCCAAGCAAGGTAATGTGGTTTTGTTTTGTTTTTTGAATTATCAAATTACACCTTTTTAAAAATTTTATCTTGTATATCCGAAGAGAGCTTATGTTCCCATCGTGTTTTTAAGGGAATGATCCCATTTGACCAGTAAACTTTGCCTTCAAAGCTCATGGGCTTACAGTTTAAGCAAAGTACTGGAATGTTTTTCATTCATTTAAAGACTGAAGAGGAAGGGCTCTGCAAGCCACTGCCACTCTCAAAGTATGTTACTGAAAGAGGAAGCTGTTTGCCACGAGGGAGTTGGCAAGTGTAGATTTTACAAGTAACGCATGTCTTGTGTTTCGCTGGCGCAGGGTGGGGGTTGTTACTTTTTCTTGGTTTTGTTTTAGTTTCCATTTCTTGGCGGTGGCAGTTTCTCTAGTGGTAGTCTTACTGATGCGTAGGTTCTCAATGTCAAAGTGTGTATTAATATCGAGAAGTCTCAACTACTGAGCAATCTGATATTGTTCCATTGTCCTGACATGTTGTTTTAAAATAGGGACAATTGTTTCAGTTTTTCTGAACGTTCTTGGAAATACTGTAGTTTTGCAGAACTGGTATATCCTATGTAGCAGTGACTGGGTGATTAATTACAACTTTTCAGGTTCATTAATATTTCTGTAGTGGACAGACTGGTCCCATTAATGATTTTGTCTCACAGTCTAGGTGTTCTCTTCTTTTTCTGGAGCTATTTGGTAGCTGTTGAACTTACTGAGAAGGCAGAGACAGCAGCATATATTTACTGTAAAATAAAACTGTCCACGGTAAGTGCAATTTAGGACTAGTTTAAGAAGCGACAGAACTTGCATCTAGCTCTATGGTTTGAATTATTCAAGATCACTCCTGGCTTCTGCTGGTGTGAACATGTACAGCAGATCAGCCTGTGACACTGAGTTGCTGTTGTACACAGTACAGTGAGAGACAACTGACTTCTAATGAATAAAAGTAAATTATTCTTACAGAATCACTTAATATAAGCATTCCTTTTGAAAACAGAACAGTTCAATTAGATTTTCTTATCCTGTACTAGTCCACGTGTGTCATTGAAGAAGTGGCTTACAGCATAATTTCTAAAATTATTAACAGAAGTACACTGTGCTCAGGCTGTATCCATGGTGTGTCAATTTAGGGAAAATGTATTCTTATATTATGCCTTTCTAATGGGAATCCTTCTTGCTTGGAGGATGTCTTTGAATTTACTTTTTTTCACAAAACTAATTTTCTATCAAAGTGCCAAGTTATTAAGAGAAAAACTCTTTTTTAACAGAAGTATAATTTAAAAGATAAATTTTCAGTAGATAGTGATGCATTTTTAGAAGCAGTCACTTACAAACCAAATCAGATTTATTTAGTTCCAGTAGCAGTAATTTATAGGGATATTCAGAATGCTCATTTCGCAATACTTTTGTGTCTTGTTACTAATGCAAGTCCGTTTGTCCTAATTTGTGCCTGTGGCATTAGTGCTTAATGGTAGGTGTACCAGCTTTTAGGCAGATTCAGAGTTGTTACCTGATTCACCTTTCAGAAGCAATTTAAAGAGGATGGCTAAGGCTTTGGAATTTTGTTTCTAAATCCACTGCATTAGATATTCATTATAGCAATAAGCTTTTTGATGCATACTGTGGATAGAAATTAACACAGTTTGTTTATTCAAAAATGTCTAATTCAGTTGACTATTGTAATTTTTTTTCTAAGCCTTGTTAGACAGGAAATTTTGCTAAACTGGGTTAAATTTGAGGCAAGAACGTATCATTTGGGGACTGGCATTTTAAAGATAGTGTATAGTTCAGCTTCGTATGCAGCTCGTATCTGGCATAGGCTAGGTAGCCATATGTGAAATAGAATTGTGTTTGTAGAAAAAATATTTTCAATCACAAAGATAAAATCAAACCAGATGGTCCAGGTTTGGTGGTTTTTTTTGGTGAATGCATTTGCTTCGTCCACAATCTTCAAGCATTGGGAAGAAGGATTTGTTGGGTTTTTTCTTTCTCACTGTGAAATACTAAGGTTTCACTTTAGTCTTCTACACTTCATCGATCAATTCTAAAAGATTCTAGTGATAATAAGTTCTGAATCAGAATTGCTTCCAGTTACACTTTCTGATAACTGCTAATCTTTGTGCTTCCTTTCCTGAGAAGATAAGGTGGTGATGGGTTTTTTTCGGGTATTATTAGCTAATGTTTCATCAGAGTTTTATGTGAAATGATGGGGAATTTTGTAAGGCTTTACCAGACATGCATGTCTGGAATGAAAATATAAACATTAGCTTGCATTTAACAGAGCATGCCTTACTGTTTCTCAAATAGCATATGTTTCTTCCAGTATAATATTCTGTTGTTGATTTATGTTAGGCCTTGTTTTATTAAACAGGTTTAAACAGTCAAATATTATTTTATGAGTGAACCACAATCTTTTTATCAAGTACAAGTAGGGTTTTGTGCTGTTAATATGCTGTTACTATGGCTGATCATTGGAGGTTTTTAAATAATTTATGATCTTGCTTTAGGGAAGGTTTAGTGCAGAATGTAAAGGTCACAATCACATCGTACAGGATGGGCCCAGTATTTTTCTCAGCAAAGATGGGACTAGCAGAGTTGAAGAAGCATTCTCCTACCATTTATGATTTGGGAAAGGGGGAAGAAAACTGAAATTGCTATCAGTGGGGAATCCTAGCTTTGCAACATCCAGGGGCCTTGTGACATATTAATTGGAAATACGAGTTAAGTATGTTGTCCTTTCTTTTTGTGTAGGGTTATAAGCAAGCTGTTAGTACCTTACATGACACCAGTCTTGCATGAAATGTTTTACAGGACATCCATGAACTGGCCTTTTGCTATTGAATGTGATTGTGGAAAAGGGTGCTTGAGCCAGTGATACACCATCATGTGCTTAAAAACATACTTGCAGCCTACGTGAACGTACTCTGCTTGAAATCATTCCTCGTACAGATACCAGGACGTAGAAGTTATTCTGATCTCTTTCTCTTCTGTGTCCAAGAAAGAAAAAAAGTTGTGCATTCCTGCACTGGGAAACTGGACAGTGTTGATACATGTAGCAGAATTTGTCCAGATAGGAAATAGAAACTAGTGAAGTTTAAATATGATGTATTAACCTCAACAGCCCCAAATGTTACAGCTGTTAATCAGACCAGTGTGCAAACATTTTGAAATTACTTCTGTAGGTACTTTGATCTTGAATTTGATCTAAAACATGGGGGAAGAGCTATAAAATACAGACATTATAAAGTCTCAAAAAAGGAGAGGTTTTAAATCAAATTCTTTGGCTACTGGCCATGTTTCCATTCTCCTGGCTGAATGAGCGCACTGGTCTGGAAGGATACCTTATATAGATGAGAAAATTTAAATCTGCATATAGCAGTCTTAATAAGAGGTTCAAATAGCTAATCAGAACACTGCTACATCATAAGCTCAAAATACAGACCCAGGGCAAGTGAAAGATACTTGTTTCAAGTGAAGTTTCAGTTCAGTTTCCATTCAAAGCTTATCTAGTAAAATCACTTTTCCTTCCTGTCACTTGAACTGTGTCATGTCTGTATTGAGATTTCTTCTAAGGATTTTTACTGGTTTATATGATTTTTTTTCTTTTTTTGCCTCCTCTCTGAGGCAGTGCAAAGCTTTGCTGTCCGGTCTCCTAGATGTTTTCATTTCTTTTTACCATTGCCTCATGCACATTTTAGCATCCTCTTCCAGTCATTCACTTTTTTTCCTTATTGTTTTCAAGTCATCTTTTCTGTGTCCCATAAGCACACCGTGTCATCATACCCTCATTATTTGACTCATCCTTAAAATATTCGTCTGCAAAATTTAAATCATATTTCATGAAATATTCTATATCAAGAAATCCATGGTGAAACAACATTCATCTTCCTCTTTTGGGTCCTGATACAGAAAAGGACTTAATCCTTTATTTAATATTAAGCCAGAGAAACTACATTTGTGCTTCTCCATGTTTGGGTTCTAGTTGAACCCACAATAGCTCTGTACTTGGTTCTACCATTGTCCTCCTTGTATCCACTTCCAATTTTACCTTTCAGATGGGCAATTTCCCATAATACACTCAGTTTCCTATGGTCCGTATTGCTGTTCTTACTTGTTCAGTAGCTTGTGTATCTATGGCACTATAAAAATAATGTTCTGCAAAGAGTATTGAAAAATATATTTCTTGCAGAATGAAGGAATTAGTATTTGTAGTGATCAAGCATTTTCAGCAACTGACTGTACTTTGTGCATCAAAGTTCAGATTCAGATGGTGGAAATCCCACTGGAATAGCTTTGCTGATACCTAGTAAGAACTGCAGTTAGCGTCACTATATCTAGCTGTATTGTTTATGGTTTTCCTATTTATGAAAGGTGGTGGTTCTCCCTTTGAGTTCTGGTCTACAGTGCTTTGCCCTTTAACATCAATACTACTACATGTGATCTTTTCCTAGGTGAAAGTTAATCTTGCATTTCTGGCATTGATCTTATCAGTTTTCTGTCATAACAAGGCTTTGCTGCTGTTTCCAGAGGTGTGAGTAAGACTAAAAGGAGCTCTTTCCATATCACCAGAAGGGAATGCAGCACACGAAGTTAATGTGTAGGACGGGAAGATTTCAGAGTTGGTTTATAAGCATTAATTTATTAATGCAATTATTTATTGCATTCTTATTTGGGAACCTGAGCAGTCTACCGAATATTTGCATTGTATTTATTTGCCTGGTTTCACCATCATTTCTTCCCACTTTTACTTGCAGGTTTGTCACCTACTCCAGAGAGAATCAGAACAATGTCCTACGTGTTTGTAAACGACTCTTCCCAGACAAATGTGCCGCTGCTGCAGGCTTGCATCGATGGAGATTTTAACTATTCCAAACGACTGTTAGAGAGCGGTTTCGACCCAAATATTCGTGACAGCCGAGGCCGAACTGGCCTTCACCTTGCTGCAGCCAGAGGAAATGTAGACATCTGTCAACTCTTGCATAAATTTGGTGCTGACCTACTAGCCACTGATTACCAAGGTAACACAGCCCTTCACCTCTGTGGGCACGTGGATACCATCCAGTTCCTGGTTTCTAATGGACTTAAAATTGATATTTGGTAAGTCACTTTTTTTTTTCCACAGCACATATTTTATAATATATTAGTCTTCTTTTGCCAGAGCCTTGCATATAAATCTGCTGTTGCTGAAATGCTATATTTGATGCAATTCAACTTTTTTTAAGATATCACTTAACAAAAACACAAATTAAGAAGGCAGGAAAACAATAAGAGGCCACTTCTGCTAGTCTGTGCAACAAGTAAAGCGAATAAGAATAGGAGCTGCTGGTGTGGGCTGCTGTGTCTAATTCTGCCTCACTGCTGACATTGCTGTCCTGGTTTGGCCAGACAGCCAGGTGTGGGTGGTTGGCACCAAAGAAAAAAAAATCACATTGACTACTTTAAGAGAATTTTCTCCACCACAGTTCTATTGTTTTAATTGTTGTACTGTATAAGACAAAGAAAATACAGTATATGTGTGTGTCAGTTAATTCCCATACTCCTTTGGTAACAATGCTTCCTTTCAGTGTTCTTCCCCTCCCTCGAAGTCTGTGACTCAGTCCTTCTTTCCTTCTGGCTTCCAGCAGCTGTCAGATGCCAGTGCTCAGATGCAAGCTCTCAAGTTGCAAAATAACTAGCTCTTTCATTGCAGTAACTAAATTATTTTTTTGGTGGAACTTTCTGTATATTCACAACACTTGCAAAAAAAAACAGCAGTAACTTCAAAACCTTTGAGTTTTTAAATCTGTCCCTTTTTCACCTGTCCCTCATTAATGTTTTCAACTCAGCAAAACTACTTATTGGCAGACCAGATTCTTTATGGGATGTGGGTTGGGTTTTCTTTTCTCGTTTCAAACAACTCTGGTGAAAATCCCTAGTCTGAAGGCAGCTCTGGTCCTGTTCAGTACTATTTGAATAGTAACAGAAGGAACATCTGTATTGTATTTCACAGAATCACAGAATCACAGAATGTTAGGGATTGGAAGGGACCTCGAAAGATCATCTAGTCCAATCCCCCTGCCGGGGCAGGATTGCCTAGACCATATCACACAGGAACACATCCAGGCGGGTTTTGAATGTCTCCAGAGAAGGAGACTCCACAACCTCTCTGGGCAGCCTGTTCCAGTGTTCGGTCACCCTCACCGTAAAGAAGTTTTTCCTCATATTTATGTGGAACCTCCTGTGCTCCAGCTTGCACCCATTGCCCCTTGTCCTGTCAAGGGATGTCACTGAGAAGAGCCTGGCTCCATCCTCATGACACTTGCCCTTTACATATTTATAAACATTAATGAGGTCACCCCTCAGTCTCCTCTTCTCTAAGCTAAAGAGACCCAGCTCCCTCAGCCTCTCCTCATAAGGGAGATGTTCCACTCCCTTAATCATCTTCGTGGCTCTGCTGCTGGACTCTCTCTAGCAGTTCGCTGTCCTTCTTGAACTGAGGGGCCCAGAACTGGACACAATACTCCAGATGCGGCCTCACCAGGGCAGAGTAGAGGGGGAGGAGAACCTCTCTGGACCTGCTGACCACACCCCTTCTAATACACCCCAGGATGCCATTGGCCTTCTTGGCCACAAGGGCACACTGCTGGCTCATGGTCATCCTGTTGTCCACTAGGACCCCCAGGTCCCTTTCCAATGTAGGTATTAGGACATTGGGCAAAAATTTCATTTTTGCCCAATGTCCTAATACCTACATGGAAAAAGGAACTAAGAGGAACCAGATTGCACAATTCCTTCTTGAAATTAAGCTTAATATTGAACATTGCCATGAATCTACTGTTTATTTTTTGTTATAAGACCCAGAGATTCCAATTAGAATTAGAGTACTAGGAAATTTGATTTTATTTAGAGGAAAAAGAGTTGTGCAATTTCAAACCTAAATATACTGATTTTCTTCTATAGTCAGTTATACTGTAACTTGTATGGGTAGGAATTTCTTACTGTCGGATACGATAGAAAATAGTTCTGAGGACTTACTAAATTGTAATGTGTTATGCTGAGTTGACTTGTTACAAAATTTCTATAATAAAAGTTTCTTTTCTTCTCATGTCCTTTTGTGGGGTTATTTTAGCAATCACCAAGGTGCAACACCGCTTGTTCTTGCAAAACGAAGGGGTGTGAATAAAGATGTGATTAGACTGCTGGAATCTTTAGAGGAGCAAGAGGTGAAAGGATTTAACAGAGGAGCTCACTCAAAGCTGGAAACGATGCAAACTGCTGAAAGCGAAAGGTATTTACAAAACAAAAATAATTACTAGGAGAAATAATGTTTATGGCTTTTAGATTTTTGTGATTGATTGACTTGATTGATTGTCCCTCAAAACAGATACTATCACATTTGGCCTGGTATTATCAGACCAAATCAAAATCAAATTTTAAAGTTTGGAAAAATCTCTTTAAACGGATCAAATGTAAGAAAAAAAAAAGTTTTTCTATTGAGATTTTCATTTTATGTTGGAAATTTTTAAAAATAATTACTCATTTTCGATTACACACTCCCAAAAATATTCTACCACTTATCACAAAGCCAAAAGGAAAATGGAGGGACATGCAAAATGCCAGTATCACAGGCTAACCTAACATCCTTTTGATAAGATGGATTGTCTTTGCAAAGAAGGGATAGCAGACTTTTCATCTATCTGAACTTGAATAAAGGATTTGGTATGGTGCCATATATGAAATTTCTATCAACAGTAGTCCTGGAAAAGACGGAGAATAAAATAAAAATTTCATGGTGGCTAAAGAGATAGTTAAAGGAGAACTGAAGATTTCAGGAAAATTGCTGACAATTTCAGGGACAGTATTAGATTAGAGGGAAGTTACTAATGAATTCCTAAAGGTCTGGTTCTGAGACTGAGCTTACTTATAATTTTCATAAATGATACTAGTGTAGAAAGTAGTAGCATGTTAGTGATACTAAGAAGTGAGACATAGGCAACCCAGAGGAAAACTGGGATGGTGTAGACAAAAATCTGGGATGACAAGGGGAGGAAATTAGTAGGAATAAATTGTGATTCAGTAGCACAAAATTCAACTTCATTTACCTAAAGCTGTGTGCCGTAAAATGGAAGTTCCTCAGTGCAAAACAAGGGTATAGGAGAAAAGACTTGATGTATTAGTGAGTTCCAGGAGTTGATGCTACCCTGAAAAGCAATGAAGTCCTAGAATGTGCAAAACAAGGTATTTCCACAACATAAAGAAAACTGTCAGTGCCATTGTAAAAAATAATGGTAACTTCTGCTGCATAGTACATTTTATAATGCTGTTTAGACCCATTCAAAAAAGTTTAATTTATCCTTTAAGAAGCATGGAGAAGCATTACTGCAGTGCTCAAAGGAACAGAGCATCTCCTTGCGAAAGGAGGCAACTGGAGCTCGTTTTAGCCTGGCAGAGTGAAGGCTGAGAGGTGTGTGGTTGCTGACAAGAAATGCTGGTTTTGAACAGTGTGAAATAACTGTTTAAGACAAAAGCTGATAATAGCACAAGAGCCAAAGGATACAGATAAACCACAAATATGTTTTTTATTGAAAATTGAGAGTGTTTTTTTACAATGAGCTTCCAAGACAGCCTTCTTGTAGGTTTTAGATGAGGCAAGAAGCCTTGCAAGTTTCGAAGGAGGCTAATTCTCTTGCACAAACCATTGAATTGCCAGTGTACATGACAGAACGTAGGACTGAGATTCATAGTGCAAGAGATCTTTCCATTACTGTTTTGGTTTGGTTTTTAATTTATATGGGAAACAGGATATCAACAGTGTTTGGAATACTTGCTCTTCTACTGAATTTATTCAAATTTGTAATTTTTTATATCGTCTAATAATGATCATGAGCTGTGACTGCTGGAATGTTATATCACAAAAGGCAGGGAGTTTTGTCACATAATTTTTGTTCTGTTTGTGTAAAAATGTACACAGCCTTCACTGTAAATGAAAACTAAAATGTGTAGGTGGAGTTGTTATCTAAGTAGAGTAAACAGAAAAGGTGAAACCAACAAAATTATAGAAATCATGCAAAATACTCCCAGTGAGCAGGCTGGAAGTTCTTATACATCAGGTGACCCCACTCATCAGAGAGACTGTTTTAAGCCCTGAAATAGAAAATTTAATATTATTCTCAAAATTACATGGGTATAAATTATTAGAATTTGTGCATATTACCTTTCTGACATAAATAATTTTATTGAAAGTTGGTTGTCACAGTTTATGTTAAGTTGTTTTTGTTTAAACATATGGACCAACAGCTCAGCCCCATTTAAATTCTGATTTTTTGTTTGATAGTGTCCCTTTAACGAACATAGCTTCCTTTCTGTTATTTGACCTTCATAAACGTTATATTGTTTGCCTTGGCAAGGAAGTCAGCAACTCTCCTTGGGGAGAGGCACAGAAACCTAAACAGTGCACTACCCAGCTTGTTTGTGAACGTGTTTAAAATGTCTGAAATACATTATTTTTAAAATAACAAATAACAGATGCCTACAGCAGCAAAAGCAAGTGAGCTTGTATGCTGTTTGCTTTGTATATAAATAATGTGTTTGTAACAGATGGCTTTTCAGACCTCCACACTTTCACTCCTCCCTCTTAGTATTATTTTCACATTTTAGAGACACTTAGATGAATGTCTTCTGTCGTCTCTTCCCCCCCTCCCCCCCTCTCTTAAATTATGTATGAACCTATGGAGAAATAATGGTTGCTCTTTCTAAAAACAGTCTCTGACTTCAGTTTGCTGTTCCTTATTACATACAGTTGCTCCTGCTCTGGAAGCAGAGGCCAAAGTTAAGTTCCCAAGTCAAATTTATCTTCTCTTGCTTTGCCCTGCTCCCAGTGAGGAGTGGCACTGTGCTGTCAGGAGGCAGAGCTCGCTCTGTCCGTCCTTCAGCACAGCCCATCTGTCCATCTGCACAGCCCAGCATCACCTGTGACTGCGCCCGCAAGTGCATCCAAATGTGAACTTCCACGTTGTGTTGGAAACAGAAGAGAACATCTGTCTGGGCTGTGTGGCACAAGCTCTTCTGTAGGATGCATTGCTGCAATACCATTTCTTAAGCAGCTGTAATTCGTAATAAGAAAAATTATCTTGAAAAACAGGGATTTTAATTGGTTTCTAATATAAAATAGCAGAAGTGTTTTCTAGGTACCCTTTTCTATTTAATGAGCCAGCATGTGATCTTTTCACTTAAATTGCATTGCACCTTTATTTAACCTCTCTGTGGTTATGTATTAACTAGTTAGTACTTAATAAGTGAGTAGTTCTGTTCTACACCAATGGCTGTTTTTTATTAAACCCTTGTTTTGCTCGGGAAATCATAATAAGCAAGGAAGATTACTAAATCCTGCAGCTATGGGCAAGCAAAAATAGCTTTACAGCAAAGTAAGTATTTAAAAAACAAGAAAACAAGCTGTTTAATAGGCAATTTCTGAAATCTTCTGCATGTGATCCTTCAATACTTCAATAAGCTATGGGAGTTTAGGGTAATTATTCTTCAGTGGCTGTACTTCCTAAGAAAAAATACCATATGAATAGTGTGAAGTTTTTCCATGGTGTGATCTTAGAAGAGAGATTCATAAATGAGACCTTTTTCTGGTAACAATCGTTTGTCAATTCATTACTGTCACCAAGAACAACAGCATTTCTACAATTTTTTGACTTGGAAATTACTTTTCCCTGAAACGTTTTCTTGTATTATTGCTATAAGAAGTATCTGAGAATAAGGTAACTGAAAGGAATTAGAAGGGAGGAAAAAAATCAGCTTTTCTCTGTTTACCCTTTGCTCTTGACATCATTGTGTACGTAGTTAGTTTCACCATTTCCTTTCCGTGCTTGTCAGAGCCTGATCCTGTAAACACCTGTGTATATAATTTCACTTAAGTGAGAATTAGTAGGACTGTGCAGATGGGTAAAATTTTACATAAGTGAAATCAAGTGATGAGAAAGTTTTCCTATTCTTCATGAGGTTTTTCATACAGCAACAGAGAAAGTTTCCTGTTATAAACCAGTTGTGAAACCAGCAAAATTGGGAGAATGATACAAGAAGCCCTGCAGTATTTGAAACAAGTTAATTTTTGCTAAAGGCAATTCATTGCCAAGATGACTGCATCATTCTAATTTTATATTTGTTTCTCATTTAAAAGTGAGAGTTCCAGTCCCTAATTTATAGTCTGACAATTTAAGGGGGCCTGATGGATTGGTAGTGGAATGTTAAAACATCAAAGCAGCTGCTGAACGCCATATGGCAGAAAACACAGCAATGCCAACTTGTCTTGAAGATCAGAAAGTTTCTGAACTTCTTGGTATCCAAATTTATTGATTTCTGTGATATTTTTGTGCTAGAGAAGAGGCCTCTGTAACAAAGACACGCAGGAGAGTAGTAAAGATCACTGCAGAGTTCAGAATCTGAATTATATTGGTGAAAGTTTCCATTTTATTCATCAGAGTTTATTTCTAAATCATAATTTGTTGTTTTATTAATAAGAGCTGTACCCCTTGAGGTTTTAGCTTATGCTTCATTAAATTTTACTAAGCCATATTTAATAGGAATTATGGGGACTGACTTTTGAAGTCTTCTAGGTGGCAAGCCTGCAAACTCAATGCAGTTGTACAGACACAAATATCATTCTTTTTACACGGGTTAATAAAACATCCTTTCAACTAACTTAAGTTTAGAGTTAGGAGTCTTTTCCTGATCTGCTTTGTCTTGATCTAGCACAGGCAATGCTATAAATCTGCAGGTGGGTTTAGTTTTTAATTTCGAATGTTTCAGTTGCTCTTAGTAGGATTACTGTCGTACTTAAAGGTGCATTCTTTTGCTCTGATGTATTTTTAACTTTAATCCTTCGTAGTGCAATGGAAAGCCATTCCCTCCTTAATCCAAACCTACAGCAAGGTGAAGGAGTTCTTTCCAGTTTCCGCACGACATGGCAAGAATTTGTGGAAGACCTGGGCTTCTGGAGGGTGCTGCTCCTCATCATTGTCATTGCTCTTCTGTCACTTGGAATCGCATACTATGTTAGTGGGGTGCTTCCTTTTGTAGAAAACCAGCCTGAGCTGGTGCACTGAAGCAAATTCAAAGCGGCGCACCATGCTTTTCCCTGTTCTAATCTTATTTTGAGCTTCTCGGAAGTATTCTCTTGGTGCAGGCAGTGGCAGCTGTATATACTGTATGCCTTTTGTACTTATTGTTAACCACTTTGAAAGAGGGATTAATTAATTTCAAGTGAAACACTAAATTCTAAAGCATTCCTAAGCTACCTCTGACTTGACTTGCAAGCAAGATGTGAAGATAATCCTCTCTGTTGATAAAATATTATGATTAGAAAAGGCCTTTCGTAATGAATATTAAATTCCTGGGCATGAAAAATGTATCCTAGTACAGAACCAAACTTGATTTATTTTTCCTATGAAGAGAGGTAAATCTATTGTTGCATTTTTTTTGTGTGTGCTTCAGTTGAAAGAAAATTATTCTTTTAAATGCCCTCCTCAAGAAATCTGAATAATATAATAATGCATTCTGATATATAGACAGTAATAAGCTGCAGCTTCATAGTTCTTTTAGTGCCTCCCTGTAGTTTCATATCTGCTGGTTTATAAAAGGAATGAGAAATAGTTCAAGTTTTACAGTGTCTTTAATGTATAGATCACTCCTTTATTTATTAGGTTGATGTAGTGTTTCTTCCCCAGATGAATTTAATGTTGTTAACACCTGCCTGAAGTGAATTTTGTAGAACAAAGCTGTTTGTTGTGCTTTGTAAGTAAAGCTGTTTCAGCCTTAAGCTGAAAATTTTGCCTTTTTGTTGAAATGTTACTAAGCAAACATCTCTTTGTAAGGGTGGTTAAAAAGTGATTTAGGTGTTCTGCTCTGTATATAATAATTCTGTCAGGCCATTGTGTTTGTGAAATATGTCATGAAGGATAACTTCCTCCCACAAGGACCAGACTGAACCATATAATTGTATCGTTTTCATGTTTGTGGAGGGGACTTGATTGAATAGAATTCCTTTCTAGAATTCTTTTCCGTTTCGGTTGTTTTCAGACAGCACTTTCACGCTTATGAATTATTTTCTGAGTATGCAGAATAGAAGTATTTAAAATGTTAATATTTAGGAACATTGTATGAAATGAAATCTTGACCCATTCTGTACTTAGCTGTGAAGTCCTTTGTTTGTAAATAACCTAGGGATATGAATCAGTTAAAATACTCTTTTATGAAGGCTAGAAAGGTACTGGTTGGAGGTTTTCAAAGAAAGCAGATTTTCTTCTTCCATGCTTATTAGACATCTAACTCCCTTTGTTGCCATTGCCTTGAAAATCCCAAACAAAATGAATTCTGCCAAACTAATGAATCAATTTTTTTTACTTAGCCACTCCTAAATTGTTGCTAAATAACATCAAACATTTATAAAATTATAAATTACAGTAAGTATTGATAGAAGTAACCTACATCTTTGTTCTGCTACCATGTATATTTTTCTTTCTTGTTTATGGGTTTGAGTGAAGAGGGTGGTTGTCTTTGTTTTGATGTGTGATGTGGGGTTCACTGAGCTGAGCCTCATTCTAAACTGCATCTGAATAATTCTTGTTCTCATTTCTTAAGTTAGAGGTTAATTAAATGATACCTTTCTAGCAGCTGCAATGCAGCAGAAAGGAAAGCCTCTTAAAAAAACAAAACAAAACAAAAAAACAGAGCACACTCCTCTTCTGAATATTTCAATTACTGTACGTACATCTGTTCATGAACAGAGAAATATAAACTCATAGTATACCTAAATTACATTTACTTCTCTAAATAAGTACATTTCTGTTAATAATACTCTGTATCTTGAATAATCATATTGTCTTTCAGTATGTATTATCTGCATAATTTGTAATTGTATTCTCAGTATGGGTGAATGCCACAAATAAATATATGTAGTAAATATGTTTTGTTTTATTATTACATTAATGCAGTGGTAATGATACTACCCCATTTTACTGAGGTTTCTTTTTTGTTGTGCATTGATAATGAGCATTTCAGAAGCGGGGAGGTTCCTTCCCTGAGAAGGAACACTCTTGGTATAAATCAGGTTTTAAAACATGGTTTCTTTAGATTTGCCTGGTTTATTGTCACTATTGTTACTGAATCGCAGTGGCTGTCTTATCTGTCTGTGTCTCTATCTTATCTAAGACTTCAGGTATGGAACATGTGATCTAGAGGCCCCTTGAGATTTAAGATTACCTATGAGGGGATGCAAAATATAAGGAAGAAAACCAGGCTTGAGCCTTAAGTGGCCTTTCCTACTTTGCTGTACAGGGGTATGCAAAAACAGTTTAGGAACTGTGCACTGAAAAGGTTTGAAAAATCGTGCGTGTGTGCCAAATTAATGTATATCACTTTTTAAACCCAAAGAAATCCAAAGCACTGTTTGAACTTCACTGTGTAATGACTGCTACTCTTTGAAATAAGGACATGATAAATGTCTGACTAAAAGAGGAGTTTGTTCTGTATATACCTCTGTTACTGAAAAAGGACAGCTGTGCCTTTCAATATATCTATAAACATTAAAAACTTCCTTTTCAAAGGCTGATTCTAAAGAATGAATTTGCCTCCTGTACACTAGATTTCAAGGAATACAATCTGTCTTTCTTACAGGAACAGAAAGAGGACTTTAGCCTACTTCCTCCTGAAGCTGTTGTCATAGGGAGTTTCACTGTTTCAGAATAATGACATAGATCAGTTTAGATTGTCTGTAGGTCAATAAGATTTCTTTTATTTACTCTTGCAGTGGTGTCTAGATACCTTGATCCAGGGAGTCCGTTTTGCTAGGCGCTCTTCAAATCCAAGACAGATTGTTGTTTCAAGCTGTTCTCATACTAATGAGATAATACGGAATAAAGAAGTGAGAGAGAAAACAATCATGGAGAGTTGAAGTTATTTTTTCCAATGTCATAAAACAACTTGGTGGACAAGATAGTGCAAGGTAAACTGGAGTGTGAAACGGATGCACATAGGCTACTCTGCAGTGGGCTGTCCCTGTGCTCACATTTATTCCATGGCAAGATCACCCCTGTCTTACCTCGTAGTGACTTCTTCATGTACCATTTCATTTTTATCTTCAAGGGCTTCTGAAAACAGCCTTCATATTGGTAGTTTGCTTTGTAGAAGGGGATGATCTGTTGTGTGACTGTCATGGGTAAGTATTGTTTCTGGTTGCCACAATACAACAGGTATTTCATTTCTGGACACAATCTGGCGTTGTGAGGTGCGTCATCATGAAAAGCTCCTATAAGAGAATGAACATGGTTTCGCTTTGAAGTATTGAAACAGAAGATGTAGTCAGTTTCTGGGTCCGCAGCTGATCTGGAGTTTGATTTTTGCATGAGTCAACCAATCTCTCTGGCTGTTTTTCTATCTTAAGTAAGTAAAAATAATCAACTCAGCGGTGTATTGTAGATGGGCTAGTTAGCTAGGTAGCTCTTTTTCTAATCAAAATATGTTGGTCATAATACGTTAGGGAAATGCAAATGAAGTAATTTGTTCAGAGATTGAATAGCAGCATTTTAAAGTAGTACTAGAAAGTACAAATTACAAGTGAAAACTCTGCTGCAAACTCAAAATAAATGGGTAATGTTGTCTGTTGTCATATTAAGAATTTTCAAAAGTCTGGCATATATTTAAACATTACCTGAAGTTGAGTTTTAACAGAACTGATTTCTTCCTCAGCTGACACGCAAGTTAACTTGTTTCTGAAGCCAGTTGTTTCTGACGTTGCTGCTGTTTCTGAAGCCAGCTCTTTGTTAAATTGTCACTGGATTCATAATTGAACTGGTAATTAAAATAAGTCTTAAATGATGTGAGAATTAGGTCAGAGTGCTTTTCCTTCATTCAGTGTTCTTTTCTTACATTTCAACATTAATCCTTGTAGACTGGTTATTTGGCTTACGCTTTGTAAAATTTCCTCAGTGATCCAAAATGTTACAGAAATTGTTGTTGCCAATTGTTACTGCATTTCTCATTCCTGATGTTGGGGCTTTCTAGAAGAATTCAAACGTCATTGCACAGTTTCGTAACCTGCAGTTCTCTGTAAACTTTGTAAGTGCTGAAATGCTGTTGAATCATGAGTCTCACATCTCTGTTTATAATATGAAATTAATTTCTCGTGACAGTAGAGGTAATTCTGCACCTGCACTTGCAGGGTAGTATGATGCACCTGTTATCTTAAACACATTTAAGTACTTCAGCTGAATTTTGTGTTGCCTGGCATCTTCTGTACTGCTCTTACAAATGCTTCAAAGGAGGAACACTTTTAAAATATACAGTATTAGGAAACAAATGCAACTAATTGGTAGTTCTTTGCTATTTATTGCCGGGAAGTGAAGTGTTCCCAGGGTCACACTGCCAGAGAAACCTGAGATGAAAACTAGCAGCCTCCGACTGACAGTGTAGTCTGAGCTCTTATGCAAAGCAGAACTAATGCTCTGATGTTGCAGCCGAAGCAGTCTGTGTGCAGAACCCTGAAAAATGTGTCTCTGCTGTAGGCATTTATAGTTTGTAAATCATTGTTGTAACTAAGCATTAAGCAACCAGTATTTCCTAATGACTATGGTGAGACAAAACTGTTGTTCTTCGTTACTGCCAAAGGAATGGGAAATGTAATGGAAATTGCCATAACTAAAAAGCAACAAATCAGAATTTCTTCTGAAGTCAAAGTGTGAACAAGTCACAACCATGGTTTCAAGTGACACTTTCTTTCTGCTTGTGATTTTAAACTATCTTGTGGATAAGGAAAAGTGAGGAGACATTTGGAACAGTATTCGTTGTGTGGTATGTATGCTTTGCAGAAAATAAGAGGGAAATGAATGCAGTGAGCCAAGACAGCAGCAAGGGAGGCAGAGCGGTGTTATACCTTCACGAATCACTGCTTAGAGGCCAATCCCAGTGCCTGTAAGAAGCGCGAGGAGTGACCAGTAATAGCCTCCAAGCAGGAGGAGGATTTCACTGGCTTGTGATTGCACCATCTCACAGGGGTGGCCATGCAGCCCTGCAACCTGAGCTGGCCCTTCTTGACTTTCAACGTCTAGAGCGCTGCTATTTCAGACAACTGCATGTTTGAATGTGTGCCTACATTAACAGCTGCTCATGTGGAAGCCAAACTCGTTCCTCTTATGCAAGAATCCTTCTGCATGTAGGTTAGCAAAAGAAGTTTTACGAAACGTGAACAGAAGCTCTTTGTAAAACATTAAATATTTCTGGTGTGTTAAATTATGTTTATCTAAATATCAGAAGGCAGGAATCCAGATGAAGGATCAAGTATATGCAATAATATCTCATTTTCCTTTGCCAAAGAAAAAAGAACAGATAACATTCTCTTAATGCAAAGCAAGAAGAAAATCATAGTAAGTTTGTTTTGAGCTGTAGAATATGAATTCCTTATTGAGCCAAACTCCTTAGTATGAGGAATTTTTCAAATAACATAATCTCCGGCAAGTAAATTTTGTAGTAGAAAGGCTGACATAGCCTTGCAGTGGTGTGAAGGCAGTAATATTTAAAGGCTGTGGTGGCTTAATGAAGTGTGCATATTGAAACAAACCTAGTTAATAAAGAGAGTGGATTTCTGCTAGGATGTAAGAATTGAAATGCCATGTGCTTATCCTCATATTGTTGTCTCATTGCAGGCTGAACATCTGGCTTGGTTTGTTTTGGTACAGATATTTTCAGACAAAAAGTGAAGTATGTAGACATCCATAGGTTTAATCTGGCAAGCACAGTTTCTGTAGTGGACAGAATAATGGATTTCCCCACTGAAAGTCATGGCAGCTTGTATGTGGACTGTTCAATCCTGCCAGATGTGTTCCTTACAGAACTGGTGGTTTTCCCATTTATGGTATTGGTTTGAATCCTTGTGTCAGTCGATGAACACCAGTGGTTAACATGGGGCTTGAACTGAAGGCTGTTTTCAAAATGTTAATTATAATAGAAGTTAAAGCTTTATTCTTTATTTCAAAGTTCAAGGGACTTTTTTTTTATCTAATGTTTTCTAGAATTACAGCCTGCAAATGGTGGACAAGATAATAAGCATGTGTGTGTCCTTCCTTTGTGCACTCCTGTGCCAAAAGGAGGTTTAGGAATAGCAAACAAGGCCTCCAGTGAGATCAGTTTGAAATAAGTCTGATTTAAGGAATTCTGGTTTTTGTCATTTGTCATCAGACTGGTATTTAATGCACCACCAGTTCTATTTTTATTCATTGCACTGACTTACTGACATATTTTCTTGGTCTCAGTGATACAGTTTGGAAAGTGTAGATCACATTACCTACCTCGCAAAGGTGTGCTTCACCCACTGAGTGCCGTTATTTCAATAGTAAGTGAATTCTTCAGTTTCAAAATGTTGGTCAATTCCCTTTGGTTTTTAGAGTTACGCTGTCTGCTTTGCAAAGTGAGCAACTCATTTGCTAGTGTGGTACAGTTTGTTTAGATAAGAACTTGGTCATTTTGTCTATTTTTCATGTGAAATGCAACAATGCTTAGGGGAACTGTTGGCCTTGGCTTAACCTGGTCCTCCAGAAAGCCTCTGCAGACAGAGCAAACACTTTGAGGATTAAAAGGTGGTCTGGCCATAAAGCTGGAGCGGTGTCTATTCCCTACATTTTCAGGCTTTCCAGGACCCTGGGAATTTCATATTGGGCATTTGGAGTCACTCTGCCAGAAGGATGATAGCTTTGTAGAAACTTTTGACCTTTATCTATGTTCTGAATTGAAAGGCGTACAGTTTTGAAAGCTCTTATCTCCTCTAGGCAACAAGCTATACTCCAGTAGAGCAATTAGGAATACTTTATGCATATTTTTAAGCCAAGAAAGCAATCTAACCACAAGTCAGTTTTTTAAATCTCAACTAAGGTTAAGGGTACAAGGCCACCAGACATCAACCTCCTGCCAGCACCCAGGCACCTGCTACTGTATTCCAGTGTGCTTCCTTGCCCCTGGCACTAGTGCTAGCACGCATTTGATCCCAAGGACCCTGAATCAGGGAATTGTGCCAGTTAGCCCTACTAGAAATTTACCTTCACTCCCCACTGCACTCTTCCTAACTCTGCCCCTCCCATCTTTCATCTCCTGCCCTCCGCTCCATGCCTCTATCATGCTTCACCTAGGCTTGAGATTTACCCCATTTCTTATGCACCAAGGATTCTGTTCATAAAACGTATTTCTTCCCCGTAACTTGTTCCATTTTGTCATCTTCATTGCTTACAGCACATTATCCCCCCATCTTACTTGAGCATTGTTCTTTACCAGGTATCTTCATTTGCCTGGCCTAGTCTATGCTGAAAGCTCTTCATGGGATGGAAGATTCCCTATTTCGAAGAGAGGGTTATCAGTTGGCTCCAATTCACCAGTTCACTGCTATCAGTAGTAGTCATCTTTTTAATTTACACTTTCCTGTAATAAAGATGCAAGAAGCTAACCTTATTGCGTGAGCCTTGTTTTCAGTTTTACTTCCTTTCTTTAACGCTGTAGTTGATACTTTTGGTACTTTCATTAAATCAAAACTAAGTCAGTGATGTGTGGATTGCTTCAGCTTTCAATAGAAAATGTCCAAAATCTGACCTGGGAACAAGCTGAGCTTGGTTTAGGTCAGTGGATATGAGGAATCTGTGCACCACTTGTGAGAGTCTCTGGATAGTGAGGGACTGGATGGAGATGAGCATCTGCTCCATGGAACAGGGTATTGTAGCCTCTGGACTCTTGTAGCCTACAGCAGCAGTGCAGATCACAAGAACAGCATGCAGGGGTGCCCCAGGTTTACCACCCTTCTTTGGGCTATGGCTCCATAATAGGCTTATGCTGGGCACATAGAGGATGCTGAAATAGCCTCTAGAGTGGACATACACCACTAGAGATACTCCCCTTCTGTTGCAAGACCTTTGACGTAGGACAGAGTTAGTCTGTTGAGGCCAAAACAGATGTTAAGAGATGAGAGCAGTCTGGCTCCCAGTTACCAGCAAGTGTTAGTGAGCTGGTAGAACCAGCTGCACATCTACCACGGTTTATGAATATCCACCTTGGCTTTTTCAGCTGCACTCTGGCACTTCACAGATGAGAGGAGGATGCACACCTGGTGCAACAGCAGGGAGGAGAGGAAGTGGAGTCAGCACTGTGTAGTCTGTTATCTCTGCATGGCCAATTAGCAAACAGTTTGGAGGCCACAAACCATATGTGAAAGCCACTGGTGCACAAGAGAGAGCATATTTTCTTCATAAAAATATTTTCTGTGAGTAACTTCCCCCAGTTTGGGGGTTTTTTGTAGGCAAGCAAGCATTAGTATCTGAGGTTCAGTGCAACTTTTTGGCATATGAAGGAAGAATGCTGAATATAATGGATCAAAAACAGCAAGGAGAAAGATTCTGAGAAATTAGCTACTTACTTAGAAACTGCAGATGTTTCTGAGGAAAACGGGGCAGACACAGACATGCTCCTGGCAGAAAGAACAGTTTTGGGAAAATATTTTCATTTTCATTCTTCTAGTTATAGATATCTAAGTGTCATTTTACTGGAGCCCTCAAAATGAGCAAAACATTCTCAGTTTTGTAACAAGAAACATAAGCAGAATTGGAGTTTTTCCTCTTGACTAAAACTGATAAGATTTTTATGGAGAATTTTATTTGTAACGTCATTTAAGATGTTTCTGTATACTGGGACTCAGAAGGCTGCGTTTCTGAAACGATAATGCATAGCAGGAATAGTGTCTGGTTCTGACTTAACTACCCGCAGGGTAAGTTTAGAATGTCAGGTTCTAAATTAAGTATCAGAATATGTGATTTCCCCATCTATTTTTTACATGCGGGTATTGGATCAGGAACTCTTTCAGCTGCTTGACTTTAACCAAAGCCAAGTTCAAATAGGGCCATTCAGTTCTTTATTCTCTACTTTCTGGGGATTTTTTTTGTCGATACTATGTCACTTGAATCTCAGTCTCTCCCTCTCTTTCAATGCACAAAAGCGATTGTTGTAGGTACTTAAATTTTAATCTGCCAGCAATAGGTTGGGATTTATCCCATGGCGTAGGTTGCATAAGCATAAATGTGATGCAGTCAGAAGAGGGTACGTGGAGCAGGCAGTTTGCAACTTGACCTGCTCTGTGCATTAAGGCCTTAACAAGTCCCGTCTGATTCTTCACAGAGCTATGTCAGATTGGGCATCTCCCTTCTGTTTACCTGTAAAAGGGAATTAACTTTTTATGGATGGAGACTCTTAATGGAATGGAAATTAATTCTTTGTTCCCACTCCAGAGCCAGATTCCAGACGGTCTGGTTATAGTATTGTCACGTAATCAGCACTTCCTTTCACACTCATCTTGGTTAATGTCTGACTTCAAAGGTCTTTGAAATTGCAGAGTCAGTTCCATTTAATTTTCTTAGTTTTCCTAAAATATTTCATCTTTAAGAGAAGTAAATTAACATTTAAATTCTTCATTTGCTTAAAACAAATGGGTTTTTTGTTTTTGTTTTTGTTTTTTAATGTTCCAGTCGATACAGATAGGTCCAACATTGAGGAGCAGACTTACAGAATATAGAGCAGTAGCATAGAAATAGTCTTCCAGAAGCTGGAATGACAGTATCGCTGCTGTCTTGTGGGTGCCAGGACCTGCCTGGAAGGGAACAGTTCTGGCTTCTCTGAACTTTAAAGCTACCTTGGGATAAATCTCCATAAACTTCGTTTGAAATCTCAGACACATACTAGGTTTTCTTTGTACTGGGAATCTCATGACATAAGGCTGTTGTGTCTGACTTTCGGTTTTGTTAAAACCACTGTCAGAACAATCTCCCTTGTGTTATTCTAGTGCTCCTGTTTCAGGCTAACGCTCTGGTGAGGTGTGACAACTTAAGCAGAAGTTGACTCACATTTTTTGAATGGCAGAAAATATTTTTTAGAATTAATGCTCACTTCATCTGTACCTTTTGTTCTTTTTGATTCCTCTTGTCCCTTAAGAGTTTGCTGGAAATATGCATTCCAGAGTGAGTCAGCATGGCCTGCTGGACTGAGCAGAAGGCAGATTTGGGACTTAAAAATCCAAGCATTTACTTGCTGTGTGGCATTGAAAAACTTACTTAACCTCTGCTTCCACACCAGTAAAATCAGTATAACAACTCATCAATCTTTGAGTGATGTTGTCATTAATATGCAGAAAAAGACTAAAAAGAAATACTAGTACTGATAGCCTGTAGGCTTTTTTACTCAAAGTAATTGTATTAATTTTACCAAATATATTCTAAGCATAATCTAATGACAAAGGAATATATATTCCTTGATATGTAAATTATTAATCTCACAGTTGTTTCCTGTTATTTCCATAGCACTCTTAGGCATGCACGAATTACAGACAAAAGCTGTGATCTTGTATCATCACTATCCAGCTGAGATTCCTGTGCCAGTGTGTGAAGTCCCATTGATTTCAGTGGCTGTGGACAAGAGCAACTGGTGTCCAGAGATGATTTAGATCCAGAATCATGGCCAAGTACGGAAGACCTGCCTGTTTTCAGCTAGGCATAATGGAAGTGGAAGAAGACTAAAATACAGAAGCTGAGCCAGGAGTCTGCCATTTCCTAAAGTTTTTAAGCAACCCATTCCCAGGGTCAGTGCCTCTGGCTGAGGTGCAGAGTAGGAAGGATTGTGAGCAAGGCACTTCCCTTTCTTCTTTCTGGTGGATATAGGGGCTCTCACATTTCCCTGTCGAGCAGGGGATCAGTTTTCTTTCTGGAAACAAGTTTGGCAGCAAGAGGATGTATGAGCTATGGAATCAGAGCTTTGGAAGGTCTTCAGTGACATTTCTCCATTCTTAGCACATCATTTAATGACAGAACTTGATGGCCAGGTCCTAAATCCAGCACCCAGCCTCAGAAGTCAGGCCAGACATTGCACATCTGTGTGCAGGAAGCTAGGGGGGCTCTCCAGCTGTGTCTTGGACTAGCTGTGGAGCTACTTTGCTCAGACTGCTCCAATCCCACAGTTAGTCTAACTTACACAGTTTTTATGAGTTTTTAAAATGGGGCTTCTTTCTTTGTCCTAGCATTTCCAAGTCTTACCCGTTCTGCTCCCTGGATTGCCAGTCCAGGCACTCACCCAGGATCACATCTTGAAGGTCTTATTCAGCTCCTGAAGGGCCCTTGCCAGCACCTGGTCCTATGCAGTAGAGGTTAGTGCCAAAACCCCTCACAGCCATGGAGAAGGCAAGTAGTTTGTTCTCAGAGCAGACAGGGGCTGGTGGCCCAACATGTCTTCTGGTATCCAGAAGGAAGAGGTTCAGGAAACTTCAAGGAAAAAAAAGCAGATGTAAAAGTAATCAAGAATCAACTGAGAGACAGGAGGGAGGAAGAGTAAGGGGAACTGAAGGTCCTGGTGGCAGGTAGTACTTTATGAGGCTTTATTTTGGCTGGAAAACTCCTCATTGCTTGCACCACCACTGTGCACAATGTTGGACTGTGGGAACAAAATGGCCAGTGTTCTGGCTGCTGCATTGCAAAAAGCTGCCTGGAGATGTTGCCTTGATTATGGTGGGGCTCTTGGTGCAACATGGCTAACATCAGAGGCACACATCTAGTATGGAAACAGCCAGGCTAAAGTGTGTTCTGAGGGCTACAAGAGTATAAGTTAGGCAGTCTTAGAGCTCCTGTGTAAGCTTCATTGTTTCTATTTTTGCTGTTTCTATTTTCTTTTGTGTTGTGCTTTATAAAATGTCCTTTACCACAGATTTTATTGCACTGAGCTGGGGCAAGGTCAAGTGTGAACAATCTGAACATCTCTCAATAGGTGTTAATGTATTAGCCTACATTGACCACTACGAATCTGTCACTTACATTGATTGTTAAATTTTAAAATAATAATAATTCTGATTCTAGAAAAATCTTTCTCCCTCTGCAATCAAAGGTTCATCTTCCTTTAGAGCAGTTCTGTCCTTTGCATTCCCTTACTTGGCTGCTTGCTCATCTTTCATGAGGATAAACATGGAGTTTGAGGGAATTTCCCAGGTGGAAACTCCCTGTTCTGTATGAGAGCACTGTGTGCAGCACTGTGTGCAACACTGTGTGCAACAGCCACTTCACTTTACTTTCGGTCCAGTATCATTTTTATTAGCTTTGTTGTCTTTCTTGGGGGGAAAAAAGGTGAGAAAATAACTTAGTGACCCCGTAGTAGTTGTCCAGATTCCAACCTCACTTTCCCCACTGTAAATCCAGAGTAATTCCACTGAAGCAATGCTGTTACTCCAGCTTTCGACTATGGAATTACCCATCTTTGTTGTCTTGAGGCTCATTGTACATAGAGATATCTGGTAGAGATTGACAAAGCTGTCTAATAAACAAAACTGTCTCTTTCCAGCTGTGTGAATTGCAGGCAACTCTCCAACCTTTCACAGTCCAGAAAAGCATTTTTGGATATGGGCAGCTCATCAGTTTATCATCAGAGATACTGCTAGACCTTAGAGGGGCAGCTAACTTAGAACAAGTAACTTTTCTGGTGGATTTTGTCTTAGCAGTTCTGTGAATGTAAATAACTGGTTATAATTTATGATAGAAACACAAAAGTGTGGGAATCCTGGTTGACAGTTACTCTGGGAATGGAGGAAGAGATGGGTAAGCTGAGTTACACTGCTTAAATGCTATCACTGGCTGACTATAAGCATCTTTAAAACCCCGTGAAAAGTGTAGATTCCTCTTCTAAAGACAAGATTAACTGTTTTCTATTGCCAAATACGCTTCAAGGAGTTGTTACAATTTGTAAACAAATTTCTTCTCCATTGCAAATCACCAGCTCAGGCAGGTTTTAGTCAGTGTGTCCCCTCATCACTCTGGTGCACTGTCTGCATTGAATTTATTCTGCCAAAGCTTGGTTGTTGTTCTTTTGGTTTTTTTTAATGAACAAGCTCTAAGATGAGATGCTTGCCTGCTTTTGCAAGTCTAGATTATAGAGTTGATCCTTTGGTTGAACTGTACTGACGAGCAAGCTGAGGCTTTCCAAAAGCTCTTTCAGTTTAGGTCCATTCAGCTCTCTGCAACGCCAAAATAAGCTTAAGTTTTGGAAGAGACGGTTTTGCAGCCAGATGATCTTAATCCTTTCCTAAAGAATTTTAAGAAAAATAGCTATAATAAGTGCAAAGTGCAAGTCTGTAGGCTGTTCTCTCAGTCCTTGCAGGTGCAAGTACTAATGTGCTGGAATTCAGCAGCAGTGCTTGTATTGGTAAAAAATGCTTGTAAAACTAAGAGGTGCAAGACAATTCTTAATGCATGGAGCTTGGCTACTCAGTGTTAAGTGGTGATTCTAGCTAAATTAAATATTGATTAAAAGGCTTAGGCTCTGCTTGCAACATCTTTAGCATTGAACTCTGAATGCATTTTCTTTGTATTGGGAAAAAGAAAAAAAAAAATGGAGTTTTAATGATGAGGTGGTTTGAAGACCAAGTCCTGAAACAAGTCCTGAAAGCAGGAAAATTATTCTGAATAGCATATTGGAAAGCAAATGAAGGTAAAGCCATCTCTCTATAGGGAAGGGAGAGTTGGTTAGCCCTCTCAGCCAAGTAGAAACCAGAAAGTCTAAAAGAACTAGACTAGACATATCTTTCTATCTAAAGAGTGACTTACACTAAGTAAAAAGCCACAAGAGTCAGGCAAGGAAAAATAATGTCTTGCTGGGAATAACAAAGTCCAATTCTTCTTAAATTAAAATTAGAATTCAGTTCTGTAGTCCCCTCACTCCATTTTCATGGCAGCCTGCCTCATGAGTTTTCAGTGGCTTTGTCATTACTTTCCATGTTTATTGATCATTTATATTACACTGAAGGCCTTTTTGTGAGAAAGCGATACTGTCCTGCCATGATTACTTCATGGATATTTAAAAAAAAAGAAATCATAAATTCTGTGCTGTTTTCTTAATTTCCCTACCAGGTATCTTTTTCCCCTATGCTAACAAAGAACGATAGAGTCCAGCATAGACTTTGTAAGTCACAGGCAGTGTAGTTCCAAAAAGGCTGATGTGCATGAATTTATCATCACAATACACTTCCAGAGACCTTGCAGGTACCACATTCTTGAGAGGAACTGGCTCCTGTTCCAGCTACTGGCAATGCAGTCTTTATGGATGTACCCCAAATTCCTTGGTCAGTGGACGCATGCAGTGTGCTTCTAGGGCTGTGCAGCATAAATGTTATGGGTCAAAGCCATTCTCTTTGAGCCCTGGATTGTAAAATAAAGAATAATAAAAATTCCTGTAGCCCCATTGAAATCCACCTCTGGAATTCCTGAACAGCAGAACTGGGTTCTGCTGGTGGCAGGTAGCGCACTGTCAGCCCCAGCAGCAAGATCTGCCACTTGGTTCCTAAGCTGCTTGGAGAGCTGGACTCATCTGAAAACTTCCAGTTGTTCTGAGGTCTGAGTGCAAGGATGCCAGTCAGTGACTGTCACCGTATAATTGACCTGAAATTGTTCATTTATCAGAAAGACTATTGTTGACTTGAGGGGCAATAGGTCCAGCCCGCTAGCTATGAGTGGTGTCATAAACTACACCAAGACATCACAGTTCTTTGTGCCACTTGTTTGAAGTGGCATCCCCCTTTTTTTGGACCATTATAGTTACTTTGGGAACAAAGATGTAAGAGGTATGCATGGAGCCTTATAACACTGTGAGACAGACTGGGATGTGTGAAAACGAGATTTTTTTGAGTGGATGGTATTTATGTGCATAACTGTATTATGTTCAAGAAAAATACTGGGCAAGTATAGAAAGAATGTAAACATGGATGTGAATGGAAGGGACTAAACCAGTGCAAGCCTGGCTGGTGGGTGCTGAGAAAGCATGCAAAAAAAAGCAAGGAAAAAAGAAAAAGAAAGTATACCATGCCAAATCAGGGGCCAATTCTATCAAACTAAAATTAGGCAAATATGAAGTAAATAGATTCAGTGTTGATGGAGTTACTCTGGATTTAGATACCTGTTTACCTGAAAGCAGTATCTGGACTTATGCACTGACTTCGTTGCTTCTCCATGATCTTCTAGTTCTTGCCCTAAAATAACCTCTTTCTGTCAGTATAACATGATTCACCATTTTACAAAGAGCATCCATGTTCTTCATCATGTGTAGCCTAGTGTTCCCCAACTGAGAGCAGGACCAGTTTGTGTTAGGCATGGCACAAGCATCCTGTTGCTCCACAGCATGCAAACCGTGTTCAGACATTCCCCAAGTATTAATCACTATGGTAGCCTAGAGCTGAGACTGATGATGGCAAGGTTTGGTAACAATAATGGGTGTTTTATATCTTCAAGAAGTGCATCAGGAAGTAAATGATTTCTGGAGAGACACCAACTGACATTACAGGAGTTTGAGCCATAGTCTGCAGGAGACAGCAAGGGATCTTCTGCAGATAGCAGTGTTCCTGACCAGAGTTGTCACTTTTCATGCTAAACAAAACGAAAAACACAGATCATTTGAGCTGACCTTAGTATTCCTCATTCTCTGACAAGAATGCGCATACATCATTATGCTGAATGGACAATTGTCATTTTCCACCCCAAAAGTTACTTCAATATGTTTCCTGTCTGTGCCATTAATTTGCAGTCAACTCTGGGATTTCTTCTAAAGCACGCCATTCATTTTTAATTTATATTTTTAAAATATCACAAAAATATTTGCATTAGCATTCAATAATAACCATCACTCATACTATCCAGCCATCAGGTATGTGGCTTGCTATGAGGATGGTCCTCACAGAGGAAGAACACAGTAAGCCGTGGCTCTCTTGGGTCTCTCTGTCCCAATATATGTTGTAAACTCAATGACAGCACCAAGAAACTATTTTCCACCCTAAGATACACCCATCTGAACTTATAGCAATGCCAAATTTTACAAAGCTTTCATTCTATACGGGCTTTTATGACTAGCCACATCCCCATCATCTCTGAGTGCATTCCATCAATGCCTTAAGCACTGTGCCCAACATCTATCCGGTGGGGTTTGTTCCCTCACTGTTGCCATGTGTCCATGCTTTCCAATTTTCAACAAAAAAACATCAGTCTCTCTAGACTTCGCTTCCTGCTATTTTTGAGCAAACTTCCCTTCCTCAGATAACGCCTGTCTTCATCCAGATATCCAAAGCAACTTAGCAGGCTACTGAGTAGCTTCAGCAGTTCCAGTTGCTGTGTGGGAAGATACAGACTTTTTTCCTAAAAATAGCTCTTCTGTGAACTTGTGTGCTGTTTCCTTTTCCTGCCTGCTAAGACCTTGAATAGTTCCCTAATTTTGGTTGTTGGAAAGCTGTCACTAAGCTCTTCTCATTGCCTAAGCAGAAACAAAACAGCAATTTCAGTATGCATGACCATTGCAAAACCAGCGCCTGCAATGAGCCTACAACTCTGGGGTAGCTCTTCTGACGGAGACTCAGTCCCAACAGGCAATGATTGACTTCACTGTGTTTGACCCATTCGGCAAGTGAGCTTCTTCATGTGGATCTGTTGTGACGTGCAGGGCTTTCCACCATCCAAACCTGCCCCAAATGCCTACAGCTAGTCCTCTAGCACAAAAGCCTCTTCTTCAGAAGGGGATATTTTATCCTTGGAAGACAACAACTAACAGTGTCACCAAAAGCCCCATCTGCCTTTTTGGCACAGTAAAGATCCCCTGAGCTTTCTCAGGAAGTTTTCTTCAGTTTCTTTGCAAAAAGCCTTCCCTCTTCAAGTGCAATTTTTCCACCCCCCCCTGCTGTCTCATTCAGTGTTAGGAAAGAAACATGGTTGTGAAGTAAACTCATCATGTGTTCAAATTGAGTTCAAAGTTTCTCAGCACTGTAAATGAAACTAATTTTTGCTGTTGCAAGGATGGCCTGGCCTAATGTGAGAAGGCAAGGAATCGAGGGAAAGATTGAGGTGGTCCTGAAGTCGGATGTGCTGCTTCTGCCATTGCCGATGCAATGGGGAGAGGGGAGGTAGTGACTGCTGCAGCTGGGTGGGCTGTCTTCATGAACCACAGGTAGCACAGAGAGGAACAACAGGCATGGAACTACACAGGCAAATGGAGAGAAACCTGAATAACCACATAATCCTCTACAGCAGGCAGCAGTCTTGTGGAAAATTAGTACATTAAGAGTATTGGTCACTATAGTTGCAGTTAGTGAGATTCATTAGGAACAACAACTCACAGTTATTCCTGCAGAATCTTTTAACCATCGGATTTCAAAGCATCTACCAGAAAAAAACCCACACACTTAAAAAACCCCAACATTTAAAAGGCTTTGAGCCCCAAATCAACACTTGCCACTTGGTATAAATATAAATAAAATTGTATAAACAAAAACTCAGTTAATTTGCAAAGTCAAGCACTCAGAAAATGTTACAAATATATTTCTGTCCAAATTTATTGTGGTTTTTTTTTTACACAGGGGCTGCAGCTGTCAAAGCATCTTACAAACACCCAAAAATCTTCACTATGCCTCTGTAAGAAAGTGAAAGATGGACTGGATAAGTGGCAATAAAGTGGATGGAAAATTGGCTGGACTGCCTGACTCACAAGGTTGGGATCAGCAGTACAAAATCCATCTGGTGGCAGTTTACTACCAATGTTGTCCCTCTGGGACTGATACTGGGGCCAACACTGTTTAATGTGTTTATTAACAACTGGAACCTGTGGGTGATACCAAACTGCAGGGATGTCGCTGTTATGCTGGAGGGCAGGGCTGCTACTTACAGGAAGCCTGACAGTGGGAGGAATGGACTGACAGGAGCCTCATGACCATCAGCAAAGGCAAATGCCAAGTCCTTCACGTGGGACAGAATAACCTTGTGCAACGGTTCAGCTTGGCCAACTGTCTAGAAAGGAGCTTTTTAGAAAGGGACATAGGTGTCCTGATGGACCTCAAGCTGAACATGTGACAGCAATATGCCACTATGGCAAAGACCCACCATGTGCTGGGCTGTATTAGCAAGAGTATGGCCAGCAGATCAAGAGAGGTCATTCTTTATTATTCTGCACTTGTGAAACCACAGCTGGAGTACTGTGTTCACTTTGGGGTTCCCCAGTTCAAGAAATTCATTGACAAACTGGAGCAAGACTAGCAGAGGGTCACCAGGATGGGGAGGGGGCAGGAGCACACAATGTTTGAAGAAAGGCAGTCAGAGCTGGGTTTGTCTAGTCCTATGATGAGAAGACCAAGGGGAGATGTTTTTGCTCTCTACAACTTGTAATGGGAGTCAGACACTTCTGTGTGGTGCACGCTGATAGGATGAAAGGCAATGGTCCCAAACTGCACCCAGGGAAATTCATTCAGATGTTAGGAAGATAATTTTCACCATGAGGGTAGTTCAGCACTAGAACAGGCTACCCAGAGAAGCTGTGTCATTTCCACCTCAGCAGACATTCAAAACTTGACTGGATAATGTTCTGAGCCATCTGATCTCGCTGGACTGACTTTGCATGGAAGGAGGGACAAGATGACTTCTCAAGATCTCTTCCAACCTAAATGACCCCAGTTCTAAGGGGAAGGGCCACTGAGGGGAAGTTCAGCCCCACTAAAAGCTGTTGCTTCTGATATGAAACCTACTGATTGAGGGGGATGTGAAATGCTTTTCATGCCATCCCACAAAAACAGTTTAGATTTTGGAATTTTCAAATTCTTTTAGTAGGTCAACACCAAGGCCTTTCTAGGTTTTGTCTGGTTTGGTTTTTGTTTCTCTAAAAGGACATGAGAAAAGATTAGCTATTTGTCTGGTAATCAAATAGTAATTGAATCTGAACCTGGAGCTCTTTCATCCAAGAAGAGTGCCCTAATCTTCAGGCCAGAAAGGGCTAGCCTCCCTCCACTTTCCCTGGCACAGCATATACTCTATCTGGAAAAGTAACTCCGAAAAGGGTAAGTGAGGCATTTTTGCAGGAAAAATAATTTAGTTAGAAATTTTTTGACTAGGTCTACAGGGCCCTCGCAGTGCAGGACCACACAGCAACCTTAGAACAAAAAGTAAAGAAAAAACTTACTCACATTGCAACCTATTGCAACAACTCACATTGCAATTCTTTTCCTGAAATAGAAGGAAATTGTGAAGACACGTTGGCCAGTATTTTGGGATTAACACCTCTGATATGTGAAATATGTCCCAAGACAGATTATAAACATAAATGAGAGAGCTTTGCTTGTGTGTCTCACACAGTAATGATGTATTTGATCTGAGCAGGGACTTCCCACAGGAAAAAAACAAGAATGAGACTTCAGGCTTTCAGCTCATGTGGCCATCAGGCGTCTTGTGATTGTGGTGCTTTCATGTGTGACAAGAGGGGCAGTAGTAAGTACAGTTTTGGAGCAGGCTTCATGAGCAACTACAAGATTAAAATGCTTTCAGTGATAAAGATTGTGGCCTTCATCTTTCTTGCATCATTCAAAAAGTGCAAAGAGATGTAAATCTGTCCTAAATATCACATCAAATCTTTGCTGGCTGCTTTTTCACCACTTCTTTTGCCAGAGACGGATAGTTACAGCTGGAAAATAGTCTGATCTGCATGATAGTGTCCTGGACATCATCCTGTCCATCAAGTCTGAAGAGGTGAACATGGGGAAGAACTGGCCCTTGTGATTCTTATTGCCTCTCCATCAGCTGAATCCAGACTGCATTCAAATGAAAATTTGATATTTTATCTTTCCATTTTAATCTTCCATTGCAATCTTGAGCTCACCCATTGCCTTTGCCTGGGTGACCAGTGCCTACCACAGCAAGTTCCTGGCCCCTGGACACTACTGCAATAGAGAAATATTTATCCCCAGCCATCCAGATGTGGGCACAGTTGTACTGGTGATAACGGTGATAGCAAAATGAGAACCAGGAGGAAGTTATTTTTATGCTGTTGATAATTATAGGGCATTTGGGGAGAGCACGTGGAACAGCAAAAGCCATGCTGCCATGCTGGGTGTTAGCTATCAGTGTTATGCTATATTGTCTTGAATGTTACGAAGACTTTCTCTCCAGTTCCCAAATTGCTTGGTGAATACAGGAAAGGTTATGCTGAATGGAACTGATGGTCAAAAATTGACCATCCTGACTTGTAGCTGGCTGGCACCTGGGTGAGGCCCAAGGATGCTTAAAGCTGCCCTTTGCCATCACAAGCACATTGGGGAGTTCCCGAGGAACCTAAGAGCACTTGGCTTCCCACAGCCGCCCTGGGAATCCCAGGGAGTCTTTTGTTACAACATATTTGCTGTCTTGATTCTGATTCTGCTCAAACACGGATCCTGGATCCTTGCTTTGACCCCTGGATCACTCTCCTCCCTGGTTCTTCGTTCCCTGCCCCAGCCATTCGCACTGGCCCTGCGCCGCCCCCCCCACACCCTCCCTTGGTGCGGAGCGGGAGGACGTCCCTGCTAGACTGCTAACAAAGGTTTTCTTAGAAAATGCTTCACCACATCCAAAGCCAAGATATCTCTCCAGAGAAAAACATCGCTTTCTTGAACGGGGCCACTGTGTTCAAATCAGGCGAGGAAAGTTTTTAAATAGCTTTAGCAAAGCCTGTTTACCAAGCTGTGAAATCTCAGGCCATGAGAGGGAGCTTTTAAAATGCTCTTCATGTACAGGAAAGCCTTTTGTCCTCAAGAGTTCAACACAGGCCCCTGTCCCAGCCGCACAGTCCTGCTTCACACAGTCCTGCTTACCAGCGGGCTCCCATCCTTTGCCCCTCTGCTCTCGGCTGCTTGCTGAAAGCGAAAGATGCCGGCAGCACGCGGTGACACAGCCGTTCGGTTTTGGAGCAGTTCTTATCCCATGTTTATACTCTCAGCGTGCAGTGCGCGGTCGCAAAAGGAGCCTGCTCCACATCTGCCTGCTATGGCTGGCGACAGAAAATCTCACCCCTCTGAGGCATTCAAAGGGGTTTCGTTTGCTTTCCATCGCCCTGATATTTTAATTTCTTCTTTCTCTTTTAATAAATCTTTAGGTTTAGAAAGACATTGTGTGTGACAGGTTATGCACAATTTGGCAGGGGGGTGTCAGTTGTTAAACTATTAATTAGCCTTAACACATAGTTTTATCTCATGGTGATAAGACCAGTATTTCTGATAAGCCTGTGGCAATGGACATAAGGAGTCCAGTAACCACAGTTAAATAACAAGAGTTTCTTACAGCTCGGAGCCAGGGGACAGGGTCAGGCACCCAGCTGCCATGGCCTCTTACATTTAAACAGACAGCTATGCCTATCTGGTAGTTGTCATCAGGGGCTGATGTTATACACAGTTATTGTCTCCTGTGGCCTCGTTTCACGTCTCACTGGTGTCTCCATCCGAGAAAAAATCAACGTGATACAGTGAGGAACAAGGCAGAGTTTAAAATATTTGAGTTTCTTAATTGTATTTCTAGATTTTCCAGTGTTCAACATTGGAGGAGATGGCCTTGTTAAAGTTGTGTAACTTTTGAAGTTTCAGAATTTCTCATTTGCAAAACAACCCTATCATGTTCTTTTAGATTTTGTACCTGTAAGTAGATATACCTCTATAACAGTTTGAGGCCCAGCTGGATGGATTATTCTTCCTGAGCTTTTGGATGGAAATCTTCTCAGGCTTTTTAAAATATGCATGACTGGATTATAACATTTTGATATGTGGTCTTGTTTTTGGAAGATGGGTTGGAATGTTTTTAAGTTTGTAATTTTTCTTACTGTGCAGATCTCCCTAGAGGAGAAGGTAGATTTAATCTTTTTAGGAGGACCTCTCAGGCTTATAACCGCCGCAGGCTGTATCCTATATGGGGACCCTTTAACAGTGTCTTGGAAAATTTACCTACAAAGTTTTCAAAGCTCAAATATCTGATCAGTTCCAATATAGAAAGCCTCTGCTCAGATGCTCCAGCATCCATCCAGTACAACTTGCTTCTCCTTCCTTTGGATCAATGGCTAATAAGGATGAAGGTAACGCATCAAACTCCTTTAGTGTACTATTGCTTCTTTCTGACAAGCTGTTGCCTGAAAGGAGGGCCCCTGCAGGCAGTTTCTGTTAAGAAGAAAAAGTAAAAATAAACAGTTATTTTAATGCAATCCCTTTCATTTACAAAGCATGTGCAGAAGTCTGTTTCTTTTAGAGCTGAAGAAATCAAATAGGAGTGACAGCATCTTGGAGCTGGGAACAAAGACATTATCTTTCAGCCAAAAGTCTGTACTAGGGTGGGGGGATTTTTCCTGCTGTGAAGACTTCTATGTTTGTCTGCACTTAGTTGCTATCTTTTTTACTCTGCTGTGTCTGCATGTCTTTTACATTCATGCAAACCACCAGAGATAGCAAAGGAGCCTCTCTGCCTTTGTTATGAGGCAAAATCTTTGTTGTTTGAGTGATTTGGTTCCAGACGGGAGCCTCAGCCTTTCTGCAACGATGGGAAGTGGCTATTTCCAGCCCCTAACGTTAAACTTATCATTGTACTAGCTCTGAAGGTCTAAGGACACAGACAAGGAAAGGATTGTAGGTCTAATTTTTCATGAGACCAACCTATGCACTCAAAAACTATACCTAAACCTTTGGGCAACCAAGTTTTTTTATAGGTCTGAGACAGAAGCTGCAATTTTCATGGTACTGGCTGTGAATGATTACTTTGAGATCAGTTTACTTTTAATAAAATAATTTTAATAGACTGAGGTAATGACACCCATGGACCACAGAGGGTGTTGGCAAGGGGAGAGGTGATATGGTTGGGGGGTACAGTGACAGGTAGGGAACACCTGAGGACTGAGAGGGATTATAGGGTGAAGGATGTGTGAAACGTTGCAGGATGATGTGAAGCAAACATCTCTGCTGATCTGCTGATTTTTAGTAGCTAGTGGAGGTGAATATTATTTCTTAGGCTTATTTTTGGTAGGTCTTTCTTGAGAACTGGCGAGTAGAGGTGATGGGCTAGTTGTTTTGTGAAAAATGTTCTCTCATGGAAGCTGGCTGAAAGGTTGTCTTGGAGAGGTCATCCTGCCGGCAGTGGTCCTGGGCTCGCTTCCTCAGAGACCACAGCACATCACAGCTGGAGTCTTCCCCCCTCAAATTTTGCACTGGGGAAAATAGTAATAAGAAATCCAAAATACGGTGAAGTGAATTTTCTTGTGATTTTAGTATTTTTTTCTTGTCATATTGTCTTGTCTGACAAACTTGTCCAGCCATCCCCAAGTCGTTTTGAGTATCTTTTCTGACACATGAAAAAACACACTATCGTTTCCCTTTGGGTTAGTTTAGCTATGAGAGGGTGTGAGTGCAGTTATGTGTGGGTGTGGTGCATGCATATGCTTATCAAAATCAGATAACACCAGAAAACTAATTACAACTTTTAACTATCATTGCAATCTCTTCTGTGGAAAAGAAGTTTTCACATGAATATTTCTTGCATTAGAGGTGGAATCAGACCCCCGTCCCGTACTTGCTGTGTTTGGAGTGTTGCCAAACAAACTCTTTTAAAAAGGCATTCCTACTGGAATATATCACGGACTATTCTAGCTCCCAGCTCTGACAGGCTTCAGATGGGGAGCTGGAATGCAGACCTCCCAGTCACACACAGGAGTGGTGGCATTCGGGGGGTTCACAGTGCAATCTAGAGAAAATAAGCACCGAGGTAGGGGCAATATTGCATGAAAATGACAGGAAGAAACAAGCAAACGCCATGTGCTGTGTGTAGGGGGCTCAGCAAATCGGCAGCTCTACAAATCGGCATTGAACACTAGCCAGAGCTTGAGTCAGTGTAATGATTAGCTGGGATTTACACATACATACTTCTACTAAAAAGTTATTTTTATTGCTTTTAAAGATGATATCCCCACAGTAGAATGGGTTGCCTAAAAAGTAGAGTGAAAAGTAAGGAGACAAGGAAGCATCTGAGCTGAGTAAGGTGAGAATTAGATCATGGAAAACTCTTTTAAAGCGGAGCATTATATGCAGAGTCCTCTTCATTAATCTTCTGGTTAGCCCATCTCCCTTAGAACGGACTACCCTGCTGTAAGGAGAAAAATGTGTAAATATATATATTCTGAGTTAGGGATAATTTCATTCTAGGTTCTTTGTTTCCCAGGTTTGTGTTAAAGAAGCAGACCCACCCCCTCCCAGTAAATATTTCCTACTTCCTTTGGTGTCATGTCAGATTAAACCTGGAATATCTTTTAGACATCATGTGAAAATGGTTCTGTTTTCGCCAGGTAACTGTCATGAATATCAACATACCAAGTAGAACAGACTGATAATAAAAATGTTGATCTCTGTGGCTGCTGAAAGGGCGACATTAAGTGAATCTCACTGATATTTAATTTGCAAAGTGAATTGCACCTATTTAGGGAAGGCAAAAATAGCAATACTCATATTGATGAGAAATTCTGCGTTTGAAAACACTCCTTATTAATGATTCAAAACATACAGTTCCTAGGAGCTGTAAACAAGTTCAGTATTCTGCACACTAATCCATAACCATTATCATATGTAGAGAACAAGAAGTTACTCACAAACAGATGTTCCCTCTGCCAAACCCATTCATTTAATGCACATTTTACTTTCCAAGTCCTAGTTAGCAGCTTTCTGTGGTGGGCGGATTACATGAAAGGATGGAAAAGCAGGGATTAATTTGCCTGCAAAGGAGCAATGTCTTCATGTTTGTTCTGGAGTCTTTTCCATCTTGCCTTCTAGTGGAAGTGTTATTCATCTTGGACTTGCTCTCGCTGCCCTGGAGGGCACTCAGCTTTATGTTTCCAAGCACTGTGAGGCACTATGAGATGCCAAACTTGTTCTGTTACCAGAGAGCTGCATCATTAAATGTGCTCTCTGCGCTGACTGCTAATGAAGCCTGGCATTCACAAATGCTTATGCCGAGAGAAGGCTTTGCCTCACCATAAGTTATAGGTGAGCTTTCAGGGAAAAGCATGCCAAAAGCTAAGGGTGGAAGAAGAATTACTGCTCAAAGCATAACTAATTTCAAAGTTACTTCATGTTTCTCAGGGCCTAGTTCAGTCAGGTGTTGAGTATCTCCAAGTATGGGCATCCCACCACCTTCCTGGGCAACCTGTTCCACTGGTTAAGTACTCCGGTGAAAATTTTTTCCATATGTCCAGCTGGAATTTCTCTTGCAACTTGTAACCACATCTGCTCTCCTTTTGCTATGCACGTCCGAGAAGCATGTAACTCAGTCTTTGCTGTAACTCCCTATTAGGTAGATGCAGGCAGCATGAAGACCCTCCCTCAGCCTTCTCTTCTCCAGCCTTAAACAAATCCAGTTTTCTCAGTCCCTCCTCCCGCCGTGTGTGCTGCAGCACCGTGGCCATCTTGGTGACCCTCTACTGGACTCTCTCCAGTCTGTCAATGTCTGTTTTGTACTAGGAGCCCCAAACTGGACACAGTAGTCTGAATGCAGTCTTGTGAGTACTAAACAGAGGGGATCTTTACATGGATCCTTACAAGGAAAAGGACTGTCATGAATTAAAAACCTGACCAGGCTGTGCTGAGCTCTCTGAGAACTCCACCGCTGCAATTACATGAAGGGGGCTTATAAGAAAGATGGGGACAGACTTTTTAGTGAGGCCTGTTGCTATAGGACAAGGGGTCATGACTTTAAATTAAAAGATTTAGACTAGATATAAGGAAGAATTTTTTTACAACGAGGGTGGTGAAACACTGGAACAGGTTGCCCAGAGAGGTGGTAGATGCCCCATCCCTGGAAACATTCAAGGTCAGGTTGGACGGGGCTCTGAGCAACCTGATCTAGTTGAAGGTGTCCCTGCTTATTGCAGGAGGGGTTGGACTAGATGACCTTTAAAGGTCCCTTCCAATCCAAACTATTCTATGATTCTGTGATTCAGTTAGCATGTTGCTAACCCTTTCTCTTACCTGAATGCTTTCTGAGCAAGCCAAGGAAAAGAAGATGGAGCCAGACTCTTCTCAGTGATATTTAGTGAAAGGACAAGAGACAATGGGCACAAACTGAAATGGAAATTCCATTTAAACGTAAGAAAAAAAGTCTTACTGTTCATATGGTCTAACACTGGAACAGTTTACCAGAGAGATTGTGAAGCCTCCATCCTTGGAGATACTCAAAATCCAACTGAACACAGCCCTGAGCAACCTGCTGCGGCTGACCCTCCTTTGAGCAGGGGTGGGTTGATGAGTGGGTCTCCAGAGGTGCCTTCCAGTCTCAACTATTCTGTGATTCTGTGAATTGCTAAGTGAGATTAATCACAGAATCACAGAATCACAGAATGTTAGGGATTGGAAAGGACCTCGAAAGATCATCTAGTCCAATCCCCCTGCCGGAGCAGGATTGCCTAGACCGTATCACACAGGAACGCGTCCAGGCGGGTTTTGAATGTCTCCAGAGAAGGAGACTCCACAACCTCTCTGGGCAGCCTGTTCCAGTGCTCGGTCACCCTCACCGTAAAGAAGTTTTTCCTCATATTTAAGTGGAACCTCCTGTGTTCCAGCTTGCACCCATTGCCCCTTGTCCTGTCAAGGGATGTCACTGAGAAGAGCCTGGCTCCATCCTCATGACACTTGCCCTTTACATATTTATAAACATTAATGAGGTCACCCCTCAGTCTCCTCTTCTCCAAGCTAAAGAGACCCAGCTCCCTCAGCCTCTCCTCATAAGGGAGATGTTCCACCCCCTTAATCATCTTCGTGGCTCTGCGCTGGACTCTCTCTAGCAGTTCGCTGTCCTTCTTGAACTGAGGGGCCCGGAACTGGACACAATATTCCAGATGGGGCCTCACCAGGGCAGAGTAGAGGGGGAGGAGAACCTCTCTTGACCTGCTAACCACACCCCTTCTAATCCACCCCAGGATGCCATTGTCCTTCTTGGCCACAAGGGCACACTGCTGGCTCATGGTCATCCTGCTGTCCACTAGGACCCCCAGGTCCCTTTCCCCTACGCTGCTCTCCAACAGCTCTGTCCCCAACTTGTACTGGTACATGGGGTTGTTCTTGCCCAGATGCAGGACTCTACACTTGCCCTTGTTATATTTCATTAAATTTCTCCCCGCCCAACTCTCCAGCCTGTCCAGGTCTCTCTGAATGGCTGCGCAGCCTTCCCGTGCGTCAGCCACTCCTCCCAGTTTTGTGTCATCAGCGAACTTGCTGACAGTGCACTCTAATCCCTCATCCAAGTCATTAATGAATATATTGAATAGTACTGGTCCCAGTACCGACCCTTGAGGGACTCCGCTAGACACAGGCCTCCAACTGGACTCTGTCCCATTGACCACCACTCTCTGGCTTCTTTCCTTCAGCCAGTTCACAATCCACCTCACTACCCGATCATCCAGACCACACTTCCTCAGTTTAGCTGCGAGGATGCTGTGGGAGACCGTGTCAAACGCTTTACTGAAATCAAGATAGACCACATCCACAGCTTTACCATCATCTATCCACCGGGTTATGTCCTCATAAAAGGCTATCAAGTTGGTTAAGCATGACTTCCCGTTGGTGAAGCCATGTTGAGTGCCCCTAATGATCCCCCTATCCTTGATGTGCCTAGAGACAGCACCAAGGACAAGTTGCTCCATCACCTTTCTGGGGATGGAGGTGAGGCCTGACCGGTCTATAGTTACCCGCATCCTCCTTCTTGCCCTTTTTGAAGACTGGAGTGACATTCACTTTCCTCCAGTCCTCAGGCACCTCTCCCATTGCCCACGACTTAGCAAAGATGTCGGAGAGTGGCCTAGCAATGACTTCCGCCAGCTCCCTCAGCACCCGCGGGTGCATCCCATCAGGGCCCATGGATTTATGGACGTCCAGATTGCTTAATTGGTCCCTGACCCAGCCCTCATCTACCAAGACAGATTCCTCCTCTATCCTGACTTCTTCAGGGGCCTCAGGGGTCCGGGGCTCCTCAGGACAGCCTCCAGCAGTATAGACAGAGGCAAAGAAGGCATTCAGTAACTCCGCCTTCTTTTTATCCTCTGTCTCCAGGGCCCCCACCTCATTCATCAGTGGGCCTACATTGCTCTAGTGTTGGTTTTACCTGCAATGTATTTGAAGAAGCCCTTTCTGTTGTCCTTGACCTCTCTTGCAAGGTTTAATTCCAAGGAGGCCTTAGCTTTCCTAGTTGCCTCCCTACATCCTCTGACAACAGACTTATATTCCTCCCAAGTGGCCAGCCCCTCCTTCCATGATCTGTACACCCTCTTCTTCCACTTGAGTTTGCCCAGCAGTTCCCTGTTTAACCATGCAGGTCTCCTGGTACCCTTTCTTGACTTCCTACCTGCTGGGATGCTCTGATCTTGAGCTCAGAAGAAGCAGTCCTCGATTAAAGAAGCTATATCTTTAGGGCAGGTTATAGGATTAGGGAATTTCAGTTACCCACATTTGGATCAATGCCTCATCAACATGAGATGCAGAAACACAATAAATGATTTTTTCCTAAAAAACTTAGCCATAGAACCCACAAAAAAGATGCTATTCTGGATTTGGTGTGGGGTGGCGCACAGAACCTGCTCCAGATGTTAATGGAAGGGCAGTTCTGTGATAATACTCACAGTACAGTTAGGTCAGTGTTGCAATGGGAGAGAACAACCCAAGCATATTCAGCGCATGGATATTCAGTTTCAGGAGAGCTATATCAAAATTAGATTTAAAAAAAAAAAAGAAAAAAAGAAAGAAAACCTTAAGAAGAGCAGTCCAAAAAAGCAAGAAGGGAACAGGCAGCCTGGATGCTGTTAAAAAATACTGTATTAAAATCCCAGGTAAAAGTTATGCCACAATTTGAAAAGAAAACAATGTGGTCTGAAAAGGTCATTTCATGGTTCAATAGGAACATTAAGGATGCTATCACAGACAATAAGGTAATGTTTAAAAAATGGGAAGCTTACTCAAATTAGGAGAACAGGAAAGCCCATAAAATATGGCAAGTCAGCCATACACCAGAAATTAAAAGGGCTAAAAAAGAATGTGCGTGGAGCCTTGCAAAGACTGATAGTAAATAGTTCTTTATATAGCAAAGGCAGGAAGCCAACTAGTTTGATGACAAATATGTAAAAGGGCACTCGGGGAAGACAAGGAAACAGCAGAAATGCTCAGTGAGTTTTATGTACCAGTCTTTCCTGCTGAAGACATAAGGGAGAGCCTCAAACCCAATATATTCTTGATAGCGATTCATCAGAAGAGCTAGACCAATCTGGATTGAATTCACAGGACATACCAGACCAACTAGATAAGCTGGAGGTCAGTAAACCAGCAGGACCAGGCGCCATTTACGTGATAGGTCACATGTGAAGCTGCAGAACTGCTGGCTGAAGTGTGTAAACTGTCATTACAAATGGCCTCTGTGACAGAGGAGGAACAGAGTTGCCAGTGTAGCTCCCAGCTAGAGGAGTCTTGGGGAACAACAGACCAGTGAGTCTGATTTCCATCCCTCCTACAACAGCAGAACCATAAGACCACTGTACACACGTGGAAACATGATGTCAAAGGAAGCAGTCAATACGATTTCTGTAACGGACAATCCTGCCTCACCAGTCTGCTGGAAGTCCATGGTGGTGGTAACAACTACATAGATAAATTGGACATAATGTATTTGGATTTTCAGATAGCTTTTGACAGTTTCTCAACAAAGGCTGTGAAGATACTAAGTCACCATGGACTGGAGAAAAGGTCCTTTTGTGATTTGAAAGTGGAAAGGAAAGTTTAGGGCTCAACAGTGACTTTTCAGGATGGAGAATAAGCAGCAACAGAACCCCTAGGAATCAGTTCTGGGTCTGGTATTATTCAACATCTTTACCAGCAGCCTGGAGTAAGGGTGTGTGTTGTGGGATGCCCAGGTTTGCAGTCAAGAGCAAGCTCATTTGTCTGGTGAAATGCTGAGCTGTTGGTGAAGAACTCCAGGAGGACTTAATAAAACCAAGGGAGGGGGCAGAAACGTGGCACATGAGCTTCAGTGTACACAAAGGTAAGATGATGTCTTGGGTAGAATAATCTAAACCATGTTTACATGGTGCTGAACTCACAGATGGCAACCACCACTCAAGAAAAAGCCCTTGGAGTCACCATTGACCGTTCCCTGAAAACCTTGGCTCAGTGTGCCACGGCAGCCAGCAAGCCAGGAAAATGGTGACTGTCCTCAGGGAGGCCACCGAGGAGATGACAGAGAGCACCATTTTGCTGCTCCAGCCTGGTGCACCCACATCTGGGGTAGTGTGTGTCGTTCTGGTCTCTGCATCTGAGGAAGGATACAGTGGGTTAGAGAAGGGCAACTGAAAGGGCCAAGGGGATCAGCTTCCTTATGAGGAAAGACTGGAAAGCCAGGATTGCTCACATTAGAGAGGAGGTGGCTGGGGCGTGATCAAGACTTTGTGAACTTATCTTTCAAAGAATAGAGGTGGTGTGAAATCTGTTCATGTGGCAGTGAGGGAGTAACTGGCTAAAAAGAAAAGCAGTTGTTTACAGGAAGCCAAAGGCTTTGTTGATGGTGTTGGTAGTCCCCCAAAGGAACTTGTTGTCACAGGGACCAGGATTGTTCCTCTGATCTCAACACACCCTGTGCCCAGGAGGCTCTGCAGATGGCTAGGCAACATCCTATGTTCTGCAAGCAGTGAAGTTTTTGCTCTGTCACTCTTGAGCCAAGGACTGATGCAGTCCGTGGGTGTGCAGTAGTGCTGGAGCTTTTACTTGAGAAGAAGCAGAGGTCCTGGGATCAGCAACAGGGCTGACACATTTCCATTAGAGCCAGGCATTTGCTCCAGTCTTCTGGCCAACTTGTTTTGAGTGTCTTTTGCCATTATGTGGTTTGCAGTTGTGTCCCAAAGGAAAATAAATTATATGCATGCCCTTTATGCTCTTTATAGTATATCAAAAGAAAGCGGGGCGGGGGGGAACAACCCTTTGTTTTGAGTTTCCTTCCAAACAGGATTTTTTGGTTGTCTTTGGATTTTTTTGCCTTATTTTGTTTTACTGGTTAATGTCATCATTCATCTTTCCTGTTTTTGCTGTAGGACTTCTTAGATGGTTCACAGATGTGGGCTGGAAATTCTCTCACTGGAAATTAAAAGGTAGCATGCTGAATCTTGAACACAAATAATCTTCATTTGTAACTTGAGTTGTTATTGCTCACAAAAGCAGACAGAGAAGAGATTTCACTAGATCTTGCTGCTTTGGTTTCTCTTTCCCCTGGAATTTTAAAAAACTGCCTCCCAATACTTGCGCAAGCCCCGAAATAGGTTTTTTACAATAACATCACAGCTTAGTTGGCAACCTTCCCCAAAACAAATCTTTCCTCATCCCATACTTTCTTCAGCCCTTTGCTAAATGCAGTGGAACTTTATAATCAACAAAACCTGTTTTTTTATTTTCCTTCATCTCTTCCTGTTCAAAGCAGCTTGTTGCCCTGTTCAAGTATCTACCAGGCTGATTTGTAGACACATTTCCCTGGTTCTCCCTATCAGCTGTTCTTCTCAGGATCCCCTTCATATCTATTTCTCCACTCAAGCTTGTACTTGAGCTCCTAGACGTGATCCTCTCTCAACTTTCCAGGTCTAAGCAGAGGAGTTTCTGCCACATCTGCTCCACGTACTGAGCATCTTTGGAGATGCTGAACCTTTTTCCTTTCCTAATTTTGCATCTTCCTGTTTCAGACAGGACATCCTCCTTTTAGCAGAAAGCCATGACTCTCGGGGCCAACAGTGACAGCCCTATCCACCTGACCCAGTAAAATAATATTCCCAACTATTTCTATGTGTGTGTAGCATGCCATATTTTCTTCATAACATGTGGTAAAAAACCACTTGGTTGGAATGTGAACTATTCACTGGAGATGGTGGCAAACATCCCCATGCCTGCTGTCCCACCGAGGATTAGAGTTAAATCATGTTCCTGCAGAGAAGCTGCATGACGATTCAGCAGAGAAAGGTGGCTGAGCATCAAGCATATCAAGCATCTCTGGAAACTGTATCATGTTGTTTTCATTAGTTTCCGACCTTGGTAAGCTGGGATTGACTGAATTCTCTGAGGGAGTTCAAAATGGGAAGGCTGAATCACAGCAGACTCACTGGAGTGATCGAAGGCAACTGCAAGTAGAAATCCGCGTGAGTCATCCTAAAGAAAGAGGCCAGAGAAAAGGGTGGGTGTGCTTTGTACTAAAGTACATAGCTCTTCTGGGAACATAAACTCCTCAGGAGCTTCTGCTTTCCTGTTCTGGTGAAAATCCAAAGGGAATCTACTGATTTCTATGAATTGCTCTAGATACGGATGGGCTCTGCTGGGAACATGAGGTATAGCCCAAGCTCTTACACCTGTTCTGTCCTTAGACTTGCCTGTTCTTCACCTGCTGCAGATCCATATACGTGGGAAGGCATCACTCCAAAGCAAAAGCCCAGGACTGAGCAGGGACAAAACTGTACCCTGAGGCATTACAAGACCATGGCCTCAATGGGATGGAGAAAAGGAGCTACTCTTCTTGGGCAGAGGTCGGGAGCACAGTGCCTCTGGCAGTAGGGCCATGCCTTGCCCTCACGTTGCCACTTTGCACAGCCTTCCTTTCACTCCCCATCTGACCAGTCGTGCCGTTCACCCTTCTACACCTCCCACACTTGCCAGCATGGGCAGGAAAGAGGACTAACAAGAGCTAGTTGACTTGACAGGGGGATGCATGGATGTTTTTGGTATTTTTTGTGTGGATTGAGGAACTGGCAATGCCATGAAGGGTGTTGGTCTGAATCACACATGTCAGCAGTGTCCCAGCACCCTCATGCTTTGACAGTAGCTCTATGGTCTTTGTAAAACTGGTGTCGTCTAGTTCATAGTAAACAGCTGCCTGGTAAATACAGCCACCACGAAGCCTTTGCTTGAAATCCCAGAAGGAAACTAGCTGCCCCATCATCTACATATCCCATGGTTGTTTCTAGAAGGGTGTGTGTTACCCTGCCATCCTCAGACCAAGTTAGTTCCCACTGCTCATCTCTGGTGGAGACTTCTGTCCCTTCAACGTGCTGAGCTGCTGGTGAGACCGTTCCCAAATGTCCCTCTGCGGAACGAGCTGGGTGAGACCAGGCAGTTTAAATCATCTTTCAGCTTCATAATTTGTCTCCTTGTGTCCCCAGAAGGTGAGGGATAGCCCAAATAAATACCTGCCCTAGCAGTCTGCCAGTGCATGGGGGCTGAGCAGCCGAGTGCTCACTCACATGCTCCCTGCTGCTGGGTACCAGGCAGTATGTTTGAGGGACTCCTTCAGAGTGACTCCAAAAGCTTCCTCTGGCCAGGCTCCTGCTGAATTTTCCATTCAGGGCACTATTATCTACCAGGTGTCATGCTTCCTCAGCATTATCCAAACAAGGATCTCCAGCTCTTCATAGATGGAAATGAGCGCCATCTCAGCAGTGACCTTCCAAGAGGGGGAAGCATCAAAAGCCTCAACTTGGAGCCATAGTAATGGAGCTGTTTATCTTGGTCCAAGGATGCACCACTGTACCTCCCATCAATGATAGGACACCCTCACCTACAGCCAGTGGCAGAAAGAGATGAGGGCACTCAGCACACTGGCAGAATGGGCTCCCAGCCTGACAGGGAAAAAACAAAGGGCAAAAAACAGCCAACCTGTCAAAAACATCCCACAGGTTATACTCCTACAAAGGTCAGACTCGAAACACGCTATAATAGAAAAGAAAGATCCAAAAAGGATGACAGAGAAGTGTGTGGGAATACTTGAAGTTCTTAATATCCACACTGGAAAAATCTGGTATTTGTTATGGCAGTACGTTTCGTAATTGCAGGTCTAGGGTCTGTATGACAGAGGCAAATTTGCAGCTAAATTGGATGCCTGGATATCTTTTTGTTATGACAGTTGCACCCTGTATAGAAATGTCAATAAAGCTCTTAGCTATTCATTCCATACGTCAGCGAACGGGAGAGGGATGTGACCGCATCCACGGGTGCAGCTGGGAATGCTCACTGCCGCACCGCGGAGCAGAGGAACCCTAGAGAGGATCCCAGCCGGGATTTCCGAATGTTCACAATGCAATAATCTGGTACTCATCACCCAGGAAAGCTGTGGGAGTGCTGGATGTTTAATGATTTTAAACACCTTTGAAAATCCTTCAGCCAAAAGAAGTATGCCACTAAATGAAACATAACTGCAGGGTGCTGGGTAGACCGTTGTTTTTCTCAGCAAAGTTTAAAAGGGATTTTTAATGACCACAGATAAATAGGATCCAGGTAATGCCTCTTGCTGCTGAGATGGCGTAACAGGGTGTCTGTCCACTAAGGGACACAGAGGAAAATCAGCCAAACAAATGGCCAGCACCGCTCCCTGTAGTTCTCACATCTTTCTGAAAGCTCTCTCCTGCTCTCATGCGCCCGGCTTCGAGCCACAGGGGGATCTCCACACTCCCCAAGCTGCGGGGCTTCTCATTTTACCTCCCTGAGTGACTGTCAGAGCTCTGCTTACTGGCGTGCTCTGCTCCTGCCTGGGCTTTTGGCACCGACAAGTCATAATCTTTCCAACTGTTTTCCTTTTCTTGGTCTCTCAAAATCTCTTTTTGATATTTTTGCCCCAGGCAGTGCCCTCCAAAGTGATGAGATGCGGCCTGAATGCAGATGACCAGCCCAAAAGCTTCTCCCCCTTGCAAAGCTGAAGAAAATGCACATTCCTTTGCAGAGTCATCATGAGAGACACACAGGTTCCTTCTGCCCACCCCTTCCCTCACACTGGCAAAAGGCGGTGTCTGTTTGGGGAGAGAAGTGCTGCTGGGCTGCTTCCCTCCTGCCCTCTGTCATGGAGACTGTCCTTCCTGGGTCCTGAGTCAGTGCCTGTGTTAGCCTGTACTCGATACTCCAGCGAACGCAAGTACCAACGACTCAGTCCACCTAAAGGAAGGTTAACTTAAAAGAAGACTCTGCATTTAGTTACGGTTCTTGAGAGAACAACATCCTGGAGCTACCACTAGGAACAAAGGAATGACTTAGTCGGGGACAGAAATCATATGCCATGTACAAGAAGAGGAGATAAAAAAATGTTAGAAACTGCAAAGTGACATAACCCAAAAAGCTAAAGAAATGCTGAACCACCTCAGCTTAATTTTGTTCATTGCAATAGTCTTTCCCCACATCATTGTGCACCATGCCCTCGCCAAGACCCCAGCACACTGTGATGGGCCATGAATGAGACAAGCACTGTGCCCAAGCTTCACCCCATGGTTCAAGGCTTGGTTCCCTGCCCCATGGGCAGCCCCAAACTCGCCCTCTTCTCCCACACAAGAAGCAGTGTCCTGAGGCAAGGACCCCTGCTTTGCCCCCATTCGCCACCCCAATTCTGGGGACAATGGGGACCAGCCAGAAGGAGAGGCCTTTCAGCCTCCTCTGATCCCAAAATACCTTATTTATAACCTTAAAACATTCTTTATAATCTTAAAACAGCCTGGGGAACTTGGCATCTCCACTGTCTTTGATCCTCTGACATTCACTCTGGCTGCCTGCAGTTTCCAACCTGGGAAGGATGGAAATTTCATGACAGTGCCCCTCCATTTAAGCACATGCCTGCCTGGGGGTTGTGTCATCCCCAGTGAGGTGATTTGCAAAGCAAAGCTTTCCTGACCTGAGCTCATTGCTTTTTGGTGGTGCTGCCTTGCCACACTGCCTGTCCCCCCTGGGCTGTGGAAAGAACACTCACATGCATAAGTTGGTTCATGATGCACAAGCTCAGAAGCAGCAGAAAAAGCATTTGACTTGCATGTGTCAAGTGTGCTAGAAACAGATCAGCATGTGGCAGCGAGAAGCACAGGTCCCTCTCGCACGGAGAAAAAAGGAGCATCGCAAGCCTTTTGATGTGTCTCAGCGAGCAAGCAGCAACATCAACAAAGACAGGCAAAGATTTCGAAAAGCATACTTGTAATAGCTGAACACAAAAGTGTCCAAAAGTGACAATTTCGATAGCTTCGGAGACAATTTGCTTTGTGTTGTACCTGATTTGCCTGTCATTTCACATAATATGAAATCTTGAAAATAAGGCACAGTCACAATGTTCTGGAGAGGTAAATGGCTTCTTCCTTTCCCCAGTGCTAACATCCTACCTCGGGTGAACTTTCTGCGGTCAAAGGAGGGAGGTATCCATAGGCCTCAAGAAGGGGATGGTTTAGGCTGTATGATTCAGGGCATTTCTGAATGAGGGGAGAGACAAAGAGATAGGAACAATCCTTCCCTTTTACCTGAACGTTTCTGCTTGCCCTCTTGCAGTGAAAAATCTCCACAGCCATTATCACCCACCTCCCACAGGCTTTGCGGTGACCCTGGTCCAGAGAGACTGTAGCTGTTTAACCAACAAAGTCGAGCAAAGCAGAAACTGAAATGAAGTACTGTAACTAATTAAGATGTTATCTTGTGAGCACATTCAGATGAAAGTCCCTGGGAAGAGAATACCAAAATCTTAAGTAACTATAAAGTGGCTCTTTTCACCAACCTTAAAGCACAGTACCACATAATAATTCACAGCTGTGCATATTTGAGCCTCATTTAGCATCAGCTCATGCATTATTTACATCCTTCTTACTGGCAGTGGAGTTGGGCAGAAATGACAGTAATATCTGTTCCGCCTGATGGGAGACAAGCGTTTTGCATAGCTCCCACTTGTTGCTGAGCATGGCCCAGAATGGCAGGGGAGGAGGAGGTGGGAAAGTAACTGAGCTTGGAGAAACTGGAACCCTCTAGAAATCAGAAGAAAAGGAAGAGGAGGCATGTTTTGGAGTGTGAGCAGACACTCAACAGATGGGAGAAAGAAAGAAAACTTGCTCAGTTTGCCTCTACGCAGTGCTGCAGCAAAGAGCAGGTGAAGAGTGGAGAGGCACAGGTGGAACATCCTTCAGGATCAGCAACATATGAAGCAACTGCATGCTCTCAGAGAGTGAGCTGAAGTCCTTGTTAGTAGTGTCCTTTGATTGACACTTGATGGCCTATGGTAAAGGTAAGGGGTCAGGCAGGTTTCTTGGCCACCGGCCCAGGCAGGGAGCTGCTCCCTGGCTCAGAGACCTCTAATAGGCACAGAGTGCCCTGGCGTGCCCCTAAAAGAGGTGGTGAGGCACACCACACCCTGTGGTGCTCAGGCAGCCTCCTGCCATCAGGAGTCCCAGGACTGCTGTCACGTAACCTGGTTGTGGAGGTGGCTGGTGGCAGCTTTTGCATGGATGACTGCCCATGGGGAAATGGATGGACACCACCAATTACACTCCTGCAGAGCACTCGGCAGCTCGTGGCAGCTGGAAACTTTCCCTCCTTTCCAGTGAGGTCAAGAACAAAACCATGAAAAGCTGCGTTTTCTGTGCCTGAAACCCATTTTGGCTCCTGCAACGCTGTCCTGCGGGCAGCCTGCAACAGATTATTTCTGCTGTCTTTAAACAGCTGCTCCAAAGTCCTTGCTGGACAGCAGGGACAACCTTCCCAGACAGGCTGCCAGGCAGAATGGTTTGGCTCTGCTGGTGCCTCATGGTTGTCACCAAAAGGATATTCCAGGACCACATCCAGCTGCAGGCAGAGACAGACAGGAAGCTAGCACATAACCTCCCATACACCATCTGCTCCAAATACTGGAATCAAAACCCAAAGCAGCCGCCCTTCAGTCAGCAACGTGACTAAACACAGGTTGGCTGAAGCCAAATCCTCTGTTTAAATAGCAGACCTCCAAGTAATACTTCTCTGACACACGCAGCAGCACTACACTGGATCATCACACACAAGATTAAACTAGCCTTTCTCCTTCCCTGAACCCTAAGTCAGAGGCAACTTTTCAATGAATCATGGATCAGTCTGTCCAATTGTGTCTGATCCATGTGGGTCATGAAATAGGAGCACCACATTGCAAGAGCTCTGTGTGCTGGCCTAGCTGCAGAGGAGGAACGTGAGGAAGGAGTCAGCAGTGTGAGGCTCACATCAGGTCAAGTGCCTGTATACATGGAAGGTTTAGGCTCAAGTATGCTACCAGCTGCAGCTGCCCAACGCAGCCAAGACTCAAGGACAAGCAAAACCTCTGATGGATGAAGGTCACGGGAAGAAAAAAGGTCCAGAGCTGTACAAAAGCACCCGGCCCATTTGGAGGACTTCTGAGCAGTGGCCCCCAGAGGAGGTATACCTGCCAGTGTGCATAATTGCTAAGAGTTTTAAAGGGAAAACCCACAGCACAACATGACACTTGATGTTGTCCAGATCAAAGCAGCTTTGTGGTTCAGAAAATGTGTCATCAGAGGGAGGGGAAAATTATTGGGAACCTCTTCCAGGACAGCCTAGCAGTAGGTAAGGGATAACCTGCTTGGTACAGACACCCCATGTGAGACTTGTATAACCCTCATTGACAGCCTGGCAAATTGCCAATGGGCTTGAGAAAAGAGGGTACAGGGTGCCCCAGACCAAAAACAAGCTCGTGTACGTGGGCTAGGTTTGTAGGCTACACCACATTGCAGCTTGTTCAGCTGACTTCCCCCTTCCAGGGCACCTGGACAATTTTGTCTGGTCTTGCATCATCTCTAGTGTCTTGTGGTGATTTAGGAAAACGAAAGGAGACATGTTCTCAGCTTCCCAGGATCTTTCCTTGCAAGGTAGGCTTGCACAGGACGGCTATAGGAAAACTCCTTATATTCCAGCCCTCCCTCCCCAAGTTCTTCCGTGCAGGGGTGAGTACAGATGCATCTCAGCATTTGCTGCTCGGAGACAATCCCACACTTGAGACCTTTTTCTGACTCACCTGATTTGCCCTGGCTGCTGCATGTGACTGATGTAAGCGGTAGGACAAGCCTGGTGCAGGGGAATATGTTCGTTAGCACATTCCATCCAACCAGTTGTCCACAGATGCTTAACAAGACCCAGGAAGGCAGCCATGAGTCTGGGCAGCTCAGGCCTCATCTGTAATTGCTTCCTGTGCAGCAAGTTGCAATCATACGGGAGCTACAGACATTAAGACTGTTGCCCCACCAGGAACACAAGCAGGGGGAGGGACCTCACTGACATGATTTTAGTTCAAATCATCCCAGGATCCACATGTGCTATGAGAATCACCATTCATGGTCTAAATCCTGAAGGCCTTGGTCAGTATTTTTTCTGGAATTGAAAAGCATTTGTGGAAGCCTTGCAGAAGCCTTAGCTGGCTAAACGCTTTAAGACCAGGTGTCCTGCTTTCCCTCAGCAGGTATCTAGCATGACAAAAGGCTGCCTTGCTTTACAAAGCATAGAAGAGAGAGGGATTCTCTGCCCTGAGGAATTCAGTCTAGGATTTGTCAATATAAGGATGGGCAGTCTCTTAGTCTTGTAGTAAATTAGCCTCCATTAATCTTTAGGTCTTTCAGACTTCGGCATTTTTTGAAACAAAAAAAATTTCCAGCGTTGTTGTGAATCCCTTTAGAAACCTAAGGTCCAGACCACTCTTGCATGTTTACTGGTGAGACTTGACAGGAGCAATGGCAGGGAAGCCTCAGAGGAGTTCATGCTCCGGAGCTCACAAAGTGATGGCAGGCACTGACTGGGGGTACGTTTCTCAACCCTACCAGTAGGATTGAAAGAGCTAGGAAAGAATAGGCATTTGATTCCTTGCATTAAAACAGACAACTAAGTACTACGCGGTGTAGTACTGTGTGTGTTCTGGCAGTGCCTCCTGAAACCAGTGAAGGCAAGGGGTCCTGTGGCATTCAGCGCAGGCGCTCAGCCTAATAATAGGCTCCTCCATCACTTCTTATAGAACATGGCAAGAGGTCACAAAGAAAGATGTCTCTTCTGTTCAGTATTTATCATTAGGGCTGAGGCTTGTTCAAGGACTCCCTGTCCTCCCATCCCCGACAGGCTGAGGTCAAATGAAAACACAAATCTCACTGATAAGGTTGTCAAAACATGCCAATTGAATGTCAGATATGATTAATAAGGAAGATAATAGTGATGTGATAGGTCATGGGGAGGAGACTGCTAAACCAGTTGTAAAAATGGAAAATATGTTAAAGGAGGCAGCAACCAAGCCAGACTGAAGAGGTTTACACTGCAGAGCAAAAGTCAAATCTGGGTGCTGGTGCAGGAAACTTTACTATGAGCACAGCAGTCACTACAGGAGGGCTTGGAACATCTGCAGGAAAGTCACCCTCCTACAACATCCAAATGGTGTTGGGATAACTTCCAGAGACACCTGTGATTTCATTGCATTAATGTATTGCATTGCATTCCCTGGTGTACTGATTTTCAGCCTGGACATCTATCTAGCTGAGCTATCTCTGAGTGGTGGTGGAATGTGTCCTTAAAGAGTTTAATTCTTTAATGTTGTGGTCATGCAGCAGACCAGGGATACAGCAGGGAAAGGAGATCCCCACACATACACCATTTGCAGGATTACAAGGACAACTATAAGGGCCACAGATTGCCGGTTCCTTATTAACATCAGCTGCTGCGGCATACATGCTCCAGGTCACCCAGGAATGGCCATACGGCTCCTGTCACGCAGATTACAGTTGTTTCCAACCATACACATCTGCACAAGAAAAGGCTGGAGGCTGAAGCGGAGGAGGAAGAGAAAGGCTGGACACAGAGTACTGCACTGCTCCATCAAAGAGAGTAGGTGAAGGGCAGGATGGGTTTTACAATGCCCTTTCAGCCACCCCAAAGCACCTCTCAGCACAACCGAGAGGTGACGTAGTAGGGGTGAAGAGCACATTGCCTGTACCTCAGAAGAAAGCAAGGCACAAGGAAGAGCTCTTGCTTTCCTAGCTCACGATTTCTTGCTTACACTGCTTCTGAGACAGTGGCCCCACACAATGCTTCAGGCACAGAACAGGCCACTACACCTGTCTCAGCCTCTTATATTGCCTTGGGTTCCAGTTTGCTATTGTGAAAGAGTTGGAGAGGGCAAACCCTGGCAGCTCAGCCAGGCACACCCTTGGGCCCTTTGGGTGCTGTGGCTGACCATAGGTACGCCCTGGCCCAGGCACTCGCTTGACATGCTCTGCCTTTCCCCTCCCAGCCTCACCAATGCCCTCCTATTCCCCAGAATGCCTGCACCCCGAGACCTGTGGGTCTCCCCTGAGCCAGTGCCACCGCCTTGGCTGAGCTGAGGACCAAACAGCAGAGAAAGCAAGTGCTTTGCACCCGTGAGTACTGACACAAAACCCTGGCACAAGCGCACGCAGCTGTAACATACACACACCAAAACTCCAGACAAGAATTAAGTTGGTGGTGGGAGCTGGGGCCATGGCAAGGCAGCAGGTTTCTGGCCACCAACAGCAGACATTTGGGTTAATCTTTTATGCCAACAAAGCTTCCACTTTAAATTAAAGCTCTCCCTCCTCTTTCTGCCTTCCTACTCTAAACCAAACATGCTTCTACCTACTGGAGACTTACTGCCAGTGAATCAGATGAAAACAACAGCTTTCTTGCACTGTCACAGAGTCCCATTGTGAGGCAACTGTGTGTGTGGAATTTTCCAGGTGGTTGTGATAAGCAGCCCATGTGTGCAGAAAAGTAAACAGCACAGCTTTTAGATGCTACTCAAATTGCCCTGGATTATTTCCGCAACACCTGTACAGGCCCTTAACCAAAGCCTCTTGCTGCCTCCAAGTGAAACAGGGCATTCGATGCTATCAAGACAACCAAATGCTGAGTGGAGAATTTAGAAAGTGTCAGCAAACAATACTGGAATTGTTGGGATATTTAAAAGTGTCTCGAGCAGCTGTAGCTGGCTAAAGTACATAAAAGGGAATAGCAATTAATTCACAGCGGTCTACACCACTGATTTAAAGCACATAAACTGGAGAAGCAGATGCCTAAATGTCATGCTCCTGGCTTGTTCCTGGAGCCCAGGTAACAGATTTCCAGTTCCTTACCAGACGTGGTAGAAAAAAAAGTGCAATGATTTACTGCAGTGGCTGTGGAGTCAGATAACTCCAACATGAGGGGTTATTTTCTCTTATCCATAGACAAAAGAAATGAAGCGCCCTGCCTCTATGTAAGTACAGAAAAAATCCAGTTTCAAGTCAGCTGTTTCCCTCCTGTTGTTTTCTTGAATATATTTTAATTTTCACGTTTAGCTGAATTATTTCTAATTGGTGGTACGTTACGTAAGTCCCTCTTACCTGAAATCAGAATTTCACTGATTCCTCGGTCCACTCCCACTCTTCTTAAAGCCAACAGGAATTTTGTCGATGGTCAGCAGAACAAGCTCCAGTGCAGACCATGGTCATGAGATCCAGTGTATAGGCAACAGACAGGTGAAGGCAAGTGCATGGGAAAACTGTGCACCTCCCTCCACACCTCTGCTTTAGCAAAAGACACAGAAAGGGCATATATAGAGGTCAGTCCTGCTTCTGGGCTTGGCAGGGATGCTATGTTTGCTGTATGAACCTAATGCACCCAGATGAGATATTGGACAGCAATACATATGGCCAAGTTAGAGAAAAAGGGCTAGAAGGGGCTCCTGGGATCATCAAGCTGAGCTCCTGACTGTCACAAGCACTTCACAAAATACCCAGTATGAATTTCCAGAGGGGACAAGAGGGGATATACTCACCTTCCCCTTGCACCTCAGCCCTGTGACACCGTCCATCACATGTGGCCAGGCTGCTCAGCCCCTCCGTGTGCACAGGAGCTGGACTTTCACCGTGCATCCACTTGTTAGATCCCCTGAGGTTTTCATGTGTCCCTGAAAAGCCTTTGGATGTCCTGGCACTCTTGTTCCCCAGCCTTAACCATTAAGCTGTGTGAGGGGTGAAGGCTGTATACCTTGTTGCTCCTGCAGTCACGCCTGTCGTACAGGCCTCCCCTCTGACCCCGCCCGAAATCCTCAGTTGCCAGTTTCCTACAGTGGACTCCCCCTTCATGTCCTTCACAGCCTGCCCCATGCCAAGGACTCTGTCCTCCCCCATCTCATCTCTGCCACACACCTGAGTATCTCCATCCCTTGCACCTCTGGCTGCTCATGCTGTCACCCTGCACACTCCTTCCCCCACAATTTTCTGTGCTTTCAGACTTCTGCCTTCCCCATCCTGGTGAGCATTTGACTGCAGTGCCAGCTTCACGGCCCACAGGTGATCCAAAAGAGGTGAGAAGAGAGCAAGCCCTGTGACACCAAAGCCTATCTCTCCCTCTCTTTGTTTCTATTGTCATATGGGACTGAAGGGTACCAGAAGGGTGCAGGCATGGGGCACCATCCAGACACAGCTCATGTGTCTTCTATGAATTACAAGGAGGAAAAACTTATGGGGTGGTTGTGGGTAGTTTCCAAAAACAGCCTTGGTGATTTCCTGGAGTACTGCGTCCAGCTCTGGGCCCCCCCAACATAACAAGGACATGAAACTGTTGGAGCAAGTCCAGAGGAGGGCCACGAAGATGATCAGAGGGCTGGAGCACCTCTCCTATGAAGAGAGACTGAGAGAGTTGGGGCTGTTCAGCCTGGAGAAGAGAAGGCTCCGGGGAGACTTTAGAGCAGCCTTCCAGTACCTGCAGGGGGCCTACAGGAAAGCTGGAGAGGGACTTTTTACAAGGACACATAGTGATAGGACGAGGAGTAATGGTTTTAAACTGAAAGAGGGTAGATTTAGTAGGCAGAAATTCTTTCCTGTGAGGGTGGTGAGACACTGGAGCAGGTTGCCCAGAGAGGTTGTGGATGCCCCCTCCCTGGAGGTGTTCAAGGCCAGGTTGGATGGGGCTTGGAGCAACCTGGTGTAGTGGAAGGTGTCCCTGCCCATGGCAGGGGGTTGGAACTAGATGATCTTTAAGGTCCCTTCCAACCCAAACTATTCCATGATTCTGTGATTCTATTATTTTCTTCAGCTGGCACTGCACCCAGGTAGTCATTAAAGGCTGGAGCTGAGGCAGCACACAGCATCTTGGGGACGGCTCTGTGCGTGGGCACGAATTCAAAGGTCACAAGAAATGCAGAGGCTCTCGCAGTCACTCACAAAGGCTCCTGTGCCAGCTGAGCCAGGAAGAGCTCACAGAGAGCAGAGCCAAAGAACTTGTGAAAAAAAAAATCAGCCCAAAGGCTTGAAAGGAGACAAATTTCTTACAAACCACATTTTTTCTGCAGTGTTAACACATTGTGCTCCAGAAATCCACCTCTTCTTTTAGAAAAATTCACCCAACTTGCTCCTTCTCTTGAGAAATGTTTCCAAGCCCAAAGTGAGTGCAAACAGATGCAAGTATGTCAGAGGCTGTGAAAAGCCGGAGAATCTTTACAGGAAATGGCAGCCCCACAGAAATACACCCAGGATTGACTTTGAAACTTAATGATGGTAAGTCCAACCTTAACACCAGGAATGGTGTCAAGGGGGATGACTTTCATGAAATATCCAGACAGCTCACCCGTTCCATGGCTCACACTGACCCTGCTACCTTCCTAAGGGCCGGCGGCTCCGATTCTCCCTGCCTGGCTGCCGAAACCTCTGCCACTGCTCCCGGGATGTAACCCAGCGTTTTTGCTTTAGCACTCTATAGTGCAATGACAATGTAATATTTAAGAGGAGCATGAAATTAAATGTGGTCTCAAACTAGGTCTCCTCAGGAGTGCAGCACAAGGTGCATTATTCATTTTCATACTTAATTCATTCCAAAACTCCATTTGTGGATCCCGTGACATGTGCTGACCCAGAGCACCATGGGACACCTGGGTTCCCATGGCCCAGTGGCTTGGGCCTGTGATCTGGGATTTAAGGTCTGTCTTGTGCTTCTTGGGCTCATTTTTCAGAAGGGCAGAGCACCAAACTGAAGTCTTCAGGAGCTGAGCTTTGAAATTATAATTATTATTTGGTGATGGATAATGTGAAGAAATAGGTGTATCTCAAACTGTGTCCCCCAAGTTTTTTATTTTTTCATGTTAATCTATCTCAATTTTACCAAATCAAATCTACCTTACCCTAATCTAGCTCAGTTTGCCATCAGCAATGGACATCACTCTCACCAAAGAGAGGATGTTTTGAACAGAAACTCATGAGGCACTCCAAGGTGATAGAGATGCACATCAATGATAATAAAAAAATGAGGAAACAACAATTTCTTCCCAGTGGCAGGGTTTGAACAGCATGCAGTGAATAGGATGTAAATTCACATGTGGAACAGTCAGGGGAATACCAGTCTTGCCTCATTGCTCAATAAGTTAGTACTCCACATTTTATACGCTGAATGAGGCAATGAAAAAAGAAAAAGCAGAATATACGATCAGGTAATTAGCAGTATGCAAAGGAGACTGGATTGAAGTGTCACAGGGCTCCCTAATTCTGATCTTTCCTACCTTTGGCTGCTTGACTGCAACTTTAGTGTTCTTCGAATGTAGATTTTGGGTTATAAATTACTATTTATACTACAGGAATACCCTCATTTTCCCCTTAAGACAAGATGCACCAGTACAGGCACAGCATCTGATCCAGCAAGCTTACAGTCTAAGGAGACTAGTACAGAAGGAAGAGGATGAAGGAGAAATAAAATAAGCTTAAATGCATATGGTTGTGTGTGTGTATATAAATATATATGCGCACACACGTACACAAAAATGCATTTATATATACATATATGTAACATATGTACTGATTTAAATATTCAGCATTTTAAATATATATCTATATGCATAGAGTATCTGCAGAATTATATATATATGTCTTGAGTATTTAATGAAGTATTGCCTTTCCCCAGCTGCCTCGTGGCCTAGCTAACACACAGTGACTGGTTTTACTGATGATGTTGTAGCATCAGCTAGCTGCGAGAGGCATATCAAAGACAAGACCTTCCACATTTCTTCAGGGAGATGCTCCACGCATAAGGTGAAGTGCGGTGATATTGCAAAAATGTATGTGAATGGGCAAATTTTCTGAAAGCTTCAAGGAAATTACCCTTCTCAGTAAGTTCAGCTGAAAATGTTTTGAAGAAGCATTTCAATGGGAAATGATTTTAAAATTTATTCTATTTACTTGTCTTTTGTAGAAATTGTCAATTTTGCTTACCCAGTTTTGAAGGAGGGAGAGCAAAAACATGATTTTTTAGTTTCCAAAGTGATTTGTGTGTGCATGGCATGAAAATTGAGACTTAATGTATGAGTTTTAACATAAGAAAACACTTGTTCACTGTGAGGGTGACTGAGCACTGGCGCAGGTTGCCCAGGGCGGTTGTAGAGTCTCCATCCTTGGAGACATTCAAAAGCTGTCTGGACACGGTCCTGGGCAACTGGCTCTAAGTGTCCCTGCTTGAGCAGGGGGTTGGACCAGATGACCTCCAGAGGTCCCTTCCCACCTCAACCACTCTGAGATTCTGTGATTCTGTTCGTTTGGGCTAAATATCTAACTCTGATGATTCAGATTTCTCATTTAAATGTCATTTACTCTCATCTGCAAAGGGTAAAAGTGGTACTCAGTTCTTTTTGAGTCATTAAACGCTAAATGTTTTCCAGTCGAAATACAGATTCACCTACAGTGAAATGAAACCTCATCACAGGAAGTTTAATTTTCTTACTCATGGTTTACTGCATTTCCTGGTCCTGGGTCAGAGGACCCCAGCAGGGCTCCAAAGAACCCAGTAATGCAGTTGTTATCATTAATAACTATTTATTTTATTAGAAGGACTTTGAGCTCTGTCAGGCCCATTCAAATGGCTACTAGTGAGTAATACTTATCATACATGCGTGTTGAGACACATGGCACTACTCCCATCCTTCAGGTCCGAATAGAGAAGCCCTGTAAACAGCTGGGGGCTATTCTTGGGAGACACGTATTTCCTTGTCAGTCTCGCACACCGCAACCCTTGCTTCTGACCTCCAGTGTGGTTTGTTTCTGGAGTTTCATTGATTCATTTTTGAAGTGGACAATTACCTGTTTTAACCAACCTTACCAAAACCAACACAAGGATTTACAAGAGTGCTGAATGTCCCAGGAAACCCACACAAACACTCTTGTTTTCTTGAAAGCCTGCTTGTGCTGCATACAGACTAACAAAGTGCCTGCAGTGGTGACTAATGCCTCACTTGAAGAAAAAGACTGGTTTCATGTGATCCGCTGTACTTAGCAAACCTGCCTTTCTTCATACTCGCCATTGTAAATAAAGACTAATTTAACTGAAATCAGTGCTTATACCAGTGACAAACTGGGGTGTAGTAGGATCTGATTCAAGCCCACGGAGGTGAATATACAGTTGTTGACAAGTGTGCATATCACAGGCCAATGCCTCAGCTTTCAAAAAGACTGGGAATCCTTGAAATTGTGTATTACATCTGTACCAGCTAAGGTCTGCTCTTTGAAATACCCCTTCTCATCCTGACCCAAAAGGGAAAGGAAGAGAAAAATTCCCCTGTTCTCGTTATTCTGTTATTAGTTAGCATTTCTCTACATATTAATAGCACTCAAAGTGCCCACTCTTCCTTCAGGACCTGCTATGAAGGGGTGAGTGAACAAGGAATGACTTTTCAGTGGAGGAAACTGACGGACCAATGATTCAAGGAGAGAGCTCCTTCCAAAACGTGGCGGGAAGAGAGGGAGGGAATGGCTGAGAGGAGGCAATCACTCACATGCCACATGCTTCAGAGAGTCTTTGTGAGTCTCTTTTTTTCACTCAATCTTATTTCACAGCTGCATTCAGTTACTCCAGCCTTCGCACAGACTTCCATGAGCACGGTTGTCAATCAGTGTTACAAATGGTCTAGCTCTCAGTCTGCAGTTGTCTGCTGTCACACAGATTTTGTATTAATCCTGGCTGCCTGGAACATATGGCTCAGAGTGCCATCTCGTACTCAACTCAGGAAATATCTACTACTTTATATTCCTTGATAAAGGTACTTCCAAAAAAAGCACCTGTGCGTGTTGTAGTGTTTGCTAGAGGCACAGTGGTAAATGGGTACTCTGTGTCCTTTCTGTTGGCATTAAGATTGTAATGAATCATTGATAAACCTAATAGTGTACTTAGTTTAATCTAATATAACAGCACAGTAGCTGCACCCAGTACTTACAGCACAGGAATATACAAAAGTAATTAATTTTACACTATTGAAGCTAACTGCAGTTGAACCTCTCCAGGTTATGAAAGTTGGCCAAAGCAAGTGGTGAAAATGATCACTGTAAACTATGCAGGGGCTGAGTTTTAAACAGCTGGGCCAGACTCAGTGGCACTTTAACAAAAGAGGATATAATATACATTTGCTGTATCCCAAGCAGCCCATAAAAGAGCTATCGACACCTACACACGAAACTGAGCTACATGGGAGCTCGTTTCAGGCAGGCATTCTTGCTTCCCAAGTCTTTCATGGAGCATGATGGATGTTTACGAGCAGACTCACTTCATTTGCAAAGGAAGAATAAATAATATGGGCCAAAAGTAATCATAGCCCTGAAGCCAGCCCCTTTGTTGGTATGTACCATAATAGCTCTTTGATGGAGTCACACAGTCATGGGCCAGCTGAAGCTCTGATTCACTCACTCCCTGAAATGGCAAACTAAGCAGCCTTTTAAAGTAACATTTTTTACCTAAATCAGAATGTTATGCTCCAGCTTATTATACATTTAAGTAGTATCCATAGACAGACAACTCTCATCATGTACCATATCCTACCCAGGTGGAAAAATTTAGTTGAGCTCATTCCTCTGATAGCAGAAGCTAGAACCAAATATAGCCCAAATGTATGCTGGTCTGTGGATCATCACAGCCCAAGACAAGGGCATTTACCACTTCCTCACTAGTAATTATGCTGCATTTTCTGCCTCTTCAGAAACTGTAGTGTCAACTGCAACATAAAAAGTTGGGTAGGATAGGAAAGGAGAGGACAGGATAGGACAGGACTGGACAGGGATGCACAACTGGCTTGAGCTTGTGAGGTCGTCAAGCCCAGTCTCCCACCACATATAATTCTTTTCATAGATGTTTCCAGCTCAGAGACTAGCGTCACATTACCCATCTGGCAGGCTCACTCTCAGGGGTGACCAAGGAAACATCAGCTCATGCCCCCAGCTAGCCTCTGAGGAAAACCATCCTTTTCCTACTCAAATGCACAGCATGTCACATCTCCAAAGGAAAATCAAACAGATGGACTTGACCAAACAGGGATTTATTGGGCAGGAGAGCTCAAGAGCAGAAAAAGCTCTCCAGAGACAAGCAGTCATCCCACAGCCCCAGATGAATAAAGGTTTGCCTCTTGGCAGAGGCCTGTTAGGCCAGATGGCCGCTACCCCCCACTGCACAGAGTGGGCTAAGCAGAGATGTCCTTCTCTTCAGCAGCTGGCAAACTGGTCCACTCCAACTGCAGCCATTCTGCAACAATTTGCTGGTGTGCAGAGAAAGCAGCAAGTCCCCTGCCTGGGAGGAAGGCCTGCTAAATAGTCTCTCACTTTCTCTCCTTGCCCATAATTTCTTTACCTCAAGATGAGAAGGTACAACAGCAGGTAGTGTTACTGCTCATGCTGCTCACGTGGGGTTGGTTTGCCCTGTGCTATCACAACAAAAGGATGTATTTCACATTAGGTTATGACATGGTTACTCTTCTTCCTCAAGCTACCAGGACTAGGTCAAGCCAGACATGGCAGGAAAGAGCTGGTCATCAAGTCCTAGCAAAGTCAACAGCCCCCAAGAACAACTACCAGGCTCCCGTGTCATGTTTAGTAGCAATGCTAAGGAAGCAGGAGAGCTCAGTGGAAAAAGTAGTCAAAAGACAGATATAAAACATTAACACAGATGGAACACTACCAGGAAATGAGTACTGTAGCCAACTGAAATAACACTGAACATTAGAAAATTGATATTAATCTAGGAGATAGCCTGTCAGAGATGAACAACAGGGCTTCAGCACAGTTCCCCCTGGTTTTGCCACCTCTTGGTTAGAGCTTTAAAGATAATCCACTTTGTTGTATTTATTTTACAAATCTTATCCAGCTGGGCCATGGATGAGTTTTACAGAGGAAGTTCACTGCGTTGATCAACAGCGGGGTGAGTTTTGCCAAAATCACAACTCTGCTGGCAGTATGTTGAGTTTTATAGTGATAGTCATTTCGGACTATTATTTTGAGCGTTCTGCTGGGAAGCCTTTATCACCAGGACCACTTGTTTAAACGGAGAAGATTCTTACAACCACTCAACATGGCTTTTTAACAGGGGAAGTTTCTACAGAGTCACCATTTTGTTTCTAAAGTTGCCATAAATTCCCATCTGCTTTGACTATTGTCCCTGCTGTCCATAAATCCCTTCCTCAGTTGACTGTTGTTGAAGTCAGTTCTGTTCCTGTGCTCATTTTCTTGCCATTTGGCCTGGCTTTCTTCAGCTTTTCTTTAGCTTTGCATAGAAGAGATTAAAAGGGAAAAAAGAAAAACAAAGAAAAAAGACCCAATTGCTTGAGATGATTTTTCTTCTTGGTAAGAACTTCTCTCTCTTCAGACAGACCAATTAACATTCTCATCATCTCTCCGGACCTAATCTAAATATGAATAAAATATCAAACCCTTCCTAAAATTGTTCTTTGTTCTTCTTACCACACTGAAATTAACTTTTTGACATGATGCCAGGCAGAACGTCAATACAAAATGCATGATTCCTTCCCCTCCATATTTGCACACCAAAATGCCACTCCATGTGTCACTGGGCACTGCTGCTGTAACAATGGACATCTAGTCTTCCCCCCAAAATCCCAATGGTCTTGTGTAACAATTCAGAACTGTCCCCAAAGTTTGGGGTTTTTGAGTATCTGGATTATGACATATCATTTACGAATGTACAACAGTCACTTTCTTTGATCTAACAACTCCTTTTTATTGGCTTAAAGAAAGGAACTTGTACTGAGCACTGAACATCTCATAGAAAGATGAAGAAAATCTTGTATATGGGAACATTTGCAAGGTTCTTGCTCATTTCTGGATAATTATGGTCATTTCCACATGTAATTACCCAAATTGCTCTTGCAATCAATGTAATTGTGCTAAGTTGTTTAAAAATCAGCCTCATTAGATTTTGCCAGGTAAAATGTACTGTTTTTCAAAACCTAAATTTTGATCTTATATTAGCTGCCAACAGGCCTTTAAAAGTAAATAGGTTTTCTTTTGTCTTCCTCCTCCCTTTTGTGTGTGCCAGTGTGCGTTCTTTTACATTCATTACAGCTTAACTGTAGTCAGAAAATTGTCTATAACCTCTTGTAAAAAGCTGTTATGTGTGTCTGCAAGTTAGTGTACGGTTCTCTCTCATTTTCAAAACTGTAAAATCTCCAGTCTTTATGGTTGTGGATTTAAAAGAATATTTCAAAATGTGAATATTGAGTGTTTAGGTAATTCTACCCTGAGTCTGCAGTGGGCTGAAATAATGAATAGTCACACAAAAGGCAGAGCTGTTCACTGGCTCCTGCTACAACCACACAACCACATTTTGGAGGAAGAGAACACTAAGCCAGAAGCGTGCTCCCTCCCAGAAGTTTTGACTGCATTCTTCCTAGGATATAATACATCACCTCTCCCTATCTGACGCCAGCATCTCTACCTGGCCATCTACCTTGCTGCTTTCATTTCCTTTCCAAAAAGTTCCCCGGTCTCTATGCAGTCATTTACAAGGTGAAGTTATAACTGCAGTAGGGTGCCCTGCGTGTCCGTGACTGCAGCTAGTGCTGTTACATAGGACCTGCTCACACTGTTAGCAAGCATTCGGGCTGGCATCGTAAGCATCTGCTGCCCAGAACTAGCAAGAAGTGGGGCTTGTGCTCTGGGGAGAGAATGGTGCTGGGATGAGAGGGAGGAGGGGTGCTGCGGAGCCGTCGGGGACGAGGCTGAGGCTGGCCACGGCTCTGCTCCAGTGGCACATCAGAAAGACATTGCCCCTTCAATGGTATGTTTAACCTCACTGGCACCCTCCATGGTAGGAAAGCCAGCTCTGTATCAGCTCAGCAGCCCTGGGTTACGCCGGGAGGTGATAATTGTCAAAAGGGTAGCAGTAAGTGCAATGCTGAGTGTGAACATCCACTGATACGTCGTTGCAATCCTCTGTCTGAAGGATACTTTTTTGCATCATGTTTTCTTTTGGAATAAAAGCTATTTGCTCATCAGTAGAAGGTACTCCAGTCCCTCTTCTCTGTTTTATTTTAGCTAAAATAAACCTCTTGTAGCCCTAAGGACATGCTAGGATCAGGATTTGTTCTGGAAAGGAAGGCATGAAATGAGAGGAAGGCAGCTACAGAGAGAATTTCATTAAACAGGACCTTGAATTTAGTGTGGGGCACTGACTGAGTAGTGTGAAAGGGGCTGTAGCATCAAAGGGGCTCTCCCCAGCTTCAGTGCTTGGAGGTGAGTGGGTTGTCAGGAGGCTGAGACCCAGGCAGCCCCTCGGTGGGATGCATGCAGAGCCAGGCTGAGCCCCTCAACTCTCTATCTCTCAGTGCAGTCCCACAGGTGAGAGGGCATGATTTGACCCACATCTTCCTCTGAAAAAAAGCAAGTGACAAGCCTGAGCACAGCTACAACTGATTTTTCTCCTATCTGAAGATCTCTTAGTTTCCATGCCTCCCTTTGATTGTAAAGGAGGTTATGTTGGAGTCATCTGTAACAGCTGCATTGTAAAATACCTCAGTCATATGGTTTTAAGCAACACAGACAAAAAACCAGTTCTTTAAATAAAGATACATGTATTCTTGTGACATTTCCATACAATTGCAATTTTCAAGGGAGCCAAACACTCACTACTACACAGGCTGTTCTTTAGAGGCCAAACCTGACCTTTAGTCAGAGGGAATTCCCATTTGGCTAGGCTTATTCATACAGCCTACAGTTTTGTTTGAATTCTGCATTGACTGAGAAAATTTTAAACTAGACTGGAGAAGTAATTAGATTAAGAGTAGGACTATTAAAAAGTCCTGCACTGGCAGAGAAATGGCCCTGCCTCAGGAGCTAAGGATCTTATCCTACCTGTAGTTTCCAGGGATTTAGATTTATAAGAAAAGTACTTTATAACAGTGTATTGCAACTGTAAGGAGGAAGATGAGGGTAAAGAATGGCCCTGAAGAGGTTAATCGAACTAGGACTTAAAAGGCCACTCAAATGTTCAACTTTTTCACATGGTAGATCACAGGTCAACAAAGAGACTGTCTTACAAACTCTGTCTCCCCTGCTTTCAGGGTTGTGGAGATCATCTTTTCTCCAGTACACATTCACATAATACCCCTGGGGCAGCCGTAGTCATTATTTCTGTGGAATACCGTTTTTCCCCTGCTTTTATTAGAAGCTAGCAGCTGGAAAAGATGAGGAGCCAGCAACACATGATCAGACGAGTCTGTGGGGGCCACCAGGCAGCTCTCCACAGATCGTAGTTGGAAATTTCTAGACAGATTGAAAATAATTGATCTCATTCTTGCTCTGTGCACTGACACTGAGACACTATCTTTGGTTGTGCCAGGAGGGATATTTAGTAGAGTATTATACAGGTCAAGCTACTTTTTTTTCTGAATTTTTCTGTTAATAATCTAAAGGTAGGCACAAACAATAGGCAAATGAAAGCTCACAGCATGCAGGATTTCCAAAGCTGTACTGAAGTCTTAGCCTTTTGGATAAGATGTTAGTAAGCATGATTACTCATTTGAAAAAAAGAAGGGACAGGAAAAACCTGCAAAACACCAAGGGAAAATAATCTCATTAAATTGGAAGGGACACAAGAGTTGGGGAAGCAACCAAGTTGCAGAGAACTGGGGGTGCATGACAGGGCTATGCTCCGGCAAACTCTGGCCAAGCCGGTTGAAACAGCTCCCCATATTTCCCAAAGGAAAGTAAATGCCATTAATACTCTCCTCCAAGTCTATTTGTGCATATGAAAGAAGGGAAGGAAAGAGACTTCTTTCCGTACAGCTATTTTCAAACTGTCTTTCATTTACCTGGCTCTAGAGAATGGCACTAGGATTAGATATATACCAAATGATCAGTTTCGTTCATTGATCAAAAAATTGCCTATTGATACATTCTAATGTGAAAAGATCCTTGGGCAATAGGGATGAAGGAACTTTGAAATGGAAAATGCCCAGAAGGTACATCTCGGTGCTTCTCATTAGCAACAGGAGCACTAGTCATTTTGGATGCCCAAAGATTTGCCTAACTCCTGTTAAAACGTTATATATGGTTTTCTTGTTGCCCTGCTACTTCATTCCATGCATAAATTATTGTGAATATTTCTTTGACAGTTGGTATAGAAGTACCTTACATTCTGCTAGTGTCCATTTCAGTTTCAGGAAACATAATATTTAGATATTATGAATTATTCTTCTTGCAATTAAACTAGCACAAGTTTAACTGCTCAACTTGTTTAAGCTCAGCTCCATTTGTGGCTTAGTACTTCTCTGTTTTCACCAAAACAGGGCATACTTTAGTGACGTTCCACTTGCCCTTAATTTCCCCTTTTCTATAGATAACAATCTATTTTCTCTAAGCATTTTGCTTAAATTGGTTACTCAACCAAATGCAGCGTTTTGTCATCTTCTTCATAATTCTGCAGTACTACTGAGATGGCCAGAATTGACAGCCTCATTGCTCTTGTTACGTATGTGTGTCTATGTGTAAAAGAGAACACTAGATCTTGCAACAAAAATATATATTCAAATTACAGGTTTACTGGCATCATGTCTTCATACTGTGCTAAAATAATCTCCTGCAGTCTATATTCAGTGTTTCTATTTATGCATCCTGTAGTTTGCTTAGCAGTAAGACAAAAAGAAAGCAGGCCATCATGGACATCATAGCATTATGAAGATGTTAACACTCTCCTCTCTGGGCTCTTCCTAATCTATCTGTCTTGAGGGTGGTTCTTGTTTTTAGTAATCTGTTTAGAATTACCCTTTTTTGGCTTCTGTGCAGGGAACATGGGCCCGGACTCAGAAATGTGATGAGGCTCAAGAGAAGATGCTCCAGAGTAGCATTCTGTCTCCTGTTTTTATATCATTCAGTCCCTCAAAGCCTCAGCTATAACCAAAGGGAATCATGGAAAACCTCTTACTGTTGGTTATTTGCTGCTGAATAGCCATAGCACTTCTCACCAAGGCTGGCTTCGAGCCCCTCAACAGCTGCACAAGCAGAGCCAATGCCCGTGAGCTGTTGGGTCTGGGTGCCCATGCCAGCTACATCCCACACATCAGCCCCTTCATCCTCTCCAAGCAGGAGATGTAAATGGTCTTTTGGGGAGCCCTGCCTCCCTTGGTAAGCTTTATAGCTCAGCCTGGCTCCTTCAGGAAAAAAGGACTCTGAAAAAGGTAAAAATGACAGTTCAATATGGTGCGAAGACCTGTGATCCTGTACTTTCTCCTTCTACTCATTCTAACCCTCCGTTACTCCTGACACACATTAATCCCACATGGGGCGCTCTCGATGCCTTTTACTTGGCTGTAGTGTCCCTTACACATCTCTGGTACCGCACAAGCACTAAATAAAGGTTTCATGTGCAATAAAGAGGAATAAAAGCTATCAACCAGCTAGCTCACATCTTTGCACAGCAAAAAAATCCTTGCAAAGAGCCCTCAATGCTTCCCTCCAGTTGCCTGTTGTGATCTGGCTGACAGAATCCTCCAGCTGTGGAAAAATTGGTTCAAGGGTCTTAGAAATGGGATAAGAGTTTATTTGCAAATTATATTATGGAAGCTATCATCACTAATTATAGCGTTTTGCTTTTAAGTATGAGCATTTATTATAACAAATAATTCTGCAAGAATCACTATCTAGATTTTTAGTAATGTTGTGGAGGAAGGAAGAAAGGAACATTTGATATCTTTTCTGTTATTTGACTAATCTGAGGGCAGAATTCTTCTTACCTAACCTTACCTGTTCAAATGGTAACCATGAATCTAAGATCATAATCTGTGCTTTCTCTACACTGAAAGAAGACAGACAGACACAGCCAGAAGGTGATTCATATAGCTTCTTCATACATAACTAGTTGACATGAGGCTACAGTATGTCATGGGAAAATGGCATGCCTTGGTTATATGATAAAATGTTGACATTAACCTATAACTTCAGTGTGAGAATATAAACTGTTTAAGTATCTCCAGTCTTCAGAACAGTATGATACATCCTTAATATCCTAATTGCAGATGCTCATGCTCCAAGTTTTTGTCTCACCATGGTAAGTAAAAAAAATATTTAAAAAAAAATCAGTCTTCGTGCATTCCTGTTACGAGATGATAGGAAACCAATTGTGAGCTGGAGATTTTTTCCTTTTTTGTGAACAAAACTAAAATAAGCATCCATCCCTCTATACCTTTGACAACTACCTTAAACTCACTTTTGGGGTGGGAGGTGTTTTAGTGGTGTAAATCGCAACCTAGTAAAATGCTTATGGTGACACTGGATCCTAACTTCTAGCAGCACACAGAAAGAAATTGCAAACTGGAAAGCGATCACATCAGAGCACTGGGAAGTTGCAAGCAATGAAAAGATTCAGTACCAATAAATGTAAAATCCTGCAAAAGGAAAAACAAAAAATACAGAAAGCAAATAGGACATGGCAAAGAACACAAAAAAATCATAAAAATAAGATTATTGTCATTTTGTCTTCCTTTTAGGCAGTGATGTTGCTTTTTTCATGTAACCAAGCAATACAGTTGTCACGATGCAGGTGGGCAATCAGAAGCAGGAGTGTGTCATGAGATCTCTGTTGGCAAGCTGTAATTCAGCACTACGAAAAGGATCTGAATTGATGGCATTGGAGTATCTGTCATTATGACTGAGGTAATTACTCCATTGAGCCCTGTCTCTAGCAATGGGCAATATCAGAGGCCTCAGAGGAACTGCTCTGCTATGAAGGCTGAATGCACATGTGGAGGTGCAAATTCTTCCCTGGTCTGTGGTTAGTAGATTGCATCATTTGCTTATTGTCTTCTTCAGGTCTGTAGTTACACGAATTTCTTATTGATCATAAACTCATCCAGCCTTTTGTAAATGTCAGCTAAGCATCTGGGTGTAGTAATGAATTCCAGTCATCAGTAACATCAGATTATATATTGCAGGGCCCAGATCTGACAGCTAAATAGGTGGTGAACTGGGGTGACTTGAAGCTTAAAACACACACTCCTAGCATTGCAGAAACACCTCCACATGAGCAGAGACGTGTGTTGCCAATTACTGTTCCAGGGAATAATTTTGTACCAAATCTCATAATCTTTGCTTTGTTCTAACTCAGCATTCCCTATTGAAGTGAAGGACAGAACAATCAAGCAGCAATGGCAAGGCTAGGATATCAAGACCACAACCGACTCACTTACTGTGAGCATTAATGCTGCAAGAGAACAGAACATTTCTCAGCCTGGAAGGTTGGTGAGCTGTTGTTCCTCACCGGGCTTTGTCCTCTGTGGTTGCACAGCCAGCTGAACCCATTTAGTGCCAGCCCAGATGCATCTACATACCCTGCATTATAGATAAACCCCACAACAATGTCAGGGAGCCTGCTTACTGAGCAGTATTGGCTGCCCTTTTGTTGCTTCAAATAGAAACCTGGACTATTTCAGTGGTTAAACTATCAAAACTTGAAGCAAAAAAAAACCATGGAACAAGTTTCAGTCTCAGGTGTCAGTTCTAACCTTTTAGGGATAAATGTGGTGCAGAAACACCTTCCAGAAAGTGATGAGTAGCACTGCAGTCTCCAGAGAGGACTCACTTCTGCAGGTCTTGTGGTAGACTGCATCTGCAGTGAGTATAGGATTAGAAATGGTATCTGAAGGAGAAAATGATCTCCCAGAAGGCAGGTGAAACCCTAACCCTTCCTTCTAATCATCCAGACTTTGTGACTCATTACCCTTGGGTGAGAGGAAATCTCTGTCCGTATATCTTGGCCAGGATTGAGTGCAGGGGGTAGAAGGGGGGCAGACTGAGTGAAGTCTTAGGTGTCATGTGTTTAGCTGATCTAATGCAAAAATAGAAAGGAATCAAGGGGAAAGAAACCCTGTGAAGACAAGCCAAGGGAAAAAAAAGGAAGCAACACCAACACACACAGTACCTTCTGCAGAACTTGAGGCAGACACAGTCCTCAGAGGAGCCAAATCCACTGATTCCTTCCTTTATTACTTTGGGAGAGTAGGCAAATTCTATCATGAAAGAAAGTACGAGACTAACTCAAGACACCTGGTTCTAGAAATTAACAACTGTGGCCTCAAACATATGTTAAATATGTTTTAAATCAGTTCAGTTTTCTTTTTGAGAAGGACAGGCAGAGTGGGCACACCACCCAAGAGCTGTATCACCCCATTTGTAGCATAGCAGAGGTGAAGCCAGATGGAGGGCCAGCTCCTGGGGACCTTGTTGGACAGGAGGGAGAAAGAAAGACATCACGGCATTTTCCTCACTTTGCCATCAATGCAAGTGCACATAAAGCCCCCTGTGTACAAACTGCATAATATGTTTTCCAGTCCTATGGTTTGGAACATGATAAAGAGACTGAACTGGACAAGATTCTGCAAGATGTGGTTCAGAGGACTATCCCATAGCTGATCCAGAAGGTTGTTAGCATGGAAGCTGTTATGGATAGAAACTCACTGCCATTCTCAACCACGCACAGCTGATCTTCTCCCAGATACCATGGTCTGTAGCCAATCTGAGATATTCCCAGGAATGTTCTGCCAACTATGTAGTTAAATGGCTAATGGATAGGAAAAAACCTAGTCCTTCCCAATGAACCCAGTGGGATTCACGTCTTGCCTTTCCTGGGTCCCGAACCCATGTGTTCTTTCACTGAGTAAAGTCAGCTGGTTCACCCCTGTGCAGACAAGGAACTGAGCTGTTAAAGGCTTCAAGAATGCAGAGAGGAGCTAGAAAGCAGACAGAAGTACTTCAAATTCCAAACCAATATTAATAGGTTGAAAAAAGCTATTTAAAATGCCCTTTTACCCATGAAATAAGTTGGTCTTTAAGCAAACTAAAAGAAGAAAGGACTCCCACAATGCTCCTGTGGCCTTCTCACCCCTCACAAGCCCTCTCAGTGTGCAGGCTGACTGTTATGGACCTAGAAGGAAGAAGCCTGTGGGACGTGCTCCCTTCCTCTCTCTCCAGGCCTGGAGCTCGCAGGGGCTGCCCTTGAAGTCTCAGCCCAAACACTTCATGGGTCATCTGCCAGTTCTGCTTCCTTCCTTGCACATGTAGGAGAAAAGATTCCCATCAGGGCTGGATCGGCAGCTGATGGTAATACTGCTGGAGCTAGCTCTGTTGCCACTCCTCTGCTGTGATTTCCTTCAGGTCCCCACTGGAGCATGTCTCCTGAAGATACCTGTACCCTCAAGGCCAGCACTGAAACCTTGTGCAGGGGCTGAACTGCAGGGGCTTGGCTCAACCCTTTGCGGATTGCATCCTGGGAGCATTACTTGGAGCACTTCTCCAAAGCTAACTGCCCAGGTATCTATCTGGGAGAGGTGTCAGGAACTGGGGCTCAGCCCTAGACAATGCACATTTCTGTGAGCACCAGCTTAGACTGCAGGATGAAGAAGCTTGGTAGACAGAAGCTAATCTCTATCAAAGGTTTGGGGCATTACATCAATAGTCTTCATTGACATTTTTTCCTTCTCTGTAGCCTGGTCTGAGCAGTGACTAGACTGAGAACTTCTGGCTGCCTCAGATACTTCCCTTGCATGTGGAAAGGACATTTGAGACCAGCAGTTATCTTCGTCACGTTGCATCATGGCCAAACTAGGCACATCCTGGTATGCTGCCTATCATGAATCAAAACTATTTGGAGCTCCTTGTCAAAGATTTAACTATGTACCATTCCTGGGTAATCTCACAGCACTGCAGTCACTGCCCTCTCTCTACGCAATGACTGCCCCAAAAGGGGCTTGTAGTCTTGGGAACTGTTGGGGAGGTTATTGGAGCTGTATGCTCCTGACCACAGGAAATTGCTGTTACTGACTTGTGTCTGGAGTCAGCTTCATGCAAGGAAACAAGAGGTTCCCACTTCACTCGAGAGGCGGCCTGGGAGGTCTGCTCCTGGCTAGCCTGAGGAAGGAGAGACAACACAGGAGGGAAAGTCGTAAAGGCCACAATTGCTGCTTCATGAGGGTCATGCTGAGAGTAATCACAGTAAACAGCAAACTTGCCAGAGATGTTGGCAGGAAGGCAGGCACGGTCAGAAGTGCAATGCTCATGGTGAAGCTGCCACCCTGGCAGTGCCTTCAGCATGTAGAGGACAGCGGCTGAACCTGTCATGCAGAATTCACCCACTGATGCTGGAGAGGACCAGGCTGCCTCAGAGTGCCCTGCTCGTCTCCCCCAACCTTGGGCAGCAGCTGGGGCTGCAGGAAGTTTTATTGCAATCAGGAACCGCTAGAAAACCTGGTAGAGCTGTGTTTGCAGCTTCCCACACACAGCAAGCGACTCTCCCCCACAAATGGCCTGTCTACCCTGGTAAGGCCAGGAAGGATGATGCAGTTCTGGAAACCTCTCCCTGTACAGAGGTCCTGTGTCCTACCACTGCTTGTCTGTTGACTCTCACAGACTTAGCCATTGTATCAGAAACCATGTGCCCTCTAAGCAGGGACTAAAGACAACCACTCCTCACTGACCCCCACCTCTGTCCCTTTCCACCAACCACGTGACTGCACACACAAATGCTCCCACCAGAGCTCTGCTTGTGTGAGCTCTTTTTGAAGTCAGGGGTGGTCAAAGCCAGATGGGGTCTCTGCATCAGGATGTTGGGGCCCTGAGGGCACCCACAGCCCTGACTGTCCCTGCCCAGGGACCTTATTTCAGCCCCTGGGGCTGTCAGCCCCTGCCCCAGCGACACTGCAGCAGGGTCAGTCTCCAGCTCCCACAGCCCTGCCCTGCCCGGCCATGGGCCCTGACAAGCTGGGCACACCTGTGGCCTCATGTCCTGGCCTGGCCCCAGCCTGTCCTCAGAGAGGTGCCCGATGCCCAGGGCTGGGGCTGTCCCGGTGCCCTCCAGCTGCCTGGCTCAGGGCTGGGGTGGTGGAACAGGCCCTGGCTGCCAGGCCCTGCCCTGCTGCCATAGGGAGCCCCTGGCCTGTGCTTCTCACTGGCAAGATGGTTTTGTGGCCACAGGAGAGTCAGAGGTTGTACACTACAGGTCCAGCCAAGGAGGACACCTCCCTCACTGGCTTTGTTCAATATGTGCTCATCCTGGACATGCAATGCCTGGCATGATGGCAGATGACAGAGTGTGACATTGGCTTGTATGGTGTCATGCCTGCCTAAGATCTCCTCCTCTGGAGGAGTTGTCACCCTGGGTGCAAACACATGCTGCCTTCAGGTCCACTGACCTCCTTGCAGTTCACTTGAGGCACCTCACCAGATATTGTGAGATGCTCCTGCAGAGAAACACTCTGCTTCTGCATACCCCCCAGACAGTGACAGAGGCTCCCATTGGTCCTTCATTGTCACACAGATGGCATATTTTTTAAATGCCTGTGAGTGAGTGATGATACTTAACTGTGGCATGAGGACATGCAGAGAGACAAGCCCACAAGGCCTGCTGTGACACTTTTGGAGGTCCATACCATCAGTAGCAGACTGTGGCCATGGTGCACACTGCGGTGAGACCCCCATGGCCACCAAGCCTCCCTCACCAGCCTCCCCCATCCAAGTTTATTTGTGAGGGAACCTGTAGACACACTGCAGATGAGCCACCCCAGGAAGGATTATGCAGTAGTGGGCCAAATGGTGGACTAGGACTTTGGGATGAAGTCAGTGTGTCACCATGAAAATATGAAGGCACTGTTTGTGACTCAAAGGACAGCTAAATCTGAGCAGATATTAGCTCCTCAGGGAAGGGCAAGTCTAAATGTTCTCTGCCTCTGCCAAAGATGGACTGTACATGCTGCTTGAAGGACCCTCTGCCTGATTTGAGACCAACTTTAGAAAAAGTATGGGCCTTTTCTGAGCAGGGCTATTTCTACCATGACTTGAATCTTTTCACATCTAGTGATGTTGATGAAAAAGTTATTTAGAAAACCCTCAAGCACTTCTACCTTTATGCAATTTTTTCCCCTGCCCCACTATTTTCACACTTAAAACAGCAAAAACGTTCTTGCTCAAGCTTTCCAGAAACAATTTCACCTTTGGGCAGAGACTAAGCACATAACTTCTCAACCCAGAAAACCAGAAGATTCAGAGTGTTCTGAGTAACAGAGCAGGAAAGCCCAGGGGTCTAGAATGGAAACAGTGTTGTGCAACAGTAATGATAGTCTGCTGCTTTTCACAGTATAACTAACTCTTACTTGATTTTCATTTCTTTTCCTAACAAATTGAAGCTACCTAAGCATACAGAGTGATAGCAACTGACATTTAAAAAGGGCTAGCTCCAAGAAAATACACAGGTATCACATATGCATCTTGCAACTCCTCACCTTTAGGCACCTGACTTCTAGAATAGTCTCCAGAGCTTAAATATTGCATCCAGGAGTGGTGTTTTAGGTGTTTGAGAAATTTTAAGCTCACAAAAAAGTATTTTGCAGACTTTTGGAGCCTTGCAAGTTGAGTGACATCTGATATGTGTTTAGGAGCAACTTTTTGGATTCAGGCACCCAGATTTCTCTATTTCTATTTTCTCTCTTTGGAGCTGGAAATAAACCTATTTAATTGATTTAAACAGATTCTCTTTCTTGCAGTAGGCATGTTCTGGGGCCTGTAGTTCTAGGTATCTTAAATTTTCTACCCTTGTTTTTTCTTTGTTGACTACTGCAGAAACTGATTAGATCAGATGATGTAACTCTTAAGATATCTGAGATGTTTGAAATGGCTATGGAAGCCTTCATCTTTAATGTTTTATGACACCTCAATAATTTGGAAAGTTCTCAGCCTGCCCATTGTATATTGGTATCTTGCCACTTTGTAACTTGGATCAGTGAGGTTGCATCTACATCAGACAACTCTATTTGACACTAATCCATTATCCCAGGCTTGTCATCATGGTACCCCTGTATTTAAATATCTTTTATTTTACCTTCAGATTAATGATGCCTTTTGAGAGAATCGTGATCTGGATTTCTTCCAGAGTATGTATTTTTTAATCTACTGTGCTCAATACAATTAATGACAATTGGTGCATAGCAAATAATCTTTCACAAAGGGTAAACAGAAGCCTGACAGAATTCAACACCTGTTCCTGTCCCATGCAATTTGTATCTTAGCTATACTAATATATAATAAGATATTTATCGTATATACTGATACTTATTAGCATTGCTGATTTTTGCATGCCTGGTCTAAAGACATATTTTGCTATCAATGGATATTGCAGATATTTTAGTTCATCAAAGGCTTTTATCCTTTCTTCTTTAGTTTCAAGTCAGAATGCATTTCCATATTACATTTTCTCCAGTGGCAAAATTGATCTAGACAGTTCTCTTCCTTCCCTGTGCCACTTGTTCCTGCTGCCACATCAATCTTCTGCTACGCTTTTTGTGCAAATGCAGCCATCTGTGGGGCAACACTGTAAGACAGATCACAAAAATCAGAGGTGCTAAAAATGAACACTCCAAAAAAAAAAATTGGCAAGACAGTTGAGCTGGAAAATGTAGGAGAGTGGTGAATCCCCAAACAAAGGGTGTTCTTCAGAACAAGATGAAAGAAAGGGCAGGGACACAAATGTGTGTGTCAAAAGGGGAAAGGTTGAGGATGTCTCTTTTTCCCCTAATAGTGATGGACTGGAGACCAGATGATGGCAGAGGCTGCAGGAAATATAAAATTATCTATAGAAAAAAAAAAGGTTGGCGTTGCCAATTTTATGTTGAAGATGATGGTTGAATATTCAGATAAAGATTTCTAAGAGAGACTCAGATGTGGGATCAGAGAGATGGAAACATTTACCCATCATATTTGATACTCTTCCAACATGAGTTTAAAGAAAAGACCATACACACATGAAATTCTGGCCCAAGGCAGTGGATTTTACAGTACCCTTTCATATGAGATAGATAGCAGTGTTTCATATGTAAATACTGAAACTATACCGAGGCCAGCCGTCCATACAAGCATATGATACAAGCATAGATTATGAGAAGAATATACTAAATTAAGATAAGGTTGACTATGTCATACCCTTTCTCCATTCCCAACCACTGAGAGAAAAAGCACTTTTCTTTCTCAGTCCTGTCTGCTCACCTCTTTTCACGGTGATATGATTTTTGCCCTTCCACATTTGACAGTGTGTTGTGTGTGCTTATGTCACCTTAGAACACACCAGATGCTTTGCTTGGAGCGCAGTATTTTTGTATTCTGATATAATGCTTTGTATTTTTCTGCCAGCAGCTGAATTAAATACCCAGAATGTTTCAATCCTAGATGTTCTCCAGAAAGTGTGTTGGAAAGACAGACTTGTTTGTTTTCATAAATCTTGTATGCCTCACAAAATGCAGTGTGCAAGAGGCATTTCCTCTTCGTTAAAGGGTTTGGGCAGCCCCTACTTTTCCTTAATACCTCTTTGTCTTCCTATTCTATAATAATAAGTAAGCAAGCAAGCAAGCAAGCAAATGTCTTCCCTACATATCCAAACAAACCACTGTCAGTTTTTGTGTACAGCTTGTGCAGAAAAGATTCTCTTTCCTCCCTGTGCTTTCTGTATTTTGTTAATTGACTATTTTGAATGCTTCTGATGAAAAGCACCTACTCGGCTGCAGGCTCCCTGCTGCAGAGCTCTCAGGAGGGTGGCTGGCTGGAGGTTTGCTTTGTCCCTCATCAGCTTCAAGGAGAAACTATGTGACCACCGCAGTGACTGCTCAATCTCCCAGCACAGAATTTTAAAACGTCTGAGCTCTGTTCCCCGCCTGGTCTCCAGCATTAGCCAAGAGACTTCAGAATATTTGTACTGATTCACTGAATCCCTCTGGATGTTTAGAAAGTAATACATTACTGCATTGCTTTGCGTTTCTTATTGCTGTTTTTTGATTTATTGGTGGTTGCACATTTGAGTTGGTAAAATAGTTTGCTGTTCCTGTTCCATTCCGCCTACCCTATCATGCTATCTATACACTAATCTGCCTGCTCCCTTCTTCGTTTTCTTTCTCTCATTCATCCCTACTCTTGCCATTCCTTTTTCTCCCCTCACTTTATGAACTTCAGTTGTCTAATTCCACTTCTCTGTACCAAATCTCATACATAAGAAAGTGGCCAAGACTCTACCCTGCAAATAAGTTATATGTAACATTTTTCTGCTTATCTTATCCAACTGAATACAATGGCACTACTTACATGCCTTAAGTGACATGTGCATGTTTGCAGCACTGGAGCCTAAGTAACTCACCTACCTACTGACTTTTACAAGCAAAGAAGGAACTGCCGTGGTTTGTACACAACATACTAAAATTCCAGTATAATCTCATTGCTGTTACCCTCATTTTCCACTTCCCCTCCCTGTTTGTTGTAATCACCTATTCTGTCATTTCAGATTAAGTATCTATCTCACCGTGGAATGACTTGCATTCACTCTTAATTTGATGTACTGGAAGCAGTCGTATTGGCTTAAATGAACTATGCACATAAGCAAAGGTAAGTGTGTGTGCAAGCCTCTACCACATCGTACACTGCAAATCCCACAGGAAAAGCGCGGTATGCTTCATTCATTTTACAATATTTGCCCATTAAATGCAGGTTGGGTAATTAGTAACTTTTTCCAGAGTAAGCTTTTAGGTTTCATACCAGCTTAACGGAAGCATCACTAGTTATCTATAAGCACAGGATAAACTCCAGTTCCAGAGAATTCAGAGATGACACGAGACCGTATGAATGATTAACTAGAGAAAGAAAAAAAAAAGGACACGGTTTAAAAACGATTTAATATTAATGTACGCAAATAATTCTTAATATATGCCAGAGGACAGAGGAGAGGGATTGCACCCAGAAGCGAAGGTCAGGAGCAGCGAGCAGGCTGTGGGAGAGGGCAGCAGCTAAGACAGGATTGCAGACAGAGGGAATCCCGTGAAAGACGGCGTGAAGGTCGGTAGTGAAAGGAAACGGAGAAGCCGGACAACGGGGAGAGGTGAGCAACACAGCAGGGCCGGAGGCAGAGCTGTACTGACCGCCGGCGCCCGGGGAGCCAGGCGCTGACCGCAGTTAGCCACAGCGAGCAGGGTCATGCCGTGAAAGAAAAATTGGGGGCTTCTGGGCAAATTCTGAGACGGGCTGCATTTCACACGGCGGGAAGGGCGTGAATAGAAGAAACGTCCGTATTTTACAGCACGGGATCAGTGCTTTACCATTTCGGCGAGTGAATCAGCATTCAGCGACATCACCCCACTGAAACGCCTCAATCGCTCACTCTTCGCCTCGCACGTTTACATTTTAACGGATAGGAAGTCCGCGGAACAGTAAATAATTACTCGGTGCTGCTGCCGCTGCTGCTGGCAGCGCTGCCGAGTCCCCGCGCCCCGGCCCAGCGAGCTGACCGCTACCGGGGAGCGGACACCGCCCCCGCGCTGCCGGCGGCGAGCACCCCCCGCGCCGGGCCGGGCCACCCCCGAGCCCGGAGGAAGGGGGAGGCTCCCCCGGTTCCCACCGCCCCCGCGGCCGCGGGGCGCAGCGACGAGGCCGGCAGCGCCCCGAGGGGTGTCCGACGCCTGCTGCCTGCTGGGGCCGCCCCGCCCCAACGGCCGCCGGGGGAGGGCGAGGGGGCGGCACCGCCGTGCGCCTGAGCTCAGCGCGTCGCGGAAGCCGACAGCCCGGGCACCGCCTTCCCTCCGCGGGCTGAGCCGGCCCCGGCCCCGCGCCGCCGGGCTCGGCCCGCCCCGCCCCGCCCGGCGCCGCCCCGCCCCGGCAGCGCCGCCCCCTTCGTTTCTCTCACACACACACAGACGCACGCACACACACAGGGAGACGCTTCCTGCGTGGGGCTGGGCCCGGGCGGGCGGAACGGCGCCGCTTCTTCCCCCAGACTCGCAGGTACCGGGAGTGGGCCCGCGGCGGGGCAGGGGGCGCGGAGGGGGCCCGGCGGTGGCGCGGCCCGTCCCCCGCCTCGGGCCTCCGCCGGCGGCCGCCGCCCTGAGCGTGGCAGAGGGTGAGGGGTGGAGCGGAGCCTTCGAGCCGGAGCCGCCTCTGGGCGGGGGCCCGGGCATAGGCCCGGGCCCGGGTGAGAGAGGACCCGCGTGGGTCCCCGCTGCGGTCGGGGGAGCCGCGGCCCAGGGCTGTCCCGGGAGCCGGGGGGAAGTCGGCGGCGTCCGCCGCTGCTCCTCACATTGCTGGAGAGTGAAGTCATAGTGCCCATTGTCTCCCCTCAGCTCCCCCCGGGCGGAGCGAGGGGCCCGTCCCGCCCCGAGCCGTAGCGGAGGAGGGGGGGCTCGGCTGGGTCGGGCCGCTCCCCGCCCGAGGGAGTGGGGGAGCGGGGGAGCTGCCGGGTGGGTTTCGCTTGGCCTCGGCGTGGCGGGCGGGGGTGTGCGGGGAGGAGCTGCCGCCCGCCCGGGTGGGCCGCGGCGCCGCGGGGGGCCTCTGTGCGGGCGCCTCGCTCCCGCTGCCCGGCAGCGGCGGCGGGCCGGCGGCGGGGCCCTGGAAACTTGCACCTGAACTTGCAGGGCGCGGGGAGAGCAGTGCACGCAACCGCCGGGCCTTCAGCGCAGTCCGTGGGGTAGGGTTCGCACGCCGGCCCCCCGAGAGTTTCTCGTTTACCTCTATGTGCTCTGTTGGCCACCCCGGATCCGGTGAATCGGAGGAGTGGGGAGGGTTCGAGTAACTAAGGGTACTGTATCTCGGCTGTAAAGGTGGTGGGGGGACAAGCAGCGATGATAGCCAGCGTCTTGCCGAGTGTTTTCCCTGCCCAGGTCCTTCTGCAGAGCTGGGAGTTTTCCACCTGGCAGTGCACTACACACACAGCTATTACTGCAGGCGCATCTTGGAATGATAGGGAAAAATGGGTAACAATCTGAAAGCCAGCGTGCGTGTAAGTGAGCTGAAGAGGTGATGGTTGGCAAAGAGGGGGTGTCCTTCTGCCTGTCCCCTGCTGCTCCGGTACTTCTGGCAGGAAGCAGTGGGGCTTTGCCAAAGGGATAGTAGTGGAGGAGAGTTATGGGGATATGGCAAAGGGACAATAGTAGAATGCAGTTATTGCTGAGCAGAGAAATCAAAATTTGAAGCCTTCATGCCTCGTGGTCGCTTATTGGAAACGTGCCAGTGTTTCCCTGTGAGGAGCACAGCAAATTCCGTTTCTGTTAAAATACTGTAGTTGGCAGTGGTACTGATTAATGCTTTATCTAAATTGTCATCAAGGACAGCATTATTTTTAAAAAGCAGAGGGTAGTTTGGGAGATGGGTCTTGCGGGTTTTAATTCTGTAGGTGAATCATAAATGCATTTTTTAAAATTCAGTTTTTTCTTCAAAGTTTTTTTTTTTTTAAATAACGCCTTTTTTTGTCAACCAGAGAACAATATTTCGGTATTCAAGGAAATGTTTTTTACTAAGTTCATCGGAAAAGAAGATTTTCAGTTTAATATCCAGGTCAAACTGAAGTATAAATTCTGAATTGCACAGCTAACAGAATTCAATTGCATGCTTAGAAACGATGGCTGTGTAACATTACTTTAAAATTTCCAAAATTTTACCATTATTTAGCTGTAAACATTTAAATGCTTGCGCTTAAAGCTTTCAGAAAGCTGAGAAGGCACTTTTTTTTTTTTTTAATTGCATGTGAACTAGGCCTGTTTGGTCCAGAAAATGAAAATGAAAGTTTCAGGTTTTGCATAATGGTGATAATGCTACTCTTAAAAATGAGTTCAATAAAAGGCTTACATATGTGTAACTCTTCTAGATGCGTATTTCTTGAAGCATGCCAGAGTTTCAACTGTGGTTTATACAAGTCAGCATTTATAAAATGCTGAATTCTAGATGTTATGTTTATGTTGTCAGCTATTTTTGAGTTTGAGGGCATCGGATCATCATTTCTAAAAGAGAGAGTTGAAATGTGTATGTGTAGTTTTCTTCTCTCCCCTTCCCTTAAATCTACCAGACAAATGACATGTTTCTTATATAGAACAATCATCAGATTTTGATTAATTATACTAGCTGAGGCTCAGGAAGAAGGAAGATACTTGACAAATGTATTTGTTTACCTTTGTAGTGTGTACAAATCCTCCTCTTTCCATGAGTAAATGAATCATTAGAACTCCCTTAGCTGTAGGATTCCCAGTTAGCATTAATATATGCATTAGGAAAAATTGTTTTATGTGAATATTGTCAACCTGTGAAAGAACACAAGCCCTTGAATTCTTTTGGCAGTTTTGTAGAGCCTTTTGTGATGGAAAATGTGTGCACTTTTTATTATTGTTATTAATTAACAGCGTTTAGCTACTGTTCCCTGTGACAAAAAATTCAGACTGTATTTGTTCAGTGGGTAGGTGATTCTTCCTAACCAGCTGAATTTGATTTTCTTCTGTTTGCTTGGGTCTTTATGATCTTTACTTAGTCTTAATAAAGTATTTCTCACGAAGATTCCCCCCTACACCTCCTCTCCTTTCCAGGGAAACAAAGTAGGATGCCTAAATCTTTTCACAGGACTTCTGAATCCTGATTTGGAAGTGCTAAGAAAGGTCTTTGAAGTACAACTATGCTGGTCTGCACCACTATCCTCTGATGGCCTTAGCCAAGCTTGTGGTCTCCATTATGGGGTCAGTTTACTCTGACCCATGGTCAGACATCCATAATTAGCTTTGTGATTTGTTTTCTGAATTCTACGTAAACACCACATACCACCCTAGCAGAATAAATTTTAATACCCAACTAGAACAAGTTCATGGATATGTGTTTTAGGCTTTACTCTTAGCGTGATTTCTGGTTTGTAGCCGAGTTGTGAGTCAGTCTGATTCTTTCTTAGGGTTAACGAAGGCTCTTTGAAGCCTAACCTAAAAATTCATTCTAACGCTGGCTTATCCATAAAGAAGTTGATTTCAGATTTTTCTCTTTTTGTGTTTGTCTTCGCTCTAAGTTTCCATTGTCACTTCTATGTTAACTGAGGGAAGATTTGTAGCTGAATGAATCAGTGTACATAATACAGCTTCAAGATACTGAGAGAGGGTGTTGGTCTTATATTGCTGAAAGCATCTGAATTGCACCTGGAGATAGACTTCCACCAAGAAGGTAAAAAGTTAAACTGAGTCTTAGAAAACTGGTTGGTTTTAGTAGTGTTGCGGTGTATACTTTTTATTTATTTCTCATTCTCTGAAGTGGCAGTTTTATCCATGATTTAGTCTAATTTTAGTTTATTTCTAGCAATTTCTATGTTGTATCTTCAGTGAAATAATCTGGAAAAATTGGAACCTTTTTGTGTTGTATATAGATTAGATTTCAGATATTGTGTGTTCTACTTTAACTCGGAAAAAAAAAAGTAAAAGTCCAGATAAACTGAGTTTGAACTAAAGAGTAGAATTTCAGTCTTCCATCTTAAGTATTTACTTGAAGGTTACTTCAGAAGACCTATTCAGGCACTCTCATTTGTTTTATTTCTTAGTGCTTTGTGATTGTATAAGTAGGTATTTGGTCTGTTGCTGATGTTTATGGATTGGCAGATTTCTTCTAAACTTCTGTAAACTAATCTTCACCTCATTATCCCAGATTTTCTTGTAAGGTTATTTTTTAGCTGATGAGAAGAGACTTTGTGGAAGAGACTTTGCTCATCTGAGTCATAAGGTGGCTTAGTCTTCTTTCTTCAGTGATCTCTGGTTGTTTCATGTACATTTCTGGCAATTCTCAGGCACTGCAGAACTGTTTTACCTTGGATTTGATTACTGGTCCTTTTCTGGCATGGGTTGCTTGTTTTTTCTTTTTTTCTCTTACTGCAGGTACTGACTCAAGGATCCAAAACAAAGCAATGGATATCTAAAGAGAACTGTAAATGTTACGTGGGACTAGAATATTACAGGCCTTTACTAGAAGTCTTCTTCCTGTTGTGAGCATGGCTTATACCAGCTTTAGAATAGTCTTTGAGTTCTTCAAAGACAGTAGAATTCAGAGAAGGAAGAAAAGCCCCGTAGCAGAGTTGTGAGATGTCATTTGTGATACCACCCTTACGTCTTTCCACATTAAGGCAAGTGAGCAGTGCCTTGACTGTCTGTTTTGCTTTACTTCCATGGAAGGTGTGGCATACTTCTAAGAAGAATTATCCTTACCTTGAGGTTTATCCATGGAATAAGAAAAAGTAGGAGTGCTTCCATTTGAGGTTACTTTTTTGCAATGGAAAGATTACTGTGGGCTTTCCCACTCTTAAACTGTGTATTGAAGTCTGTCACCTGCTGGGTGACTATTAGTATCATGTTGGACAGGTAGCCAGGACACTGCAACTGTAATTGCCATTTACAAGACGAGAACAGCTGTAGAATTTTTTTTTTTTTTTTCTGAAGGATGGGTTTCCAACTGGTTCACTTCACATTGCACCAATCTGGAAACTGCTTCAACCTAAAGCAACTTAGCAAAGAGACCTAATGAAATGAGCTTAAATAAAAGTCACATATACACAGGTGTTTCCTCAGGCATTAAAACTTCCTCTCTTTAGAGACCAGCATATCCCTGAATGATGTCTTCAGCAAGACATTTGAAGGGCATCTTGCAGAAATAAATGTTTGTACTAATTCAATTTGGTATAGTCACTTGTTTTTGCTTCCTAAATAGAGCACAACTCTGTTAATGCAAGTATCCTGTTATTGTTCAGCACAAACTGTCATTGTGGGACTATGTCAGTTCTGTTCTGTTTCCATTTATAGTTCAGACAAATTACTGTTAAACATTTTTCCATAGGTCCTTTGGCTGCTCCCATAAGGCAGATAGATTAGAGCTCTTATTCTAAATTGGAGCCCCTGGCTGTCCCCTTCAGTTGTTCCGTTTAGTGAATGAAGAACTGCTTCAGCAAGAGGACTAACTCTGGAGAAAACTGTGTGCAGTAAGAATCATGTTGCTTTGTTCTCATTGTGTTTCACTGATGCTGCATATTCTCCATAAATAAAAGCATCAGTTTTAAGTTTCTCAGTTAATGATCAGATTTTTCACATAAAAGCGAACTCTGCCAGCCACATCATGTTAATCAAGTTCTGGTTTTATCTGAAAATGCTCTAATCTGTAAGACAGTTCCAGCTATACTGTTTAGTGCACTGAGTAAGACTTCTGGTGAGACAAATTTACCTCATGTATATTTTCAAGAAATGGCTTGTAGGGAGTGTGAAGTGATCTTGCACCTCCGGGGATCCATTGAACAGTGGAGGCTCAGGTGGGACTGAAGGTTTTAGTTGAGGCATGGGGATTTTACAGTGCTACCTGACTAACGTTTTGGATATGGTGACATCATAGCGCTAGTGTTGCTGCGCCTTGGTTTGATTTTAAAGTATTTATATAAAATAGCCTTGTTAACTGTCTGCTCTTAGAGAAATAAGAGTCTGTCTTAGCACCATAAGGTTGCATTCCAGAGGAAAAGACTATTGGTGGTGCCGTGCCTAAATGCATCGTTCATCCATTTCCTTTGCTGGAAGTACATAGTGCACAGAACTTACAGTATATTTCGGTGAGACTGGACAAGGGGAGGGATCTTTTGACAGATCTTCTCCAGTATTGTCATTCTACTCAGTCTTGGGGAAGAAACATTTATACTTTTTTTAGGAAATAAAAGGCTTTTATTCTATCGAAATTAGATAGTTGATGAGTGCTTTGGGCTTTTTAGGACCTGAAAATTGGGGACCATATGCTCAGCCCATATTCAGTGCTGCAGCTCTTCATTGTATCAAGATCTAATTGTACCTTGACAGTAAATGTTTTAGTAAGTATTAACGGAATATCTGTATAGGGGCTATATACAATAAGTGAAGATTCGGACAGAGAGTGGTCGTTGCAACATACTGTTTGTCTTTTCTCCTTCATATCAAAATGCTTTCTGTAGGGAGCATCCAGTTGTCCCTCAAACATCTAATAGCAGAAGAACAATTGGATGGGAATAAATAGTGGCTGTAGTGAGACCACGCAACCGGCAAAGGTGAAGCTTGCTGAGAAACTTTTCCTTCTGGTCAGCCGTTGGGAAGTATCTTACTTTGGGTCTGCCTTTTGTGTTTCCATAATAAGCAATCTAATATGGTGATTAGTGCAAAGAAATGTGGCTGTAAGATGAAATGTGTTCAAGGTTAAAGACTTTGTTTCTAGAACGTGTACTGGAAAAATAATTTTTATCAAAGACTTCTGCTCTGATGGAGGTGCTCTGACTTTGTGTTCTTCTAACTTAAGTCAAATATAAATGGAATAAAGCCTTTAAAATTAAGCTTTTTGCTGAGTTGGAGACCTTGCTTCAGTTTCCTGAGAAGAGCAGTTACCTTTCTCAGTTTCATTTTACCTGTAAAGCTGTATCTGATAGTTTTTGTTTGACTTTGCATTTTCAAAAAAAAAAAGGAGTCAAGTTTTCCTTTATATGACACTGCTAAAAATACATCTTGGGAGACCAGGAGCCCTTTTACTTAGGGTCAGAGATGGAGGTATCAAACTTCTAGGTCCTTTTTAAGCGAAGGGATCTCTAGTGCTTATAGCCTGTGAAACCAGGCTGTTGCTTTCCTGAAATGTAAGATTCTGCAGTCAGTGCAAGTTTATCTGTGGGACAACATAGAGAAGAAACCTGCAACACTGTTGTACTCACTATTTCTCTTAATTTCACACCACCATGGTTTTAAGCCAGCTCTGTTTGGACTGAGGGATTTTTGTATCTAGTGACCAAAAGTATTTTCTTCCTTAAGTTCCTACCTGTTTTCCCCCCTTTCTTTCTTCCCCTTCCTGTTCCTATTTGCTGTTGCCTTTTTTCTCCCCCTTTATGTGGCAGTATGCTTTTCTTCAGACTTTGTGGTGGTGGTGTGTAGCTGCACAAAAGTAGACTTTGCCTTCTGTGACCTGACACCAGGCAGAAATTCAGCCAGGGTAAGAATAGAAGAGAGCTCTGTAAACTCAGCACAGGAGTCCCGAGTCTTTCCATTATTAACAATTAAAGATGATTCCAAGATTAATTAGGTAATGGATTAACTAACTAATGAAAAGAGAACAAGGATAAACAAAGAGAAAGATCCTGCCTTGCAAGAATTCAGATTGTTAGGATTACATGCTGCTTGCCTGTCTGGGAAAGGAAGAACAAGCTCCCCTGTTTTCAGCATTAATTTAGTTAGTAGATAAGATATATGATGTGCCAGATAAACTTATCTTTTGCTGTTGAATTGAAGCTTTGCAAGGAGGTGGTGTTTACTGGAGAATGGGTTAAGAAATAGAACTATTCCTGTTCAGTCCTGCCCAGCAGCGTTTCATCTTTTTCTCTAAAACAGTAATCAGTGAAAATGGTTTCTTCCCACCTCCTACACCCTGCCCTAATCAGCATAATATCATGGCTGGATCTAGACCAAGAAGTGTTGTTTGAGTAAAATATGAAGACAGTGACATGCTTTTGTTTTCGTTGTTGCCGTTTTTTTTTGTTTCTGAGGTGTGAGGTACTGCTGTATTTTTTTAGGGCTCTACAGTCATACCCCTTTTCTTATCTCAAAGGTCATACAACATTACCTTTCAACCTTAGTTTCAACATAAATTATCTCCCACAAGCGGTGGGGATCTTTGCGCTGTACGCCTTTTAAAGCCATTATACAGAAAATGGCATATGCACAATTAATGTAAAGCCACAGTATGCTGCATTTGTGGGACAGATTCTCTTGAACCTTTTGTAAATTTGCTTTTGTCCATCTCTGGTGGTTAAAAGTAAAAATAATAATATGTATTTTGATATGGTTGGTGTTCCTCCTGAAATGCATGAAAATACACCTCTAAGAGTAGGCAGAAGAATAGTTTTATTGTGCTAAATTTACTATTCAGTGAGAGAACAAATTAAAGTCTGAAAGGAGGGAGCTTCCAGTTGGCAGCACAGTGAACAAAAATACAACATTTATGGAAAGCCTCAGTAGATTGATGCTTTTATCTGTAAAAAAAGCAGTGTAGGTACTGAAGCGCTCTGTAAAATGTAGTCCTTCTGAAGTTAGAACTACTCACCTTTAAAGTTCAGCTCTCTGAAATGTGTGCTTTGTACAGTTTTACTGTAGGCTAGTAACTGGATATTCGTGGTTTTGGAATATTTGGTGAAGAAGATAAAACCTTGTTTTGGTGATTTGGTTTTCTTCAAAAAAGGAAGCTATTAGATGTACCTTCATTATTGCATAACTGTCAAGTCATTTAAAGTAGTTGACTGGAATATGGCTTTGAGTAGGTATTGTCTAACTCAATATGCACTTGCAGTAACTTCTCTAATGGGCATTCTGCAAAACGATGCATTTTGTAGGTGAGGAATGGCTTAGGTTTTAATAGTGTGTAGAATGCAAAAACTGTCTTGCTGTTAAGACAAGGAGGATGCCTTCAGGATGCTGGTAGTTCAGCTTTTTTTCTCAGAAACCATAATAATGAGTGCACTAAAATACTAGAAATGGGTAGGTATGGCTTCTGCAGCAATTAGATGATTTATTTGCCCTGGTTTTGTAATGTGAAGGATTGCATGTGTCAATAAAGTTAAATTGTTTCTGTCACTGAATGGAGTTTATTGTCATTTTAAGGTTTCAGGTCAAATTCTCAAATATTAAGAAATGCCAGAATTAAGGTTGAAGCAGCAGCCATAGTTTGATCATCTTTTGTGCCTACCTTTATTAAGTTAAAGACCTTAATTACATAGCTGTGGTTTTTTGGTTTCTTTTTCTTCCCCGGAGAAGCATTCCTCAGAATACATTTGCCCTGTGCACTGGAGAGTCCATCCAGGTTGGGCATCAATAAACCTAGTCTCTAGGGCAATTGTTTCCTTCAAATAAGTTTGGAGATATAATGCAAATGAAGCAGAAAACCGAAAAGATTTTCTTCTTGCCTCATGAAGGCATCTGAATCCTGACTATGTAGTATCAGTGATATTTGTTGGTTTGGGGAGGGGAGTGTTGGGAGGGGTGTGTGTGTGTACACGGTTGATATTGCAGGTATCTTTGAAAATATAATTTGAGTGTAACATTGCCTGAAAGAAATTAAATTCTTGGGTATCTCGGATCAGGCACCTGAGGTTGGTAAATAAATCCATCCTTAATCATATGCTTTAATGTTGTATCTGTTAATAGGGATAATAACCATGCTACTTCAGTGGGATGAATATGGTATTTGACTATTTCAGCAATATTAGTCTAACATATCAGTGCTCTGCAATGGCCTTATGAGGAAATCAATTCCTGCTTTCTATGTAGCATTATATACAGGTCGTGGGGTTTTTGTTTTTTTTTTTTTTTAGATAGGAGGCACAATGAGTAAGAACAAACAAAATACGGAGTAGTGACCTGATAACTGTGAACCTGGCCAAAGATTCTACAGGGGGAAAAGGATAAAAGCCATGCAATTAAACTGTCATAATGTATTTCAGTGCTCATTTCCAAACTCCAAGACTTAATTCTGTTTACTCGATGAAGTTATTTCTAATGTAGTTTGTGTGCTGTTTCCTAGCTGTTAAAAATAATAATTGCGATCGTTATCAGCAGGTTTGGAAGCTACTCACTACGCAAACCGCTGCTATTTGAGCTAGTGGTATCTAATAATACTCTGTCATCCTTTACAGGGATCAACCCTAGACAGTATGATCCATGTGCTTATGCAGAGGGTTTTATGGCTGCCTTTGGACTGTGGAGGATGAGCTCTAGAGGATGGCATGCTTTGACAGTACAGGCCGATTTTGCTGATTTTTTTACTTGTCACGGGCGATGTACCTTTTACTTTCTGCATAGTTAACAAATAGTTTTATCCAAATCCTATTAACATTTAGTCAGTTATGGTTTTTGTCAGGAAGATATCTTAGCCAATCTAGATTCATACCCTTTTCAATACCTAACCTGATATCTTCGTCTTTCTCTCCTGTCATTTGCAGGTGCTCCCTCCCTCTGTTCCCAGTTCAGCTACTTTTTGTAGGGTCTCTTTGTTATCTTTGCCCTGTGCTTGTTAGCTCGTGTTCCTCTACTGTTGATGATCAGCCAGTCAGTTCTCCTGCCTCACTGGGTTCTTCATGAGATATATTGTCTCTATTACTTGTGCTAGAGTTCCCAGATTACTTCCCTGAAACAACTCCCGTTGGTCTCCTCAGTCTGCAATTCCCGTTTTTTCTCACATTTTTCTCTCTGGCACTCTCTCGTGGAGTCTCTGTTCAGTCATCCTATTCCTGTTTTGGTGCAGACTTAAGTTGCCCTTCTGGCAGTCACCACTTCCACTGTTGTTAGAATTACAGCATGGTTTGGGTTTAAAGATACTTTTGGAAGGCATGGAATCCAGCCCCTGCTCAAAGTAGGGCTACTCCTAGGTCAGGTTGCTCAGGATCATGTCTAAGCAAGTTTGGACTACATGCATTCTTGTTTTCATCTACTCTTTCCCCCTAACCCTCCTCTTCTCCATGACTTTAATCCTGCCCCCTCCACATTTGGTTAGAGTACCTTCTATATTGCTGTTACTTAGTAGGAGGATCTTGGAAAGGGTAAGTCAGCTTCCTAGCTTTATTTTTTGGTACTTTGACACAGCATATTGTGCACCTGGAAGTGAAAGGAAGATTCTGTTCAATTCCAGGCTGGATCAAGTTCAGGAAAGATCTTAGCAGATAAAGTATATGCTCTTTGCTGAAAATCATGTATTCTTCTCCCATTCCCAAAAACTTGCAAGCATGGCTATATTCACATTGTTTGAAGGCTGACAGCATGTACATCTGGATACACAGGTCAGAATTCAAATTCCAGCCTCAAAGTGTGCTAGTGTTAAACCTTTCCAGAGGAAATACTGCAAGTTTTGGATTTATTTTCTTTTCTAAGATAATTTTCTTCATTAAAGTGTTGTGGATTTTTGAGGGCTTGATTTTTTTTTTTTTTTTTTATTTGTTATTGGCTTAAGTAGCTTGGTTGAAATAACAGCACTGAAGAAGATCTTAGTATATAACTTTTCAGCCCAGTTTACTTGAGAAGATTCTATGCAGATTTGGAAATAGGATGTTATAGTGGGAAGCGTCAGGCAATAATACACTTACTAGCCTTTTTTTTTTTTTTACAAGAAATCATTGTCTTTTGAAATAAATGACTTAACTGTAAAAATGAGGTGAGTCAATGCATTTAACTTCTTATTACTTTGGTTTCTGTTTTCAATAGCATGCTTATATTTTTCCAATTTGACTTAATCTGACTGTCTGCTTACATTCTCCTCCCCCATAACATCTGCTGCTTAACCATGAGGTGCTATATCCATCCTTGCTTTAAGCCTGCTGCTGCCTTTTTTAGGACAGCTGTACTCTTTTATGTGCTGCGCCTATCTGGCCTGTAGAGTAAGGTCTGGTAGATGATTGGCTTTTGGGAGTTAGTCCCACAGAATAGTGTAGCAAGCGACTTTGGAACCTTAGCTGCTATCATAAGGATGTTGTTAATTTAGCGAATAGCCACAGTGGTTTAAAATGTTAAATGTGTTACCACCTCCTATTTATTAGTGTCCTCCTCTTGGAATTTACTAACCTACAGCCATCAATATAATGAAACGAATGTCCTTGCTTCCATTCAGATCTGGAGATTGAGTTTAAACGTATCTTATAGGCAGTTTAAATTGAACATCTGACCTCGCTCTGAAGAGGGCAAGGTGTCCCTGTTCTGCATTTCTGCTGCAGGGTAGGTTAACCCACAACAGAGGCAGCATAGACAACTACTTGTACGAATTTAAACCTTTTAAGCTAGTGAAGCAGGGGCTTCATCTGTAGGACTCTCAAACCACGTAGTGAAGCTTGCTGAGCATAGAGTCCCTCTATACCAGAGCCTCTTGCTCTAGATATTGGATTGCATTCCCTTTAGTATTCAACATTTTAAAATGCAGAGAAATAACTTCATATCTGTCTACATTCCTGTAGAACTTGTCTGTCATGTTTCTGTCCACATCGAGTTGCTTTGTGCATTGTTGGAGGAAATTATATTAAAATATAAAAAACCTGCAAGCTGCCTAGCTGCACACTAATAGAATTTTGTAAAGGTATTTTTCCCCACAGAAATAAATTTCTTAAAGTTATAGATAGCTTAATTAGTCTTAAACAACTCCAGGTGTTACTGTAATTTAAGTGATACTTCTCATTTTATAATCAGTTAAGTTTGAACTAAACCTGAGGGCACATTGAAAACAAATGCTGTAGTATCTTAGGGAATTGTGCAGTCTAGCTTAAAGTTTTTGGTTGTGTTTTTTTTTTTTTTTTAAAAAAAAACCTTGTCATGTCCCTAGGTATTTTACCATTTAATTAATTTTAATTGTTGAGAATTTTCTTATATTTACAACTTGAAGTGACATTGGTGTTTTCCTGGCACTGTGATCATTTAATTTTGTGCTTAGGGCCATAGAACAGTGCTTGCTAGTACTGTGGAATAATACACTGTGGTCGCTTTCTTTTTGTAAAACAGTAAGATAAATATTAGAGTATATGTTCTAGCAAGTAACTTAAGGAAATGTTTGAAAGATCTCCTGTGCTGACATAAAGTTCCTTTTTAAGAAACTTAGATAGCTTTTCAATGAAATTATACACCTGCTTCCTCTAATGTATTTGTGTAACTATTTTCTTTGGAACTGTAGGAGGAAATAAATGGTTTCAAATAAACAGTGAAGCTCCTGACTTCAAAGAACTTCCTTCAAAAGTGAAATAACTTCACTTTCCTTTCTCAAATGAATAAAAACCAAACATACCTTACTGTGTTACGTTTTCTTATCCATGTGTGTAAATCTACAGGGATTTCATCTTGGGCTTTCTATAGGAAAAGAATTATTAGTGTAGGACACCTCAAATTAGGTTACATTGGGAATGTAATTTAGTGGTGGACTTGGTAGTGTTAGGTTAACGGTTGGACTTGATGATCTTAAGGGTCTTTTCCAACCTAAATGATTCTATGATTCTGTGAATTAGTGTTGGAAAAGATTTACTGGATTTATTCTCATCCGTTGCTTATCTTTATTATGGTGATGTAAAAAGAAAAATTCTCCTTGGAGATGAGCTCCCTGGATGAGAAGAGGCAATACAGCTAAATTTGTCTGCAGTGATGCTGCAGGGCAGTGTCTTTTCTTCTTCAATGACTCCTTACCTAGAGTATCCCAAAAATAGACTAGATAGCATCTGTTCTCATGCTCTGCTTAACCAAGACATTACTTAAGGAATATAATTAAAACATAATAGTTTTTAATGGCAAAGGCTGCTTAATTAGGATGCCTGCAGATATCTGATCTTCAAATAAGCTTATATATGCACACAGATCAAATGTTCAAAAGTGTTGGACACCAATTTGTTTTCATTGTTCTTATTATAACTACAGTATTGAATCCCTCTGAAATTCTGTCTTGTTTAGATTTCATTGGCAGTTCGTTTCTTCTGCAACTCTGACCTGTAAGGACTGCTTTCCCCCATCCTCTTAGGATGCTGAGTGTGTGTACTCTTGCTGTGTTTGTAAGTGTGTTTAGCATTTTCAAAAACTTGATGCTTTTTTTTTTTTTTTTTTGCTTTGGTCCATTATCAAAACTCTTATTAAAGTGTGCTACTTTAATACTATGCTCTGTAATACAGTGCTTTCAGCAGTCCCCTGGAAATAACATCATTTCTAAGATTTCAATCAGTTCAGCTGTACTTCACAGAAATTTTTTGGTAGGTTCAGAGAAACATTTTCCAAGTCCATGATTAGTGACAGGCCAGACCAGGTGAGAATTACATATGAATATAAGGACAATGTTTTATATACCGAATGTTCTTCCAAACTCAGTAATTGGTCTGACTTCCTCTTGCTTTTAATCAGGCATATTATTAAATGTTATAGCATCAAAATAATTAAATTATTGGAAAAACGTCCCTGTCATAGCTAGATAAGAATGTACTTTGTTTCATTAGAATAAAGTTACTTTAATTCTTTTTTTTAAGGAAGCTTTTCTTCACAAGCTTGTTTGGTTAGAATAGGTTAGTATGCTTACATTGTAATAAAGTACACTGCTTTCCATCCTGCATTTGGTATTTTGGGAAGGATTTTTTTTTTTGAAAGAAAATACTTGTTAGAAAACTGAAATATTAATGTATATTTATATGGCTGTAACCTTTTAACTTCAAGGTTATATGTTCGGTTTAACACTTTTAACAAGCTGGTTCTAGATTCGAAGGAGCTTGCTTTCCTCACCAAAAATTGTATACTGATACTCTTTTTAAAAGGCAGAACTTCTTGAATTACTGGAGCATCTGACGTCCAAGGCATCAGTTTAAAAATTTTCCCTCTTGCCAGTTATGGTTGCAAACTAGTTTATAGCTAATTAATATATTTCTGAGGCATTTAAAATAATGATGAAAAATAACATTTAGAGTAAAAATAATTATTTTGAATAATTGGGTTGCTATTACAATTTTAGTTATTTTTCTTTAATTCACTGATTTCGATAAAAAGTGTGGGCTATTTTTGATGTTATGTAATCAGAGGGGAATATGGAAATAGCAGGGAATTATTTCAAGCCTGTGCTGTAAAGAAAAACAAAGAAAAGGAATTGACCTCTGAGCCAAAGTGTGGTACCTGGTTTAACTTTGTCGGGTATCTAAGAAATCTTAGTAATGTGAAGAGTATCAGAATACTCCGGCTATATCCCATTTTTTTTTGTAGCTGATATCACGATTGACAGGAGGTCAAATTTCCCCTCCACCTTTTAAAACAAAACCGAACCAAATCCAAGTCCCTTCCCCAGCCGAGACTGGGAGAGGACAGAAGTTACGCATCGGATTGGGGAGACACATTCATTTCTTATGTGTGCAGGTGGCCAGTGAAAACTTTGCAGCCTGGGATTAAATCACTGAAACAGATACCAGTGTCAGCTGAAAGACATCCAGCATGCTCCAAGGGGATTTTATCACAAGTGAAATAGTGCTTCACAAATGAGGGAAAAAAAAAAAAAAAGTGCTGTCAGCTTGCTGTAATATTTGTTATTAAGACAAAAACTCTATCTGCTCAGGATGCAGTTTTGTTTGTTTTTTCCCTCCATAGACTAGTTTTGATGGATGGGGAGGAGGGGGAGGGGGCAGTTATTTTAGTCCAAAGTTGAAATTCAAGTGATTAGTGTGGCGTTATAGCCTGGTTCTGTTCTTCTGCTGTTTATGCAATTAGACAGCTGTCTTACAATGTCCTGTGACATCATGTGTCAAAATAAACTGGCTTTTGAGTGCCATTTTAATTTTTTGTGGAAAGACATTTTCTTGAATAATTAGCTTCTCTTTTTTTTTTTTTTACGTGGCTATTTTTTACTCCTCTTAAATAAGAGATGGGACAGTCCAGAAGAAATGGTGCTCAAGGATGACAGGATCTTGCACTTGCACGGGGAAGTGATTTCAGAACTTGAAGTTAATTTTTGTTGTTGTTGTCATTGCATCTTATTTCTTAAAGTTCACTGAGGGAAGTCTTAGTGGAATGTAAATACAGTATCAACAGCGTATCTGTAAAACAGAGGCCCAGAGTTGTGTGAAATAAAGCCTGTCGTGTGGCAAAGCTGGAAAGAAAATGAAGGGTTCACTGTAATATGGCACTGATGTTTATTTGGCAGCCCTCCCATCGTCTCATCTTGGCTGGTGTTCCATCAGTCAGTGCACTTATATATGGATCGCTTGAATTCCATTTATTCAATAGCCAGCTGAAAATGTGATGCGTCAGGACTGTGGAAGAGACCTGTAATATGCCGTAATAAAGAAAAAGACCCAAATTTGTTTTCCTTTTCTGAACAATCCATAGTTATTCTACTATCTAGTATATAATTGTGATTATTTTTTTTTTAGATCAATTTGTCTATTGAAGTTCCTATCACTTTAAAAAAGACTGAATCTTATGTAAGACCGAAAAATTTCATGGTGTTTCTTCTCAAGGTTTATTATTTCAGTCTGATTCATTTCCTGTTTTTCTGCTAATGCACTGACAAAAGCAGAAACAAGTATCCTTCAACTGTTTGTAAATCTAAAAAATATGTAATTTACTGTATTACAAGTGGCTGTGTGTAGCTGCTGTAAATGGTGCAGAGATTTAGACAGTACTTCTCTCTGTCAGCCTCTGGTCATGCACTGCTTCCCTGGCTAACCCAACTGCTTCAACGTTTCACATCTCTCTAGGTGGCAATTCTGTTCAGATATGAGGAAGATGAGGATAAGTTAGAACTTCTGTTCTCATATCATAACGTGAGAACAAGAAGATATTCTGATTTTAAAGGAGTATTTTTTTTGAGCTATGTTTCATTAGGCTGTTGAGCTCATTACCATAGACTTTCTTGGGGATTCACAGCATTGAGAGAGAGAGATGATATTTATATAGATGGCAATATGGAAGGTGCTAGAACATACTGGCAGGGAGATAAACTTTTGGGATTTGAAAGCAGTCTGACAAGTTAAGAGTTCATGTTTAGGGCATGGACCCAGCGGGAGATTTCTTTCACCCTTCCTCTGTACCTTGGAGTCTTACATGCTCTGGAGACGGGATCCTGTACTTGTGAAATCCAGTGCAACTGTTCTTGTGTTCTGAGGGTAGTTGGGAATGTTGATTATTATTCACATGACAGTGTGGTTTTTCTCATGGTTACCGATATCTTGAAATGTATTAAAATCGTAACATTTTAATACATTCTTGTAAGATTTATGATGGTTGGGTAACATATAGATTGGTCTTTATAAGATATATATTAAAGGTGTATCAAAAGAGTATGTCTTACATAAAAGCTAAATCCCATCCATTTCAAGCAAACGCCTGGAAAAAGATAAGCCCTTCTTTTTCATTATGTTGTAGCTCATGCTGTAATTCACACATTTATGAATTAGGAGACAGTTGGAAGTTTGCAGTTTCTTTTACAAAACATGATCGAATGAAGTAATTGCTTAAATGGCTTTTTAAATTAAATTTGGTATTACAGTAGTCCAGTATTTAAATCCTTTTTGAACTTGTATTTCAGAATTAGTTTGATAGTATAGCAAGCTTGGTCTTGTACGTGTTTATTTATCGGTTAAGGAAGACTGCTTCACTTTGGAGAAGCAAAAGCAAGGCCTTCAATCTTTTAAATTAATTCTTTTTATAGTGAGCTTTTCTATATGTAGATTTAAGTTCTATTAGGTAGTAAACTAAACTGTAGTAAATTTCATCTAAAACTATCGACATTTTTCTGTTATAGTTTATGAAGTTAGTTCTGGAAATATCGTTAAGTTCTTTGGGATTGTTTTTGTCCTTTTTTTAATCAAGTGTTTGTCTTTCCTTCTAGATATGTGGGTCCTTCAAGGATGAGAAAGGCCTACTCTTGAATGGCATTAAATACCTCAAAGCTACCATTACAGACTATGTGTTTTGCTGAGCAAAGTAAAATTTAAGGGCTCTTTCTTCAGTGATGTCAGTCATGTGGAGGATATTGTACTGTAAAATGAGCAATGGATAAAAAGGAGAAAAATAATTTTTTCCTACTGGCATAGTCTATGGATATTTGAGAGAGAGACTGGGTTATGTATGAGGGAGGAAAAAACAAGCTTTCCTTCTGCTCCAAATGGTGGTGGGATTTATAAATGTTTTTAAGGATAGCCATGGTGATGAGAGACTGGACTGGTGTGCTACACTGATAAGAGTATAGGCAAATAAGTGCAAGTTGTGAAGTTATTGTAACTTAACGCTTAGTAGCTCAGATGTAGGACGCTGACAGTTCATGCGATCCCGGGCTAACCATGAGATAAGACACGTTCTCCTCTGTCCATCGTCAGGCTGTTCTGTGCATTGTCTTTGTGAGAGTTTGGCAAGTCACATTATCTGTCTGGCTCAAGCACCTGTCTGTAAAATAAGAGCAGTGTGTCCTTCTCTTCATGCTCTGTTTTTTGAATTTACAGTATATATGAAAAGACACACTTACACGTGTGAAGTGTATGGTGCAGGGGAAATGGTCTTGGTAGCTGTTCATTTTGAGTGGGGCTGCTATCATCAAGTAAGCAACAAAGAATTCATGTTTTTAGGAGTGTATGGCTGTATGTGCATACAATACTTGGAACGGACAGTATCTTCTATAAATTGTTTATTACTTCACATTATGAAACCAGGCATTAAAGTTTTTTAAAATATTTAATTCAAAATGTAGTTGGTCTGAAACACTTATATTTTGTGGCTCAACTCAGATATTAAAACAAACAAAAAACCCTCACCAAATATTGTTTCTGAGAACACAGAGGAAAGGTTTCTTATTGTTTAAATATATAATCCCTTGCAACTGCTCTGAGGAAGCTGTAATGACAGCCAGAGGTGGTTGTCTCTTTTTTTTCAACTTTGAGAGAAGCCTTGCTCCATTTTTATTCTGTCCATATGAAAATGTGCAAAGAATGGCAAGTTTTTAGAAAATTGTTTTGAGCATTTTCTTTAAAGACTCGTTTGTGTGGGACCTAAATTCCTGAGACCTAAATTCACATACAACCAGACTTTTTTCAGCCATTGTAGCAATTGGTGAGATACTTACATGTTGTCTCCTAGCTGCCAGGCATCAAGTCGGTAATGAGAAACCCAAGTGAGAAGGGCGAATGCTTCTTCTGCTCTTGGTTCTCTGCCAGGTTGAGAGGCTTGAGACAAAGTGGGAGATGCCTACCTCCAGTTCAGAAAAGGTGGTGGGTAGAGGTAACAGAGGAGGAAGAAGGAAAAGGGATAAATGTATGCCTTGAGGAAGAGTAGGAGGAAAAGGTTGCATGCTGGGATAGAAGGATTTGAGGATAATGAAGGCTGAAGCTACCAAAACAGCTGCTTTTAAACTTTTTTAGATCAAAACTCCCTTCTTTTTATGACAGCTTTCCCCTATTTCATGCTATTGTTCCCCTCCTGCCATACATGTATTTTTGTAGCTCTCAAACTTGAGCATCTGCAGAAGAAAATGGTAGAAGGAAAGAAGGGACTGTTCACAGGTATTATCCTTCACCCTTGCTAAGTATTGGCCAACATCTGGGCTATCACAGTGTCATGTGGATTTGGTTCCTGAGGAGGGAGGGATGGAAAGGCTAAATGAAGCTTAGCCCTGGATAGCCCTCTAAGCTACCACTCTGTGTCTGCTGTTGCAGGAGCATGGATTTATTTCACATTCTTGCATTCCTCCACTGAGATGTATTCTACAACCCCTAGTTCGAAAAGCTCTGCGGCAGACCGTAGTCTCCTTGAGGTAAGGCATTCTTCATTTGTTTTCCTCTTCAGAAACCTGTTGGCCAATATTAATGAAATCTGCTATACGGATAGAAATTTCAAAGAGAAACTCATTCTAGCTAATGCTAGCTAAGTCTTCTCATTTGGTGTCTGCACATTACTAAATTGTATAAAATCTTTATAAGAGAACATTCTCATGCCCTAACAACAGAAAAAATATTGTTGACATTTAAATCATTATAGACAACAGCCACATTTTTTTGGTCATGCTGGGGTATAAACTTAGGATAGGAAATGCTAGAAAGAGGAGTCTGTGGTAGCCTCATTTGTAGAGTTTATGTGGTGTTGGGCAAGGCCCATATAGGGTTGTTAGGTGTTTGTTTTCCTGTATGCCCATCTTTAGACATTCAGGTGTTGATCTGCAGGTAGCTACTGCTGTCAGTGCTCAGCATAAGTTCTGAACCTATACAATCCCATACTGACACAAAACAGCCTTACAACTTTGGCAGCCTGCAATATCTTAATCTTATTTCAGGTGGTAGTTTTAGCCTTGGTGTCTATTTCACATTTTGCAAATTTGAAAAAATAATCTTCCATTGCAGAATTACTATGGAGATTTCACAGGAGTACGCTGAGGATTGATTTGTTAATGTTTTTGAAGCCATTAGTCTGGTAAAAATGTTTTATGTGACTTGTATGGACTGAATTTGTGAATTCAGTGTTGTATAGTGTTGTAAAGCAAAAAATATACAATACATAAGGTACGGGGCCTCATTTAATAAGGGAATAAGAAATAGCCATCCATGGAATGAGGCTACCTCCAGAAAAATCTGTATGTCTGTGTGATCCTACAGGAAGTTCAGAAGCCAGACCCAACCTTTAGAATACTTCCATCTGGCTTGGGGCCCTTCTCCCCAAGACCTGGAAATGGCTGCTAGAGCACTAACAGGGATCCAAACAGCAGCAGTCTTTTGTCTTCTCTCGCTAGAATTCACCTGCCTGGTGCTACACTTGCAACTTGTCCCTGTAGTAAGCAACCAGCTGCTTGGGTGGGAAGCAGCTGGCCCCTCTTAATCTGTACATCTGCCTATAGCACCCTGGCAGTTGGATCTCTGTTGTGGACAGGGGAAGAGATGTCCTGATGTCCCTGAAAGTGGTGACGAGGGTCAGATACTCACATCCAGCCACCATACATGCTGAGACTGGACCAGCATTTGCATTGCCTTCCAGTGCATCAAAGTCACCATCAAGTGGGTGGATGGGGGATGCTGAATTTAGTTTTTATGGACAGCTTGCATTCTGATATCCTTAATTTTTGAGCGCTCAAGTGTGCAATATTAGATGTCCAAACAGTGTAGCTTTGTGTGCCTGTTATCTATGGAGTATTTGATAATGTTATATGTCAGCAGCAGATAACGCGTTTATTGGTGCAAGGACTTTCTGGGGGGCGGAAGGATAAGATTGTGTCTCCTGTAACCACATTATCACTTGTGGTGTGATTACGGTAGCCTTGCTGTGCAATTCCTGCCAGGTATGGCATGGCTGTATTGGATTTTAATGTAGTATAGTTAGGCACACTATGGGAAATACTTGATTCTACATGAAAAACATCTTCTTAATACAAAAATTCTATTGTCCTGGTTGCTAGAAAAAGACTTGGTAGCTCTGCTTTTGTGATGTATATTGATACCCTATAAAAATGTAAAAGGATTAGAAAAGGTGTCCTTACTAAGATAGAAAGTTAAAGTAGGAACCTTAGTTGTCACGAATGCTGAAACACAGGTGTGATCCAAACTTGTATGTTAATTTCCTTCTTTGTTACCAAGGCAAACTTAAGAAGGGAGTAGAAGGTGTCACTTTCACAATTGTGTTACTTCAGGCTAAGAGAGTACCCAATGAAAAAAGGGCAACTCCTAAAAACGTGTACTTTTTTTCTTACTGTCCTGACACCAATGTGTGTCATATCCTCCTCCCTTTTCCCTCCTCTTGGTAATTTGTATACCACAATGTTATTGGTGAAGTGAAATTAGTGAATAAACAATATTGCATCAATGTGGCAGTTGTAGAGACTTGTGACTTCTCTGGTAGCTTATCTTTCACTCCACCCATTTAATATTTCTTCTTCCTCCTCTTCCTTTCCCCCCTTCTGTCTCAGCAGCACAATCCTCTCTAGGATTGTGGTTCCAGAGCTGACTCTGTGACTGGACATTTGGAGGATGTTAAATAGAATGGAGAGGGATTGTACCCAGCCAGGGAAAGCTGTTCGGTTTTAATAACTTGCTAGTTGTTTCTGACACAAACTCTTTCCTGTTCCATTGAAAAGCCGCAAATGTAGCTGAAGCTGCTGTAACCTCTCTAATGGGGAAGTGTGGGCAGATATAAACTACTCCAGTTGTATCAAAATTTAAATTTAAACAAAGCAATAGCTTTTTGAATGTAGCTGTTATCTTCCCCACATGGAACAATGTCAGCCTGACCAGCAGTTATTTAAAAAGGCTGCACTTACATACATTTCAGTTTGAGTTAAGGCTTGTTAGTATAAGTAAATAACAACAGTCTCCTGATGTGAGACGGAACAATTCCTTTTGGACATAGTGTTGTGACATGTGAGCTGACTTGGCAGATTGATGTTCTGATTCATTTGCATTTATTATTCATATTTGCTACCTGTTTTGATGTTAGAATCCTTTTGAATGTGCCTTGGCCTTTCTGCTCTCTTAAGTTCCATTGCACAGATCTCACAGTTACACAACTGCAGTAGCTACAAGGTGATGTGCTTTTGCTGAGTGACAACAGTTTTGTTCTTCTAAGGAGGATTCTTTAATAATACTGGCTAAAAGTTTGCAGCAGAGTGCTTCTGTAGTTGCAAGCAACTTTAAAAGAGTGAGGAATCATTTATGCTCCTTTATTCCAGTATTTGATAACTTGCGATCAGTAGAACAGTTTGAGGATGTGTCCTGAACAGTGGGATTACAAATCAAAAAGGTCAGAAATAAGGACAGAAAGGGAATTGTCATGAAAACCTCTGTTGATAATGCTGATCTTAAGATGTGAGCAGGAAAAAGACTTGAGAATAAAGGAAGGAAAGAGCAGCTAAAAGAACTTCAGAATTCATTTCTTAATAACTTTTCAATTACAGTTTTTGATTTTTTTAATGCAGAGTTGAGTAAATGGTTAGAGAACGTTCTATAAAACCTCTTTACTGAAAACAGACTTAATATACCAGAAATGTAAAAAATTTGCAATTTTTTGCTAAGTAAAATTTGTGGAAATATCTACTGTTTTGAATCACAGACTTAAACCTTCTAAATAACTATTAAATCATTTAAATTCCTATTTTAACAACTTACCTATGTTAAAATGATCCGATTAAAATGTCTCACTTCTAGACTACTAGAACTTTTTAAATATTTTATATGCCTTATTTTTTGGGTAAAGCCGTTAACTTTTTCAGTGATTTTGAAATCTAATCCTTTCTTTGTACAATGGAGCCAGATGTGCAACTGAGGTTTTTACAGGGCACTTTCATTGTTCAGTAACGGTGATTGGGCCTGCTTTATTCTTTGTTTGGCACTGTTACGGTGTATGATTCATTTTTGTCTCATGCTAGCTGTAGCAAGGAGACCACACGCATACTGCAGCATAACAAGGTTAGAGAAGTACATTTCAAATCGAATACAAAATGGTCATCGAGGGTATTTATTCATTCTGTGGAAGTTTTGCCCTGTGTTATAAGGCAGATTTGGGGAAGAAATGAGTCTCTTGCACAGTTGTTTCATCTTCACTGTAGGCAGTTCTGTGCTGTCTGAAGAATGGAGCTGGTGATAACACTCCATTCTTGAAACTTTAAACAGTTTTGGAGTTTGTTTACCCTGGCTGTTTCTTCCTCCCACCCCCCTGAGAAAACGTATCGTGTTTTTTGAATTGTTTCAATAGCCAGAGGAAAAGCCTCCACTGAGACCAGAGCCCAGGATTTATACCTGTGTAGTAACCCTTACGGCTGAGGGGAAGGAAGCTGTGATAGCTGGACTTCCCAAAGAGCAGCTGGCACCATCTCTAGGTATTTTGTATTGATCTAGTCTTGCTGGGAGATGGCCAAATGCAAATACAGGTTTGTCCAGATCACAGTCCACTGAGTTGGAACTGGATCTCTTAGTATACTACAGTGAACTCCAGGTAATGTTTGATAGTGTAACCAGGTTATCTAGAGGCAGACGTGGCCCCTTGTGAATATGAAACTTTAAGCTCTTTGGGGTTGGTTTTTGTTCAAATGTCAACATCATCTCTGGTTTGTCTGGTTTCTCTGTCGGACGTTCATTTTTCTCCCAGGAGCTGATTTTCATTCAAGAACCGAGTCATGTTGTCAGTGGCTGTGGAACCTAAATGTTGTTATCCTTGAATGTTCATATGCAGGTTTGTAAAATCCACATTTTAAATCTGTTTCAGCTACAGTTGTCCTCTGTGAGGGTTACTCTGTTTTATGTGGCACTCACTGTATGTCAGGCAGAAGCTCTGATAGAAGTGAGCAGCAACCTTTTATTACAGATGTATGTGGGTAGCTGAGAGTAGGGCGTGAAGACTGCTTGCAAGGTCCTTGTGCAGTGAGGTGACTGCGAACGTCCTTCTGTGTACAGGCTCGAGTCTGAGGATCTGTGACATGAGCCGTCACACTTGTGAACGTGCCTTCATGTCTGTGTGTGGATTACTGAGAGTGAATGCTGCCTTTCTGAGTAAAAATTCAGAATGTTATTGGTGTTGGGTTGGAGCAGAGGTGACCTCTGCTGTAAAATGCTGAGTGAATAGAGGAGGCTTTGGAGTTAATTTCTGAGATCTCTTTAGTATTATTGTTTGTTCCCCAGATAGCCAGTATGAGGTATTCTGCCACCACCGTGGACACGGTGTCTGCAGGCAGTTTCAGGAATCCCTTAGACTTAAGTGGTCTGCAGAGTATACAAACTGTTAGCTTTGGCTCCAGTTTCGGCTTTTAGAATAATTCAAATGACTGTTTCTTACTTGAGGCATCTATTTTCTTTTTGAAGATGGGAAAGTGAAGTGCACTGCTGTCTGCCCTTATTCTGTCTGGGTCAGGTTGCGTGGCCTGAAGGGACAAGGTGTGCTGAGGGCTCGCACTGCTGTCCTTCCGAGCCCCTGCGACCGACTGGGAGGACACGAACGGGGCAGCAGGCTGCGACTCTGCCTTACCTGCTCTCCAGTCGCTGCCTGGCTGGTTGCTTCAGCTGACCTCTTCGGCTCTTACCACTCCTGCTTTGTTCTCTTCCTCGCTCTGGTTGAAACAGAGAATTTACCTGAAGCCTGGAAAACGAGCCAGTCACATGGAGGGACTGTGCCCAATACAGCCGTAGTCTCGGACTGAAAAACTGAATTTGTCCTGCCCCTCTTCCTGCTCTTCTGCATTTGTTCCCTGATTCAGGAATCCAACCTCCGAGTTAGATTAAGTCTCCGCTGTGCTATGTAACTACTTCCAAAGCATCTGTTGGCAAGAAAACTTTGACGTCAAAAACTTTGAGGTTTTTGCATTGCGCACATTCAGTCGCTGGGTTGGTGTGGATAATGGCATGTTGGAATCGAAGCAGAGTTCAGAGCAGGGGGGTGGGGGTGGGAATCGCTGTGAATGGTGTTTGTAGCTTGCTACTCAGTGTATATCTTTTGTGCGTAGAAAATGTACTTGACAAACTATGTATTGTCCCATTTGTTTATTACAGACATTTCAGATTATTTTGTAAGTATTTGTGCCTGACGCTCTTGGCTTGCAGGATATTGCTTTTAGCTCTTTAAACTGGGATTACAGTAACAGTTCTTTGCTGGTATTCCAAGTAAGGATATTTTTCAGATGCAAACTACATGTATTGCTCAAGGAATTTTTTTCCAATGTTAACACTAAGTTTAGTTAAGCAAAAAGAAAATAAATTAGTAACCAACTGCAGTTTGAAATTCGTAATGGTTAACTTGCAAGTAGAAAGCAAGCAAGGACTTAAAGACACTATGTGAATTTATGATCTGCCAGAGAAAGTGGTATTTTATTTTTAAGATGAACAGAGGATTGACTTTTGTTATTGCTGATTAAACAAATATCTTTGACTTGGAAATAAATACGAGAGCCTGTGTGTTAGATTCAATTTAAGATACTTGTTTCATCTAAGATTTATCTCGATAGAAGCAGCTCAAAAGAGCTATATTTAAGGCCATCAGAGCAGAACTGTGGGTGTCACTGTGACAGGATTCAAAGTCGAGCTGGAGGATTGCAGCCGATTTAAAAAAATAAACAAGAAGCTTCTGTAGTGTTTACAAATTATTTCCTCTGCTTTTTAAAGGAAAAACTCATCCTGACATTTGAGGGCTCTGTCTCAGGTTTAGGCTAACAAGTACTGTTGGCCCAAGGCAGTATCTTCTGTACTAACTCAGTTTACCAAATGTGATGTTTCTGTGGTCTAGGAAGCTTTTAAAATCTGACTTAAGGTGTTGTTTTTTTTTAAAAAAAAGTTTTGCTAAAAAGGATATAGTTGAAGGCATATACCAGTGTTACTATTTAAAAACCACAAAGTATGGTTTTAACTCAGAAGCTGAAATAACACAGGTTTGTTTGGAGACTATAATTAGAAAGTGTTTATCTGTTCTAAAAAATGGAGGAAATAAGCACAGTAGCTTTTCTAGGAATTGCGTTATGCTTGTTTCGTTTTTTTCTTTTGTGCCTGTAATTGTTTGAAATGGATGATGTGTCACAGTCTGTTCCACAAAGGGGCTTAACTAATGTTTCCATAATTGTGTAGAAAGAGCTGTTTAAGATGATGCTGTGTGGAGGAAAAAAGTAACATCCGACAAAGTGTATTTAAAGATGTGTTAGAAAGGATATGTGAGTTTACATGTGTAAATGGGGGGGTGAGGAGGGGGTAGAGGGGGAAAGCATTAGGGAAAAAGGCTTCGTAACCCTTCCTCAAAAGCATGAGAGCAGGAGAGTTGCATTTCAGAAATACTCCCTGTGTTGCAAGGCCTGGCAATGGAGATGTAACTTGCTAATTTAAAAGTCATGGAGTAAATGGAACAGTGCAAATAGATCTTGACCCACACATTTTTCTCCCTTCAGGCAGTTGGTCACTGAGCGTGCCGCTAAGCACTGCTGCAGCACTCCTCAACTGGCAGAGGAAAATCACTGTAGGTCCTGTGCATTTTTTCCTTTGTATTCTGCTGTTAAATGTATTAAGCACAGCAGGGAGCCTTTGAGTATTTTTTTAAGTTTGGTGTGAAGCATTCTCACAATCCAGAATATCGCAGCATTGCCAAGGTTTCATCAGCACCGTGTGACCCAGCGTGTCACCTGACTGTAAGGTCTCTGGCTAATGCACAGTGGCTTGCAGGGGATTCACAAACTCCCCTGTGTTGCTTCTTGCTTGGGTGCCATTAATGAGGCAACAAGGACTAAGAAAGTTTCACAAGAGTTAAGTCTTTAAAGCCACAAGTGGGTGTTTTTGCACTAACTTGTCTAGCCATTTGGAATAGCAGGTTTTTGCATAGAGAAACTCTGCTTAGTCCCCAGTCTGTTACAGTTACATTGCACTGCTGTCAGTGAAGAATGTTTGGAATAACTCACATCAACCTGGCTAAATCCTGCTGTGTGCTGACATAGCGTATTTTTTGGCATAGTATATGATGCTGTTGTAGGTGGAATAACTGCTGGCAGAATAACTCCTCCTATTGGCATATACTGTGTTTCCAACACAGGTACAGCATCAGATGCACTTTTAATGACAAGCGTTTAGCTTTTCCTTTCTTTGTGCTTTTTAACTAATGTTTACACTATTTATAATGCTAGTGGAGTCTGTCTGTAAAGGCTGCTAGATCATTCCCCTTCTCTTGCCCTGTCTGTGCTGAATGGGCTCTATCTTTTCAGCCTGGTCTTTTTTTATTTATTTATTTCCAGTGGGACTAGAAGAATCCTTTCTACTAATTCTTTCCCCCAAAGAAGCATCAGTAAGATTGAACTTCTCATGTCATGTATTCGTAAGCGAAGATCTGTGTGTTTGATGGCTAGTTGGTTTCTGTTTACTTTCCTTTTCCCATGTTCTCCTTTCGTTCTACACTAGGTTCGGCTGTGAGATAAGTTTCGTGGTACTTCTGCCATTTCCTGACGCCAGTGGTTTTTCTGGAGGCAGTGAGTGTTTCCTGTCTGGAAGCTAGAGGCAGTGTTCCTGGCAGGATGGAGTATTTTTGTTTCCCTGGCTAGACCTTTCCCTGTCTTTGTTTTTGTCTCTTTTTTTCTCAGTTCATTCTTTTTTTTGATCTTGGTCTGTATTTGAAATTGCACCCATTTTAACTAGAGCTGTCATTAAACAAAAAACGGGCTTGGCGATTTGAAATACATTCATACAAGATTTTTCAGTTAACATACTGACAGAATAAATTCATAGGCCGGGCAACAGTAGAACTGGGCATTTTATACTAGGTTTTGCACTAATCTCACTTCTTGAGCGAACAGGAGCGGTTAGTTATGCTGGTGTAACTTTGTACCTGACCCGAGGGCAGTTTCAGCAGTTATAGCATTAGCCATAACAGAGTCCAGAAAACCCTGTCATAGTTCCTGTCTCTATCCTGACTTGCTGCTGCTGGAATAGACTGGCTTGGATTATTAGCTCAGTCACCCAACTTTCAGAAAAAGTTTTATATTTAATTATATTTACCAAAATTATTAGTTTTTCTATAAAGAGACTTATCGAACAAGACCCATGCATGGTAGCTATTCAGTTCTCAAGGGCTGAGATACTGTCAGTTTACAGAGACTTAGTATGTTGCTGTGAGTTGTCACGGTGGCTTTCAGAAACTGTGACCAAGTTCTTACCCCATCCCATGGTAAGGTAACACAGCCTAACTTGATCTCACTGGAAGAATTCAAAACTCTTACTAACTTGCTCCCTTTCAGTTACTTTAGTTTACTGTATGAGTTTTATCCAAAGTATGAAAAGTAATGCAAGGATAGTTTCCAGCACTTCTTATTTTGAGGCAAAGCTATTTCAAGATGAATGCATGGTTTTTTGTTTTGTTTTTTTGTTGTTGTTTGTTTGGTTGGTTTTTTGTTTGTTTGGTTGGTTTTTTTCTTCCCCTGCCCTGAAAATAGAGGTTAGTTAAAGCAGAGAAAAAACAGAGCTGGAAGATGCTGCCCATCAGCTGGTCAATAACATCTTTCCTCAGTGCAAGACAGAAACCCCTGGCTCTTGCTGAATTTAAAAATCAATAGGAGCCAAGAACTGCAATCCATTACCTCTTATATATTCCCCCCAAGCTGCTGCCTCTATGGTATACTGTTCAGATTCTGTCTGTGTGCTCTCTTTGGAACTCTTGGTCTTGGTTTCAGATCCCTGTACTACAGTATTTGTCCCACCTTATATTTTCGTACATTTTATTTGGTTTGGTTTTTATAGTAGGGCAAACTTTAAAGCCTGCTTGAAAACAAAAGCTTGGCAGAATTTGGTATGTAGTCATTACTGTTTGATCGGGCAAAATTACAGACCTGAAATTACATCTGCGCATTCTGGAAATTTGTAAGTCTTGGTTATTTTCATTTTAGAGCAGTTTTTTTGTAGGAATGATCTCAACACTTCAGGAGTGTTGCAATGTTTTCCACTTGCAGGATTGGTGACACTGCAGGAAACAAAAATTTGTGATATTATTTCACTGGTGTGTATATTTAGTCCGATTATTTTGCAATGTATAGTTCAGAATAAAAAGCAGCTGCAGGAAATTCAGAGGTATCATTCAGCAGTAGCTTTAAAGAGCAAAACCAAAAGAGGCGAATGCTTACTTTCAGCTAAAATAAATATAGAGCTAAAAAATTCTGAAAATCTGCTTTGGGATTATTTTGCTATTGCTGTTGCCAGATAATTTATTTTGTTTCATTTGTGCTTTTGTTAAGACTGCATTGATGAAGTGTCTGGATCTGTTCATACTGTATAAGCATTCTAAGAAGACGGAATCAGAATTAAGTTCCTTAGTTCATTTATATTGACTGCTCTTATTAGGATTTTAAAAGCAGAATTTACAGTATATTTTTATTTTGGGGATGGGAAAGATTTTGGTTTTATGGGAGTTTCTATTTGTCTCGGGCAGGTCAAACAGTCATTTGTCAGTCTTTTGAATAATTTGTTCATACAGGCTAGTTATTTTTTCAGCTGATGGTCAGAAAGAGTGCTTAGTTTATAAGAAAGTATTAATATAGTTAGATTAAAACTTTTTTGGTGCAGTTTTTAATCCCTTAGTGTTGCTTCCACTTTCCAGACCACTAGCTAGTCAGATGTTTCAGAATATTACTTCAGTGTATATGTATAAATAAATCTCTCCACGATATTCAGAAGTGAAAATACATGCCCATCATTGCACAAAGAGAATTCCCATCACTTATGCAAGAAAAAAATTGTGCTAGTGTGGGGATTTTAATGATTAAAGGATTAAAATAGTTGAAAGACCTGGTGATGTTTTGTTTTCCTTCCTTTTTTTTTCCCCTCAGGGTTTCCAAGACCGGTTTGTGTTGGCTGAGTTTGGTGTACATTTGCCTACAGTGCATAGGATAAGCTTTCAGCACAGCGAGTGAGTGCATGGTTGAACTAAGACTGCTCTGCTCAGTTAGATAAGGGAAAATTGGTCCTGTTAGTCTTACGTGTAACAGATTCACAAATAGAAAGCATCTCTCTACTGAGTTCTTAGCTTTGGTCAACTGTTGCACTCAATATACCCAGATTTAATGCTGCTGGTTTGGAAAATTAATGTTCTTAGAATTTAAGGAATTCTTGCCTGTTTTTACTTTCACTAACAAACGGCAATGTGGGCCCTTAAGAGCTTCAGTGGAACTCCATCTTACTGTGGCTGACCTTGCTTATGAAAGTGGTGATGAAATCTTTTAGTAAACATTTGAATTGTAGAGAAAAAGATGTTTCTCTTCTAAGCAGTTTTGTTTGATTATGGTGTGTTCCTCTGGGGTTTGAAAGGATGGTGACAAAAAAAACCCCCGACCAGACTTAGGTGAGGCACTCTTAGGTGCGCTCTCTTCTTTACAAGCATTATCTGCAAGAGGAACGGTTTTGCTGGAGTTGGCAATCAGTCGTTCAGAGACTTTCAGAATGAGTTGAGCAGCTTGCGAGACTTGCTTTCCTAATAGCAGCTGTCATGGACACATGATACAGGATGTATTGCACATGAATTTCTAAGGAAGAAGCATAACTTTTTTTTTTTAATAAGCTGTTGAAGATTTTTGTAGCTGTCAGGATTGGTTTGTCATGTGCTGCATACCATGGTGAATTTTAAAATAGAACATTGTATATCAGTTAACTTTTGGCAATTCTGCAGTGCGTACTCTGCAGGCTGCTGTGTATTTTAAATGCTGTCAATCTTTTGATTTTAATGCTGGGTCAGTCTGTCTCGGGCTTTGAGCCCAAGTGGGTTCATAGTCTGTCTGTTTGCCTCATTGTTTTATAAACAGTATTGCTTTGTTCTGTAAGTGAAAATAGAATTTCCAGATAATTGACACAGGACTTTAAGGAAAAACAAAGTGCAATCAGAATAAACTGGGACATGGTAACAGTGCAGTATGTAGATTTTTTTAAGATATTAAAATATCTCTGTCTCACAGGTGCTTTTCTCTTAAATTCTTGTGTAACAGTATCTGTGAATATCAGTTGTTTATGACATGATTTGGAATACGGAGTAATAATCTGGATATAAAGTTGATCAGAGAAACCATAATGTTTTACTTTAACGTTTGTTGAAAGGTGCTTTACAAATAAATAGCAGTCGTCTTCTTGCTTTAGTGAACATCCCAATTGAAATGCAGATTAACAGCTGGAAAGAAAGGCTACATGTGATGAGGGAATTGCTCTAACCTCTTGTCTGCTTTTGATATTTAGTAATAGTCTTCTGTTTAATTTTAACAAGGCATTACATAGTGTCCCTGAACTGATCCTAATTATTAGAAGACTTTCCTAAAGTAAACTGACTCTGCATTATAGAAACTCCCATATGTTAAAGCAAGTCCTTTTGCTCCTGAAGATCCCTTGTTTCTCACTTGGCACTGGTCTAATGGCCTAAGTGTGTCAAGCTGGCTCATCCCAGAGGGTTTGACTTCCTTTCAATTAGGGGATGAGGGCCCTACTCTGTTCTGCTTATCAGTTCTGTGCTGATATGGGCATGTCCCAGATCTTGTCAGCACCCTCACTGAGCCTGCTGCAACCTCCAATGTGAAATTAGTGAGTGAATGCCTGGTACAGTACCTGTAGGCAACTCAACTCCCAGCTTTTGAGTTTACATAAATTAAAAAAAAAATAATTATTTCACTGAAGCTCTTCTTCTGTTGTTTAAAGATGATATGTAAAGTTTGAGACTTGACATGGCAGATTTCTAAAGGTTTTGAAAAACTTGTCTTTCATCAGTTGTGGAGTCCTGTTTTTGAAATAATGACCTCTGTGCAGCTGTCAGTAGTCCACTGTAAGCATAAAGAAGTGAGAGCCTAATTAACGATGATCGTGTAATTTTCATTCCGAAAAAGATTTACTAGTAGTAGAAGCAACTCTGATAACTTTCATAACGAATGGTCTTTGTGCTCTAAGAGAAGCATTCACATGCGTGGCTCTTGGAACAAAGCAGGACAGGAAAGTAAAGGTATCTTCCTGCAACAGTGTGTGAAAGATAAGAATTGTTTTTTGCTTGGATAAAACATCAAACAAGCTACCGTACTGGTGCCCTCTTTTTCAAAAGAGAAAAGCCATAATGAAGTAGAATTTACATTAGTATATTTTTAAACTAGTTTTACACAGCTCAGTTTGAGTTAAATCAATTAAAGCCACTTAGACTTTACATTTTTGCATCCTGGCATACTGTAACAGATCACTGTAAAAGTTTGATAAGTATCTTAGGTCTGGGTTCATTTTAAAAGCTTGAGAAATCTTCTGATACGTATTAACTTTCTTTTATAGAATAACCCTTTTGGTTTAATCCAAATAGTATCAACTCTTTAATTTCATATTTTATTAGAAATCAAAGTTAGAAGACATCAGAAAATGTCACACAAATGTCTTTACAGTCTTCTGAACATTAAATGGAAAATGTCACTATTCTTAATTTTCGTTTTTGAGGGGAAATAAATTGAAGTAGTCATAAGTGCATTCTGCTAATTGTTGTAATTAAGCATTTCACTTATGCTGCATTATGTTACCATTAAAGGATTTTATTTTTCAACTTAGTGCATATAAAGGTTCTTCCAGAACTTTTGTTGTTGCGATATGGTTTCCACTTCTTTATTTCCAAATTGCAAAGTGTTGGTTCTGCTTGTACTAAATCATCTGTGATTAAACCAAATAACAGTGCTAGCATGCTCTGCCAGCGTGTGCATTGACGTGAGTATGGTGGGGTTTTTTAATGGGACATAGTGCTACAGAAACACATAGCTGTCGAAATTGTTAAGCTCTTTCAGACTGTTCCTCACTCTGTTTTATCTCTTAGCGATGCCAGATTTTTAGCTGAACCTGCGGCATGTCTAAAGTGAGTAGGGGTATATTCTTTTAGAAATCCTCAGACAAAAGTGTTGGGTGCTTTTTCCTCCCAATTTTAAAACTATTGTGGAATGAATTGACATTTAAAGAAGAATGCCCATTGAAACAAGAAACTTGATAGTGGTTTAAAAATCCTGTGCATTGGTATTTAATTTAGTAGCTTAAGCTTTTGCATGTTTTTGTTTTACATTTTATTCCACTATTTCACGATTCTTACACCATGGAGTAAACAAAAAGGAAAATGTGGTTTTGATTCCTCTTTTGGATGTTTAGAAATACCTCTATTAAAAACATCAGAGCTTGGAAATTACAGGATACTGTGGGATCACAATGGGAGATGCTTATTGGAAGAGGGAGGCAGAAATGTATTTCAGATCTGTAGGTGCATTGTTGGTGGATGAACTTTGAGCTCTGGGCTCTTTTTGTTACAGCTCTCTCTAAGCTGGAGTAGTGCATCTCAGAAAGCAGCACAGATGTTGGGAATTACAGATGTCAAGGGAGGAAACGGTTAATAATCAGTTTTAATCAAGAAATAGCTTTCAGTATACTAACACAAAGTCAATGCTTTGTTAAATTGCCAGGAGGAGCGAATGCCTAAAATGAAAAGTGTTTGTTTGCAACAGGAAAAGTCAAAATTTACCATATAAGCACCAATGACATGAGAGTTTAAGGGTTTTAGTGAGGATGTAGTTACATCTATGTTTATGGTGGTTTTTTTTCCTTTCCTACACAAATGTTTAAGCCTGCCTTCATTTTGCAAATGTGTGTGAAGCTGCTTGTCCTGATGGCAGAGACTCCCTTATTTGTTGCTCCTGCGCACCAGGTTGAACATGTAATGGAAGAGGAGGCAGCATGTTGAGCTTGTGCCTCTGGTGTGTTTGGAAGACAGGAGCATGAGGGGATTAGTCTCCCGCAGCAGCTGGCTTACGGAAGTAGGGCTGTATCACTGTCTTGCAAAATCAGTAGGGTTATACTCAGCTGCTCTAGTGCATTTCCTAAAAGGTTTGGAATTGGTGAGATGAGACAAGCAGAGGTTATGTCATGGAGAGCCACATGAGAAGATTTTTCACCCCAGTCCCCTCCACGTTGAAAACTTTTCCCTTTGCACGAGCATTCTGATTTCCTTTCCCTCCCCTTCCATTCGTTATATGGTCAGCAATAGTGTTCACTTAAAGCAGCATGGTCGAAAAAAAATTAATAGGAGATGAACTGGATGTTAGGTTTCCCCAGCAAACAGTTTAGGAGGGGTTGTTGAAGGAACAGACCGCAGTTAAGGACTGAACTTTACGTGAGTTGCGTCTGTAAATGTCATTTGTGCTCTCGGAAATCTTCAGATGACAAGGTGTGTTTGTGCTGCGGCAACTGGTGCTTTGTGGTAGTCTGTGGCCCGAGGAGAATGCAAAGCACGGCTGGAATTTGGATTTGTGGTAGGGCTTCAGGCATGGCAGGAAGCCAGAAACATGGTTTTTCTGTAGTTGGTAAGTGCTTTTGAGGAAATGTTGAGGACAGTGGTGAACTTGTATTTTTAGGAGTTACACTCTGTGTGTGGTTTTTCTATCCCTTCGCTGTCGCCCATATTGGTTTCTTCTGTATGTTGACAGAGTTTATACTGGTCAGTGAGAGTGGTGCAGAGCTTGCAATGAATGTTGCCTCTCGAAATCAGATTGTTCGTTATTATTACCATAATTGTGTGTCTCGGCTTGTTTCCAGTCTTTTGATTTCAGAGCTTTGTTTTTTCATACGGCGTATCTCCTTCATGTGGACTCATTGTTACTGGAATAATACAGGCGTTGTGTTCTCTGGCTGTACAGATTCTTTTTCTTTCTTTTTGTCAGCAAAAATGTGCAGATGCTGTATTGGGTTGAGAACTGGCCAGTGCTCCAGATTGCACTAATAAGGCTTTTATGATTTTGTACAGCTCTGATCATTATTACCATTGTAACATTTGTCTTAATTTTTTCCTGTAATAAATCATCTGCTGAATCTTTTCACTTCAGCAAAGTCATCTCAAAATGTCACTAGAACATTACTATATAAGGAAGAGTATGGCTTTTAAAACTAGCTTTATGCATTTAAATCTAGAGAGTGTTGATTGTCTGAAATAACTGACAACTTCTCTATTCAAAAATCCTGACAAAGTTTAACCGTTTTCTTTAGAAGAGCAATCTGCTGTGTCTGAGAGACTGCTTATCAGCTCCCATTGCGCAAAGAGAACTATAGGATGTACTGGTGTCTTTCTTTAGAGCATGGGAGAATCTTGGTTTATTTAAAAAAAAAAAAAAAAAAGTACAACTGGTTCATCACCAGAGCTGCTATTTCTTGATTTTGTACATCTGTCACAACTGGCAAAAATGCTGTAATACTCATTCTTTCCTCTCTAGAGAAAGGGAGGAGGGGAAGGCTTGTAGTCATAGGCTTGGCTGTGTTACTGTGTTTACTTCCTACTTTTTTTTTCTTTTTTTTTAAAGAAAAAAAAAGAAAAAACCCACCAAAACTAAAACTTCTTGCCTGAATGGAATGCTTTGATTGCTGTTCCTGTCCTTCATGGATTCTCCTGGCTTGGGGAGGATGGCACTTTCCACTGTCCTGGTGGTATCTGTGTGAACATAAAAATGTTAGTGGGTATGTAGTTATAATAACGCTTTCAAGGTTATTCTTGCACTTCTAGACATACAAACTTAATTTATTGTCAGCCGTAGGCTATAGGATTTGTGCATCTTAGTATATTTCAGATACTGTCTACCAACTGCATGTTTCTATGATAAAACATCGTGCCAAGATCCTAGAGAGAAGGATGTTCCCTTCTGTCATCATTGTTGAGCAGTTTTTTCAGTTTCACCTTTTTTGTTTAGATAAGGGAATGTTTTAGTTGATTTAATGAGAAACAGCGGCTGTAAAACTATTAAACTTGTTTTGGGAACAGAAGCAGGTAAAGCATGCAAGATTCCTTTTGGCTAGATTTTAGGCTGAAAATGTTCCCTTAGGAGGGAAGGAAGGCTATGTTATGTTCTTGCAATATGCTTTATTTTAGACCCTGGGAATAAAATAAGATTTTTTGGATAGTGTTCCACAGAGGTAAGATTTTCCTTTATTAGGGGGAAAAAAAAAAAAAAAAGAAAAAAGTAATAATAATTAAGCATTTGAAACAATTAGAATATAGTGACTTTAAAATTTTTTCTTAAACAAACAAAAACAAAAGTCTGGTGGCCCAAAACATAAAACCTCTTTTTAGCAAAGCCAGGATATATGAGGTGGGGTTTTGCTGATTTTTTTTTTTGTGTGTTTTTTTTTTTTCTTTTAAATTCTTACACTTGAGGAAGGTATTATTCTTGTGGGGTACTACTGTACTGGATGGCAGTATAAATTGAGTAGTGTTGACTTGGCTACCTACTAGTACGTACATAATATCAAGCTACTGTAGTCTGAAGAGGGCCCAGCAGTGGGTTTGCTGCACACATTGCTCCGGCGAGGTGGACAGCCGTGAGCTATTTCTATGTTTCCTCTTTGGAGAGGGATTCCTGTGTCTTCTGCTGGTCAGTCTTCCTCTGAAGCTTCCTAGTCGTATCAGTGATCTGGTCCCGGAGATGTACAGCACACGGTTGTTTTTAGGCCGGTCTCTAGCTGGTGTGCAGACTGTCTGGGTGATGGTAAATAGAGGCATTCACCTCAGTCGTTGGGTTTTTCCCCCTTGGTCTTCTCCATGCCAAAATGTTTGTTAGAAATATTTTTGTATTTTGATCAGTGGCCCTCCATGTTCCTTTTTTTCTGCCTTTTGACTTACTTTTAGTATCCAGTTTCTGATTTTATCATCCTGTGGTAAAATCATAGAAACCCAGTGCACCCCTTTCTGGAAAGTAAGTTGGGAAACACTGAAGAAAGAAACGGTGCCAGCAGTAGTTGCATCCAGATACGCAACACTGATGTGGCATAAGAAATGCCTTCTCCTTCTATTACAAAAGCAGTTCACAGAGAGTTAGAAAAATTCCTCTTGCAGAATAGACTAGATGATTTCAGTTGGAAGGGACCTACAGCGATCATCTAGTCCAACTGCCTGACCACTTCAGGGCTGACCAAAAGTTAAAGCATGTTATTAAGGGCATTGTCCAAATGCCTCTTAAACACTGACAGGCTCGGGGCATCGACCACCTCTCTGGGAAGCCCATTCCAGTGTTTGACCACCCTCTCGATAAAGAAATGCTTCCTGATGTCCAGTCTAAACCTCCCCTGGTGCAGCTTTGAACCATTCCCATGTGTCCTGTCACTGGATACCAGGGAGAAGAGCTCAGTGCCTCCCTCTCCACATCCCCTCCTCACAAAGCTGTAAAGAGCAATGAGGTTGCCCCTCGGCCTCCTTCTCTGCAAACTAGACAAACCCAAAGTCCTCAGCCGCTCCTCATAGGACATTCCTTCCAGCCGTGTCACCAGCTTTGTTGTCCTCCTCTGGACACATTCAGGGACCTTCAGATCCTTCTTAAATTGTGGGACCCAGAACTGCACACAATATACTCAAGGTGAGGCCGCACCAACGCTGAATACAGCTGGATAATCACCTCTCTTGACTCGCTGGTTGTGCTGCGTTTGATGCACCCCAGGATGCGGTTTGCCTCATTGGCTGCCAGGTCACACTGCTGGCTCATATTTGGCCTGCTGTCAACCAGCACCCTCAGATCCCTTTCTGCAGGGCTGCTCTTCAGCCACTTCTCTCCGAATCTATACTTGTGCCTAGCATTACTCTGTCCTAGGTGCAGAATCTGGCATTTGGACTTGTTAAATTTCATCCCATTAATCATAGCCCAATGCTCCAATCTATCTAGATCCCTCTGCAAGGCCTCCTGTCCCTCAAGAAAGTCAACAGCACCTCCCAGTTTGGTATCATCAGCAAACTTGCTAATGGTGCATTCAACTCCTGCATCCAGATTGCTGATAAATGTATGGAACAGAGCTGGCCCTAGAACTGAGCACTGAGGAACACTGTTGGTGACTAGTCACCAGCCAGATGTAGCCCCGTTCACTGCAGCCCTCTGAGGTCTGCCCTTCAGCCAGTTCTTCACCCAGCACACCGTGAACCCAGTCACCCCGCAGGTGGATCAATCAAACTTCCAAGAAGTGGGAATATTTGCATGTTTGGGGGAAGTCAGTGTTTTTGCTTGGAGGTGTAGCAGTCTCCTCTGTTGGAGGTAAATAGGAGAACACCTTTCTTTCTCTTTCCACTTGGAGCCGGTCAGTTAAGCAACAGGGAGCAGAAGGAAATCCTTGCTGTCATCTTGTACATAGGGAATAATTGAAGCTTGATATGTGATGGGAATCTGGTTTGGGGCTTTTTTTTTTAATAAAAATTAGTATGATGAAAAATTCAAATGTCATCACCTTAACTCTAGTCTTTGCTTGAATTGCAATATGGAAATTGAAGGGTGAGACAGTGTTGGCTGTCACTCACTCTCCACCTCTGCTTCCTGAAATATTCAGATGCTTTACATTATAAATATGCATCCTTCTCTGAGTACCCTTAGATTATGAGAATATCTTGAGTTGTTCAGCCACAGTAACTTAATTTCTGCTGTTAGTCTAAATGGATTCAAAACACACACAAAAATCTTGTTTCTTTTAATTAGCTCTATTGGGTTTCTACATGACCTTATCGCATGTGTGGAAAAATGTAAAGTAGAGAAAACAGAAAAGTTTCCAATGCTGTAAACCTGTTACTATGTCAGAAGAACTTGTTATGCATTTACTTAGTTGTCACCTTGGGTTATGGTAATTTCTACACATGCATACACACACACACCACCCCCCTCAGGGAGCAGGGGAGTGAAGATGCTGTTCTCAGCACTGCTTAAGTGTAACAAAGATATTCCTTGACCACAGGGAAATTTCAGGCTTGTTAAGATGAGAAGGATGTAATGGACAGAAAAAGCTGACGGAAAGAAGTATTTGGTCAGATGGTGAGGAGAAGATGGTAGTAATATAAATAACAGGTCATTAAGAGTGCTGTGATCTTTCAGAACCAGAAGTAATGGATATAATTCTAATTATCTTTTTTTTTATCTTTCCTCCTAATATAGGGAATTCCTGTGAAGAATTTGCTGGAAGTGTATACAAGTGAATTTTCTGCGTGAAGACTCTCAACTGGATTATATAATAATATGCCTCTATCCTCTGACTCTATTATTTTGATCCTTAAAAATGATTAGGATTGTGTATGAAATGTAACCCATTTCTGATGAGTGACCTAGACATGAGTTTACATCGGCAAATGGGTTCTGATCGGGACCTTCAGTCTTCTGCTTCCTCTGTGAGCTTGCCATCAGTTAAAAAGGCACCAAAGAAAAGAAGAATTTCATTGGGCTCTCTTTTTCGGAGGAAAAAAGACACAAAACGCAAGTCTAGGGATTTAAATGGAGGTGTTGATGGAATTGCAAGTATCGAAAGTATTCATTCAGAAATGTGTACAGACAAGAACTCCATTTTCTCCACATGTACCTCTTCCGATAACGGAACAACCTCTAGCAGCAAACCAAGTGGAGACTTCATGGAATGCCCCTTGTGCCTTTTGCGGCACTCCAAGGACAGGTTCCCGGAGATAATGACTTGTCACCATAGATCTTGTGTGGATTGCTTACGTCAATATCTCCGGATAGAAATCTCCGAGAGCAGAGTTAATATTAGCTGTCCGGAATGCTCAGAACGATTTAATCCTCATGATATTCGTTTGATATTAAATGACGACATCTTGATGGAAAAATACGAAGAGTTTATGCTTCGGCGATGGCTCGTTGCGGATCCTGATTGTAGGTGGTGCCCAGCTCCAGATTGTGGGTATGTATTTTTTTTCCAATATCTGCAAAGAAATGACAGCATAAATAGATACAGCATTATGCTTTTTGAAAAGTTAATTGCTTTACTTCAGCATTTTGTTATGTGTTGTACAAGTAGGTAGAAGGCAGAATTCTCTTTAAAAAAGAACAAAACCAAAACAAACAAAAGTCCCAACCTACAACCCATCTTCCAAAATAACTCTTCCTTAAGTAGGATTTTTTTATTCTGCACAGAGGAAATTTCAGCAATTTCGTGAAACTTATTGGTAGGTGTTGCTATGTATCTACAGCAGACAAAAAATGTAGGTGTTGCACTGCCAAGGCAAGAGCGCAACGGTCAGACTAAAGAGAACTGAAAGTTCGGTGACTGTACTTTTAACTTAGTTCATTTGTTAAAGCACATTGGGTATTTTGGGTTTTTTAACTGTGAAAAACGATTGAAGGTTTTCTTTCAATAAAAAGGCCTCTCCAGCTTCAGATATCTTCCATCTTGTGGCTGGTTGAGACACCACTTGTTGCCTGTCAACAGGATTCTGATGTAAGATAATAATCAGCTTGTTCCTGCTTATTATCTGAGGAACGTAATGTTTTAACACTGCTTTAATACTTGAGAGTTCTGAAACCATTCTGGATTCCGACATGAGTCAGCTAAATACTACTGAGCAGCGCATCACGCTTTTCCACCTTTGGTGTCTCATAACGCCATTCTTCAGCAAGTTGCTTTTTTAGAGATTATTTGCATTATCATAATGTCTAAAGGTTGTAGCCCTGACTGCAATCCAGATGTGCAGTGCATGCTAAAAGCCCTTAGAAGATGACATCTCTGTTTTAAAGCCTCACAGATGAGCATTAAGTAGAAAGAAGAAAAGGAAGCACATTGGAAGAGAACAAGCGAAATAGGACTGACTATTACTGTATTACTGTTCAGGTGCTTAATGTTTTGGAGGCTTTCAAATTTAAATTATATGTCAAGAAACATACTTGAAATACAATTTTGCTTTCATACTTTAAATTAAATAGAATTTGCTAACGTGGATCAAAAGCAGAGACTAGAAAGGTGATAGCTTCTCAGGTCCTCTGGTCCAAAGTGGATGGCATTGCTGTGGTGTAGTTTGAGCAGAGAAGGAAAAGTGACTGGAGAGATGAATTGGTTGCACGAACTTGTAACAAAGTCTTGTGGACAAAACCAGTACAGCTTGCTCTTAATATTTTGATAACTGCAAAAGAAAACAACCACTAGAAGGCATTATTTGATAGGCAGACGTATGCTTTGCTCAGGTTTCCCTGAGTTTTGGTGTTCCGGACAAACTTGTTACTCGAGGTAAGGGGAAGCATACAAGAACAGTTAAACTGTGTTTCAAGGATTCAGTCTGTTTTCTGAAGTGCTAAAAAAGTAAGGTGGATTTGTTTAATGGAGACTTTTCACCTTGCTTATTTTTTGTGCCTCAGTTTTCTCATCTGTTTAAAAAAAATTAATCCAAAGTATCTTTAAATGGTCAGAAACTGTAATGATAATTACTGTAGATAATACCTTTATAAAATTAAAAAAATGGGTTTTCAGAGCAAAGTTAAAGTTCTGTGTGATCGTGTAGGACCCCAGCAATGTATTAGTTAATATATAGCAAATATTTAAATAATTGCTCCAGAACTGCCTACTGCATGCTCCTTACTCTGAGAGTGGAATCCTGTGGAAAACACAGTATATTGCCAGGCAACTAAACTGTGCCGATGTTTTCCTGTGAGGGGAACAAACTAGTACTATATGGGTGACCTTAACTGTACCTTTAATAGCACAACTTTTTCCTAATATATTTCATGTGGTAGGGAAATGCTTCACAGTGATAGATGGGTTCTGTTTTTAATGCAGAGATAGTACATCCTCACTGAATTCTTATTACTAATTTAAAATCAGATGAAGTGGGTTACTTGGATACTTCTCAGCAGGATCATTCTTTATGGTTGTTATCCCAAAGAAACGAGCTTATGCAGTCATGTTTTGTCTTTTTTGCATCCTTCTGATTGCTTTTGAAACCTTTAGCACCTTCAGATATGTTGGGCAGAGGGGATTGAGCTTTCAGCACAAGTTAATCTTAAGAAGTTTTGGGAAAAAAACATACTACTTAAGCAAAGGAGACCATCAATAATGCCTCCAGCAAGAGAAATGCCTGCATATGAATCCTACAGTTACCTTCTAAAATTTGTCCTTCCAGGCAGCCACCGCAGCACTGGCAGGTCAGTCTGTGCCCAGCTGGGAGCCTGCTGCAGCACTGGTCTGTCACCTTGATGTTAGCCAGGGAAGCTGGGAGAAAGCACTCAGCAGGAGGCGGGAAGGAGAAGTGAGAACAGCATAGATTTAATGGGGATTTAATGTTGTTTTGGAGGATAGAAGGAGGATGGAGGAAGGAATTGTACAGGCTGTGAGGTTCAGGGAAGAAAACATTATTCAGTCTTTCACTGAACAGCCTGTGCTAACAAACATTGTTTAAAGATGAGGTATCACATATAGTGCACACAAACTTCAGATCAGCAGATACTTGCTTTAACAATTATGTGGTACAACAGTAGTCACAGTTTCTAATTGCTTTGGCAACTGTAATCAACTTGTGCAATATCCAATTAAAATTGAGGACTTTTTTTTTTTCTTTCAGATTTTGATAGGTAGCACTGGCTGAATGCATTAGGGTCATGAGTTGACCTGATTGTAGCATGGATCAAATATTTCATTAAGGAGCTGGATGGAATGCATTTACTAAATTTCCAGTTATCCCAACGTAGGAGAGGTACAGTAACTTCAGAGGGTAGCGTTATTTCCTAAAGTTGTCTTTAAAATTAGAAGTACTGTAATAAATAGGAAATAGGTGCAAAGTAAAACACGTTGGTAGGAAAAATTCACTCCACAAATAGGTGAAAGAACAAACTGAGTGGATGGTGCATGTCAGTGCTTCTGTCCTCCTCAGCACTGGTGAAACATCCCATGTAATACTGTTTCATGTAATACCTTATCGCTCTCTACAGCTACCTGAAAGGAGGATGTAGCGGGGTGAGGGTCGGCCTCTTCTCCCAGGCAACTAGCAACAGGACTAGAGGACATAGCCTCAAGCTGTGCCAGGGGAGGTTCAAGTTAGACATTAGGAAAAATTCTTTCACAGAAGGGGTTATTAGGCATTGGAACAGGCTACCCAGGGAGGTGGTGGAGTCACCATCCCTGGAGGTGTTTAAGAAAAGACTGGAAGTGGCACGTAGTGCCATGGTCTAGTTGACACAGTGGTGTGAGGTCAAAGGTTGGACTCGATGATCCCAGAGGTCTCTTCCAACTTAGTAGATTCTGTGATTCAGGGTTTGGGTGTCACACTTGGAAAAAGGATCTTGACCAGATAAAGAGCAAATAATTATAAAAACTTTGCTTGCTGAGAAAATTAGAAAGGTTAAAAAAGGAGGCAAGCTAGGTTAGTCTGTTACAATGTTGTTTTTTTCCTACATTGTGGGCCCCTGTGTTATTTAACATAACTATATTTAACTTTGTGTTGTAAACCACAAAGAATAATTAAGAAGTAAATATCTTTTTTCAGCTGTCTTGCACTCTATTGGGGAAAAAACGGGTCTGTTTTACCTACTCCATGGGGCTAAAAATAGGTCCTAGAGATGGCAAAACTGGAACCAAACAGATCTTGAAACAAAGTTAACCACAATATAAGTGTATTAATACTTTTGTCCCAGTAGAGAACTTCTTATGATCTTCCAACAAGAGAACTATGGATTAGTTTGAAGAACAACCTCTGTTGCAGTAGTGATGCCCTGGACCAGCTGCCTGGGATCTGTCAGGTTTCCAGCACTAAAGCAATCTGATGTCAGAAATGGTCCATAACACTGGCACCATGTTCTGTCTGAGCCTGGGCTACTTCATCCTCAGCTTTTGTTGCAAGCTCAAATGCATCCTGACCATTGTTGTTACCTGGAATACTGTAAAAGTCTCTGGACCAGCTGCAACCTACCTGCAGTGGCTTGGTAGGGGACAGTGGCAAATAGGTGATCTTTCCCTGGGGGCAAAGAGCGTGGATAAGGAAACATCCTGGGCTTTCTTCCAGACTAGTTTTTTGAAATTCTGTTCATTCATATCACTTTTCTGATGTCATTTTAACAAGCCTTCATGAATCAGTATTCCAAGTGTGTTCTGTCTTTTCTTCTGTCTGAATTATTCAATGGTTTTGCTCTGAGATTGTATTGCTGATATTATTAGAAAAGAGCAGCAGTTCCTAGATTTTCTTACCTTTGTCAAGCAAAAAGCAGATTGAGCAAAAGAGTACAAATTCTTCATTCCTCTTCTCACTGTACATTCTTTCTTCAGTTAATTGCTCTTTGCCTCTGGCTTTTGTTTTACTCATTATTACTATGAATTTGGTTGTTTGTCCCTTCTCTCAGCCTAAAAAGAACTTTTGGCTTTCACATCACCTGTAAAATGAATGCAAATTGTTGAAATTAAACCTGTAATCTTGTACAGTTTGCTTTGGTCTAAAAAGTTACTTTTTAAAGGTATGCCAACACATCAGTCCCAAGTGGGGAGTGCTTTCAGGGGTGCGCCCATTCTTTATTAGCAGTGGAAGGCAAGATATAAATTGATATTTTATTCATGGCCTACACTTGAGATTCTTTGATATAACATTAGTGAGCCTGGGAAGTATCCCTGTATGTTGAAGAAGCATTTGGATCAGAGTCTCTTTGCGTACATACAAAGCAATTATCTCTTCAGTTGCTATAAGTGGGAAAATAGAGCTGATTAACCTGACCACAGTATAGACGAGTCTAGCAATTACTGAAACAAATTTTTACTTGGAAAGTAAGAGATATTTGAAAAGACAAGCATATATCTCATTTTTATTTGTAGCTGCATCATCTGTAAACTAAAGGTTGAAAACTCCTGTTTGTTTTCAGAACTTCATGGGGGGGGGGGAACCTCAAACATGCTGTTTTAAAACACTAATGAAAGGGATAGGATTTGCATGAACCTTACAGAGCTTCAGATCTAGCTACTCGAAAATGAAAATAGCTAAATTTTTAGATAGGTGAGTGAGAATAATTTTTTTAGTATCATTATACTGGTAAAGAATATTTTGAGTTAATTTATGCAACTGCTATAAATTGGGCAGGGGGTAAAAATAAACAATTCAGTCTTTTAAAATAAAATTACCTTCATTTGAACAGCCATAAATTTAAGCCCTGCTGCATTTATAAATCTATTGAAGTGTATTCAGGGGGACTGTTCACGTGAATAAAACTATAGATCTATTTTAAATGTTCATACCAGTGGACCTAGTATTGTTTTCTATTAAAAAAAAAAACAAACTATTGCATAAAATCATAGAAAAAATTACAATGGGTAGAAATTAAGGCGCGTGTGTATATATGTGTATATATATTTATATGTAATATTAATATGAACTATAATACACACTGTCTGTCTTTTTATTATGTGAACTTTAACATGCAGACCTGATGGAGGAATTGATTTGTGGCAACAACTCTGTCATTGTATAGAATTGTTCATGTAGTGTCTGATTACAAAATAGTGTAACAGTTTTGTAAGTCTCAACATCTTTGGAGCTCTTTGCTCTATAGTATTGTCAGAGTAAAGGTGGCAGTGAAGCCTTGAACTCTTACCAATTTCTGCATTTACAGTTTGAAATTTATTTATTAAAATTGTCAAAATTGAAATTTTCTTAATGGTTGAGAAACCAAAATCCTTATTTATAAAATACTTGCTTTGCTGTTTTGACATTTTAAAATATAAAGAGTAAACAAACATCTATTTAAAGTAGATAGTGGTATTCATGATAAAAGACCGCCAGTAAAGTACCAAAATGTCATGCAGTACCAAGTCAGATGCCTTTACAGTAATAGATTACATTACAGATCACTTAGCAGGAATCTTCCTGGATTATATAAAGGGTCAGGCTTAGACATACCCATAGTGACTGGGACACTTTTGAAATTATAACTTTTTCTAGTTGCTTAAATACCTTCTTTGGTTTTATTGTCCCACTCTTCTACTGTGATTGCTTTGTGACTGTAAACCTTACAGTACTGCATTCAGCCTTAAAGACAGGATATTTCAGTACTGCATTAAGTTATTAAGGTGGGGGAGAGCAAAGTGTTGCACTGGTTATAGTAGTTCTGTACCGTCTTAGTCTAATGCAATAGCGATAGAGTTGTGGAAGGAGGTGGTAAGGAACTTGTGCTGGCCACCTCATGTCAGCTCCTGATGACCACTGCCTTTGTACCTGCTTCTGCTGCTCTGGCAGATGTCTTGTCTGCTTTGGTCTGTAGATAGAACTGGTTTTATTAACGAAATTCTCACTTGCACCTCTTGATCATTCAAGATATGCTGTGATCGCTTTTGGATGTGCCAGCTGTCCCAAACTTACGTGTGGACGAGAAGGCTGTGGAACTGAGTTTTGCTACCACTGTAAGCAGATTTGGCATCCCAACCAGACCTGCGATGCCGCTCGCCAGGAGAGAGCTCAAAGTCTGCGCCTGAGAACAATTCGTTCTTCATCTATTAGTTACAGCCAGGAATCTGGAGCAGCAGGTATTTATGAGTAGGATGCTGTGTCTGTAAAATACCTTTTTAGTACATTTGCACAATTAACTCTTAAAAGAACTGAATAGTAGCATGGTAGATACTAGCTGCTTTGTCTTTGTGTTTCAGAAACATAAAATACACAATTTTAAGTTTGAATTCAAATTTTAAATGTTATAATTTGAAGTACTCAGTGACCAGAGCACCTGACTTCAATCTTAGAGGCTTGTCAGCATTTTAAATTCTTACTTTGTAGCTAAAAATGTGACGTCAAAGGAACTTGCTGCAAAGCATTCTCTGTATTTGGCACGCTGACTTCATTAGTTGTATCACTTACACATTGGGAACACTTATTTTCTCCCCTGTAGTTGAAATTTCACAGGGCTGCTAATAATAAACGCTATTAAAAATAAAACCACTGATTTTCTGCTTTCAAAATAGACTATTAGTCTGATCCCAGCTCTTATATTTGACATGTGTATTTGTTACTACTAATTTCTGGTTTTCAATAAAATGTTCATCTGTCTTGTCTACCAGAAAGCAAACAATTCTGTCTCTTAAAATCGAGCTTGTTTGTAACCCCTCAAAAAAGAGGATAAACTATTCAAAATAGTATTTTGCAGAGCAAGAGTCCAGTTTGCTGTTGATAAGAATTGGCTCTGAATTACACCAAACTCTGATCTATTTGGCAGCTTTTGTGTCTGCCTGACCAAAGAAGGTAGATATTTGGGGGAAAGAGTCTCTCTTGCACCTTGAATGTAGTTAGAGCTGTTGTTCTGCAATCCAGCCCTAGACTTGTGAGTCTCTAATTTGTTGTTTGTTTTAACAAGGCACCCCGTCTTGCCTTTAAAATTGGCATGTTGCTCTGTTTTTCAAATACATTTAAAAATAAACTTCAAATAAATTGGCATGCCAGCTCGTTTCCTTTCCCTTTCAGTCCCTCCCAGCATGAACAGCAGTAGCTCTGCCATAGCTGAGCTATAAGAACTTGCTCAGTTTAGTTACTGCCCTGTAGGTTGTGCATCTGTTCCCATCTGGGAATAGCTAGTGCATCCTTTCAGCTGCTCACTGTCCCTGTGCACTGGAGCTGGTAGAGGTACTGTTTTCTGCTGGTTCTGCGCCTCTTTGAACGTTCTTTATACCAAGTATAACCTCTCTTTCCCCTTTGTCCTACCTACATAGTAGCACAGAGGCAGTAAACTCAGACTTCTGTGCTAGGAGCTGCAGGTTATTTCTGCTGCTGTGAGTAAATAGCTTGTCCCAAAGTGCAGATGCTAACCAGTAACGTGAAGGAATGAAGATCACAACTGTGGTTGTGTCAGTGTACAAGTATTTCACTGTTGCTCAGTGACCCCTTGTTAATGATAGAGCTAATCACTTAACTGCGTTTTTCAGTATTTGACTTGGGAACAAGGAGAGCCTCCAGAATTTTCTTCTTGCCACAATATTTTTTTTCTAGGGAGTAAGTACATATTAAGTAGGGCTGTGAAAAGGACTCAAGAGGAGGCTGGTGATACCAAAGAAATGCACTTAATGTGGAAAGGGAGATGGATTTAAGATAAGAAGAAGTAGTAACAGAGTGGAGACTGAGTATTCAAGTAAAAGATTCATAACAGCATGAAATGTAAGAGGATTATATTTAAAGAGACCATATTATCAGTCCTGTGTTAACATACATATTTAATGTCTGACTCTAATATATTGCATTGAGCTTAGAAAATCCTTGATCAGAGTTGTATGCATTAACTATTCAATTACTTGAATGTGATCTAATATGCCTTGTTTTCATTAGTTTTACTCAGTCCAAGGTTTACAAATACAAATAGCTATCAAGTCATTGCCAAATCAAGATTTGTAAAGCAAACTTATAATAAACTTCTTCCATTTTTCAGGTAACGGTTCAATCAGTTTTCCCAACCATATGTCTGTATTTTGATTAAACTGCTTGTGTAAAGAACTCATATGATCTTAATATTCATTTTTAAACAGCTGATGACATAAAGCCATGCCCACGATGTGCTGCTTATATAATAAAAATGAATGATGGAAGCTGCAATCATATGACTTGTGCTGTCTGTGGCTGTGAATTCTGTTGGCTATGTATGAAAGAGATCTCAGATTTACATTATTTAAGGTACATTTAAGAAAAAATAGATCTATGTGGTTGCTAACTTGTTTTCTAAAGTACATGGAAGTAGATTCCTGGGTGCTGTGAGTCTGACTTTCTTTTGGAGTAGAGAATCACAGTTCAAGTATCCATATCTGAGAATTAAGTTCGTTTTCAATGCGTGTATTTAAATTAGTGCTTTGTTATTTTTCATTTTAAAATATTTTTCTAAGTTTCATGCATGCAATGCGTACTTAGTGCAACAAATTAAGTGTTTTAGATGAACATACTCACTGTTTTTGCTGATGTCTTAGTACTGCTGTATTGTCTTCGTAGTAAGCAATAAAAAAACTGATTATATAATTTACTTGTGAACCACAGATTGGCATGTGGTAATATGCAGTATGCTGCTCTGAGTTGCAAAATATGCTGTAAAGGCCAAAAAAAAAATCTGAGGAAATTGTAACTGATGATTTGCTATCTATAACATCTGTAACTTGAACCTAGGAACAATAATTTTCTAACTAGAGAACAGTTCAGTACTGTATAGTTATGTTTATGTACAATTTCTTTACTTTTTTCTTTCTTCTTTCCATTAGCCCATCAGGTTGCACATTTTGGGGAAAGAAACCATGGAGTCGTAAGAAGAAAATACTGTGGCAACTAGGGACGCTTGTTGGAGCTCCTGTAGGAATTGCCTTAATAGCTGGCATTGCTATTCCTGCTATGATTATTGGAATTCCTGTGTATGTGGGACGTAAGGTAAAATGTGCTAAAACTCCTAATGTGCTTTAGGTTTTACCTTCTGCATTGTATGACTTAGCCAACTGAACATAGTATTACCCATCTTCACCAGCCTTTAAAAAAAACCCCCACAAAACCAAACAACCCGCCCCAAAAAAACAAACAAAACAACCCTGATTTGTTTAAGGATATTTGTTTCAATTGTACAGGAAGGAGAAACAGTGTTTTTAAAAATGTCGTTCCTCTTAAAACAGGCAGAGCAAAACACCGAACAATATCCAATTTCTGCATCTTGCCATGGAAGTTCTTGCATTCTTTTTTAAAATTGCTCTGTTTTTAATCTCTGGTTTGCCTTGTGTCCCTTAGAATTAAACTATTTAGAGGAGAAGGAGAGCAAAAAAGAAATCCTTATTTTTCTTAAAAGCAGATAGTTACTGGTATTTTAGTATGAAATTCTGCTAGTATAGGTTTGTGCATGCACACATTTATACTCAGCAGCTTAATTGCCTTGGGCCAGTCCACCATGAGGAGCAGTGTAGCTAGACAGCATCTATCTTCATTTTACTGTTTGGAAATCGGCCAGAAATGACCATGTTAATCACAGAATCACAGAATCACAGAATGTTAGGGATTGGAAGGGACCTCGAAAGATCATCTAGTCCAATCCCCCTGCCGGAGCAGGATTGCCTAGACCATATCACACAGGAACGCGTCCAGGCGGGTTTTGAATGTCTCCAGAGAAGGAGACTCCACAACCTCTCTGGGCAGCCTGTTCCAGTGCTCGGTCACCCTCACCGTAAAGAAGTTTTTCCTCATATTTAAGTGGAACCTCCTGTGTTCCAGCTTGCACCCATTGCCCCTTGTCCTGTCAAGGGATGTCACTGAGAAGAGCCTGGCTCCATCCTCATGACACTTGCCCTTTACATATTTATAAACATTAATGAGGTCACCCCTCAGTCTCCTCTTCTCTAAGCTAAAGAGACCCAGCTCCCTCAGCCTCTCCTCATAAGGGAGATGTTCCACACCCTTAATCATCTTCGTGGCTCTGCGCTGGACTCTCTCTAGCAGTTCCCTGTCCTTCTTGAACTGAGGGGCCCAGAACTGGACACAATATTCCAGATGAGGCCTCACCAGGGCAGAGTAGAGGGGGAGGAGAACCTCCCTCGACCTGCTAACCACACCCCTTCTAATACACCCCAGGATGCCATTGTCCTTCTTGGCCACAAGGGCACACTGCTGGCTCATGGTCATCCTGCTGTCCACTAGGACCCCCAGGTCCCTTTCCCCTACGCTGCTCTCCAACAGGTCTGCCCCCAACTTGTACTGGTACATGGGGTTATTCTTGCCCAGGTGCAGGACTCTACACTTGCCCTTGTTATATTTCATTAAATTTCTCCCCGCCCAACTCTCCAGCCTGTCCAGGTCCCTCTGAATGGCTGCGCAGCCTTCCGGTGCGTCAGCCACTCCTCCCAGTTTTGTGTCATCAGCGAACTTGCTGACAGTGCACTCTATTCCCTCATCCAAGTCATTAATGAATATATTGAATAGTACTGGTCCCAGTACCGACCCTTGAGGGACTCCGCTAGACACAGGCCTCCAACTGGACTCTGTCCCATTGACCACCACTCTCTGGCTTCTTTCCTTCAGCCAGTTCACAATCCACCTCACTACCCGATCATCCAGACCACACTTCCTCAGTTTAGCTGCGAGGATGCTGTGGGAGACCGTGTCAAACGCTTTACTGAAATCGAGATAGACCACATCCACAGCTTTACCATCATCTATCCACCGGGTAACATCCTCATAAAAGGCTATCAAGTTGGTTGAGCATGACTTCCCCTTGGTGAAGCCATGCTGAGTGCCCCTAATGATCCCCCTATCCTTGATGTGCCTAGAGACAGCACCAAGAACAAGTTGTTCCATCACCTTTCTGGGGATGGAGGTGAGGCTGACCGGTCTATAGTTACCCGGGTTCTCCTTCTTGCCCTTTTTGAAGACTGGAGTGACATTTGCTTTCCTCCCGTCCTCAGGCACCTCTCCTGTTGCCCACGAATCAGAAGGCAGTGGATGTGTTTCCTCAAAAATGTAATAGCTTTTAAGACAAAGTAAATAACAAATTACAAGGAAGATAAAAGATAATTACATTTCCTATTTGTAATTTCGGATAAAGTAGCAAGTTATCCAGATCTTTTGAAAATGGGCTTTTTGAAATGATGGCTTGGTTCAGCAGGTGCTAAGTGTTCAGTTTATGTGTCCTGGGTGGCATAATCAGAAGACTTGTTTTTCTGTTTTTATCAGTGTGGATTCTCACAGTGACTGGCACAGACACATAATTCTACATTTGGGCGGGACGGAGGGGCAGTGTTTCTCTCACATGAACTGTCACTGCTAGACGGAAAGTCTAGGGATGCAGCTTTTCCACTCTATTCTTTTTCATCTTTTTCTTTCAAGCAAGTACTCCTACCTTTTGCTACAGTTGTTTTTTGACCCTTCTATTCTGTTTCTTAGTCCCATACAGTAATTGGAACCTTATAAATGATAAGAGGAAGAAGGCAGCAGTTACCTGTTTCAAATTACTATTGCATGTTCTACTTTTCTCATTAGATTTTGGGATAGGTCCCCATCACTGAGCACCTTTCATGTATTAATGGTAAGGTCTCGGAAAGTTAGTCTGTGAGGGCAGTCTCTTGAAAATTTCCGTTGTACCCCACTGCTTAATGGTCATTTTTCTGTGACTGCTGTCACACGTTCGCACTTTTCTTCAAAATATTTAATGATGGAGATTCCACAGGCTCTCCAAGCCTAATTTTCTTAGTAAAATTGATTTTTCTAACATTAACGTAAATTCTTGTCCTGCATGAAATTCTTATTGCCTTATCTTCAGCTGACATAAAGATCCTTTTGTTTTGCAATATCCCGTTACATATTTGATGATTTTTAAGTCCTCTTTCATTCTTATCTCTAAACAAACCTAGCACTTCCATTTTTTTTCTTGACAAACGGTCAAGAAAACACACTGTTTTTAGACCTCTGATTCTCATCTTCTCTTCTGGATTTCCTTCCAGCTGTTCATACCACCCTTGTTTTTGTCCAGTTTGAATATAGCAGTGAAGCTGAAGCATTACTACTGCTGAGTTAAATGAAAGGGTGAGCCAGTTATTTCTTTCTCAACAACATGTTATTTTCATTTTTTGTACTCTAAAACACATACCCTTCCCCACTGTACTGGTAATTTAGCCAATTAGTCTCTTCCTAAGGGTAGTCTTGAACTCATTACTATTGTGCTGCATCTTAGTCATTTCAGGCCATTTTTTCAACTTCTCAAGACTAGTACGAGTTCTGGCATTCTTGCAACGTTGCCAGATTGTATTGGGCTGAAATTCAACACACACATTCTTCTCCTTCCATCTTCCAGGTTAATGAAAATGTTGAATACTCTTGGATGCAGGGCATATCTCTTGGAACAAGTATAGGATGAAGAGTTTCAATTTGGGGAGTAAAAAAAACTAATAAAACTCGGATGCTTTGTATCTGTTTTACATAAAGCTAATAGTTTTCTCTACAGCATTTTTCAGTCTGGACCATTATAACCTGTTGAGTGTCATACAAGAAAATGTCAGAATTTTGTTCAAGTCAGTGTGTGACATCTGCTTCTGCCCGTCCTCAAGGCTAGTTATCTTGTCACAGAAGAAAATGAAATTGATGTGATTTCTACTTGAAAAAAATCAGTGTGGTGTCTTTATTTCCTGCATTTGCTTTGATGTCTACAAGTTCCCAGTTTTTGGCAAACTGAAGTTCAGTTCACTGGTCTTCAATTCCCCAGCTTCTTGTTTTACACTTTTTAAAAGATTATTATTGCAGTTTAACTTTTTCCAGTTTTCCTGATTTTGCAGACATCTATGAGTAATAATTTTCAAAAGGTATTGTTAGGGGCTCTGAAATTGGACCTGCTGAGATATTTTTCAGATCAGCTCATGTAAGTACTCTCTAACCCACTGTTTTGCTATAGATCTTACTCCTTTGTCACCAGTCGCCTGGCTCACAGTTGATCTTTAGTGACAACTGAAGGGGAAAAAAAATTGAACAGGCCTCCAGTTTCATCTGCTGGCTATCTTTCCTTTTTGTTAAATAACAAATTGATCCATTTTGGTCTTCCTCTTACTAGCAGTGTACTTGTAGAATAATTTCTTGTTGACTTTGATGTCCCTTGCTTTTTGTCTCCTCTATTTTAACCTTTCTGATTTTGTCCTGACACCCTCATGCTGTTCCTTTATACCCATTCATAGTAATCTGACCTATTTTCTATTTTCTTCACGCTGCTGCTGCTTCAGTAAAGGAAGCTTTGTTGTTCTTTTACAACACTCTGTCTGTCTTCTGCATTGGAAGAGTTTGTGCTTGTGCTTTGATAGAGTTCCCTTAAGAAAGTGCTATTCCTCTCTTTTTATAGATATGTCTTATAACTTACCACTTTTCTGCGTTTATGGAAATCCCTCTTCTTCTGGCCCAGTATTTTTATTTGGATACTCTTTGTTCTTTACTCAATATTGGAAGTTTCTTGTTTCATAGTCATTCCTACCAACATAAACTTGTATCTTCAAGTTCTCAGTCAGTTTCTCCTCTGTAACCACTCCCTTCCATTCCTTTTTGTTGCTTTATATTTAAGGAATCCAGTGGCCTTTATAGATATCTTTGTATGCTTTTTGTTTTGGTAAAGTTGCCCATAACAGTAGAGTTCAGTGCCTGAGGTGATCCTGCTAATTGCTTACAGAGCCCCATGAAACCTGATCTTCCTGCGTTTGTAATTCTTACACGCTTGTGCTGTGAGAGTGTTCATGTTCAGTTTTTCCTTTTTAAGCCACAGGTATGTTCCACATTCAAGTGCTCCCTCACTCTGTATTGCTCTTTGTGTAATGTATCTCAGAGCAAGTAAATGCATTCTCGTTATACAAAGTACAGTGTCTTCTCTGCCCTTTTCTTGCCTGTCTTGCCTGAACAAATACAAATACTTTAAGTTTATTCCAAAATGAGAACTACTCTACTAAATCTCTAATTGAAATTATAATTTAGAAAACACAACATTTATTAAAACTTCCAGCTCATTTTTGTCATTCTTTTTGCAGTAGCAAATTGATATAAAAATACTATGATTATCCTCTTAGTACTCTTCTGTGTTTCTCCTTAGATGTAGTGAGGATTAACTTAGCCTCATGACAACCATTAAAATACCAACCTATTGTTCCTTTGTAATTATGTCTTAACCAAGAGTGATGACCGGTGAAGTGCATAACCCTGAAAAGCCATGTTTCTAGAGAGAGTAAATGAAACACACAAGAAGTAGGAACTCTCTGTAGAACAATGATCTTTGAAGGTCTCTCAGGTTCATGTGGAATTTGTGGCAAAGTTTGAGGCAGTCACATTTCAGAGTTATTGCAGACTTGAACCATCAGTAGGAGTTTTGATTGCTTAGCAGATTCCTCAGTAAATAGTAGCACAGCTAAGACTCAGGTTTGCTAAAATATTTCCTGTCTCAACAGCTTGTCATGGGAGGGTGCCAGAGCGATGGAGTTCTTGCTCTCCCCACTCTCAGGCTATGTTTGGTGAAGGCTGCCTTTCTGTCAGATTTTCATGGCTCTGTTATGTCAACCTCTGTTTCCGTGGATCTAATAATCTGTGAAAGTTTCACTCTGTATTGTTCAGGGGAAACATGGCTGGGAATAAAAAGTGTCAATTTGATCAGATGTGGTAATTCTTTGATCCTGAAAATTGTCTGCTTTTCCCAAATGTGTAAGCTGGAGTAATGATTAAACAAACAAAAAAAAGGTGTTCAATGATTTAACTCTTCTTACTTGAGGCTGAAAGTAAATGCTTAGTTGCTGGATGGGTGGACTTCTAACTTTTAGGAAGTTGCCTAAAATTAAGAAATACATAAATTTTCTTTTATTTGAGGTAAGGAATAAGTTGTGACATAGAATGTGGTCTCTCTGGAAGAGAGCAGGGTACAGATTCCAAACTATTACATGTCAGTTCTTCCATCCTTGCAGCAATGTATTGTTGATGACGATAATACTCTAAAAACTCATTCTTCTTTTCTTCTCTCAAGATTCACAATCGATATGAAGGCAAAGACATTTCAAAGCACAAGCGAAACTTGGCTATAGCAGGTGGTGTAACCTTGTCTGTAATTGTTTCTCCAGTTGTAGCTGCAGTAACTGTAGGTAAGCAAATATTACTATTTTGTTTATTGGTAGCACCTTGCAACCAGAACTCTGTAAGCACTCATGAATAAAACAGCTGAGAAGTCCTATAGCTTCCTATAATAGGTGAAGGAACTGAGACAATGAGTAGTCTGAGGTTATATATTTATTGGGGCAGTATGGAGGATACAGTACTTCAGGAAATGCTGTGTTAAAATGAAGAATTAAAAATAATTTTTATCTTGCAAACTGACGTTTCCACATCGTCATATCTAGCTTTTAGAACTGAAGTATTTAAAGCTTTTTTTAAATGACTGATCAAGAAAAAACTGTTGCCACAGAGTCTATTCATATTTGAATAACTTCATGTCAAACTTTTCTCAACACAGAAGAAAAATACAGTCTCTTACGCATAACATGACAGTAGTTGACAAACTATTTGTTATGCTATGGGAGGCAGTTTGAATTCTATCACATTCTTTCTCATAGGAATTGTTGAGGATAGCATTTGAGGAAAATTTGGCTGTATGTGACAAAATACTGATCACTGTAAACAAACCTGGATTTTTTTGAAAGGAGTGGACTTGCCCAGGGCTGCCTTGCTTCTCCTTTGTTGCAGCACAGGCGTCTTTCCAGTTGCACAGTAAGCTGCCGTGGATAACTGATTCACGTTAAGAGCCACCATTTAGTTTTAAGCTGGATCAGTCCCCTGATCCGATTCATCATGCAGTTGTGTATTCAGTGTTCCCCCTTGTGCCAAAAGTAATGCTCAGAGAGGAATGAGTGGCCTTGGGAAGACAGGGCTGCTTTTAGCAAGTGATGGGTTAAATTGGCCGTGAAGCTGTGGCTCTAAACTGCTTGTTAACAGTGGTGGGCCACTGTGCAAATGCAGATGTGCTAGTCATAAAACTGTCTCTGGTGTCTGTCTGCATTGCATTGTTCTCATGTAGCTGTGGTGTCAGATCGCTGCTAAATAAGTAGTGGGACACAGTCTCATAGATGTATTACCTCATTCTTTCTAGCTGTTTCTTATTTCTCATCAGAGATAAAACTTGTCTTTTTAGGGAAAGAAGCTGGGTTTTATTTTGTGGAGTCCTTATTCTTACACCACTGCCATTAACACACAGCCTCCAGTCTCAGGGCATTATATGGCTTCCAAAATAATACCTTGAGAATATGGATTTCCTCCTTGAATGCTGAGGAATTTCTAGTGAAAGGGACTTCTTATAACCGAAACCCTTCTTTTAGGTTAGACGGAGGAGCCTTTGCGTTGGGCCTGCCTCTGTCCTGGCCTTTTCAGAATGTGCCAGCTTGCCGTTTTTCAGTCTACTGTTTTTCTGTACTTTCTGTGTACTTCCATCAGCAAAGCCATAGAATGGTTTAATTCATATGCCAAAGGAGTAACTTTCAGAGACCACTAGAAGTAGTGGGATGATGTGCATGTTTATCTGCATGTGCTTTAGCCCATAGTTCCTTTCAGTGGTTTCCTTGTATAATTAAACTTGTATAATTAAAATTTTAAAATTGAATCAGTGCGATGCAATAAATATGAAAGATCCCACAGTAATAATAATGTTAAGTCCTATTAAATTCATAGCAAAGCCCTGTCTGACTTCAGTGAATGCAAAATCAAGCCCCTTGTTAAATTAGTAGAGGTAGTAACATTTTTAGTTGAATAACATTTGAAATAGATCTCTGCTATTTCTGCTTCTCAAGTGGAACATTATTACAGTCCCCAATGGAGCTTATATGAACCTTTAAAGTATTTTCATTTTGTTTGTAAAAGATGTTATGGATGTACTGGAAGTAATAATTCATCAAGCATTAAGCTTTTTTGCCTGCCAGTGGTGATAGAGGACATTCTGCCTGCTGGAAGTCTTTCCTCTCACTTCACCTTAGTGATTTACCAATATTTCTTAATTTTGCTCCCTCCTGATTTCTTTCAAGTGTGAAATATTAAGTAACCATGGAAAATGAAATTGCTTTTATAAAAGACTCCAAAATATAAGTCACATTTAATGATAGACTGTGCTTTCCTCTGTAGGTATTGGTGTTCCTATTATGCTGGCTTACGTGTATGGAGTTGTTCCAATTTCCCTCTGCCGAAGTGGAGGCTGTGGTGTGTCAGCAGGCAATGGAAAAGGTGTCAGGATAGAATTTGATGATGAAAATGATATAAATGTTGGTGGAACAAATGCAGCTGTAGGTAAGAAAACTCTGATTCATTTTCTATAAATTTGGGCTTTGTGACTTAGATTTGATGGTATTAGATACTAGAGTATTTATTTGCAGAAGAGGTTCTATACAGTTAGGTCTACTTCCACTCATTGCTGGAAGACCAGCTCTCAGATGAGGATAGCTTCTCTGTGGTCGTGTTGTGCTGTGCTGTAATACAAGCATTAAAGCTTTCCTTGCCCATTTGAATCAAAGCATGACTCGACTAAGGTCTTTTCCGTAGGTAAAAGTTTTAAGATAAAATTAATGCTGCTTTTTCAGAATACTGGCTTGTGGAAGCTTGCTGGCTTCCATCTTTTTTATCTATAATAGGGGGAACTAAATGCTGATCTAGTGTTATTTTTATTTTAATTACATGGTAATATCCTTTGTGATAGGGTCTCTCTGTTTTCCTTTACTCCATGTTACCTGTCCTATCGATGTTTAACTAACTTTTTGGTATCTTCAGTATGTGATGTCAGGCATAACTGTTATAGCAACTTCAAGAAAGGTCTGTCTTTTTTTTTTTTTGACAAAGTTATCTTCTTGTCACAGTATGTTTTATAAATCCTTTTTCTCAGCATTAATTTCAGAAACTATTTCCATGGTCATGTTCTAGAAACTGCTAAGTTCTGCTTCCATAACTGACAAGCTGCCTTTATTTCTGTCTAGATACCACTTCAGTAGCAGAGGCACGTCATAACCCTAGCATAGGCGAAGGAAGCGTTGGAGGACTGACTGGCAGCTTGAGCGCAAGTGGTAGCCACATGGACAGAATAGGAGCCATTCGAGACAACCTAAGTGAAACCGCTAGTACCATGGCCCTGGCTGGGGCTAGTATAACAGGGAGTCTCTCAGGAAGTGCAATGGTTAACTGCTTTAACAGGTAAGAGACCTGTGTTCTACTGTACACTATCCTGCTCTACATGTAAGCAGAGGAAGTGGTATTACTAGGTTTGTGTTGTTTTGGTTTTGTTTTGTTTTTTTTTTTAATTGGTTCCTATTAAAAGGAACTGTTTCTGGGAGATAGAGACAATTCACCTCTGATTTCCAAGCGATTCTGCCAGACCACAATCCTCAAAGAAGAGTTTGAATTTTTTTCAGGGTGAGTGGGACCTGATATCTTGTTCCCCTGCTTCCCAGGAGAGCAGCCTCTGCCCAGGAGTCAGAGGGAGACACCTCATGTCTAACACAGTTGTGTTCTCTGGTGCGTCTCACCCCAAAGTCAGAACTGCTGACATGTTCAGTAGTCCACAAGTACTAAGCCTGTGCTTTGAGAACACCCGGTTGGAGTGTGGATTCAAATGGACTTAGGCAGGAGGGGAAGCAGCTGGGTACCTGGCCTTGATGAGGTGGCAACTTCTTGTCACATATGTGCTTAATGCCTCCTGTGAATTGGGGCCTTACTGTTTGTTGGCTATCCTGCATTCTGAAGAGAAAGGGAGTGTCTGGAAAGAATTGTTAACATCTAGGGTTCAGGATGGAACCTGCTCTTTAAATCAGGTGCTAACAGTGCTCATTTTCTTGAGTAATTTGGAAGTCCAGGCTATATAGAATAAGGAGGGCAGGATAACATCAAGAGTTTGTGTTTCAGGCTGTGACTGCTGAGTGAGGTATACCTATCCTCTTCTTTAAAGAGCTGAGAGTGGAAAACAAAACAAAAAAAACAACTTCCAGTTCACTGTCAGAATATAGATAAACAAGGCATTTGGAAAAAAGCTTATAATTTGATTTCTGGTTTATCTGCTCAGCCCAGCTTAAGATTGCTCATGTTTCTATTATTCCTGTTGCAGTTGATAACAATACAATATAAAGCAGAGCACAGAATACAGGTCTCTGCCTATTATTTGATTAGTAATAATTTTGCAGCTGGAGAAAGAGGGGAATTATAATGTCATAAACTTAGGTACCCTTCTGATTGGTTTTTTTTTTCCATTTTTAGAGTACAGTACACTATCTGCAAAAGAATTATAGCTAAGCCTGGAAGTTGTTCTTGTAAATCTCAGGGAGGAAAGAATCCAGAACCTCTGGTTAAGACACAACATTTTGCTTTGTTGGGAAATTAATCTGGTTTTGCTTTTGGGTGTTTTGTTTTGGTTTGTTTTTTTTATAATCAGAAAACAGTCATTTTTGACAGTGGGAAGAGAGAACCTGTTTCAGTAGTGTAAATATGCACATCTGGACTAGAGTAACTAATAAACTCTACTTACTACCGAATGGTGGAGAAACTCTACAAGGTGACGCTAATTTTCAAGTAGTGTGCTTTAACTGTAGCAGCAGTATATGCAACTCTTTTTTTTTTTTTTTTTTTTTTCTCTTTCTCTCCAAGACTGGAAGTACAAGCAGATGTGCAGAAAGAACGATACAGTCTGAGTGGAGAGTCTGGCACAGTTAGTTTGGGAACAGTTAGTGATAATGCCAGTACCAAAGCAATGGCAGGATCCATTCTGAATTCCTACATCCCTTTGGACAGGTAAGAGAAATGTGGTGAAAATAGAAGACTAATAAGCTTACTTATTAAAGGATATTCTAAGCATGCCTCAGCTGTTCTTATTTAATGATTACCCTTTGAAGCTGCAAATTTTGCTACAAATTGAATTACATGTGACTGCTTGTATTTGCCAAGCTTATTTCCAAAGAGGAACACCATTGCTGCAGCTCAGTAAAGTGTTTGATCTTTCAGACTTTGTGTTTTTCTTTGGGCTGTTTATTTGGTTAAGCACTTACCTTTTTCTAAATAAAGTTACATATAACTTTCTTTTGCTATTATCTTGGAAAACAGTAAGAGTTTGTTTTGCTGCGTTAGCTGTCTTGTCTTAGATGACCACTTACACTCACGGATTCTTTCTTGTTCTAGGGAAGGCAACAGTATGGAAGTGCAAGTGGATATTGAATCAAAGCCAGCCAAATTCAGACACAACAGTGGAAGCAGTAGCGTGGATGACGGCAGTGCTGCAGGTCGTAGTAATGCCGGTTGTTCGTCGGCCTGTTTGCCAGAAAGTAAATCGAGTGCCACCAAGTGGTCCAAAGAAACAACAGCAGGAAAAAAATGTAAAGGTAAGCTGAGAAAGAAGAGCAGCATGAAGATAAATGAGACAAGAGAGGACATGGATGCTCAGCTGTTGGAACAACAAAGCACAAACTCCAGTGAATTTGACTCTCCCTCTCTGAGCGATAGTATTCCATCTGTAGCAGATTCTCACTCGAGTCATTTTTCCGAGTTTAGTTGCTCAGATATGGAAAGTATGAAAACTTCCTGTAGCCATGGTTCCAGCGACTATCATACTCGCTTTACCACAGTCAGTGTTCTCCCAGAGGTGGAAAATGATCGCTTGGAAAACTCTCCGCAGCCCGGTGGAATCCCCGCTCCTTTTCCAACAGCCCCAAGCAGTGATGTTCCACAGCTGAGTTACATCGCTGAGGAAAGCAGTAATAATGGATCTTCGAAAGATGTAGATTTAGGTGTTGGTGAAACACTGAAAGAAACAAACAACAACCATTCACAACATGCTGTGGAATTAAGCACTGCTATTCAGACTGAAATTTAAGCCTATAAGTGCTGCAAAAATATATTTACCACTAAAGAACCCTGTCTGACAGCTGGTTGAATTACATGCGACTTCCGTAAGTTTCAGGTGACCAGCAGAAGCAAGGTTTTGATACAACTGCATTTTATATTATATACCTGTCTGATAAGGCAAAATAGTTCATATGGATCTTAGACCTGTGTGAAGAGACATGAAGGCTTTAACCAAGTGCATTACAGCAGTACAAATACGTCCATGTTTTGTATTTTTGCCACAACTTTGCTTGAAAGCATACACTTGGTGTATTTAGATAAAAATTGGTAAATTCTTAATATGTTAAATGCTGAAATGAATAATATGTCCTGCACTGTTCACTTGGAAAATATGGGGTTTGGGATAAAATGGGTGTTAGCTGAGCGTAATGACTTAAAACCATTCTTGTGTGAACTCTATTTAAGGGAAGCAGAAGTTTTGCAGAGACCTATACAAACATATTTCAACAGTGAATATTCGTAATGATAATTTTGTTTCATAACTGGACACACTATTTAGAATGCATGTAGAATGAACTGCATATCTTCGGATGGATGTAGCCTGTGTCAAAAGTGTTTGTATGTGTGTACACTTTGAGCGAGGTTATGGCATTTTACATAATTTGGAAACGGAAGAAATTGGTACTTAGTATGTAGTGGAATGGAGACATCACCTCGGAAGAACAGTGGGGTTACTTATTTATTCATGCAACCAACCATGCAGCAGATAAGGCTACTATATAGCGTATAAAAACTGTAAAATAACAATTCAGTGATTTATAAGCATTGTAGAAAAGCAGATGCAGTCACCTTTCATTAGGGGGGAAAACGGTGCCCCATCAATTCTTGGTGCCTTTGGAAAAGACTGGGTTTGAAGTGCCTGGTCGTTTGAGGATTTTACTGTAATGTTTTCCAGAATGTCCTCTGTGGCCACCTTGGATCACAAAAGAAAATTCTAGTGAATAAAATGACTGTGGTAGATAAATGTATAATAATAATAATGAAGTGTTAGCCTACCAAAGACTCACTCAGGCTTTAGTGGACATGACATCTCTTTGCAAGACATGCATATCTTCAGTCCCAGAATCAAAGTGCGGTGCAATGACTGCCCAAATGCAAAGATGGGTTCCAAATATGCTGGCTTTTTTCTTTTTCTTTTGCATATGGAAGATATACAGCTGAACACAAGCTGAAGTTGGCCAAAGCGCCTGCACTGTTAACATTTTTTTGGTATGTAATTCACTAAAATGAAAAGAAAATTGTGAATATCAGAATAACAGTTAACAATGTTCTGTCTTGTGTTTCATGTATTGCCATTATGGTGCTACTGGAAGCTTGGTTGGATAAAAAGAAATGCCATCAGCTGCAGTCCTCTTCCATGACTTATCCTCACCAGTTTCAGTAATATGCTTATAACACTAGTGCCAGTTATGCTATTTGATAAGGCTTGTTACAGTATTTGTATATTTGCAATTTGGTTTTGCTCAATAATATGCGTGTAAACTGCATATCTGAAATAAATGTCTAAATACTGACTTCTAGTGGTCCTTTGATTAGTGTGCTGATTAGCCATATCAAAATGTGTATGTTCCCAGATGGTGCTTTTTTCCTGTAAGGTGCTGGCTGCTATCATCTCATGTTGCCTTTAAACACTTTCACTTTGTTAGATGTGCTTTGTAAGCTGAATGCTCTGATACTTCGAAATACAGGATCTAAAGTTAGTTGCATTTTTGTGCAAGACTTCAACCTGATTTCTTGTCATCTTAAAGAAGATGCATTACAGAAGACAGCTGGATCTGCCTCGTCCCAAACCCATATGTAAGCTGTATTTATATCAGAGTGAATAACAAGAGGATAACTGTTACGCTGGGTCAACTCTAGAGCTACAATTAGAGCATTATTTATACTGTTTCCAATGGCAGGTGCTCAAAGAGAGAACAAGAAATAGGAGGAGTGAAACAGTGTACCCTAGAAATGGTAACAAGGCGTGCAGGCAGTTTTTGCCACGTCCTTGGGCTGAATAGGAAGCGAATGCAGACTTTATATTTTGTAGGGAGGTTAGTGTTAACAGTTCCTTTGTGTGCTTTGTTCCTGATTGGTTTTTGTTGTTTGTTTTTTTTTTTGCAGTCTGAATACTTTTAAAAAACACATTATTACTGAAGAGTAAATGTATTGAATTAGGATCAGCATTAATCGAATGAAGCATTTGCTGTCCTCATCTTAGAACGCCAGTTTGTGAATTCTGATGTAATTTTTCAGGCCTGTATAGAAATGTCTCTGTTAGTCATGAACTGAGGTGTTAACTGATTCTTTAGGCAGAGGCTGAAGAATGAAGTGGAGTAAAATGTGACTCGGTGCAGTGCAGCTGGTGAACATTCTTCTATTTCTAAACCTCTGAGTAAGTCAAATTTCTGTGCAGCCTCATATGACCACCTTCAATTAGTCATCTTAAGCCAGATGTTATTTGTTCCATGCCATACAGCAGAAGGTGAACCTCCTCTTTTGGCTTTTGTTTAGTTTTCAATCTGGTGTCTCATGCAATAGCAATAAAGTTATTGCTGATGTCTCAAGCTTTGAAAATGTGTGATTTGGCTTTATCCAGTACACCAATGAAATGACTAAAGCACATCAGTTTGTAGCAATGCAATCTAATGCTAACAGCAGGGAATCGGAAGGTGGAAGACCTATTTCTGTGAGGGCCTCAGTTTTGCTGTGCAGGAAATTAGAAATATGGGTAATCTTGTAGGTAAACTTTATTTTCGAGGGAGGTGATTCTCCCCCTCTACTCGGCTCTCGTGTGACCCCGCCTGGAGTACTGCATCCAGCTCTGGGGCCCCCAACAGAAGGAGGACATGGAGCTGTTGGAGCGAGTCCAGAGGAGGGCCATGAAGATGATCAGAGGGCTGGAGAACCTCTCCTATGAAGAGAGACTGAGAGAGTTGGGGCTGTTCAGCCTGGAGAAGAGAAGGCTCCAGGGAGACCTTAGAGCAGCCTTCCAGTACCTGAAGGGGGCCTACAGGAAAGCTGGAGGGGCTTTTTACAAGGGCATGAAGTGATAGGATGAGGGGGAATGGCTTTAAATGGAAAGAGATTAGATTAGATATTAGGAAGAAATTCTTTCCTGTGAGGGTGGTGAGACACTGGAACAGGTTGCCCAGAGAAGCTGTGGCTGCCCCCTCCCTGGCAGTGTTCAAGGCCAGGTTGGATGGGGCTTTGAGCAACCTGGTCTAGTGGAAGGTGTCCCTGCCCATGGCAGGGGAGTTGGAACTAGACGATCTTTAAGGCCCATTCCAGCCCAAACCATTCTATGATTTATCAAATGCTAGTGTTTTCAGTCACTCTGAAATCATCTTTGATAATTTTATATTCCACATTAAGAGGTAACTAATGCTGAAATACAGGTAAGTTTTTCTGTTCACTTTTGGATAAGTTCTTAGCAGAAAACTGTTTTGCTGATTCATTTTATAACATTTGTTGTTGTTGTTCAGAGGTAATATTTATTTCCTATGGAGCACCTGTTCCACCTGGATCTCACTTCTCTAAAAATTTCAAAAATATTTTGAAGGGAGCAAAATAACAACAGTGCAAACCCCTGTTCCCCAGCATGCTCTATTCCCTACCCACTAGCTGCCGCCTTTTCAGTGGTTACAGAAAGAAACTTGTTCTCTCTCCACTTGTGTTAATACCATGGGTGTGTATCCCTGAGCAAATGGGTCACTGCAAGGCTGGTTAGCTCCTCAGGCTATATTAATGCTGCTGTTTGCTGGGTTGGGGCTGGCCGGCTTATTGCCATTTTGGGACCACACTTCACTTGCCTGTTCCCGTCACCTGAATAACCAATGTTCTCCTTAAGCAGGTTTTTGTATTGGTGGTGGTCTTGGTGTGTTTGTGGGTTTGGCTTGTTGGTTGTGTGTGTGTGTGTTTTTTGTTTTTTTTTTTTAAATGTGGATGTTAATGCTGAGGGGTTGAGTGACAAGCCCAAGAGAGTAACACTACGCGGCGATTTGGGTCTCCCCCTCACAAAGCCAGGTATGCCATCTGAGATTCTCTGGTCCTCTTCTAAAAAAAAAAATGCTTTATTCTTAAAAGGATGTAAACCCCAACACCAATAAAACAAAGCTGATTTCCCCCCCTCTTTTGTCCACTCTTCTTTCTGGGCCCTTGTGTTTACATCGAAGCCATACAGAAAGCCACCTGCTACAGTGTTGAGGTGGACAGTGTCACGGATGAGTGTTTGGGTAAAAGTGTGACTTAAGAGAGTTTGATGGTGATTACTTACTACATGGAGGAAACGTACAGAGGGAAAATCGGGTTAGAATCGATTTAGAATGATTTACACAGGAACTGGAGATGCAAAATGTAAGGGAGACCCTTCTCTTGAGTCATGAGGTTCAGAATGGACCCCCTTGCTTTCTAAACTCAGGAGTCTAGGTGCGGCTGGATCCACTCCTAGTCCCAGACTTGGTCAACAGTTTATAGCTAAAGGATTACATGTGGTTATAGCTAAATGATTATATCAGATTATTTACATCGCTTTTAGCTAAGATTTCAAAGTTTCATCATGCTTACTCCCCATTCACTTACTTTCCATCTGGGCATCCACTGTTAGTTCACTCCGAAGTTCAGACCCTAGGTTGCACGAAGCAGACTCTCAGGCATCGGATTTTATAGAAATAAATAATTGAGTGGTACAGCAGCAGGGTCAGCTCGAGCTGGGTGCCTCGGGAGAGGGGCTGACCCAACCACAGCCATCCCTGGGCATTTATACCCTTACAGACTATTCACCCACCCCTCACACGATGGTTTGGTCCAGTAATAATAGTTGGGTGTGGAGTCTTCTTGTTCCTCATTGGATTCCTTCACTGTCTTCAGATAGGCTGTTATCTTGTCTAGTTGCAGCTGCTGTTGATGGCTGTAGCCTTGAAGCCTCTGTATCTTGTGATTTATGCCGGCTTGGGAGGCCCTGTTTTGACTAAGTAGGTAAGTCTTAAGTGGAAATCTACAGCTTGCAGGCTGAGGCTTCAGCCACTCTAGCTACTCATGCTAAGCAAGTAAAGCTAAGCAAACAGCATACTAAATCACACAACATTGTAACTCTAAGTGATTCATTCTATTGAAAGCTTACTTATTTAAGCTTATATCTCTTAACATTGAGAGGCGTCCCTGCCAAAGGGGAGAGTTGCCTGGCATGCAGTCCAGTTGCTGTCCAGGGAGGACTCAAATTGGGCTCATCCAGTGATCTGTTGTTGGTAAAAGGTCTCATTGCTTTGAGGAGGAGCCTTGTGAGGGGTCCTGGCTCAAGGGGAGGTCACCGCCATGCAGCCAGGCTGCCTAGCAGGGTGAGCTCAAAGAAGGCTCACTTAGGCTGCCATATTTATGAGATGGAGTGGTTGGCTCGTAGTCAAATCGCATGCAATGGGAGAGGTACGTGCGAGACTCCTTGTGCCCACAACTTATCGGTGCTTGCTGTGTCGCTCTGCTTCTTTGTGGGTTTCCTAGAGGAGTTCTTGGCCTGGCTGTGGCTCAGGCCTTTACTGCCTTTGGAGCTTGTACCCAGCTGTTGCTGATTTGGTTAAGGGGGGGGAAGCACATCCGTCATAGCCAGCCATAGTCTTACTTCTGACTGGCAGAGCAGCTCAACCTGGCAACCGAGCAGAAGAGATGCTGCTTATGGAGGGTAGAGGGAGATGAAAGAGTATGATAAATAAATGCTGAAGGCAGATTTTTTTTTTTTATAAGTAAGTTCTATATGTCTTTAGAAATTCTTCTGCCTTTACGTCAGGCCCCCTCAAATACTGTCTGAACCAGGTAGCCAATCTCAATGAAAGCTGAGCAAGGCAGGACCATCACCTGCAGGTACTGCTAGCCTGGTGGTAGTGTTTCAGATGAACAGCTCGTGTGCCAAACCTCTTTATTATTTTTTTTGCTCAGCTTCATGGACCATTTTTCTTACAGTTGAGAGTTGCTAACTTTTTTCTAAGAACTATATATGTGAGTATTTGACTTCATCTTTCAGCTATTACTAAATGTTTCAGTTTCTTCTTTATTCCCTTGTACTGAAAAATAAATCTTTAACTTCAGATGCTGAGGCTGAAAGTTCCCAGTTGAGACAGGTGTGAGGACCATCAGACAGAACAGATTTACAGACAATACAGCTGACCTGATACTTAGAGAATAGATGTAGTAAAGATTTAGTGCCTGTAACTTCAGGGGCCTGCTACCTGTAGTGCAGGGTGATCCCAATTACTGCATCAATTACTGTTCAATGACTTCTGTTTCAGAGGTTCCCTTGGGAGTGAGGCACATAATAAGGTGCTGGAGGAAATTTGGAGCTCTCCCAGTGAGGGGCTGGTGCCCAGGATCTGCTGGGAGCATATGCCCAGCATGGCAGCTGTTTCCAGGAAAGCAGGACTTCAAGAAAGTGTCTTCTCCCTTTGGGATCGTGGACTGGAATGAGCTTAAAAAATTTTAAAAACAAGGGCTGGGAATATACTGGAATATCGTTTGAGCTCAGTGTCAAGCTTTACTAGAGGGGCTGGCTACTAAAGTGTTCGGGGTAGGCTGGGGCGGGGGGGAAGGGGGGGGTTGTTTAAATAACCAGCCAAAACTTGTGGTCTGCTTTAAACTGAAGGGATCAGCCTCAATAGGGCTGAGTTCAAGCTTTCTAGCAAAACCTGCCCCTTTAATGCTATCAACTGAACAGCGACATGCTCAGGATCAGCTCTTTGCTTTAGCAGATGGGTGACTTTACAGCAAAGCGCTGGTTTTTCAAACCAGGAGATGTTTGGTGTTTAATCTCTTGCTGACTGCATATGACACAGGTGGGGTTCAAATCTCTGATTGCAGCTGGTGAGAGCTCCTGCCTGCCAGCTGGGTAAGGGCTCACTTGACTCGATGATCCCAGAGGTCTCTTCCAACCTGATTGATGCTGTGATTCTGTTGCTGCAGTTCTCCATTTAGAACTTCTTAACAAGGGGTAATTTTAGTTTCCTAATCTGCTGATCTGTCATTTTTACCTTAAACTGAGTTAACCTCTGTTTCACCTGACATTCAAGATGGAAGGTATTATCAGAAAAGGCATCATCTTCCTTGACTACTGGACTACTTTTAGGTTTCTAGTTTAATCGCTAAGGATTGATTAAAACTGTCCTAAAATTAACTGTGACACTGTATACCTATCGATGAAAACCCATTTGGCTATTTCCTCATGGATAAATGATTTGTCAAGAAGATTCCATTTAAAAAATCTCTTGTCTTTTAAAGCCTTTTTCTCTTTTTAATAATGTCTGATAGCCTCCTAAATTTACTAAATTATATTTTATTATGATTTACTGCTGCAAAGATTCTGATTTTTGTCTTCAGTGTCAAAACGAACTATACAGATGAGATACGAATGTTAGCAGCCAAGAGTGCTTCTTAGAAGATATCGAAAGAGCTTTTGTAATGTAGTGGCTTTTGACATTCACTTTTACTCAACTACAGTTTTCAAGCACCTGAGACTATTTTAAAATTACATAGCTGGGTTTTATGCTTTCTTTTAGCCAAATAACTTTTTCTTAATCCATGTGTTATTAATACAATCCTCCAAATTATTACTTATTGTTATTAAAAAGACTCTGAACTCTATTAAATGAAAATCAATATAAGTTTTCTAAGCTATGTCAGTAAGTTGCGCACATACAATGAATCTTCTTTGAAAATAGTAAACTACAGTGGAAAAAATCAAAATATTGACATCACTAACACACAAATTAATGAATGTGAATACCTTGCCACCATGATTGAAGAATGAAACTGACACTTTGTTGGTTAAGTAAAACGGGTTATGCATAGATTAGATGAGCTATAGATCTCTCTGGAACACATGACAATCTCATAAACCGAGGACATTTAAAAAGAAAAAAACAACGGTTGTACTGACAGTGCTCTAGGAATTAAAAGCCTCATTCTTGGCACTCTGCTTCGAGACAAAACTCACAATCCACATGTCAGAATTATAAGCCTAAAGAGTGCAGAACCAGAATCCATAATTGTACTTTTCAAGAAAAAACTTTATTTTTTAATTAATATACACCTGAGAAAAATTTCCATTAGAACAACATTCTTAATGATATTTCTGCAGTGCTAGTGAGTTTGATACACATTTATCTCACATGTGCAAAGAAGGCATCAGGGTATTTGAAAAATTTAAAAGCTTCATCTTGAAAAAAGGAGCTTTGTCAGAATCAAATATAAAACATAAGAACTGCCTGAAACAGGAAAAAAAAAATATACTGGTCCACAAAATGGTTTTACTTTTAGCCTTATGAATATGTCTGTAAACAGAAATAGCTGGTGTTTTAAATAATCAAAACTCAGAGTTAAATATTTTTATTGCTAAGTGCAGCCACTTCTTCTGTTTACCACTGTCACTTCAAAAGCCCTGCAAACCAGCAGTCCTCCCACACACACAGAAAAAAAATTCTCTGTGCACCAAAAATTACTCGCTTCTTAATAATTTTAAAAACATACCCATTTATTTAATAGTTAATTATTTTGATTCAAAGTGTTCCACGACAAGTTAATACATTATTCATTCACCTTTGCTGCTAAGCTCTACTGCACCAAAAATGTTTAAATCTGTTTTGTATAGACCAGGGATAGTGAAGAAACAGATGGCCTGTAGTAGTTTATCTGAAAAATATTAATACTTTTTGTAAACTCATTTTAGCAAAGCTATTGCTAACTGACCCGTTTAACTTGAAGACACTTCTTTATCACAAGAACATACAACTCACAAAATGATATGTGATGACTGTGTTATCTATCATACCATCAAGATATTTCACATTATATATATATAATGTAAAATATATTTTAATATCTATATAATTAACACAGTCTAAATAAATGCAGTATGCCAAATAACATGAACTCTGTTACTGAACACAAAGACATGCCTTAAATTCTAGAGATTAAAAATGTATACAACTACACCAAAAAAAAGAGCAGCAAGTTTTAAATGTGCATATGCAGTCAAAACAAAATAGAATTCAAAAAGTCCAGGTAAAGACTCTCTTCAACCCATGCAAGTCTGCACACTTCATACATCCATCTTACAAACATGAACTGCATGCATGCAAACAATAAATTTTAACTTCTTAAAGTTCATAAACCTTTTTAAGGCTCTCAAGATCTTCCAAAGAGTACTGATGATTCCAGTTTTCTGAAAGTAAGTCAAACAGTCGCTGAACCTGTTCTTTTTCATTTTTGCTAAGAAGGGCGAGCACCACCTGAAAAAATAGATTGGTTTTCAGTCAACCTGTGCTAATTATAAAACATAGTACTTGACAGAGATAAAACTATACACTGATTTTGTAAGATATGGAAATTTCCTTTAGGTTTCTGTTCAACTTAAGTACGAAGTCAGTCTAGGTTCTTACCTTAAATCTTTCTACTTTGCTCAAGTAGAAAAGATGCCGATATACAAGGCCAGGATCTTTTCCAACTACATAATAGTCCAATGACTGGATAAAAATCAGAAAGATTTCTCCTTCAAGTTTGTTACTTAGCAGCATTGGCAATTTTTTTGGATCAGTAATTGTTAAAAGATCTGCACAAGCAGCTTTATCCTTATTGGTATTCACCGCATTTATAATCTGACCAAAGTCGTAAGCATTAGACGGTTCAGAAATACGCAGTTTCTCAGAGGTCTTCAGTGGCACACTCTTTTGAACTCTTTCCTTAGAAGTAACATGATCAGTCACAACATCTTCTGATGTAGGAAACCGTCTCTCTTCCTGTTGATCAGATTCAGTCACCTTCACAAAAAAAATGGCAACGAATCATTTTAATGGGGGTAACCTGAAGCTTCATAAACCGTATGCATCAATAAACTTCATAAACTATATCCATCAATAAAGTCACTAAATTAAAGTTTGCACTTTACTCTTCATAAAAGAAAGGCATCCATGTTCCTTTATGTCCTACCTCCCCCCAGAATAGCACCTCTCTAATTCATCTTTAAAGGTTTGTAGTCAAAAGTGTGTATTTTACACGCCCTTTCACTGCTTGGCACTCCACTGTCGAAAGACAACTGAAGACCACTGGGAGAAAGCTAAGGAGGACTGTATACATATATTAAATGTGAAGCTGCAGAAGACAAGCAGAACTGAAGTTCAGTCACCAGACACCCATGCTTCACTTCCCTGCTGTGCCTTCAGAATAGTACAGGTACATGGCAGCTGTATCAGGTTACTGTTTGCAGTCTCGCTGCGGAAGGAAAAAGCTCAGCACGGTCTAACTGTCTGAGGACCCACTTAACTTCTCCAGAGTTTGCAGCCTGTACCGAGTTTCATCGATCAGTCACTTGAAAATTAACCATGGGGTCAACTACATTTGCTAAAATCCATTTCAAGCTATCAACAGTTGGGGAATTAGTATAAACTGACTAAATTCTCACTGAACATGGTCTCTTCAACAGATGCCAAGGTTTTGGGGAATCCTGAAGATACCGAACTACATAGTACAGTGTTGTGCTGTGAGCTAGATTAGTCTTTTTTGGAAAATACTGCATTGGGCTTATAGACAGTTTGTTCTATTTCTTCAACAATCCTTAGCATCAAGAGAGAAATCTTGACTGTCTTATATACAATTATAGCTTGATTATAATGGAATAATAATGATAAATCCCAGTTTCTAATCAAATTTTCTGTACTTTTCTTTGCAGTCTGCTTTCATAGAACTACCTTGCACGACAGCAGATAAGACAGGGAAGGCTCTGAGGGGGCAGCTGTAATGACGGTAGCGAACATAAATGCTTCCTGCCCCACCCCTGGAAAAATTACCACTGCCAGTAATGTAGTTGGCTGGTCTCTGAGCAATGCAGTCACTTCCCAAACCTCCTCCAAACATTCCCCAGGTCCCTTTGTTTGTCACAACTCAGAGCTTAACTAACACTATACCCGGCTTATGCTAGTTACATAAAATCCCATGAACTCGTGACAATGTGAAGAGTTTCAATAAAACAAGTTGTTTCTATATTAATAACTGTGGTTTCTATTATACCACCATTTTGAAATTACATTATCAAATTACAGTATCACTGTACAGACTGGTAACTATGTATTTTAACTATATATTTTAAAATTAAAAGGGAAAAAAACCCCATTCTTAAAGGACCAGCAAAGCTACAATCCACAAATGTCAGATGACTGAGAAAATCCTTTCATCGCCTAATTCTACCAAGAACGCTGCAAGGCTAACATTTTGATCCAGTATGTAACATTACATCACGTATTTCTTTTACAAGCTCCTACAGATATTTTACCCGTACTCTTGCTCTTTAAGGCAGGATTTTGTTCTTCAGGCCAGTAACTTTACTACTGGCACGAGAACAGCTGGCATGCCTGTGGACAATGAACCTTTGCCAGCACAGCCCCAGGAGCTTCCTGAGAAGCACAGACTTTAAAAGCAAAACTGCTATTTGACAGCTGTAATCCGTAAAACAGGTTGCAAAGTCTAAGAAGTTTTTGTTTACAAGGAGCATATCCTCAAGTTTAGTGCCATCTAAACGTACTTTTTTCCATTTCTGCTGTGGTTCTGAATACACTTCAAAGCAGTTCAAGCTTTACTATAGAATGTAATGGACACTGAACACATCATATGCAAGAATCCTCCAATATGCCCTCAAAATAACATGAAAAACACAACCCCACCCACAAAAAATGTAGAGTTAAGTGCAAAACAAAGCTCTAATATTTTCCCTTCAAATGTGTGGATTCTGTACTGCCTGCTTTTAAAAATGAACAGGCATACCTCTTGTATGGTTATTTTCTTCCTTTGCTTTTGTTGACTGCCAGCTACAGCACTGCTGTCAAGGTTAAGCAGTTGGGTTACCTCCTCTAATTCCTTTTTTGCTTCCAGAACATTTGGATCTATTAGAAGTACTCTGTTGAAATCATCAACACTGGCTTGATAATTCTGTAAGTAGAAGGGAAAATAATTTTTTTCATAAGCACACCACTAGAAAAATAAATTTGAACTACCATACTGTCCTTTACAATTAAGAAAAATAAAAATGCTAGGATCTTGACATTAAGTAGACAAAAATAACCTAAATACTGACAGTGTAATTTCATTAGAGGGAAAAAGAGGAAACTGAGGATGAGTTTGAGTTAGTTTTGCGTCTAAATACTTCTGTATTAAATATGTAATATGAAATCATTCATTCTGAGAATCACAGAATCACAGAATCACAGAATGTTAGGGATTGGAAGGGACCTCGAAAGATCATCTAGTCCAATCCCCCTGCCGGAGCAGGATTGCCTAGACCATATCACACAGGAACGCGTCCAGGCGGGTTTTGAATGTCTCCAGAGAAGGAGACTCCACAACCTCTCTGGGCAGCCTGTTCCAGTGCTCGGTCACCCTCACCGTAAAGAAGTTTTTCCTCAAATTTAAGTGGAACCTCCTGTGCTCCAGCTTGCACCCATTGCCCCTTGTCCTGTCAAGGGATGTCACTGAGAAGAGCCTGGCTCCATCCTCTTGACACTTGCCCTTTACATATTTATAAACATTGATGAGGTCACCCCTCAGTCTCCTCTTCTCCAAGCTAAAGAGACCCAGCTCCCTCAGCCTCTCCTCATAAGGGAGATGTTCCACCCCCTTAATCATCTTCGTGGCTCTGCGCTGGACTCTCTCTAGCAGTTCCCTGTCCTTCTTGAACTGAGGGGCCCAGAACTGGAATTATTATTGATTATTGAAGATTGCTGCTTTTAAGCATGTTTGCTTACAGTGTAACACTTCCTCAAGATTAATATAATGTGAGTCCATCAACAGTTTGCATACTTGCTTTGCCAGTAAAAGACAGTTAAATTAAGCTTATATTAAAAATATACCTAATCTTCCTGGGCTTCAATCCAATAGACTACCTCTTACAATTTGAGAAGCGAAATTTTTGGTAATACTTGAGAAGATTGGGATTATGTTATGAACTCTGGGATAAACAGGATTAGAAGGACAAACACAGCAATAGAGTGGCATTAGGACACAGTTCCTAAATAATCACTCTTGTCATTTGTTTAATGTTTTTATTTCAAATTTTGACATTAGGAATTATGATTCTTTAGACTAAATTTTCTGGAGAGACAAAGTTAATAGCAACAATTCTGAGGAAGACTGGAATATCGCATAGAAAAATCAAGACACCTTGAGGGCTGGAGTATCAAAAATAAGGATGAAATGTAGCAGTGAAGACTAAAAGACCATCCAGACAGTAAAAGATCAACATAATTTGTGTGAGGAGCCTAATATTTCTTCTGTTCCCAAGCAGTATCATAACGTTACTGTAAGCCATTCATATTATCATGAAAAAAATCCTCATGTACCAGCTGACGTATTTCCTCAGCATCTCAACTGTAGTAAAAGCACTAGTGTACAAGTCACTCATATTCTCTTTCCTACATGGAATATTTTGTTACTGATGACCAGAATTCAAAGTGCAGAGACTTTGCAGTAAGTCTGTAAATAAGTGAACTGAAGTCTGCTGTATATTGGAAGAAGAGTAAGAGAACTGGAATTATTTAGCCCTAGCAAATTAATGCAGAAAGGGGGCAGATAGCTTTCATCAGAAAACAGCTACTAATTAAGCTAAATTATTTGAATTACAGATGTGAGGATTCACAACTACAGAGGAATGAGATTCTGGAACAGACTTCTGAAAACAATCAATCACAAGGGTCAGCAAACAACCAACCCTCCTGGATTTAAAATTGCAGCCTGCCAGACTCAACAAAAATCGTACAAAATAGCTGTACCCAAAGCAGAAGACTGGACTATCACCTGCAGGAGATGCAGTCCGGGGTCCTGTGTCCTGTGTGATAGACCTAATTCATCACACAAGCATGATTTTTTCTTGATCTTCCCTTAACTACATCTCAATAAAACTACTAAAAAACCCCTTTCTTAGTATATTAAATTCCACTGCAGCTTTTGTGGTTAAATATCTGGATATTTACATACAAATAACACTTCCCAGCTTAGTTAGGTCTTTGCCAAACTACGTGCTTTTAGCTCTTAAAATTTTTCGTTACAGAGCCATTTGTCAACCTCAAATTACTTGTTGCTTTCTCTGGTTTTATGAATCACTCACATCCCTGGAATTAGAAATAATGAAGGCATTAAGTCCAACCACAACAAAACATTTTGGGAGGCCCCAGCTCAGACTGTTCTGAAGGCATCCATGAACAGTGTGTTTCAGGTTATGCCTTCAATAATACAAAAATATCATTTTTTTTCTAGGATATTCAAAAATGCAGAAGTTATTTCTCCAATTCTTGACATTCTTCACTAGTATGTAATTCCCTTTTTTTGACTAGCAGAATCACTATATACCTTTGCTCATATTTATACTAATTTTTTATCAACTTCAACAACATAAGGTTACAGATTGTTAATATCAGGTAGCTTGGTATAGTTACAGAAAAGATTTTACACAAAATTAAGACTTTTCACATTCTTTGAAAATTAATGAAAGCAAACTTTCAAAGTTTCATAGCTACTGTAACAGAGGAACAAATTTATCACAAACAAAAGATCCCATGGTTCCTACGACTTGCATTTGGAATTATAACATGGGATGAGAATAGACTAGTACACTGCTAAGCACAAACAGCTTGTCCTCAGGTGATCTGTAAGCTGAGAGACAATCAGGTAATTTTTTTGTTACAGCATCAAACATAATGGAGGTCTGAGGTAAGTGTTCATTTGATGGACACTGCTGGAACTCCGTGGACGCTTGGAGTGATCACCTCCAGTTATAAATAGCAACATGGCAGAAAGCACTTAAGATGCTTGTTTAAAGACACTTGTAAAATTTAATACAAAGTAGATGATGACAGCTGCCATCACAAGCCAAGAGAAGTGAGAAGCTGATAATTCAATACCAGTTAAGAGCTGACAGGTAGGGTAAAGATTGCTATGAAAGAATTATGAAGTGTAGAGGCTAACTAACATCACTGAAGAAGGGAAACCAACAGAGGGATGGACAAAAGGAACGACATGGTTCAAGTGATGGAACACGAGATTTGATTGATATGACAAGCATTCAAATATGAGCTGAAGCCAAAAGACACAGCTTGAGATTTTAGTTCAGACAGATGACGACAGACTTGGAGAGAATCCATGTGACATCAGCAAAGATATAGCAACAGACGGGTATACCCAGAAGAATATTAGAACATTAGAAACTTGCTTAACCAGTCTCCAGTCGAACCTCATTTATTCCAATATTCTTGTATTTTCTCAAATTATTACAAGTCAACATGCAGGTTTTTATGTTGCAAAAATATTTATGTAATATTTTATGCATGCCTAATGCTCTACAAAGTAATAAATCATCAGCACTGCATACTTTGTTTCTATTTACCCATCAACTGCAACTACCTGATTGCCTTTGAAGAGGATAAGCAAGTTTAGAAGTGCTTAAGAATACCTGCCATGTTCTTTTTCCTCACCTGTAATCCTTTGTACGCTAGTGCTCTTCTATAAAAAGCTTTAATATTAGAATCTTCTATCTGAAGAACATGATCACAATCCTGCTTAGCCTCTTCATATTTATACAGTTTCAAGTAACAGAGAGCTCTAACACAGAAAAACAGAATACACTGCAATATAAGTCAATTCTACAGTGCTGTAGTGCCAACAGTATCTGACTCATAAATGTTAATTACAATACTTCACACAATTCAGTCTCAATGTGGTATTTTTTAAAGTACATGAAAACCAGTAAGTATTAATAACATCACTGGAAGGATTTAGAGAAGGCCAATTCCTGCAATAAAAGTCAAAATTCAAGCATGACTAATGCTTGAAGTTAGGCAGATATGTAAGTATTCTAAACGCAGAGCCTATGTTAGTATGATATGACAGTATAGTAGTGGGTATAGTATGGACTTTACACAGCCATTCTGGGCAAATAATGCTCTAGATTAAATAAGCAATACTGCTTTCTGCACCTAATTATTACTTGGAAGTCTCCTGTTCAAGTACTGGCCTAATCAAATCCTTCTTAGTTTGTGAAAGCTGATAAGATTACAGCATAAAGAATTATGCTGCAGAATTAGGTCAATCTTTAAAATAATTCTGTTGTATGACCGTGTTCCTAGTTCTATTTTCTCAAAATGTACCTTTTCTCTGAACTATTACTCTTCATAGTTGAGATACTGCTACTGCACGTTAGTTTTTAATTAAAATCACACCAGTATTCTCAAAGAATGCTGCAAAATGCTATGCTAATTATAACTTTTAGTATTGCTTACTCTATTTATATAAAGATTTTAAGATATATATCAGTGACATTAATACTTGCTCCCCTTGGAAAATAATGCAGTTTAACAAAAAATCAATTTTGTTACTAGAAACACCCGTCAAGTAGGAAAAAAGTCCCTTTTTTACAACAGTGACTAAAGAGATGCAAATCTCTATTTGCAGTGAGAAAATATAACTATTGCTATCCCACAAAGTGGGGTTAGATTTTTGGATTTTTACCTGTTAGTGTAGACTGTACATTCCTCGGTATTTAACTTCATGCATTCGCTGTATTTATTTACAGCTTCTTCATATTTACCCTTTTTTACAAAATCATTCCCTTCATTTTTTAATGTCTTGAACTTCTCCTCAGCTTTCTCACCTACATTACAAAAGGATCACAGTGTTACATAAGAAGGTCAGTTCATTAAGGGTAGCTGAATAATCTACCCAGACTAAGAATAAAAGCCTGGCAACCGGAGTATCTTTATCAGTCTGCACATTGCCATTTCTGTCCCAGATCTTCCTGCTGCTCTAAGAAAGGCATAAACTACCATATCTACATTTGGCACAACACATACTTCCCCATGCAACAGGGTAACTATCTTGCTGAAAATAATGGGAATGCAACAGACAGCTCTACACTTTCACCTCCCTTCTGTCTACACCTTCTGTGTGGTAGAGAGGTACTATGTATCTATCCCCACCAAGATACCAGTTTTACTTACAATGGTGGAGATTTAATCAGCAGGATTAAAGGCCTTCTAGATCTCCACCATCACACCAAGGTGGCCAGAATTTGATCTAATATTCTTTCTGCAAGCAACTCTCTCTCACAATTACTCTGCTAAACTGACAATGACAAACAAATCATCACATCAGTAAGGGTTAGTGACACATCAGTAATATTCTGTTAGTAACTATTTATAACAGATGCTTTGAGGAACCTGAAAACACCAAACTATACTTTTTTTTTTAATTCATATTTGTTCTTCTGTAATTGTCTTTCCTTCCAAACTCCACATCATTTGTTGCGTATGCTTCTGGGTTAGACTACAATTTTTAGCTATGTTTTCAGGGGAAAACCAATGTAGTTTCATGTCTCTGTTGTGAGCAAACAATAATTAGTAACATATAGCTCTAAGTAAATCGTAACAGAAAAATCTACTTTTTGTACCTTGCTAAAGCATATGAACCCCTTGCCAAGCTTCAGGTTTTAAACACTGTAGATAACCAGACCATTTTAACCAATAATTAAACTCAGTCAGTTCTTTTATAAAAACATGGCAGTCTCCTATGCCAGAAAACTACATGTGGACTTGTGGAAAAAATCAAGTAACGACATGAAACCAGAACAGACATGCAAGAAATACAATTAAATTATAACTCAATTTAAAAGACACAAAAAACCCCAGACAATTGTTGCAAAAAAGTGTCAGCTAACAGTAAGGTTTAACTACTGACTGAACATTATTGCTGGCACGCTTCTGGCACTAGCTATCAAGGTCCCACTGATTTAGTACAGGCCTAAGAAGGCAACCACAAACTTAGAGCCAGCCTTCAGTGAAGAAAATGGCTACAGAGTCTTAATTTAATATTTCTAAAAACAAAGCCTAACCAAAGCCCACTGCATTTGAAATAGATTGAGACGTGTTTTGTATCAAAATGCCACAGAGCACACTTCATGAAGACTGTGACGGCCAGTTTTGTTCGGTTTCATAATAGGCTAAACACAATCACTAGTGTTCTCAGGAGCTGCTTATCTCTGTACTTTTCACTACGATGATCTTCAAGTTCTCTCTCTAACAGAGTTACACAAGATTATATGATCCAAATTTACTACTTAAAAGGTTTAGAATAAATAGGTTGGTTATACGATGAAATAAACACCCTTAATAACAGAAAAAGCCTGGAGTACAATCAGTACAACAAAAAGCACTTTTCAGGCTAAGCATTTATGTTTAACAGCAACAACTGTGCAAAGTATCAGTTTTCTCTTATTTTAAAAAAAGAAAAGTTAAACCCAATTGCTGCCCAGTCCTTAAGAGTGATGAATCAGTAATGACATGCACTGACAACTGTAATGAAAATACTTAAGTCACTGGACATTTTAAAAAGTAGAGAAAAATTTTTATCAATTTAACTGAGCTTAAATTATACATCAACATGCCTCGTTTCTTAAATGAAGAACAATTTTCTGTAGCATTACTGCAGTTTAGTATGCACTATTATTCAAATCATATATAAACCATACTATTACAAGTTTCTAGAACCATGCCTTATTCTCAAGAAAAATGTCTAATTCTCATAAATGCACGTATTTCTAAGTTGTCTGTTGTTTCTCATCAGGCACAAATAAAGTTAATGCTATCTGAAAGATCATCTTTAAAGTCATTAAATCTCTAGTGCCTGTGATCGGTACCTCCCTGCTCCCAACCCCTGGTCTGTCCCCTTAGTGTTGGGTGACAAGTGCCCAAGAGCGCAGATTATTTGAGGCCATGCACTATTGCAGTAGTGCATTATGGACAGATAACCCTACCACTGCTACATATTTTGCCAGCAACCCAGTTATGCATTGCAGCCTCCCCTGTGTTAATCAAAGTGAGATTGTCTTCAGCACTACTTTTCTTTATATTGAATAAACTCAAAAGGGAACCAATTAATAGTCAAGTAAGAGTAAAAAAGTGATACAGTTAAGGCCTTCACAAAAAGAACGTTTAATGTCAATAAAAACTGAAGCCAAAAGGTTTCTCCACCTGATTTACTGGAGGAAAAAAATGGAAACTGCAATAAAGGGAAAAAAATCAGGAGAAAGAAAGTGTCCTAAAGGAGTTAAGTACTCAGTGCTTATGTGTAAACAAGTCCAGAACTAACATCTTTGAAAGGTGACTACTAAATAGCTACTGTCAAAGTTAGAATCCGTCGTGGAAAAAAAAATTATCATCAGAAGTGTTCTTCTATAGCCCATTTCACTAACTGCTGGCCACCTAGACGTCTACCGTTTCTGTTCTGAAGAGCTGAGCAATGCTTTCACGAACAATTAAATGACAGCCACAGACTATGGAGCTGGTTAAGTTATTGAGGTTGGGTGTTTGGGTGGTGTTTTTTTGGGGGAAAACTGTGTTATAACTGTTGTCTGATGTCAGGGAAACCACCAATACCTGTGATAGGACTCAATATACTGCTGATGAGTGTTTGTGCCATATTTTATTTCACATAACTTCAGAAATTACATGCTGCAAACTACATCACTTGGCTTAAAAAAAATTTATCACAGCCGTGGCTCCATAAAGCGCATTAAACCAAATCATGTAAATGACCATCATCTGACTTGACTTTTCACAAAGGTCTCTGATAAATATCTTCTGAAGCAGTTTCTTTGACATTGTTAAATCGTATTCCATTTTTCAATTAAAATTATTTTCTTTTTTATATATATATTTGCATTAGCTATACATACGATTCATCTGCAACTGTTCTTCATTGTTGGTATCTGTAGTACTTCTTGGCTTATTCTCTGAAGTAAAGTTTCCTCCATCCCACCTGTGTAGCTGAGCAATAACTGGGACAACTGGAATTGGTGGCAGTTTCTCCCTCCAGCTGGGACCATCCTGATCTATTAAAGTCTTTGTTATTCTGAAAGACAAAAGCCCCACCAACATGACATTTCATATATTTAACTCACGCTTCAATTACTTACACCCAAATTAAATAATGCAATGTTCCAATTTTTCAAAAAACAACTGAAGAATTATCCTTAAGACTAATTCAAAAAAAGATCAGTGCAGAAGTCAACAGTATTGCAACTATTTAAGATTCAGACTTTTTCCACTTTTTAGAGTATTTATGCTAGCATTTAGATGACAGGAAGCTGACTTCAGTATGATCTGTAAATATTTAAGCAAATGACTGATTTTGCAACTAAGCTCTAAATGCTGCGTACCACATGCAATAAAGAAATAGGAAAAAAAAATATGTATTTATTTTGTTTACTTTTCTCAGCTGTTCTCAGGTGTGATTTGTAACAAGTGTAGATTACAATATCCTCAGACAAAGTGTGGTACCTAAATTTGCCAATGTCAAATGAAACCTCTTACACAACAATTCTCTAAATAACCAATGCAGGTCACAAAGGAGGTATTAAGCTGCATTTTACAGAACAGTCAGAAATTTGTCAATCAATCATTCTTTATCCATATTTAAAAATGCAAAGAAAATATATAAAAACTGTTTAGTCTTTCCTAAACCAACACACATACTTATATCTACATATAAGTCAACTATTTCCGTACATGAGAGGTTCAATACAAAATCCATTCAAGTGGGAGTTTCCCATTGTTGTGATACATTTTGGAGAAAGACCAAAGTAAACATAAGGAGTAAAGCTATAAAAGACTTCATGGTTCCCTTATAATTTTTGTAGTGTTCTTAAAAAAAACAAACAAACATATATTAAACAATTATGAGAATGAGAATAATAGTGAGATAAACATCTTCTAATCTCAAAATGAGCTTAAGAGTCAAGTTCAACTGATGATAAGTCTAATGTCTACTTTAACAAAGGAAAATTCTGAACTGAGTAGCAAAGCAAGTCACATTGATACTATAGCAAACAAACCTGAAACTGGTATATTAGGTGCATTTCCATCTAACACAGGTGTAAAAAACATACTACATGAAGACACTTCAAAGAAAAAAAATTAAGAACCTTGAATGTGACATGAAGAATGAGACAGAACGAGCATATCAAGTTTTCTTGCTTAGTTTTGTTCTTTTAAAATATTTGAGTAAGAGCTATAAAACAAAAAAAGAGCCTCAGTATAATACTATGGCAACAGAGTCAGAGCACTCAGGACCAAATTCCTTTCCAATTAGGATCTGACAGAAAAACCAATACAAGAAGCAGCACCTGTTCTAATCTTCTTCATTGTAAAACAGAAATTACCAAAATATTTGAAAGAACATTATAGATTAAAAAGGCTGTTTGTAGAGCTATAAAATATGTGATTTTATGTATTACATAATGCTGCATGAAACATACCATTTCTTATATTTTTGAATTGAAAGTAAGTTTCTTCATACACAGAATATCACATTTCATAGTATTATCTAGTTGCTTTGTTTTCTTAGTAAACAAGACCAATATTTTTCTGTGTGTTAGCTGCATATGCCCTTCCAGGGGCTCTCCTCTACCTGTATCATTACTAAGCAGTATTTTATAGGACATACCAACAAAGCAGCTTGTCCAAATTCTGTTTTGTTCTAATTTTACTAAAACTTTAGGGTTTTTAATGACAGTCTGAATTCAATTGGTAAGAAAAATGTGGCACACCATGATAAATTAAACTACTCTTAAGATTTACTCAGGTTATTTCATTAGAGAACAAAACTGCACACTTCATATTAAAAAGCCAATTCATTATGTTTAGGTATTTCCCATAGAAAGTACAGAATAAAGTACAGTAAACCACGGTCCCATTGACTTCCTGTTTAATTTTTCTCCATTTATCACAATGGGCTTAAAAAGTTGGACAAAAAACCTGATCTAATTCATCAAAATCAACTGAAAGAATCCTGCAGTCTTTGATGATTGATCAACTTCTTGTAATATAATAATCTAAGTATAGTCTTTTGCAAAAATGCATACCTGTATGCCACAGTTAGTTTAAAAAGCACAGGCACCTCATGAAAAAGCTGGGACAAATACACTCATTCCCCAGCACCAACACCCCAACTTGACCCAACAATCTTGCAGTTCTGGAGTTTAACACAGATTTATTTGTACAGTACACTACTCATACAGGACTTTGTAATAAAAGCTCCCAAGCCATCTAACGAAATTTGCTAAATGGAGTTGAGACTACTGGAATGAAAATTCAATTTAGTCAATGGAAATGCATACAGATATTGCCCCACATTAGAGCTTCTGTATTTCTAACAGTGAAAAGCAAATAATAAAAACCCACTCCAAACACCAAATTAAAATACACCAAGTAGAAAATTCAAGGATGTTCCTACACAAAGCTAGGAAAATGACACTAATTAATAGCGTGCTTGAAATGCATTTTCCTGTGACTTGGCACACACCATTAAAAGAAACAGCCCTTTCAATTTATCTAAATATTCACCTCAGGATAACCAGTACAAGACAGAGTTCAACATCACCATGATAAACACTCAAATAATTGTTTATACTTGTTTTCAGTTGACTTTTCATAAAAATATGTACTTACATTCTTAATTATTTCATTTTGATTGCAAAATGATCAGGTAAAAGCTTTATATTAAAAATTCTGCTTCTTTTATGTGAGTTTATTAGAAATATCAGATTGAGCACCCGTTCGATTCTAAGATTTTTGGAAAGCCTGCTTAGTTAGGTAAGTACAGAAAGACAAGCCTCAACATGGTTTATCGAAACCACCCTCAGACACCAGTAGGATGATGAGTTTTTCCTGTCAGCTTCCTACAGCATCACCATCCAATTTCCCCCAAGAACTTAAAAACAAAGGAATCTTCCAATAAAAGCAGGTTGTTAAGACCTGAAATTCCCAATATAAAAAAAATTTAAATTACATTTTGTGGTTGTCCCTTTAAGTTAAAAGGCAGTAGAGTAACTATCATATTTTGTTAAAATTCATTTTTAGAAAGGTCTGTTACTTTGGAAATGAAAATGAATACTTTGGTAAACAATTTCCATTTAATTCATAAATGATAAAATATTACAAAATAAATTACAGTACAAGTTCAATTACGCGGTCTAGGAGGTCTATGCTTTAGAAACGAAGATTTGCAAGCAAAAATTAATTACCAGCAGAAGAGAAGAAGGAAGAAGCAGCTGAAATAAGGTGATGGGTTGCCAGGGAGGAAAGAGTAATGAGCAGTGAAGCTAAAAACATAAGGAAGGCCTAGAGAGGAGAAAAGGAAGAGTGTTAAGGAAAAAAAAGGAAATAAGCTTATTACTAAGCAAGTTACAAGTCAAGGAGAAATCTGAAAAGAGTATCTGCAGATAAGAAAGCCAGTAAGATTAAAAAAAAAGTATAATAATCACACAAATACCAGGACGAGCAATTTCACCAATCCAAGTGCTCCATTATCAGCGTAGATACAGGAGATCAGTAACAATTTGTTGTGTTATCAAAAATAAGACCTCTAAGAGGAGATGATAAAGTGTCATAACGTCCCTTGGTCACCTCTGGACAAATAAGCAGAATTTAAAGATATTATGGACTTTTTAACGAAGTGATAATGTGAGTGCTCATGGCCTTGCCTTAAAAAGAAAAAAAGGTACTAGATTCCATTGTTAAAAGTCGCATGCATGTGGGTTCCTGCTCAATGATCAATGGCTGTTCTGCTTTCATAAATACTTTTTTTGCCCATTAAAAAAAAAAAAAAGGAAAGAAAAAGGGAACAGAAAATCCTATCATTCACACACTTAGGTACTTATTATATGTTAATGAGAACACAATTACAATAGAGTATATATAATAGTGTACTAATTTTACACTATTATAATTATAGAAAATGAGATGTCTCTCTTGGCAGCAAGACTTCATGTCGGAAGTATTAAGTTAAAAGTAAAATTCAATTATATTTTTTACACCTCTAAGCTTTGCAGCAAGCTACTTCAGTGTTTGCACAACTGCAGCATACTGAAGGATTCACACTTAACATAAATCTCCAACTGCCACAGGAAAAGTGCTAATATGAAAAGGAAACAGGAATGTCAGAGAAAAGGTATGGACCTTAAAGTATTACTTTACATGGTACCAAAAACAAGTTAGGAAAGAGAACAAGTTGAAGTACCAGTAAAAAAAAGCCTTTAAAATACTGCATTTTTAAAACTGAAAGTGACCTACTGCTGGCAGAGGAAAACTGCAAAGCTATGGGAAAACAACTAAATGAAATAGTCAGTCCTCTAGTTATAATGCACTAGTTGTGACGACTCTGCCTCTGAGGGATACAGAACAGAGGGAGCATGTAAAACAAACAAAACTGTATTCTATTTTTCTATTTGGACTGATATGAGTAGAAAATTTGTAAGTGGAGTTACCTATTAGCACTATCATTTGCTGCTTGGATGCTGCTGTCTATTTGTAGGACTGTTTTATAATCAATGTATGCCTGTTGATACCGCTCCATAGACTCATTTGCCATTGCTCGTCGTAGAAGAGGCTTAAGGGAAAATGGATGAAGCTCCAGAGCTCTGGAGAAAACAAAAGAAAAATGCAGGATTGAAACAGCATACCTGAAATAATATTAATAAAACTATTTTATTATATATACAACTATAAGTAACAACTTTGTGATTTCAGATGGGCCTTACAGTAACATAACCAATGAAAATGGGACGAAGTGGTTTATATTAATACCCTAAATGACATGCAGTTATGGAATTGTTAGTGCTTTTACTACAACTTACTCTACTCAAATTTCTGTCTTCCATCTGGAAAACTACTTTCATCACCAAGAAAAGATTAATGTAATGGCAGCTGTTTAAGAGCAAAAGCTATTTTTCTTAAGTCACACCTAGATTTATGTGGATTTCAAGTATATGGTGCTTTTGCCTATATGATTTTCAGCTCTTCTTCCTTACATGGACATATGCACATAAAAAATACATTTAGTAAGACATGAACATACACCTGTGTTTTTTTGGCTTTTAGGTTTTTGTCTGTTTATTCTTCTGATTGTGTGCCTGGTCAACACTGAGCTCAACCCCTGTCACTGTGCAACCAGAACTCCTTCCAAACACTATGCACTGTTCCAGCAATATGAAGAAGCAGTCCACAAAGGCTGTATTTATTGAAGACTACCTTTTATAAAGCAATGATTCTTGCTAAAGAGAAAAAGAGACAAACTTTGAAATACTGAAATTAAGATGAGTCTAGCCAATTAGATTTCATGGAATTATAAAGTAATTCAGGCTGAGACGTCCCCAGTCCAACCTTCTGTACATGTAGGGTCAGCTCTGAAATCAGACAAGGTTGCTGAGGGCTTTATCCAGTTGGGGTTTGAAACCCTCAAAAGGAATCTCTGCACAGCATCTCTCGACAACCTGTTGCTGTGTCCCCCACTGCTCACGGGGAAAAGGTTTCTCTTCATACGCAGCCCAAACCTTGTGTGGGTCAGTTTTTGCCTGTTGTCTCTTGTCCTCCCACAATGCACTTCCAGAAAGAGCCAGGATCCATCCTCTGGATAATCTCCTCATAGGTACTGGCAGGCTGCTGTTTGGACCCCTGGAATCCATTCTTCCCTAAGCTGAACAAACCCAGCTCTCCTCTCCAGGCAAGTGCTCCAGAGTTCGCAACCACCTCAGTGCCACTTCACTGAACTCACTCCAGTTGATCACTACCTTTCCTGTACTGGGGAAGCCGAAAACCAACACAGTTATCCTAGATGCTGTCTAACAAGTGCTGAGTACAAGGGGATAATCACTTCCCTCAATCCACTGGCTGTGGTGCTGTTTATACAGCCCAGTAGGCTGTTGGCTTTCTTTGCTGTAAATTGGCTTTGCACCATTACTCCTCCTAAAGCTAGAGAAACAATGATTCCTACAATAAACGTTTCCAATTTCCATTTCGTAAATATTTCCAACATTCCGTTTCTCTTTATGCTGCTGAATGCATTTGAAAAAATGCAACAGTACACAACACCATAGCCCTTACAAAACCTCTGCAAAAATGCTTGACATTCTGTAACTTAGAAGAAGAATAATGCAATTTCAGGTTCCTAACATCAAGAATGAAGAAAAAAACAACCACATATCAATTCAGGGGAAGACGACACTGCTTGAAGAATAGCATCACTGGGAATGGAAAACTACACTTCCAAGGTAGAATACAAATATAATACAGCCAGGCACCAAACCACACCACAGTACTAAATAAAATAACATTAGTGCGTAGGAGCCCTATTTCACTCTCTGTAACCAGAATCAAAGGCACTCCAAATCAAGAGTCTTGAGACAAAGAGAGATCCAACAGACCGTTTTTGATACACTTCAAGGCCTAAATAGCTAAATCTTAATAAAAGATAAATGTTCAATACTTATTTTTATATCACGAATATAAGCACTACACCATTTTTTACTTTGAAATCGAGTAGCCTATTCATAGATCATCCTTTAAGTTGTGTTGCCTAGAGAAGATTTAATTGACATTACCTAATTCATGTGTGCTTGTAGTTTTGCTGTTCTGCTTCCCAATCTCTAAATTATTTCTACCTCTGTTGTGTTCACTAAGCATCATGGGCCCTTGTGTATCCAGCAAATAAGCACAGCATTAAAGACTCTATCATTAAGTAGTAAGAAAATAAGCTTCCAATTGGTAAGAATACAAAAATCCAAACCTTTGTATTACTGATTTCAGTTGAAGTCTTACATACTTCAAACCTCCTGAATAGGAAAATATGATGGCTTTAAGTATGCCACCTTGTTTTATCAGCCAGCTGTCAATGGTCCTGCATCTATTTTAACAAATTATTGTTAACAAGTCAATTTTTTTCAGATGACATTTTCAGAAAAACTTTTCTGTCATGTAGAATATATACAGTAAGTCAAATATTTAGTTCATGCAAATTTACATGTGTATTTTATTTTTTTTTAACAGTTGGGTTGTGCTGTAAAAAAAACAACTGATTAATTAATATGATTTCTAACTGTCTTAGAATCGTTTTTTGTACCTTAAGCTTCAGTCGTACTAAATCTATCTATGAAAATATAAAAAAAAAGACATCTAAAAATACAGTAATAATTTAGTGGAAGGCAGTGTTTGGAAGTTATTGAAGGTGTCTGATCCTCTCTAACTCCTGTATCCTTAAAAGCCACAATAAGCAGAAAGGGTGTTAGCTCAATTCCTGAACAGCTGTAATTACTGTTTATAAGTACGCCAAGTATATATTTAAACAAAACAACAAACCAAACACAGAGAACACACACATATACTCCATACACATGCTTGAAAGCAATTTCCAACACTGGCTTAACAAAGCTCTTACATATAAGTTACTAGAGAGCATCATTGAAGCCTGGTTTTATATAAAAAATTTTAATCCTACTATGCATTTCTGTGTAGACAAGAAGCCTAACAACTGCCCTCACACAGTAAGACAGTAAGTTAAAAGTTACTCCTTCCCTAAGTTCCATGTGATTGTTTACATAACTGACAGAGAGATCTGTCATTTAGACAGGGAATCAGACTTTATTGAAGGTTGTTCTAAGTCAAACTGCAATAACAATGTATCAGTTAAAATGTTTAATCATCATGAGGAATGTTGTTGCTCTACATGGGAGGTTGCAATTTACCTGTTACAATCCTGAATGCAGTCACTGCAGTTGCCTTCTTTGAGGTAACACGCTGCTCTGTTTGAGTACAAGATACTTAAATCATCTGGACTTTGTTCTCCTAAAAGAAGTTAAAATTAAAATCGAAGAGCATTACTAAAATGACATTCAAGAATTAAAGACTTGCATACTGTAAGCTGCACTGCAGCGATGCAGTTTGCTGACAATGCAAAGCTGTAAGGAGCTTTCCTTTATCATGTCACCTAGAATATGTAATCATCATTCAAACACATAAATAAAAGCAAACAGCTCTGCCCCAAGGAAGCTAAAAGATTATTTCACTCATCTTTCTATATTTTGTATTATGTGAATTATCCTCTACTGACAACGACAAAGACTTTACTGCACAGTAACTCCTGCCAAAAATCCAGGGATATGCTAGGTTAGTTCGTTTGCAGTTCCCTTAAATAACGTAAAAACCAATCCTAATGGCACTCACCTAGACCGATGACACATTCAATTGCTTCCGAGTATTTGAGCACAGCTTCTCCAAACTGTCCACTCTTAAATAACTCGTTTCCTTCACTTTTTAGTTTTGCTGCAGCAGGAGGAAGTGAAGTAGAACTGCCGCCACCAGCCGACTGAGACCCTGCTCCCTGCGATGTGGAGATCTGCTCAGCTTCAGGGCTTTCACTCTTTTGATCACTGTGTAAATAACCATTAACTTCACCTTCATGGTCTGATAAATGCTTTTGTGTTTTTTTCTCTGATGTGCCTTTTTTTAATCCGCTCTCAGTGGCTTCCTTCTGCTTCTGTGTCTCTCTGTCTTCCGCCTTACTGCCACCTCCTTTGCTATGAAACTTTCTCTGCGCGTTCCCCATCGCAGCCTCCTCAGTAGCCGCCTCTTCTCTCACTGGCACGCCAATTTCTACAAGGAAGTTAATAAGCTGAGTTAGAGCTTGCATCATCAGAAGAAACTATCATCCTGGCAAAAGAGGGGTGTACAGCCTAAGAACGCGGTACCAAATCCTCCGGGTATCTTAATGTTACGAAGATTTATTTGCCTCAGAAAACACTTCCAAGAACACAGAAAAATTCCTACTTAGACGTAACTTGCAATTATTACTGAGAACCTGTTACTGTGAAATCTCATTCCTCCTTGCTGGGCACATTGTGAACCCCTGTTCTGCAGTGTCAGAATGGTACAGAGTTCACCTTGAAATTAACTCCTTAAATACTGGCTATGACAATACTGATACTTCAATTTTCCATGACCAAATCGAAATGCTTGCATGTCAAAGTTAGAACACACAGCTAACAAACCAGTCATGTTGCACTCTTCAAAACTCTCCTCGAATATAACAGAATAGGAAGGATAAAAGCTTATAAATCATACTCAAAAAGGCTTTATTTAAACATAATGTCAAAAAGACTTTCATAGAGACTTCTGATCGTTTAACTTTCACTATTATTTATTACTAATTTAATTAGAAAAAATCATATAATAAGGGTATCAGATATTTTATATATATATATATATATATATATATATATATAGTCCTTATTCACCTGAATTCCTAAGAGATTACCACCACAGTATTCAAATACAGATTTCTGGAGAGAGCCCGACTCTTGATACCACCAGTCACACAAAGGCAACTCTGTGTTTTGGTACTATGAATTAAGGTGCTGGGTTTTTACATTCCCTTAACTTGATGTGCTCATCTGTCCAACACAATTTTTTCGTGCCTTCATATATTGGAGTGATACTTCCAATTGACTCAAACTAAACTTCTGAAGTTGACTGAATATGGATGAGCTCCAGGTTGTTCCAAACTACAGAAATGATTTTTTTAATGCGCAAAACATCACTGAAATCAAACTGAACAGGATGGGAAAGCATAAGATTTTTAAAAGCAATAGATTCTCTAGTGCCTAATAGACAAAAGCTCCAACTGCATCCTTCCTATCTGTGGTCTGCTTTGAAATACCATGTTTAATAATAAGTTCATACTCCACAGTGGGAACAATGTTAGGATAAATCTATTCTACCCACATAGTCATTTTTACAAAACTTAAAGTAAATTATTTATATTTGAGACGTCCATCCATCCATCAAATTTAGCAGTGCCAAATATGCCCAAAAGGTTTAAAGTCTATTTGGTAGGGAAGATGAGGGTAAACGGCTAGCTGGGCACATGAGTGAAGACAGTAGTACTATAACAATAATCTCCTTAGGATACATGTTATACTATTATTCTACATCCATCAAACAGAGAATACTCTGTATACCTTCCACTAAAAAAAAAAAAGAATAAAAAACTATTTTAAATGTCACAAACAAAAAGCTGATATGACAAGTTTTTAGAAAAAATTCTACAGAAAAACACTCTTGAAAAGCATCCCAACTGCTAGAGACAAAGAAAAAGCAAGAAAGGCAGATAACGTGTGATGCAAATGTGAATGTCATTAACGCGAACGTCATTTCCTGAATACAGGCGAAAATTTCCTGAAGATGAAGTGCACAGAACCAATCCTGGATTAAAACAGGAAACGTTTACAACATTTGGAGTCCCCTGAAAATAAGAAGACTCATAATTAACTTGTTCAGCTGTCAGGTTATGCTAATTGCCTAAATATTTCTGGACTGAGTAAACACCATGCACAAAATTGTACAGACATATTTCTCAAATCTAACTCTCACTGTCTTTCAGTTTCAGTGTTTATAACATAAACAATACTCCTGTATCAGTCTCTACGTAAAAATGTATTCATGAAAGCAGTATTCTGGGCTTTGCCTTAATAAAAGTCAGCGCTTATGAACTTTAAAAAAAAAAAAAAAAAAGGTCTAGATATATTATAAATTCCAAAGAAAAGTTAAAGAAAGGTACCAAAAAGTACGGACAAGATTTTGACCAGAATGCCAACAAATACAAACTAGAAAGAAATTTAATTCATGTTAGTACTAAAATAATGAACTTAAAATGGAAGGACTGTCATAAAACAAAAGCCATTGAATACTCCAAAAGGAATATTTTAAGTCTTTTTTTATAATGGATGACATCATCTTTCATTTAAAATTAATTTCCAGCTACACAAAGTATTTATCCTCCAGAAGCATGGCACAAAATAGTGGTGGCAGAATGAAAAGCAACATACGTAACTTTAGTTCACAATGAATTTGCCCATTATGAAGCCAGGAAACATTTTCAACTCTTTTATCTGCTCTGGACTAGCTACATATAAAGGCAACTGGAATGGTCCAAATCTCCACATATTAATTTTTAATAATTTTAAATAACTTTTTGCTTTTGTGCCACACATGGTCAGCAAATATGTGTTTTGTATTATGTGTTCTTGATTTAGCTGATTGAGATTGTACCTGGATTGTTCTGAGTCAGAACATGTAATGAACAGACTTCTCAAATAAGTGATCTCTGACTGCTTAGGAACAGTCTTTGTTCATAAAGAATGAAAAAAGATTTACTGGTCAACATTTATACTGACACTGTAATTGAGAGTTTTTCTTAACTTCAGGATATGCGCTACAAATGCAATTCTAGAGTTAATTTTCAATGCTGTTTCTTTTAACATGATCTAAATTCTCACATCACTAGCTTGAAATAGAGCCTAAAAAGCCACCCAGTAGGTTGGGCCCCATTCTGCTGGATGCTATACAAATTAATTATAAATGATGAGAGCTCCTTCTTCAGAGAGTTTACAATTCTAAAAATCAAAAATAGCAAATGAACAAGCACACTTGAAAGAGGATCAAGGTGACCAAATGTCCTCATATAAGACCTCATCAACGAGGCTTCAAACCATAAGGAGAACAGACACAGTCAATTATTCAAGGCTACAATGGCAAAGAAACTTCCTATTACAGTAAAATTCTAGTCAGAGTTTACTACAAATTAAGATTTGGATATGTGCAAATTCATATATGGCATAAAGGCCAAGTGAGTGAGGATGCAGAGCAGCCAGTAAGCATTAACCAACAGATAACATCTCAGTTATCTCAGAGCCTCAGTGGTAGAGGAGAGCAGAAAGCAATACCAGCAATGCTGAAAATACAACAGCAAGCACAACTGATTGCTTGAGTAGGAAAAATTTCTAATTGTCTCCTAAGCTTTGCTTCTCAACAAATCAGAAACTTCAAAATGCAAATCTAAGACCTTACTCTTCTCTATGAAAAGCCATGAAACATTAACACATACATTGAAGAATTATCCGTAACATCAAATACATGTGTCATTATTCCACATGGAATAATTCAAGAAAAGGTAAAAAATTTAAAGACAAAAAATCCAGTTTTATTTGAAGACGTCCATTTCATAAAACATGTTTAGAAAATCAACAAGAGAAATTCAAAGAATGTTATCAACCCCTATTTGTTTTGGAAAGCTGTAAATCAGTCATTATGATGACAGCTCCCTTTATTTAAGGGCAGAAAGCCCATTACTTCAGAGAAACCATAGTACATGGTCAAGACCAGTTGAGAACACAGTACATAATCCATCAAGGATGCAGAGAGAGTTTTCATACCTATTCAGCTCCTAACAACCTTCCCAAAGAACGATGATCTAGTGAGAAAAAACAAAGTCACAAGATAGTGGACTGATATAAGGAGACGCTCTTCAATCTAAGAATGGTTCCAAATCACGCTACTGTCATGTTCAATGATAAAGACCTTAATTTGGTGACATCAAGTAGAAAACAGACTGGAAAAAAAAATCATAAAATAATTCTCTGTAGCCAATTGCTGTGGCATCAAGTAAATTTAATACCACACAGGTAGTGAAACTAGAAGTCAGATGAAGGATTTAACACAAAGGAAAAAGAGGTGCTCATGCTTCAATATCAAGTGTCAGTGTACCAAACCAGCAATCTCAAGGTGCACTAAACAGAAGGACACATACAAAAATAAAAACAATACATATCCTGAATTGTGAAAAAGGTCTCATCCAGAAGAAGAATATTCTCTCGACCTCTGAAGTGTAATAAATAAACCATGCACCAAGAAAACACTCTCTAGGCAACATCTTTTCCCACAGTCAACTTGAAAAATATCGCTTTATCTGTTAAAGAGGTTTCTTGCATGTGCTTGAAGCTCATCTTTTAAAGAGAGATCTGTTGCCAACTTTAGCAATAACAGATTGAGAAATAATAATTTTAAACCTAACAGACTTTGTTTAAATGCACTCTCCTTTTTACAAATAAATATTTACTAAATTTCAGAACGGTTTATAATATTTTTTAAATTACTGTAATAGATTAAGTAAATACCACACAATTCAGCAAATTTTTATGACTATATATTTATAGATATTTTTATATATATCTTTAAACCATATTTATCACTTGAGATTATAACTTCTATAAACATGTCAAAATATCAGGCGCTTTGTCAAGTATGTACATGATTTTTAGTTTTTACAGTGCCTGAATACTAGTTTCTCCAGTCTCTAGGACGTAAGCAATTTTCCATTTCTGTTGTACAAAAAGGATGTTATTTACTTTTGCTTTCAGATACTTAGAAGATGAAGAGACACTACACTCTTTTTTTAGACTGTTTTGTTCAAAGCTGAGAAATCAACTCTTCAGAGCTAAAGAAAACAAATTGTTGTTTCTCTTCCAGTCTCTAAATTATAATCTCAGTAGGAATGCATGAGGCTTACCAACTAGAATGTGAAATAAATGTGACTACATGACAGGACTACTGTGGCTACATGACTAGATGTATAGAGAAGAGGTGTAAGATGCTTAGTCTACTTATTGCTGTTAGGTTCACAGAACAGATCAGATTTATTCAATAACTGAACTGAGTTCGTATTTGTTTCCAGTTGTACTTTAAAACACTGAGTAATCTATGAAGATGATTGCCTCCTAAATCTCAAAAATACTTATGTATATCACATGAACACATCTGACACTGACGTCGGTTGACAATCTTCCCTATGTTTAAAAGCCTAACCTTTCATCAGTGGAATGGGAGTCTTCCTATGGAGCTGGAAGGCAGTTAGTCATCTCAATGCTCCCAGTGGAAAGCAACCCCAAATTAACTAACATTTAAGGCTAAGGACATGACCCATCCTTTCTTCCAGGGTTTTAGCTGAGGACACTTAAAGGATACCTACTGATTTTGAAAAATGTATTTTCCTTAAATTTGTGTGCAAATAATGCATTAATAAATCACACATGTACAGTCTAATAAATTAGAAAACCCACAGACTGAGTTAATTTCAAGATAAAGAACTACACAGGCCACGGAAAACACAAAAGCCAGAATTGTCATGTCACATTACCTTAAAGAACTAAGAGAAAGGAGAAAGAGTGGAAATCAACCCAGGGATGTTATTCTGTTGCAGGCTGGTGCCCAGACATGCAGCTGAATCTAAAAGCACTTTGCCAGTGCAAGCCTCAATAGCCCCAGCTGCCTCACTTCCTCCTCCAAGTCATGTATTCTGATTATGACATTAGTTTCACCTCAGCAGTCTTGCAGTTAGTCACACACTAATCCAGGAATGGGAGCTGCACTTCAACTGCTTGTGAACTACATACAGTACAAGAATTACACATTGTTTACCTCTAATACATACTTTTAGAGCACACAGATGATCTTTTACATTAAAAACAAAAAAAAGATTGATACTTTTCAAAACAAACAACAACAAAAAAATCAAATTACATGCCACTTGATCATTTTCACAACCTTTGATCCAATCAAGGGGTGAAAAATGCAGACTAAAAATGTGATAGTGGGAAGGCAGGAAAGCTGTGCGAAAGTGCTAAGGAACACTTCAGGAAAGATGTTGAGGTGTTGGAGCGATTCCAGAGGAGGGCGACCAAGCTGGTGAAGGGTCTGGAGGGTCTGACCTATGAGGAATGGCTGAGGGACCTGGGGTTGTTTAGCCTGGAGAAGAGGAGGCTCAGAGGTGACCTTATTGCAGTCTACAACTACCTCAAGAGAGGTTGTAGTGAAGTGGGAGTCGGCCTCTTCTCCCAGGCAACTAGCGATAGGACAAGAAGACATAGCCTCAAGCTTCGCCAGGGGAGGTTCAGGTTGGACATTACGAAGAATTTCTTCTCAGAAAAGGTTATTAGACATTGGAATGGGCTGCCCAGGGAGGTGGTGGAGTCACCATCTCTGGATGTGTTTAAAAAAAGACTGGACATGGCACTTAGTGCCATGGTCTAGTTGACAGGGTGGTGTCAGGGCAGTGGTTGGATTCGATGATCCCAGAGGTCTCTTCCAACCTAGTTGATTCTGTGATTCTGTAACACAAAATGTCCTCCAACACCAGAAGAAATTCCCAGCTGGGTCCACATCAAAGGATAGGCATAAAACTACACAGGACACAGGGAAGTAGGTGATTTATAGCAACATTTTCCATATGTCTCTGTTACACCCCTTCTAGAAATAATTCCAAAGATGTGTAATAAAACTGCATTCTAGATTTCACACTCAGACCAACTTTAAGTAGTGAATGTAATTTTAGTCTTCAAACAGGCAAAATTCTTTGCAAGAAAAGATGGATGAATTGGGTGAATAAACATTGCAATATCAAAGGCAATGATTTTTTCCTCAGGTTAAAATTAAATAGGAAATGACATAACATTACTTTTATCTCCACTGCTTCTTTCACATTCTTCTGTATTTTCCCGTCTTTCTTCATCACCTTCTGAATCCTCTATATCTCGAATAAGTATTCTTTTTCCTTTGCCTTGAGTCTCAGATACAGGCTTTAAACCTTTCAGTTTCTTTTCAATCTCTAGCAGATTTTTCTGCAATAGAGAAAAAACAGCAATAGCAGCAGTCTTTTTTTATAGGTATATAAATTGTAATTTATATACAGAAAATACATTCTGATGTATACATATAAGATCCTGAAGAACTATCAAGATAAATGTTACCAGTATAAAACCAGAAAAAATAAACGTGACTTTTCCAAGAGTTGGTATCAAAACCAAGATTAACACTAAATTTTCGTCTCTTAGAACAAATAAATAAGCACTTTTCTTGAATGAACTGCTTAAGCAAAAAAAAGTTTTAAATAAAAGGGAAAAAAGTAGATTTTACTACTGTGATGTCTGGCGTGGTCTACTCAGAAGAAACACACGGAAAACAGGCTCTTTCCAGAACCTCAAAAAAAGCCTACAATCAGTTTATCAAAATTTACGCTATGGAGAATTTGGTGTCTGATGGATATCTGATGGAGGATTGTAACTCATAGAACTAGAACCAATAGAGACAACAATTTCTTAGCAGTGTAGCAGAAGGACACTGTTGAATAATGAAAGGTTTGCTCTTCTTGTAAGAACTGCAAATTAGATGATCAAACAGCCTCTCATTCCATAAACATTTTTTGATTACTCAAAAAAACCCCTCCAACTGCACTTTATGCTTTCAAAGCGGAGTAAGACACACCCAACATTATGCACTATTCTGAATTTAATTCAGTGCTGTACAAGGAGGTGCCATTTCAGCACTCACTTCCTCAAGAAAAAGATAAAACAAGGACAAGAACAAGCAAAGATTCATGTGGACAAAGTACCTTGAAGAATTCCAGTTACTGACAAGCAATTTACCTTTGTTTTAGTGACTCTGCACATAAACATTCACTCTGCATGTGTTCCATACATTCATATTTAGCTCAAGAGGGTTTTGAGGATCCTCCAAGCAAAGAGCAACTCAAAAAATGCCCTGCCAAGTGCTCTGTCACCTCTAGATGTCTCAGCCAAGGCATAATAGCTGGCACAGATAGGGACAGAGTACAGACATCTGCTTTCAGCTACAGAAGCATTGCTCAGCAAAGTTACTAATGTATTTGGATCTCTGGAAGAGTGTGCTCAAAATGAGTACCTTACGTCTGGTATTATAAGAAGTCTCAGCACAGCCTATTTGATAATCTTTTCACAAAGACTGTTGTGGAGTTTGTCAACACAGACTCACAAACTAGTTAGTGGTTCAGTCTTGTAAACAGCAAAAGAACCCAAAAGCTCTTTTAGAACTCAAATCTAAGGAGACAGGTATTTAAAAAGAAAGAAAGGAAAAAAAAAAAGCAGGCTGGTCGAGTCCTTGGTTCCTTGGTTGATGTGAAACTCAGGAACTGTTCTGGACAGGCATTTAGCTCCAACACCCTAAAAGGGACGAATGCTGTTTGTGGTGAATTTGACGTAACAGGCTTGGACTTCTCTCACTGGTGCAAGCAATAGCAGTGATCAAATAACTCCACGGAATGAAGTAGCAATCAGCAAGCTGCTAGCAGCTCAAAATGTGCCAACAATAAGAGCTGAAGAGAATTCAGGTGATGAGGCAATTGCACAGCATCAGGAAGTCATACAAAAAGAAATGAGAGGGTAGCAGTATGATGGACTCCCAATTAACAGGAAGAGAGCAGTTTAGTATCAGAGCTGCCTAGTACTGAAGATTCTCAGGACATGTAGAGTCCAAATGCAAGGACTGGGTTCTAACCCACAAAACACCCCTAAGAAGATACTAATGAAATGACACAGATCAATCCTCTCCTAAATAGCTGAAGTAATAATAGTACAAGGACCACATCCTGACCTTGAGTTTACAAAGAAAGCATCCAGCTTTCTTAGATCCAAAATTGGCTAAGAAGGGTCCAGATTCATCAGAAGGTATGAAAGGCTTTTCATTCTAGCCTGGAAGTGAGAAACGAGGATTTCTAACATCACGCTGAAGTGAAGACAGAACCCAGGTCCTCTCCTTTTGGGTTAGCTTCACCACTACAACAACAAAAGCTTGGTATCTCTCTCGAATTTTTCTTGTGAATTATGTGTAAAACTTAAATACACCTATTCCAATAGAACTTTTTGAGAGAAATTTCCAAATAACTTTCATCAGCTAAAACACTAATACTGTAAGCATGTTCAGCAGCAAACTTTTAGGCACCAAAATTATGTTAACAGAGAAGACTTGAGTGCCTATAGGTTCTCACAATTAAGTAGTGAACAGAAGATCTGGTCAAATTCAAGTACCTAAGTTCTACCACAGGCACCTATGTGGTCCTGCAAAACTGATCACTGGCACAGATCAAGTGTGTCCTCAAAACTCATATTCAAATCAAAGAATATAAACTGTACTCACTTTATGCTACAACTGCATACAACCTTTTTCTAGTCATATTCAACTCCTTCATCTTTACCTTAGCTACAGCGTTGTCTGGTTCAATGCGTAATACTTTGTTCAGATCCTCTATAGCTGCCTGGTAATTCTGCAGCTGATTGTGTACAGTGGCACGGCGCATCAGAGCTAGAAAGGAACAAAGTGTATTATTTATGCATTTAAAGCATAAAGCGGATAACAATACACTATTTTTTCTAGACATATTACGTGTAAAACAGTTTTTTAAATTCTGCATTTACTTCATAATGACTGTAATAACTGTTCTCTTGATCATTTTTAACGATGCAATTTCACATGAGACTTTTTGAGATAGCGATCATGAATTGTGAACCATCTTTTCATATTTTTCCAATTTTTCACCTCCTCCCATGCAAATATAGTTAGCTACATTCAAGCTCTTGCCTTCAGAAAGGATTAAATTAGCAACTTTCATTGTTTTCATGTCACTTTTAAGGTAATTAATACTTCAGTGTGGGTATTATGGAAACAATGCTCTGCAAGAATATAAGAGGGCTCATAGTCATCATATAAAAACAAGAGTTAGCCCCATGCTACTGCATAAAAATACCCATTACAGATCAACAGGATGGACTGCATAAAGCTTCCCTGACTCCAAAAATACTGTTAAAATTACTTTGGGGAGCTACTCTGTTTCCTTCTTTATACTTGGACTTGATCTAAAGCTCAGTGAAGTAAACTAACAACATGAATGGATATGTACCATTTTATTTGCTAGAAATAAAATAATACATAGAAGGGCAAGTTTATGTTTTACTTTACCTTTTACGTTGCCAGGTTCCATATCTAGTACCTTCTCACAATCCTGCAAAGCACTGTCCCAGTTCTGAAGTTTGATTTCTGCTTGAGCTTTGTTATTATATGCAGCTGCAGTGGGTATTACTGATATGCTCCTGAAAAAAGGGAGTATTGACCATGGTAGGCTCATAGTTAGAAAACCTGAATGTAGAAACACTTCACTATTGGAAGTTGAAAACAGTATTATAACAATATTAATACTGATATTTTTAGAAATTCCTTCCTGTGAGACCATCTACCAACTAGATTTACCATCTTCAGAGGCCTGTTGCTTGCCAGAGCTTAGATCTGAGATGTTGCAGAGAAGATGCCATGGCTCATCTGTCCCTTAAACTATTACTTCTTGCTGCCATCCATGTAGACTGAAATGAAACTGCCAAATGAAACCTTTGAGAGCATCAAGTGTAACTGCAGAGCTCTGGAGGCTATGATGAAGAGCATGGGGGGCCACATGGGCTTCTCCTTGATCTTGCTTGTAAAAGGGAAAGACTCAGGTGGCAGTGGATGAGTCATCCAGGTCAATGTCTGGCTGCGTGGCCGGTATTGTAGGCAGGGCTTTAGTTTCTATAACAACAGGATCACCTCTGAGGAATAAGGACAACTGGGATCCATATGACAAAGTGGTACAAGACAATCTTTGCCAACACCCTTGCTAACCTAGCAGGAAGGACTCTAAACTATGTTCACTGGGAAGAGGGGGCAATAGGGAAGTGCCAGGGAGACAGCATGCTGGAAGAGACTCTCATGCTTTCCTTGTGCAAAAAGCATGACTGGAGGACGATCTCAAGTGCTTGTGCACAAATGCACAAAGCACAGTAAACAAAAAAGAAGAATAAAAGGTCCGTGCAACTACGATCTCAGTGGGATAACAGATATGGTCAGATAATCTGTGTGGCTGGAGTGCTGTGATGGAGGCTTGCAGGCTCTTTAGAAAGACTAGGAAGGTTAGGAGGAGGAGATGCATTCTAGTCTAAGCAGTGATTAAACATGTGAAGGTTTGTCTTGGAACAGGCAAGAGACTGACAAGCCAGTCAAGAGAGCTGATGGATAAGAGTAAGAGGTCAAACTGACATGCTGTACAATGCCACATGGAGGTTGCATACGGAAAGACTCTCCATTAGGAAGGATCCTGCCCATCCTTATTAATTAATACCGTATTTATGCCCCAAAAGCAGGTATTTTTACTTATTTTTATAGTATGGAATTGTATTTTATCTATTGTATATAAAATACAGCTATGGATGTTTTTTGTATTCATGTTCATGTATTAAAAAAAAACAAGAAACATGTTAAGACTACAAGTCAAGAACAAAAAAAATACACATAAAATGCCTCAGTTTAAACAGTCTGTGAACATGAATACCAGTACCTTTGTGCACGTATTTACATGAACAATCTCCAGGTAAATTTTCATAAGCCGTTCTAGAAAACCCTGCCTCCTTCAGTGACAGTATGAATGGTGCTTCCTAAACATAAATCTGTTCAATATTTATTTTACTGCTGTGCATGCAATTTATTCCTATTCATTATTTTTTCCATACTTGTCTGAACTGACCACAGACACATTAACTTTCCCAAAAATTTTTTTTGAGGATATCCCACTATAGTATCATAGCCAATGAATTATCTTAACACTTCACCTCACAATAATGCCATATCATTACCCTCAGTTTACACTGGTAATTAATATACCAAGATGCTTTCAATTTCAAAGTGACAACTTTGACACTTCTAGGACTTGTATTTTTTTAAATTCCTTATCATTTCGAAGCACAGAGTTAAACACAAAATTGAGTTTCCTTTAATGCTAGTTTATATGTGTGAGCATCAGCACTTTTGCAAGTCAGACCTCTAGTGTCTCAAGATGGGTAATCTGCAAATGAGAAACAAACGTTGGTCTCGTGAAAATCCCGGTTTGTATAAATGGCATCATGTTTGAATGCTCTAAAACAGGAAGATTAAAAACCTAGTTCTCTCAAGGAACCATTCAAATACCTTAACTGAAACACTATCCTTCTCTTCCTGTTGTGCTCAATTCCGTTAACCTTGAACTTTTCTACTTTTGAAACAAATACAACAGAGGACCTGTAGCAACAACTTCTATTTACATAAATAAAGCCAAAGTCTGAATGTAGTCCACTGTGCACTAAATAAGGCAAGCAACCTGTAAGAGTCTATTTTTTTTTAATCCTGTGTTTATATACCTTTTTTTCTGGACTGCTACTAATTCGCTGAAAGCGAATGTCACTCCAGTCTTCAAAAAGGGCAAGAAGGAGAACCCGGGGAACTATAGACCGGTCAGCCTCACCTCCATCCCCAGAAAGGTGATGGAGCAACTTGTCCTTGGTGCTGTCTCTAGGCACATCAAGGATAGGGGGATCATTAGGGGCACTCAGCATGGCTTCACCAACGGGAAGTCTTGCTCAACCAACTTGATAGCCTTTTATGAGGATGTTACCCGGTGGATAGATGATGGTAAAGCTGTGGATGTGGTCTATCTCGATTTCAGTAAAGCGTTTGACACGGTCTCCCACAGCATCCTTGCAGCTAAACTGGGGAAGTGTGGTCTGGATGATCGGGTAGTGAGGTGGATTGTAAACTGGCTGAAGGAAAGAAGCCAGAGAGTGGTGGTCAATGGGACAGAGTCCAGTTGGAGGTCTGTGTCTAGCAGAGTTCCGCAAGGGTCGGTTCTGGGACCAGTTCTATTCAATATATTCATTAATGACTTGGATGAGGGATTAGAGTGCGCTGTCAGCAAGTTCGCTGATGACACAAAACTGGGAGGAGTGGCTGACACACCGGAAGGCTGCGCAGCCATTCAGAGAGACCTGGACAGGCTGGAGAGTTGGGCGGGGAGAAATTTAATGAAATATAACAAGGGCAAGTGTAGAGTCCTGCATCTGGGCAAGAACAACCCCATGTACCAGTACAAGTTGGGGACAGACCTGTTGGAGAGCAGCGTAGGGGAAAGGGACCTGGGGGTCCTAGTGGACAACAGGATGACCATGAGCCAGCAGTGTGCCCTTGTGGCTAAGAAGGCCAATGGCATCCTGGGGTGTATTAGAAGGGGTGTGGTCAGCAGGTCGAGAGAGGTTCTCCTCCCCCTCTACTCTGCCCTGGTGAGGCCGCATCTGGAGTATTGTGTCCAGTTCTGGGCCCCTCAGTTCAAGAAGGACAGGGAACTGCTAGAGAGAGTCCAGCGCAGAGCCACGAAGATGATTAAGGGAGTGGAACATCTCCCTTATGAGGAGAGGCTGAGGGAGCTGGGTCTCTTTAGCTTAGAGAAGAGGAGACTGAGGGGTGACCTCATTAATGTTTATAAATATGTAAAGGGCAAGTGTCAAGAGGATGGAGCCAGGCTCTTCTCAGTGACATCCCTTGACAGGACAAGGGGCAATGGGTGCAAGCTGGAGCACAGGAGGTTCCACTTAAATTTGAGGAAAAACTTCTTTACTGTAAGGGTGACTGAACACTGGAACAGGCTGCCCAGAGAGGTTGTGGAGTCTCCTTCTCTGGAGACATTCAAAACCCGCCTGGACGCGTTCCTGTGTGATATGGTCTAGGCAATCCTGCCCCGGCAGGGGGATTGGACTAGATGATCTTTCGAGATCCCTTCCAATCCCTAACATTCTGTGATTCTGTGATTCTGTGATTCTGTAATTACAGACAGTGTTATGATGAAGCTGTCCACAATGATTTTCTTTCTGCTAAGAAGAGGTTATTAAATCAATTTTACTTATTAACAATTGAGACAATCCTACTGATACTACTTATCCTTGTTTTTTGTAAACTTGCTCTTGAATCTCAATGGTTTTGAAAAATCAGAAGTTTGTAACACCTGCAGATTGCATCCCGTCACTATCTCTTCCTGATAAACAAAAATTAATACCAGGATGCAACAGTGCTTTAAGTATTCTTCTGTCAAATCTTTTTGCCCTTCTGAAAATAATCTAATTATCACTAGTTGCTTCAATAAGAAGTTGCTTTAATTACATTGCTCTAAAAATAATATTCACAAGTAACAGTCATTAATACAAAAGAACACAATAGTATTCACTCACCGAGTGTAATAAGTCACTGCTTCCACATAATCGCCAATGGCAAAGGCTTCATTGCCCTTTTCTTTTTCACGAGTAGCAAAAAAAACCTTCTCTTTCTTTGTCATGCCTAGAAAAAATATTTATACATAACAATAACTAACAACTTGCACAGATGCAATCAAAACAGTCAGCTAAAATACTTTGTCATAATCTGTATATTATTTTTTTAAAAGAATGTGGCTTACTAAAAGAGAAATTTGAATTTTATTTTCTATAATAAAAACCTCAATTCTTCTGATAAGCATACAATTCAGAAAAGAGGTTGGCTAACCTCTACTATTGGTTTATAATAGCAGAAGTATGCTTTACTTCTTTACCTAGTGCTCTCAACCTAAGCACAACATAAATATTTTAACTGATTATTTAAACAGCAAGACTAGATTTTTTTCAAATATGGCTTCAGGCTCAGTTGACCTCCTAACAACTTCTAGCATCTCTAGAGGCTGAAAATTAGATAAAGACACTTTTAACTCTATAATATACTTCTTCAATTTGTATTCACACTCTACAACACAGTATTACAATTAAAGAAAAATTATGTGTTTTTAAGACATTACCAGTTGTGTCTATTTTCTTTTCGATTATCGGTAGACTTGGCCTACTAAAGAATCTTGCTTTTGAATTCTTTTCTTCACAGCCTTCATCAATTTTAGAACACTCCTTATCCACATCGAACCTTAAATGAATAAAAATAACAAATTCAATAATGCTGCACAGCAAGACTCCTCTACTAATAGAAAAGCATACTATATTTCCATTATAAACCAAAGGAAAAGAGAGATAAAGGCTGTTTATCTGATAAAGGCTGTTCAGTTATCCATGACTAGTTAGGAAAAAGATGTTTAGTCTTATCTCCTTTCCTTGTGTTGGGGTTTTTTTTTGTGTGCTTCTCCTGCTTATACACTACCTCCCCTCTTCCTCCTCCCTTCTGGTTAAAACCAAACAAACCAAACCAAGAAAATGTCTGTCTCACCTCCTCACCATCCCCCCCAAAAAAGACAGGTAAAAATTAAGAAACAGTATCATTAGGCTCAATCCCAGCCCTATCAAACATCTCTAACCTTTGCCAAAATACCTAAGAAACAGCTTCATAGCAATTAATACTGTAAACATGAGAGAGATTTCAAAATGGTCTCAGACACTTCCAAGGCTACCCTGAAGCAGTTTTTGAAAACAGTGTTTAGGAATTTCTGTCAATTAAGTATTACTGCCATAGTCCATAAAACAAATACTATAATAACCAATTCCTACACTATCTAGAAACACTACACTCACTGCTTTTCTGTTTAGGACTTAACGAAAAATAGCCTTTGCTTTCCACAATAATCTTGACAATATGAATAATTTCTATCTGAAATAGAGCCACAATTTTGAAAATTTATCCAATACAAAACCTTTTCAGGTAAGATTAATTGTTCTCCATTTTGATTCTGATCTTTTGTTAGCTTACTTTTACCTTTTTCTTGTAAATTAACTACATTTCAAAGTAATTGTTTTTAAAACATGAAGTGAAACATTTTGTTCAGAAATTGCCTAAACAATTATTTGAAGGTTTTGAAATTATCCTCAAAATGTTTTGAAAACACGATACGCTTCAAACTGGAAAATTTCTTCCAAACAGCTTCTGTTTTGGTATAATTGTATAATCCAAAATAAATACATTATATGGGGAAATTCACAAACTGTAGTATTATCAGCATGCTAAAGCACTTAAAGATTGAGTACATAAAACTGTAAACAAAATCCCCAAATGATTACTTTAAATGATACAGAGGAAAGAGGGATGAAAGAATAAATTGTTGCAGAAGTTATTTTGACAACCTATTTTTTTTGTCTACATTTGAGCATGAAGGTCCCAGTTTCTGAAACATACATGCATGAAAATAACTGCACAACTGTTTGTAAGAACAGCATCTTATGCAGACAAGGTTTTTGTAGGGGTTTTGGGGTAGAGCGAGACATTAAGAGTTTCATTACCCACACCCCACAGTCTCTAGATTTAACTCCCCATCTACTGCACTGGAAACTTGTGCCTTCTCACTCTGATTCTACAGCATCATATTCCAGATTTCAGGAGCTAGAGAGAAGCTGCTACCATGCAAAACAGAGAAGTACCTGCATTTCCCCCTCTGTGTTCAACAGTTTGGGGGGCATCAATCTGTCACATGACTTGTGAGGGTACTATGCCACCATTACATGATGCAGAGGGTGTCTTTGTATCAGGGCTCCACCCACTCTAGAAATAGTCAGTTACTGTCTAAACCTCTGATTATGTGTAATTGAATCTGAGCAAACTGATGCACTTGCCTCAAACTCATTTTTTGAGGTCAGTGGGGGCTCAGTGCAGGAATAAGGATTCATGAGTTTTGTTTTTATTTTAGAATTATGGCTTTACATACACAGAGGATCAAATTTATAAGCCCATGTTAAATAACCCTAGAAGTGCTTTCAAAAAACTGATAAATTAAGCTAATTGTAATTTCTTACTTTTACATACCTCCATAGATTTTATATCTTAGATGTTGAAAGGAAGAATTAAATCTGAAACAAGATCACTTTATATTTTCTGATGACTTGCTATATTTCATGCAGCTTGTACAAAAGCATAGACTGACTCGTTCTCAGCTGTTAGCACCACAATGCATGATTTGCATTTTAACATAACATTTATTATGAAAAAAACAAGTTTCACCAAAGCATTATAATTCCCTGAAATGTTGACCCTAATACTATGTTTCTGGAAAATACTTTAAAAAACAACAACTGTGTTCCATTATTAAACAAATAAATAAGATTTAATAAAAACTTAAATATAAAGGATTTAACGTACTTGTCCCATTCACTGTAATCCCGGGGTATGTTTTTCTTGTTTCTTTGTTTGTTTTGTAATTTTTTGTTCTGAAAGAGAAACAGCCAGCCTGTGAGACATTTTTTGACATGGAAATTCACAGCCTTTGTTTTGTTTCTGCAATACATATTCCTAGTAACTAACACTATTCATGACTAATCTCAGCATATTCTTGAAAACTTAATTCGTCTTCCTTTAAAGAAAATATTAATGTATTTCACATATCGTCATAATCTGAGGAGCTCATCAGTCTCACACTTTCTCTCCACTGCCCTGTTACATGTCACAGAGGCACTGAATAAAAACTTGCAGATAGGAGACTGCTCTTCCTAATTAATATCTTGTGCTGCCATCTTCCAAACCATCCTTTCAAGACAGCAAGGGAGAACTCAGTCTTGGGAAAACCCAGCCTTGTGATGAGGTGTTTGACACTGAAATTGAATCAGTAAACTCGTTTTCAGCTTGCCATTCCCAAGAGGATGCAATGCACAGATTTTTATAGTCCCTGGAACCCTCACAACAAACTTAACAAATGTTTGACTTCAAAATAGTGTCTGGACTTCTTTTGACTATTTTACACTCCACTCAAGCTAATTCCCAAGATGATTTACACTCATTCTAACTTTTAGACAATCTCCATCATTGAGGTTTGCCTTACCTAAAATTTATCCTTAGGACCTTCCTGCAACAATCAGTCCCAATAACAGATTCAACTGACTTGTATCGCAACCCATCTCCTACACTAATGGAACCTATTTCCATTGCTAGCACCTTTGGCATCTCTTCTACCTCTGTCATGAGACTATATTTCTGATACGTTCATCCCTCCTTGTTGACTTCAACAATACTTAATAGCAAGGTGTGGTTCCAAACAGGTATTCCACAGTGGAACAGCCAGTTCAAAATATTCCCATCTACTCTGTCCTGGCCATTCAGCCCTCCTCTTATCCTGCAATTCATCATTCACTGAGTTAGACCGATGTAATTGTTTGTAGAGTTGAAGATTTAAAATTATCTGGGTTCAAACAATTTGATAGAGATTACAGTACAATCCCTAAATATCTGTACCAGTTCAACTGAGCATGTGATAAACTGGGCCAAAGAAACAAGCACTAACTTCTTATGCTAGCTTTACCAGTGGTGACACTGTAACAAGGAAATACTTCTGCAGTTGGATGTAAACATTTCAATTTACATAATGCAAATGTGATACTTCCTGTAAACACTTCTGACTATCTATAATGTTAGGTTAGGCAAACTTTTATAGTATATAACTTCAGAATTACTCTTAATGTTCTCAGTCTTTCAAGAAGCTAGACAAAATGACAAACACATTTAGTGATCAGTGCACATTTGGAGGAGGTAACTCCTAAATATGGCTTCCTGAAACATGAGTTATCATAATGTATGTATCCTGGTGTATATTACTAATTTAACAAATATAAAATCTTTTTTTCAAACCAGAAATCCTTAACTTAAATGAGCACAAAAATAGTGAAACTCTCAGAAGAAAACTCATAAGGTATTTACACCAATGCAACTTTAATTCAGGGAGAGAATTACAGCATGTCCTTTTAAGGAATAAGGCAGAAGTGTTGACTCAAAAATGCACAATTTTTAAAATTCCAGATCTTATATTCTTGGGACCATTGTAACAAAGTTGCAGCTCCAGCAGAGTCAGGAATTTCTCAATCAGTAGTATTTCAGAGCATCTCATCCAAGAGGCTTTGATGAAAAATGTACGTTTGCATGCTGTGGAACTAAAAAAAAAAACAACAAAATCTCTGCCCTTGTCATTTTCCTTGCCAGAATTCACAATGCATGGATCCCACGGGGTGTGAAGTCTAGTGAACAATTCCTGGACCAAGGATTAAAGCACGGATTGGCTTCAGTTCAGGTGACACAGAATTTGGCCTTCACTCTCCTCTGGGCCCTGTGTGATGGCCTAAGATGTTACTATTCTGTGTCAGATAACCAGTATTCTTTTTTAGTTCAGAATATCCAAAATAATATGAAGGCAGATACCATCACAGTGGATTTTTATAACACAAAACTTGGAATGTGTGTTGCATGCCCTGGACTGTAGCATGAGGAGGTATCTGAGGACAGAAATATTTCTGGGATAGTATTAGGAAACAGTGTTTGGCAAAGGAACCTAAGTCTGCTGAAATCCCATCAATACAGTCTTTTGGAAGTGAGTATCTTTAAACCCATGCTTTAGTTCTGTCCTGGAAAAAGTGAGGCAGCAAAAATAATAATTAAGCAATGTGGACAGTTAAGAATAGAAAAACTCAAGCTGTCTCTCCAGTCCTCTTTTATTTTGCAATATAGATGTAATCTCAAAGTCCTGGGCAGTGTGAAAGAAAAACAGGGGTGTAAGACAGAAACTTTCATATTGTGTTAAAGAGGGAAATATTGCATAAAGTTCACTCTTTTTCTATTCATTTTTGGAAGATCTTCCCCATGACTTCACGTCAATAAAAAGAAAACACCATATAGAGTTAGAAGCTATTAGTAGTGAATTGAAACTGTACCTACATTTAGTATCAGCAAGAAAATCTGGTTACATACACAACAAGATGCTGCCATTTGCCAAACTTGTACCCACTGGCACAATCCACTGATTTAGGGTCAATAAGGACTTGCAGAATTGGCTTCATTAAAGATACTGAACTTTTATGCATCAGATTAGATGAACAGTCTCCAATCAAATACTAACATAAAATTATGGAAGGGTTTGTGGATTTCTTTCTAGTAGAGAGGAGAAATTTATCATGCCAACTTTATACTTGATACCACATTACAAAATTACGTGATGCCAGTGTAAAAAATAATTACAGTCCTAACTGATTAGCAAAACATGTTTAAAAATTGTAAGATTACACATAGCTTTATCAGCAAGAAAGACAGAAAAACAGATGAAGTATATTTATCGAATTTTTTTGAGATTTCATATTACAGGTATAAATTCAGCATATACTATAGAAACAGCTTGTTTTTATTCAGCAGTGATATAACTGCACTGCTACGTAAAAAGACTGAATTCTGAAACTCAGTTTCAGGCCTCTCTTCCAGGACAGGTTACAATTCCTTCAGAGGCCATCTCCTTGGACAAAAAGAATGGAAATCATATACCACAGATAAGGCACAAAGCTGTATCTAGGTTTCCCAGTAATAATGCTAATACCTAAACCTTGTATGGAGAACAAAAGTGATAAAAACTTGACCTGAAGACGGTTGTGTGGTTTAAAGTAGGAGAAAAAAATCTGAATAAATATTTTGTCTTTAAATGGAGAACACATCCTCTTTAGTAAAACTCTATATCCTGATTTCAAGCCACTTTCCATCATTTTATGCTTATAAGTGAATCCAGATTAGAAGAGTTCACATGATATTTTATTTACCATTTCCTGTTCTAGGAAACACTTATACAAGATATAAATCAAGAATAAAGCTACAGTAGCACTTCATTTCAGCAAAATAGTATAGTCAAAAGGAACGTACATTGCAAAAATGTGAAAGACGACAGATTAATGACAAAAAAACCCCAAACAAACAAAAGCACACCTTAATCTCAATACTAACCACCTGTAAAGCATTACACTGGAATTTCCAGCCTCTTTGTATACCACAAAACAGAGAGTGCCTAGTTATCCCAAATGTCTTGGTCTGATGTCTAAGTACCAGCTGACAATGAAAGTAGTTTCTGACAACGCAGGAACATAAATCAGGCATTTACTAATATATACTTATTCCAATAAAATTTGTCAAATTAACAATGAATAAGAAATACCACATGACCTGTAAGGATCCTTTCACAACATTTCTCACTTCCAAACTTCCAAAAGAAAAATCCTTCAGTGAATTTGTTATAACAGTGTCCCAGAATTCCAAAGAAAATTGTAGGAATCAGACTGAAGCCATCCATGATAACATCTGACCACTCAAAAAAATCCCACCCCACACCTACTTTTCTGCCAGTCCCTCCAATAGCACTGCATTTAGTATTAGTAAGAAAAGCTGGTCAGAGACAAAACAGATTTCAGGCAGATAAACAGATGGGAAAAAAACATAAGGAAACTAACACCTAGGAAAAAATGTAAATGTTTATTCTGTAGTTCTGAAGATTTGTGAAGTATACTTTATGGCTAAATTAGGAAGGATGCTTTATGGCTAAAGCTGGAATACCAACACAAGGTATAAAATAAGGGGAATCAAAGGTTACATATACACCAGTGCAAGCCAATATAAAAGTGGCTATAGAGTGAAACAGTTGGTGCAGAGGGTCCAACATCCACATTGTATGTGTTTCAGGGTATTTATTTTGGACAAGCTCCTGTGTGGTCTCACGGAACAAAAACCTACTGGCAGCTAGAGAAAATCTCCTGGCATAATTTCATTCAAAAGGAACCTAGTTCATACGCTTAAACACCACTTTGAAATGTGAATCAAAGAACATAAAAGGGTGTTTAAGGAGATTTGCTCCAGAAGTGAATTCTTGATCATAATTAAAACATTATTACAGGACACATGCTAGTTCTAAGGAGGCACTTTTGTTTAAGCATTGGTCTCTTGCAAGGGAACTTAAAGGTTTTTGTTTTCTGGTTAACAAAATACATCTAGTAAGAAAGGCTCAGTAACTAGAAGTTCATACACATAAAATTTCCTGACTTTAGAAAGACATACAATTAATGCACATTAGAAAACTGGAGATACCTGATTAGCAGGAAGACAGTTGCTGGAACAACGAATAGGAGGCAAGTTATCTTGTCTTTCATGCAGTGTGTCTGTTCTCAGGAACTGTGGTTTCTTATCATCTTCATTCATTTCTGTCACCCAGCTCTGAAAATAAATAAATAATATATATGTACCTTAAAGCAGCAGATTAGATATACTTCATAGTCTACAATGACCCTAGCAACTACCCTTATAATGTACTGCTCTTAATGGGGAAAAGCAATTAAGACAAAAAGCAGTTGTGCTTTTTTGAATAAAAAGTAATCTACAAAAAAAAATCCGTAGAGTTAAAATGGGCATTAAAGATTCAGTGACATTAATTCAATAAAATAATTAAAAAACCCCAACATAATCCTTTGATCATTTCCTCATTTAATCAAATAATTACATTCTACTTAGGCACAAGAAGAGGAAGATTGATACGTCAAAGTGATTATATTACTACCATTACAAATTAGAGTTATACTGTACCATCAATTCACCATTAATTGTTTCCCATTCTTCAGCTGTGAAATCAGAAGCTGTGGCTGCAGGCTTATCTTTTCTCAGAGCTCTGCTCCTTGGATCTAAATGCTCAATACGCTTTTCACAAAACAATGTAAGTTCAGGATAACATCCCTCTTCACCAGACCTTTAAAATGCAAAGATATAACAGTTACAAAAAAAGAACTAAACTGCACTGTGTCCTCCAGAATTCTCTCCACGTGTAGTCTCTGAGTAGTCACCACAGTGACTGCAGAGGACTATTTTCCCGTTACAACTGAATTTTACTATCACCTAGTAACATTTTGATCAGAAAATTCCAGTGAGTTAAGCTTCACTTTCCAACGGACACACATACACAGTTCAAAATTATCATCACAGTGCTCATAAAAAATGCTCACATCATTTTCAGCAAAAGTTAAACAGGCATGGCATCTGAAATTACCACAGTCAGGCAAGATGGCTTCAGGACAGAACCAAAATCCAGTGGCAGCGTTTGAGAAAAACCTGGCATTGAGTTACTCAAACCTTTTGGATGGCTAAAACAGGTCTTGGATTTCTAGTGTTACCATCTGGACACTTTTAACACAAATACTTTAACTTTGTATTTTAATTTTTAAATTAGAAAGTCACAAAGAGATACAAGACAAATAGAGTATTTAGGTACGGGTTCCTTTGAATTTTACAGAACAGGAATATAATTAGTAATGAATTAAGAAAATCTAATGTTTACCTTAATACCCTGAGAATCTTTTCCAGGTGTTTAACATCTGTGCATTTTTCAATGAACTTGTAGTCCAGATGACCAATAGGTATTTGATACATTTTAGTGGTTCCTTGGTCCAGCAAAAATGGTACTGACTCATCACCCATAACTAAATATTAAAAGGAAAAAAGGTAGTGATTCTGTAGGCACTTAGTTATATTTTGAAGCAATGCTAATTAAAGGATTAACTCTGCTCATGCTCCAAAGTACTACTCTGTTACACAAGCAGACCTATTGCCACAAAAAAAAATTTCAGATTTGAAGACCTGATCACACAAACTGTTCTCAGAGGTTTACTGACAGAAGTATGGTTATATATGAGACATGTTTCGGAAAAAGAATATGTACAACTCTATTGCTTCTGCAAGGCAGAACAAGTCAGAAAGACTGCTTAAAGAAAAATTGCCAATTTTTGCCTATTGCATTCTTTATTTTTCTTTAAACACAACATGGTATTACCTATTTTAAGCAAGTGTGGTGAGGATGAAGGACAAGATGGTGCAGGACCCTCAACTTCTTTCAGAGGGAAGATGTTGACCAACTCAGTGTACCTAATAGAATAATAGCCTTTGCCTTCTCTGTACCCAGAATAAATTCAATGTTTGTCTTTCCTCACTAACTGCATTTTCTGGGCCTCCGATTGTATTACTGAACTAATCTGAATCTTGTCCAGTAAGTTTGTAACTGATGAAGTGAGGTATTCAAATTGAACACTTCTCTGTACCTTTGATCTGCTTATCTGCATCTTTATTTCGATTCCAAGCTCCATGGAGCAGAAATTATTCTTTTTTCCCCCATGTTATATAGTGCTTTAAGTGATCAGTTATTTTTAACAAGTATGATAAGGGTAGCTAGCCAGTATGTGATAACAACTAAGTATGGATATAAACCAAATTAAAATAATTGTGTTCTAATGTCTAGCATAATTACACACATTCATTTGTAGTTGCACAAAAATGTTTACAATAGAGTATCACTTAAATCATAACTGGTCATAATTAGGTACTGCATAAAGAGAGGTTTCTGCCCCAAGAATTACAGTTTCAGTACAGGAAAAGAAACACCATGCATGGAGAGAGGGACAAACACAGGAAACAATTAGACAGGAGTAAGAAGCAGGAGAGGCACTCATCACAGACCTGCAACATTTTCTTCCGTTTCAGTATTTCCGTAACTGTTAGGAATAGGGAGTTCCCTCGAGTGCCCGGAGCAGCTCTCGGGCAGTGCGGTAACAAAGAGCCCGCGGGTGCACGGGGCGGGCACAGCACCGCCACATCCAACGCGCTCCTCTCCTCCGGCCGGCTGCGGGCAGCTCGCCCGCGGGTGCACGGGGCGGGCACAGCACCGCCACATCCAACGCGCTCCTCTCCTCCGGCCGGCTGCGGGCAGCTCCCCGGAGCCGCAGCGCCTTGTCCTGATTCACGGCCGCTGACTATACAACTTTTGCCTCGCGGACTCAGGAATTTACCTTGAAATCCCTCACCCCACAGCCGGAGCCGCACGGCCAGACCGTGCCTAGCAACTGTTGCTATGTACAACATGGCGGCCGGCGCGCCGCACTGGCGAGCGGCAGGGAAGCGGAGACGGCGGTGCGGAGGTGGGGCTACCCCCCCCCCCCCAGTGATCCCCTTGCGGGGCTTCCACAGAGCCCTGCCGAGCTCCAGCAGAGACACTGGCGTCGCGGACTTCAACACCCACCTGCCCGGCGCCGCGCTGCCTCCGGGAGACTGACGCGACCCTGCCCTCGCCTCAGCCGGCGGACGCCCGCCACCCGCCCGCCGCCGCGCATGCGCAGCCGGGCTGTGGCGAAGGTGCGGCTGCGCGTCCCCCTTCCTCCGCCGGGCGGAAGCGAGGCCCTGCGCTCAGGGCTGAGGAGAGCGGGGGGGCGGGCCGGGGCGGCGCTCCCCGCCTCGGACTGGGTTGGGGGGCAGAAATACAGCGACTGAGGGTGTAGCTTTAATACAACATCACCTGCTTGCTTTCAGTGTAGTAGTTTATTTAGCCTAGAACAGTCAGTCGCCCCAGCTGCCTACACCCCTATTGCCCGTTACCCTACAATCCCCCGCACTGTTTTCTAGAGCAGGTCTGCACCCCTGCTGATGGCAGCGATGCTCTTCCCTACATTTGGCAGACAGAGGCGCCCAGCCTGTCCGCAGCCCAGCCAAACCCATCCCTTACTCCCACCAGACCGTTTGTAGCACGGGTACTGCTCCCTCTTCAGTAGGTAACTCTTGAGCTCACCCTTCTGAGCAGTCAGGTCATTAGCTGATCCCTTGTTTTGTAGTACACTTGAGTGATGAGGGTATTCTGGTATTACTTAACAACACATTCCAGACAGACAGATGCAAAAAGTTTTGGCTCATCAATACGAAACAACCACCTTGATCTTTTTAGTACAGACCCTCGAGAAGTCATCTGAAAAGCAAAACAACATGCTATTTTAGTTTTGGTGTACTACCCAAATGATCTTTATAGCACAGACCTAATTCTTTCCTTGAGCACAACTAAGTCAAGAAGCACTTTGGGAATTTCCGTTTACATATCACTTCTTAATGTTTACCTTGCCTCCCTCCCCTCTTCTTTTCTGAGGGATGATTTTCTTGACACTTCCTCCACAGCTGGATGCCCGAATTGGGTGCTCTCAAAAGTACTTTGAGATTTGCTCTTTCGAAATCCAGGCCCGTTGTTTCAGACCTAGCCTTGTGTAGCCTTCTATTTCTTTTCAGTAGAATTTATTCAAACCACAGTTATACAGTTCATAGGAGTCCAAAGAACATTTATCAAAGTTAAAATGCAAATAAAGTTTAGATGAGAGTAATGAAAACAAGGTTAACTCAAAAAAAATACAATACCACTGAACTTAAACTACAACATACTCTGACTAAAATTTGAACAACAGCATTAGAAATCTATTGCTGGAAGACACTATAGACAAAATTTAGTATCACAGTAAACTTTAATATTTCAAAATCTTAAAACACAAATAAGAGTGTGCATTTGTACACCAATGCATTTACAGAGCAAAGTTATCAGAAAGATTAAACTGCAGCATAAAGTCACTGTAACTTCAGCAGAAATCATCGGGCATCAAAAACCACCACTGGAATAGTGCAGTTAAAGAAACAAAAAGAGTTGGGGTTGAAAAAAGATCAGGGAGAAGAAGGGGGGGAGGGAGAGAACAAAAAAAACACCACCAAAAGAGAGACTGCCTAAATCTAAAGTCACCGCTAACTACGTAAAAACATTTCATTTTCATTTAGTTAACCCCACAACACTTTCCTTTTGTTAAAAGGCTGACTCATATCAACCGTTCACAGTACGTCACCCAGTAGACTATCATAGCTTATTATATTTTGCATAGAAAATGGAAAACAAAGTGCCAGGAAAGAAAACAAGAACCCCAGTTACATTGCAGAGATTTCCCTATGGTACTTTGGCCTACTGTATTGATTTTGGGCCTCGAAGGATTCTTACATAATTACTCAAATCTTCCATTTCATTTCCCTTATATACCTTGTCTCCATCCACAGCTTCCCAAATGCATTCAAGTGCCCATGTAAAAGGATACATCTTTTTGTCCTTTTCTTGTACATTATTCTGTAGCCACATTCTCTGCATCTGATAGGATCTCTTGCCTTTATTTCATTTTCTGTATGACATTCTGATGTGATGGAGGAAGAGAAAGGGAGTGGATAAACAAAACCAGCATTGTTAATGCATAGATAACTTCCAAAAGTCGTACTAGTCAAATTCCTATTTGTGGCAAACAAAGCACAATAAAAAATAATTGTAGTGAATTTGTATCAAGAGCCAAATGATACCACGATACTGTGGAAAAAAAAGTTAGCAAACTTCACTTATATTAAGATCAAGGAGGATCTTGCTAAAAATCAACAAATTATTACTGCACAGAATACATTCTACTCTTGATACAACTAGACTGTCTACTACTGAAAACTTCAGCTCAGCCCTCCAAAGCCCCAAGTTTATTTTCTTAAAAGACAAAAATATTTCAGAGATTCCTGAAGTGATGACTCAAAATCACCAATTTTTAAGTTGTTGACTTATCTGCAGGTAACAGGGAATTTGACCACTACACTTCAGTAAAAGCTGAGTAACCATACAGCATTTTCAAAAAAACTCTCTGAGATGCACTAAATAGAAGGTCCACTATCTGCACAAGGGGACACTTAGAGAAAGCGTCCTCTGGAGACGGAGGACCTCCACACAGCAACACAAGCTCTAGTGAATTATTTCCACATTGCTATCCATATATACCACATATATGCAGTACTATCAGTGTGTAAAGATTTAATGAACATCAGGATCCACACTGCAACTAGTTGTATTTATGTACTCTTCAGTATAACGACTATGCATTCTTCCTTATTAAAACACTAAATCTTGAGTAACAAGTAAAAATATTCACTGATGTCTTTTCTTTACCTCCACAAATGTAAATCATTGGCTGCTGCTTTGGAGGCTGAACATCCTTCTGTGAATCCATGTTCTAAACAAAAAACATACAACACGCACACCAGGTTTTTTTTATTACTAATATGTTTTCAAGGCATACACAATCATTGCAATATCTCAATCTAAAGCTAACAGAAGATTAAAAACTTCCTTAATAGTAAATACAAGCAAATTCCATCTGTATTTGATACACAGGACATTGGATAATTCAGGTTGGAAGTGACTTCAGAAAGTCATCTAGTTCACCTTCTCAAAAGCAGAGCAATATCAGGTTTCTCAGAGCTTTACCAATCTGGTATAGAAAACCTCCGAAGATGGAGATGGCACAACGTTTTCTATTAAACAGGATTTAAAACATCAAAGCCCAATGAACAATATTTTATTTCCTCCCTCCTGCCAATGGTAAGAATTTCCTTGCTGGAAACATAAAAATAAATAATTTCTTATGTATCACTCATATAACAAGCATGCTATCATAAACAAGATAAGCTTTATTATATTTTTCCCCTCTAATACAACACTAGCTAACCTAATCTACCTTTTCATTGATCTAAAGGATAAGAAATCCTGGGAACAGACTGTAGGTAGCAGAGTAATAGGAATTTAAACAAGAAAATAAAACAAAACAATGAGGAGCCAGAGAGAAGAAAATCCACCCTCAAAATCCTAACATAGGTGTGTATGAGCACCAAACTGATCAAGAGTTTGGTAACTTAGTGGTACTCTTCAAACACCTCTTAATGCCCTATAATGGTTTTGATTGTTCAGAGTTATTTGGAGACACATATTCCTTCACAGTATCAGACTAAATAGTTACATATACTCCACGTTCTACCAAGCTTTAAGTAATCCTACCCTAACATGTAAATATGGTTACAACCATAACTGTTACGGTTGTTGCTGTAACCACTAGAGATAGTAAATACTATTTTTCCACCCAGTGCAAGTCTAGACTAGAATATTAATATCTCCTTGTAGTTTTTTCTGAGGTTGCTGTTTTCTATGCTGCTGTTCTGCCTGACATAGAAGACAAGAATTCCTAACCCTTATGCCAGTGAATAGCCTTCATGATGCTTCTTTACCAGCATGACTCTTAGATGCTTTTGCTTAATATTACACTAAGGATTATTTCTCTGATCTTCACAGTTCAACAGGGAAAACTAGGGTCTTGAAAACAGAAGGATGGGCTTGATAGAAACAGTTCATCCTTTGTTTAAGAGAGTCTAATCCACACTTGACAAACCACCTTGTTAAAACCCCCATTATGCCACTCCATTTGAGAGACCTGGAGATAATTCATTAAACTCGTACAGCTTTCAAGTAAGGTTTTGCTCTCCTATAACCATAGTGGTACCTTAATCCACAGGTGTTATAGTCTTTTTGTGTCTTATACTAAGATACAAGCAGTCATCCATTAGCACCTGAAAACAGCAGCATCTTCTGAAACAGAGAGCTGAACTAAGGAGCATCACAGTTGCAGCTAAATAACTTGAGTTGGTGCTGCTCATGTTGTAGAAATTTTCACATAATTGTTGTAGAAGTTCTCATGAATTAAGCAAATAAGAATCAATAGAGATGAAACAGAATTAAGAACAGAATAATTAATATAAGTCTATCTGAATAAACACAGGTGGCTTTTCACAATCCATGAATATTGTTCTCAAAGCTCCTTTGTATAATCCTGACCTATGACTGAACAAATCATCAGTCAAGCTTAATGAGCAGCTAAGCAGAAGTAGGCCTAGAAGTATTAATTTCTGATGATTCTAGTAAAAAGGATGTATGATTAACCTTTTTGACCCTAAAAGAATATAGAATACTTAGAAATAAGAATTAGTAGAAATAAGGTTCTAAATAGACTTTAGTTATTTTAGGCTAATATTTAGGAGATGTTGGCAGTGGAAACCAGACTCTGGTCAACCTGGATCAAGACGGGATGCCGATCACAGCAAGAACATCAAGGATGGGGTGTTGACCAAAGCCAAAGTGGAACCAGAGATAAAGATCAGCTGACCAATGGAGAAGAATGGACTTTTGTGGACTCTTGACAAATGAAGAAAGAGGAATTGAAATAGTTAGTGATATTTTAACAGAAGTTCGTGAGAAGTTTGTGATGTAACTACTTATTAGTTTCTATATAAACTGATAGTGAATTTGAGTCAGGTACCATTCACTGCGGTGGTGGTCCAACTCTGAGTTGCTTCAATAAAGAATCAGCAAACCTAGAGACCCGGACTCTGCCAATTTTCTTTAACAGCTCATACAGCAAAATAATACTGTTGCTGAAGACAGCTGTGACCTACAGCTATATATTTTGCAGGGAGGTGCCATGGTGTAGCCAGCCTTCACGTACCCTGCAGCTGTGAGCTCTGCCAAGCTGACGCAGCCCACAGGCACACAGACGCACCCGTGTGCGCTGGTGTGCAGCCGTAACCTACCGCGAAGGCGTGGAGCGCCGGCCACGCCGCCGGTGCCGAGAGCACGCCACACGTACCTGTAAGAGAGGCAAACCCACTCCTTCACGTCCTTCTCAGAGCCCACAAAGGAGGAGAATGAAAGGAGGAGGAAGGCCGGCCGGTATTCCTCACAGCCCCTGCCCCTGACACCCCAGCCCGCCCCAATTCCGAACCAGGGTTCGGAATCGCGAGGCTTCTACGTGGGAGGGAAGCCCACGGGGCTGGGCTGGGCCGGGCCGGGCCTTTCCCTGCGCGCCCCTGCCACCTCCTCCCGGCCCCCGCCGCGAACCGGACCCCTGGCTCCGAAGGGAGGAGCTCGAAAACCCCAGGCGAGCCGCGACCCCCACTCGCCTGCACAAGCAACTCCTCCGGCCTCCCCGTCTCCTCGGCGCCGGCTGATGACGACACAGCGGGCGCCGGCGGAGGCGCGGCCTGTGCCGCTGCCGCCCGTCCCGCGGCCCGCACAGCGGCGCCCGGAACCGCGCTGAGCCGCGCACGTCAGTGCGTGCCGTTCCGCCGCCGGCCGCACGCGTCCGGGTGCCCTGCCGCGAGCGGAGGAGGGAGCCGTGGAGCCCTGGAGCCCCGGCAGCGAGCCGCCAGCAGCTCCAGCCTCCTCCCCGCTGAAGAGTTAGGTTAGGAAAGTAATAAATGCTTCGCTATCGGCGTTAAACCACTTTGGGAGAAAAGCACAGAATATTCGGTGGCATTTTTTAATATATAGGCTTTGATATGAACAGCGACGTTGGTTTCCTAAAAAGACAGTAGGCAGCCGCGCGGGGAGGTACAATAAGAACCGACCCCCTCGTAGGTCTCAGGGGGCTGTGCCCGCCCTACCGTACGTAGCCCCCGTGACACGTCTGATCGTACGGCTGCAGAGTTAGAACCCGCTGAGGTATGCTGCCTCGGGGTCCCTTTTGTTTTCAGAAGCATTGTACCTAAGATCCGTGGATAAAGATCACATCTGATATTTTAATTTTGTGGGCGGTATCCTACGTACCCACATTAAACCCAACAGACAAGCTGCGACACTACATATTTTAAGTGTAAAGTCGTATTATGAAAGAAGTTCAAACGTCGGCGACTCCCGTAGGTACTGAAGTGAAATCGTGCAGACGACGTGTGAAACGGTACCGGTTGCTCCCTCGGTCACTGGCTCAATCATGAATTTTGAATCTGTGATAGGCATTTTGTAGAGTTAGAGCTATCTTTGCTTTATTCCTGGAAAAATGCTTAACAAATACTGTGTTTTGTGAATACGCCGACTGAAATTACTTCATCATTCAAGAAGTTCCGTAGTTTAAGGAAAGGTCTTTCTTACTCTGTTTCTGAATACTGAATAAAAATTTTTTCCTCAGCACCCAAATGCATTGATATGTTTCATCAGTTGTAATTTATTGATGTTCTCATAGTAGCAAATCACCTTCATACATAACCTATAGTTTGTCTAAAATAAACTTGAGGAATAATAAACAGTTGCAGTTTTCCTAATTTCGTATTTAATTTAAACATAACGAAAACGCAGTCATGATTTTAGACAGCTCACCTGCTTCTCCACACTGCTCTGTATGAATAAAGCTAAATATAACTTTTTGAGTGCCAGAATAAAGCACATTCAAGAAAAACGGTATGCGAAAGGCAGAGCTGTTCCTCTCGATGCTGATTTCCCGGGGCCGTTATTACTACCTGCGTCCTCTCCTCTGCCACGGTCTTCGCAGAGTTTGAAGCAGAGAGGGGGAAAAAAAAGCCTGAACCCTGGTAAATGCACACTAAGTAATTACCATCTCATAAATAAACAAATACAAAGCAACGGGTGCTATTTCTCCAAGGTCGTTTTGTATTTTAAAATGCGTTTGCCAAACCGATATTTTAAAAGGACTTGCTAATAATACCGCCACGAAAAAGTCAGTTAATTCTGTGAAAATAAGGTATCCACTATTAAGAAAAAATAATGCAATTGCTTGATTATTGGCATCCTTTAGCTGTTCCCTTGGAAAAATCGGATGTTTTTCCAGATGTTAAAGCTTCGGTTACTTCAGGCGTTTCTGACAAAGCCCTCCTCCTTCCAGAGGAGCCCTTTAACAGTCCAACCCCGTTCTGAAGGGCTGATAAATACTAGCCCTAAAGATGCTCCTTGGATTTAGAGTAGCAGAAAGGGCTGGGACTGTGTGGGAGACCGCCACTGTCCCGTGAAGTGAAACAGCTCTTGGGGAAATGGTAGGAAAGCGTGAGGAAGGGCTTGCGGGGCTACGTGGGGGGGGTGCAGGGGGTACTTTTAAGGAAGGTGGGAAGGAAATGCAGTGACAGCTGAGAGCAGCGTGTATCGCAGACTGTCTTACCTCATTTTGTTTGTTTAGAAGCAATGTTCTCAGGTTTTGGTTCGGGTTTTGTTTGGTTGGTTTTGTTTGTTTGTGTGGAGTGTGGTGGGTTTTTTTGTTTGTTTTGGGTTTGTTGTTTTGGCTTTTTTCTGGTGACGCTTTTTGTTAAATCATGCTTTTTGGCTTCTGTGTATTGCATTAAATGCCACAACTATAACTTGTTACGTTTCTTGGATATTTTTGATCCAAGTCACACAAGTCCACCCGGGTTTGAGCGAGAGAGAGAAGTTGCAGCTGCTGTGTCCCGCTTTAAGGAGCTAACAGGGTGCCAATTTCACACAAAAGGTAATTTGTTTTATAAATAAACAAAACTGTTTGAAAAATAATTACTTCTGATTCATGTGAAATAAATGCTACTACAGACAGCACTTTCGGAAAATTTCTGTTACATTTCTGAAAGTTTCTAATGATTTCTCCTTCAAAAAAAAAGAAGGGGGAGATATCCCAAGAGCTTTTCTCTTTTTTTCCATAACAGTTACCTTGTAGTCACATAAAACAATATTCTTTACCTAAAAATGTCACAGTTCCCCCGTCTCTGGACAGGTAACTTCTAAACCCGAGTTTCCTCAGGCCCCAGGATAAATGTGATATTAGTGAGGTAAAGGAGAGTAATACCCAGCGGAAGATGATTTATGTGGCCTTTCCTCTGTCCCTAGGTAGCAAGCGCCTGCTTCGCCCCCGGGGCGGCTGCTGGGGGCCTGCCGGTTCCCCGCCGCCGGCAGCTCCCCCGCCGGCTTGGATGGAGCCAGCAGGTCGGTGAGCCTGCGTAGCCCCGCGTTAGCCGTACCGAGCTCAGGAGAAACGGGCACCCAAGTATTTGGTGTTTGGTTGGTTTGTTTTTTTTTTTTAAATATACAGATTAACTCAAAACACAGCAAAAACTAGGCGGCTTCACGGGGCATCTCCCACCCCACTACAGCTGATTTAAAGGAGGTAGCACTTGACAAACGCTCTGTGATTGTGTTGTTCCTGGCCCATTGTGTACAAATGTACTAATTAACTCCAATTAATTAGCACCCATATAACTCAAGCTTAAAGGTTGTGGCGCAGATAATGTTCATCATCTTGTGACAGCCGCGATTGACCAGCGCCTCTTAAGCCGCCCCTCAGCCCTGGCGGCCCCCCGCGTCAGGGAGCTGAGGGGGCTCTCGGAGAGGCGGGAAAGCCTCACCCTCACCAGGCACCTGGGAAGCAGTATAGCGGGGGGAGGAAGGACGCAGGGGCGCTTTTAATGGTGGGCTGGGTGCGGCGGGGGCCGCAGGGCTGGAGTATCAAGCCTGAGGAGAAGGGCAAGCCTCGCCGGTATTTTCCCGTGTTCCTGAGGAGCAGGCCCCCTTGTTCGGCGGAGCCCTTCTCCTCAGGCCCCACCCCGCCGACGCCCTGCCCTCGCCCTAGGGCGGCACGGCTGCCCTGAGGGCCGCAGCGCGGAGGGGGCGGGGGAGGCAGCGAGGCAGCGGTTGGTAAGGGCGGGTAGTTCAAATCCAAGCGAGGGAAAGCAGCAGTAGCCGCACGCGAGGAGCCGGTGTGGGTGGAGAGAAGTGAAGCGGCTCCTCACTAAGGGCAACGGGCCCCGGAGCCAGGCGGCGAGCTGCAGAGGCGGCAGCGTTCCCGTTCTCTCCAGCCAGGCGGGGAAGGGGGCTCCTTGCCTTCACCCTTCTCACGGGGCCCCGCCGACTAGCCTCAGCTGCACTCGGTGGTAGAGGGCCTCCCTGTGCCCAGCGATTTTGCCAGATGAGGAGGTGAAGCTATTGCTTTGCTGGTGTCTGGCATCCCAGGTGACTGAGAGACCCTCCGGTGCTGGTCCCTAGGTGGTCGTCAATAACCTTCATCGCTGGGTAATTAGACATGGTAGTGAATGCATATACAGACAAACTGAAAACTGTGTCTCAGCTGGGTAATGCTTCTCTTACACCTCTCTTTTTCTTTCCACATCCTTTCTCACTCTAGGTTATCAGTAGGGGTAAAGAGTACTTCGAATACAGCACCTTTGCTTTGGAAGATCTCAAGTTGCTTCACAAATTAGGGTAAGTGACCCACATCTTACAGACAGGACTTAGCTATGCCATCTTCAATATTAATACCTTTGGAGGTATTAATGGCTTTTCTGTTTCTAGATCTGGGTGCTCAAAGAGCAGAGTCTTCAGATAGTTTTACTGCAGATATGGTACTTGTCTAAATAACTGGGAAAATATTCTTGTCTCACCAAAACTTTGCCTTTATCCATTTTGTTAACCACGGTGAAGGGCAACAAACAAGGATATAAAACAACTTGTTCGAGGCATAAACGTTCAGTGTGGGTTACTGGGGAATGTAAGTCAGTCTCAGGAACAGGCGTGACTCTATCCTGGAACTCATGTCTAAGTTATAGGCACCATTTACATTGCCTTCAGGTAACCAACATTTTTATCTCTTTAGGATGCTTTATAAGACTATGCTTGTCAGAAATTATTCCTCGTCGAAGTGTCTGAATCCTGTTCTTAATTTAGTTTGGGTCTCTGAATATGAAATATTTTGTTCCATAAAGAGCCAGAGAATTTGCAGTTGACTTGTAGATCAATTTGAGAACTACAAAATTAATAATAGATGAGAGGAATGTATAGAGCACAAGAATCTACACTTAGCAGATACGGATTTTATTCCTTCCTCTGCAACTCACTTGCTGTGTGACCACTCTTTTCTTCCCTGCACGTCTGTTTTATGATGTCTAAAACAAGGTTAACAGTACTTTCAGAAATTACTTCAATATCCCCAAATGAAAAGGGCTCGATGTTATGTATCAAATCTAGCAGATGAAACTTTTTTCCTGATTAAAAAAAAAAGTGCTTATAAAACACTAGACAAGTCATAAGAGGTTTTATTAGGCATCGCTTATGAATATAACTAGCATCTCGTTCTATTATGAGATATGTTCAGCACCTCTGAAAGGCTTTTCCTTCTGTACTGTATTTGTAAAATGAGACCTTGTGTTAAATTAAATCTTAGTTTGTGCAAGTAATACGTTTTGGAAAAAAAAATGAATATGTATACAAACCTGAGGTGTATACTGGGATTTGCTGTAAAGAAGTATAAAGGACATTGTTCACTTAGTGTCTGTATTGCAGTGGCTTTCCTATAGTTTTTCCGAAGTTCTTGCAAAACCAACGCAGTAAGCTCACAGGCCCCTCCTGCTGGACTGTGGCGTATTTATAGCATATTTTTGGCTTCTGCTTGAGTTACCACCATTCCTTTAACTCTGCTATTCTCATCTCCCCTACAGCTGCAAAAACTTTTTTTTCTGTGATTTTTATGTTCCTTGAAACACAAGTTTGCTTAAATTATTTTATAATGTAATATTTAAAATTTCCTCTACTCTCAGTTGTTCATAAGATTAGATAATTTCTTCCATGGAATGTCTGAGAATGAAACTGCAAACGTGAGTTTTCCTTTTGTTGTTTCTTCAGCGTGCTTCCTGAGCACTAAGTTTCTAAACCTGCAAGCCTGTGCACTTTTGTTAAATGTGTGGTTAATTTGACTGTGTTTAAGGAAAATATTAATATTTTTCAAGGTAAGTGTGGGCATGTGATTTTTTTTTTTTCAATTGAGATTTTGAATAGATGTCTCTAGCATTCAAAATTTAAATCTCCATCCATCAGCATTTTTGGTAGGAATATCTCCTGGCAATGTTTGCTAACTAGCTGCAGTTCACCACAATTCAGCATAGAATATGAAACCTCTATTCTTTTTGTAGATTACGCAAAGATAATGCTCTATTGTTACTACAGGTCTCTTATAAGTCTTCCTCCTTTTACAAAAAGAAGAGCTATACTGATGTGGTCCTCTGCTCATAGTGTGAATAATCAACTGAAGAGCAGCAATAACGTATCTTTTAAAGTTAATAACTTTATTATTAAATAATAACTTTATCTTTTTAAAGTTATTTTCTAGTTCATGACACAGTATTTTCAGCCTATTGCCTAAAATGTTGAAAAGTGATGCAGATGAAAGAGTAGACACTCCTTGGAGTTGGTCCTGCACTGTCAAGAAGTCATCCCTAATTCATATAATAACTACATAGCTTAAAGCTATGCCCTCGTGTTTCCTATTTGTGCCGTCATTTATTTCACCGAGTAAAAACAGGGAATGAGGAAAAAGCAGTGAGGGAAAACGAGTGTGAAAGTAAGGAAGCAGGCCAGACTTCAGAATTTGTCATCTTCTTGAAGTTATTTTCCTATATGTTTCTTTCCTGGAAGAATTTTTCCTCAATTATGTGGATGGATTTTTTTCTTGTTTTAAATCTGTTTGATTTCATACTGATATTAGCATGATTCTATAGGCCTTTAGCCAAATTCTCAGTCTGCTCTTTAATATCCTGTTCCTTTTGAACTTCTATATGTTTCTGTCTCCTCACAGTAGAAAGCAAAACAAAACACTTTCTATATTACAATAATCTTATAAAATGCCTTCAGCATGGGTCAAAAAATGCTAATTAAATGACCTGAGATCATCAAAGAACAGTTCCCCTCCCTCCCCCTGCAGCAATTTGGGTTCCCGCTGCTTGTATTTGGTGGCTTAGGGCTTGACTAAGCCAGAATTGTTGGGATATTAGCAATGTCTTAATGTTTGGTGTTTAAGCCACCTTTAAAGATTCCTATTTTTGTCTGTTCTGAAAATTCAATACTATTTCCAGGCTTATGTTCTGAAATACCAGATCTAGAGGCCAGTAACATACACCAGTAAAAGGTGCTGATTCAAACTTGCAACATTGATATGAACTACTATGAGTTCTGTGAGAACAGCCCTCATACTGGCATTATTCATAACATCTTTTATACAGTTACTGCGTCTTGTGTGTAGAAAGCAGTAACCTACTGCCACTCTGCTTAGGGTGGAGAAACCCTGTCATGTATGAATGGCAAAAAAGTAAGTCTGTATTCTTACATCTCTTATTTAAATAGATGCATCAGCCACTTGTAACTTTTCTAGGAAAATATATAATAGCTCTTAAAAGCTTTTATACTTACTAAGTTTCAAAGAAACTTACTTCCTATATACATGGTGAGAGGATGTATAGTCAGTTCATCAGTTTCTTTAAAGTATAAAGCTTCAGAACACTCAGTTTCTGCTCAGCACAGTGCTGAGCAAAAGCAGAGATCTTTACAAAGTAACATTTAAATGTTAAGGCAGATAAGAATGCACTGTTCACTTTGTAACTAGAGGTCAATTTTTTTTCCCTCCAGGGGCTGTAGGGATCTAAACAATAGGGAGACCTGTAGACTTGTGACTTCATGATTAATCCCCTCATTTTTTCTTGAGGAGAAAATGCCTTTTGTCTGAACTCATCTATTACCAGAGCTTCTGCTAGTTCTTGAGGACTGAACTGTTAATGGTTGGATGAACCAATAACATAGTGCTAATAAAAATCTTGGTCCTACTGAAATGAGAGGGAGTTTTATCACAGATTTCAGCACAAATAAGACTCTACTTGCTGTGTTGCTTATTTAAAGTGTTTGTCCTTGGATGAGGCTTGGCAGATCAATTAGCTAACAGGATGTATGTTTTAATTTGCCTCACAGTATACTATGCATTTTAATCACTCATTCTAACCGTCCACTTGACTGTAATTTATCTTTGTGTTCCTGTATAAGCAGTGTTTCTTCTAAGAGTAATGAAAATACTTTTGTCATGGCTGCTAGCTGGATAGACTCACAACAAGGCTTTCTCACTAATCTGAGGGTGTTTTGGTGACTACTTTTATCGTTTGTTTCAGAAATAACACTGGTATCTTCATTTACAAAGTCAAAGTGCCAAGCAGAAGATGTCAGACAGTCATTCAGTAATGCTCAATATTCTTAAAAGAAATAGATTAACATCTCCCACCAGCAATTTTATATACTCCAATTTTAAAGACACTTCAGTATTTCTGGACAGCAGATGCAATGAGTCAGTAAAAGATCCTGATGTAGAACATAAACTTGTTACACACAGTGCTTCTTTATCATTGCTACAAGAGCATTCTGAGCACGTTCATCCAAATGCCCTCTTCCCTGTGTCATCATCTATTGAAAATGAAATGAACTCTATCTCCTTATCAGAAAGAAGAGAAGCAAATAGAAGTGCAGATTTTTTTGAAACTCCTAAAGTGAGTAGAAAAGGCTCCTCACTGCGCAGGAGGCTGCTTTTATCTAAGACTGTTCCAGCTGGCACAACTGTAGGGTGCTGTGAAAGACAAGCTTGTTCTTCAGGAAGCAGCAGGAAAAAAATATTCTCTTGTGGTTTGAGCTCTGAAGAAAAACTTTCACAAACTGCTTTAGATTCTCCAAGAGATAAAAGTTACAAACCTCTGACAGCTAGCACTTCAAAAACTGAGGACTCGAATCCTGATTGCCCAAAATGGAGACTTTCCTTTTCTCAACAAAGGAGTTCCACACTAGATGAGTCCAAATGTAAGGACCCCTTATTGCTAGAACCAGAATGCTTATCTCCAATTCAGTGTAAGGATGTTATTGTTAGTAATGCTAATGAATTTAATGAAAGTGTCCTTATGAGTGTTAGTGATGGGTTGATTAGGACTCCTACATATAGTGTGTTACCTGAGGCCAATGAGGGTAAGTTCCTGACTTCTATTAACAGTCTTGTAGAGGACTTTAACTTTGCACTATGTGATATAAACTCTCCCCCTGTTAAGCTGGCAAGTTACCCAGATCTTTCAACACCTGAGGATAGTGGATATAATTCACTTCATTTGGACTCATTGTCTGATCATGAGGGATCTTTCCAAGAGTTCTTCCAAAAACGTAAAGAAGGCTCCAAAATTCTGGATAGTAAAAGAAAGACAAGAAAACTTGAACGAGTTAGAAGGTTATCCACTCTTCGGGAACAGGGCTCACAGTCAGAGACAGAAGATCATCATGGCAGTCCTTCTACTTCAGCAGTCATGTTAACAGAAGAAAGAAACTTTGTCAGTGAAGACCATGCATTAATTATAGAAGAACAGTCTAGTGGAGACCTAGTTGTAAGTCATGGAGATCTCTCAAGAACTCCAGCTCTGAAAATAGTTCATGAAATTTGCTTGCAAAGACAAAGATCAGACCAAAATCAAATATCAGAGAATATGGATGGAACAGAAATATTTGCATTAGAACATGTTCTTGATGGACTTATTGGCAAGAAAATGGGCCTAGAAAAATTAGATATTTTAACAGAATTAAAATACAGAAATTTAAAACATGTTCTTGCTATAGTGTTAGATGCTTTAACAGTGGAAAGTCTATGCAGGTAAGTACTAGTGCTTTTTATTTTTTTCCCCAGAAAAGGTGAAAATATGTGTTTCTGCAAATAAATTAGTATAACTTCTGGAATAGCAGGTGTTGTCAATACAATTTGTTTGTTTCTGGGGAAGTTAAAAAGTTTTGTCTCCATTAACCAAGTGTCTCTTTCTGTGTAGTTCTAAAATGTATTATATGGGGGAATTACAAAACAAAACAAACAAAAAGCCAAACATGGGAATTAGTAAACTTAAAACTAAATCACAGTACTTGTAAATTTTTAAATATATTAAAAATTTCTTTAAGCCTAGAAAGTAATTTCTTCTCATTACAAGTTCCCCAATAATGCATAATACTCAAAACACATTTTCTAGATTTTTTTTCTTGTGTATTTAATTTCCTCATTTATTTCTAAGCACAAAGATGCTCAAAGAAATTTTGCTTCATGAGTAATGTTCTAGATTAATTTTTAATCAATAGAAACTGTCACGTATTTCCAAGAAATCAGGAGTGCCGTGTGTGTTAGCTACAAAGGGAATGGGAGACTAGGTGGAAGTATAAGGGCACAGATATTTTCAGAACACTTAACGCACAAAAACGTAACTTTAGAAACAAACTTGGTAAGTGGCTTATGTGGAAGGAAGAAACTTATTTAATTTTGTAGGTCAAAGATATGCTGTATTTTTTTTTTATGTTGCAGTTCTCTAAACTCTTCTATTGTGGTGCATAAGAGTACATCAGATCTGTGTTTCATAACAATACAGTGATCTCTTGTAGCATATAGCAGTAGTCTGTAAAATTACCAATAGTATATGAAATCGTGCAAAAATCTTTAAAAGGTAGTCTTACTATCATGACTTCTGTACTACTTGGCAAAAATGTGAAAGTGGATCTTTTTTTTTATTCATTTATTCCAGCGTTTGGAAAGTAAGTAAAAACTGGCGTGAAATCATTGTACAAGATAAAAGTGCAGATAAGAGGAGAAAGTTGTACATAAAACACCTGAAAGAAGAAGCTGGGGTAAGGTTTGTCTCAAAGGTAATATTTTTTTCAAGTGTGAAAGAAGACAGGTTAGAGGAAAGAGGAAACATCTTATAAAGCTACAGAAAGGTGGCTGATAGAGACAGTTCCAACATGAGTATGTGAAGGATTATAACAGGAGAATGTAATTGCTTTTATTGCTTTTCAGCTGTCCACAGTCTGAGTACTAGTCTTTCAGCCATGTGATGCTCTTTCTTTTTTTTCTTCCTTTTTTTTTTTACCCCTCCTTCTTAAGAATTTGTAAGATCTCTTCCTCAACTGATTCTGGCTTTGGATCTTAAACCCTTGTTCATAACTTTGTGCCATGCTTTTCCTCATTTTCCATCTCACTCAGTCTGCAGTGCAGTAGGACCCACTCTAGACTACTTCCTGACTATTTTCAGGGCTGCACGTGGCTAAGCTTCTTCATGGTGTACTTGTGAACATCAGAAGCACATACAGAAGTTTTTTAAGGGATATCTAGAAAAGTGAGCATACTAATAGCAGTATAATTTTTTTAGATCCTCCACATGTGTCTACACACACACTTCAGAGTAACCTTGCTTTAATTGTGACAAAACTTGTTTGCTATTTCCATGCTTGCTGTTGAGCTGTGTCCTAATTCAGAAACATGAGGACCAGTAGAGAGTGCTAAAAGACAGTTGCCTTTTTACCCTGCTTATGGGACTTTGTTTTTAATGGTTCCTGCCTCTTGTTCCCTTACTAAATACAAATATTTAATGGGAAATACATGAACTATACATAATTTCCTTTTCTAATGTGGTGGTGTAGAGGGAAAACAAAAAAAAAAAAAGGCAAAAAACCAGCTGCAAATCCTAAATGAAATACAACCCTGATTTGCTTCCTTTTGTGTTTTTTTTTTTTCTTTATAATTATAAACTTTAACAGGAATATTTCTTGAACGCTGAAGATGCTGCCACAAGACTTAATGTTCTCAATAGATCTGCTCTAAGGCCTGTTCAAGCTCAAGCCAGAACTCCTGTAGTGCAAACGCCACCTTCATACACTGAATTTACACACAGGAGATGCAGTTCTGTTCCCCATTCAACTAGCAGACAGGAAGAATACATAAAAGTAGGTAGCTAAGAAACTCTTCACTTTCAATTTTTAGAAAATTTTCGTTTACAAGAACTAAGTAGCTCTTCTCTCCCTCCTCTTGCTACAGATTGCTAAAACACTGTTTACTGACGAAGCTCTAAAACCCTGTCCAAGATGTCAATATCCTGCTAAATATCAATTGGTAAAGAAACGGGGACTATGTAGCAGAGAGGCATGTGCATTTGAGTTTTGTATTTTATGTCTGCATGCTTTCCATGGGTCAAAAGAATGTAATAGTTTATCTGCAAAACGGAAGAACAAAAAAGATGCTCCTCCAGGGAGTGCCCAAAGCAAAAGAAATTTAAAAAGACTCTAGATTTGTAAGGCGTGTAAGACCTTACATTTAATTCCTTTCCCCCTTCTCTGAAATTCCTAATCTTGTTCATATTCTTCCTAAATATATGCATTTTGAAAGTCTCATTCAATGTGTTTTTTGCTGACTCACCAAGATAACTTCTCATGTATATATCTTAATCAATTTAGTATATTTTTGGTTTTGAAAAAAGTGAACATTTTAAAAAATTTTATGTCTTGTTTTACCTGTTGTGTAGTAGCTAGGCACTTACTAACATTTTATTTTTTTAATAAAGTATCTTAAAAGTAGTCTTCAATATCTAGCTTACAGCACCTCATAGATGTTTAAAAATGTGATTCTTGTCTTAATGACAAATTAAAGAATATTATTTTTTAAAAAATCTTTTAAATGGGATTTGTTTATTGTTCACTTTAAATTACAGTAAATGTTTTAAAAATATCTTAAAGTGGGGCACTAGGTACATATGCAAAAAACCACTTCTACCTATGTAAATGATGATACCTCAAAAGCAATATATTAGTTGTCTGAATTTTTATATCAGAATAATTACTTTGTTTTTCTCTTAGCCTCTGTAATGTAAGTCAATAGAATATTAATGTCTAAATTAAGCTAATGCTGAGTGGATATTCTATTGTACTGTTTATTCAGAGTTTTTGTCTTTACTTGAAAACTTCAGGTCGTATAGTATATATTCACATAACTAAATATGCTGTTGCATTACCCTTGTTGTTGTGAACTTACCTTTACACTTAGTCTGACTTTACTTCAGCTCCCGGATACTGGATCATCTTCATACTTCTGCTTGAATTAAAGGATTATCTACTGCTAGAAATCATTCTTTCTCTACCTGTAGATATAATTAGGGGAATTCACTGATTTTGCTCTTGAACTAAATATGCTGATACTTCACAGAAAAAGAACTCAAGCTGCCTCTTAGACCTCAAAAGATTTTTTTTTTTTTTTTTTTTTTAAAACTTAGCAATTGTAAACAGCTTGAAATGCAGGTGACAGAAGTGGATACAGTACTTGCTCTATGAAGGTATAACATCAATTTACTTCTCCAATTGATATTGTCCTACTTGTCCTTTCAAGGAGTTCATTTGTCACAAGCATCTTGCAGAACACTTGTAGTCAGCTGGTATTTCTTCCTCACTCTTCCTCTGATTTTGTCCTCTCTGTTATATTTGTGATGTTGTCATTTTACTGTGTGTATTTGTAGGTAAGCCTTATTATTGAGCTATTTAAAAAGTAGTCTGATTAAAAAAAAAAAAAGAGCTTTCAACTAAGCAATAAGCTGTGTATTTGGCCCTATTAGTATTATTCAGTCTCTTATTTGTAATTTTCAGACAATAAAAATAAACTTCCAAGCTTTTCTTTTTTTTTTTCTTTCCACACAATCTGTGGATGTTTAAGACAAATGGACCAGGATAGTTCACTTCAGGAAGTTCTAGAAACATCACTACCTATTTCTCATCTCTAACTGTTGTGATTTGCAATTTGGTTAGTACTTTCAGCATACTTGATTCCTGGGATAGCAGCTCCATATAGCATTTGGAAGGAGGAGGAACAACATGGTTAGTAAAATGCCATAGAAGTTTTAGTACTAACTCTATTAATCAAACGTGGTATCATTAAAGAAGGGATCAACACAATATATCTGCCAGAAAATCATGTTTATTGCATGAATAAAATTATCAACACTTGCATTCCATACTTATTTGTATTTACTAAGCCTTTGCATTATTCTTGTCTAGGGTTAGATGGGTAGCACTTGAACTGGAAGACTGAAAGAGAAGTCTATACAGAATCTATTCTGAGGGAGCAATTGAGGGGAAGGATTTTGGGGCAAGCTAGGGAATACAGATAGTTTTGGTTTAGGAAGAATGGCAATTCATGACAGAGGAGGAGACTGCAAGTGGGAAAACTGATAAATTATTTGATTTGTTTAATATTTGCATTTCCCTAATTGTTTGGAACTTTAAGTGTTCAAGGTCTACTTAAAAGTTAATTTAGTTCAGAGAATTATTGGATTCGTTCTTTTATTCTTAGGTATAAAGTAACTATACATTTTTTAGAAACATTTAATACTTTCTATTAAAGGTTAAACTGACATGATGAAGAACAACTTTCTAGGCAGGAATCTATATTACACAAGAATCTGAATGCATATAGTTTAAATTTATAATAACTTAATTTGGATTAGTTTTGTTTCTTGCCATTGAACTATCAAATAAAATAGAGGATGGTTGTAACTGCAATGCAGAATAAGTACAGCATGTCATAGCATGTGAGACTGCTATTGGCATCACTGCATTTTTACCTCTGCTAAATACCAACGTACTTTATGTCTCTAGTATAAAACAAAAAGAAAGAAAAAAAAAAAAAAGCTTTAGATGCATCCTTGAAATTGATGGGAGAGTTATGACAGTGAGAGGATTTAGCTCGCCTTCTGATGTGCAGTATTACAGTCCAGTCCAGAAATACATGAGGCACAAGCTTTGTTTTGAAAACTTGAGCAATAGTTCTGAAAGTATTTCTGAAACAAGTGCACCTTTGGGATGAAAGCCATATGGGAACTCGGTTTAAGAATCAGTTGTTAAGTATTGTTTCCCTTTGAGGAAAAAATTCTGGTAAGAGATGTGTGACCTTATCCAAAGAGTTTGCTTTTGTGAAAATCTGAATAATTCAGGGAGAATAGGGGTGGTAAACTGGTTCTGGTATAGGCATTATTTGTTTTTAAACGTAGTATCTTTGTCATCTACAGCATCCATCCAACAAGGAGCAACTTGAGAGAAAAAAAATACTTGAATCCCATTTAACAATTTTAAATCCCCCTCCTGCCCCTTGGCATGTTTAAACCTTTTTTTTCCTTCTAAGTCTGTCTCACAAAAATCTCTTCTTGAGCCAAATGTCTCTTGTTCAGTTAGGTCTATCATGAATGTGACTATACTCTGGTGTTCGGGTGAAATGCATTCTCTGCTGTCGTGCACTCCTATACCAGAGGTGAGGGGAAGTGAGAGAGCCAGACTTCTTGTCTAGGGGTAATGCTCCTATCTGTCAGTGATTTTTATTTTTTTGTTGAATAAAATTATCTTTATGCCTTGACATAAGGGAGAAATAAAATAGTGATATACTTAGTGTGGGTAAAGGATAACATATCTTATAGCACACAAGTTATGCTATAGTTATCTGATAGTTTGGGTTGAAAGTTCCTGATATTTGATTTTTTTTTTTTATTGACAGAAATTAAGTCTTTGGGATAGGAGAGTGGAAGTAACTTTTTTTTGAGTCCCTGTTAGTATGCTTTTTTCCTGCAAGCTGTATCCCTCAATTAGTCTCCATCAGCTACCACTAAGCTATATGAGTCTGGACTTGAATAAAACAGCAAAGGAGAACATAGGTTCCTACTTTGTGAAAAACAAAACAATCCTCCAAAAAAAACCCCAAAACCCACACCACACCAAACCCACCACCACCACCACCAAAAAAAAACCCAAAACAAAACCAAAAAACACAAACAAAAAAACAGTCCATGAGTGTCAGGGAGTTTAGGGATTCATGTCCAGAATCTTTCTTTTTCTACTAGGCTGAATTCTCAGAGACCTGAGGTCAGATACTAACACTTCTAGCTAGCACAGAGAAGAAGGACGCAGAAGTGGTCCTTGGATAGAAAGGATGAAGGTCGAGACTTTCCTAAGAAATCCCACCCATGATTATTCTCCAGCTCAAGAATTTTTCTTAAAATTGACAACAGATTGTTGGAAAGGGAGTGAATTTTCTTTCACTCTAGAAGATGGGGATAATGAGATAAAAATTAATGTTCAAGATAATATTTGGTTTATTTGCTGAAAACCTTGGTTTTGCAATCCTTATTTCCCTTCAGACAGGCATGATCTATAGTGGGAGGAGTGATATTGCCTACAAAAGATACCGAGGGAATGCTCTGAGATTTCTGAAGGTGATGGTTTGAGCCAGAGCTGTGGGTTTAAATTCTAAAAAACAATTCTTAGAAGTAACCTTTTGCTGCTGACAGATGTTGCTGCAAGAATTGTACTTCATAAATCTTTTTTTTTTTTGAGCAGCAACCATAAACCTCAAGTGGTCTATGAGAAGGAAATTGAAATTACTTAAGTCTCTGATCATTCTTTCCTTGGTGACAAGTATGGAAGAGCTTAGGCAAAAAAAAAGTTATAAATCTTTTGAATTGTTTACAGGATAGAGAATGTTAGTATGTTCTATCACTAACTAGCTAAAAATGATTAAAAAATTTTGTTTAAGGAGCTAATCAACATCTGTCAGGTTATTTCCCTATTCCATATATTGGTTATTCATTAGTACGCCTTAGGCAATTTAGGCCATTAAGATTAATTTTAATAAGAGAAGTAATTATTTTTTTTTCTGTTTTTATAGACACATGAAGAAATACAGGAATATCAGATTAGAAAGGGTCTCCTGGAATCTAGTGCCAAGCTCTTATGTCAGGTCATCAAGTTCTGTCTTAAAACTGGCTAGAACAGTGTCTCATGACCTTTATGTTGGAAACCTGTTCCAGATTGCCCTACTATTCACTTAACCAGTTGCTTTTTTTTTTTCAGCATTGCTATTAAAATAGCTATTCTCTACCTGTGTTCCTCACTTTAGACTTCTGCCCCCAATGTTATGATAGTGTAGTATAAATACCCCCTCACTCTTTATTTCATTGACAAAAAACTTTGAACTTAGTTTCACTTCTTAGATACAACTTCTGTTTCTGACTCTTCACTGTTTCCATTGGAATCTATCCTTTGAAAATATGCAACCAGTATTCTAGGTAAAACCTCCTCAAAACCTTGAATAATATTAGGGCTTTCTTTTCTCTACCAGAAATACTTTGACCAATGCATACTAAGACTAGCATTTCTTTTATGTCTTCTGCACACTTGCAGTTAAGTCACTAGATGTAGTACTCCCACATTCTTCTCTCTCAAATTTTGAAAAGACACCAATTTTTTCCATAAATTCTTACTGAACCATAAGTGTACAACCTCATACTTTGTACTACTGAGTTTCAGGCTTTTTTCTTTCTCTACTTCAGTCTCATGGTGATTTAGTATTTGGTGTGATTATAATATATTTTTATAAGTGCAAGTTCTTTGTCTGTAGTGAACCTTATAGGATTTTTTTGGTGCAAAACATCTAGCAGATTCTGTTATCACTTATCAGATGCCCCAACAAAATCTGACTGCTTCTTGAGAATGATGTGTTTATTTTCAGTTAAACAAAAACAAAGGTTGCTTTTACTTTCTGAGTTCATGAGCTCTGATTAGTTGAAATTCCCACTACAAAAAGACTTAGTACATTTTTTTTTCCCCTCTTAATTTTGACAAGCCTCTGTACAGTTTTAGAACCTGCCTGAACTTGTTGGCAGCCTAAATGCTAGTAAGGCCTTTTTGAGCTGAGTGCTAATGAATGAGTAGCAAAGAAGCCAACTCTTTGGCTGAAAATATGGACGGCATGGCGTTCTGAACGAACTCAAGCAATGGTGTTGAATACTAGAAGTTTCGTATAAAAATAAATCTCTGACTTGGAGACTGTAGTTCATGTGTTAAAAGCCCCTATAATTTTCCCCTTTCTGCATTCTAAAACTCATTCTGAAAACAGTTGCGCAAGGGTGGTTGTGTTTTAATTCTGTAGGCACCTTTAATCTCTGGCAAATGGGATGTGGAAACTGTGCCTGTATCTCAGCTGCTTCTTTTCAGTCCTGTATCATAGCGAAAAACCTATTTCTATAAGCTGCTTAATCTTAGACATCGTGTCATGACTAGAACCAGCTCAAGTGGTAGGAGGATAGTAACTTCTGGCAAAAAAGGGACTGCTAGCTGGGAAGTAATAGTACCCTAGATAAACATAGTAACACTCGCTAAAAGTTATCATTTGGATGTGCAAGGTTATTGCAGAAGAGTCAGCAGTTGTGCAGTGGTCTTTCACTTCAGCAAAAATGTCAGTCATCATCCTAAAGTGCTGCTGTTGCCTAAACGGGGGACTCCTATCTCTATCTGAGCAGACACCAAAGTTCCCTAAGTACTGAATTGGGTGTCATACATTATTTGGGGCATGAAGAACACCTCTTAGAAATGCTTTGTTCTGCCAGGACTCAGTAGCTCAGCACCTCACCTATATGTAGGCCACTGGGATACAAAATGAAGTTCTCTGGTATGAATTCAGCACACTTTCCTGGTGCATGCTTTGATAGAATAGATACTACACAGATTGTGGCAACAGCAACACCTTTGGCTTTTAAGCATAAATTTTGGTTGTGTTAAGGACATTCTCCCGTCTTCGGAAAAAAATTGTACAAAAGAAGCACACTCACAAGACAGTGGAATTTCAGGTTCAATTTTCCTTTATCCTTTTTCCTCATTGTGTATTCTGTGGCATACAAAAACTATTACTGGGATGCAGTTATTCTCTAGCCTTGCTGTTGGAAGTGTTTCTGTCAAGAAACTGTTCCAAGACTCTATCCCAAATGGGTGTAGTAAGAAGGACCACAATTTTTTTGTGAAGGGCAAGATATGGGTCCTGTTTTCTGCTCCAAACAGAAATGCTGACTGGTGAATTTTGTTCCTGTTTTGGACTTTTTTTCTTGTTTTAAATAATTGTCATAGAGTAGTTCAGGGAGAATGATGTCATACAACACAGAATGGATAACAAGAAAACAAACTAATTCTTGAAATGCTTTGCTCAATTAACTAACTTAAATGTGAGACTATCTTAAGGGTTATCTTAAGGGGGGAACTGCTTTCCTCACAGAAAATAGCGCTCTATTTCAAATGCATACATTCTGTTGATAAAAATATTTTATCACAAGGGGGCACCAAAGATTTTTCTTAAAGAACAGAACTTCAGTTCTTTTTCTTCTTGCTTTAACCCTTACGTACTAACTCAACGTTACAAACGCAAAATGGTTTGAATAGCTTAAAGCAAGGGTGGCCATAATTCTTGCCCCCAGGAGCTGCATACCAAAATCTTCAAGAGAAGAGTGGAATCCTGGGAAGCACTTCGGATGGTATTACTTCTCCAGGGCCTCCATTCCAGGCTGAAGCTGTGCTGGGCACACAGCCAGGTCCTACAGCAACCAGGCAAGATTGGCCTAAACAGTGCCTGCTGCCTCAGTTCCTACCTCAGCCATAGACTTGGATTGTCTGTCAGTCTCCATGCCAGCCTGGTGCTGGCTACAAAACGTAACTCTCTCATGGAAATGTTGCAGTTGAAGTATTCGAGAATTGATAGTTTCGGGAGCTGCACACTCCGGACTTTATTTCCCAACTGCAGAAAATGTATTTGATAGTAAAATCTAATATAATTTTACAAAGTATGGATAATCCACAAGTGCCTCCTCAATCTATCATGGTTTAAAATGATCACAGGAAAAATATCTTACTGTATGCATTTTATTCACACTTAATTGATGAATCTGGCTTTAGGGAACAAGGGAAAACATCAACTTTTTCAAACTCATAATTTGGGAGGTAGCTAACTATTCCCATGTTAGATATTTTTAACAATATCAGAATGGCAGCATTTTTTTAGTTTTAGTCTGTTAAATGAAGACTGGGTGAGAATTTGGGAACTTAATGTGTTCTTTATTCTTTAAGTAGGTACTTCTGGAGTCCAGAAGAGTAGGTAGGAACGCAGAATACCTAAAAAATAAGAAGGCTGTAATTTTGTATGCTTTTCTGAAGCATTATTGAAATCTTAAGGAGGATTCTTATACCGTTCTTAACACCTGTTGTGTTGACACCACTGTGTTCTGGAAGCTGATGTACATGAAATCTTTTTCTTCTTTCCTTTTTTTTTTTTTTTTTTGAGCTGGATCAGTCTCCCAGTCTGCTTCATTATACAGCTACACAAGCAGCCATAGCAGTATAATACAAAAAAGGTGGGAGCTGGTGGTCAGTGGGATGTGCTGTCTCAAACAGGACTGCTGCTATCCACAGGCTCCATGCATCAGTAATCTCTCACATGGGTAACTTAGCTGGGGGAATCTTGGATTTAGGGACTGTTGTTGACAATTGTTTGATTGTAACAGCAAGACTGGAAAGACACGCATGCATTTAGTGTTTCTTGTTGGGTATATGCCACCTACTGCCAGGAGGTCATCTTGTTAAAGGACATGTTTGGCATATGTGATTCCTGTCTGCTGAAGCTTCTTCATATGCCTCTTGTGTTGGCCCCTTAGTTGGCTAGAACACCTTTTAAGCCAAGATCAAGGCACTGACCTGACTTAAACCAAGCTACAAGTAACCTGATAAAAAAAAAATTGTCACGAAATTTGCTTGCACAACTAAAAGTAAGAAGTGGTGGTAAACTTGCAAAGCTTAAATTAGCACAGACAAAATGTATTACAAAATATGACTCCAGTTTACCTACATGAAAAACAGAGAATAGACAGTGACAATGCAATCTTCTGTACACAGTGCCAGAATTTCTGATACATCCCCTGATAGTGAAATCTCTGTGAGAAATAACTGTCACAGTTTCTTCTGATCTGTATCTTATGTTTCAGGTGAAAGCTATGCTACATTAACTGTAGTAGGGCTGCTAGCAATAAACTCTCTCTGCCTTGCTGTAACCTTATGCACCATGCCAATTTTTTTATCTTGTATGTGGTTTGATAGCTGTGGGTCTAGTAGTTCTTTCCTGATTTTCATATTTTTTCACAAGATGACTTTATTTCTAATACACTTCTTTAAGCTGCCACAATCTTGCCGAATAGTTTCTTCAATTAAGTGTTAATGCTCCTTTCCAAAATTAGAAACGATAGTATGATATTCTCCTAAAGTTCTAGCAGTTATCTTTTAAGACACTAATACAAATTTCTAAAGGGATCATCAGATGACTGCAGGTATGAAGTAGGTAGCTGGCATGTGTGAAGTAGCAAGAGTACAACTGTATATCACAAATTGCTAAGTGGTCCTTCCAAATTCCGATTCACTTTCCAGGTATGCCTCTGTATTCCTTCTACCTTTTCAAAGGCCCATACTAAGCAAAGGGAAATCAAACTTTATTTAAAGCTTTTAAACTTAATAAAACCCCTCTACCTTGTCCTGGTAGAATAAGATTGTTATAGGAATCATTGGGCCATTGGTGACATGGACAAGTCAAGGAATATTCTCCCGGGACTATCTCAATAGAGAGTTTTGTAGAGGCCAAGTTCTTCGGACCTGCATTCCCTCTGACAGCCTCATCCACTAGTAAAAGGTTTCTAATGTTGATAGACCAAAGCTATGTCACTTCTCTTCCTTTACTATTTAGCCCTTACTATTTTATTTTTAAGCACTTTCTTTTTTCCCTTCACCTAGACTATCTCCAGGATTTTTTTTTTCTCCTTTCAGAATTCTTTTGAGTGCTCATATTCCCTGTAACTGTTTCCTTGGGTGTCTGCATTAACTTTTTCTGACAGCCACAGAATTGCATTAAACTGTGCTGTAAACTAGAACTATCAGTTTCAACACACAGGGGCTGTACTACCACAACAGGCAGCTTCTGCCAGTTTGCCAACAGAATAATTTAAGGCATTTAAGGGCCAGCTATCTGATGATCAATTTGTGCTTTCCTCTCAGAATCTGTTTCCCACTTTGGCAGTTCTGCAGTCAATATTTAAATAGGTTTCCTAGCACCTGTTTCCCGTTTATGAGATTGCTGCTGTCAGATGCAAAAGCTAAAATGTATGTGGCAATCATCCAAAGAAGAAAGAGTAGTTATGTTTAACTAAGGTTGGATTTCTGTAAAGATATTTAGGTATTAAAGATATCACATGATGAAATGCCTACCTATAACTGAGATGGGGAGTTTCTATTGAAAATCAATGGGAATTAGATAATAGCTGCCCTTGGAGATCCCTCTAGATACCTATCTGCATTTTTAAATAGTATTTGCTACTTTTTGAATGAGTAATTAATTATGAGGATGCTCATGGCTTCACTGTGACCGCTGCCAGGAATTAAACACAGGTTAGCACCTAAAAAACACAAGTGTGCATTTGGATTTAATAAAGTAACCCAGTTTATGCCTTTTCTTTACTTCAGCAAGTCACAAGGAGGAGCCATACTCACCCAGCAAGCTGGCATAGGTTATATGCTGGTTTCTTTGAGTCCAAGGTTGTCTCAGCAGTTTTTGTCTGATTTGCCTGGCTGATACTTTGAGACACTTTCCCTGGTTAATTTTTGAAAGCATAAATTTCTGAGGAGTGTGGAGGAAAGGGACAATGACTGATCAAAGTCTTGACTGAAAGTTCACCTCTCCAAATGGCTTTGCAGTAATGAGCAGAGGAGGGAGATGCCAGCAGGGATGGAGAGGACGAATTTATGTTTTCCTCCCATTTGTCTTCCTGTGCTGGCCTTCTGCTAGATTACCATTTTCTCAAAATGTTAAAAATTTACTTCTAGTCTTTTTATGTTCTCTTGTCTAGAATTTTACTGGTATCACCTTTTTTAGAACTTACTCTCCAGCCTGTCTAGCCATTCATCTTTTCTACAAGATCAGATGCTTTTTGGGATAGATCATGGCTTTGACTACATGTATGAAACATTCTGTAGGTCTGTTGTTCTGCTAAGATAAATAATCATCAAAATGAAAATAAGAGCAGAACATGGAAAGAGAAAAAAGTGGAAAAGGAGGAAAATGAGCTTAATCTTTATATCTCAGCTTCATCAGCTGGTGAACATTTAACTGGCAATATAAAATCAGTACTGAAATGCACACTTACGAAATATTTGACCTAAATGTGTGTTGCTAACTAAGATAATGAGAAAGTGATAACGACAGCTAATAGATTCTCTGTGAGAGAGTACAGTGTGTATTTCCTGATGTGCTGAATCCAAAACACAATCTTTGAAGCACACTACAAAGAGAACAAAGACCTAAGAGTTTTATACCAAAATATACCAGATGACAGAAGGAGAGAAAAAGGAGTTTTGTTTTTTTTATTGACTCATTTCAAAACTTCAATTCTATCTAAGCTGACTTGTGGCTTCCTTTTCTAATTTTAAAAAAGACACATTCATCATGTTTCTGTTGCTGTTTTTTCTTCAAAAATTACAAGCAACTTGGGAAGTTTAGGAGAACGTTATACACCAAAGACTGTGCCTAAACCTACATCAGAAAGAAAAAGGGGCAGGGGGAAAAGGAGTGGAATGAACTTTATCTTAAACATTTGAAATCATTAAGTAGTTTGGCTATGAGACAATGCAGTGTCATAGACAATGCAGTGCAATTCTTCTACTTGTTGGAAAGGTTTCACTTTACATTTTATGGGCTATCTTGTTATGCATATTTCTTACATATATATTAGGTACACCTATTTGAAATATTTCATAATCACAATAGCACATGTCCTAATACATGGCACTAAGAAATCATGTGTTTGAATGTATGCCATTCAGTTTTAACCTACTGTTTATCACGTCTTATCAAATAGAATTTGCATACAGAGAACTTAAGAGTAGTTAATACTTCACCAGAATACTGATCGTGCTATTTAAATTGTCCATAGCTCACTTAAGTTTGAATCTTTATATTTTATTCTTTGCTTCTGTTGAATATGCTTTTCATATATATCAAACTTTTGGCTGAAATGTGTATCTTAGCTATAATACTAATCAGCATATCTCTTAGTTCTTTGGAAATACTGTTCTTCCCTTAAGTGAAAAAAAACTCCACAAAACAATCCACCCTAAAAAGCTAATCAGACAGCTAACAATATTCCACCAAGATAATCAGAAGAGGCATTATTCTGGCATTTAGTAATTAGAGCAGTGATTGTGGTATTTGGGCAGACACCCCCAGGAGAGGGAATGCACATCTGAAGAAGAGGGTGCAAAATACCACATGTTTCTAGGAGATGAAGCCATTTTCCCTTCCTCTGTGATATTTGCTGCTTGTTCATTTTTGACAGTCATCAATTCCTGGACTTTAAGCTGTAGTCCCTGAGCATGTGCATTTGTTCTGTTTTTACTTGATCATGGATTCCACCAAAATCATGTATGAATTAAAATAAAACTTTTTTTTCACAGCTGAAGAGCATGACTGGAGAGACTACACCGTTCTGTGAAAAGGGGCACAAATGATAGAGTTTACTGGGAATGGGAAGCTCTTGGTGCATTTTGGGCACTTCCTGAGCACAGCTGATGGATTAGGCTTCTCAAAGGAGCCCTTCATGTAACTTGTATACATGACATCTTGTACAACTGATCACAGTGGGATTTATGCCAAGCCACTGAAATCAGTGCTGTTCTGGAAATAAGCAGCAGTAGAACCTTTGAGGGAACAGTCATGCCAAAAAACCTGAAGGTGCCTGAAGAATTTAGAATCATAGAATCATAGAATCATTTTGGTTGGAAAGGACTTTTAAGATCATTGAGTCCAACCATTAACCTAACACTACCTAGTCCACCTCTAAACAATATCCCTAAGCACCACTACTCATCTTTTAATTATCTCCAGGGACAGTGGCTCCACCATTTCCCTGGGCAGCCTGTTCCACTGCTTGATAACTTGTCAATTTAAGCAGTTCTAGGATCAGATACACACTAGGTAGAATGTTTTCAGATCGCAGTTGTAGAACATTGGAAGTCTACTGAGAACCTTATATAGGAGCCTGAATTCCTTCTTTGTACACAGCTTTAGCTGACCATACCAGAAATGTGACTTTCTCTTACATCCTGGAGTACTTCCTTCAGCCAAAGAAGAAACTAACATTCTGGTAGTAGACTCTTTTCTATGCCTCTTAATGTCTTTTCTCGTTCCATGCACACTATTTATAAACTCCCTAACTGAGGGAAAATGTAGCTGCCTTTGGATTTCTGCTAGGTCTGGGCCCTGGCAGCAGGAGGAAGGGAGGAAGGCTGTTGCCAAGGCTGCAGGTTGTGCTTCTGGTACACCACAATGGAGCCACTTGTACCTGTTAGGAAACAGCCCAGGTTTCATCCCAGCCTTAGCAATATGAAGCCCCTCACATTTTCTTACTCGGTTGCAGTGGAAGTTCTCTACCAGAGATAGGACTGACTTTGTTACTTGGGATGAAGCCTCACAGTCTGCTTAAGGATGCAGAATTATTTGATACATGATGTAAATCCATTGGTTATTAGTTGTACATTTTGAGATTTTTTTTTTTTTTTTTTAAGGCAAACTCTCATGTGGCTGGAGGATTTTGCTAATGTAGGAGAAGGTAGAATATAATTTTGGACTAAGAACTGCCTAAGTCAGTTGAGAAAAGAGCATTTAATTTCATTTCTTGCTGCAAATATCCTCAGATTCCTAGTTCACAGGCATCTCTTTTGGGGCCGTATTGCTAGCGTGCCTGATACCTGTCTGCTTCACGGAGACTGAGCCTGCTTTGCAGCAGCAGTGGAAGTATTTGTTTACTGCTCGGCTCACCCTGTGCATTGTTTGCAGTGCCATAGCAACCCTGCTTGCTGTGAGCTGTGGAGCAGAGCCACCCTGCCCTGGTGCAGACCAGCAGTCCCCAACCAGGCCTAGGAACTCTGCAGCTTCTATTTCTGGTCTGCAGTCAAGGATTTCACCTTTGCAAATGAGGCCATAAACATGCAGATGTGGGTGCCGGCCCTTATGCGTGTAGATCCAGGATGCAGTCGAAGCGGCTTACCACAGGTATGTAGTACTTTCCACGCAGGGTGATGGACTGAGTCTGTGTCAGACAGGGGGTCGGACCCCAAGGTGATGGTCTCAGGTGCAGAGATGGTGATACAAAAGAGGGAGATTTTGAACTGCTGGGTTTAAACTTGCCCAGCAAAATTCATCAGTCTGAAGAGAGAACCTTACTCCCTTCCAATGGCATCACAAAAGATGGAATATTCTCCTAGAATGAGTGAGATTTGGTTATCTGAGAAAACCTACAATTACATTTTTTTGAATTTTATCATATGATTCATAATATTTGCTGTTCAAGGCTCCCAGAGTCTCATACAAATCTGTATTTTCATTAAAATTTCAAAAATCATTGTAGATGTGGTGCTTAGGGATATGGTTTAGTGGTGGACTTGGTACTGTTAGGTTAACGGTTGGACTCGATGATCTTAAAGGTCCTTTCCAACCAAAACGATTATATGATTCTATGATTCTAAAACCAGCAAGCTTCTAGTAATCAATTTTGCAGAGGAAAGCTGACAAGAAGGTAACTGTTATGTATGAGAAATAACCCAGGAAAATAATACTTTAATTATATTTAAATCATTCCTGTGATACTGAATGTTTTTATGCATGGGTCAACATTACTACATGTTCTTAGAGTTTATTTTGTTTCCTCAGGCTGAGTGATTTTATTTCAGAATATCCAGGAAGGTTGTCATGCCTCACTACTTTTTGTTTCTGTTCAGTAATCATAGTTGAATAAGCTTGATTGTATTGCTTGGATAACGTATATTTCATTTTTGTGTTTCAGAGCCTCCATGTATAACAGAAGAAGTGTTTGTAAGTATGCTTTGTAAGGCTTGATCATTCATTTTGTCATGCAACTGTAGAGCAAAAAGAAGAAAAAAAAAGTTTTTGGAAACTGTTGTCTGGTTTCTCATTTCTTTCCTCTGTGTAAGTATGGAGTACTGAGTAATTTCTTACAATTTTCTCAGACAAAAAATACCTAGTTTGAAAATAATGAAAAAAAAATGTAACAGGAAACTATGGAGAATAAGGATGGAAATGGAAAGGAAAGTGAAATAGGATGAAGGAAGGGAAAAATCAACTGGAAGGTTCAACATGACAGTTTTAACAATCTTCTCCTTATTTTACCTTTTCTGCCCTTTGCACATAGCTCATTGTAGGATTTCCCTGATGTTTGTCTTCTCATTTGAAAGGTACATATGTTTGTCTGTTACCTCATATGAAATGACACCTTAAATCTTGCAGCTTAGGTAACGTTTGCCTCTTGCCCATTTTGGATGCCCTTGTAACTGTGTATTTTGAAGTATAAATGTATTGCTATTCCTTTTGGGAGCCTCTAGATATTATTTTATTTATATCGTTTATTATAATAAACAGAATCAACATGAATTCAGGTAGAGATAAACAATATATATAGCAGATATTTAGCATATGTAAACATGTACATGAGAACACCTCTCAACTACCTACTTACATTGCATTAAACCTTGATTCTGCAGGTACTTAATGTGACTAGACATGTGTGACTCCAGGTGAACTTTACACAAAGACATGAAGCTGTCAGAGCTCTATGCAGGATCAGGGTTTTCTACTAACTTTAACTTCTGACATTTAAAGATGCCATTTATAATATATTTTTCAAGTGTGGAGAGGTATTTATCATTTTAGTGGGTGCTGCAATGTGAAATGCAAACCTTTCAAGATGGTGCCACTTTTACCCACATTCAGCTTCTCCTTTGGTGTCTAATAATATTTCTGTGTTTCTGTACTTGGTCATGATGGCAGTAATAGAGAAAGCTATCAAATACTACAGCTAGAAAGTCATTAGGTTTGTTTCCACAAAATATCTAAGAAATGGTTGCATACCTTTGCCAAAATGATTTTAAAATTCCTAAAAAAGATGTAAAAAAAAAAAAAAAAGAGTGACAGAAATCAGGGCTAGGATATTCTTATTTGTACATAAATTGCATAAAGGCAAAACTGCAGTTTTGGACCAATTTTTAGCCCACCTTGACCTCCAATTGCAATTGTAAACAGGTTTTTCTACTCATAATTCAGACTGTGCAGCAGGAAAGATGGCATGGGAAGAAAGGAAAAAAACTGTTTCCTGACACAAAAATCTAAGCTATAGTATTGTATATGCAACTCCATAACCTATAATGTGCAAATATGAAAGTGCGACTATGCTTTCAAATGAAAATAAGACTGACCACAAAAAAATCCTCCAAAAAACAGAGGAAACTATATTGTGTATATATGCAGTAAGATCAGTAGGTAGTAAAGCTTGCATTAATAAGATCATAAACATTTTACTGATTAATCAACCACTGTGTTTACATTTCTTGCTGTTACATGGGACTATAGAGAATTATATCCTTGACAAATTAAAAACACGTTACCTGCATATTCTTAAAGAGCTTATACTTCAGCCAGTAATAAATGAATTGTTTTAAATAAGTCCTTTGAAACAATAAAATATTTACATGGGGTATTATTATAACTAGCCGTCTTCAGGTTCATCCTTATCAGTGTCAAATCTAATTGTGCATTACTCAAACCAAACATGAGGCAGACTGCAGCTTGTTTCTAATGACGTTTTTTGTTAATTGTGTTAACACTTGCTGAATTAAGATTTCTGGATCTGATTGATCACCTGATGACACCAGGAAGAGGATTTTCTGTTGACTTCAAAATGCCTTGGGTTAGACACTTAGGTAAATTCTCCTATTTAATCAGTGCCCTAACATCTCTAGGTCCATCATACTGCAGCTGCATTGGACCATGGGCCTGTGATCCAAATAAAGCACGATCTCTGTAATGCAGAAAGCTTTGCTTTCAGTGTTGTCAGCATTTTCCAGGAATGAGCACGAGCTAACTTGCCTGTCCTCTCTCAGTCATAGCAGCAACTACAAGTGCTAAGGAATAAATGTTGGCAGATTAAGGCTGGACAAATACCATCAGGTCTGGTTCTGACTTGTCATGCAGCACACAGGGGCCTTCCTGAGTTCATATTAAAGTAGGTTAGCTCAAGATTTCTTCCTTATCTAAGTATAAGCTCTCTCTAATTAGGTTAGACACTGTGAAGTTTGGATCAAGGTACTGTCTGCCCACAAGTGATACCATGTACACTGTGCATAGCCTCTCATTAACACTATTCCTCACTAGCGCATTTCAATGCTACGAACTTAAAAATGATTTGTGTCACAAGACCTTTGCTGATATCAGCAAATACATTTGATTTAGGTGCATTCTCCTTCTCGATGGGTTAAAAACTGGCTGGATGGCCGAGCCCAGAGGGTGGTGGTGAATGGGGCAAAATCCAACTGGCGACCGGTCACTAACGGTGTTCCCCAGGGCTCAGTTCTGGGGCCAGTGCTGTTCAATATCTTTATAGATGATCTAGACATAGGGATTGAGTGCACCCTCAGCAAATTTGCAGATGACACCAAGCTGGGTGGGAGTGTCGATCTGCTGGAGGGTAGGAAGGCCCTACAGAGGGATCTGGACAGGTTAGATAGATGGGCCGAGACCAACGGCATGAGGTTCAACAAGAACAAGTGCCAGGTCTTACACTTCGGCCACAACAACCCCATGCAGCGCTACAGGCTGGGGGAAGAGCGGTTAGAAAGCGGCCCAGCAGAAAGAGACTTGGGGGTGCTGATCGACAGCCGGCTAAACATGAGCCAGCAGTGTGCCCAGGTGGCCAAGAAGGCCAATGGCATCCTGGCTTCCATTAGGAATAGTGTAGCCAGCCAGTCTAGGGAAGTGATCGTCCCTCTGTACTCGGCACTGGTGAGGCCGCATCTTGAATCCTGTGTCCAGTTCTGGGCCCCATACTTCAAGAAAGATGTTGAGGTGTTGGAGCGAGTCCAGAGGAGGGCGACCAAGCTGGTGAAGGGTCTGGAGGGTCTGACCTATGAGGAACGGCTGAGGGAGCTGGGGTTGTTTAGCCTGGAGAAGAGGAGGCTCCGAGGTGACCTTATTGCAGTCTACAACTACCTGAAGGGAGGTTGTAGTGAAGTGGGAGTCGGCCTCTTCTCCCAGGCAACTAGTGATAGGACAAGAAGACATAGCCTCAAGCTTCGCCAGGGGAGGTTCAGGTTGGACATGAGGAAGAATTTCTTTTCAGAAAGGGTTATTAGACATTGGAATGGGCTGCCCAGGGAGGTGGTGGAGTCACCATCTCTGGATGTGTTTAAGAAAAGACTGGACATGGCACTTAGTGCCATGGTCTAGTTGACAGGGTGGTGTCAGGGCAATGGTTGGACTCAATGATCCCAGAGGTCTCTTCCAACCTGATTGATTCTGTGATTCTGTGATTCTGTGATTCCTTGTGTTGCAAGGTAGAAATAATAGAATACCCAAAAACTGAAACTATTAAAAATTGTTCAGAAGTCTTCGTTGTACTGAAAATGGATTTCTGAAGACCAATGGAGTAATGTTCTACTTTTACTTTCTGTTGAATTGAAGCGGGGGTGAGGGATGGCATTGAGTGCAGCAGAAGTAAGATTTGCATCCATATTCACTGATTTGTCAATAGCAAAAAAAAATTCTATTCTACGGTTTTTGAGTCTTGTTAACAGGATTTAAAATTCAGTGGTACAAGAACACCTGCAGATGCAGTCTTCACTTCTGATGAGGTCAATAGAAAGCCTCCCAGTTCTGTCAGATTCCAAGTATGGCATATACTGCTTACTTCGTGAGCCAAATTAACAGATCAGTGAACTCCCTTTTATTCCCAAAATATCCCCAAGCAGCAGTATGGAAGCAGAAGCAGACTCTGGTGAACTTTTATACTCCCCTCCTTCCCAGACGTGAGAGAGAAAGGTATAATGTGGGGAAATTCTAGTCTGTTAGCTTATGCACATTTTTTCAAAAGTAAACAAACATGCAGATTTCCAGCATTTAGAAGCTCTTACGTTTATGAAGGTTTTATCTGTATATTTCTTGGCAAAGGATTTACCTTCACGTGTGTTTTTTAAATTGCTGAGGACTTCAGTGATGTACAATGGCTAGAATATAACAATGATGCAATGATTATATTCTCAAAAGTGGGAAACAATATTTTGCAAAAGTTTGCTGTCATATCTCATGGAAAAGTCATTGTTTGAGGCAACAATACGTTCAAACCATGTTAGCGCAGATTAATACAAGCCTTGCTTTGTGGTTTTGTCTCTCTGTAGGAAGAATACTTAGCCACAGATGATATGCTTGTGGACTACTTTAATGAATTTTTGAGTCTTCCGGTAAGTACCTTACAGAAATTCCTTCCAAAATACAAGAAACACCTTACTAAGATTAGTAGTAAAATAATCCGGCTTAGAACATTTTGCATTTTGCCACTGGGAAATTAAATGGCTTTTACAATATGTCTGTATTTTAATGGTAGAAACTCTTATTGTTCAATGTTGTTATCTGTCAGGAAAAATAACACAGTATTTGGACTTCTGGAGACAGATTTTCTATTGCAAATTTATTTATTTAAATCACAGTGCACCAAAATAATATAAATAGGAAATGAAAAAGAGGTGTAAATACTTATTTAAAAAGCATAAGGAGTCCACTTTTATTCTGGTATCACAACATGCTGACATAACAAATGTTTGTCCTTTTACATTCTTCTGGCCATGCACTCAGTGATTAATAACCACTTCACCTCAGGAACCAACTGTTTCTCTTCGTGGCTGTGAAGACTTCAAAGTTGGTACTCCCCTCCTCTTCCCCTCCCCTCTGCAGCTAGAAGGATGCAGCCTTACACTGTATTCTGTGTGCTGAGCCAGTTGCCGTTAAACCACCATACCCAGTGCCCTATATTTTGCTCCTTTTCCCCATCAACTACCCTGCCTCCCCACACTCTCATAGGAGTCACATGTACTGTCCTGCTCCCTCAACGCAGCAACCTCACCCAACTTCATCTTAGTAGTCTCAGCCCTGCCTATCCCCATTCTCTCCATCCCCACACCTCACACCCATACTCTCCTGTAAGGTGGCACAGACATTTCCACAGTGTCATTCATGGCTCCCATGGGGCCTCACAGCTGATTTACCCCAGAGCTGCCCCACAGCCTGTCTTCCTCCTAAAGCACTGCAGCCCAACAGGCTGCACTATGAGAACATACACCCATTTCCGCAACTTGCTTGGTAGGAATCACTGCCAGCATTAGGAAGGGGCAGAATATTTCTTGATGCTCCTTGGATCTAAGACTATGGTGTAGCTGCTATTGAAATAAATTCAGTTATGATTCAGGCTTACCAAACTGAACAAGACATAGATGTGCTCTCTAAGCCACATCACAGATTTGTGTAAAAGTACACATAATGGGAGTTGCAGAACGAAGGATGGTAGAACAGGCTCCCCATGCCAGTTTTTTATCTTAAAATAGAATCTGGAGGTATTAACTGTATATCAGAGTGTGAGTTTTGTGCACAGCAGCAATACTGACTTCTCTCAGGAACTCAGCCTTTACATGCTCTCACCACACTGCAAGACTCCTAAGAATAATTTTGACAAAGCTAGGGAGACACAGATGGAAGAAAATGTGTGTTGAGAGGGCTGTGTTTTTTTCTCTTCCCTTTTTTTTCCTCCCCTTGCAGCTGCTTTAGGCTATCTGCCTAAATCCAAGCCTAACTACGTAGCTTTTAAACCCAGGCCTCCTTCCATGTGCCAGATTGTTCTTAGCGTAGGAATACCATCCTCCACGCCTTTGCTGCTTATTTGGAAACTATGCTTCAAGTTTTCCCCAAATCACAGAGGATGGACCGGGTAAGGAAGTTCAGCCTGCTTAGTCTCTGAGTCTCCTTGGACATGCATAGATTTCAGAATGTCTATTAGAGGCCAAAATTCTCTGTGGCCTCAGAGGGCTCCTCAGCCCGCAGACCTGGCGCAGCTCAGCAGCTCTGAACCACAGTGGTTGTCCAGGCACTCTTGATGGTTCTGGAAGCCCATAGAAAAGAGTTCACAGACACTCCTGAGTAAACACTGTTTTACGCTGGTAGTCTTGGTAGGTTTCAAAGATGACACATGGTCTCTCTTCTATATACTTACATATCGTCACGAAAAGAGACGCTCTATTAGCTATATTTGTCAGTAATATTCTCATAATTGGTTTTATTTTCTCTTTGATCTTTTCCTGAAGATTTACCCTCTTCAGGATTAAATTCTATTAATGCCTTGAGTTCTGTGGTTTGAATACCTTATATTCCCAATTTCCCTTTCCTTCTCAGAAGGCTTCTACTAAAACACCACATTGAAGTTTCCATTCCTTTATTCTTGTTGTGCTCCTACGCTGTTGCCTGGGAACACTATTACCCAGGTGTGCTAGTAGTTAGGCAACAAGCTAAACTGAAAATATTGTGTGACTTGATGCAAGAAATCAGGGGTAGCATATGCTTATTTTAAGAAGATGCCTCTGCATTGATTTATAATGCACCACTAGTGTATGGAAAACTGTATCACTGGGGACTTGCTATAGCACCAGCAGCTTTTTTTTATTTGCTTTGATTTACAGTATGTCCTTTAAGCAATCCTGTTGTTATAATAATATTCAGTACAATCTGACATGAATATCTAGGTACTCCAAAGATCTACATATTGTAATGAAGGATAGTTTGTAAGGAAAATATTTCTGAAAGATAAAACAATACAAAAAACCCTGTGAGGGCACATGTTGCCAGTGATACAGTGATTTCACAGTAGGAGAAACCAATTACGTGACATACAAACAAGTTACATCTTCCTCAATAACTAATCTAAAATGAAAGATATAAGAGAAACCTTGGCCTGGATACATTTCCATTTCTAGCTGGTAAGGCATCCCTAGAATTTGAATCTTTGATCCATGTATTTAAAACATCCAGGTATATGTTTAGCCAGGAATGAAAATTCAGAAGTCAGAAAATGCCATCCAGCTCAGTGTTGGAGGCTCAGTAAGAAAGCACAGTAATGTCAACTTGTTTATCCTGCACTCTACAACCCGTGTGCTTCGTGTTCCACCCCAGCTCCATGCTGGGGCCTTACCCCTCATTTTCCAGTTACCAGTGATCCTGATGAAGACACGCTCATCCTCTTTGCAACCTCAAAGAGTTGCACTAGAGGCAAAAGAGCTAACTGCACCTCAGTTGAAGCATATTCAGGAGATGGCACTCTTGGTAGCAAGGCCCTGGCTGTGGGTTTCCCTTGCAGCAGAAAGATACCAAGTGACCACAGTTTTATCAACTTCAGATTTGAATACTGCTTCTTTTGGAAGTTGTCACTATAAAAGCTCTCTGCTCATAAAAAGATTAAAAAGAGAATGAAGCCATTACTTCATCCCTTTTATCACATTAAACACATTCTCTTCTCCTTGCTCAGGAGCACAGAGATGTATTAATAGTGCCACACAGAAAGAAGAGGCAGCATATTGTAGATAGATTGCTTGATATAATTTTCATGCTAGTAGGAACTATTGTGGTGTGATTAAAAAAAATATGCTAACTGGTCCAGGAAGATGGATATGGGCCAGTATGCAGCTAACAGTTTTAACTTAAATTGACTGCTGAGTATTCTGGGATCCAGGGTTTGACATAGGTGATGATTCTGAAAACAATTAAAGCACAAGTAACAAAGTTTGGGCCAACTGGTCTTTCTGAAAACAGAATGGTCCTGAAAACCTGGTGCTGTCAAGAGTAAAAACTGGCCTGATCTATGAGTAGCAGATGATGGGAAGGGCAGAAAGCAAAAAGTAATCCAGTCTGCTGCACAGTTCAGGCCCTTCTCTGTTTTGAAGATTGTTGTAAATAATTCAATACATCAATTCAAGGCATCAGTTTATGCTCATTAGTTTCCTCTTGTCTTTTCCATACGTGTGGAGGGAGGCTGCAGGTTCCAATACCACCTCCCTTAAACAGGCTTTTACATCAGTAATGCCTTATGTGCATGTTATGTTGAGTCTTATCCAGGACTAAAGCTTGTTTGTTATCTTTGACATTCAAGGAAGCAAAAGAAGCTCTCCTGACTTTTTTCTTATTGATAGCAGGTTTACTCAAAATGCTCTTCTCTCTTAATTAGATTGTGGTATGTGTTTGTGACTTGTGTCTTACTCATCAATGGAAGGGAAATCCTGGACTCGTCAAAGTCAATGGGAAATTTGCCATTGACCATGTGCAGTGTGAATTTTCCAGGCGCTTCGTAGAGCTGCTCAAATTCTCCTCTGGTCTGGACTCTTACTGACATTTATTTATGACACACACACTCGTCCTAAGGAAATTTTGGCAAAGCTCCTGGATGAGGTCTCTATTCATTCCCACCCTTTCAGGGCCTTAACCTAAGAGGCGTCCAAGCAGTGGTCATTCTGTTTCTCTTGGGATCAAACTACATTACTCAGGGTGGGATGTGGTGAGCATATTTACACATTTGTTAAGTGTATCTGAAGTTAAGTATATCTGAAAACTGTTAAGGCAGAGAACAGTGAGATTTATATGTCTGATATCCTGGCAACATGGTGATGGATGCTGTTTTGGTTTCTGTTTTGGGAGGAGTGAGAGAAATTTGCCTTCCCTTCAGTTAAGAGTATAACTTTAGGTTTCAGAATTATGTATTCTATTTATTCTTCAGCTGAAACCATATTCAATGTGCATTTGACAGCTAAGAAATTTATTTGCTGTAAAAAATGTAAGTGCAACTGTTTATTTATTTAATAGTATGGCTGCACCACGGTCTGAAAACAGTTTTTTTTGTTTGCGTGGAGATTTTTTTCTGAAGCTGAGATGACTACACTGAGTTACATTGGTCATAGTGGGTTCAAGGGGAGAATTGCCTGTGAGTGAAACAGTTTGCAAAGTCTGTAGAATCCTTATTTGTTGGTATTCTCAACTCATTGTTGATCCTATTTATTGTGCTAAGTTGCTAATGTACGAATCCCAAGCTTCAAGGCTCCTTCCAAACCTGATTTATTTTTTCTTAACATCTTGAGGTATGATTTGGCTCTGGAGTTTTCTCTCTCTGTCTTCAAAGGATCAAAAATTGGCCTAAATTAGAGAGAGAATGTAGGGAAGAACGCATTGATACTCTTAGTCTTTCATTGTTGTATTTTGCTTGTCTGTAAAAAGCCAAAGCACTTGCCAAATGTGGGGTAAGAAAGATATTTCTTAGTATATTAGATTGGCACAGATAATTTTTTCCCTTCCTTTATAGTGTAGGCTATCATCTACTCCTTAACATAGGCATCTTTGCTGAAGAGATTCCTTGTTATTGCAATGACCAAGAATATTGGTGGTGCCATAAACCTCTCTCATTATCGTCCTGTGAAACATTGTAGGATTTTATGGCACTTGGTTTCTGTGGGAATGGTTTTAAGTTCTCTACAGGGTATTGAGCAGGTTTTTTTTTTGGGCTTCTAATGTGTGGGAATGGTTAGATAGTGTGTTTTGCTCCAAAGTTTTTCACATACTGAGAGGGAAACGGATTAACTGATCCTCTCTGTCCTGTACTTTAACTGGGAAAATGTTTCCTGCTAGAAATCAAGTTAATATTTTTTGTGTTCCCATTTGATTTTTGTCATAACGTTATCACTTCTATTTTTGTGGCAGGGATGAGTTAAGATGGTTGGGACTTACTTCTTCTTTTATTATGGTTATAAAAAGATTCTGATTTATCATTCTAGTATTCTTAAGTAAGCGAGATAAGATTCCCCAGAAAGGCTTAAACTGTTCTAAAATGCTTTTATACAATACTTTGATGAGATGCTCTATCTGGTAGAATTTGGGATTTGTACAGAATCATAGATCACTCATGCTGGAAGGGGCTTTGGGCAGGTCTGTAGTCCAGTCTCCTGCCCAAAGCAGGGTCAATGCATTAGCACTGACACCAGGTTGTTCAGCACTTTCTCCAGCTGGTCCTGTAAATCTTGAACTGATTCCATTGTCACTCTGAACAGTCTGTTCCAATGCTAATCATCCCACAATTACCTTTTTTCTTATATACAGTTGAAAACTCTACAATATCAGTGTATGACCATGATCTCTTGTCCTCCCACCAGGCATCTCCATGAAAGGCCTGGCTCTATCTTCTCAGTAACCTCCTTGTAATTACTCTAAGACTGCTGTTAGGCCCTCCTAGAGCTGTCTCTTCCTCAGGCTAAACAAGTCCTGTTCCCTCAGCCTCTCCTCACAGGGCAAGTTCTCCAGCCTTTGAGCATCTCAGCGGTTGTTTGCTTGACTTACTCAAATTTATGAATATCCTTCTTGTACTAGGGACCTAAAACTGGATGCAGTATTCCAGATGTAGTCTTACTAGTGTCAAGTAAAGGGGATCTACTGACTACTCTCTGACTGATACAAGAAGTATGCATGCCTTTTGATGTTCCTGGGGTTAGGTAACTACACCTTGGTCCAAAACCCAAAAGTCTGGACTAGAACCACCTTTTTCAGTCAAGTATGTAGAGTATGAAGTCTTAATCTTCTTATCCCATGAGTGTACATTCTTTTGTTCCATTAGTATATTTGTCTTATAAATGATTTGCAGTCAGACTCCCAAAATAGCAATACACCTTACATTTTAAAAATTGTCACTAGCATCTTTTCACTACATCAAAGCTGCTGTATGTTTTCTGTTCAGTTAATTAGAATGTGCATTGAAACACCTAGATCTAGAGTAAGATACAAAGGATTAAGTAAAAGTAGATGTGTGTGATAAACTAATGTCGTCTTTGCTTAGTTTTCAAGTTGAATAACATGAAACTAAAATAATCTGGTCATGTCTAGTCATGTAGTCCTATGTTATGGAATTTGCACTTTGCTTTTTTCCCAGAAGCAAGAACATTTCAAATCCCGAGAGACTGAAGCACCTTGTTTCTTAGTGTACTTTCTTCTGTTTCTTTTTTAAAAACATGAAAAAATAAATAAGGAAGAATACGTTTGGAGGTTATTAAGGCTGCACAGTTAGTCACTTAAAAGCTGGTAGCAGCCCAAATTAGGTTTGATAGTAAATCAAATGTACACATAGCAAATTGGGAGGGGGTCTGAATGAAGTATAGAGAAATCTGCTACACATAAAAGCCTCTTTAAAATGCTGTTCAGTACATCTGGAGAAAAAGCAATAAAACCTGCAAAGTATCCTGGAGAAAATTAATGCCAAAAGAGGCACAAGGTGTCAGAGAACAAAAACCAAGCCATGATTTCAACTGAAGTTAGGTAACTGAACAGACTAATGCAATTCAATGCATGGCTCTGAGCAGTGACAGTCTGATGTCATAGGCACTAGTCACACACTTAAAGCTCTCACATGCTATGTGCTTTGCCAGGCTGAGCCTCTGCAGTGAGACATTATGGGATAAGTAGGGAATGTTGCAACCACATGTTGCAGCCATACGGTTCAATCCTGGGCATTGCTTTACAAGACATTGATCAAAAAGAGGGCTTCAAACAGAAGCAACAAAATAGCTGACACTGACATGGTTACTTTGGACTTATACAGGTGTGAAAAAGAATAAAATTGGTCTATAATATATTTCTATATTATATATAGTATGTATTCAACATATGTAATATGTATATGAATTATGTCTATGTGTGTGTATATATGTGATATATGAAAAAGTTCAAGGAAATGAAAAATACAGTGCTTGAAAAAATAAAATAATCTTATTAAGTGCAGGGGAACGACAACTGTACAAACATCAGGTGGGATCCTGTCTGGAATGAAGCCAAAAAGAGTTTTGGCACTGGGTCTGGATGTGGCCAAGATTTTATTCAGTTCTTAAATACAGTATGCTTTCCTGTCCTCCATCTCGCTGTGGAGATGCTTGTATGCTCTGGTTGTATACAAATGCATATTCATAACTGCCTTGGATATTCCCCCATTACTTCTGTAAAATCCATCCATATTTTCCCACTTCATTTCAAGTAAGAGAATTTGAAAGATAGAAGTATGTTGGTCTTTTAGGCAGGGAAATACCTAATACCAGAGCTCAAAAGATGAAAGATGGCTCTGTTTTAATGTGTACATATGCAATGGGTTTTTTGGAGTTGACAAAAGTTACACAGCTGAAGTTGAAGTTTAGTCTACCTCATGTATTATACAGTATCTGACTGAACTAGTGATGTATAATAAAACATATTGCTACAAGTAACAATATGGTGAAAAGCCTTTCCTACATATGGAAACCTTCAGATTCATCCTTCTCAAATGCATCTCACATTGAAAAGGTCAGCTTTATTGCTAATCTTCTCAAGCCTTGATTGTTTGTGGTAATAAATGGGAGAATAACACTGGAGATCTGGTCCTATAGGTAAGTAAGTAGTCCCCTGCAGAACAGTTACTAAAGTCACTGTGAATGGTATATTCTAGACATCTGTGTACTGGATATATTATTTGCATGTGAAAAAGAATGGTCTGTGATCTAAAATGAGCTAAATTCTTGACAATTAAACATAGCTGAGTCAAAAAGTAGGAATGCATTGGAAAGCTATACAGTAAAGAGACTAAAGAACAAGAATGCAGAAAAAATACTGCTCTGGACCCTGAACAGAAACTACAGCAGGCAAGAGAAAGAAGACTCATAATAGCAGTTTGCATTCTGTAGGATGCTTCTATACTATAAAAAGTAACTTCCTTAAATAAAAGAGTTCCCTTATTACAGTGTTATAAACTTTCCAAACTTCTTTTGTAGACTTTTGCCCTGCCAGTTAAGTTTAACTCTGACTTTGGGGTTTTTGAAGTAGTTAATGATGCCCCACGATGCCTGGAAAGCCAGCTGAAAAAAATTCTACATGATCAGAAACCTCCAAACCCCAATTATGATGTTCTACGGAAAGCAAAGAATGATGGGCATCTCTCCAAAATGTGCAGCGCTTCTCCAGCCTTCAATATTGATCCAAATTACAACACTATGGTAAGCATCTTATAGCCCCTGAGTTTATATTTAGATCTTACTGTAGAGATACTGGCAGTAGTTATTGTTGTGTTTGGCTTGGTAGCTTGGGAAAAATGTTAATTTATGTTAGGAAAACATAATGATGGGCCAAATTATGTCCTGCAACGCACATGTGTCTACCAGACAAGTGAATGGAATTACGCATGTACATCCTGTAGCACAGAATTTTGAAGATTCTGTAGGGCAGGATTCAGTTGTGTGGTCTGAATACTTTTTAATATTAAAAGAAAAAATATTATGACAACAGTTACTTTACTAGTGATCCCTGGAATGTGCAAATTGACTGAAACTAATGCATCTCAGTCTTTCCTTATTAATTAATTTCCTTGTGTGTCTATGAGCTCATCTGTGGTCTGGCAACACATAAATCTCTCTTCCATTAATTCCCAAAGGATTTACATTGTTAGCATTAATTGAAATGGCCAGAGAAAATAATCTTTGGCAACTAGAAAGCTAAAGTAATGGAAAGATAGGTTGGATTGTAGAAAAAAATTCTTGTTTCAGACTTGCTCAGACACTATCAATTTTGATATTCTTACCTGTTTACTTTCAGCACCAAATTAGGCAGGTTAAAATGGGGAATTGAAGCACCATACACACCTGAGAGACTACAAGACAGTATAATTAGCTATGGGAGTTTACCTTTTAACAACAGCTTTGGAGGAGAAAAAAAATTTCATTGGGATACTTGGTTTGTTCCTTTCTTGCTTACTTTGCATTGATGTGACTGATTTGACTTCAGTTCATTTCATTCAAGGCCAGTCTAAGGTCTTGCTACATTTTTAGAAGCAGCTGCTCTAAATTATGTCATAACTGGAAAGCTGAGAGAAAAGCAGGGAGTTGTAACAGGCTGCTGTTTTGCCCAGTATAAGCTTAATGATTTTCAGAAAAGAAAACAGTGTTGAGAGAGGTCAAAAGGCAATGATGTTTAACAAAATGATAGTAATGTGAGATTGCAATTATCTGCATCTAAATGGATAAATGCTATAATAGGACAAGGCTCACAGACATCTCTACCACGTTAAATAATTATTTTCACAAATACTTTGCTTGAGAGCACAATAACAGAGAGCTATTCTTGATTTTTTATTTGCTCTCAGGATTCAACTGAGGAAATGTCATGTGCTTGTGCAAGTGTGGCTAACATTGACCGACATCACTGCGATTGTGGATGGCCTTGAAAAATTCAAAGCCATCACCTTGTCTTCTTTATTACTTACATCTTTCATGTAGTTTGGAGCAACAGGGCTCCTGTATTATTTAAGAACACATTACTTTCTCAGGGCAATTTTCCATAGATGGGAAGCATTATGGCCCTTTGAGGAACAATATCCCTCAGTACACTTTATTCTCCTTTCTGTGAGAAAGGGTGACGTTTCTTCTTATTTTTGACTCCTGCTTTACTAGACAGGTAACATAGATGTCTCATCCAGTTCAACTTGGCATCTCAAAGTGACCTACAAAACAGCATGCCAAAAATTGTTACTGCAACTACACAAGGCAAAAGGAGTCAGCTTCACTCACTGTACCACACTATGACTGAACCAGAAGAAGTCACCCCAGAACAACTGCATCAAGTAGTTGAGTTCAAATCAAATCAGATTTGATCTTTCAGGCACTGGGTGATGCTGCCTCCTTTGTTTTGACTGCTTTCTTCACACTGACTGAAGAGATTGACAGTTGCTTTGAATGTTACATTGCTACAAAAAGTCACCTTGAGTGGCCATCACTGGCACATTACTAATGAAAATGGGCTATGATCAGAGAATCCTAGTAGGCCTTTCAGGCTACAGCCTGAATTTAAGCACATCTTGCCTAAGAAATACATCCAGTGGTATTTTTCTCTGTATTTTACCTCCCTCTCAAACTGTTACAAACTTAAATCTAAGCAAAAGTTCTCTGCATGTGTGCATACACACTTGCAGATTATTGATATGGAAGTATCTTCTTATCAATAGTCAAAATCAACTTGGCATAAAATATATTAAGAAAAAAAACCTGCAGAGTTGGGTAGAATTGATCACAACTGCGGAAAGAAACTGGCTGGCATCCCACACATCTTACTTCAGAGAAACCCCAGTTCAGCAAAGCACTTAAGTATGTGTTTAACTTTAATCAAGGGAAGTTAAACACATGCTTGAATTTAAACACGTGCTAAAAGCTTTGCTGGACTGGGTCCCAGCAAGGCCTAAGGCCGACTGGGTAAGGAAGCTAACCAAGGTAACAAAACCCGTCAGATTAAATGTAGCATCTTTCTCTGGGGAAGGGGAGAGAGTAGAGGTTCTTTCCTTCTGATAGTGTATATAATTTTGCGTACCAGCCATGTACAGATGTGAACATGTTATGAATCACTCAGATAAAAAACTGGGCTGTGAGTCAGTAAATACATAAATATTAAATGCCAAAATAAAGAGACGACCTTCTGTATTTCAAAAAAGCTTGTCAGTTACCAAAAGGAGGCATACACTGTGTGGTTGGGAGTAATTAGTCTTCATCTCCAACAAATTACATTGTATGAGCCACTGCCAACATAAGCTTTCCATATTTTGAAATATTTTCTTCTCACTAAATGAAACCACCCACTTTCTGAGTAATTCAGAATTTTTTAATCCCTTACAGATATATATGAGGCAGAAATAACCCTTGTCCCTAATGGAATATTAGCTCATGGAAAGAAAATTTAAAATGTAATCTACATGAACTGATTATTTGATACAGCAAGTAGCATCCATCCTTGTCCAAACGTCACCTGTTTTTATGGACAAGTGGAGTTACTGCATTCTTCCAAATCATCAGTCTCACCTTCTCTAAAAGGAAAAATGCACCTCTGATAAATAAAACAGGTCATCCCCTAAGAGTGGAAAATGTATGCTCTTAAAAAAATATTTAAAAGTGTGCTGTGTGTCATTTCTAAGGGAAACAGCTATGGATCACTGTGGCCCACAGTCAGAGAGCTTGCTCTCTGTGCAAGACCCTAGGCATAGTGTTTTGGTTAGCTGTCTCTGTGTAGCTCGCTGCTGAACACCTCCCTTCCACCCCAAAACCCACTCTTCGGAGGCACCTCCCTTTATGCTTTGACGAGGCACTGAGGCTTAGACTGCCTAAGCAGAAATCTGTTATGGGCCGGATTCATGATACACTTAGGTTTCCACTACAAGAGTTACTATGTGCAATGTAGTTATGGAATGCTCCAACATAAAAGTGGGAAAGGTGATAACTTACTGACTGTTTATTTGTTTGATTTTGTTTTTAGTATCCACAACGCTGTCATTCTGGGAGTATAATTTAATTTAAGGGTTCCTTATTCTATAAATTCTGGAGGGAAAAATGTAGAATCATACAATCATAGAACAGTTTGTGTTGGAAGAGACCTTTAAAGGTTGTCTAGTCCAACCCTCCTGCAGTGAGCAGGGATGTTTTCAACCAGACTTGGTTGCTCAGAGCCCCATCCAACCTGACCGTGAATGTCTCCCGGGATGGGGCAGCTGCCACCTCTCTGGGCAACCTGTTCCAGTGTTTCATCATCCTTTTGTAAAAAATTTCTTCCTTTTATTTAGTTTAAATCTACCTTCTTTTAGTTTAGTACTTACCCCTTGTCCTATCGCAACAGGCCCTGCTAAAGAGTCTGTCCCCATCTTTGTTATACACCCCCTTTAAGTATTGAAAGGCTGCAGTAAGGTGTTCCTGGAGCTTTTTCTTCTCCAGGCTGAACAACCCCAGCTCTCTCAGCCTTTCCTCATAGCAGAGGTGTTCCAGCCCCCTGATCATTTTTGTAGCCCTCCTCTGGATCCGCTCCAACAGGTCCATGTCTTTTCTGTGCTGAGGACTCCAGAGCTGGACGTAGCACTGCAGATGGGGTCTCACCAGAGCAGAGTAGAGGGGCAGAATCACCTCCCTCAACCTGCTGACCACGCTTCTTTTGATGCAGCCCAGGATATGGCTGGCCTTCTCTGTTGAGAGCGCACATTGCTGTCTCATGTCCAGCTTTTCACACCCCCAAGTCCTCTGCAGGGCTGCTCTCAATCCCTTCATCCCCCAGCTTGTAACGATACCGGAGGTTGCCCTGACCCAGGTACAGGACCTTGAACTTGGCCTTGTTGAACCTCATGAGGTTCAAACAGGCCCACTTCTCAAGCTTGTAATATTGGTTATTTATTAAATGTGATAAAGTCAGAAAAAATAGCAGTTTCTTATTGCAAAAAAATTATGAGCATCTAATTTGCATTTGGAATTGTACAGTAAAAGCATGATTCATACACACATTATTTCTGAAGAAAAAACACTCATCATTTATTAAAAAAGTTGCACTCTTATAGGTGAAATCAGATTTAGACCTTATTAGATGTTAATAGGAAAGTAAATTAACTCAATTGTCCCAGCACAATTAAGGCTCAACTGGATAACAAAGGTCTGTCCATTTGTCTTCCTGAGACAATGCTTCTGTAGAAAGGGATGGAGAGAATCAGTTACATGGCAAACAAAACAAGAAAGTCAAGAATACTACAAATCTTTGGCATTTCTTTTTTAACAGCGTCTTGATCGAGAACAAGCAGTTCAGTGGATTAAGAAAGAAAGACTTCCAGCATTTCTAGAAAGCGACTGTTACTTTGAATACAGGTATTGCAATTTTTTATGCTGTCTCTCAGTTTTAAATTAGTACATTTTCCTCTTCTGACTGGTTCATCTTGACGGTACCCTTAATATTTTTTCTCCCATCTCTTGTCCTGTTTAATTTTAGCATTTGAGTAACTTGGATAAAGTAAAATCCGTGACTTTTTTTCACTCGTCATTCTGTAATTTTCCTTGGCCATGAATTACATACAATTTTACACCATTACAGAGAAAGAAAGAGTGGGGTTTGCCATTTTCTGAATCTCTGTTCCACTGAGATATCATGGTAGCAAAGCATCTCTCTCTAAATAATATGGAGGCCATGTAAGTGGAAAATATGAATCCACGAAATGTATTTGGAAAAAACCAGCCAGTCCTTTTTCTTTCAATTATTAGTTTTGTATCTTTGGGCCCACTGTCAGACTTCCTTTTGCATGGTTCTTTGTGGGATGCCGTGGTGTAGTCAGATGATTTACAGTTGTACGCTTGCTATATTTTTCCAGATGTCCTTTCAGCAGATGTTCAGGAGGTTTAGTGTGCTTTTTGCAAGGATCTGCTTCTACATCCTTTAAGGCTGTGTCTAGATGCTGAAAATTGCAGTGTGTTTTAGGGGTCCTAAAAGGAGAGGCAGCCTGGCAGTATTGTTCACAAAACTCATGTTTGCTGATTGTAATGACAGACTAGTTATTGGGGTATACACTTTTATATGAAAATTTTCAAAATACTTTTAACTCTCAGTATCTTGAAGACTGCACTTAAATTCAAGGTGAAAACTGTGCAAAGAATAAGCAAATCATGGAAGAATGCTCCATTTTACCTTTAATAGCAGCCTGCTTTACAGGTATCTGGGCCTCATGAAACACTAAGAAATTGGTCTTATACTGTAGCAAAATATTTGCTTGATCAAGCAGAGTTATCTAAGAGAATTACATAGAAGTAACTTTAAGCATGTGCCTAATTTCCATTGATATCAGTGTTTTAAGTTGCTTTCCTGAATCAGAATTAAGAGAAGCTGAGATGCTAAAAGGGAAACCTATGTTTAAAGATGAAGACACCCCAACTCTAGAATGAAATCCTATTTGCCCTCAAATAGTGGGGACAAACAAAACTGGGCATTCAGCTCATGGTCATAGACTCAGGCATAGGCTACTTCTTCCCTTCACATGCACCTTGGTTGGTTTTGGACTGCTTTCTAACTTAACTGAGTAAGTTCTGCCACAGTTCTTGAGCCCAGAGCATCCTCATTATTGCCATGTGGTTCTAAGATTGCGTTTTTCTGAACATCATGAGGTTCACACTAACACAAGGTAGCAGTGGAGTGCTGTTCAGTACTATGAAGTCCTCATACACAGCCAGCTGAACATGGTAGTGCCAGCTGCCTTGTTATCATCTGAAAGTTCAATTAGTATGATCACTGCTGTGGCATTGCTTGTTATTAGGATCAGGAAATGTAGTGTCTGGTAGTGACACAGGGCTTCTGCAGTCTGGGAGAATAGTTCCATTTTAGCAATCAAAATGTTCAAGCGCTTCTTGGTAGGGCTTGGGACTGCATAGATACATGCAAAATCATCCTGGCAGAAATCAATTTTACTGGTAAAGCTTGCTAATGCAAAGCAGGCCACCAACTGTAAAGCTGGTGGACTATGGAATGTCAGTACCGGCATTTATTTATGTGATAGCAGGTGAGGAGTGAAATAATAAAGCAGATCATGAAGCTCCTTGTAGCAATTTATGATTATGGTTTTTATTGCCTATTCTTGGGAAAAATCAGCTGTTTCTCTGACTATAAGCTAAAATTAACTATTTTCTTGCCTCAACCTTTAATTTCAGGCTAGCTAAATTGATATCACAGGTAGAATGGAGCACGACTGGCATTAATTTCATTATAGATAGTGACTATTATCCCTGGATAAAGAAGAGAGATCCAAGTTCTCCCTCTCCTGAGGAGGATGACACTTCATGGACTATGAAGAAGTTCTACATATCGCTTGGCCAGGTAAAATAAACACGTTCAGTGGGTGTAACATCAAGCTAGATTGAATGCATTGGGTTAAATTATTGTAACCGAGGTCACAACCTAATTGGACAACTGATTCTCTGAACATCCCTTCTTTTCAAAGCTCTTTGTACTATAAAAGAAGGTTGATGGGTTGTTACACAGCTTAAACAGAACTGGGAACTATTGTTATAGAAATCTATACACACGAACTGCACAAAATGACTACAGAGAGTAAGCCCTCTGCTCTCAGAAACACTGCAATAAATAGAGAAATTTGAATTATTCTATGGCATTTCTTTTCCTAGGCTACGGTTTCTCAGACAAAGGATTCGTTTACATTAGCAAAACGAATTGAATCCATGAAAGCTACAGATTCATTTATGCATCCTGTAGCTTCTAGTCAAATTCAAGATATTCAGTGTTTGCCTGGTCAGGATGAAAGAGACGATTCATCAAGCGACAAAGATAGCCTTCTGGGTAAGTAACAGGGGTTCAGCCATAGTATTTATAACACAAGTCTGGTTAGGTGGAAAGAAAAGGCATTTCAAGGAATTGCTGCTAACTCCATTTATTACCTTCTGAGTATCCCATGGTACCTTAGGCTTCAGACGACGATTTGTTCCTTTCCATAGCCACAACATTAAATTAAAAATTGAGCTAGTAGCCCAGTAATTTTGTGATAATAGAAGATTCTTTTCTTACATATTTCTGTCTCATAGATGTCTGTAAGTTTCAGCTGAGAGGCTTCTTTTTTCATTCGATATGTTTCAAAAGACTTTCTTGTCTGGATTCTTCGGGTATTTGATAATGTATGATTTGTGTTGCAGCCATCTTCTTAGGGTATTTATATTGGGCACTTAAAGGCATTTTGGCTGCCAATTTTTATGAATCTTATAGAATGTAATAATTTGTGGCACTCCCATCTATCTGTCAAATTTAACTGAAATTCTTCAGCAGATTTTAAATGTACTGGGAGAGAACATACAGATGCCCATATGGACATAACAGATTGTATTGTGTTGCTTCTGCTCTGTAGGCAGTAGCAAGATGAACAGAGAATGAATGTTCATATGTTCCAGCTCATATGTTAGGAGTTCTCTCTCCCCCATTTCCAAAGGAAAAAGCAGCCATTCCACTTTGAGACTTGTACTGCTGGGACCTCGGAGTCCAATGGCTGAATGGAAAATTGGAAGACATGGTAACTCCAGAAGTCTGTCTTCTTCCCCAAACCCACGAGGAACACCCCAGGAAACATATTGCTGATTCATGGATTATTAATGAAGTTATTCAAGTTGCATTTGTTTGCAGCTCATGCCTCTACCACTAATTTTTGCAGTGCTTTGAGCAGAGAGGTCACAAGTGCACCATTCTTGCAGAGCATTGTAAAGTAATGTAACACCGCTCTGTATTGCAGTGGGCTGGCCCTATGGAAAGCCTCTCTGTTTCTTCTTTTGCTCCAGTTGTCCTGCAGTCAACAGCATTTTGCCTCAATGAATATTTTACATCTTCTCACTGAAAACTTTATTTTATAACATAGACCTTCATTTTACATGTGCTATTACTCTTCTCTATGCTTATTTCATAGGAAATCCAACATTCTTTCAGTCAGAAAACTTTTTTAAGGCACAGTATTCACCTGGTGTAGGGGTCGGGCACTGGAAGCAATAAAGGGCGTCACCTAAGTTTCTCAGAGTCAGCCTGCAATTAGAAAGAGTTCAATAGCTGAAGGTATTTGCTTGGACAATCCAGTTTGAATTCCTTGCTCACTGCTTCAGTTGGATCAGCATTATCAATTAATGTCTTGACCAAAACCCTGAGCCACTTGGCTTTTGATTACTCAAGAGCTGTGTATCTCTCTCCCTAATTCCCTCAGGTCTTCTGAAATCATTCTTCATGTTTCAATTTCACAGGACTGTGAAATCTATAATTTTTCTTTGTCAAGTGAAAACATTTGAAATAGTTTAGAAATAAGAAAAGTTATTTTAAATCACACTTTTATATTAATGTCGACATATTGTGCCATATGTACTTACACATGAAATTAAGTAAGTGCAGAGCAAGGAATCTCTATGCCATGTTCCTAATCCAAGTGTCTGTGACAGTGGCCAGCACTGGTTAGACGTGGCTTATTTTCGGAGGAAGATGGGAGGAATGTCTAACTGCCATTGCCATTTATCGACTAGGCCACCATAGAGGATTACACAGGCTGATAACATTACAAATGTGAATTTAGTGGATCTGAGAGATTTAGCCCTTTTTCTGTCACTGTCTGATGTACTGCATGTGCTTCCAGGTTGTAGCAGTCTCCTCACTGACAATGTTTTGCCTTAGTGATACCATAGAGTATGAAAGCCTACATCTTAGCTTTAGGGAAATACGGAAGATTGAGTTTATTCTGTAGTTTAAACACTGGATTGATACAAAGATATTGTAGAGCCACAACTGAATTATGACTTTGTTTTTTTTTTTTACTTGCACTTAGATTCTGCTGCTATTCACAATATCTGTAGTTACTCTGCTCGGTAATACTGTACAAGACTTACTTGTACAGCATTAACCCAGCTAAGCAATAGGTATAGTCAAGGTCATCTTTGCTAACACGCTCCAGAAGTACTCGATTTGCCAAGCATAGACCAAAAAAACCAGGGCTGGTCACTGTTCTGAACTTGTTAGTTATGAAACATCTCTAAATGGCAAGGAGACACTTCTGGGTGGCAGACTGGGCTGGAGGATTGTTAAATATTTCCAGAGCCCTTGACATAATAATTTGTTTTGTCATCCTTCTATGTATGTTGAGATTTTACCCAACCGAGAGAGGCCTGTTCAATGTTTTAGTCTTTTGCAATAATCAACGTAAGTAGACAAAGAATTATCACTTACTAGCTTCCTCATGCCTAAACAAAAACCAGTACTGCTACATACTATGACTTTGATCAAACTATGACCAAATACTCAGGAAGAAACCAGGTGGTTTAACGTGTGCTGAGGAGCTGGGATGCTCAGCTGAGTAAACAAGACAGTTGGCTCCAGAGGGACTTGTTCCTGAACTCTGCTGCTCTGCTGGAATTCAACAGGGAAGGAGTTCCTGAGTTATGGGGCTGAGTTTCTAGCCAGACAGCAAGAGCAGAAGCACCTCTGCTATTCCCTGCTCTGCAGTGTGACATAGACTGATTGTTCTGCAGCAGCACAATATAAATAAGTTGCATTTTTTAACTCGGAAATGTTGATATGCAAGAGAACAGTCCTGAATCAAAAGGATGTTTAATGATCTTTTCTGGTTTAATGCAGAAGCAGGCTCCTGGTATAAGGAATGCCACCAACAGAGTTCCCTTTCACCTTCAAGGACAGCATCAGCAAAAGCCGACATTATTAGGGAGAGATCCAGAGAGGCTGAGGAGGGTTCTTCTGTGGCCATTGCTGAACCTCCTTTCCACACTCACTTAAGAGTTTATCTAGACCCGAAATGGGACAATGCAGCAAAAGAAGAAAATGGACAGGAAAGCGCAACTTTTCAGACACCGGAAGAATTCATGCCAGCTTATACTCAATTTGTAATGAAGGAACCCATTTCAGAACTGACCCACCAGCCAGCTGCTGACATTAAGAGTGATGTGGATTTCCACAAACAGTCTGAAGTGTTTATACATGAGTTGGCAAATAATGAATCTGCCCATGCTACTGCAGAGTCACTCTTTTCCCAAAGTTCTTCTCCGTTTACTTTCTTGGACTCCAAGGGAGACGTAACAGAACGAGATACTGAAGAAGTAATCTCAAGAACAAGTTCTGAAAGTGACGAGGCAGAGAGTAGAGCTGCCTGGTGTATTAGTCACAGGACTTATGACATTGGCAACAGGCATGAGTTTGAAAGATTCAAGAAGTTCATTAAAGGAACACTTGGGGAGAGGTACTGGTGGCTCTGGATGGATATTGAAAGACTAAAGGCTCTTAAGGACACTACAAGGCAGCAAAGGTACTTCCCATTATTTAACAGTTGTACCCATTGTTTTAATACCCAGCTAGATCAATGCAGGTTTTGAGTTTTCAGAATATATTGTAATGTTTGAATAGAACAGACATAATTAAAGTAATCATGAGTGTCCTGACACGGTAAGTCAGGAATGACTTTGCTGAAGCTGATAAAACTCTTTTTGCAGAGTCATGTTTGCAAAGCTTACATGAAGTCAGAATCATCATAGTATTAAGGCTTTGTTAGAAAGACATTTGGAAAACAGATGGCAACAGAAATTAAAAAAAGAATAAAAGTATTGAAATTCACAAGTAGGGCATTCAGTATGACAAACTGCTTTAGTGAAAGGCTCTGCTGGATTCAGATTGTCTATTCTAAGGCACTGTACATTTTATTTTATATGCAACCTGTCTCTAATTTGCAGAAAAATTGTTTTGGCTTCTGCCACTTGCAATTAAAAACATGTTGCATGACAGCAGTTTAACCAGTAGGATGAACTGTACTTGGTTCTGTATAGCATCTGATACATGCTTATGTGACTATTTGTGTTGACTCGAGGCAAATCAATAAGATGAAAAAACTCTATCTGCTGAGCAGTGGAGACTATTTCCTCAGTTCGGAAGTGTTACTCAGACTCGATCTACTGCATGGAGATCAGTGGAATATAAACCATTTAAGACGGATTCAGCCTGAAGTAGTGAAACCTCTACTTCTTTACTGGTATGAAAAAATGAACATGAACTAAGATTCTATTGTTTAACAAATTTCCCTTTTCTTTGATAAGCCCATTAGGTTTATTTCATCTCACTTATCCCATTGCAATTATGGGAAGCAATGTCATCATAAATACTAGCAGATATTGCCTCTTTATTTTTAGTTGAGCCTAAACTACACTGCAATCTGCTGAGAAGCCAGGTAGATCTGCCTTACTGAGACCTTGTTATTTTACAGCCAGAGCATCTGAGGTACTTTGTGTGTAGCTGCCTTGGATACCATTCAACTAAACTTTAGGCTGCAGGGTAGAGAAACTCCTCCAGCTATAGAAGGTTAATTCTGTCTTAACCTATTCCCCATATTGGCGCTCTCAAGTTTCTGAGGATGCTCTGTGTATACATCCATGTGGAATTTGACCCTGAGACTTTACTGTTCAATGTCTGTCATACAAAATGCCTTTTACATATTGACAGCTTAAGCAAGGATACAAATTCTAACCTGTTTCCAAAACATAAGCTAAATTTTTGAAGGTCTTCTCTCCTCCCCAAGTGGGATTAAGAAATTGCAGGCATAAACAAATACCTGCAACTGTGAACTTTGCTGTGGAGCTTCATGAGAGTTATGGTCTATGTCCTGTGACCTACAATCCTTTCCTATTCTTTGTTGTAGGATAGATGGGGCATATCCTACTGCAGACTCATACAAAGGCAACTATATAATGGTGCAGAATTTGCAACCTAAGTTTATTTATGTGTAGTTTGGTTGTAGATTTGGAAGAGTGCAATGTCTAAACAGATTTTTAATACTAACTGATTTTTAATTCTAGGTGCATGTAGCACCATATCTTGATACAGTAAACAACATCATGGACAAAAAACAAAGGCCAATTATCCCAGTATTTAATGTTTTGGGAAAGTTCTGCTTATTAGGGTTTTTTTTCCCTAGGGGTCCCAGATTTTGCGTCACTCATTCAACAGCAATAGAAACCGCCAGTGCAAAACTGAAGCTCTGGCACACATGCCAAGAGAGACCAAGAGTGGACATTGATCCTTTTCCACAAATGGTATCATTGCTGCCATTGACACCTAAGTCTTGCACACCTAGGATACCACCTTCTCTTCTGCAGGTAGGTAGGATCACAACACTGAATAACGAAGCCTTGTCCCATCAAAAATAATGATAAAACTCCTTGAATTCAATGGGACAAGAATATGGTACTTGGTCGGCAGGAAGTCAAGATTTATCAAGATTGTCTGTTGCAGATGGTTATGTGTAGAAGTGCAGCAAAATTTTACTATACTTTATGCAACAAATTGCTATAAATTGAGTCAAATTACCTTCTCAGTTACATCCTGGCTATTTCATAAGTCTTTTGGATAGACATTTTACCTCGAAATTCTCAGAACTGCAAGATGAAGGATCTAGCAGTGCAGATTCTGCCTTCAACCAGCCTTATCTTAATCCAGAGTAATTCTTACAACTTCACTGCAGTTACCCTGAATCTACTCCTCATGTTTGTAAAAAGGGCAGAGTTCTGCTCATTTGCTATCACCACAGTCCTTTAATCAGCTACACGTGAATTTTGCTTTCTACTGAGGGCCACGAGCCACACAACATAGATCTGTCCTTTTCACAGCATGTAGCTTGCAGGTGGCCAATTCAGTTTTGTCTTTGTTCTTCCTTGAAAGCCTGAATTTGAGAGGTGATTGCAATGAAAGCTGCAGGTTTTCAACAACACGGTGCTAAGCATCAGGACAGAAGGTACTTGGAGAACATGAATTGAGACTGTGGTTCCAGCATCAAGAACTGGATGGGCTATGCCACAGAGCTGTTCACAAACACCTCTGTTACTTTGAGTTGGATAGTTTTAGATTACAATTATATTTTTTAAAAAGCTAACTCATGGAGATAATGGAGGAAAAACATTGGGACAGATTTCCTGTTCAGAAGAAGCTGGGTTCAGGAGCCAGATTCCTGCTGGGCACAGCAGGAATGGGAGCCAGAAGCAGCTGCCTCTTACAGAGATCAGTTCTGGCTTCGCAAGGTGTGCTAATGACTCAGGACTAGCTGTAGGTCAGGCAGACAGGATCCTAACTCTGCAGGTTTTCCAGCCCCTGTTGAGTTCAGTACTTGAAGAAAACTATGACCTGGCACCCATGAACCTCACAGAATCAGCTGATGGACCATTTCTTGCTGCCTTTTTTTTTTTCCCCTGTGAGAAATCTGGACTTCTGAATCTTCCAGCTCCACTGTGCTTGCAAGAGCTTAGGAAGAGCAGCAATTCTGGGTGAATTTCTGTGGACACTTTGAATGCAACTGGCATCTCCAAAAAGTCGTAGCATGATTTTGTTCAGAATAAGTTAGTGATGGTGTGGCAGAATGCTCCCTTTCTCTCTTACTCTGAGTGGCTGTATCTGCCTTACAGTCCTGGTTTATAGTAAACTAGTTAAGGTAATCTTAGTAAAGATTCACAAAACATGTTCACATGCTCTTCACCTGACATCCTTTGTAATTCTATACAAAGTGCATGTAACATTTCTACCTGTTAAAAATGTAATTTTTAAGGTAGAGTGGTTATTAAGGTGTTCTGAAAAATCTTGCAAGATATTCAGAAAAGCTTTTTGCAATTTGCAGTTTTACATATTGTGATTGACAAGGCAAAATGGTCCTGAAAACCCTTGAATGTATTTGAGCAGTTAATGAGAACATGTTAAGAAAACACAAAGGTGGAAAAATAATTGGAATTGCCTTATTTTTGTTATGTCTTTTAGAAAAGTAGAACAAGCTCACCAACAACTTCATTAAAACTAGCTACACCAAATTCCTCTTTGAAGAGATTGTTAAGATTATCACCTACCCTGCCATCAAGTCAGAGTCCCCAAAGGGATGCCATTTCTAGCAGTAGAAAGTGGTAAGTAAAAAAGTCCCTTGTACACCTTTCTGCACAACAGTATACCTCAAATGTTTATGAAAGGCTTTTAGATCCTAATGTTTTCATGAATACTTTAATATAATAATCTGCTTAGTGAAGCACAGTTACGTTGCAGATTGCATGCATGGAGAATTCCTCCCTTGCTGATTAGTTTCTCATTTGCTTGTGCCACAACACAAAAAGGTTATTTCTCCAAACACAGGTGTTTTACCCTCTCTTGTATAATCGTTGATATTGTCTACATACATTTCTGTTGTTTTAACCTGTCTCAAGCACTTGCCCTCAAAGATATGCTGTGTCAGTGATTTCCACAGGGCCACGTGAAAAATTATTCTTCTACATATTTTACATTTATTATGTAAATGTAAATTTGAACTCCATGTGCTTTTTCCTCTACTATTCACTATGTCATTCTACCTCTGTCATGCCCCTTCTTAGCTGTTTATTTTATAAGCAGTCCTAGTTTTTTCTTAAATAGATATTGAAAATCTTGTTTGTTTGTGGATTCAGGCCAAAGTCAGTGAGCAGAGACATGATTCATTGCTTGGCTTTGGATGACACCAAAGACTCAAAATACCAGGGTCATAGAAAGTACACCTATGCTGAGCTGCTCCCGGTAAGCAGTGCTCAAAAATTTTAGTTGTCTTGAATTATGGGTTAAAGCACTTTATTCTGTAGTATGAAAGGAGAGGTAGTCAGTGATGGGGAGAAATTGGTTTGGTTATGTGAATGTCAATGTTGTATGCAGAGGTATAATTAGAATGTCAGCATTTTCTGTGTGGTATCTGTCACATATTTGATAGGAAATCATGGCACATACAGAGGTTTATTTTCACTAGAAAGTGTTGATCTTCTCCATGGTGACCATGTGTTCAGTAGGCTATTATGGAAAACTTGCTGGACAAATGCTTCAGTGGAATCGTTGCCTAGGAAAGTATACCAGACTTGCAGTGAAAACTGAATCTGCCCTAGAAAGTCATTAAAATAGCAAAATTCATAGGAGGAAAATGCTTCACTTGTACAATTCCTCTTTATTGCTTGTGTACTTCATTCTTTTCTTTGTTGAATTATTGCCTGCTAAGCAGGCCCTCAATCCAGCAAACCTCAGGAGGGACAGGCTGCGCAGAAGAGCCTTTTCTCAGTAACTGTTAAAATGCTGACAAATCGAACATGTGAGATGTCAAGATTTGGCAATTTAAAATATATCTGAAATTTTTCACGTGTGTGGAATGGTCTTGAAACAGCCTGCTGCTTCATGGAGGTATTGATGCCCATGGCCTCATAACTAAAAAAAAAAAATATTATGAAATCTGGGCCTGTTTACATATACATGGAGTTTGGTGATCACTTGAGCACGTGATTGTTTGTTTTTCACATCAAAATCATACTTTATTACTTCACTACAATCATTTTATTTCTTTGTTAATTTTGACAGAAGAAAAGACTCGCCTTTGCAATTAGGGGACATTTGCAGTTAGGAATTTATATTAAGGAAATGTTCACACCATGAACTATTAGTTTTCCTACACCTTCATCGTGCAGAGTTTCCCTCTGGCTGAGGGAGGAAAATACTATCCATTTGCAGTTAGAGGGCTAGACTGGAACCTACAGTCAGGACCCCACAATTTGCCATCACAAATACGATGCAAAGGGGAATGCAGGGATCCATAGTTTAACTTTGTACTGGGGAGTGGGATCTTCCTGCTCTGCTTCAGAAGTCTGGCTTCCTCCTGCACTTCTCCATCCCTGTTACTCTTTGGAAAGAAGCTGGTTGTCAGCCACAACACTCATCTGCTCCCACTTCTGCTATCAGAGATGGCAAGTCAGCCAAAGTTTCTCTCTTGCGATCATCAGAAGATAATTTACTAGTTTGTACTCTCCTCTGGTTTCTCTGCGAGCATTGTCAAAATGAGCGTACTCTTCCTCAAATTCTCCAGGAGGGAGCCACAGTAAAGGGCATGGATTTCCTCTCTCTTAAAATGCTCATGATTTTGATTGATGTCAGTGGTGTAACCCCAGGAGACATATCTTTTGTTCCATGATAGTTAATCGTTTTGAGGCTTGACCAAATAACCACTTGTTAACTTCTGTTGGTTCAAAACACAATAGCCTGAGCTGAGGCAACTGTTGACAGCTAAGTGATATGGTTTAGTGTCATTGGAATTCCCTGGATTCAAAGCTAAAGAGTTAATGACAGAATTAAGGCCAGGTTTGTTTTCCTGTTTCAAGTATTGAGGAATCACCTAAGGGATGCTATGGTCATTTTGCCACTCTACATGCATTCAGTCATCAGACTTACTCCATTGGATGTGAATATTTAGAGGGAAAATGGTATGGAGAGCTATGATCAATTGCATATGTAGTAGAAAATGGAGTATAGTTTCTTGGGGTGAAGATACCAATTGAACACACTGCATGGCCCTCCATTGCAATGTACTGACATTTGAAAATAATGAAAGCCTGTTATTCCTTGCTGTATAATTATATTTTATTTGTCCAGGGGAAAAGTGCTGCTGGCAGTGTTGTCTTAGGGGGATCAAGAATGGAAAGCATGCTGCAGTCTCTTTATTTGGAGAACAGAGCAGGCTACTACTTCACACACTTCTGTGAGAAGTCAGGGAATAAGGTATGAGCATTTTCCTACCCTGTGATAATTTAGTCCACAATTGACTGAATGCCAAGTTATAGAGGGCAGCCAGACTGAAAAAAAATTAGGAAAGAAAGATTGATGACTGGATGAATTATTACTTGTGAGACTCCAATCCCTCAACAACAATAAACTGTTCATGTGTATATTCAAACTAATGACAGGTCTTGACCAAGCTGTCAGATCCTAACTGTCTCAAACCTATTGGAAATCTGATTGTACCATCAGGGATAAAAAAAGACTAATCATTTTTAAAAACTAGCCTTTAACTTGGCAGAAAAAATGAGGTCTTAACCCACAAAAACATTTTTTAAAAAGACGGAAAATCTGCTATGCTATTACTCATTATAATCTGCCTCCTTCTTACTTGTTGGGTTAGTGATGTCCAAAATCTCCAATGTTTTAAAAACGTCCTTCTGCTTCCACGAAGCTTCTTGGATTTCTGAGAAACATAACACTATTTCTTCTCTGCAGTCAGCAGATCCATCATTCATTGCTGCGTGTAAATTGAGGATTGGTTGGAACAAGTTATGAATCTGAGTCAGTGCTTAGTGGCTTTGCAGAAAAATTGAGTCTTTAGGGGAGATTTGAATGCAATCAAGATGGACATCTGTTTCACCGCTGGCACAACCTAGAATCCAGCAGCAGTAGCTAGAAACGCCTTTGGCTACCAGAAGGCAAGAGCCAATGTTTCCAAAGCTGAATACCTTCAGCTAAAAATGTTAAATGTGTATAGATAGAAATCTAAATAAAAGTAACTTATTTTTTCATCAGAGATAGGCATCCACCCACACGTCCTCTAGCCTTTGCAGGTGCCAGACTCCTTTGAAAATTATTTCCTTATGGTTTTGTCTACAGCTGTGGAGCCTATTTCACTCACATGCCAGGTCCAGTGGGCTACAGTTTGTGGAGCAAAGTTCCCTGCCCCTAGCTTTTTGGAACACTTCCTTTATTATCCAGTGATGGGGGTTTCAGGGTATTTTAAAGATCCAAACCCCATAAGCACATAATTAAAACAGAGGACTTGGGGAAAGAACTAGACCTCTTTTTCTGAAAGATCTTTTGATATTTGTTTGAATTAATGAAATCAGGCCAAGACTCTGTGCCTCAGAAACGCCTGTAATAAAAATGTAATGATAGTCACAGTAACATACGTCAAGTACACAGTATTTAATTGTTTTGGTTATTGCTGCAAAATGCTATTTCACCATGGCACGAATTCTGAATGTCCATTATCAGCATTTCTTCTTTAGTGCTGGCTTTATGCCACTGAAATGTGGTTACTCTTCAAATGTTAACTGCAATGTTAACAATTTTAATGGCCAATTATGCATAAAGGATACAATAAAAGATATACTATCACAGTGACGATGCCATTAAATATGTTCTCCTTCTGCCAGTATGCAATAGAAGATTAAATCCATCTTAAATTGAGCTTGATTTATGATGACCCCAAGGAGCTAAGTAATTACTTGCATTGGAAAGTCAACCTTTTATAAAGCTGTGATATTTGGGTAGCAATAACTTACGATATTTTTCATCTCTAGTTGTGGAAGAACAGTGCGTACTTTTGGTTTGACCTACAGGCTTATCATCAGCTTTTCTACCAAGAAACTCTTCATCCTTTTAAAATACGCAAGCAAGCTCAAGTAAGTTGTAAATAATATGTTTTCCTTTCACAAATACATTTGTTCATTCCCTTCACAAATACATATATTCAGTACAAAGACTGAAAAGAAGATAGAAAGTAGAAAAGTTTCCAAATCTTAACAACCCACACCAAAGTAAATCTGGGTTGTGGACAATAAAATAAGTTCTTTGGATTGTTTCCATGGAATTTCTTGATTTAAATGTTAAACATGCATAGTTTGATTTCTGGGCTCTGCTGCCTGTTCCCGGTTTTATCTATTACACTCAGTTTACCTAATCTCCCCTTTGATACTCTGTGTCATATTTGGAAACTGTCTGCTTAGTGTTAACATCAGAGATAATATTTTTTCTAAATCATCTAATTGTGCGGTACCTTTCCTTCTATCTCCTGTGTGGGTTAGAATTGCAGGTCTCACAGTCCAGACCTCAGACAATGACCTTAGTCATGAAAATGGATCTTTCGGTTGCCAGTCCTGTTTTTCTTTTTCTGATTGTCAGGGCATCATTATGCTCTTCTCACGGTTCTCATCCTCCTCATTTGATCTTTAGACCCTCATTTACTGTCAAGCAGAACTGATATTTCCTATAAATGAGCATTCTTAATTGAGCATGCACTTTAAGTCAGGGAATAAAACAAAAGCAAAGTCGTTCACCACATGGGTGCTGATAGCTGTCACCGCCTGCAGAATAGTCCGATACTGCCAGGGAAGGAGGCTGCAGCAATGTGATATCATTAGGAGGACTCCAAGCAACCCTTAAAATCACTTTGTGAAACTTTGGTCTGTTTTTCCTCTGCAAACCTTCTGTAGGAGTAAATTCTATCTGCATATTTCAATATATGCTGTAATAGAGCAAAGCTACTTCACATGTTGTCGGAACAAATATCCATAGAGAGCAGTAGAGAATAATCTCTTTGTATGGCTTATGTTACTGAGCATCTGGACTTCCTTGAATTTGTCTTCTTTTCCTACTTGGAGATTTTACTGGGGCATATGACAGAATTTTGCATATTTGTCCAGAATTCTCACCTGAATCAGTATTATTTGTACAGAAACTCCAAGCAGAGACCAAGGCACAGATTCCTTCCTCTCTCCTGTCACACACTAGCTAACTTGAACTGCTACCGTATTTAGTTGTTTTCCCCCCCCAGCTCTACTTACGGCCCAAGGCTGAGGGCAACTGACTGTACCCCTAAGACTGACTGTCTCTCATGTCTGCCCAGGCCTGTGTGTGGCTAGGGACCCTGCTCACAACAGGCGTGCAAGTTAACCATATCTAGACTGTGTCTCTGTTTTCCTATATATTTTGTTGCAGGACAAATCTGAGGTTATGGTCCATGATGGTTTTCAATTTGGTTTCATTTCACACCAGCTTACATTCTTTCTGCAGTGGTTACACGGATGAAAATTAAGGCCCAGGTCTTTTTAACTTATCTTATTTCCAGTGCTGGCCTGGTGGTGACAGCAGAACATCGTACAATCACTGTTACCAGGCAATTGCAAAGAGCTACATACACATAGCCATTAAAGTAAATACATCAAAACGAAATATGTGAAACTGTTCCATTAGCATAACTAACAGCTGAAATGTAACATAACAAATCAACACATGTGCTGCAACATTTGGTATCATTCTCAAGCTTGCCTTTTAAGGCTGCACAAAAATTATTCTTGTTTTCATTGGAACATGGTAAAGAGTCAAGCTGCATCCAATCTACAGGGTCTGCTTATGGAAGAGATGCCTTCCCAAATTCTGTGCTCACCTTTGGCACAATACGATAGTCATTCCAAATACTCCTAAGAGACTGTGGATCGGATTCGCACAACACATCATCATATATATTTTACTATTTATTACAGAAAGGGACATCCAGAGTATTCTGTATATGTTCTGCCTGCTTCCTGTTAGAAACAAGAGCAAACCTGGATTGCTGTGTATCTGCTTCTCGTTTCATTTTTTGGGCATTTTTATCTCAGCTTTATGATAGAGTAAGAAAATGCATTCCAAGGTGTATATTCATTCATCCAGGGAAAGAAGCTACAGTGCAAATGAAATCTGATGGATAAGAAAAACTATGAGTACCAGTAGTCATCCACGAATATATATAGGTATTCACTATGAACATATACACAAGAATGAAAAATAAATTAGGAAAGAAAAGCAATAAACACATATTATAGTTTTTGATTAAAAAATAGTTATTTAGAGTTAGAAAACTTAATACAGTTATGGGAAGTACAATATTTTAACACTAGAGTCAATTTAGATAAAGGGAGTTGTCGTTACTGTGAACTTTTAGGGTCAGACATAAGATTCGTGTTAGTGGAAAGAGATGATGGGGGTTAAGGCAGTTCAGCCTTTCCATTTAAGACCAGCCAGGCCATTGTATTCTTCCATCATATGATTCTGTCAAGCAGCTGCACAAGCCCCTTGTTTAGATCAGAGCAGTATCTGTGCCTTTGGGCAGCAATACAAAGCACTTGGACTTTTTCATGTTTCTTGCTTCACTCTAGTCACTCTGAGATTGTTTACCAAAGCTGCCTCATCTGGGGATGAATTCACACCAAAACCTAAGGCCTGAACAATCCCTGATTTGGAAAGTCATAAATGAGGCCAAAGTCTTAATCTGAATTTCCTAAGCATTTTGTATCTTCAGATTTGTGCCATTATAAGAAATTTCAAGATGCAAACTCTGACCAAATTTCCAGACGGGGTTTTGGGTTCAATCCATCACTTATTCTAATATATTTACAGGAAAATGTACAGCTGGCAGGTAGGAAAATTCTTTGTGTTTTACAAAAGGAATAAAACATTGAATAAATGAAGTACGATGTGCACTTGATGTCACATGCTTAAGATTTCACAGAATCACAGAATCACAGAATCAACCAGGTTGGAAGAGACCTCAGCGATCATCAAGTCCAACCGTTGCCCTGACACCACCATGTCAACTAGACCATGGCACTAAGTGCCATGTCCAGTCTTTTCTTAAACACATCCAGAGGTGGTGACTCCACCACCTCCCTGGGCAGCCCATTCCAATGTCTAATAACCCTTTCTGAAAAGAAATTCTTCCTAATGTCCAACCTGAACCTCCCCTGGCGAAGCTTGAGGCTGTGTCCTCTTGTCCTATCGCTAGTTGCCAGGGAGAAGAGGCCAACTCCCGCTTCACTACAACCTCCCTTCAGGTAGTTGTAGACTGCAATAAGGTCACCTCGGAGCCTCCTCTTCTCCAGGCTAAACAACCCCAGCTCCCTCAGCCGTTCCTCGTAGGTCATACCCTCCAGACCCTTCACCAGCTTGGTCGCCCTCCTCTGGACTCGCTCCAACACCTCATCTTTCTTGAAGTATGGGGCCCAGAGCTGGACACAGGATTCAAGGTGCGGCCTCACTAGTGCCGAGTACAGAGGGGCGATCACTTCCCTAGACCGGCTGGCTACACTATTCCTAATAGAGGCCAGGATGCCATTGGCCTTCTTGGCCACCTGGGCACACTGCTGGCTCATGTTTAGCCGGCTGTCGATCAGCACCCCCAGGTCTCTTTCCGCCGGGCCGCTTTCTAACCACTCCTCCCCCAGCCTGTAGCACTGCATGGGGTTGTTGTGGCCAAAGTGTAAGACCCGGCATTTCTGTGTGAATTTGATAACATTTAAGTTCAATAAATGTATTTTTTTCCTGTTGATCATTTAGGAGATAGGCCAATACAACAGTTTCACTATTCCACTGAGATTAAGAAAACCACAAGACTTCCATGACACAGGAGTCAAAAAAGGCTATGAATATTCCTTTTTACAGGATACGATGTATTTCCCCCTATATCTTGCTATCTTCATTGTCCAATGTTGAAGGCTGTAAACACAGACACTTCTCTTTTTTTGGCATGTCTAGAACTCCTCTCAGTTGGTTTTCCTGCCCTCCTTGCATTCAAATCAGTGCAAATCTACAGATGCGCCTGAACCCTCAGCAAGGAATACAGGGATGAAAGCTCCTTCTCATTTCTCCCCTATCTGCAAGTGCCTGCATTCACTTTGTCACTTTCTGATGCTATCTTTTTACTTGGTGAGTCAAATCCCATAGCAATGGATTCTTACAAGAATTTAAACAAAAAGATGCCATCACACCAAATCCTCTGACACTGTAAAACTGCATCCTTCAAAAGTGAAGAGACCATCCTGATTACAGCACTGAGGGTCTGGTCCTTTGGAAAAGTGCACTCCTATAGCTAGTTTAACCACCTCTAAATTTCTGCTTCACCTGTATTACCAGCCATAACTACTGTTTCTGGGGGGAAAAAAAAGTCTGTCTTTACTATGCTCTAGTTTTGCGTGTGAAATTATACTGGACTGGAGGCAGTTCTACAGGTAAGGCAGCCTGCAAAGGCAGTCCCTAATATGGCAATATATTACGACAGTGTTTATGTGAGCAGATTGTCAATAGTTTTTGGCCAAAGCTTCCTTAGTCTGGGCAATTTCTGACTCTGTAGGCTGATATTTTTTGTCAGCTCTAAACAAGAGTAGCAAATGTACTCAAGTTAACCCATTTCATACAAAATCATGGGAGAAAGAATAGTTCTGCCCAAGAAAGTTGTGGAGTGTTTGTTTTGATTTTATTCTTAAAACTATGCTAAAAATGACCAGCCATTTAAGGAACCAGGTTAAGTGTGTGTTAAAATATTGAGAACATCTTTTGGACCCTTTTCACCAATTTACACATCCCTTGTGTGTGGTTTTATGAGTCATAACAGGTGGAGCAATGTATCCCTAATGACAAATAAACTGGTTAACCCCTTTTTAAAAAGTCTATTTTTAAAGATACCACATCTTTATAGCATTGGACTGGTCCCTTCTAATTTGGCTATTTTATACATTAAATGTTTTGGATAAGACTAGAATACGATGTAACTGAAACTTTACTAGTGTACGGTTCTTCAAAGTAACTTCCAACTTCTGAAATCACAATGGATCTAACTAATGCTCTCTGTTAAATTTAAATTTATTTGGGGATTTGGTGAGAAGGGAATAATTTAGGATATATGCAATCTTGTTCTTCCTGTGGATTTCCTCATTCTTTGACCTTACCCTTACACCTGGGGGTCTTTATTGCACCGATAACATGGGCCACAATAGTCACAACCCGTCTTTGTTTTCAGTGCTTAGATTTACGTAGAAAGGGGGTGGAATCCTGCACAGCCAGTAACTATAGTAATCGTAACAAGTTCTAACTGGGGGATGGATGTCAGCCATTGGAGCCCTGTATTCCTCAATGACCTGATATCAGGAGAGTCTGAAGGGTCTGTTCAAATTGTTAATGTCCAAAACAATGGGGATGTAGTCTGGTACTGTTGCTGTTTGAAAGAGAGAGTCTAATAAGTCAGAATTTCATTTAAAACAAACAGAAACATAATTATTTAATGTACTCAAACATTCTCCCACTGTGCCTGAAATCTACAGACAACAGTGTTTTATTACGGCTTGAACACAGAGAAAATGTATTATTTTCTTCTTTTCTGCTGCTTTGTACATCTGCTAGTTACAGCTGGATTTAAGCAACATAAGGAAAATGAGAACTATCAGAAACCTGCATTCTTCATTGTCAAACCTGTGTAATAATAAATAGTGAAGATGGGCTCCCCAGTGCTATCCTAGAGAGAAATTCAGATTTATGATACTAATCTGATCCCCTGACCATATGTTCGAAAACTAGTTAGACTTTGACAATATGAAGAAGCGAAAACATTTATAAGTATATGAAATCTGTTACAGCAACATCTTTTTTTCACTTGAGTTCCTAGCTGCAGTCAGAATCATGATGTATTAGAAAGATATTCTGGAACATCTTCTTCCAAGATATTCCTGGAAAAAAGTGTTTTTCTCTGAGTTTTCAATGTTCTTTTTCATAGCAATTTATGAAACATTTAAAAAACAGTAATTTGATGTAGGGGTCTATTTGGAAAAAAAATCCTTTGAAGTAAATAAAAAAATGACTCTATGCTTCAAGAATGAGCTACTAGTGAGAAGGAAACATTCTCCAGGTTCAGCTTTCTTCTGTTTGTACCTGTTGAATGGCAAACTCTGTGCTTCATAAAAAAGCATATTGGAATCCTTTCTTTGGTAAGGATTTAGACGTCAGTTGTGCAGTGGTATCTCCTATTACGGATCCTGTACTGTGAGAGAGTCTCACCAATGTCAAAGAACTGTGGAAGAGAATCTCCACACAGAATGAAATCTTACAATTTTTCGTTAATTTTAACCTTAAATTTACAATTTCCCTTCTATCCAGAAGTAAGACTCCTTCACAAGTTGGCCTAGCACATATTCTGCAAAGCAACAATGCGACTTCACAAAGAGTGCAGTTGCTGTAACGCTTGTGGTTATCTGAATGTAACTAAGAATCAGCCAGATATGTCCAAGCAAAAATTCCATTAAGCATTATTTTGTGATCTAACCATTTTAAGAAGCAGGAGTAAAAATGGCAAGGAGGCCATTTACGGTAGTAACTGAATTTTGGACAGAATAGTAATATTGGCAAAAACAAGGGAGGTGTAATTAGATATATGTTCAGAATATACAGCAGGGCAGTGGGGGACAAATATGCATTAATTCTCTCCTTCACCGGACCGTGACCATTGGAATGGATGATGGCTAAGAAAGTTTTCTTCTGTTTTATTGTAGTTCCTTTATGCAACTTACATTGCTCCATCTGCCAGTATGGACATTGGACTTCATCAGAGTAAGAAAAACATGATTTATCAGAAAATTGACCCAGCTTTTGAGGATCTTTTTGACCCAGCAGAAGAATATATCCTCTCTGTTCTGCTAGAACCGTGGATGAAGATGGTGGAAGCAGACAAATATGCTTATGGAAAGGTAACTGATGTGGATGACACCGTGAAAAATTCTTATGTCAGAGAAAAATATCACAAGAGCCTTCATATGCAACCCTGTTACATTTATAGTCAGGAAGGGAGAAGTATTATGGGATGTTTTGCTCGCTTGCTCCTTTCTACGCTGATGTGTGGAGTAGCGTGAACTTCCTGTGGAGAGCAGACTTCTCATCCGAAAGGAAGGTGCAGTCTTCACAGACCCCTTGGTCTGTGAATTAGGAGGAATGCAGGTTGCTATGGCAAAATTTCTCTTTGCACTCAGGAAGTGTCATGTTTCTGCAATCTTGCCATTGATCAAAAGTAATTTTCTTACGATGGATTGCCCACAAGCCTTCTATGTTTTTAATGATAAGCACAAAATAAGCTGTGTTTCTAGAGTGCCAGTACAGTGATGCTAGGTCCACATTAATTGTACAGAGTATTTTTTGGTGTTTAGAATTGAAGTGCAGCTACTGCTTAGCATAAGAGGAAATGTGATATGGTGATCCAGCTGTATTTGCTGCCCCAAACACTTTTTAGATGGCTGCCCTGCTGTGTAAGGGCTAACTGTGCCCTGCAGGCTTCCTGAAGTAGGTGGCTCAGTGGTGTACTCGGTTCTAATCTCAGAAAACCTCTGAAGGCTTGAATTGAGCAGGCTCATGCAGGTCAGAGGCGATGGCTGCAATCCTGACTCTGCTTTTGACAAATAAGAACAAGAAATGGTGAAGGCAGTGGTGGGTGCTGTGGCTCTCTGCTCTTTGTAAACTTACCTACAAGTTACCAGGTGTAGGTCAAACGTCTAATTCTAAGTTTTTACCATCTCTCTCTTGGATATGGAAGGAGAAATTCAAAATGGAGAATCAGGAGTAGGAGGGCAGGAAGTTAGTTCTTGTTCCTGTTTTTCCACTGTGACCTTAGATGAAGCATCTCCATTTTTACAGGAAACATCATCATTGACTGCTGTTACTTCTGTCAGCATGCAATGAGAACATGCATGCATCACCCCTGGCAAAACATTTTGAAATCCTTCTGTGGAAGTTTTGTAGTACAGTGTATTATTGTTACTATATCGTGCATGCATGTATGAACAACTAGGAGAACAGATGCCTAAAATCAAAGTTGAGAATGGTCTTCTAAGCCTATGAGACGGTGGCCAGAATTAAAGATTTAAGAATAGAGTATAAGAACATAAAAAATCCATACAGCTGTATTGCCAGCTTCAGCACTTTGCAACTGAGGAGGTTCATGAAGCAGAAGTCTTATCTACATTTTTGTGTTTAATAGTCTTCGATGAGGTTTTTTTTTTTCCCCATGAGTTTATGTGAATGTGTCTTGAGTCATTTTATATCTTCAGCCTCACTGTAGCAGTGGGTTCCATGGTTTAATCATGCAAAAGGAGAAAAAAATGCTTATCTTTGTTTGCAAACTCCTCCCTGATAATTTCACCCAGTGCCTTAGTTTTGTATGTCATGAGGAACAGTGAACAGTTGTTATCTTGTCATATTCTCAATGCTGTTATGCTTTTACATGTTTCTGTTGTATCCCACTTCAACATCTCTTTGAAACTCAAGAATCCTAGACTACCTGACCTCTCCTCTTACGGAAGGCATTCCTTACCTTTGTTACACTTATAACCCCCATCTGTATCTGTTATTTTATATTCTTTTGATGAGTTGCAAGCAATACTCAAGATCTGGATGCACTAAGGATTATCCAGTGGCAGAATCATGTTTTCTGTTTTGGTCTTTGTTGCTTTCCTAATTGTTTCTATGATTCCAATTGCCTTTTGACTCCTGGTGAACTTTGAGTGGATGTGCAAAATGTAAGCTAATAGCCATCTGCAATGATTCCAAGATCTCTTTACTAAGTAATAACAGCTAATGGAAAGCCCTAATTTGGAGCACACTGGAATGACTTAATGTTTATTGTCATTGAATTCAACTGCCCTGTTATCATGCAGACACTAAAGTGTCCTGAAATCCTGCAGCTCTTCACAGTAAATTTCATTTTTTGCTCTGTGGAATAATTTTGCAAACTTTGTTGTCCCCTCACTCACCTCCTTTTCCAGATAATTTCTGAATGTTTGGAAAAACAACCTCAGCGCAGATTCCTGTGAGACTCCAATAGGAACCCCACCCCATTATGAAAGTTATTTATTTCTTTATTTTTGATTTTCTACCTTCTAATTAATTCACAAGGGGACCTTCCCTCTCATCCTCTGATAAATTAATTTCCTTAAGAAACTTTGAAAGTCTGAACATTGAAAAAAACTTACTAAAATGTAATATACTGATCCAAACACATCTGCAAAATATTCTCTTCGCTTTTCAGCATCTTTTCTAAGCTTTCGGATAAACTATTTTTTCTAAGCTATTTCTTCTAAGTTATTTCAGCTATAGTTGTTTATGATGCGCAGAACACCATGTAATTGATCTATGCTTTAATTAATACAAAATTTCATTTATTTTCTATTAGACTAGCTTACAGCCTTTTGTAAATGTATATTTTCCATGTGTATTATCAATACTAGTTGTCTAGTATCTATTGCCAGTCCTCACTGAGTCAAGTCGAGTATTATTATACATCATTTTCACATAAAAAGGACTCTGCTTTTGAGCACTCTCTGAATATGGTGTTTTCACTGCTTCTAGCAATGGATTAATACCTCCAAAGTAAGAACTGAAAATATAACTTTTGCTTTAAGTTAATGTGTGTGTCAGTTTATACCTCCTTGAGTTAACCGAGGGAAAATCTATTGCCCTTTCAGTTTAGATGATGCTTTGCTTTACAAGTGTAGTTACGTGCAGACTTCTTAGTGCCCTAATAACAGAAACATCTTAATCAGAGCACGAAAAACCAGAACTAAATCCTTTTGAGTACACAATACATGCATTTGTGAAGAGTTATAATACACAGACATAAAATGACCTCTTCTAGGAGGCACTAGCGTCTCTTTGTACTAGGCGCAGGCTGATGCTTAGGCACACTCCTTCCCAGCACAAAGACAAGGTCTGCTTTGTATTTTGTTCAGTCCCTGGCTCTACTCTTCCCATTTGTTCTACCATACAGCAGGATATATTTGGCCCATAATGAAACAAGATATTTTATCAAGAATTAGGTGAGTCCAAAATTGTTTATTTGGGACATGGTCAATATGTATCTACATTTTTATCTTTAAATGAAATGTGAAAACAGAAGAGTTCCTTTTTATTGTTGACTCTCATCCTGAGTCTATCTGCTTTCTGTTTAAACTTTAAGAAAAATGTTCTGAATTATTTTCCTATTTACTTTTAAGTTACGTTTTCTTTTAAAGGAAAGAATACACAAAAGCACTTTATAACAGTGGAACAGGGTTACACTGAGCCTGAAGGCATTCAGATAACACGGTGATTAGTGTGGTATTCACATTTAGCCAAAAGCGTAATGAATATTAATCTAAAAACTCTCTTCTCTCTCTTGCACATAAACTCTTGTATAATAAGACCACGGCTTCATAATCTTTGTAACAGGCGTGTGAATCAGTATAATACATTGGCTTAAATCTTGCTAAATATCCTAAAACCTGCATTTGAATGGTTTAGTCAGCCAAGAAGGTCACCAAACTGTTCCTTATGCAGTTACCATTTGTTTGCACATAACATGGAGAACTACTCTAGTTATATACATAAGGCTTCTAATTAAGTTAAAAAATGCCAGTACTTTATGAGTACTTTATGAGGGGACAAGCTTGAAAGTCTGAAAGCTCCCACCTACATTGTTTAGAACTTCTAGCATCTTTCTTGTCTTAGATTTCAATTTCTGGAAATCTGTGGCACTCTATCTTTTTGACATTTCCCACTGACAGTCATAGTTTTAAGACTTGTTTTTTTCTGCTTTTCAGTGGCACTTTGACATACGATTTGCTGGTATAGGCAATCAGTTAAGTCTGACACAATTTACACAATATGATATATACACAATATACACAATATAATTTAGCAATGTTTTTAATACAAAGTTCTTTTCTTAGGTTATTTAGTGGTGTTCTGTAGAAATCTACGTGTGATCCTACACAGATCTGAAAATTTTGTTCTACCAGAGCTTTTAATTGAATTGTTTGTCACAAGGATGTGACTCTTAGTGTCTTCTAAACATCAGTCTCATTACTGGAAAACATATTCTTTTCTATCCACTGTCACTGGCAAGGTGCCTCTCCAGTTCTCCATCTTTCTATAATGTGTACTGTAGGGATGACATAAGATATTATTTTTATTAGGTGGAGTTGGTGGAAGAAACTCAACAGCTGGACTCCGTGTACTTTAGAAAGATCCAGGCTTTGCATCAAGAGAGTGGTTCCAAGAAGGATGAGGTAAGACAAGTACCTACTAACAAAAACAAACTCTTTTTCTATCAGAGAGGGTTAACACTTTGAGTATCAGCAATGAAGGACAGACTACATGAGAGTTTGGAGAAGCAAGTAGTCCGATTTCTACCATCCATTTTGGGGAATGATTGACAGTCATTGTGTTAATTAAAATACAGGTCTTCTGCCAGTTACATCAACATCAGACCACTGATTGGAGTCAATGAGACGGTTTCCACTAAAGTCTGTGGAATGTATTTTGGGCCCTTAATCTTGAGTAAATACCTCAGTTTCAACTAAATTACAGGTACATATTGGTTTATTTGATTATGGAACCTGCACACACTGGTATGTTTAAAGCAAACATAAAACTAAAGCTGATTAAGAGCTGGAGCCTTAACTCAATTTATTTTCTCAGCAATCAAAAAGCTGTTCTACAGAGATAAAAGTTACCTAATGCAAGGATTATTAGACTGAGCAAAATATAGAGATGAAAAAAGCAGTTATGCAAGTGAAATAATTTCTTCCCTCAGAGTACTGCTGCTGACACTGGTCTTCCATCCTGCCCTGATGTTCTCAAAGATGATCAGCACTTGTGTCAAGTTCCCAAAGAACTGGCAGGTCCTAATCTATCTGACCTGATCCATGACAAAGAGAAGTTAGAACAGTTCTGGGCTTTTCTTAATGAGCGTTCTGCTGGGTACGTGTCTTCATTATTATTATTTTACCCATTTCTAAGTTCAGAAGAAATCTTTGCTGAGGATCTTGGCTATCTAAATGTTCACAGGTTTTTGTCTTCTTTAAAAACGTGTTTGTATATTTATGAAATACATATGTACATTGTTCAGACAACTGAATGATCTTAACATTTTGGGGGTAAAAATTCTCCTGTCATGGCATGTTTGTATTACAGTTCTGCTTTCAGTTTCTGCTTTGATTAGTGGCAAACCCCTGAGTAGAGCAATTAGTCCAAAATGAGTAAAAATTTCTCTTTTTTAGCACAGATTCAGTTTCATACATTTAAAAAATTAAAGCTGGATGTTATAAAAATGTACAAATAGAAGACAGCCATGTTATTCTCGCAGTGTGAGAGCAACCACAGTTTTGGTTTACACTGATCTGAAGAGAATTAAGTACCAGCTCGTAGCAGATACAGTTTATGCAGGGTTTTTGAAAAAGTGAGCCCGTTTGTTTAAAAATGAAGAGCTAAACAGAAGTTCTAGCAGACGTAAATGTGAGTTTGCCATTTTTTTCTCCCCAAGCCCCACACTAATATCTGTCATGTTTTAGGAAAAGGCAAATATGCAAATATACTTTTTATGTAACTGCTAGCAAGTCCTTAAATTGTCACTTCCTTCCTTTAACCTGGGTTCCCATGAGCTGATGTTTTGCATATTGTCTGTTGCTTCTAGTCAAGCAATGCTATCATTTTTGATTGGATATTGGTCAGCTTTGTCAAAAGTGTCCAGAGATGGACACCTAGCACAGGATTCCTCTGGCCAAGACTTAATGTCATCACTTGTGCTTATCATCATAGGTTCTCTTTGTAGTCAGAGAGAGAAATACACACTTCTGGACACAAGTCTTCTAATTTTGAAGGTAACATCTAAAACCAGTTTGGATGGATCATTCCTAAAAATGGCTATTTCTGCTCACTGACTCCAAAAAGACTGTAGGTAATGAGTTCAGATGGAGGTTCTTACGCTGTGGGTGCCTATGGTCAGGTGACTTCTGAGTTAGTTGCTTAGATCAGTGGTCTCCAAATTTTTTTGATCGTGCACCCCATCAGTAAAAAATTTTTGAGCACGCACCCTCAATATATGTATATTTATTTTTTTATGAATTATATACATGTGCTACTGAAGTTCTAATATTCTCTTCCTGTCCCCAAATGAATCATCTCACACACCCCCTGGGGTGCGCACACCCCACTTTGGAGACCACTAGTCTAGAGCTCCTCTCTAACCGGGGAAATGGTAGCAATCGCCAGAAAACACGTCACTGGCTAGGATGGGGTCTGGGACAGGTATGCTGAATTGCCTCTGGGACTTCCTGCCTCTCTGTTAATCAGAGAAGTCCCATCTTAAATGATAGAGCCAGGCAGAGAAATTCTTACTTTATGGAGAAATTTTCTTTTGTAAAAATTCATAATGAAGAAAAACATCTGAAAAAGTCTCACAAACAGTGTTTTAGAGCTGGGTCCAGACCTAGTAACTCTGAAGTCCAGCTGGCATGCTACAGTAAAGCTGCTTAATGGTACTATAAGTGGAAGGGATTGTAGATCTAATGGAGTCTGGAAAATTTCAGCAAAAAACAACAAATGTGTCATTTGCCTCTTCATCAAGATTTATGGTTCTGCCCAATTGTAAGTAAGCGATCCAAGTTTCAGGAAGGACAGGCTGCTGAGTACCTGGGCACAAATTCTGGTAAGGAACTAAACAAAGTTCCATTAATTAATATTTTATTAAATATATAGGATATATTCACACAATTGCAGGACAATTCGTGTTACTTTGGGTTAGTGGGTTACCACCTGATAGTCTTGCCAGACTAACTGACTATGCACATGCTCCTGATCCATTGAAAGGAAAAAGTAGAGTATGCTAGGATAAGCCACCACTGTAAACGGTTTAACCTAACACACTTTAAGAATATATTTTTTTCTTTTTAAATAAGATGGACATATTTGATTGGTTGTTATAGGTAGATGCCAAAGAGTAACTCCATAAACCACAGTAACTTGGATCGCTTGCGTTTGGGTGAACTTATTCATGCTGTGATGAACTAGCAAGTGAAAGAATTTCAGTATCAATAGAACTGTAAGGGTCTGTAAGGGTCTCAAAAGACTTTTGAAAGGAAGACATCTGTTCTTAAATCAGTTGGATGTTTTTGAAAGTTTTACTCATAGATTAATGCTTTGAAAAAGCCAGTTATTAACCAAATGGAAAAGTGAAACAGATTTGTCCGAATTTAATGTTTCATATTTCCTGCTGCAAATACAGTGAATGTCCTCAATAAAATGCTCACAAAACTTCAGCTAATAAGATATTATCAGAAAACAGTCATATACATTAAACTGAAATTGTAGGTATGTTACTTATTCTGTCCTCTGGTTTAAAGAACAAAATCAATATATGTTCAATTAAAACAAACTTAAATTAATAGTATGCACAATATATAGATCAAGAATTGCATATGGAGATTATTTGTCACTTACTATGAATAATGAAATAAGTAGTAGAATCAGTAATTTATGAAAAGGCAGCCCACAAAAAGCCCTAGAAACAAAATGTACCATAAATTGTTTTTGTCTGCTTGACTGCGGACTGACTTAAGCTGTAGCACTTCATAAGGGGTAGTAAGGGGGTGATTTTTGGGGCTGATGTTCCCAGCTGTCATCCCTGCTCCTTTCTCAGGTGATATGGGGAGGAGTCAGAACAGGGGGTGTCGACTCGGCTCTCCGTGGCTCACAGCCTGCAGTACTGCTTCAAATTCTCATCTGTTTCATTTTTCATTCTCTCTGTGAGCTCTGCACTATGGCTCTGGTTCACAATCCCTGATGGATTTAGCAGCGACACATTGAGGATGTTAATCCTTTCAGGGTACCCCAGAAGGGACTCTAAATGAGATCCCTAAGATGTGTGTTTGATCTGCCTGTTCAGCAAGTGCCATGGTCTCACCAGATGGTACTAGCAAAGAAAAAATGACATAAAATATCAGTCCAATCTGACCTGGTATTTAGGACTTGAACACTTTGGTGGCTTGTGGTTGAACTAATAACTGCCTAGAACGTTGATGAAATTAACTCAACATTGAAATAACATTCTGTTTAAATTTGTTTGTAGCATGGATCTCATGTGCTGGCTAGATATTGAACAGTTCAGAAAGATGCTCCACAAGGATAAAGAAAAAAGGGAGGAAAAATCTAAGGACATTAAAAAAAAGTACTTAAACAAAAAATACTTCTTTGGACCCAACAGCCCAGCTACCAGAGAACAACAAGAACAGGTACCAGTTACAAAACCATTCATAAAAAACAATCACACTGAATGTGACTGAGATAAAAGTCCATAAGCAGCTTTACTCCAGCTTCTCCCCAAGCTATCTCCTCTAATCTTACCTATATTTTTGGCCAGAAATCTGGTTCTGTTCTGGTTGTGGGTGTCCCTTCCTTCCTGTTCAGGCTCTTCCTTCCCCACCCTTACAGAACATCTCTCTTAAACCCTGATCTGGGGCAGCAGCCAGAGCGTGCACAGCACAGCTCAGAAAAAGTGTAAAAATGGCTTTCAGGCAGAGTGACTTGTTCCAACCTTCTATTTTAGTATGTCAGTAAAGCCACAGACAGTCTGAGCCATGGTACTCCGATATATCTTGATACTTAGGAAATTTACTCGGTCAAGCTGGGGTATTATTTGCTGGAGTCTGTATTCTGTTATAGGTAGGGACAAATGTAATCTGTTCCCTTTTATGAAAAGTACATGTGAGCCTTGGGTAAGCATGCATTAAATGCTTTGCTTACAGTTAAGCTCATGCTTTGCTAAATCAAGGATGTAGAGAGATAAAGGACTTTTGGTATACACAAAAGTTTATGTCATGTGTTATTGTATTTGGATTGCTTAGCTAATGCATTCAGGTGGAGGACGGGGACAAATCCTTCATGATCAACTCTCAGCAGCGGTTCTGCTAGAAATTCAGCAATGCGTCCAGAAGAGATTAGAAAAACAATGGCTGCCATTGTTCCTGGCAGATGAGCACCATGGGGCGGAGGGACAAGCAAAGGTAATTTTTTAGTAACAGCAACGCATCCAGGCATTGTTTTTTGTTTGGCTCATAATTTACCATTGGGATAAAATGGTTCAGAGGAAAAGCAGCCCACAACTCACATCCAGTTTACATTGAAAGAGGCGCTCTAGCATGTACAGGTTGAAGCATTTAGCTTGATAATTGTGAAGGTAGTTCCTCTGAAGGCTTAGTCTGGCTGACAGTATTATTGTTAGATCCTAAGTCTGAAGGATCTGGTGTTAGCTCTGCTGCCAGCCACGCTGTCAGGGGAGTAAACTAATCTTTGCTGTAGTGCTGCACTCTCCATATGCCATTCTGCCTTAGCCATACACTTGCACACAGAAGAAATGCTGCTTTGTGTAAAGGATTTGCCCAAGGGGACAAGAACATAAGCAAATGGCTGGGCTTCCCATGCTGTATTCTCTCTCTCTCTCTCTCTCTTACACTGTCCATATTCTCCCATTTGGAGCTGCAGTGCCTGTAGAAATGACTCCAGGACTTGTGAAATTCTGCTGAGTGGGGAGGTTAACTGCTACAAGCCTTGCTTCCAACTGGTTTCTTCAGAAAGTTGCCAGAAAACTGGGAATGAGAAGCCTTTCACTCCTGATGGCTCATTAGAAAGACTGGGGAATGGGCAGAGCTAACCTCCACCTTTTATGAGAGTGCCTCTGTGACTGGGATCTGTGTAGGGAGATCATCCTGCTGGTGACAGATGCCAAAAGACTTGGTTTTTTTGCACTTCCACAAAAGCTCTGAAATGCAAATGTCATAGCAGAAGGAAACTTGACAGTTCCACCAAGCGGACACATAGGCAGACTGCATTGATTAATAAAACTTGTTTTCAATGATCTTTTTAACATCAAGAAAGTTGTCAGAAGTGTTGTCAGTGCATTTGAACTGGATCATTTTCATTGATTCAGAGCACTAAGCAATGTGAAAACCGTAGGTTCTGATATGGCAAATTGCAATTTTAATAATGATTATGTTAAAGCAAAATTTCCTAACCCTCTGCCTTTTTGTAGCTGAATTCTGCCTCCTTTATGAGCCGTGGCACAAGACCATGCGATATGGCTAACCTGCTTCCAGGGCGGGAAGCTAGCTCATGCCTCTTCTTGCACCTGCTGCACTGTGCTGGCAGGGAGAGCAGCCCATGCAGTTTGGAAACTGCCGTATTTAACTCTGATAAACAGTTTACAGGAAATACATACTTCTAATGAGCTTTTAGTCTTTTCCTAACTCCATTTATGTCTGACTGCTCTTTTCTCTTTCTTACTGCAAATTCAGAGGATGAAAAGGTCCTTTGAAGAATGTATTTTAGAAAAAATGAAACCAGATGACATTCTCCACTTGGCTTCATATTTCACAGTGACCAAACACTGTGGGCATGCTATGTAGTCCTTATTTAGAAAATCTGCCCTTGATTTGAGGTATATTTTTGCTACAAAGAAGCTGCAGGATCAAGCCTGTATTTCTGATACAGCTGTCCAAAGGAACTAAAAACATTTCATTATAAAAAAAAAAGTAATAGCCCAAAATCTGTTCCCAACATAAGTGGTGACTCAGAATGTTATGGGTAAGGTAAACCAGTGGAAGAGTGCAGTTTGACTGCCATTGCTTCTTGTCTTCTCTAACTCCTCAGTCTTAATGAGCATATGCTCATTTATAGCTGAACAAGGGATGGCGTTCAGTGTGGGTCCACAACAAGTTTCAGATATAAAGATCCAGATGAAGAGATATCCACTGTTCTACCACTGTGGTCTCAATCATTAGAGGGCTGAACATGAAACAAGAAGAGTTAAAAAATACAATGATAATCTTTTGCTCAACCGTAGATAAAGGACATAACTGAAGATCTTCCATGTCAAAAACAGGAGAAGACAACTAGGATGTGGAAGGCAAGTGAAGTTTACTGTGTCTCTTGTGTCTGCAGTTTCACTGTCTTTTCTGTTTGGACCTTGCACACCCTTCACAATTGCCCTGCTGACAGTGTGAGGCCCAAATGTAACGCTGTCAAAAGCAGGCATGATTGTATTGGCCACAGTGGGCTGATTACTCACATTACTGGTGAATTTAGCTCCCTGCTGGATGGTCACGGTAAATTTCTCTCCCTTCCTGGCTGGAGAGGTCATACTTGAAAAAAACATGTCTCTTGTCCTGGGCTTTGGAGCACTCATAACCCTCCTCAAACTGGTATTGTACCTTTAATTCACATTTATCTGTATTTTGCATGCAGTGAACTTATTGGGACAAGCTGTTCGTTCCAGCATCTGGTAGTTTATTTATTATTGTGAGTGGATTACATGCAGACACAAAAGGGAATGTGAAGTATGCAGTAGAGTGGGCAGGTTTAATCATATCTCACAGTATCTGTTTCATTTAGTATTGTATTTTAATCTTACAGCATTGAGATAATATCAATTTTAAACATCTTAAACCTTTGTAATAATACATTTTATCAGATGTTTGCCAGTTTTTTCCTCTTGAAGAGCAGTGAACTCTTTGTGATTGCCAACATACAAGTTGTGTACATTTATTCAGTTGAACTTTTATTGTCTGTTGAAATCAAACTGGAGACCCGGTCACCAATTATCCGTGCGAACCATTAGCTCGAAAGGGATCCAAAGTGCATGTGGGTTCTGTTAACTGAGTTTTCCCTTTGTCTGTCAGGAAGATGGTTATCTTCCATGTTCTGCTTCAAGGTTGTTGACCCATAAAATAAGCAGTGTTTGTATATTAGTACAGGGGTGGGAGCAACGTTTTGTTCTTCCCTTCATGAATATGCCCCGGAAATCATTTTTCCCCAAAGTTGCCTAAATCCTGGTCACAGGGGATAGAACATGTTTGGACAACTGGAGGAAGACTGAGAAGGTGCCACCTTACTGTCTAAGTTGAGCTGACTGTATTTTGACCAAAGGACCCTTTGGACAACCACCACCCACTCTCTCACAAGGGTATGCTCTCATCCCTGGCAGGCTCTGTGGCAGGACGCTAAATGTAACCCCTGTTTTTAAGAGAAGCTGCAGAAAGACTTTCCACTTAGAATCATGTTAGATTTTCACAGAATCACAGAATGTTGGGGATTGGAAGGGACCTCGAAAGATCATCTAGTCCAGTCCCCCTGCCGGAGCAGGATTGCCTAGATCATATCACACAGGAACGCGTCCAGGCGGGTTTTGAATGTCTCCAGAGAAGGAGACTCCACAGCCTCTCTGGGCAGCCTGTTCCAGTGTTCAGTTACCCTCACCGTAAAGAAGTTTTTCCTCATATTTATATGGAACCTCCTGTGTTCCAGCTTGCACCCGTTGCCCCTTGTCCTGTCAAGGGATGTCACTGAGAAGAGCCTGGCTCCATCCTCATGACACTTGCCCTTTACATATTTATAAACATTAATGAGGTCACCCCTCAGTCTCCTCCAAGCTAAAGAGACCCAGCTCCCTCAGCCTCTCCTCATAAGGGAGATGTTCCACTCCCTTAATCATCTTCGTGGCTCTGCGCTGGACTCTTTCTAGCAGTTCCCTGTCCTTCTTGAACTGAGGGGCCCAGAACTGGACACAATATTCCAGATGCGGCCTCACCAGGGCAGAGTAGAGGGGGAGGAGAACCTCTCTTGACCTACTAACCACACCCCTTCTAATACACCCCAGGATGCCATCGGCCTTCTTGGCCACAAGGGCACACTGCTGGCTCATGGTCATCCTGCTGTCCACTAGGACCCCCAGGTCCCTTTCCCCTACACAGCTCTCCAACAGCTCTGTCCCCAACTTTTACTCATACATGGGGCTGTTCTTGCTCAGGTACAGGACTCTACACTTACCCTTGTTATATTTCATTAAATTTCTCCCTGCCCAGCTCTCCAGCCCAGGACTGTCTCCAGCAAATAAAAATGTTTCTGTCCCATGTTGACCATTGAACAGCACTCCATCCCTCCAGGACTTCAAGAGTTTTATACCACTGTAGAAGATTATAGTTTTCATTCATCCATCTGATAACAAAGGAGGGTTGTCTGGCTTGCTCCTCAGTGACAGCACAAGAACTGTTTGTTCAGGAAGGCAGGCCAGCCTGAACTTCATTTCAAACAAACTGTCCCTGCATAAGCCATCTTTCTTTCTCCACCCTTTCCTGGCTGCCTACCACTCTGTGCTTTGCAGCATGAGGATTTCCAAAATGTCTTGATGACTTTAAATTCTATTTTACTATTGGTAGCTTTATTCCACAGAGAGCAAACTCTCCGGCTTCTGTTGGTGATCATGGCAAGGCATTTCAAAGCTCATTTTGTTGGTGAGATCCCTGTCAGAAGCATTTTACAACTTTAAGTAATGTGGTTTGTCTGTTCTTTTTTCTTTGCTGTTTGTTTGCACAAAACTCAAACTGTTCTCTAGAAAAGTAGCCTGTTGCCATAATCAATAACAATAGCTGTTTCCATACTTTATAGTATGTAGTCATATGGTCTAAATCATTGTCAGTCATTTCCTTTCCCATCACGTCTTCCAAAAAATGTTGCCCAAACCAAACTGGAAAAAAAAAAAGAAAAAAGAAGGAAAGAAAGAAATGAAACCTTGCCACATTCTATTGTATCCATGTCATAAACTCATAAACTACTGAAATTTAGGGTCAGTGCAAAGATAAGAATCAGACAGTTTATGCTAACTAATGCCTTTGTTACTGCTTTTTGAAACAAAGTTTATTTGGTCCATTTATTTCTTCTTTTGACAGCATGTGGACAATAAGTGGGTTTATTCATCTAGTGAAATAATTGCTTTCCGCAAAGCACTGTTGGATCCAGTGACAGCAAATCAGTTTCAACACTTTGTGTCACTGAAAGGAGACCTACTGGAGAACGGAGTGCTCTTTTGGCAAGAGGTACAGAAGTATAAGGTACGGTGGTAAAATGGAGCAAGAGGAATATAATTAAATTTGTAAGCAAATGCATCCATTACTGCATATCAGGAGAATTTTAACAAGAATATCTCTAGGCATTTTCTTGTTCTTAGCAAAACCTCTTTCACTGTTTAACTGTTTTCTCTTTAATTAAAATCCTCACTTCTTAAGGGTAACTATTTTCAACGACTTTACTGTACTATCCCTGTATTTCTTTATGCTTCTCCAATCTCTTACAACCTTCTGAGTCTTTAAAGGGACGTTACTAACTCGGTAATGCCCAGATTTTAGTATACCTCTGTTGAGCAGTAGAAAATATGCAAACATTAAAATGTTAATTCTGTCTTTATAGTTACATACTATTAAATAATAAGATTATTGCTGAATTTGGTAATCCCTCGAAAATCAGAGAAAACTTTAAAATTCAATCAAATGTACAGATGTAAAGATAGTATTACCCAAAATGCAGACCCCAGCCCCCATATACTCCATACAGTCACATTTGACTGCAGCTGAGGATGTGGCCAAGGTGAAACGTGATGGGGAAGGTCAGCAGGGATTGCCTCTCTCCCAAATAAATGCCCCTTTGTAAAATTGCTGATGTGTGGGGTGAAACACAATGGGAAAACTCAGGAGTGAGACTTTAAATGACACTGGAGCCTCCTAGTAGCACCCTGGACTGAATGCAGGGGCACCACGGATCTTTCACTTGTTCCTCATCCCTTTTGCCTCTGGGATATTGCTGATGCAAAAGTGCTGCAGAGCCTCTCCTGGGCTCCTGAACATCACCTGTGTGCACAGGGCAGGAGGGGAGCATGAGGTTAGCTAACATGCTCAGAAATTAGGAAGTAAATGCAGTTGATGCTGCAGTAGCACTTGGAGATCCTGCTGCAGGCATGTGGGTGTATTTTCACTGTTTAATTTTAAACATTCTAACTTGGGGTCTGCTTTAGAAGCTGAAGCTCCTCTGTTTCCAGGGGGCAATCTCCCCTCCTCACAGAGGCTCTGATCCCCAAGCAAGGAATCATCAGCTGAAATGCTCTCTGGGGCTGCTGCTGTCTCTCTTTTGGTTACAGAGTGACTAGTTTAGACTAGAAACTTGACATGAAGGCACCTGAAGTTCCATGACATAAATCCTTCTCAAAATATTTGATGTTTTTTCAGATTTGCGACTCTTCGTTGCTACATTGTGGAGAACATGGAAACTTTCTGCAAATTAATGTGGAGTGTAGTTTAGACTGTTTTCTTTGTGGATCTGTACTCTGAAGAAAGCCTTCATTGTTTTATGTCCCACCCCCTCTCCTTCATTTATGTGAATTTTATTTGTCTTCTTATCAAGAAAAAGTACAATCTGACCATATTTCTACATGCATGTGATTTGTCCTGGTTGGCAGCTGATGCTCTTTATAGAAGCAAAGGCCCAGAGTAGAAGGAGTGTTGTGGGTCAGGCTGAACTGGAGGAATATTGCCAAAGACGTGGGCAGCACTTTGCACAGTGCATACTTGTATTGTCTGAGCCCTATCATACCATCAGTTTAGACAGAACTCCCTGTCAGAGTCAACGACTGCATTGCTCCTCATAACCCATCAGGCTGATGGCACATCTTGGGACAATCAAAAAACAAAAAAAATTATTTTAAACAAATATGAAGAAATATAGCTCTGTGGATCATTTCCATCTGTTCCTCTATGCTCATGTCTCATCCCTCTTCATGTCTTATGGCATGTTTGTCTTCCCTCTTACTACAGCTCTCTGCCTTTTCTTCTATGCTAGATGAGCAAAGGAAGCCATAATATATTCTTAGGATATATTGAATATGTTTTTGTATTGCCTTACTTTCTTCATTGCAGCTGTTATCATTCTTTTTTTCTTTCACAAAACTAAAAAGTATTCATAATAAAACAAGCCAGCTCTTTCACATACCACACTTCTGATTAAAAGCCCTGTTTTTAATTTCTTTGCAAAGTAACTATCCAGCCTCCTATACCAAAACTAAATGCACGTTCTTCATTTAGAGAGCTCTCTTCCTGAAAATTCTCTAGAGTGCTCATTGTGTCTTTAGTAAATAACATGTGATAATCTCCTAGTGTTATAGAAATGTCTTGATGTTTATGGATAGATGGAAAGTTCGTGTTTCAAAGCATTTGAAGGAAGTTCTTTGAATTATTTTTCCTTTCTGTCGAAGTCTAATGCTAGCATTGTCAGAGTGTGAAAATGCAGTAATAACAGGTTTTACAAGAACAACAGAATCACATTAAAAGAAGTAGAAAACCCCCCAGTGTTCCTTTGAGATCTCACCCTTGTAAGTTCAGGTTTGGTTTGTATTCTGTTCTGTAACAGAGTTTCAAACACTGAGGTTTTGAGAAACTAGAAAATCTTAATGAATGGGGATACTAGAAGATTTCAATGAATGGAAGATTGTACTGGTAGCTGAAATTGTCCCCTCTTCTGCCAACATTCCTGGTTATAATACCTTGTACCCTCTAAATAATTACCCTCTTTCTTTGGAGTATTTAGAGCATTTCTTTGTCTTTTTGTTACCACGGCTATGCTAGTCATGGCAGCTTCGCTGTGGAGATCAGTGCGTTTCACACCTGTAGGTGTGTTTCTCTTTTCAGAAATGCCTCCTGTTTGCCAGTAATGTACCTAGACTGAATGCAGGATAAAAACTATCCTGTTGCACCAGACTGTGCAGACAGAGATTATCACCTAAGAGCAATGACTGCTATATATCTGCATTTGCAAACCAAAAGTCCCCCTCATGTTTTAACTATGTCTTTCACCATGCACATTTGCTGTAAGAATTTTGGCCTACATACTGAAGAATTCTGTTGTATAATTATTTTTGTATGACTATTACTCTTTGATCACTGGGCCCCTGTAAAGGGTCTTGCGTCTCTCTCTCCATTGACTGAAAATGCTATTTTTCGTCTTTCAGGACTTATGCCATTCTCATTGTGATGATGCCACAGTCCAGAAAAAGATCACAGCTATTATCGACTGCTTTATTAATTCTGCCGTACCCCCAGCTTTGCAGATTGACATCCCAACTGAACAAGCAAAGAAGATTCTGGAGCACAGGAAAGAACTAGGACCTTACATTTTTAGAGAAGCACAGGTAAGAAGCTGGGAGAATCTCTGTAACAGATCTGGCTAGAGTCTGTGTGCCTGATTTTAAGGACAGTCTTTGTTGCTTACGTGACAATTACCACTCCATACATAAGCCTAGGCATGAAGGAGAACACTATAGTCACGCATTTCAACGAAGATTGTATGGTGGAGATGACAGAGGCTTCAGATATTTACCACTCAATAAACTGGGCAATCTCTGACAGCTAGCTGATCCTGGAAAGGTGTTATCCAGGTCTGTGTTAGGAATTCTGGCAGTAGAAATGAATTCTATGTTTTTAATTGCTTGTTCTTTACCACTTGGTTAATGTCAGAGAAGTAATTTGTAGTTAGAAAGTTTGTAGTTTTTGTAGTTTATGAAAAAAAAACGCAGATGTGAGTAAAGCACAAAGACAGCTTAACTTACTGAATGTCATTCCCTTCTTTATTACAGAAAGTCTGCATTAAATGGCTGTAGATAGTTTTCTCTCTGATCTTTGTACTAATCAGACTGAAGAGCAATTTGTGAACCTTTACTACAGACTTACTATTTTCTTACTCCTCGTTACTGTCTTCTCTGACTTATCTTCTAAACCAAAGAAAGCTAGTTCCTCTTCTTTTCCTATAAAATTGCCATAAACACCTTTAAACATCAACCATGAGTCCATAAAGTGTTTGGATCACAAAAGATGAATGGTTTGTCAGAGAAAAGGGTTCATATAGGTCCTAAGAGAAATAAGAAGTCTTATTTCAGCCTGTGTGAAACCCAGTGAACTACAGAAATGTGGCACAAAACCAAGGGAAGAACTTGGCCAAAAAGCTGTGACTGGAACACAACAGTAACTCACATGTCACTTTAAAGTCTGTTGAGCCAGAAGCAGTGAGGTGCTGAGCATGCTTGGCTCCTTTGAAGACAAGTTTCTCAATGAGAATTAAACATCTAAATAAATTGAAAAATGTGAGCCTTAGTATGTGCAGCAACAGAATTCACTGAGCCCCTCTGTTTGCTTTTCTAAAATTGTTTTTCTTATTCTAGTTCAAAAAAGACCCTATGAGAGATTATATCATTTAAAAATTATCCAAGATTTGCTCATAGATCTGTAATGTGGTTTAAGAGCCTTTCCAGAGGCAAAAAAGTATTTCCTTTTCCTGAAGGAGGGAAAAAAACCCCCTCTCCCTAATGAACTGAATATTTTAAATACTTGAGCAGAACAGTGGTGCAAAAGCAATTCTACTGGTGTATATTTTATCAGGAATACTTGTAAAAAATGATGGATGTTTTCATTAATGCAAACAATTGTTTAGGGAAATATAAAAAAAGAAAGTGCCTTTTAACTGTGTTTTAGGAAGATTTCTCACCAGTAATAAACACACTGATGAAAAGCATGTGCCGAGCAAAGCTGGGCTGAAATGCCAGGACAGAGTACGTGGGAGGAACAAGGCTGTGTATTCAAAAAGAAATAGCTATTTCATTCTCATGGTAAACTACATTTTATTTTGCAGTAAACTCTGTGTTCTTAATATGGTCAAGATTGACTTTCTTTTCTTTCTGTGCAGATGACTATTTTTGCTCTTCTGTTTAAATTTTGGCCAAAATTTTGTAAGTTTCGAAGCAATTTGGCTAGTGACAAAATTCTACTTGCCTTGGAGAGAAAAAAGGGGAAAAAGATGCGAAAGAAGGTAGGCAAAACAGCAGAGGTAAGGCTCACAAAGTTTCAGGTGACAGCTGACGAACCGCACAAAAACTCCTTCATGAGCAAACATACATGAATTCAAATATCCCTTTCTCAACCTGATGCAAAGCTGCTGAAATCTTTTTGTTAGAATTCAAGCTTTACACGCGACCCGGTCCTAGGGCGATTAGTTCCCAATCCTGCCAATGCATATACATATGTTTAACTTGAAGCAGATGAGTCAGTGAAATACTCCTTTCATTAAGCAGAGGGGAAAATGTATTTTAGTCATCTTTTGTGCCAAGAGAAGAGAGAAAAAGAGGGCTGAATTAAAAAAAAAATTATGTACAGTCCATGTGTACAACAGGTAACTGCAGACCTGTCTGCACTTTCAGTATGTACTGTCCTATTTTAGAACTTACAGTCCTGGGTCACTATTGAAAACCAAACCAAACCAAACCAAACCAAACCAAACCAAACCAAACCAAACCAGATTTCATATCTGTCTTTTCAGAAGGAGCATTTGAAAAGTCTGCACATTATTTTAAAAAATATTTATGTGTTAATTGCTTTGTATAGTCTTTATCTTTCCTTGAATATTTCTCAGCTTTGACAGTGAAATTGTTAGACTGTTCACAATGAGTTTCCAGACAGTTTCAGTGCATTAACAGAACTGTGACCTCTACAGCGGAATGTTTGCTCGTTAAATTGTTTTTCTTGGAATTTTATTATTAAAATATAATGGATTTTTTTTCTATTGATTATAGGCTTTGCAAAAGTTTATTTTTTATGAAATGTAATTGTTTGGCCAGCTTTGAGGAGAGAACATTCCTTTAAGGGCAGAGAAATCATTGGGCTTGCAAACTGTCATGTAGCATTAAAAGACCTGTACATATTTTAAATACCATGTACACACGTGTTGAGATGTTACTCGTGATGAGAACCACATGAGTACCTGGACAGATAAAGACATATATGCCCGTAAGAACATGTACACATTGTTAACCTCTTTTAGACACATGAAAACTGAGGACCAGCGAAGCATTATTCAAGGCCACAAACCAATGTCAAGTGAAGTCTAAAATCCAAGACCTTACGTTCCTTTCTCCAAAGCATGTTGCCTCCATACAGATATGTCTGGCAAGGCCATTGGCAACACTTATAGTGCAAGAATGCAATATTTCAAAGTAATGCACTTTTGCGTTTTCACAGACTTATTTTTTCCATCTGTTTGTTGCCTGTCTATAAGATTTCTGATTAAGATCAAGGAAGTAAAGAGCAGATCTTGGCCAGGAGGGCAAAAGCCTAGCTTTTACGGGGAACAAATGGGAAAGGTGAATTACCCTTCCAAGCTGGGAAATAGGGTAAGAAATTTTAGAAAGTGAGCAGCAGAGAATGTACTTCAGTAAACAGTTTGCAGACTGTTCTTCTCACAGAATATTGCCTGTAAACCAGTGGCCTTTTAAAACCTCTTGAAAGAATAGGTGGAACAGCTAAGTCTTTGAAACCCTTTCCCCCTTCTATTATTGTTTAAAGAATTTGCCGTTCCCTGTTCTCTTGCCTAAGATTTCTGTTCCCTCAGTGACTGCACAACTATTGAAATGATTCAGTAACCCCGAAGGATACTGATAAGGTTCATCCAACATAAGCAATAGCAGGTTCACTTGGCAGCTTGTAGAAAGTGATGATTTCTTGGCATTTAAAATAATGTCTATGCTTCTCTGCCCCACCAGGCTCATGTTGAAGGAGAGGAAAGCTCTGGCAAGGGTTAGAAATGGTATTTTTTTCTTATATTTTACTTCCCCCTCCACAAATCAGTTGCCATTTTGGGTTTATGTCAAATGGAACAATCGGGGTCCTGGGGGAGGAATTTTACTTCCCCCCTTCTCACAGATTTGTCCCTGGGGTGCCCAGTCTACCTGGGCTCACCTCACTTTCTGAACTGACTGGATAAGAGTTGGACTTTTATGTAGTATAATGGAAAAAGTGGGCAGACAAGGAGGTTTTCACTGGACAACGATGCATAACTTGGTATTATTTTACTATCTCAATATTTTTTGTGTGCTCCTGTTTGTTATTTATGGAGCAAATCCTATTGAAGTTTTCCTGGCAAAGGACTCAGTGCAGGGGAGGAGTGGCTGACAGCAAGGAACGCCATGCAAGCACCGTACAATGTAGAGACTTCTTTTAAGCTTAGTGTCTGGAAGGCAGGGATGGGTAGGTGCAGGGTGAAGTAAGCTCAAACTTTCAGCATAATATGATTGTTTCAGTATTGAGCTGAAATAGTTGTTTTAAAAGATATTGCCTTGGGAAAGTATGGTTTCCTTCTCCATTTTCACATATTTGCCCTTAGTGTGGCACAGCTATATGGGCTCATCTTTGGCCCATCTGTGGATCTGTTCCTTTGTTAACTGCTAGATGCACATGCCACATATCATTAGTCACTTTTTGCAGATGGCCTTGATGCCAGTATTTGTAATTTGTTGTATACACAATTTCATTTTACCTCCAAAATAGATTTTGGATTTTTTGCTTTCAAGTGTACAAAATAGTTTTAACTTACACTGTAAATCTGTACTTTTTGCATGCTTTTAGCAGAGAAGGGTAAAACCATAAGCATTAAATTTCCTTTTTGATGTTTTCCTCATCTCTCTCTAAGCTTCTTAGCACTAAGCTTATTTGTTAGTAAGTGGTGTAATGTAATGGAATATGACATTGCCATAACATTGTCTAATTTATTAGGAGAGGACATTATTAAAGACCTCATTTAATTCACCATTCTCACTGAGAAAGCTAGCAAACGTAAACTGTAGTGTATTAGCACACACATTATTTCTCTATTTGCTTTGGCATCCCTGTTCCACCGAGTGCGCCACAGAAGTTAGTAAGCCTGCTGTGGAGAGAAGATAAACACCACACTGCCTGGGCAGCTCTATACCCATAAGTCACCCTTACAGATGATGGGTGCATAGGACAGTGGGGATGATGAGGAAGGAAACGACACCTTGGGAGCAAGGAAGAAGGATATTCTGATCCTTTTCATATCTTTCATATCTATGAGGAAAAACTACTTTGAGTGTGACAGAGCACTGGAACAGGCTGCCCAGGGAGGTTGTGGAGTCTCCTCCTCTGGAGATATTCAAAACCCACCTGTATGCGACCATGTGCAATGTGCTCTAGGTGAACCTGCTTTGGCAGGGGGTTGGACTAGATGATCTCCAGAGGTCCCTTCCAACCCCAACCGTTCTGTGATTCTGTGATTCTTTCAGGGGCTTTCTGAGTGACTTTAGGAAACCATTGGACTTCTCTTTTTTTCACAATTTCTCATTTGCAACATGGGAGGGTTATATTACTTGCGTAATGGGGACGTTGTGGGGTTAATTACGTGAGGTTAAATATGAACATTGATTAATGTTCATAAAGAGTTTTGGGATCATCAGACAGGACGTGCAAACGTGCAGCCTTAGTAAAACACTAAAACAACATGAACATGACAAATAGTTAATCACCAGAGCAGTTTACCAAGGGTTATAGTGCCTTGTCCTTCACTGTAAATGTTATAAATGAGATTGCCTGTTTTCCTAACATATATACTGTCATTCATTCACAGCTACTGGACCAAGCTGGAATTAATAATGAGAAATCCTACGTTCTACATTTATACCTGAGGCCAAATAGAGGATCACAATGGCCTCTCTGTCTTTAAAATATGTTCTCTTGCAGATCTGCCCTCTCACTTAGCTATATTTTGGAGCAGGTATTGAATCTGAAAGGAAGACAGTCAGCAGGAGTGTAGGGGTGAGGAAACTTCGTTTGAGACAAAGAAATGCTTTTAAAAAGCAGTATTTTCTGCTATTTTTCAGTATGCCCAATGTGATGAATTACGAAACTGGGCATTACAGAGCATTAGTGCATATGACACTATCTTGTTTCCAGTGATAATTTTTGCTTCCTCAGACTTTGCTTTTTACTTTAGCTCAGTAACTATTGTTTACATCTAATTATGAGTTCTTATTACTGTCAGGGTAAAGAAGTGGGGACAAAACTCATCAGTGCTTTGGGAGATGAGATTGGTGTGGAGAGAGGACCAGCATCAATTTCAGATGGCCATGGATGGCAGGTGAATAATAAATATGTTGCTACAGATACATCACCATTCAAGAGAGATAAAATGATCTTGGGAGAATGGGAAGGTGGAATTTGGTTTTGAATACTACTGTCACATGGTACAATTAACTTTGCTGTTATAAGTGTACCTACCTTGCAGGTAATGATTTTTTCTTTATTTTTTGTAAGATTTAGGTTCTGAGTAGTATTAATATCTAACAAAAAATTAAGCCCTTTAAGTGTGTAGATTTAAAAATATTCTTTATTTAAAGGTAAGCTGAAGGAGAGGAAGTTCAAATTTGGAATAAGAAATTTTTCATTGCTTGGAAAATTCATATCTTGCAAGAATTTGGTTTAGGCTTGAGTCCTGTTCTGCTCTTATGTCAAAAACTGAAGCTGAACTCACTTAGGAAATCTAGGTATTTGGATAGAAAATCCAGCAGAAAATAGCTGCCTAGTACTTCTTCCAGAGCAACTCTCATGATGCATTAAATCTGTAGTGAAAAAGTAACAGTCATTTTATTGGAGAAACAGGAATAACAGAGATGCCACCTCAGGCATATCAAGGGATAGTTCATAGCTGAGTTGACACTGCCACAACATAACGGGGAATCTGTGCAACCACATAATCACAGCTATGTCACGCGATGCAGCAGTAAATCACACTCTGGCCACTGCTTAGATTCTGTAGAGCTCTTCCCATGGCATTACCTTAGAGACAAGCAGAATATAGAAACAGGCAGTCTGAAATACCCTCAAAATATGAAGCCACAGTGCAAACTGCATAGTTAAGCTCACACTCTTATCCCTTAAATGGACCTTTTAACCTTTACTCATACTTATTTTTTTAAAAAAAAGTGAGTTAGGTGAGCCAATATATCAATATTATATGCCCAAGCCCTCCAGAAGCAGGTAATTGCAGAAAGAGCAATATCCTTTTATAGAGCAGTTTCTTCTCCAAGCCCCTTTCTGCTATAGAAAGATGCCAGAAGTTCTTACTGAGTCATGAAATGACAAATTGGCTCCAAAGTTCTCAGGCAGTAAGCAAAAAAAAGGCCAAATAAAAGTACAGTTCCTACCCTGATTTAGGAGAGTGACCTAAAATTTACATGGAACCTGAACTGTGGTTGTTGCAATATAAAGAGCAACATTTGTCCTTAGAAAAGGATGACATCTCCAGTTGATCTGCCTCCAGTGGTAGCAGTGTTCTGCTGGAGAGGGCAGGCAGAAAGAACTCTAAGGCTAGTGAGACCTTCAATGATTTCAGAAAGGACACACCAGAAGGATGTGTCAGGGAGATAAAAAGTCCTCAATAGCACAAAAGGCTGAAATTTTGGAAGGTGAAAAGTCTGCTGTATTAATAGGACTCAGACCAGGGATGGAGAATAAATAAATGTAAACATCATATCTGTCAAAATTGCTTAAATAGCGTTTCATGGTCTTTTGAGACTCACTTATTTCCAGCAATACTATTTTTTCCATGATTCTGGTATTGTCATGAAAAAACTTCTCTTCTTAATAATTGTGATTATTCAATAACAGGGATATAACATAAACAAGTTTTTTGTCTCACTGTTGAAATGGACCAGGAACTACCAGTGACATGGTGTGCAGGCTGATGGTTTTTAATGGTTCTTGCAGGCTTCCTGGTCCTATTCCAAGTACATAGAAGCCTTGGAGCAGGAGAGAATACTCCTCAAAATGCAAGAAGATCTGGAGAAAAACTCATCATCATTCCTTACAGGTTGTTAACCAAGCTCTGTAGTTTAGGGGGACAAGCTTATAGCTTAGGTGAAATTCTTTCAGTACAAGGACTTTGCTTTCCTTTGGAGTTGCATATATAAACCTCTGCCTCTCTTATGCTGTCTGCAGAGGAGTTGCTCTCTGCACCATACTCATGGGTGATAAGTTTTCTGAGCAAGGGAAAGTGAAAGTTGCAGGGTATCAGCATTGTCTTTACTGCACCGGTCCTACTGCAGAGAGGAATATGGCCATTTCTTCATTCTGCACAGTGGCATGGCAATCCTATTTGGTTCACATACATATTTCACCTCCCTGGCTTCCTGTGCTTCATCAACTTACATACAACCAGAGAGATGAAACTTTTTTCTCAACAGTTTGTCAGTATGCTTTCGGGGGATGCAAGAGGCATTGCTTCATCCTTGTTTCAGCCGTGAATATCCTCTTAGGTCTTCCCCAAGGATATTATGATCTGTTTATTCATTAAATAGCTCCATTTAGCAGTAGGACTAGCAATAGCACTATGTAATATTAAATCCCTTCAGTCTCCCATCATTTTAATTTTCTTTCCATATGCAGGTACCTCGTCTATGTCCTTCCCGAAGCCTGGAAACTCCAAAAAGTCCACCATTTCTCCAAAGAGTACTGTGATTTTGGAGAAACACTGAAATCTTCCCAAGAAACAGAAAATGACTGCCAACAAGCGTGCTTTGAAATTTGGATTCTTAAAAGCTAGTTTTCCTGCTGTCAGTGCTGATGCTCATTAGTAGCAAGTTATCCCACTCCAAATCACATTTAACTGAAGCTGTACAGCCTCAACATGAAGGGAAGATTGTTTTTCATTCCAACCATGGTTAGTGGACACAATGTTGACCAGATGGAATTTTGTTGCAAAATGGTAGTCTCTGAAATGCAATCATCTAAGCTTTCCAGTTAAAATATTTTAAATAGGAGCATGAGATGACTGCAGGAAGCTCAGACCCCATGGAGTTGCTGGCAATAGATCATCTCTATTCTAGTTCCACAGAACTAGCAATAGAACATCTCTGCCGAAGCCAATTAAACATTAGAATGAGAGAAATAAGTGGGACAGCAAAGAAATCTGCTAAAGACAGAAAAGCAGATTTTGCTTCAAAGCTTGAATTCCTAGATGGAAGAATTCCCTGAAGGTTTTGTTTAGGTTTTTTAAGCCTATGCTGAAATTAGATGGACTTAAAAAAAATTAATAGAACTTGGACTACTGCTCCCCTTCCTTTTCTGCTCCTCCTTCCTCTTCTAATTCTGTACTTCAACACTGCTATTTTAGGCAAGCTGGTGTCCTGCCCTCGCTAGTCCTCCTAAACTTCCCAGCACCTGAACACACTCTTCCTGTGGCAGCATTTTCTGTATGTGGCTTCAGAGAAAACTGCAGCATTCCTTGGTCTTCCCTCATGTTCTCTTTCTGCCCTCTCACCACCTCCTCTAGTTGCAGTTAAAGTCATCCAGTCACCTCGGATCTCATGCACCTCTGCAGGTTTTACTGTATTTCAGACAATTATGTCTTTTTTGTACTACAGTTCTGCTTCACACGCAGCTGTATCAGTGTGAGGAGTCCTTGCGCAGAGGCTTTGGTCCTGCTCAGTAGCTGAGAAACCTCCAGCTGGGTCCAGTGCCCAAAGAGGGCCTACAAGGTAGCTGCACTCTGTGCTGCAGCCCAGCCCAGCAGTCCCTGGCTCACCCTGTTATTCAGAACCTGAGAGCTGCATTCCTGACAGGCATCAGGCTGTGGTACAGTCTAACACAATGAGAAAGTAGAGGTCTTGAGCGGTTTGAGAGGTCTCTCCCACCAGCTTCAGTTGCAGCCCGCTCTCTAACACCACTGGAAATTTGCCTGTCCTGTCCAGTCCCTCCCAACAGCTCAAGTGTTCCCACTGCCTTTGAGTGGTTTACTGTTCTTCCATCTTGACCCTCTGGTGGTTCTCCTCAACCGTACTCGCTCTGGTGATCTGATCACTCTGCTGGTGGGGTGAGATATCTACAAAAGACCACCGCTGCTCTTGATGGGACAGCTTCACTCTGCTTTGTGACAGAGGAGGTCACACCTTGTGTATTGGGTATAAACGGCAAGGTGCTGGCAGCGGGGGGGCTGTAGCGGTGGCCTCTGTGAGAAGATGCTGGGGCTGCCCCATGATGGATACAGCCAGTTCCAGCTGGCTCCAATGGATACATAACAGGACACAGCTGAGCCCATCAACCAAGACGGTGGCACCTCAGCCAAGCATATTTAAGAAAAAGCAAAGAAAGCCAGAGAGAGGAGGAAGGAATAAAAAGAGTGAAAAACAACAGAGGGAACACTAAGGCCAGAGGAGGAGGTGGAGGAGTTTGAGGAGGAGGCGGTGCTCTACGGTGGAGCAGATATTCCCTGCAGTCCATGGGGGACCCATGCTGCAGCAGAGGAAAAGAGTGAGAAGGAAGAAGAGGCTGCCCATAGCCTCACTGAAGTGATTGAGTGTAATCTCTGGTGATAACAAGGAGGGGAGGAGAGGTGCTTGGAGTGAACTTGAACCTGGGAAAGGTGGAGGAAAAGTGTCTTCTCTAAGTCTGTAAATGTTCATTTCTTCTTTTTCTTGTTTTTATTTCCCACTACCAAATCAGTAATGATTGATTCTAATTGGCAATAAATTAATTTCCCCAGTTTGAGTCTGTTTTGCCTGTGACGGTAATTGGTAAGAAATCTCACTGTCTTTACCTTGACCCACAAGCTTTCTCTTTCCTGTTTTTCCTCTTTTCTCCCCTTGTCCTGCTCAGGGGAGAGTGAGTGAGTGAGCAGCTGGGTGGGAGACTGGCTGGTAGTGAGGGCCAACCCAACCACACCTTGTTTCTCTCTTTTTGATGCATTTATTGAAGAACTGTTCTGACTATTTCAACTGGCTGCAACACAGCAATGGCATTCAGTTACCTTTTGCAGGCAGATTAAAATCTCTCTGAGGAAGGGAATGCAGAGGCATTTAATGGAGGTGGGCAGGAGACACAAAAATAATGTGCATGCAAGGTTTGTCCTTATGTTTCCAGAGCAAAGATGATGACTTGGAATATTACTAAGAACCACGGGACATTAGCCAAGGGTAGAAAATAAACATCTTCCAATGTGTTCCATATCAACATGATTGTCATACTGACTTTTGTTTTTACTCATTTGTTTAATAATACACCTTGAGGCTCAATCAGAGTAAGATTCCACTAAAGTATGCATGGTACAAACAACTAGGTGATCTTGGTCCTAAAGATCTTATAATCAAACCCAGTTCTTCAGTGCCTGATCTAATGAATAAGTAAAACACTGCACTGAGCTGACAGCCCTGAAGCAGTGTGTCTTGGCACACTATGCTCTCAGTATTGCAATTCACGCAACTTCTGTTCATCAAGGATAACTCATGAGGTGTCTGAGCTATCATAAAATCAAACCCTGTTGTGGTTTGCTCCAAATCCAGTATGATTCCTGGTCCAAAGTACACTTTCTGCCTCATTTCTGAGTTTTGATCCACAAGAAAGACTTAAAATACATCATGACACAGATGCGATTGAGAACTTCTGTAAAATATCGCTCCTCCCATGGCATTACTCACTGGAAGGTTGCAGGAACTCATAGCTCTTGTGCAGCTCTCCCTACTTTCTTGCTTCTTTTTTCAATTTTAAGAGTTTTGAAAAGAATTGGGGCAGAGTTGATGTTGGGACTAGGGCCAAAAGGATTAATTGGGGAGTTAAGAGAGGGCACGGGCAGAATTAACTGCTAGGCAGGGGACAGGACGATGATAGACCTCTTCACATTTTTCAGACCACTTTAAACACCAGTCCCCAGCCACAAAGTTGTTGGCTCCATTCTTCTCTACCTGTGTGTAACGCATGTAAGAGAAAGGCAGATCAGCAAGCTCCAGCTTGTTCCTGAATTGTACATCTGAGTTCCTGAGGCCTACCCCTGGGTTAGGGATGGGATTGTCTTCCACTGCCCCTCCCCACCTCTTGGACAAGGACAATGGGCCATGCAGCCCTGTCTCAGTTGTCAGAAGTAAAGGTTCTTCACTTGGAGCTCTTAGATCATACTGCTAAGGGCCATTCATGAGTGCTTTTCTCCTCAGTGTAGAATGGCAGCTAAGGACAACTAATAGTCTTTTTCCTTTTTCACTCTTGACACAACGGCCAAGAGTTGTATGGGGTTTCCATTGGGAGTTGCTTCAGACAGGCTGGCAGGGAAGAAAGACACTTTCTTTTATGGGTATAGCTGCCCTGCTCATATATCCTCACAGAAGGAGCAAGGGAGATCTTTCGTTCAGTTCCTACTTTCCCCACAGTTCAGAGACAGAGTTTGCTTCATGCTTATCTCCATTCCTTCTGCGTTTGGGTCATTTGCTTGTGTGACATTACCTGAGAAAGACATCTTGGATGGAAGCCACTAGGGAGTAAAACATAAAATTCCTGTCCCTGGTTTTCATGTTTTCCCAAATTCCACAGATGCAGTAAACTTTAATGCTCAGTACATCTGAGGAGGGTGGAATGTAGCATCTTGTAGTGAGCAGAGCACATGTGGTACTGTGTGGCCTACCACTCATTAATGTGAAAGGCAAAGATGAATCATGAAATGCCATGAATGCAGTGATGTATGTCAGTCTAAAAACCATGTGAAAGGCCACCTTCTACTCCTGTGGTCACTATAGTGCACGCAAGCAAATCCTGGAGCGCAGCAGTTCATTTCTGTTTTCTTGTATTCTTGCCTTCATGGCATTTTGAGACAGCTAAATAACATATAGACAATGCTTATCTTATGCTGGTAGCTTTGTCTTGAATCATACTTGGATTACTTCTAAAATGAAAAATATTATCCAGTTATTTGTCACAGATGATAAAACCCCTCGTGAATACGTTCCAGCCTTGCCAAATTGTTAACAAAAATTTACCAGCCCCTATGCAAAAACTATTGTCCCAGACAGTTACTATGATTAATACCATACATGTCTATCAAACTTAAAAACAAACAAAAAAGTACATCGTGGACTTCAATGAGTGAGTAGAATTTTGTAAACTGACTCTATCCAATCAAAGTTCTGCAAACTGATGATAACTCTCAATCCAGTTTGCCGTTCTGTCTCCTTGTTAACTGAAATATATATGCGTGTATATATGTGTGTGTATACACACACATGCACAGTCATTTATAGGCCATGTCTTTAGTATGCAACTGAGGAGGATCACGTGCACTAGTAATGCTAGAAATGCATGTCATATCATTATGCCCATTTTATGTGTTAATTTTAAAGAAATATTGAGCAATTGGACAGGGAGTATATTAAGAGGCAGGGACCCTTTCATTTCTGGATTACTGAATCTAATCTGATGCAATGGCAGATACCCCATAACTGCTAGTTGGTGATACATCTGAAGTGGAATAGTGGGTTTAGTCTCGTCCCAAGGACCCATGTAATGACTATTGCCAGTTCCAGCAGAAAGCCTGAAAACTGAACAGGCATAGAGACTAACTAAATGTTATTGTTCTAAATGATGACTGTCTATCACTTCAGAAAGCTTGCAATGCTATTGCCTTTTTATCTTGTTCTTCGGGTCTATTCTCTCTCAGATTGCTGATCTATCACCTATGTGAGCTCAGCAGTTTTAAAGGGCTATGAAAGTTCTACTCAACACCCCCCCCTTTAGATAACTAAAACTTTATTCCTTGTTTGTTTTGACTATGTATATCTTGGGGCTTTCAGAAGTCTACAGCAGAACAACAGTTGTCTGTGGAGTTTGCTTCTACAGACAATAAAAACAATTCTCTTTTCAGAAACCTGAAAACCCAGAAACTCTTCTGGATGGATTTATGCTTTACTGGCGTTCAAAATACACAATCTAATCATATTCATTCAGACTTACTTTTCTTGTTTACTCCCAAGTAATGCAACATATTGGAACTATTTTGGAATTTTTTTAAGCCGTCATTTGGATTCATAAATATTTACACTTAGATGCTATTACTGTGTGTTTCACTTCCCTCTCATCAGACCTGGCATGTTTATTAAAACATTTTATAATCTTTGAGGGTGCAGTCCTGAAGTTGCTCATTCAAATACTTTTGATATCAACACAAGCTGTGACTATGCACTTCAAGAAGGGGCTTTATACATTTTGCTTTGACTTCTCTCCTGCTACTGCATGACACAAAGTATCAGACTATGACACTAATTCCTGAAAATATGTAGTGCCAGATTATGTTATTAAGGCGCACACTTATAATAGCTTACAAGGGTGGTAGTGGTGGTCACCAGGCCATTTAAAAGGGGGCAAAGTGCTTTCTCATTTGTGTTCGTACAATGCTGCCCTGCCATTGCCTCCATACTCCTCGTGATCTCTTTTTAGTGGCTGTTTCTTAAAGTACTGTTAATGGGGAATGGTCTTAGACCCTGAGCTGTGTATTCGTTTGTCCTTTTCAAGGTGTGGAAATCCAGTATTTAATCATCAGGCATTGAGATCGGCAATGAAGAGAGGTGCTTTGCAGACACAGCAGTAGACCAGATTCAGCAGACCCAGTTTCTGTTATTGGTTCTCTTATTACACAGTACTGGGTGGCCAAGGCCAGACCTGTTTGTGCCACACCTTCTATATCTTTTATACGAGAAGAATCATTGTGACTCACTTTGCAAATTTGACTCAAAAAAAGAGAAACCTGCATTAATGAACTCAAAAGTGTCAAGGAATTGTGTATTTTCATAAATGTGGGACCCTCAGTTTCCTGCTGTTGAAAAATGGCAGGTGTCACTTCATTGCTCCTTCTGTGCCTTTATCCCTATACAGTATTACAGACTTGGGAACATTTTCTGTCCTCTACCACTTGTACGCTTGTAGAAGTGGCCAGCCTCAATCCCACCCAACACTATTGCTCTAGTCAAAACTATTGACTTTAGCTTGTGTGTGTGTAAAAATGCTTGAAAAGAGACCAGATGTTTCAAAGTTCTGTCCCAAACTTGGAGAAGAAAATCCTTAAGTTATTTATGTTTGTAATGTTAAATACTGGGTCAAACTGATCACTGTGTAGCTGCGGGTGGCCAATGGAGCTGCAGTAATCCAGCTTGAATTTGACCTGTTTAAACTGTCCCATTGCATTCAACTGATGATTTTTGTCACTGCCTTTTTATAGAAATGCTTTTAGTCAGTCATTGTGAATCATGTCTGAAAACAGCTAAGATGGGATTAACTGGTATTTTTTTTAAGCTTATGGAACATTGCTGGTTTTAATACATTCAGTAGTTGCTGTAAAAATGTTAGGGAAAGACAGGTTTGAATAAAAATTTTAGACCTGGATCTGTACTCACAGTTCAAACCTATGTCTAATGGCCTGATTTGGTGCATTCCCAGGATTTCAGAGAGTTATAATTCACATCTGTGTTTCTAACTCCTTCATGTATGATTGTTCGAATGTGCACTTTTGGAACAGGTCCATGTCTAATAGGCTAAAGTGTAGCTCCCAAATCAGAAGCCACATGCTATTGCTATATAGTTTTTTATTTTTCCTCTTATTACATAGCCTTCAAATAAGGTTCTGTCAGTCCAGCACATTGGATTAATACAAAACACTGAGGTCTACACTTTCTACTTAGCTGCTAACGAACTCACACATTCTGACTTCTACTGGTGATTTAGTAAAGCATTTGCACAATGACCATGATGGATGCTTCTCTGCCAAGTAATAATTTATCAGAGTGAGGGAGCAGACTTGAATTATGCAGGACCCACTAGGCTGCCCTAGTATGGTAAGGGTAGTCAAGGTATAGATGAGAGTCTCTTATTTTTAATATTCATTGAGCCAAGCTAATTTATACGTCAAGGCTGCATTTACTTGGATTTTCCTCCATTTCTCTACTAATTAAAATATTTTAATTTCGTGGTAACATATGTGAAAGCGTTGACAACAGCGTTGCTTATTCCACATGTTAATTATGTATTTGTTCAGAGTATGCTGATGAACAGTGTGCATTTCTCATGTTAAGTTTTCATTTCATGTCAAAGGAAAAGTGGAAATGTAGTAAGTGGATTTGTGCTTTTAATTTCAGATATTTCTTTTTCCTCTAAAACAATCTTGTACATGATTCCTCCGTACCATATGCGTTTGAAAATCTTCTGTTGGCAAGAAGTTTAAAAAGAAAGTAATACTCACTTCTCAGAAAAGGATTTTTGAACAAAGCAAAGCAATTGTGCCATTAATGAGGAAGTTAAATGAAACAAATGACGAGGCAAGCAAGAAAAAAACACAGCATCACACTCAAGGAATGCACAGGCACACAATAGCTTATGCAATATTCCCCATCTGTCAAAGTCAGTAAATACAGATATTTCATTGGAAATATTCATTATAATAGGCCGCAGTGCCTATGGCTTGGTAAATGCAATCAACAAGTTTTAGCATTCCTACTAGTTTTCACCTAAACTAAATGAATTTCATCCGAGCTGCAAACCCCAACTGCTCAGTATTGGTTTTGTAAACCCCAGACCCTGATCAGTGTACCACTCATTCCTGAAAGAGGTATTATGGGAATCGAATCTGTCGTGTCTCTAAAGCAATTTACACCTTTACAGTTTTGTCTGTGTATATGTGTGTGTAGGCATGTATAGAAGCCTATAAAAATCTATACTTCATGGATTTGTGTGTGTTTGTGGGCATGTATATACACACTATATACATACATGCATAAAATCACCTTGTTTGGCAAACTATTTTACTGTCATAATCACATAGGGCTTAAGTTTGGTGTATACCATCTTTTTCCTAATATAATGTTCCAACCATTTTCTTCTGTATATTTTTTTTTAATGAATGTCTTTACATTTCATGAAAATGTTTGCGTTTGTACTTACTTGCATTTCAGAGGATAGAGCCGTTATGCCTGCTTTGTTGAGGAATATGGTTCTTTCCAGCGGTCTGCATGGCTGCTGGAAAGAGAAAATAAATGCACTTTTTGGGAGTTCTTTTTCCTCTAGAAAGCATATGCAAGAAAAAAAATTAACTTTCCGTCTGTTTTTTCTCCCAAATGAGAAAGTAATTAACAGCACTTGTTGGGCCATTCACTACAGACTACGATAAATGATTTACTATTTTCAAACTAATGAACCAAATGCTTGACCTAAAAAAGGAGAGTGTGTATGATTGTGTTCATCTTCCAGTTATGACCTTCCAGTTCAAAGATCGTCTTAACTCCTGGCTGCTTGATGCTGAAATTTGCTGAATGTATTGAAACTCATTGCCTTAACTCACATCTCCAGAGATGCACCCGGCAGTAGTAGGCCTTCAGAAAGCTGTCCAAAGGACGAAAACAGTGATATTTTTTTCTTCTGCTTGAAACACCAGGAAAGCAGCACTGCTTTGTCACTGTATCTCCACGTGAAAATATATTAAAAAAAAACCAACACAGCAAAACAAAATCAACACACAGAAACACATAGACGTAGTTGGGCTTGCCGAGGTAATGTAGTACTAACCACAGATTGTATTCCCAGACAACAGCTAAGCATTGGAAACAAACTGCCCTGAGAGCTTTTGGTATCCTTATTTTCATCAGAGGGGTTCTAAAAACAGATAAGATACGCACATCTATCAGGAATGACGATGTATTTTCAGACCCATATTGCAGCAGGGGAGTGAGCAGATGGACTCTTGAGGGACTTCTTTTCTCTGAACCCATATTCAGGTTGTTCTGAATGCAAAAGTTTAGCCTCTGCTAAGGAATCTTACGACAGTCAAGGGGCGTGACACTTCATTTGCTCTGCACCCGAAACTCCCACTGAAGCCAATTATTCAATCTGATTTAACAAAGCCCACAGCTTCTCTGGCTGTGCAATTGTTGGTAACCATCAACAAACTGATTCATCTACAATTGGGCCAAATGTTACAAAATCTGTTTCTGAGTTCTTGTTTGTACCCCCATCATAAGATTACACCAAAATTAAAGCATGCAGTACTTGAACTAACTTCAAAGGCTGAGCTTGCACTTCTAGCTAGTTCAGCCTTTTTATTGGTTCATGTTTTCCATTTGGCTTCAACATCCTGTTCCTTACTGATGCCCTTCTAGAGTTTCATTTACAAATATTACATCCCTGGTTAGTGAGCCATGCTAATTAATACTGTGGTGGAGGGTATGGATTATAGTAATCTCATGCCTCCTGCTTGGAAAAACACTGCAATTTTTCCAGACATTTACATGTAATGCCGTATTGAACATGGCCAAATTTGTCTTTGGAAAATGTATCATGAACTCATTTAATCAAAATATATTTAACTAAGGTTGCTTATGCTGTTATCTATTGCCAGTTTTGCTAATCATGAAGCTCAAAAATTTCAATGCAGTAGAAACCTGAGATCCATAATTTCCTAATTAGATTATTTCAAACAAAACAGTAAAGTTAAAACAGGCTGGTTTAAGTATACATATTTTTAAAAGTTTGTGCCAATAACAAGTTTGTTAAAAAAACACGAACAGATGATTTGACTACTTTCTGGAAGCCTCACACGTCTGACTGTGCCTTACCTTTCAAACCTGGGACCACAATCTGACATGGATTTTAGCTACACTGGGGATATTGTACTCAGAGACTCCCTGACTGCTGGAACTTCAAGTGTTGCCAAAGTCATGATTGTAAAGAAAATCTATTATATTTGCAGTACCATCAAATACAAGCTATGGAGCCTTTACACAACGTAGCAATCCTAAGTTGAGAGGTTCTTCCAACACCAAAATAAACAAAAGCAATGGCATTTTTTAGGAAGAGAGGATATCTTTTATTAGACCAGGTGATGTAATTGGAAACAACGGACAAGCTTTCAGACTCACAGTTTGTTCACCAGGTCATAAAGAGGTCAAGAAACACATTATCTCTGGGGTACTTGTTATTTTATTTTTGGTTTTAATTGTGTTTGTGAACTCTCTTTTCATAAATGGACACAGTTTGGTTAAGGTGACTGCAGCATGATGATACAAGTCACAACAAATCTGAAAGAGACCCCTCCCTACTCCTTCTAGACTGTCATTTCAGACCCAGAAAGCAAAACTTGCCCACATCTCATAACAATTACCATGTAATCACCTCGACATGAATTAAAACAGACTAAAATGAGAGGTTTAGAAACCTATGAGAAAAGTCTAAAAACTTGCCACAAGAAACAATTGCAAAAGTGGCACTTTACACATGACCTGGGCCAGTCTTTTTTTGCCAGAATGAGCTCTGGGTAAATTGTACTGGGCAAATAGAATAAAGCGCATAGATGTCTCCAGGTTAAATTCTACAGCTGCAAATTTTTAGGTGTCACTCTCTCAGGGTGCAGGCCCTAACCTGAGCAAGGCCTCTTCTCTCTATGCAGCTCACCCCTCTGAGAGGAGCATGCTGAGCCAAGAGCTGCCCAGAGCAAGCATGTTGAACCTCACCAAGAAAGGGGCCACATGCAGTGCCTCGAGGAGAGGGAGTCTGACCTTCTATTTGAAGGAGGCTTTCCCACTTCACAGACACTGTTTTACACCCACAAGTAAGCTGGTCTGTCATTTTCTGTAAGAATTAATTCCTCGAACAAAATTATAGCTGTATGAACAACAGCAGTTGGACCTCCGCCTTCCTGAAGGTCAGATGATCACTGATCACATCTAGAAAAAACAGAAGCTAACAAAAGGTCTGGTCTAAACCCTAATAAGGTATGAAGAACACTCCTTGTTTCAATGGCTTCGGACCACTGAAGGGTACTCATGAACCTTCTGCTCAGAGTTACTGTAACGCATCCATGACCAAAGAGGAGAGGACTGGTAAATGTACCTGGTGATTGCTGGGCAGGTCATGCAGACATTGTCTGCCATACAACAGTTTCCATATGGTAGATGATGTTTGGAGCTAGAGAGTTTCGCCTTCTGTGAAACTAAACCATGTCACAGCATGTCAACCAAACTGTGCTTTGAAACGAAGTGTGAAAAGCTTGGCCTTTTGTCCTCATGTTGTGGTCCTTGCTTTCATTTTCAAAAGGAGGAACTCTGCTTCCATGCTTTTCTTACCCTGGACACTTTCTGGAGCTGAACCCAGGCTAGGCATGCTTGTGGCCTACAGCTCATAGGCTGTCAGTTGCTGAGATGGGACTGTAGAGACTGAATTACATGTAACAATTTTAAGTGCTGACTGGTTAAACTGTAGATTGGAGTGTTTGTCTAAAGGTGGTTTAACTCCACAGATTTCTGGAAAAACGAGGATGAGCAATGAAAAAACTTTCCCAGAGTAAGGCACTTCTACCCAAATACAGAGGAGTAAAGGAACAGTATAAAAACATTGTCTTTGATGACTTAGTTCCATTGCAGACAGGCTACATAACATTTAAAAACACAGAAGAATCCTGGCATCATTTAAAGGGCTTTAAGCAAGGAACAGGGACTGGGAGGAGGTGTTTCTGTGGGTGTGTTTTTGTTCTTTTCTAAGAAATCAGATGACAATGTCGAGCGTTTCTGGCAATGAATGATGAAGTTAGACTTGTCTAAGTTATTTTAGCTAAGAATGACACATATATAGAGTATTACTAAGTATTACTATATATGTAAACTGAGTAAACTGAGGAAGTGTGGTCTGGATGATCGGATAGTGAGGTGGATTGTGAACTGGCTGAAGGAAAGAAGCCAGAGAGTGGTGGTCAATGGGACAGAGTCCAGTTGGAGGCCTGTGTCTAGCGGAGTCCCTCAAGGGTTGGTACTGGGACCAGTACTATTCAATATATTCATTAATGACTTGGATGAGGGAATAGAGTGCACTGTCAGCAAGTTCGCTGATGACACCAAACTGGGAGGAGTGGCTGACACACCAGAAGGCTGCGCAGCCATTCAGAGAAACCTAGACAGGCTGGAGAGTTGGGCGGGGAGAAATTTAATGAAATATAACAAGGATAAGTGTAGAGTCCTGCATCTGGACAAGAACAACCCCATGTACCAGTACAAGTTGGGGACAGACCCGCTGGAGAGCAGCGTAGGCGAAAGGGACCTGCGGGTCCTAGTGGACAGCAGGATGACCATGAGCCAGCAGTGTGCCCTTGTGGCCAAGAAGGCCAATGGCATCCTGGGGTGTATTAGAAGGGGTGTGGTTAGTAGGTCAAGAGAGGTTCTCCTCCCCCTCTACTCTGCCCTGGTGAGGCCGCATCTGGAATATTGTGTCCAGTTCTGGGCCCCTCAGTTCAAGAAGGACAGCGAACTGCTAGAGAGAGTCCAGCGCAGAGCCATGAAGATGATTAAGGGAGTGGAACATCTCCCTTATGAGGAGAGGCTGAGGGAGCTGGGTCTCTTTAGCTTGGAGAAGAGGAGACTGAGGGGTGACCTCATTAATGTTTATAAATATGTAAAGGGCAAGTGTCATGAGGATGGTGCCAGGCTCTTCTCAGTGACATCCCTTGACAGGACAAGGGGCAATGCGTGCAAGCTGGAACACAGGAGGTTCCACATAAATATGAGGAAAAACTTCTTTACGGTGAGGGTAACTGAACACTGGAACAGGCTGCCCAGAGAGGTTGTGGAGTCTCCTTCTCTGGAGACATTCAAAACCCGCCTGGACGCGTTCCTGTGTGATATGGTCTAGGCAATCCTGCTCCGGCAGGGGGATTGGACTAGATGATCTTTCGAGGTCTCTTCCAATCCCTAACATTCTGTGATTCTGTGATTCTGTGATTACTTGTTTAAAAATCCAGTTTACCTAAACAAGGTTTTCCCATTGCTAAAATAAGCAGTGTATTTGTTTCAGATAGGCCCTCCAAACCTGGAGGACTTCAGAATGAGAACATTTAATATAGAACCATACTCCAGAAAAGAAAGTGGGAAAAAAGAAGTGTCACGTGAATGTTGAAGTCTCAGCTGTGGAACCTGGTGTGTTTTCTAGTTCTTGGGCCTGAATACCCAGGCCTGAATACACACATCAGCCATGTCTTGACTGCAAGTTGGGAATTTGGGAAATAGCAGAGGCTCTTTTTTTAACAATATAACTCATGATGGTACCAAACACAGGATCATTCATGTAATTATATCACTATTTGATGTGTATAAAAATACCAAAATCTGTCTCCTTACAAGTTGAACAAAACTTAAGAAATTGCTTTTTTTTTTGAGATTTTTCTGTTTCAGAAGCATCCATAAAATCAACAAAGGCTTGTGAAATCCCTGTCTGCTCCATTTATTCTGATTTGAACTTTTGCTTTTTTTTCCCTCCTTTGTTTATAATGCCCTTTTGGAAGTACAAAAATATTTTTCTTCCCCCTACTAATTTTGACTTTTTCCATTTAGGAATCATTGATTCACCCTCATTTTTGTACAGCTGCCATTCCAATTCTGTTAAATAACTTCTTGTGCCACAATATCTTTCTTTGTTCCACAGCACCACTGATTGATGTCAACACAGCCATGGTAAGAGAGTATTTGATTAATTAATTTCTGGCACAGAAACGGGAGGAGGAGCACAAATGTATGCATTTTCATATGTGGCACATAGCATTGTTTAATTTTTTTTTCTTTTGTGATAGAGAGGTAGATTTTTATAATAAACTATTTAGGAATGCAGCTGGCTCAGAGGATTGCTGATGTCCCATGTGATCTTTTTCCAGTAGATTTTTGGTTCTAATTTGATCCAGACTATGAGTATCTAAAGACTTTTTGTGGCATATGCAAAATCACTTGATTGATTGTCACAGTCCTGTTCCTAGTCGGCTCCAGTCCACACCACAGAAAGTACAATCCTAAGTATCACAGCTGGCACTCTTTGTGGAAAAGACAAGGATTCACTGCCTAAATTTTCTCTCACTGAAGTTAGAGGTAAATTTTATTTTAAATTTCAATGGAGCAGAAGCAAGAAATAGTTTAGCATTAATGCCTTCCCTCACTCCTCAAAAGATGATCCTTTTCAAGGACACCATGAAGAAGCATCAACTGTTGCTGGTGCTACAGTATTTTGGAGAGGAAAAGAGGACTGCAGATTCTAGTTTGGTAACTGTGGCACCTTTTGAGCAAACAGTCCTAATATTCATGTGCAAAAGACAACTGGAGCAGGTGCCAGAAACCCCAGGGACTGGGGAAGGAAAAAACTGCGGTTGTCTCTTTATTGTATGCCTCAGAGTTTTCAGGTTTGTTTGCTTTGATGCATTTGGATGCATGGGGTCCACTCGGGTCCAAAACCACATTCAGCCTTATAATTCATTCAGAAACTGGAGTGATAGGAAGCAACACTGTGCACTGAGTTAATGGAGCTGATTATCTCTGCCCTCCTCCCACAGCTCTTCCTCCAATGTATCCTCCATCCTTTTTTTATCCCTTATTTGCACAGCCCCGAACTGCCCTTTATACAGAACAATAAGGAGTTGGCTGTATATTCCACAGTAATGACATCTAAGAGTAATAACAATTAGCACTTCATTTAGCATCTTAACTATAACACAAATAGGCCTAGCCAGCAGTATCTCAGGCACATGGGGAAACTGATCACATAGAAAAGAATTTAACGACCTGGCCAGCCATGAAGTAAGCTATTGAAAACAGCAATCAAGATGATTATTTTATTTGCAGACCTAGGTCCATCCACCAAAATACTCTTTCTCACCGAGACTGGCGCTCATAGGAAAATTGCTCATATATAATTTATAACGATAGTAGCCATGAAACCTGCTATGCTTTTATTGCAATTAATTTCATATCCTCTTTTTCTGACTGCATAATACGAGGGCAAGTTGAGTGGAGCTTTTAAGATCCCCTAGACAACTCTCCCTGCCATTTCTTTCCTGGGCTCACCAAATGACAGTATGAGTTCGCCTCAGGAACAGCAGTACACTTGTGGACCCGGGTATTTCCTTAGACCCCCACAATCAGGTTATAGAGATATCTTGTAATTCTCTCTGCATGACATCATTAACATTTGGCTTTTTGTGTTAATCCACATGGGAAAAACTCTTGGACAAACATTCTTCATTTCAGTCTCAACTATTGTAACAAACTTCTCTTCAGTTTGAGGAATGTTGTCCAAATTGAATCTATTCAGACTGCTATTGCAAAGACCATTCTTCCAGCTTGTAGCTGAGGCTGTATGATTGCTCTCTCCAATTTTATACTGATGCTTTCCTCTTCTTTAATCCCATCAAAGGAAAAGCAACTTCTCTTCAGTTTTAAGGGCCCATTTCCTCTGTCATTTAATGTCAGGATCTGCTGGCTTTGGCAAGGGAGTGCAAGGCTTGAATGAATACCTCGCTGCACAGGAGGGGCTTGAGTTTTTAAAAGGCAGGACTTTATAGCATTTAGTGTAAATCCCACAGAGACTCTCCAGGAATAAAAACAATGACAATACCACATGCATGTGGTGATTAGGTGGAGACCATGGGCAAAGCATGTACGAGCCTCATTTCCAAGAAAGGTACAAAACCTGGCTAAGGGATATTTATAAAGGATTACAAATTACTTAATTTGTTTCTAGGCTTGGCCAATCATTCTCAGCAAACTCTATAAAGGTTATGATTTCATGTGTTCTGTTATTACAGCCGTTTGGGTTTGATGGCCACGCTGGAGATCTGGAAAAGTGACTGTCGTGTGCGGAAAGGGCGGAGGGCACTGTTTTGTTGGGGAAGTGGTGGGGCAGCAAGCATGTAGCATTGTGAGGGCTCATGGCTGGCGCCAGGGATGCGGCTTGACTCGGCTCGGCTCAGCCTGGCCCAGCTCAGTAAGGCGTTCCATGCGCCCACCTCCGCTCTGCACCGCCCTCGCGTGTAGCCTGAGCGCACAGTGGGGAGAAACCAGGCGCCTCGGCGTTGGGCAGGCCGGTGCGCACGGTGTTTGCAGCGCCCGCCGAGGGTGTTCGGGGCTTGGGAGGCCTGAGGCGAGGGAAGGGCCCTCACTGAACCCCGCGGCACTGCAGTGTCGCCCCGGGCGCCCTTCGGGCGGGCAGCACGCCCTCCTCCCTTGACTCTCGCTCGGCAACGCTGAGGCCCGACACGGTGAGGCCGACGGACCTTCTCCCCGCTCCCCCTCCGCACCACACGGGCACTCCCCTCCGCCGCCCCGGCAGCGCGCGCGCATTGCGGGGCTTGGCCCGCGCCGCTCGCCGTAGCGAGGCCACCGCCCCCCCGCGCATGCGGGGTAGCGGGGCCGCAGCGGGTGCCCGGCCGGCGGGGCGGAAGGACGTTGTTGGGCCCGCGCTGAGGTGAGGCCGCGCTCCCGCTCCCTTCCCCCGCCGCCGGGTCCCCTCTCGCCCCCTCAGCCCAGCGGCCTCCAGCCGCCGCTCTCCCCTCGGCCGCGGCCCCGCGGCCCGTCGCGGCAGCCCGTGACCTCTGCGCGTCCCTGAGGGTGGCGGGGACGGGCTCTGCGGCGGCGGACGCGCTGCTGGAGGACAGCGAGGGGCCGGAGCGCCTTCTGTGAGGGGGGGCCAGGCCAGGCCGGGGCTTGTTCTAGCATGGCCAAGGCGCTGCAGCGCTTTCCTCCAGTAACGGCGGCAGGGCCGGAGAGGGGCCTGCTTGCGATGGTTCCTCTTAAGTGTGTGAGGAGACTGGGGGTGCGCGGCTGTGGGCAGCACCGAAGCCCCTGGGCACAGCGCGGCTGCCTCCTGGTTTTCTCTCCCGCTCCGTGGCCCTGTGAGCGCCGGAGGCTGCACAAAGGGCAGCACCCTGCGGGCGGCGCTGCCTCGGAGCCGCTCCCTGCCGAGTGAACCTTTAACTTGTGTTTAAAGAGAGCCGCCTGCTTCGGGCCTTACAGGTTTTCAGTAAAATCTTGTAAATAGAAAAAAAATCTTTTAAGGGTTTGTAGTTACTTAAAAAACCCCACAAACTAGTTTAAGAGGCACGTGCTTTTCCTTAGAAATTAATAAAATGTGATCAGGGTTCTAGATGTGTTCGGATGTGACCACCAGGACAGCTGGCCTGAAATGGTAGACCGTGCAGGGAGAGAAGGATTTAGTACGAAGAGCGATGGCCAGTCTTGATTCCTTGAGTACTGTGTGTAAAGAGTATAAAAACTTACTTAGATTCATGTTTTTAATAGGTTGTCCTTGAATGTTGTCCCTTAAATATTCTCATAGAGAAGTCAAGTGGAGAAGGACCACTGTTGCTTATGTTGTGAAGACGGTTATTACACAATATAAAACCCACAATCTTTCTAGAGTGGAGTTACAGAAAATTATTTATGTAGAGCTGCTTGTCCCACAATACTTTTCTCCTTTTTTTTTTTTTCTTTTAGGAAATATAATCACCATGTCATCTGCACTGTTGCCTAAGCCGCAAATGCGGCGCCTTTTGGCCAGGCGGATGAAGTTTCACCTACTTGGGGCATTTTTTGTATCTGTGGGATGTGCGGCTTTATACAAGGTGAGAGCTGTAGTCATTCAATTATAAACTGGACTCATTAGAGTGTTTTAAGAATTCATAATATTTTTTTGTCGAGATTTGGTTGAGCTGTTCATCAGAAAGCTTTAGTAATGTATTTTTGTAAGCATGTTTCCAGAACATAAATAAATCTTCCTAATCTTCATTTGAAGAAATGATATGAATAACCTGATGCCTTAAGCTGTGTGATCAAGATCACACAATTTGTGACAACTTAACCTTGAGTCTCCTGGTCTTAGAGTACTCTTGATCATTCGCACAATTGATGCACATTAACACTAGATTGTCTGTGTCTCTTTCTGTCACGGTATCCGAGACTCTGGAGAGTTGTCAAAGTCTTATTTTATTTCTAGACTGATTTCAGAAAACTTGCTTATATGCAATTCAGAAAACTCATCCTTCACACTGAAGATATCAGTGTGGGTAAGGCTGGTATGGTTCTTTTATCCTTTCTTTTGAAGTATCATGTGGAAATGGAGCACTACATCTCCAAAAAAATCCACTTACAGATTGGAGTTGTTTTTTTGTGCTCCTGAAGAGACTTCTGACGAAGATAGGAGTGGTGGTTGTTCTTGAGTGCCTTTACTAAATAGTTCTTGGATCTCATACACAAAGCAAGCAACACAGTTTGAATTCCTGTGGAAGAACTGGATCTCGGTTTACCCATTGAACTCATTGATACCCTATTTGCAGCATTGAGTACTCAGGAAGCTATTGATAAAAGTGACTAGAAATTACATTTATTTCAGATCGTTCATAAAAATATCACTGTTCACTTAAACTTCTCAGAGATCAACAAATGTCTGTCAGAAACAATAAGCTTGCACAGTTAAAGTTCAGCATCTACTTAACACATCTGTTAAGAGGTGGGCAAGCTTGTTTGTGGTCAGACTTAAAACAGTTTTCTTAACAGTCTGTGGTTTTATACCTTGTTTGGCACCCCCACATTAATACACTAGAAAGGCAGCAGACCATATTTAGAACAAATAACATGGATCTCAGTAGTGATTGTTTGTTACGTGTTAGATACTGTTGGACAAACCCACCTTGGACTTTCCTTCACATTTTTGGAGGCTTCTTGAGCATATCCCTGTGCGTCAGGTGAATGAGTATGCAAGGAGTCAGGATTGTGTGTTTTTATGTCAGTGAGCTGTAAGATTGGCTTGGCAGTCTTGTAAAATTTTACCAGACTTCTGTAGTTGATGTACAGCGTAGCTCAAATGTAATACATTATTTTAGGATGCCATTTTATCTGGAGTTACAGTTTTGCAGCTGCCCACAGGCACAAAACTTGCCATAATGGCATGTTTTACGTATAAAACTATTAGCAGGCTGGGCATTGGACACTCAAGTGTCGATATAGGTGGAGTGTTTGTGATCTTAAAAGTGTAATGTGCTATCTTGAAATGGACTTTCTTTTTAAGGTTTCACTTCAGACATTTGTTTTCCTGACCAATGGTCAGGTAGCCTGAACTGTGGATTTGGACAAGAATAAAGTAATCTTTTGCTAATTTGAGCTAAAGGCTTTTTAGACTGATACCCACAGATACAAATCACAGCACTAACAGAAAAAAAATTCTGTTCATAAAGCTTTGCAAGCTTTAATTTTCTGTGTTTTACTTTCCAGTTTACAGTTGCTGATCCCAGAAAACGAGCTTATGCAGAGTTCTATAAAAACTATGACCCCATGAAGGACTTTGAAGCCATGAGAGCAGCTGGTGTGTTTGAGTCTGCACCACCCAAATGATGGTAACCTGCATTTACAGGTAATAAGCTACTCTGCATTAGAACAAGAGTGTTTCAGTGAAACATTGTGCTTTTATGTGGAGGTTCTTTTATTTTGATCAAATAGAAAGGTGCTTCCAAAGAAAAAGGATACAAATTGCACTCAAGAGACCTCCAGGTAATAAAACCACGAAGAAATACGGGAACTGGGGAGCGGGGCGTAAAGGCAGAGTAGAAAGCTCCTGAATACCTTTTGGGTAACGTGTTTAACTTGTGTGATATAGCAGACTTGCACAGAGGGATGCTGTGACTTTCCTTCCTCATGCCCTTCAGAACAATTCTGTCTTCGCATGGAGAGGAGACAAAGCTCTTGTACATGACTTGCCTGATATCACTGTTACGTTGATGCTGTCACATCTTGAACTGCTTAGCTTCGGGCTATCTATATCTACTACTTAGGTACTTATGATGGTAGAGTGAAAGAGAAAACCGAGAGGCTGTTTCTCTCTCATAGCATGCATCTTAATGTAAGGAGTAGAGACAGCTTCCACATATCCTTTTGTCTTTTGAAGTTATTGAGATGGAAAAGATAACTAGTCATGAGGGGAAATAAACACATTTATATACATATATACGTGTATATATATATATGAAAAAATCGCAATGGCAGTCAGCTCTGTGTACTACTGTTCAGATTCTTGCCATACTGAATTAAGCTTGAGTAGAACTTTGTTGACGATACTATTTTCCTAGCACTAAACACTGCCTTTTGTTTGAAGACTACCAAACTTTGTCCTCCCTTACTTGTCATAACACTAGGGAAAAAAAAGTCTTAATTTCAACCTTGTCGTAGTTACTAATAAGCATGCTCACTAAACTGCACAAGCTCATGATGTGACAACTCAATAAAGAATTCCTTCCCCCTTCTTGATCCAGATTTTTTACATTGAGTTCTCTGCTTCTCTTAAAATGACTTCAAACTAATCTAGAATGATAGCTTTTTCATTCTTTCGGAATGTTTTCATATTGTGATCATTATGTGATAATCTGTGGCTCTAATTATTCTGGCCAGCTGGATTTTCTTAGCGTGTTTGCTTAAAGCAGCAAGATTGAATAAAACATTTGTACTTAACACTATTAATACTAAATTCTATTGTGTGAATTTCTACAACTATCTGGTTTCTGCATAACACAATTACATAAAAAAAGTGGAGCTCCAGCTCTTCTAACAAATGTAAAAAGAAAAAAAAAAGAAAAAAAAAGGGGGAAGTCCCTTTGTTATTTTTTTTTTTGTGAGAAAGGGAACCTTCTGTTCTTTAGCTATGACTGCAACAAAGATAAATAATGAAATGATGAATTTACCTGGTTTTAATCCTGGTAATTCTGCCTCTGGTTCAGTCCTATTGCTAATACAGAGGCACTCTTAAACTTTTCTTAGACACTAGAATTGCATTCTTTAGTCAGGTGGCCTTCATCAGAGTATTCTGAAAGGCCATCTGGTGGTAAAATCATTTGAAACAAACACTGTCAACAAGGATGCATGTTGAATATTTAATTGGAATCATGAGCAGGATTTTTTTCAGTGCAAACAGAGCTCCACTCTCAGCTTATGTTCCCACTTGCAGCTTAAAAAAAAAAAGTTGCACATTGTGTGCACCTGTTAAAATTAAATGTTTCCTAAACATTTCTTCCATTCCTTAATTACACCAGCTCAAAAGAAAATGTGAAAGAGAAATCTTTATATGTGATTTTGTTCTAATTGCTGATGCTTCTTATTCTTTAGCCTATTTATATAAGAACTGATATTGTTTTACTCCTTCCTTGTAGAAAGGAGTAGAGGGGTTTTTTGTGCCTGCACATGAATACATAAGTAGAAGAAGGGGAAAACAATGCCAGTGTTTAAAATGTTCTGAAAAGACTGTGAAAAGGACAAGTACACAGAACAGATGGAAGACATTTTCATTTGCCTCAGTAGCTTAAGTCTTAGCTATGGAAGTTGGATGGAGGTTCAGTTTGATGCTTTTTTTGGTATAGTTACCTAAAGGCTACAGTGGTCATGCATGCTCTGCATCTCCTGTTATTGGATATACTCTGGCAGTAAATACAGTGGTTTAACCTCATGTAATACTCACTCTGGAATCAGTACTTAGCCCTAAAATTGAGGAAAGGGTAGGGTAGGGTAGGCAGGGAGGAGAATTCATCAGTTAAGCTGGTGGCTTGGAACTCTGCACCGAGTTTGTTCCTGCTGGGCATGCAGGCAGCTTGGTACCTAAGTGTGAATTTACGTTGTTTTGTGTGCTTGGCACGGACCTTGTGTGGTGATACTGATAATGGAAACCAAGGTCAAGTGCAGATTTGTGGAGTATCCTACCTCTACAGTGTGCTCAGTAATAGAATAAAGGGGCAAGCTAAGAGTTTGCTGCTAACCACTTGCATGACTCTTGTCATGGAGCACAGCTGGTCTTGGATTGTGTTCAATGTAATGTGGAGAAGCAATTTGAATTTGGTTTTCTTCCTTCCTTGGTAGGTTGCCTACACCACTTGTTTCCTCTCTGGCTCCTATCTGAAAGCTGCATTCCTTTCTCTTTCAGGCCCTTAGCAAGATTGATTCAGTTATCAGTGCAGCATGTATAGCGAATCTGACGTGCTGTGCAGTATTGTTCCAGCTCTTGATTTGTTCCATGTTTCACTTCTGTTTGCCACATGAAGGGTCTGTGAATCTTAAACCATCAGGAAATAATGGGGGGGGGAATTCCTCTAGACTAAACCACCACATATAAACATTCTTCTGTATTGCTTTGCATTCATACATACTAATATGTTTACTTAGAGCATGAAGTTTGTCCAACATAACTTAATATTTTTTTATATCTATCTTGCAGATCCCTTCAGTCTAAGGAGACTTGATGACCGAACCTTATTTGTTCACTGAATTGTAAAGTGTAATCTGTTTCAGTGCATGGCATGCTCTAATGTAACTCAATAAATAAAACAGATATGTGAGTGGCACTTAGTTGTCTTCATTTTCTCAGATGCTGGGAAGAGTGGTGGAAAGTCTTCATAAATTGGTGAAGACGAATAAGTCTAGCTTTTTTTTTCCCTGAGGAATTATTTGCATCTCTATTTTGTCCCAATTCTACATTTGATAATAAAGTATATCCCTAAGCAATTACGGCTCGGTTGTCTTTGCTGCTGATGGAATATGGAAGAGGATAGTGGTCAGAGGAAGGGAGAGGCTGGATTTCTGTAAGGGTTTGTGTTACCTCTGGCTTCAGAAGGTGAACTGACCTTGAGATGAAAGAATTTGGAGACGAATTCTGGAAGTACACGAGCCGACCTTCCTAACTTCTGCTGCTGCCATCACTGTATTGACTTCCTTACAGCAGCAAACTGTTACATCAAGACTTATACCTATGTAAATACCCATTCTTACACAGGGTATGTAACTGATTGGAAAATGACTCTCAACTGCAGGTATGTTCACACATTTGGTGTAAAAGGGGAAAGAGGGTAAAAGCAGACAAAAGAAGAAATACTTATCTTAGGATATTACAGGAATGAAAATCTTTGCATGCTGCTTCTAGACATGTATCATCTTTTTAATATCTGGAAGTAGCTAAGCGTAGTTTTGATCTCTGCTGCATTCTCTGTAGTCAAAGACCTCATGCTCTTCTGCCATGACACCCATCATTTGGAACATACTGTGTGCATTGCCTGTTGCTGAGGTTGAAGATGGTACTAGGACTGTAGCTCTTGATTGCTGAATGTGGGTACTAGGAGAGGAGTCGAAGCTGACTGTGAAAGGAGGGAAGGCTTTGTATGAAGACGCATGACAGATTAAGCCATCTGTGTTGTATTTGAAGGTCTTCAGTTCAATTCCTGTTTGGAGTAACACTCATTATTTTAAATGGATCATTAACTACTTAGCACTTAATAGGTATCCGTGAGCAACATTTGGACTAATGAAAGCACGTAAGTAAGTAGTGTATTTGATCCAGAACGCTATTACAGAGCAACATGGGATTTTCTTTAAACTTTCCATACAGGCAGCGCTTCCTTTAAGCAAAGAAAGAATTTGACATTAGTGGTGCAGGGGAAACCATCTAGTAATCAAAATACCCCTGCTCCTATAAATGTAAACCAAAGCTTAACAATGGCAAATGATACCCATTTATCTTCCCAATGTACAGTATAAACATTGTATGCCATTAAGTACTGACTAACATTTTCTCAGGCATGTCTGCAGGTTTAAACAGCCAGGGGTCTTCAGTCATACTGACAGCTTCAGGGGCAAAGAAACTTGCTACTGCCAGGTGTGCAGGCTAATAGACCTGGCTTCCCTTGCAGCTCTAGCCCCTATATCCTTCCCAGTTGCTATGAATTAATTTACTTCTAAATTCTAAGTTTCTTCTAAACTGTTATAGCCAACCGCAGTTATTGTTGTAGTCTGTGTTCCTTCAGTTACCAGCATGTGTTGATTTAAAGAAATGGGAGTCTTGTCCTGAAGCTGATTGCAGGCTTTTTGACCATGCAGTAGAGCTCAAAGGTATCTCTGGCTATATGTATTCAATGACGATGACAAAAGGTGAGCTCTAACTTCCATGTCTGTGCTTTGAGAGTCTGTAGGTTGTAATTGTTGCTTTCTGTATAATGGTATTATTGTTTCACAGGGGATGCAAAGCAAGTACTGCCTTTCAGGAAGCAATGCCAGCCAACCCACAGCTTGCTTTCCCCTGGAGGGGAATGGGAGGGCAAACCTGGGTACCTAACATAGGAGCAGGCAGAAGGGCTAACCTCCTTTTCTGAACTCAGCACAACCCATCAATTTTAATTTTCTTTTTTTTTTTTTTTTTTCTTTTTGCCTTTGCGAGCAAGAGTTCAGCTAATCCTATCTTTCTTACAAACAATTGGGAGTGGGACTTAGCATAGTACAACAAAGACCTGTGTGAGTTAGACCCTCCTAATCAGCTGCTTGTTGCAGGGTCTGGCATGCTGTTTCTAGGAGATGCAGAGCTGAAAAAACATGCTTGTCTGCTCTGAGACCATCCCGACTGTCTGTAAAGGTTTTTGCTATATTTATGTATGAAATAATATATAAAAAGGAATTGTTTGACCTAAACTACTTTGGGAAAGCAGTTTGCTGTGTATAAGCCTGACCATGTCTTCAAATTTTTGGCTGGCTTACTTTATTCTTGAGTGTTTGAGGAATGATTGATTGTTCTGGAAGCAAACTAAAAAGAGAGATTTGAAGTTGTGAGCTCTCCAGGTCTAAAGAGCATTATGAGAGTAGGCATGTTTTAAGAGTACACACTGGAGTGCTTCAGCAGCTAAGTACAGGCAGCTGCTCTTTGGACAACTTTGTTTTCATAGTTCACACAGCTCATATGTAGGAGAGGCTGATTAATATGCCATCTCCACACATGTTTCCATACATGTGGTCAGAAGGGGGAGAAAGAACCTGCCTAATGCAGTAAAGATGCTAGCTTAATTCGCTGAAGAGGAGTGTAATTTAAGCAAGTGTTTATTCCAGGAGAAGACAATTCAGGAAAAACACAAATGTATCTTAAACAATGGCTGCAATCTACAAACTTCTAGAAATCAAACCGCTGCCGTCCCTCATTTTTAACAGGTGTGTTTGCATCCTCTTGGCTGGTTTGTGTACTACATAAATAATGAACAGATCAGTCTAATTCAAATGGTGACTACGGTGCTGTTTTGATTCAGTTTTAGTCACAAAAACATAAAACTTTTCAGCACATGTTTTTTGACAAGCGAATCATCAGTTTTTACTTCCAAAGTATTGTCATAATCTATTGCATTTTCTGGTACATGATGAAGTCCAGTGACCAACTGGAAGCGAATGGGGTCTACATGAAGCTTGTGTGTCTGTCTTGTCACTGTGCTGCACAGTGACCTGTTCATTCCCTTGGAACTGAATGACCAAATAGCTCACAAAAAGCACTATTACAGGAATAGCTTTATTATCTTTAAACAATCTCATATTACAATTTATCCACCAATATGCAAAATTAGAAGTATTAAACTATTTCCATCAAATATTCAGGAATGAAGCGTGTGTGTGTGTATATATACATATACATTTTTTAAATAATGTTATTTAAACAATGACTAAGTTATTAAATCACTGTATGAAATGTTGATAACGGATGGGCTTATTTCACATTCAGGAAAGGACGATGCAGATCCCAGGCTTCTGTATTTTCAGTACACAAGAGACACGGCTTTTAGAAATACCTTTTAACAAAACAGAACTCACGAGAAAAACGTTGCAGTTACTACGTTCTTATTTACTGTGATTTGGTCATATCAAGTATGCATAGAAGTTATTAACTATAAAGCATATGTATCTGCTCCAAATGGTGATCAGATTTTATTCCAGTTCTTGTCTCCAATTCCAGACATGTTCAGGAAGCCCCAGACAAAATTCATGTCCATAAGTACATTGAAAAGGGAAGAAAAGTAACACGCATGGTTGAAAACCAAGTAAGCTTTTGTTTCTTAAAATAAACCTGCCATAGCCAGATTTGGTTTGTAAAGTAATCTAACTGTGCCCAGAGAAAGTGGTTTCTTGTCTAATACAAACTAAAACATCTGAAAAATAAGACACTTAGAAAGCTCATTTGTCTTGATGTGTTTAACATCGTATTTATAAGTGTATCGTTAATTCACTATATTCAGCATAATTAACTATTAATGTAATTGGAGCCTGCGGGTCCATACTTTTTGATCAACTTGGAAAAAAAAAAAAAATCTCACTTTGCTTAGCACAAGCATATTTGAAAGGTTGTGTTTCTAAATATCCCTGGTTTTATCTGTTCAAAGATGATAAGCATAAAATGAATTAGGGCTTAAGTGAGAACGTACTATGTAGTGGTGGCAGATCAGAAGTAAGCGAGACCCAACAAGGCTATCCTTAACACCTGCACATCTATATTACATTGAGCTTATAGATTTTTGATAGATTTTACGGAGACTAAACTCTTGTTTCTTCAGTTTTTGAACTGCATGTTACTGGCTTCCAGCTAACGACCAGACAATGCACAATGTCATATATACATTGAAAGTACTTCTGAAAATTTGATGGTGGATAAAATAAAGTTTCTGTATACAGACAGTTTTAAAAATAAATTCATGTTGTAGTTCATGTTTTGTTCTTCAAACCACACAAAGGCACTAGTTTACATTGAGGACTAATGTCCTGCAAAACTTCAGTCAAATAAAGGAAGCTATTCTAAGGTTAAAGTGGTGCTAAAACCCAGCTGTCACTAGTAACTTAAAACAGCCACACTGGGTTTTTCAGATTTAGTGGGGGAAAATGTTTTGCCTCAGGATGGACATGTTGGGGGGAGTGCGTGTGTGGGGGGAAAGGCTCGGCCTTGAGCAAGTTTTTACAGCTGTGTTATAAACATGGTTTATAACAGAAACTGGCAGACCCTAAAATATGATAGAGTAGGTATTGATACACATTTTGTGTGTGTGTGGCAAAAATGTCTCTATGCATGCAATTTTTGGTTATTGAAAAGTAAAAGGATTTTTGGGTATTGAAAAGAAAAATGATTTTGATTGAGCTGTAGTCCAAGGCTGTTCCTTTTCACTTCATTCGTTTGCTAGAACACTTTCCTTCTAGCACTAGTATTTTGGCTAGGGAGCAGGAATGTTGTCAAGATTAGAAAAGCTATTAGGCTTAACTTTGTTATCATCTCCTACCTCCTCAAAAATTATGTGCATCTCTACTTGATGTAGGTTACTGCAGAGACAGCATTACTTTCAAAATGGTAAGGTATTAATATACTCACCACAAATAATTATTAATGAAATCCTTTCCTCAAGGCTTTATTTTTCACCATGGTGAATTTGCTAATGAATACTTGGGCAAAATTTGGATCAACTACATATTGGTATGTTTTCATGATAGTTGGAAGGTGTTCAGTAGCCACAGTTTGCAATGCTGGCACTGTCGCGGTGCTGGGAGTGAGGTGATACGATGTCTTTGTGATGTACTCCACAAGGCGGTTGTATTGTTGTTCTGATAGTCTCTCTCTAGCTCCATCTGCCTGAAATCAGATAGATAACATAAAATGATTACTGAGTAATTGACAGTAACTGAGCTTAGTAGTAAGGACAGTAACTTCTACATTACTTTCTGTAAGTAAAAAAATCTTCCTCCCTGGGATCTTTCTTACAATAGTTTAATGGATGTTTTAATCAACTGTTCTCCCACAGTTTAGTGCTTGATGGATTAGTCCTCTCCTTTGTTGTACTGGACACTTCTGAGAAGCTCTAACTCTACCATAGAAAATTTACGCAGTATCTTTTGAGAATTTTAGGGATGGACTCTATACACCTTGCTCAAGAATAGCTCTTTACAATAGATCAACTCTTTGTAGACAGGAAAAGCATCTGAATCCCTTTTAGAAAAATGCCAGTAGCTCCTGGCAGTGCTTATTAGCAATTCTAATTAGCAAAACCTTTTTCTCACAAAGTACAATTAAAGATAGCCCATAGCTATATCTGGGCAGTTAAGTTTAAGTCTTTTTAACTTACTTGATTTAAAACAAAGACAAGAAGCTACTTTCCAGGTGAATGTTCTATGACAGGATATATCCATCTGCTTCTGGTCAACAAAAAAAGCCATTCTGGGTCAGAGGACCCACACAATTACATTTTTTTTTTAACCAAAGGGTTTTACTAAAGATGGTTTGGGTGTGCCATTTCTGGAGAAGAAATTAAGTTGTCTATGCCAACTGCTTTTTCCACCACCATGAACTGGAAGGACTCCTCTGAATAAATCCCTTTTTGCAGGCTGAAATACATAGAGGTCCAAGGCTCTAGCAAGAAGGATGCAAGTAACCTACCTCTAGTGGAAAAAATACAGTAAATCAAATACTGTCAACAGAAAGGTGGCATCTACCATATGGTTCCAACCAGATAAAGAATTAGATGAAAAGCCATGGGCAAACCTGGCTTTGGAAGATCAATCTGCTGTGCCCTTTTTTTAAGAAGAAATTGAAGATGACTATCATTAGCTTGAGAAGGGAAAGCATGCAAGCAGGCATCAAGCTCGTTGCATGGTTTCAAAAAAATGTATTTCAGAAATACCCCTATGGATCACTAGCAAAGTCATTCAGAGTAGACGTTATTTCCAAAATATGACAACGAACAAAAAGGCAGAAGCTGCCCTCGGGCTAGGCTTTGATGCTTCCTTCTTTTACACTTGGAGAACTGCTGACCAGTTTCATTTTTGTAGGATTTAAACTGTCTTTGTTTGTTGGATGTCACGCTAAGGATTCAAAGGCTGCTATCTTCTGACTGTCTTTCGGGGAGTTTTACACATGCCTCACGAGATGTGATGATACTTTCAAACACTGCTATTGGATTCAATTTAACATCCAGGATCAATATCTTGTCACATCTCTGGACTGCAAGGCTCATTTTAAACAAACCATTGCTTATTTGAAGAAAGAATTATGATTGATAGATAGTGACAGATGTCACATCCAAATCAAAACAGTCCCCTCTGTTTTTTTTTTTACTATGCCTTTGGAGATGGATTTGCTGCTCAGCAAGTAGAAACCCTCCTGTTTTCAATCATCACCACAAAAATGCTAAAGGAAGCAGGCTTATAACAAGCTCAGAAGCTCAAGGTTGGAGCCTGTGCCTAGAAACAGTGGAAATGATGACATGGGCAGAGGAGAGTGTGGTTTCCATGAATGACCTTAAAGGGAGGGAAAAATCAGAAGGCAGACTGCTGCAGCAGACGCACAGCTAACAGTGGAGAATGGTGTCTGAACCATGGCTTCAATCAGGTGACACAGAAAAAGTATCTCAGCAGTCAGTCCGTTTTACCAGTTGAAAGGAGAGCAATATGCTAGAGTAGCACCTATGTCAACTAGATTTTAAGATACGGGGTAAATCTTGCAAGTAGGTGACTCCACATTTTTTCCTGATTTCTACTTCTAGGGCGGTAAGCCCAGGGGAAGCTGGGTTACAGTTCCGCCTCCACACCCACCAAAAGACCCAAGTTATCAAAGGAGATGGAAACGGTGTTGGCATCCACTCACCTCCTCTTCTTCATTCAGCTCCGGGCTATATCCCACAGATACAGCACAGTTACTCAGGAGGAAATACTAACTGCACTTGGATGGTCTTCCAACGTAACTGGGACCCTACTTGCTTCCAGATGACTTCATCTGCAATCATCTGCTTCTCCAGCCAGTTTCAGTTTAGCTTATATTGTCAGGACAACAGAAACTTGGAATTACTGTTATTCTGCATTTTTTCCTAAATGGGACCTAACATATTGTCACTAAGTGCCTTAGCCCACTACTTTGAACAGCTATAATGTTAATAGCCAGATCATTCAATGAATCAAAACTTAAGTCAAGGATTGCTTAACGCACCTGCTAGCGGAATCTCAAAGATAACATGTCCTTTCATGCTAGAAGGACATACTTTTGGGCTAAGAACTCCAGAATTTTTCTAAAAGTCCTCCCATTATGGCTTATAAAGAATAAGCCTTCAGCAATTCTAAATAACTCTGCAGTAGCTATAGCATCTTTGTTGCACAGACTGGATGTGTATGAAGCACTGATGGTCTGCTTTGTGCACACAGATTGAGGAAGGAGGTCTGGTTCCTTAGGGATTTTTTTCACTGCTTTGAACAATCCAGAGACTGGTTTTCAGCTCCAGAGACAATTAACATGTAGCACTATCATGAAAACCCTGTTGTAGATCATCACAAAGCAATTCTGAAATATCTGAAATTCCAGGGCCCTTCAATTTTTTTGCTGTCTTCTTGATGTTATGAGCTATACCAAGAACAGCTGGAATGGAGGCCTTTTGAGTTTGATGTCTGTCTGGAAGCAAGCAGTGTCTCAATCACTTTGGAAGATAATCCAGGTACAATTAATGCTTCCCTTTCAATAACAATGTCATCAGTGCCAGAGGTTTCAAGAATCCATCCTGGCTATTTCTAGCCAGATGGATTAAGTTATACATTGTGGAGGCGAACAAGCCATCAGGCAAACCTATTGCTGAAGGAGTCAAAATATGCTCTATAACGTCTCTGGTGATTACAGCTGTAGAATAACTCATGTTTTGTTTCCTAATAGTTCCAAGAAGCTGAGGAGAGGGAAGGGGAGAAACTGTTTTGGGCAGAGCTGAAACAAAATGTTTGGCAATTATTTCTGTGAGCAATAAGACAAAAAAAGTGGATTTTTATAATGTTGAAATGAAATGTTTTAATTGGTTGTCTTATTTCTAGGATCTTTGACTAAATTGATCAGAAAAATAGACATCATTTACATTTGGTAATGTCACCTCTATTTTGTTAAACTCATCATAATATTTTGGTTGACCTGACTGGGCGTTTTCCAGCTAAAAATTCTGGCCATCTTTACTAACGTCATCATGTACAGAAGTGTTTGCACGTCAGCTGAGGACATCTTCAGTGCAACAAGATGGCCTGCCACTAATATTTAGAAGTCGTGTCTATTTGGGTGTAGGTCTGCAGCTCTGAGGCTGCTCACCTGCAAGTCACAGCTTGCTGCTCCTAAGGTTCCTTTCCCTAATCACATTCAAAGAGTTTTTAGAGAAGCTCTTGCAGGGGAGCTGAAGGGGGGGCCCTGGCTCCCACCACTACCAGCACTGCACACAACGCCCCAAGCACCACAGAACTGACATGCTCAGCTGCAGAAAGGAAATTACTAAGTATGAAATTTCCCAATCCATTAAGGCAAAAAACTATAATAAACATTAATTACAAAAGAATATTACGTAACTCTAGGTAATTAGTAAAACTTTATGAAGCTTTTGGAATCTTTTATTGTGTAGCTGCCTTAGCATAAAAAAATTTAAACTTTCTTATTCTTGTCTGCCTTACTTTCAACTGCTCCTCCTTATAGCACATTTCTTTAAATTTTCACACAAGTTTCAGCATTAGCTCCTGCATTCAGGAGGAATACTTACGCCAGGTCTGTTTTGTACAGCATCACTCAGCTTTTGCTGTCTTGCCATCACTGACTTTGCTCCACCTGGGGAACAGGCACTCTTCACCACTTTTACCATGCCACACATTTTCACTGCATTCTCAAGAGTCAGCAAAAGAGATTGTGTACTGAGGCTGGGTGGCTCAAGGCTTACAGCTCCTGGCATTGCTATGCCACTGGAGTAGGACTCCCACATTTCTATCCAAAACTTGAGAAAAAAAGATGTATTTGGTCCAGTACCTCCAAAGCAGGTCACATTTACTGCATGTACTAGCATGTGTATGTGGGAATGTTGGACTGCACACACCATGTACATGTAATGTGCATGTACAGGAGCCACTTGCCCAGGAGTCCTGTACATTCCCAGCTGCAGCAGCTGTGGGGACTAGAATTAGGTTCCCTGTCCCTTGCCTTCCCTTCTCCCAGACAGGCAGCCCCTCTGGCAGAAAACTTTGGGCAAGCAGCCCTTCCCCCAGAGCAGCAGCCTACTCCTCACCCCTTGGATAACCAGATACAAAGACAAGAGCCATCACACTACAGCCTAATAAAAAAATGTCTGGGCTGGTGCTAAAGTTAAGGTTAGGATGGGTTGAGTGCATCAAATGTCCTAGGATGGGTTGAGTGCATCAAATGTCCTAGGGAGACCAAACTATCTTCCTCTTCCCTCCAGGACAGTAGCTCTGGACTGAGCAGGATAGTCTGGATTCAGTCTGATGCGTGCCTCCAGCAACCACACAGCATTCAGGGATAAAAAAGCTGAGCTTTGCCCACTTGCATCAAAATTTAAGTAATGCCTCATGTAGCTTTGTGGTGAGAGAAGGCAATTTCAGTCAACATTACTTAGAGACTGAGGTTAGTGGAAAGACAATAAATGTAAATAGAGAATTCAGCACTAAAAAAAGCTTTCACAAAAAAATGCAAGCACTGTCATGACCCAGATGAAGTCCTTGCTGTGCTGGAATTGACGGCAAAACTCTTCAGTGACTTCAGCAAAGTTAGGATTTTAGTCAAAGTGCTGAAGCCTCCCCTACTTTTTGGCACACCTCATACTTCATGGGGTTTTACGTATGTTCTTTTCTTATATTTGAAACAGAGAGATTTCTGGTACAGCAGTCTATGAACTACCTGACACACTTTTATAAAAACAACAACTGGGACATGCATGTTTGTTTTTGAAATGATGTCTCATATGATTCCACTTGAGAGTTTAATACAATAAACATTGTTTCCCGAAAGTGTAAAAATATAGCATTCTTCTACCATTAAATGAAGATAATTCATCCAAAACCTCAGTATTCAAATAGCTTAGAGATCTTTCAATATGAAGATGAAGGATTTATGCTCTTACTGGAAAAAACTTTGTGCATCCAATCTCAGCAAAGGAACTGATCCATTTTAAAGCTAGCATTTGCAGAAGAAGGAAGATCTAAGGAAGTAAATACAGCTAGCAGACAAGTAAGACCACTGTATTGGAAGTGGCAAGATAGGAAACATGCTGAAAGGAGCATTCATCAGTGTCACTGAATGTTACAACAGGATTCACCAAAGAATAAAAGGAACTGTTCTCGCTGTGACTTCGTAGGTACAGGCAGCAATGCTGACTTGCCAAACAATAAACACCTCATGCACGTGTAGTCATGACCACCTCTTCAGAAAAGAGCTGGTGCTTACCAAGAACCCAGACTTGCTCTAATTTTTCCCTCAGAAAATTGTTGTCACAGATGTGAAATGTCATGATCAATAAGAGGACAGAAGGCAAGAGACACGTCCCTTTCATCCAAAGGGCAACACAATCAACTATGAGTTGCGTGAAAACAGCAGGTCCCCTGGTTTGGCACTTCAACCTCTGGCCTCCCCATCCAAAGGTGAGTATGCCCATTGCTAAAAGCATCATCATCAGCATAAATTTATCTTTGAATTAAAATCGTACTCAAGTCTTTACCTCCAAATCAGAAGGCACTCTCTGTTGTTTTAGCTGCACCTTCAGCAGGTCTTTTTGCTGATCATCTTCCAGACAATCAATTTCAGTCACAGGGAATGCCTGCTGCTGTGTGTCTTCACTGATACTGACCACAAAGAGCACCTCCGAGGTAAGCAGCAAGCAGCCTTCATGCTGCTGGCCTGATCCACTCACAATCATGACGTCTAAGGCCATATGGACCTCTGGCCTTCCTAGAGACTGCAGCATTTTCCTGCATTATCAAGGAAAAAAAAAAAAAAAAAGAGAAAAAAAAAGAAAAAGAAAAAACCCCGAAGTAGTCAGTATTATGCATTGGATCCTCCAGGACTTCATTTGATCACTAATATTTTTACTTAAGCCTGTAGCTATCACCTACAAACATAAAATAAGCCAGGGAGTATATTCCAAATCTCCATTACTGAAAGATGCAAGACTTACTTAAGATCTAGAGAATAAATGTGAAACTGTCACTTATCAAAACTCGTTATCATTCGCTGCAAAATTGGCCTAATAACCGTGCTAGGTCAGCCTATTTCCCATCCTAACAGAAAAATTACCCTGAGAAGTGGCTTACAAATTCAGTGCAGAAAATAAAGCTATTTTCACTAACAGCTGTTTCTGGAGATGTGCAGTATTTTTCTTGGGCCCGGTGCAATGGTAAATAAGTAAGAACTTACTGAATGCCATTAAAGAAATATCAGCTCTGTAGTTCCAAAGCTGGAAGCAGATCAGCAGCCCATCATCTGCAGATTGGGTTTCTATGCACTACCTTTGTGTTTAATGTTCCTAAACAAACTGCCATAACTCAGCCTTTCCTAGGGAAGCAGCCTGTTAACTTGACCACAGGCCAGAACCTATTAATAAACAATGTGGATGTAAAAATGAGCAAGTGTCTAAATAATTTTACCAGACATATTTGACGTGGCTATTTGGAGCCTGCTCAACGTGTTGATCATTTGGATGAGAGCGCTGCTTGGGAAGCTGAGAAAGTCCAGCTCCGTGCAAAATACCTGTGGTAAGAGAATTTAAGTTTTTTAGTAGTTGTTTTCTACCAAACAGTTACATGTTGTAGTGATGTCATCTGTTTAGAACAGTTCATAAAATAGTGCAGATCCAAAATGATGTCACATCTTTGGAAGCTGTAGTCAAGATAATTCATTAAATATTACAATGCAAGAGTTGTGCACTTAACCCCAGTGATCTTGCATTAGCAAGAAACAAAAAAAAACCCCAACTGTGTGTTCTAAAAATCAGCCATACACTTGCAATCAAGAGAAACATAATGCTCCTGAGAGCCATCATTTCAGAGTAGGACTGGACACATCACTTAGGATTTATGTAGAAAAAATCAAGACCGTTGTTAACTTTCTTGCTTAATATTAAAATACTTCCATATACGTGTCACGATCGGTACAAATTAAAAAGCAAGTTTGCCTGGATACAGTATTTAAATATTCAGTTACTTAATCCAGCTGTTAAACACAGATCCATATACATTTATGAGATCGCCTGGGGCATCTGGTTTATTGTGAATTTTTCTTAGTGCCAGCACAGAATGGAGACTACAAGAAGCAGTTAAACAGGTTTCTCAATAGACCATCCAAAGCTGAAGATGATACAGTATGTATGCTTTCAGATGGCTTGTAAACTTCTAAAGATGAGGTATGGTCACCAGAAAGAATGAGTGAGTTGCAAAAAAATTCACATATCAAGTAGTTTTAAAAATTTTTACGAGACAGACGGGAAGTAGGTTAAGCGGCAACCACCAGTGCTATACAGTTTAGTGCAAAGTTACTCTTTAAATAAACAAAGAGATTTTCTTTTGTCTAATTAAGCATTCCATTGAAGCAAAAGGCATTTTTGCATAAGGGTGTCAATAACTTAGATTCCTTTTTACACAATGGATAATAATTTAAACAAAACATCAGCGTTGAAAAAAAACTTTAATTTTTAGCACACATGTTGATGGTAACACTTAAAAGCAGCATCCCAGTTGTAACAGTTGGCTTACCGAGGTTCTCAGCATTATGTGAGTGAAAATGTTATTTACAGATGGAGAAAGAGAGAACATGTGTTTACTTCTGTGTGGTCCCCCACCCCTCGGTCCCCCCCAAGAGGCATGGTCCCACTTCCAATCCAGTTGTGGGTAAGAGTTACTTAACTCTTGTGTGTTTTCCTCTCACGCACTGTCAGCTATTATTGATACAGTTTTTATGTTTTTTCCTGGCTAACTCTTTTTGTCACATGCTCATGGAAAACATGATGTCTTGTATACCCTATCTGCAATGAAAAGTGTCCCTCTACTGTTACAAGTTTCTTGATAAAGACTGCAGCGGAATTAAATGTAGAAAGAATAATGTCATGGACAGCAAAACCACCGCACAGCCAGCCGACAACAGACAAAAGTTTCTGATTTTACCGATACGGGTTTTAAACCTATGGGATGCATAATTCAGGAGAACAGTTATTATTTACACTCATACAAACAAGATACAGTTAATTTGAAAGAATTGTAATAATTAAATGTTTCATTATTTCTTGAAATAGATTGCTTCAAGGAATGATTTCTAAATGTAATGGGAAGCATGGAAACAATATCCTAAACTGAAGCCCTAGGAGAACTACTCGTATTCTAATCAACACGTCACAAACATAAATATTGCTGGCGATTAAAGGCATAAATCTTCAAGGTTTGTCCGGTGTAATTAGTGAAGTAAAATTGTTGACACATTGTCCTTGTATCAACAGGTCTCCCTGCTTTTCTTCCCTGACTGCCCTCCCCCCCACACTTTAAATATCCAGACCAACAGCTTTGATTTATTGATACTGGAAACAAAGAAACTAGTGTATTTTGATATTTTATTTTTATCTTTTACAGTTTTTGGTCATCCAGAAGTATTCACATCAATCTGAAAGGATTCACTACCACTGCCCCTAAGTGCTCAGTCTAGCTGGAAAACCCACCTCTGGTCGTTAAAAGGTGACCTGCGTATCCAAAAATGGGACTGTCTTCTCACAACTCCCCGGCTTAAAGGGGATGGTCCCACTACCTGACTCACTTCTTTCTCCCAGGAACATAACTCTCTCTTTGTGTAGAGGTAGCACAACTCTTTCCTTGCCATAACAAAGCAATCTCAAAATAATGCTCTAATTGGATATAGTGTTGCTCTAATACTTTTATGTCAAAAACTCTTTTGTAAGCACATATGTTTCTGTAACTAATTCTACTGTATTCCAAGAATTACTTCATGCTTTCTGCATTCTGTGTCTCTGTGGCTGTGCAATGCTGATCGGTAACACAAGAAAGAAGCGCAACACGATAGTTTTTAAGAAAACGAACACAATATTTATAACTATTCAGCGCCGGCATTTCTAAATCTTTCTCTAAGTCACACAGCTACCGAGACGGTTAAGTAATGCATAGCAGGTTGCATCTGAAGAGCATTTTAAAATTTAAACGGGGATGTTGGAAACAGAGAAACTCACCGTAACCTGTCTGTGAGACAAGCTCAGCTGCCCCTCCGATGGGCTTTGTGAAGACGCCCATGATTCCTTTCCCCACGCCTGAGATGACCCCCCTGGCTTTATGCCCGGCTGAAGCCTGGGCCTCAGACACTCGCTGAAAGTTCTGCATTGGCTGATCCACAATCCCAGCGATTGCACCTGAGAAAACAAGAGTCCCCAGTAATTAGTGAAGATTAATATCCCAGAATAAGAGAATATCTTACTACTGGACCTGAATGTTGCTTGGATTACAGACTGTACCCCACCCTTCTTATACAGCTATTTAGCATGTGACCCATTAGCTAAACAATACCTTAGCTTCAGTTTAAGTTAAATCTCAACTTCCTTTTTTTTTTTTTAATGTATTTTACTTTTTTAAACATTCAGATAACTTGACAGTATGCTTTCATCTTTCAATTACTTTCACTAAACACTTTTGCTGAGTTAGTTTAATTTAGCTCATTCTGTGTAGCAATTCTGAAAATCTTGGGCTCGGAATAAAATCCACCCATTTTAGAAGACTTGAGCTGTTATGGAAATGAGATTTTCACGTAAGCCTGAGATTGACTTCATGAGAATAAAAACTGCCTGTATTCAATAGATCATTTTTATATCCTCTTCCACTGCCAGAAATGTTCATAAGCTAATGCAACTTTTGATGTATTACTAAGATTAGCAGAATTAGACTTTGAGACTTTTTGTTACTTTTTTGTGAAAACGATCATATTTTACTTTAATGCACATGGGTCAAACTTTTACAAGTGACACAGTGACCTTCCCAGCTTTTAGTATCAACAGAGAACTCCAACTTAAATCTTCCTAAATGTAAACAGGTATGTGAGGTGGTACGTTTCTTTGATCTTGAGTTTACTCGAGCCACTTAACCACAGACATGTCTCTAGTTATTGTAATTTTGATAGATAAGCTATTTGGAAGTCGCTAAGAGTACAAGGATTGGACAAAGTGACATCAGTTAGAAAAAGGTCTGCCTGATCCGAGGTTCTTTGCTCAGTGAAAAGGAAGTTTGCAGGCTCCTCGGCTAGCTCTCAGTTTGCACCTTCAGCTGCAAATATCAAGATAAAACAATTATTTAAGGAGTAGGACCGAGTGTCACCTTGGTAACCAGGCATTTTTACAGCGACCCAGACGTCTTTGAAGATTCTGCTTTGTATGTGGAAGCAAATCCAGGCATAATTCCACAGATTCGTATAATCACAGCGGAGGTATTTGGCCCCATGTGTTCACCAGCGTGACACACACTACTCAGCTAGCTGCTAACCGGGTTTCAGATGGTTTTAGTTACCATTACTGGATAAACAGAGAAGTTGCTGACTTTGAACAACAAGAACTAATATTGTACTTGTATACTGGTATTCTGTCCAAAGAAAAGATGAAGATGAGAAGTAGCACACAGTTCTCCAGACCCTTGTCCCTGGGATACTATCTATCAGCAGTTCAAGAAACTTGCATCCCCCATAAATGCCTCCCTCTCCTCTTAGAGCGATTGCTTCCAACTTCTATACATGTATCATTTACTGATAAATGTATAGTATTTCCCCAGAAAATACTCAGTTTTTATTGAGCTCAGTCACTGAAGCCGAGTGTGCAGCTGAGCATCCACCCTTTGTACAGCAAAGGCCATGAAGCTTCCTTAATGCCATGCCATGGAAATGATACAAATTTCAATTCAATTCTCTCTCATTAGTACTTACCAGCTGCTCCTGCTGCTTGACTAAAATAATACCCCAACACCGCATTACACAATTGGGATTGTTCGTCCAGTCTTTTCTTTTGTACAACTGTGATGCATGTGAAGGCATAAAACAATACTTGGAGTTCTGCTAAGCTACATATTACATTACCCTGTGACCTCCTTCACCCTATCTATTGAGGTCATCCACAGCAACGGCGCTTTCAGAACAGAAGTTATTGCCTTATTAAATGTAATCCACCTAAGTCCTAGCACTAGTAAATTATTTACTGCCATACACTTGAGCAATGTTATAAGGTAATAATAAATAAGAGCCTACTCCAAAGGACCTGGGGTATGCTCCAGGCACTTCGCAGCTGGAATTAGGCCCAGAGGACAAGGAAACAGAATGGAAACTGCTGTGACTGTGTTATATATGATTATTTATATAGTACCCCAAATAATATATAGCTTAATTAGCCAGTTGTTTAGTACTTCCACACTTTCTGTTATTCTGCCATTTTATGCATGCTCTGAACTTGTCTGTGAAGCCATTGCCCTTTTGTACCTCAATCCTTTTGCAAGTCCTGTCTTTCTACCTGCAAAAAATATAACTAATGATCTTCTCTTCCCTCTCTGCTCACCCTCTGTCATCTTTTATCTTGAATTGCAACTCACTGACACAACTCATTCGTGTGCTCTGGTCATGCCACAAATCACATAATAAACTACAACCTTACTCCTTCCATTAAGGAGTAGCTGGTCCTACCACCCTTGCATGGGGAAGCCAGATCTGTGCAGCTCCTTTCCTGTGTGCATCATGTGTGGGCAAAGGATCAAAAAAAAAATCATAGGTCAAAGGCTGAGCAACCTCAAAACCCAACAGCAGTGAGATAATGGTGACACACATGTGAGGTTCACTGCATCTCCTAGCACCAGAAACTGCAAAGCAGATGTCCCCTGGCATCCATGTGGCTTTTTTCTTTCTAACATAAAGTTAGCGGTAGGAGCACCACGTCGGAACTTACCACAGAAGGTCTCTCCTGCCAGGTTTCAGTAAGGTATCAGAAAAGCAGAGCATGAGGAATATATAGTGGTTCCTCCTTTCCCACTCTTATTCTCACAGTCTAGAGACAGCTATGGTGTCCTACTGCTGTCCCTGTCCCTTCTCTGTAATGTCCCTTGCCCATTTATTTTTTTTAAGTGAAACTGTTCTCCATTTTTCTTTCCTTCCTTACCCTAGGCATTCCATTTTATATGCATGTCCACATATGTACACACAGATTATGTATGTATAAAGAAAACCTCAATAAAATCAAACACCAAAGCAACAAAACAAAAACATATTCTTCCCTTACTGGACCAAAGAGGTTCCAGCAACACCGTAACATCTGCTAAACATCAGCTGGGGTGCGCTCTGGTTAATACATGTTGCTCAGTAACCATAAAAAAGATACTTTGATAACTACGAAATTCAGATAGTTCAGAGTATATCACTGGATTACTTCAAGAAGAATTTGATTACGGGCAGCAACCGGTTTGTGCGCAGACTGTCAATGTTTGGTGAACGCAGCACGGCTTACAGAACTTAGCAAAGCTTGGGTTGCTTGTGACAAACTCTTTCAGACCAAGAAATAATTGGAAAAAATCCCCCACCAGGAGAAACTGGCCATGCTTTGCCATGAGGCTGGAAGCCAGCCATGTTGAAACCATTTTGCTTCCTTTTCTCTGTTGTCCTGCAGGATTGCCTCAAATGTTTCACACCAAAAATATGGCTGAAACGTAGTCTCATCACAGCGAACACCACATAAGAGTACAGCTAAAAGAAAAGAGCAGCTGTTGGTGTACATTAATATATTTGCAGAATTAGTGTGTGGAATAGCACGCAGCTTCAGGATTAGCACTGGCTCTTAGTATCTCGCTTGTAGATAGGCAAACATAGAGTGGCCCCGATTCAGTGACTGTTGCACAGCAAGAACAACCACCACCACCCTTAACAGAAAAAATTCGAGCTTCTGAAATCCAGGCTTTGCCTTCTCTAGCAGCACAGTTACACTGTCAGTCAGTACTACTATCAACTCACTTTCCCAAAAGCATGAAGGAGTAACTGAAATGTTAAGCACTTTTGCCGTTGTGAAAAATGGCTTTTCTAGTAGTTGTCAGCTTTTTGGTTATTCAGAAATGCTCAGTTTCCCAAAGGGAGCTACTTCAATACTATATTTTTCACTAGGACCAGTAGTTGAAAACAAAGCCTATAGTTTCAATATTCTCTTTTACACAGTTTTAAATTATTATTTTAAGCTTGACCCTGTCATGAAAAATGAATAAGATAGATAGTTCCTTGGTGGGTAGTGTCGATCATCTAAATATTTTAAATACAATTTCACTGCATTTTTGTCTAATCATATAAAAGAAAAAAACACATCTATCATAAGCTCTTGCTTATTTTCACGCACAAGTGTTACTAAAATGACCCAAAAGTCTCCCCCAAACTAGAAAAGAAGATGATAGCCTGCCAAAGATAACAATCAAATCAAACAACACCCTGACAGTGCTTGAGTCATTTAAAATGAGACGGGACAAAGCAGTTAAGAATGTACCACAGGGAACAACTTGCACTGAGGAGGAGACAAGAGTACATGATTTTGGCCCTGATTCAGCAAAGCTCTTAAGCACATGCTTAAGAGCTTTGCTGAATCAAGGCCACCATGAGCCAGATTTTCAGTAAAATCAGAAACGCAACTCTTTCTACGTAGATACCACAAGGTATCGGTGAACTGAGGGCTCTTACATGCCTGTGCCTAGGCACAAAATCTGCATTTGCAATTCTTTAAGCTGCTTGTGTGAGTCAGATGGCTTTTACACACATGACAGTACTGTGTCTATCCTAGAAATGTTATTCACACTTCTCAATTTTACAATTAGAAAGTCACAGAAATGATGGCTTCAAAGACTCTCGCTCTCTGCATTCCTGTGCTCATCTGAACTCTTCATCCTTGTGATTTAGAACAACATAGCAGCTCTGCTTCGTTTTGTTATGTATGAAGAACTTGGAAGTGTTTTTAGAGTAAGCATGTTCACGTTCACTCTGAAGTGCTGGTGAAAGAAAGAAGCACAGTGGTACCTCCCTTCAACTACAACTGTTTTTTTGGGGGAAGCCACAATATTCTTTAAACTAAATGATCAGGACAGAAACAGCTTTCTGATGCGTTTGTAAAAATTGAAATGTAGGTCTATTCATAATTTAGGTCTCGGCACAATTTACATGAATGCTGCCGTGTATATAGAGAAAACATGCTTTTTAAAAATCAGGCTTAAATAAAAAGTTATTCCTGATAAAAATTCACTGGAATATTTCTGATTCCTCCCTTAGTGAGAGGTCCCATACTTGCCGAGTCCAGCTACACAGTAACTGTAGCTATTTATCTGTGTGCTTCATTGCCTCCACTGCTGAGAACGGAGGTATTTAGCAGGGAGAAAATTAATAATAACAGCAGGAGTAAGAACAAGATCCTAGCTTGTGGAGGAGCTCTGTTTAAATGCTAATACAAAGTTTTCGGTTTCTAACTAAGTTTGATTGCTTAGGAAATCAGGGGCACTGAAATTCTAACTCTTCTTTTTGGTTTTGTTTTTAACTCAGGCAAACAACCGAAGCCTTGTGCGCAGGGCGGTACAGGCATGGCGTATTTGTGCATGCACATTACGAGTTCTGGGCTTTCCTGAACAGCAGAAACTTTGCCTTGCTACAGCCAAAGCTTCGAAGTTTTCCTCTTTAGCTCAGGCTGTACAGCTGAAGCTTTTAGCTCTGAAGGGCTCTGGTGTGTCGGTGAAGGGGTAGCCACCACATTATCCGGTTGTCTTATTAATAACCGAGCTGAGATCACCAAACCATTTCACCAGCGCACATACACCAGGTTGACACGGTGCTTCTAAAAGTATAATCTTTCATCCAGCTACTCAACCTGACTGCCCTTAGCCCAATAAAACAAGAAGGAAAAATAAAACCTTCTCCGAACTGCCTTTGATTTGCAACACCAGTAACAGCTTACTATCGGGATAGTAGCTACTAATATATGAAGTTTCTCCTTTATGCACATTTCTCCCAGGACACTCGCTTGCTGGTTTGCAGGCATTATCAAATGACAGTGCTTCACATCATCTAGTGTTATTGCTTAAAATAATTTCCAGTAACTTAACCCAAACTTGTAACATTTTTACCACTTCCTCTTTGGGGCTTTCAGGGTTGCGGCTGCAAATTTAGGAGTTGTGTACACTACTGAAGATTAGGAAAGAGGACAAATCCTTTCAAGCTTCAGCTCTTCTAACCTTTTGCACTGGACTGCTTTTGGTCACTTTGATCTCTAAGGGATTCATACTCTCTAATACGTACTGAGGAACTCCGCCAAACAACACAGTTCTGCATTCCTTTGCTGTGTGACAACTAGAAGTAACCTAGAAAATCCAGCCCCTTACTGCAAAACTTCTCACAGAGATTTTTTCCAGTGCAGTTTAGTTTTCAAATTTTTAGGTACTACTTTGAAATGACCAGAGTCATCTTCACTTCTAACCAAATCACTTGGCTGCTTGATGAATACAATTACACTGAATCAGGATGATCTGGGTCTCTTTATTAATGCAGAATTCCTCATCAAAGCTTACTTAACATCTGCACTAAGTTCAAGTGGCTTTCAAACATAACCAAGAGTCCCCGATGTCTACAGTGCAGCAAAAACAAGCAGGTTCGGAAGGCATTCCTATAACTGATTGGAAAGTAAACATCAGCATGATGACGTCTTTGTGCTGACTTAGTTACAAGTCACCCTGGCAATGCAGAAGTATTCTTTTCTTCTCAGATATACATCATACACCAATGAAAATATTATTTCACAAAGACAGTGCAAACTTGTCTATATCTGCAATTATTTTATCAGCAAAAAACATATACAAAAATTACTAAACCTTGATGAAAAGAAACAGTATCTCATATACATACTGTGAGGCTATTTCACAAGAAAACACACAAACAAACAGATTTTGCAATTATAACTCACATGTAGAAAAGGCTGGTGAGCAGATCAGAAAACAGTATTATCACTCAACTTGATATTTAGTAGTACATTACCTAGAAGGCTAATGCCTAAACGAGAGAGCCCCTGTCTCAGTCCTTCTCCCAGGCTCTCTGGAAGCTGCCTTCTCCATTCTTCTTGTCTGTTGTAATGCTCCTCATCCAGTGACAGCCTATCCATATTCCGAGCAAGACTTGTTGCCAGATTGGTAATTGACGTCAGTGTACCTAAATACACGGAGATATACATTTGGGTCTGGATCAAAATGCTTTAATTTAAAACATGGAGACGTTCTATGCCTCATTGAAATACTGAGCTTACAAGCAGAACAGCAAGTCAGTTGAAAAGTCGCCCATGTGTAACATGCTTTACTATTTGTTAAGCATCACCACACTGCTCCCATGGTCCACGTCACGCCCTTTACATTACCCTGCACCAGGTTTGCCTGGACGGTGCAAAAAAAGCAACCCATCCGAACATCCCTCCCCAGTTCCCAAACTTCTGCAAGGCTAACCTAAACGGAGAGAGGGGGTGATGGAAAGGTAAACATATATTTACAGAAAGAGCCGGGGAGGACGTGTCCTGAGGGAGTGTGGAGCAGCAGCAAGCAAGCGGCAGGGCCAGCGGCAGTGGCTGGAGCCACGCGATGGCACTGTTCATACAGGCTTCGCAGAACCCGAGCTGCTCCCGCTCCCGGACAGCCCAGCCCTGCTGTCAAAACCTATCCACATACTTACACAGTTATAACAACTGTATCTACTTTTTTTTTTTTTTTTGAAAAAAAGAAATAATAAATATGATGAGGCGACACGGTGTAGAATTTCTGATGGTTAGCAGAAGTACAGAACACCTTTAATATTTCTGCAGTTATCACATGAAATACTGGCTGAGCCAATCTCCGTTTCCCACTGGGAGGTTTAAAATTCTGAAGTTTCTGAAACATTCTTACACACTGTAGTTAAGCGGTGATCTGTTTAATACATAAGATGTTATATACGAGCTTTGTTACCCTCCCAGCATTTCGCTGCAGCCTAGCAAGCCAAACAAAGCTGCAAGCAATATTGTTTAAAACTTTTAACACATCCTTTAACAACGCATGACAACAAAGCAGTAGTTGGAGCAACAAAGTGAAAGATCTACCTTTGGAAATGTGTTTTACAAATGATGTTGTTCCTCTGGAAACTCCACTGACAAATGCTCCTGGGCCTCTGGTCAGCCCTTCATAGGGGAGCCTAAAGAAATCAGCTATGCCGTTCCCTATGCTTCTCACTAGACTAGCCGGGCTTCCGAGAATTTCCAACGATCCGACAACCCAGCCTGTGTGGAGAAACAAGACACATGTTACGGCTGCAAAAACTGCAGAAGCAGCAGTTGTGAAAAGGTTATTCCTTAATTCTCTTTTTCACACTAGAATTCATCGCATTATGAACTTCCTTTGAGCAAAACACGGGAAATAACTCATCCACTATGAATTCAGAAATGGCAATCTTTCATACTTCGTAAATCAAAGAAATCCTTTTGGCAAACTCACAAATAGCTTTAGAATGACTTCCTTCCAGGAGCTTCCCGTATTTCTGCTAAAAGTGTGCTAGAGAGGCAGATGCTAGAGCCTCACAGCTACGGAAGAACGGGGCTGGGAGTTCAGATCGCGGGGTCGGTTTTAGATGCTATAAGGCAGCGTTGTGATTTCACATCCTCATGTGATAGAATTGTGACAGGGAGTTTACACTGATACAATGTACTGCTTTACCGGAGTGTGGAGGTCAATTGCTTGATGGAGTGTTAGGAAAGGGGATGCAGATTTTTGACAAGTGCTTAAGAAGTTATTTTAAATCCACCCCAACCCTTCTAAGCTGATCATTTTCTTTCAGAGCGCAGTGAAAGCCAGACAAACGTCTTTTGCTCAGTGCAGTTGTGTAAACAGCAATGACATCTACATGCTGATTAGGTTACTCATAGGGGAGTATTCCTTATGCATATCCCAGGAGAAGTATCTGTGGATCTGGTTTCCTATACAAACGCAGGGTTGCCAGCAGCTTGCTGGATGGCCGAGCGTGCAGCAATCTGTTGCTGGAAAGCTGTTTGCAGGTCTTGTCTTTCTCAGGCTGGTTGGCAGCAGATTTATTAGGGAAATAGCGCTGCATAACTCTTTTTTCGTCAGCCCAGAGAGAGCAATTCAGAAATGGCAATAAACATTAAATGGGAACTGCCTGGTCTTTGAGCCCCAGTACCATGAATTTCAGCTGGCACCGTCAGAGTGACACAAGGCGTGACAGAGCCAGGAGACTGAAAGATGGACAGATTGGCCTCCTGCTCTCTCGCCGAGGGCCCTTCATCTGCGCTGCCCTCCTCACTCCCATCTCATCACTGCAAACTCCTGCTATCCAGATGCTTTTCTTGTTTTCTAGTAACCCCTCCCAGTCACTCCTGTGGAAAGCTCAATCATGAAACTGAACAAAAGAGAAAATGTTACTCATATGAAATGAATTAATCTCATACCATCATTGTAAGCTCCCGGAAAATCTATTATTCTTGTTGAATCTGTCCCACATTTCAGCCCTGACAGGTTGAGAACTCCAGTTCATGTAGTATAAAGAGTGGGAACCACAGTGGACATAAGGGAGAGGGTGGGATGGACTATGAAAACAAAAAACAAGTACTACTGGCAAAGTGACGAGCAGAGCAGCAATGAGTGCTGTGGCCCCACAGCACCTGCCCCAGAGACAAGCGTCCCCCTGGCAGTGCTTCCCCACCGGAGGCCAGGGAAGCCAGCGCTCCAGGCTGGGCCTGCGACTCCCTCACTGTAGTATTTTTAACAAATTATCCTTGCCACTGTGTGAAGTGATGAAAAGCTGGAGGGGCGGGGAGGCGTGTACAGATGGGAGAGATGTTCCTTCTGCTTTTTCTGATCAATAATGTTGCAACAATCCCTTACTAACAGCCTTTTTTTTTTTCCGCCTAATGTCCTTGGCATTCCTTGTCCCGAGGCAGTGATGGGATGTCATGAGGTGACGAAAAGGGGCTGCACAACACCACGGATTAATGCCTTGCTGCCCTGCAGGCACCGCCAGGCTGGGACACGAGAGACTCCAACGCCACTCACCTGTTTGGCCGGCCAGCCAGTGTGTTCAGGAATGAAAATGGATTAAAACCAGGAATGAAACCAGTTAAACACAAAGCTGAGGGGTTGCCTGGTATCCTGGGGATGGGCTGTTGCAGTCTGGCCCTGGCCTGAGGGCTGTCAGTTTTGGGAAGCTCTGGAAGGAGCATGCTCGCCCTTGGAGAGCACATGGGAGGAACGTGAAGCCTGCAGCGAGGGTGACCCTCCTTGGCCAGTGCTCAGAGCAAAACTAATGGCTCCTCACTGCCGGCATGGACCACCCAGCCCAAGGAGGAAGGCGTGGGAGTAAGTCGGGAATAGGAAAATGATAAAGCAGGAATAATCCCTCAATTCACAAGCTCAGTGCTGCATTTTACTTTGCAGAAATATAGTATCATGTCAGGTTACCATTTCCCAAAGTAGGCTTAGTAATTATATCCACTAATATGAAATAATTATGACTATATTAGCAGAGAGCCACTGCACTTTCTTTATAGGCAACTATAGGGTTAGATCTGGCAGTTACCAGTAATATTTTTAAATAGAATTTTATTAACTTTTAAATAGAAGCCAACTTAATTAGAAAAGTATGGGAGATTTGCATTGCAAGTTTTGCTAATTTGAGACAAGCAACGCTAATCAGCATATCTGGGCAGAGCTCTCTAGCCCCATTCATTGCCTACGAGACATGGATTCTGGCCGCTCTTTTGCACCATATGGGGCAGCCTGATACACTCTCTTTAGCAGGCTTTGGGGCAAATCCTGCCCCCTCTCCACAGGACAGCAATGGTCTCGCACATGGCTAAGGGCAAAATGAGACTATATCCCACTTGGAGCATAAGGCATAGCTGTATGGGAATGCTGTTTGTGCAGATGCTGCAATGATTTATGCGTGGGACAATGGTGGGCAGAAGGGGGGTCAAACAACGCCTCATTTTGCAGATTAATGTGGTTAAAATGCAGGAGAGTGAGGTCCTCTTCCATAAGAGACCAATCCAAGAAGTGTAACTCACCTGATGGTGAGGAAAGGACTCAGGGCTTGCAGACCATATAAAACTTTTTGCTTGATTTTCCCCTCCTTTTTAACTTCGTTGACACAGTCAGCCTTTTGACAAGTGTCACAAACTCTTCAAAATAAAGTACCTTCTTTGCCCAAGCAAACATTAAACAACGCAATTCACCATTTTAATCATGGTAACCCCTTTCAAAAAATCCATTTTAGTTTTAGTGCTTTGAGTGGGATTTAAGTAGTAACTAAATATATGCTTACGTATTTTCCTGACGAGAAGTACCACTGAAGGAAACCTTGTATTTCTTAATATTTAAACCTGCTTGATTTCAGCTACATCATGAGCCTAGAGCAAGGGGTGTCCTGTGCAAAGCTGCACACTGCAAGGGTAGCACAGGAGGAAAGACCAAGACCAGGCTCAGGAATCCCTCACTAGCATATGTGCCTCACCTGGGATGTTGTGGATGAAAAGCCAGTACAACCCCAATTTCCTGCTGCAGTCTATCACCACTTGTATCACCACTCCTAGCCAGTTGTGGGGAGAAACATTCACACTGTGGACCATATTTGGCCACAGTTTCACTCTTCATTAGCAAGAAACTAGATCTCCTCTTTTGTACTATGGGATTTGACTGTAAAACAAATCCAAACAAGTAGTAAAAAAGAAAAACCTGCAAATTTTGCAAGCAAAATAATGCAAGAAAAAAAAGAATTGTTGCAGAATGTCCTGGTGCACAATTGTGTACACAGATGCCGTAATCAGCTATGCAAATCAGGTCTGCACACACTGAAAGACCAGATCAGCATCTCTCTATTTATGATTACCTGAAATGCATGTGTACAATTTTGGAAACATGCACAGAAATCAGGTTGCAGATATGCTTGCAGCACAAATGGAAGCATCAGGATTTCAGAAAATCTGACCATTAGTACTGCAGGAAAAGAAATTCCATGTTTCAGCGTGGAGTATGTTACTTGCGTGTAATCATGGAGGAGTTTCCTTCTGTCTCAGGTACAAATTCCGTACCACACCAAGACACAGCAGAGACCAAATTTCATTATTTCTAAATTAATATTTATGGAAAACAGAATGTACTTGCTAACCTAATAGACTAATTGCTCACTATTGATCCTACAAGGAGAAAAAGTTAGTAACAGCAAACCTCATAGTTCTTGGATCAAAGGACAACAAACATCTGTGTGCCAGTTTAGCATGAAGGCTGTATGAAGAAAGACAGATTCCTAATCACAAACTTCAGCCAAAAGGAGTTTTAACAACAAAACAACATTCAGGGCTATAATTTACTTCTGAATGCAGAGCAACATGCTGAATAATTTGATTAAATGTAGTTTTGGGGAGTTTATGTGAGGAACGTGGGTTGATTCTGACTAGTGCTGTAATACAAAATGACAAAACCTAAGCCAGCTAGAATACATTTTTATGCTGTGTTCAGGGTTTCGTAAAGCCTTCAGGCAGCTGGCTAATGTTTAGCACAACTTTACAAATCTTCACTGGTGTCTGCTCAGCCATTTTATTTCTCTTCTGTCGTATGGCAGGACATGAAAGGTGTCTGAAAATATCATTATCAAACAGTGTTTGAGGGAAACAATAATTGTATGGCTACCATCTAGGTTATTCAGCTTGAAAGACAATCACAGAATCCCGGTACCTAATAAAAATGTTACATGCTATGGAATAGTACTGACCTGCTCTGAAAAGTGCTCCAGCAGCATAATGCATGGCCAAGGCATGGATAAGTTGCCTGGCAGTGGTGAAGATGGGTCCTCGCTCAAACACAGAGAAGGAGAGAGGGGTGTGATCTGAGGCTATATACAGTTTCAATGAAGCATGAATACTGACAAGGAGATTAACAGGCTGTATTGTTAATTTTCTTAACTTCACTGGCTTGACTAAAGCTCTTGCATGCTCTCTCACTTGTTCAGGCAGCATCAAGGTAGTATCTGAAGTATTCATGGATTGACAAGCGGTTTTGTTTTCTGGAAGATATGTATCAAACAAAGTCTTAATGTAGTAAACAAAGGTGTCTTCCACATACAGCCTAGCTGGTTTGAGTTCAAAGCTAAGGTCATTCACGTGAAACATGAAATTCTCTTCGTCAGAAAAAGCAATGCACAGTTTTATAAAGCAGTTTTCCTTATAGCTTTCCAAATCTTTGTTACAAACAATGAGGTTGTTCACTCTGGACCACTGCACGGTCTCATTTTTCTCTCCTTGGCACAGCAGGACTGCAAAATGGAAATTGGATTTGCTGTACAACTGATTGTCCAGTTGCAGGTCTTCACAATACACTTGGAGACTATGAAATTGTGGGAGGCCTTCCACGGCGTCCCGCTGGAACTCTTGTGACAGGGGTCTCAGGTAGCTGGTGGCTGGGGCCATGTGGAGGAAAACGTTGTCTGCTGTGAGACGCAGAAGTTCAGATGACACTTTATGGTTTGTAATATCATCAAAAGCAGAAAGACTTAACTGACTGATGAACATTTTCAGTGACAGGGTTTGCTCTTGACTTCTAAATAGGAGGGAAAAGAAGTTTTGTTAATTCATGTATTTGGAGTTCACCTGGCATCTTGCTTTCTCAAAAAGCTATCAGGAGAGACATTCTCTGTAATACATGGGAAATTCATTGTGCAAGTCCCATTAATGTTAATGGGATGTGGCAGCCTTAATCACCACAGTGGATATCACCCAGGGGGTCTTCTAAGATATTAAAGCAGACAACAAATACAATTTTCTGATAACTCATGTACAGCCTTAGCTGTTACAATACTTTCTGGGAGTCACCACAGCATTTTTATACCATTGCATCGAGGGCCTCCCCCCCCTCCAGTGTTAACTGCCCATTGCCACTTTTAACTAGCAAGGGGGCTATTACGTACTGCTGATGACCAGTTTCTCGGGGATTAATACTTATATTATAGTGCAAATAAAAACAGTACAACAAATTCCACTCTGATTGTAACAGCATTGCTGGAAGCCAGACATTCTGCATCCTAGAAATAGGTAGTGTTATAATTGCACTTGAATGGAGCTGAGGACCAGACTGTGGTGTGTGGGGAAGGCTTCTAAGGAAGAGTGTTATAATCAAGTACAGTTAATTACTGACTGTAAGACTATTTCTACAGCCCTCGCACATCAAGCTTCCTACTAATTTTAGTGGAAGCTTGTATGATTACAGATGGCAGGACCTAGCTGAATACATTTTAGACTGATGAACACACCAAAATTAATTATGATGGAAAATGTCTTTTCTTAATGAACAACTCAGGACTTCTTTTTGCATCAGACATCTAGGGTTTACCCTGAAGTGACACGACTTTTGATGTTAGATTGTCCTTTTTTAACTGTGATATACAAAGCATAACAGATGGTCTAAACATGCCACAGAGCATACAGCAGTATTAAACAAAACAAACAGTTAAGCCAAAGTTCGTAAGTCACATTTACACTTAGAAAGCTGACTGACCTCTCAGCACTGTTTGGCAATGCTTTTTATCATCTTTTATGTGCTTTATGTACCTGTTGAGGTTGATTTCGACAGGTCCTGCTCTTCCTTCTGGGGCCAAGGTTATGACTGTTGTTCCACACTGATGGGCAATGTCCACATAAACATAGCCAAAGCCAGTTAAGAACACAATCTAGTGGAGAAAGTTAGAAACATACAGAATGCTACCGAAATTACTATTTTTAACATCATAATTTGAATTAATCCTATTAATGCCTTCTGGTTGAGATCTTTTACTTGAATCATGATAATTCTCCGGAAAAACAGAAATAGATTTCAGTACTTCACAAAATAACAGCTCTGATACTTTAAGTATTTCAGTTGTACAGCAAGATGAATTTTGCACCTCATCCTTTAACTATTTAACTGAACACATTTTAATAAGAAACTTCTCCAGAAAGGAGAAGAATCCTTGTATGATTCTATGTGTAGATGTGGTGCTTAGGGACATGGTTTAGTGGTGGACTTGGCAGTGAGGTGGACTTGACAGTTAAGGGTTGGACTTGATGATCTTAAAGGTCTTTTCCAACCAAAACGATTCTATGATTCTATGAAATGATCAAGACGTGCTGGGGAGGAGGGAGGTTATATGAGAAAAGAATAAATAAGAAATTTTAATTTGTGATTTTGGATTAAGGAGAAAGGCATATTCCTGGATCTCTGCAAAATCCCGCATTCTCCTCCGGAAAACAAACCCTAAATTAACATTCTCTTGCTATGCCCTAGCTCAGAGCTGGTTAGACGAATGGCTGCTAGCATGATGCAAAACACATGAAGACTAAAAAATAAGCAACATTTTGGATTAATGAAGATTTGCTTAACAACTCATCACTGAACACCTTTTTTCAGCCATCTAAACTGGTTTGGTGAGAACACCTTCACAAGCAAGGTGCTACCACAAAGAAATGGCAAAAGTCTATTGGAAAGCGTAAAATGTCTAAAAAGTCAGGAAAATGGGAACTTGACAACAGGTTTGTGTCTCGCTTATAGATGTGCAAACTTTCATTCTGAACAAGTTGTCCTTAGGAGTACATATTCTACTTAAAGAAATGATGTATTGTTTTTGAAGCTTAATTCTGCAATATTTCTGTGCAAGTTTTATGTTTTTCAAGAATATGAAAGATTAAGGTCTTTTTAGGTTTGGAAAACTCACAGCAGTCCTTGTTAGAGCAAGCTGGCTTCTGTTTTCTTGTAGGGCTACTATCAATACAATTGTTTACTAGATTGTAATGACAGAAGCTGTAATTTAAAGGAATGCAAACTCAAGGAAAAACACAAAGATAATGGGCTAGCACAGGTAAAATAAACAGTTGTTTGTCTTGAAGAATCCTTACTGCTGTTAACAAGTCACCAGAAGGAAAAGCACTTGGAAGTTTAGTAGGATCAGCACTTAAACTGATTCTTGTTACATGATTTATAATAACCTTGTACAGATAATTAAATTTCGTTCATCAAATTATCTTATTCTTCTGAAAATTACATATAAGAGAATTTCTAATTTCGATATGTCAGTTTTAATCCTTTGCTTATCTGGAAGAGATTCACAATCCTGTATGATGGAATTGGAGAAAAAAGGACATTTACTGAATTTTCAATACACCCTCATTATTCTAAAAAACCCTCATTGATCTTAAAGGTTCATCATTTTAATTCCAATTTCAGATGATTCTGATGATAAATACATTAATTTTAGTAAATTGGGAAAATTTTCTTTCTAATGGAATAAGAAGCTCCTATCTGTGACTAGGTAGAAAGAGTACAAATTACTTAAGATCCTCTAAATCCCAGTTATTTCACAATCAGAACCGAGTTGTATGTGAAGCTATTAGCATATTCCTTATTTACTTTTATTTATCATTTTCTAAGAGAAAGACTGACTGAGAAATCCTGGGGAAATTCTCTACATGTAAACCCTAAAACTTCAATAACAGAAGGCTACACTTTTTTTCTGGAGAGTTCTTCAAGTAGACAACGATCCCCAAATGTTGTCTTAGCATCTAATTCCTTCTAGGAGCCAGATACTTATAAAGAACCCTGGTCTGGCATAACATTAATGACTGAAATTTGAAACCTTGCATTGCTTGACTGGCTTGCTGAATGAAACTGAACTACTTGCTATATAACATAACACTCAATAATCAAGAGCATTTTGTGATTGGTCCCCAGGGAAAACATCTGAAACTAGTATTTCTTTCAAAGAGCCAAGCAGTTTATGTTGATTCCATGTAAACTAATGACTTCAAAGATGGAAAAAATTCCCATCAAAAAGAATTACTCCAGTCAAGGAAGTTTTCATTTACCTCAAAACAGGAGAAAAATAACAGAAGGAAAGAAAAGGGGGGTTTTGTTTTGTTTTAGAAAGGCATGCGTAGCTTCTGTGAAGACACAGAGGGAGAATGACAGCGATGATTCCTACAAGATGTAAAGATGAAAACCCTGTGATAATTAAGTTATCAAATAGAAGGATTTTGCTGGATCCTGTGGGATTCTTTGCTTATATGGGCCAGAAATTTTCAGGACTGATTTTTCCAGGGAATAACAGGTTGATTAAAAAAGAAGTGAAAAAATTCAGCACTAGAAAGTCTGTATTTTTGATCTAGCTATTTTTAAAAACAGTCAGTGAAGAAGGTAATCTGTATTCTAAAACTTCCACAGGAAGGTGCTTAGGAAGGAGAGCTCCCAAGACTTAAACAAAAAACCCTAAAACCAACAGAAAGGATATGCTTATTGCAGAGGAACAAATTAATGTGCAGGTCAAGAAGACAATCATTTATGGTGTGAACTAGGAAATAGTTTATAACAATTTACTTGTGTTCCTTGATTGTTGATGTCCACAAAATCACTCCATTCATTTACTAATTCATCGGATGACATCACTTTCAGAAGAATGCTGGGCAACAAATCTCTTGTTTTGCAATCTGGATAGCTGGAGACTTGATGGTAAAGTTCATGATGAACCGAAGATTCAGCTGGAATCTTTCTACAATAAACTTCAAACTTTGGTGTATCTGAAATTTTATAAAATATACAAGATTAGCGCTTTCTAAAAGCCATATTAAATCAAAACTCACCTATGCTTACACAAATGAGGAAGTTTCTGGCTGAAATATTACTAATAAATAAAAACATTACTTTTCTATTAGTTGGAATTTTATGTGTTTCAGTTTTTTTCCTTTTCTTTTTTATGTCATTAAGATTTACATAAATAATGTTCCAGTGATCATTACATTAATACACCGTAACTGGAATTTTGGCAATATGTGTTGTGTTACATTTGCAAATCTGAGGAGATTTAAATGTTCCACGGGATTGAACTGATGTCGACAAAACTCCACTGCCTACTACTTTCCTACAGATGAGTCACCTTGACAGCTGGAACCAGGAAGACCCAAAAGCCTGGAGCCATGAAAGTTCATACTTCTGACCTCACGATGAGCTCCACTAGCTTCCAGGCTTCAGTATCTTCCAGAGTCTCTCACTTTGAAATAAGACTTTTATGAGGACATCAAGTTCTTGTTGTAACCAAACCACATACTGAACTCAACTTTGTATTGGAGATACAGTAAAATAATTTCTACTACAACAGTGCACTGCTTCTAATTACTGCATACTACCTACCTTTGAAGTTCTCTTTTACAAGCAATGGAACGGAGCACCTATTGTGGATAATTATACGAGGACTAGGATCTTCTGTAAGTGTTAGGTACGTGACACCAAGATGCTCTTGATAAGTCAGTGCTATAGCTCTAAAACAGAAGCAGATACATTTGATTATGCATGTTTTGGATGAAATCTTTATGTATTGTTACTCTGGACAATTAAAAACATTCAAAACTAGCATCTGTAAGATTCTTTACGATCAAGTTTCAATTTCACAGATATTTATATACATTTAGGCAAGTACATATCTCCACTGAGAATTATATTTAAACAGACAAACACGTGGAAATAGCACGAAAAACAACATTAGAAAACAAATCACTTCATAGAGACTACTCATGAATTAAATTGAGCACGTGTGTTTGCAAGATGAGAACCCCAGCCAGCAGAGATTTATATTAAATTAAAAACATGAGATTGTAGGCCCAAATTTTTAACATAAATCTTTAAAATTTTCCAGAAGAATGTGCATGCATACTTCTCTGATACACATGAAAGATATTTTTAACAAATACATAAATTTGTAACTGACTGCTCCCCTGGAATGATCTAAAGGCTATCGCCCTTTCAAATGTTAGTTATGGATCATCACTACATAAATTTCCAAAACAAAAATAAACTAATTTAGTTCTACTCATTAGCTACATAAAATATCTTCACACGTAAACACAAATTCTTTTTTTTTCTTGTGCAAATTTATTGGCTATTTCTAAAAAACTTCACCTCATGGTGATTTTAAAAATCCAAACAGTCTGCAAATTTGATTAGGAACATGGATCCTCCATGCCTGTCTCAGAATTATAAGGAATCCTTTCTTTGTTCTTCGCATTTTAAAATTTTTTAAATTTGAAGTCTGTGTGAGAATCTTTAGTATCCACATGATACCTCTTAGACTCTGCAGAGGAACTGTATGAGGGTTTGAATGATATCGAGCACTTCAGGCACGAGAAAGAACATATGGCTGGTAATATATAGTGATGTAGCTTCTCTAATTTCAACAGATTCTTTTTTTGTTTAGACCAACATAAGCATGAATATACTCAGATGTCAGGTCTGAGAATTAAAGCTGGGCATCTGACAAGACATTGGACTATTATTTTTACCTAGCTGGATGCATTTGTTTGTAAGTAAGTGGAATGCACATTTGGATATTTCAAGCTTTAAAACTTGGAAATCTTCCCTTGTTGTAGTCTCAAAATAGCTTCATCCCTTTTTTGCTTTTCCTGTTTATCCTCATTATTATTACTAAAATATATTTTTATGTTTTGTAAACAAACCCTAAATTTTTGTATTGTATTATTTCGCACTATCCTTGAACTCTTAAATTGTTACTCACAAATTAAAAAAGGCCATAATCTCGAATATAAGTTTTCATGCTCTTATTTTGTATGCATGTAAAAAAATAGCAGCCCGTACGTTATAAAAATTGTACAGCTTGTACACGGTCATAACATTAAACCATTTACAATAAAAGCATCAAAACCATGAAAAGATAACAATTTTTAAATTAAAGTAAGACTTGCCTTTACATATGGGGGGCATGTGTTACTCTGACTTTTGCATTAATCTCTCATGGTTTGTTACTAGCTGAGGCTTTATAGCAACAAGCAAAGTCCATTATTCATGGCTGTTCAGTGTACAGTACCTGGTACAAAATCCATGTTCACTACGAAGCCCTGTGGGCACCGCCACGCTCTGTCTAGGAACCTCCTGTCTAATGACAGCTGGTAGGCTCCACACCTCACAACTCCCCGTGCAGCCGCCTGGACTGAAACTCAGCAGCATGCGTTTTTCAGTAAGAGATGCCCCTGAAGATAAGGGACTGGGGTCCAACATCAGGTCCCAGCAGGGCACAGCGCTCAGCGTCTCGCTGGGTGGTGCCCCGGCTGGATTGATGCTGAACACCGTACTGTCTGATGAGTGGAAGTCCTGCAAAGAAAAAAGATGGTGGCAGCACGACACGGTGGCTCCTAACAGGAAGTTTATTCATGTTGATCTTGCACAGAACAGCCTCAAGTAGCCAACTGACCACAGCTAAAGGTTGCACTAAGTCCATTGCATTAAAAGCTATTTGGCCAAATTCTGTCTTCAGGTATACTTACGCAGTTAACCAAGCACAGTTATCTACAGTCCACTCTCAGCTGCACCACACAACTCTACCAAAAGCAACAGTTACATCACTGTAACATAACTGTGAGAAGAAAATCCCTTTATAGATATAAAACTAAGAATGGATTTTAGCCTCAACATTCTTCCAATTCCCCATCCCATAAGACTGCCACAAAATGTGCGATGCATACATGCAGACACCGATGTGAAGAAAACTAATGCAGAAAGAAAACAATACAGAAATAGGGAACATAAAAAATTTGTTTATCTGCCAACACCTCTAGCAAGTTTGACCCTGAGAATTCTTTCCACATATTTTACTATAAATGTAATTTTCAATAAATATGTATAAATGGCTGATTAAAATATATTGACCATGCATACATTTTGGTTCCTGTAAGTTAGTCCTTAAATACACTGTGCAATTATTAGAAAACTGATATTCATGATTTGATGCAGTTCACTGAAATACATACACTTTGGGCACGTCTCTAGTTCTGCAGCTTTGTTCAGTTAACTGGAATCTTCCCAAAAGGATAACAAAAAGTTTTCAGCCTGCCAGGCCAATATACCTCTTTTACACACGAACTCAGTAAAAATTCTGAGAACAATTTCAACAGCTACTACGGATTGCGCTGCCTGTTTTACAGAAATGGCCATTAGTGCCTGAACAGATGGAGAACAGGCAGAACTAATTCTACAATGTGCAAGAATCTCCTGCTTTGCACAGATTTCTGATCACAGTTAATTACTGGAGTTGAATTTACCCCGGATTCTGTATTTTAAATTAAAATGATTTAAAATACTTTATGATGTCTGAAGATTTCTGTTCAAGCTCTGCTATATACAGTTCGGACCATACAAATCTAAATGCTCATGTACTGCAGACGACAAACAAGAACAGTATCCAGAGTGCTTTACCTCTTCTCCTGAGTGGGCTTTGGAAATAGAAAGCTGTGGCCTATAATAGATTTGATATGATGTATCATTGATTATCGTTGTCTTATCTTCTATCTGTAGAATTTGTATGCCTTGTCGAACCATCGAAGAAATGCAGAATTGACACAACTGTAAGATATTGTATTATCTTGATGAGTTGGGCAGAATGTTTTTGGCGATCTAATTCTTTAAATTATACTTCATACATCGTTTATACCCTCGTTATGTTTTACATGTATTAACATAATTAGGAAGGAGCTTTCACACTGCATGCATTTGATTGTTTTCATCTGCTATATGACTTTGTTTTTAAATTATAAAGTTATAAATGATAATAATTTTCTTCTAACCTTTTGATGTCCTGGAAAAGCACCAAGTTTTATTTCAGCTTCAATAAAACCTTCTTCATCCAATGTTACTACTTCCCCATTATCGGCATCCTTCCATTTCGGGGAGGTCACATTATGAACCAGCTTAATTGCCACTGATTTGTGCACAGTGTTAGTGTTTGCCCAGTATATTCCAACCTGAAAAGCTTCCTGTAAGTGAAAAATGACCGATTATCACCTCTCGACAATTCGATATGCTTCTACTAGAGTTAAACCTAGTTTCCAGTATGAAGCCAATCTTATTTCCTCCCTTTCTCCCTCTGATTCTTTCTATGTGGTACAAGGATAGATGAAACCACAATGTGGATATGGGACGAATCCTCATGGTGGAATCAAGACCATACTCTACACTGATACGTGTTAATAGGCAGACTTTTTGTTTATTAACAGACATACATGGGGGGAAAAAGATAGCAAAACAAACAGGAAGTATCAGATTATCCAATTGGAATTGACAAGCTGCTGTGTGAAATTATTTTAATCCTTTAAAAAAAAAAGAACATTGGGCTTCTAATAAAAAAGCGTGTGCATGGCCAAGCTAAGCTCTGTGAAATGATCCGTTATACAAAACTCTGAATTCAGGAAGGTAGGCATCCTAAAGAATCTTCCTCGTTTGTAATTCACCCTATCTCATTATCAAACCTTTCTTGGCACCACATGAGCTATGAAACAAGTTGACCTAAAACACTCAAACCAAACATTCCTTCCAGGCTGTCAGCTTTGCTACTGTGGTCAACACACTTCCCAGGTGACAGGTCGGTACAGCAGGGGCCAAAGTCTATTTGGCCTTTATAGCAATGTACTTCGGCTGCTACATTATGCCCATGATGCGGATTCATTGGCTGAATTGGGAGGAAGGAGAGAAGGCTGCTGAATCAGAGGGCATGCAGGTCTTGTTCCTACAGTGTCTTACAGACAATTTTTAACTATGCATCTTTAAGACACGTTGTTCTTCAAACATTGCTATCAAGTATGTCATGCTACCCACTCTCGGTGGCTCAGTCAACGTGGCAAATTTCTGTTGTTATTTCTACTCCTTGTCATATGACTAACAGACAGAGTGACTGGAAAGTGGGAATCATCTGGATTAATAACCATTCTTCAGAATCAATGTTTAGCAGAACTGTGCCTGTTAACATGAATGGCAAAATTACCTCAAAGTTGGGAGGTATAATCACTTTCCCAGTAGGTACTTGAAGAACGATCTTCTCTCCTTCAAACAGCCAGAGGTCCCACTTGGACTGATTGATAAGCAAAGCCCAGGGCAGGAGTTCTATCAGCAGAGTTTTAACACATGGCTTCCACACTGACAGCTTTACCCGCATTGGGCTATCCCATTGGGAGAGTTGTTTGTTGCTGTTCAAAAACAAATAAACAAAAAGATAAAGTCAAATGAATAATGAATTCAAGATTACAAATGATAAGCCAGCATTTTCAGAAATTTGAAATAGAAAAACAATGTCCTCTTACCTTATCATTCTGGAAAATACTAAGATGCTGTCAGACAGATCTAGCTACATGGAGGCTAGAAAGACATATTTTTCACTATCTAGGCTCAACCTAAATTGGGTCAATTAAAGAAATGCCTTAACAGAATTACCACTATATTCAGAACTAAACCTGTGACTTTTGTAGTCATAAAATCACATTTCCTTTTTTTTTCAGCAACTCCTCCCACAGCACCTCCCTGTTTCTGGACTGAAACAAACAGCTACTGAATAAACAACAGACTCTAGAGCTGCAGTAAAGAAAGTGCATTTACAAAAAAAAAGAGTTCCATTTTTATAATCTTTGCTGATGCAATCTTCTCAGTGTAATCAAGGGCAGCCCCCAGGCTGACCTCATTTTTTTCCCACCTGCAACAAATTCTGCAGCTTACATACAGGAATCATGTAATTACTGAAAGCATATTCAATGTTGATCACATATAGTCTTCTTGAATGTTATTTCAGTTTATTTGAAAAGGCAATGCAACAGCCATGAAGAAGGTTTAGCAAAGAATTACCTGTCTGAATCCTTCCTATTATATGGCCATGCAGCCTGGGAAGGATTAGCAGTGCCATAGAACTCGGACAGTATTTGGTTGACATTGCCTTCTGGATAGGATTTAGTTGCTATCTGTTTAATTAGCGTGGTTGAGATCGGAACTGCACAATCTGATGGATCATCTTCCTCCCTGTCATTGAAAACAGATTCAGTCACTTACACAACAAGATCAAGCACTAGTAGTACTAACATTTTCTTTAATGAAGCTTTCCAAGTGTACTCTGCAGTAGGAACGCTCTCAAGGTAATCACGGATGAACCAAGTTATGATGTCTAACAAGTTCCTGAGCATTAACTGACATGCATGAATTTGTTATGACACTGTAATGACCTTTGTGTCTGAGACCCTAGAAACTCTTCAGTATTCTCAAAAAACATTTCAAGATCATTTAGGAATTTATTTTTCAAAACACAAAAACGCGGACTGCTTAAGCAAACGATATGCTTAGGAGAGTTATACCAAATTTAGTATTTCCTATCATATCATTTCAGGCCACATATGCTTGTTCTGTTGTACCTCCTCTGTGTATGCCACACTCTTGGAAAAAATGCACCAGAAGTTAAAGTGTGAATTATTCCTTCTTTTCCATACAAATGACCCATTTTCAAGGAAAGCGAGTATTTTACCTGGCTTGAAATGTCAGGTGGTGTGTAAGATCAGGTTCTACATTTTGCAGTGCTTTCTCCTGTCCTTTCCCTGGAATCACTTGTGTTTCATTCAGTCCCAGACTTCTTTTCTCTAAATGTATGATAATTGGGTCCGGAAGATGGCTCCTTACAATGAAAAGAGGGCTGAAAACAATCTACAAAAAGAAAAGAATATACCAATTTAAGGCTAATTTTCTTCCAGTATTACAACTGTTGAAAGAAGCTGTTAATAAATCTTTAAAGTAGGTCATTCTGCCCTTAATTTATTATATGATTTGTAAGGCATAAACATTTAGATTTCAGAGACATTAAATGTACTTACAAATCGTTGCTGCACATGAGAGTTGGGCTCTAAAGTCAAAATTGTGCACCACACATATGTAATTGAACTTTTTGAAGATGGTACCTGTATGCAAAGAGATCAGCAGCATTACACTAAAATTATTTCAGGATGATAATGTTCAACACTTCATCACATCAAATAGAGGTCTAAACGCAAAGTCCCCAGTTCTCTCAGACATTTTTTAGGTTATATTCCATATACCTATTTCTAGTCATACCTGAATGACAGTGCTGTGTTCTGTATGTTTAGAACTTAGACATACGTCTTGTGACCAGTCTTCATCTCCTGTAGCTTTCACGCTCAGCTTGGTGAGCTCATTGTTTTCTAGGACATATGAAGGCAACTTCTGCTTGGCTGCAAGGCAGTTGATGTGTTCTTTAACAACGGCCTGTCCATCCTGACTAATGTAATGCTGAACCACTTTCAGTTCAATATTTTCAGAAAGGTAACTACAGACTGTCTGTCTTCCACGGACTAGGATCTAAAACACACAAAAATATGCAGCTCATGTATAAACAATTGTGAAAAAGAAAGATCAAAACTGAATTATAGAGTGAAAACCTGTACAAGAATAATCTCCCTATTTTAGGTTTTCCCAAGCACTGCTGAAGGCAGTGAATGGTAAAACATTATTTTTATTGGCCAAATGTATGTGCAATTTCATAGAAACCTAGGCATTAAAATGCATGAAATATTGCTAAGGCAGTATCCGGGCTTGAAAGAAATATGTGACATATCCACTTTCGTTCCCACTGAACTCAGCAGTACTGCCCACGGCTGACATAGCTCTGGTTTGGATTTTAAGAGTACTGTGATGGTCTCTGAATGTTGAGCCCTTTCTGAGCTGACACAGTGACGTACTTCAGAAGAAAGGTTTCTACTGACACCTCACATTCCCATCACAATCCAGCAATCTAGACCTTGAAGTATGTTTGCCGTTTTAAAGCTTATAATTCCATTAAATGGCTGTACCATATTTCTGCATTTAAGTGCACCCACCTGGAAAACGACCAAATTAGACTCAGAGTTGTTGCTGTCCATCAAACATGAATTGTTTATCATAGAACACATATCTGACTTTTTCTAAGCTATACCAAGAAACAACGTTCCTTGCTTTTCATTAATGAGGGTGCACACCATAGTTACAACCTACCAAGCAAAACCTCTCAGCAGGGCTTTCAGTGACGCCAGGCACTGTTCTTGTCTGATCAGCTGTATTTCTGTTGTGCAACATAAGGCGCGCTGCCATATCCATGAGCTGAACATGTTATGTCCACCACATGCTCGGGTTTCTGCCAACGCAGGCAGAATGACTGCAGTGTTATTACAGATCTCTTTACAAAGACAGTATGTGAAAAGTTACTGCACAGCAGCCCAGTTTCAAATGTTAATTTGGTCATTACTTCTTTCTCTTTTAACAATACAAAGGCCTGAATTACAACCCAGAATAAGATATGAACAGTTTCTTAAAAAATATATATAAATTCTGCTTCTCAAGAGCTTAAAATATGCAAGAGATTGTGTAACAGCACTGTCAGAACTTAGAAACCATGCAAAGGGATGTTTACTGGAACATGCAAAATATGTGGTGGTAATTGAGCTTTTAAATGCTAAGCTCCATACCAAAGAGAAGAAAAGAGTTGTAAAAACTCCCAAAAATGCCCCCAGAAGACCGTTATACTTGTTTTTTTTCAGATTCCAGTAGGAGAGAATAAATAATAAGGTGACTAATTTGTGAATAGATTTAAATTACTCATGTTTTTTTTTCCAAACTGGATCAAATACTTACTTGCTTTTGCACTCCACTGAGCTGCTGTACCTTGATAATAAATGATGCTGTCCGGCCCTTGTACTGAATGGTACGAATAAAGGTTCCTGTATTGTCCACACTGAATGGTTCAGACCACCGCCAGTTTCCCCAGCCTTCAATACAGACGTGTAACAGCTGGAAAGAAAGCAATTACTACTTCAATACGTAACTGGGGAAAAAAAAGCTTTGCAGTAGGATAGAAATTCCCATGACAGAGAAATATTCTTGGGCTTAAAACTCAGCAATGTTAAGCACACCAGTTCTCTGAATGATCCGCTCATTCTGTGATTCTGTGATTTCAGATACAAACAGCAGAATCAACAATACCATAAGATGGCTCTGCATCATGCATTTCTATAAATGACCTGCTTTAACAGTGTATTTAGGATGGTAAAAATCCAGCACACAACTTTTCAGAAAAAAAGGGTATGCAGACTAGAGAGCACAAAACAGGAAATAAAGAGATTTTTCTTTACTGCCCTTGAAATTGTTCTAGAAATCCACCCCCTTTATTACCAGCAAGGTGATATGAAACGCAGGTCCAGGCCAGATTTTTGGCCTTCAAAATAAGACAGAAAATTATAACTACCCTTCCCTTCAAAATAAAGAAGGACGCAAATCTATTCGTATGTATACATGTATAGCTCATATATATACGTGTATTAAATGCAGAACTCAGCATATTGTTGAGAGATGGGAAACATTTCATTTCTTACACAAACGTGGTGGCAACTTCAAGCTTGACTGCATGAGAAGAAATTTAACTGCATAATTATACTCCCTGTGTGATTTATTCCGGAAAAGGAGTGGCTTTTTTCCAATTTAACTTAAATCACTTCCAGAGCAATATAGTCTTTCATCATCTGAAGAGCCTTTCATCCATTAACCCACCATACGCACTTACCTCTATCCCATGGAGATTCTTTAAGCCAGAGTAGTGAAAATTGGTACTGTTCCATGTAGGTCAATGAAGTTACATAAATGTACGCCAGCTGAAGATCTGGCTATTTAGCTCTGTATAGATCTTTTGTGGCTATGCAAACTGAAGAATGTGAAGGGATCAAAGCAGTAAGCATTCTGGGTAAAATTTTTCTTTGCAGAGGGCCAGCACGGAGCCTAAGCATCACTTAAGTCCTTTAAAACAGTTATATAAAGACCTTGTGGGAATTCTCTCTTGAGGGTTGAATTTCACTCTGATTTTGGACATCTGTCATTAATTAATTTAAGTAATTGAGAACAGGATCAGGCCCAAAGTTTGAATATTTACACGAGCAAAAATTGAAACTTGTAAATATTATGTTCTCCCATGATTTGTTTCCAGAAAGAGATAGCACTGGCCATAGATCTGGCCAGTTGGACTTAGTGAATGGCTGGATGTTGGGTTTTCTTCATTGTTTTAAGAAACAACCACAGAAACAACTTTCAAAGATATTACAACTCAGTAGCCTGTTTGCAATTTGTGGTATCCTCAGCACAAGTTACACACAGAACAATAACATCCATTCAAGTGGGTGGCTTTTGAATTTGCAAGAGTGATGACTGTTGCATTCAGATTCAAATTAGCTTTATGCTGGAAGCGCAAAGACTAATATGTGCCAGCGTGAACATGGGCATGCATCTGGATGTGCACATGCGTGGGCACAGCTTTATATTCAAGAATACGTTGAGGGAAGCTGTGCGCTAGGACACTCTAACTCATAAACAAACATGCGCTTTGATTCTTAAATATTAGTTACAGAAAGGAAAAACAAAACAGAACAAAAAAATCCAACTGCAGCGGCTGGAATCAGTTCAGTTTCTTACAGAGGCAGCTGGGAATAAATCTCATCACATATGAAAACTAAGAGAAACAAGAAAACTGTTTACTTTGGAGAGACTGGTAGCTGGAAATGACAGCCAAATAATGAGAAAAGGTACTAAGTGGTCAGTCTCAGCTAGAAGGCACACAAAATACGGAGTGCTCCAAAGATAGATGTCATATAAATGCCATAATTGATGATTAGTAATTGTATGTAGCTCCAACTTCAGGATGTCTCCCACCCTGTATAAACAGCTTTGCTCATGAGTTGAATGTTCCCAAGGAACATGCTGTCAGCTTTCCCTGAGCAGTCATTAGCTCCCCAAATGCTGCCTTACTAATTTTCTTTGTAGCACAACGACTAGTCTGCATTTAACTTCATGGTTCAGAAAGAAAAATAAAAAAGAGCTATTATCATATATTGACAATTTCTTGATTTATAAACATACTATTTGTATACTGGTAAATGCTACATACAAACCGAACAGCCTTCAGAAGTTATTTTAAAGATATCTAATATATTTGCATTAATGACATAACAATGTACGAATTGGGTACTGCATAAGTATACTTTTGGGCCAAGCAACTGCATTCCATGAAAATGCAAAGGGATCTCTGGGTGAATCAGTTATTTAAATGTGAGACTTCTGGAAAACGTGGCCAGAAGTAATTAGGAAATGACACCAAGTGATATAGAGATATATGGCAGGAAATAAAAATTGAAGTAATTTTAGCAAATTAAGTAATCAGGTGTTAACATTATTTTAGCAGAAGACATCATAATAGATGGTGTTAGATACTCAACAAAGCAGAGCTCTAATGTTATAAAACTGACCTAATACTACAGATTCATGGTAATTGCCATGTAACTGCTTTTCATTTATCAAGCTTTAAGTAAATTATAAGTATTTATCAGACACTCTGATTAAAGAAAGTTCAACAAATACAGCTAAGTATAGTACGTATATTAGGAGAAAAAAGAAATCATTGCAAAAAGGTACAAAAAATATTCAATGGACTTCAAAAGCATTCTAACAAATCTAATCTAGTGATAAGTGACAATTTATAGCTTAGAGAGAGAATTTAAAACAGACTATGTACTGTGTATGTGAAGATAGGCACTCATTTGTGTAACCATTTGATTTCTGTATTTTCTGTTAGGGAAACATATCAACAGATAACACAGAGTTTTTTGTTTTGACTAGACTTTGCTGGGGTTTGGATTTGTAATTCTGAGCCATTATGGATTTCTGTTTTGAAAGGGCAAGAAATTGCCTTTAGGGAGGCAGACTAAGATGAAGCTGCTCCTATTGGAGTGAATGGCTAGAAAAGCTGTATTCTTTATTACATCTCTTCACAGAATGTTTCTATGCACTCCTCAAAATTTACTTAGGTTTTCAGCTAGATGTATGAGTGAAGGATACGACCTGAGTAAATAAAGCTAAGTGTCATATGACAAGGCATGAAGACTAAAATGGGGGATTAAAAATGAAACTAAGAATGGAGCCTGTCCAGAAAAGGCAGCATTTTCCAGCTGTATAAGTAATGTAAAGCTTATGCCCCCAAAATGCTTAGTGATAGAAATTTGATTTCTACTTTGCTTGTAGATCCACCAAAGTTAACTTGGTTTCACTGTAGTTGGATTATAACGGTCTTCTAAGCAAAACTAGAAAATGCTTTTTGGGAAGACTAAGGGTTATTGCTCTCAACTCTGAGAGACTGGGAGGAATCAAGTGAGGACCTGGTTAATGGTGTGGAAGCAGTTGGTTATTTTAAAAGATATGAGACAGTAAAATAAAAGCTGTAATGATGTAGCAGCACAGAGGAAATGGAGACCTGGTGACTGGACCTGAATTCTAAGACTTGAAGATAAAGCAATTTTTAATTTAAAAATTAAAGGAGAAGGATGATCGGTATTTTTTCGTTGTGTTTTCAGGATACAAGGTGGCTCTTGACCAGAATTAGGACTTACAACAATAAAACCAATTAGTATTTGGGAAAACAGTGAATGAAATATTCATTCTACACATTGTCAGCTGCAGCAGCCACCAAAACAGTTTGAATTTCAGTTTGGCTTCATTTTCTTACGGGACCTAGGAGATCTCATCAGTTCTATGCCATTGGCCCTTGTAAGACAGAAGGCCGGTATGGAGCAGGAGAGAAAGAAATTTCCATCACCCCATGTTGGCTAGTAGAAAAAAGGTCACACTCGGCAGATAAACTCTGACCCTTGGTTGCTCCATACAACCTGCAAAGCAGGCCTGAACCTCGCAGGTACAAACTAGCTCTACACACTGTGGAAGAGTCCTTTGGTTAAGCATACATAACCAAATTATGAGGCTTCATGTGATTAATGAGTAATATCAATCCTTATCTGCCCTAGATATTATCTAGAGAGTCAATTACATATAATATAGTATAACCATTGATTTCGAATGCAGGACCTCAAAGGAAAGCAACAATACATTTCTCACTGCTTGAACAGTGTAAAATAACTTAAAGCTTTTTTTTTTTCCCCCCAATGTTGTTCTGTAAATGACCTGGGGAGGATTACGTAAAGTACATAAGGTCGTGCAGAGAATCTGTAACATCCTTAAACAATAAAACAGGAAAATATCCCAATAATAACTGATGTGTAAGTCATAGTTTCTAAGTTTGAACCCACAGAGTACTGTATATCATCTTACACTTTATATAACCCAATACCTGAAAGAATGGCAACTTGGAAATAAATAACAATGAATTATGATTCTGCTGGAGATGCAACATAAACTAAAATTTGGCTTCAGTCTTTTTTTTTGTAGGAGAACAAGGAGGAGGTTCTTAAAGCTATTTCCAAATCTACAACTGTCTTTAAAAATTGCTTATAAAATTCTAGGAGAAGCTGTGCTTTGCAGGCATGCTATTTAAAATAAGAGAAGAAAAACTTTAAATGGGTTCCAGTGAAGATATCATTAATATACCAACTACTACTGATATCTATTCAAGAACTTATAAGTTCAGAAGAATAGAAAAGAAAACGACAGAGATCTTTTCCCTCAAATTCTATATAAGTAGCAATAAAGTGACACAGAGCTGTTTCAGGCATATTTACCTACTTTGATAAGAAATAAATCTATTTTGTTTATAACCAGTAACTTGGCCACATTCTCATTGAAGTCATTGCCCAAATCAACACAGGAACTGATTTTTACCCAGTACACCTGCTGCTTCAAGTTAAGGACAGCAAAAAAGTGAAAATAGGCTGTTACCATAACCCTGGGAGAAGACTCTGGAGAAAGGTTTGGGAGCTGCTACTTTGAACGCCAGCTTCTCCTCTGCAACATTATGTTTTGCATAGAAAGCAAAATAATTAATTTAGATCCATTATTCTTTGCTTCTTCAGAGGACTCTGCTGAAGTTTGAGCATGAGGGAAATAGTAGTAACTAGCGTGTTACAGAATATTTTTGCTGTTTATTCACAAGCAAACCATCTCTGCAGAATACATTCAGGTGACTCACATGAATACCTGGTTTTTACATTTGCTGTGACCCCTAGTGGGACCCTCTGACTGCCTACTGTCTTGCAAGGCAGAATTCCTTAACTCTGAGTAAATTATTAGGAAGATCTGATCTCTTCTAACTTTAGGATTTCACTCTATGTATCATATGCTCCAGTCCTCCTAAAAAACACAGCTGTCTTGGAGACAAACATGACTTTTGACATAACTGGGGTCCATCCCATGAAGCAACTTGAAGATCAAGATAAGAAGCGCAGACTGGATCCAATAATAACGTAGGAGCCAGTGTTGTCTGTAAAGCACAGGAGTGATGTAGCTTCTCTTCCCTTTTAATGATATCTAACAGACGTCTAACTTTCATTAAAATCTGCAAAAGGAACTCATGAGGTCTGGCAGCTTTTGCTAGAATTGCTTAAAGCCTCAAATATCATCAGTTTTGGATTCACCCCAACTCTGAACGGGACTATATAGTCGGGGGTGTCTTATCCCTAAGGAAGGTCAAAACCTCATGAAATCTGAGGAAAACATGGGGGATGGAGCAGAGCAGAAGAGCGAGCATCAGACCTCAGACTTATTACTGAAATATTAGCCAAACTAGCGAGACTTGCAGGAATCAGAGTGAAAGTTAAAAGGGAAAGGTTAGGTTCCCTGAAATGTAGCAGATCCGGGCTGGGAAAAAATGAAGGAAGGAAGGAGCTTTAAGTTAAGCCAAACAGTTGGAGGGACACCATCAATAGCTGATAACTCCAAATCCTTGGTGTGCTATAGCTGTTTTTGTAACATGAAAAAGTTGAACAATTTTTAATGTTAGTCTATAGTAGCTTCATTAATATTAAAATTAATTCTAAATGTAAATAAAGCATTATATAACTATGTACTACTACAAAAATAACTTATTTTAGGTATACATGTTTGTCTTAAATAATTCAAGTGCTGCATCTCTCACTATGCTTAATTAGCAAAAGAAAAATGGAGAATTTTATTGATGTGAATGTGAAAGAAATACAATCCTTTTAAAACTATTTATTTTCATTTAACTGAACTGCCTTGCCATACTAAAAAAACATTTTTCAGAGGTTAAATAAAGTATTTCATGGCAACCGCTGCTTCTTAGTGCCTGTGTAACAAGAAACATGAGACAGACGAAGTTGTGCAAGTTGGTTTTCTTTCCCAGTAAGAGAATGTGGTATCTAAGACCTTGTCCTAACTCATTTTATCCCCAGGAGTAAGTCAAGTAAGTCAAGTATGAACTAATGCCTGGAGGGAAGTCCCTGACTCCAGAAGTATGGATTATTTCACATTTATCTTACAATCTGCTCTCAGAGTTCTTAAAATTCACTAACTTGGCAAGTTGGGAATTATCATGAGAAATGAAATAATCTCATAACTATGAAGTCATCTAGCATTCCACGAATATGACACTTGGAGGGTTTGTCCATGCTTGGGCATTATTCTGACCTTTGGATAATAAGCTGCTAGATAGTTTTGCATGGAAACAATTAGAAAAGTGCCATAGCATAACAGGGACAACCTGATGCCTTAATTGAGTCGTCATTTTCATTTCAAGGATTTATATTAACGATTGAAAAAATTTACATGACAACATTTGTAATACTGTTTAAACAAACTTATTTCATATGATCTGAACTGTCAAAGGATTGTGCTGTTTAGACTCTTTAGATGAAGTGCCTTTCTGAAGCATGCTAAACTTACAGTGATTTGTATTTAACATCAATCAAACGAACAAGGCTTATAGATGGATGCCAAGATTCTCTGACCTTTGTAAAGAAAATTTGCTTCTATCTCAATAGTGTGTGGAAAGCCTGTGCTTCCATATATTTTCAGTGAAATTACCTCAGTGCTATTTTTTAGTCTCTTAAATTTTCCAGCAAGAGATGGCTGTTGAAAAATGCTAAAAGAGCAGAAATCTTCTTGAAATTATTCCAAGGGCTGGGACAAGGGAGGTATAGCCCCCCTACTAGAAAAGCCCACTGGCCAGCAATGTGGCTGAGTCAGGAGGAGTGAGCTGTTAGCTTCGTCATCTCCTGGGACGTGGGAATCCAACATGACACTCCTGACTGTTTATCAGCCCAATTCTTCAGTGAATCTGAATCTGATCAGAGCAAAACAGAATGGGGAAACCCTTTGACATCACCAGCTTTCAGCTGAAGAATGAATATCTGAAAAATGAATCTGAAGTTCCTACTGTCATGTCACCCACTCCCTAATGTGTGATTTGGTTTTCTGCTGGACTTTCCCACTTTTCATCCTGCACTTTTATTTTTCATTTAATAAGAAACTTACGTAGCAGCTGTGAGAATGGAATATTTTGCACTGCTCAAGTCTGTGACTGAAAGGACAAGATAAAGATCAATGTTTTCATATTTAAACTCTCCAGGTGCTGGATGGCTAATGGCATATGTTGTCTGGTGGTCTTTAGCAGCTTGGCTGCAACTGACAGAAGCCGCAATTTTAACTCTTCTACTTTTCACTTTGCTTGAGTCAATCCTAATTTTCAAAACTCTTTCCAGTTTGCACCATTATTGGAAGTACACCATTATTAGAAATACACCATAACCAGAACTACACCACTACTAGAACTATCTAGAATTATGGTCAAAAAGAGGATTCTCTCAGATGAATAATCTTATGTAAGTAACCAGAAAATGGATAAGAAAAATTGTTAAGTGGAAAGCCTTACTTAGTTCTGGTTTTATTTATATTTGCTATAAACTTTTCCTTCTTTTTCCCTGTGCTTATGAAAAGGTTTAAATGATTTTTTGTGTGGTTGCTAAAAAAGCAAGTGATAATTGGTTATGAAATATAGGTCATATTTAGCTAGCTTTCTATAAGCCTGGTTGTTCTCTCTCCCTCACACAACCAGAGGGAGTTATGGCAACCGTAACCCAAGTGCGAGTACTGTCACCTGATGAGCGGAGATCCTGTCTCACAATCTGACACTTGCCCAATTGCACAGAGCACAGTCACCCATTTGGATTGCTTGCCCGTGGGCTGGGGCATCACAGGCTATTTGCTTGTATGAGAAAATGTACGTCCTTTTTGAAAACCCGACAAGGGACGTACAATACTCCAGTGTCTCTAAGTCTCCAAAGGTCTCCCTCTGTGCGCTATTCCACCAGCGCAAACCGTTTATAACAACTCCTCTGTCGCTGGGGTGAGACGGTCCTTCATTAGCCTGCCTTCCTCTTAACTTACGCTTTGACTTCAATGTCAACTGCAGCTGTTTACTCTGGCTGAATTTGCTCTGCACAGATTACCGCATTCATGTAAAATTCAGTAGTTTTGCACATCCACCAACTGACATATGAAGAAAAACACAGTAAATTTGCCATCTCTGCTCCCCAGCGAAACCCGAAACTTGCCAGCAGTGAAAGTGGGCACAGCTCCTGTTTAGAATTACCAGCCAAATTTCACCTTCTTTTTTCACATGCTAAGGCTGGTATTTTCCAGGGCTCTAGAGGAGTTAGGAACATCCATCCACTACACTTCTGTTAGGATCTGTAAAAATTTTAGTAACTCTTCAGTGCAGGACTGCTGCTCAGCAAGTGGGGTGGCACAGGTCTCTAGTCTCCCACTCAGCAGGAGCTGGGTATGTATTAAAAAGAGAGAAGAAATAGCTTTGCTGTCGCATAAGCACCTTTTTTAGGTTTAAATTCTTGCCCTATCTTGAATCAAGATGAAAAGTCCATTTTTCACCACCACTCAAGAAAACCAACAACATGGTTTTATTGAAATATTTCCTGTTGATAATTTTACAATATTTGATTTCAGTTTCAGTGTTTATTCTTAAAAAAACACCCAAGAAGCAGAAATGGCATTATTTAAACTATATAAGTGGGGTGTTTCTGACAATTTCAAATCTTTTCTAATGCACCACATGCTGACTTGAGAGATTTGTCCAGTTTGACCCTGTTCTGCAAACAATTTCAGTGAACAGATGCTTCTGGTAACAACAATTCATTAAAAAAATTCCCCAAACCTCTAACGTACATCACAGAAAACAGACACTGATCACTTAGTTATAAAAACCTGGCAAGCGATCTTCTTTTGCTTTTTTTTCAGAAGCTTCAGTTTCAACAACCACTCAGTTTTACAGAAAGCGGTTGTGCACATCCAGTTCTACCCCTGAGTAACTTCTAAACACTTCTGGCTTTCCTCACTCTTTGTTTACCTTTTCTCTCTGATGAAGCCCCAGCGTGTGGCTCCTGAAAGAACTGGAGCATTAGAGATAGCTGAGACAACAGAGAAAACTGAAGAACCAATGCACACAGCCACCAGTAAGCTTTAGCAATTGCTGCATTCAAAGGGCTGTTTCTGACGTACCTGCGGGGACTTGTGAGAGCGCCAGCTGTACTGGTGACTGTGGAGACTAGCCAGCAAAATATTTTCATCGGTATCCACCTGGCCAAACCGCAGTGTCTCTTGTGTGTCATTACAGATCACAAAATGGCTGAAGACCAACTCCTCTGCCTCAGGGCATTGGTTCTGAAAGGAAAGGGATATGAAAGCCAGTAAGCATCTGATTAATTGCAAGACATTTGGCAGCTGTCTGCCCAGTGGCGACTGTTACAACACAGAAATGCTTCAAGATCTCTTGCTATTAGCTTTGGTCTCTCAGTACTCTACTCTCTGCAAAAACTAGTGTTTGGGTTGACAAAATACATCCTAAGATTTAACATATTTTACTTTATGTTTCTGTAATGCAAATCTTGAAGATTTAAAACCACAATAAAAACTTGATTTCCTAACTTATGTAAAAGACTTCAATGAAATTAAATTCAGTTGGAAATGACAAGTCACACAGGGCAGGTGGGGCACTGCAGGCTGAGCAGACAGGAATGAAGAGGTTTCTCCATGCTTGACAACTGATCTCTCAGGCCAACAGGCTGCACTTCCTCTTCCCCAGCTGCTCCTTCTAGTTTGAAATGTTGCTATGGGTCAGCAGCAGAAGACTCTCTCCTGACACCACAATACTTAAAAAATAAAGAAAAAGCAGGAGACATGGTAAGAGAAGTTTCACAGCTTCACGAGGCTAGTTTGAAAATGCATCATGCAATTTGACAGTCTAATAGGAAAAATCAATAACTATTGTGGGTTTTAAAAGTATTTTAGATTTTACAATACTTTTTCTTCTGCCTGCAGCACCCTTCCATCCCTCTATTTCTGCTTTTCATCTGGCTGCTTGTCACTCTGTTGACACAATTAGACTATATGATAGTCATAAAAATTATCAGAGCTACAGGTCTTCCGCCCCTGAAGGCATGAACTATAATCCCCTATACAGCAGAGGTCAAAGTGTGCCTGACGATTTGATTTGGAGATCATCTCTCATATATTTCTGTCCTAGTCACTACTGGGCTAGCACCTTCCACTTACAGGCAACTATCTAACAACCATAACAATTACTCCAAGAAAGCAACATTTGGATAGTCTTCCTGCAATTTAATGGGTATAACACAAAGAATTAATCTTGTGCTTTTTGTTACCTCTTTTTGACCCATCTTTCTTAGCACACACTTTTGACAATGCTTTATTGTTGGTTGGTTCCCTTCTCTCCACAATATAGCCCAGCTGCTCTTTTCTCATCCTTTCTTCCCATGACGTCTTCTCTAACTTATGGGACCTCCATGGTCTTTGAGAGCTGATTCTGTTTCCCCTCCTTGCTCTCTCAGTGGACCTTTTAAACGGACATAATGAAGCTAGCACCTCCTCTGTCCATGATCATATGGATCTCTAGTTCTTTGATAACAATGTGCCTGGAAGCTTGCAGAAATTCAGAGATCAAACAAGAGAGAGAAAAAAATATTTCCTCATAGATCCCTATGGATCCTTAGTTATCCGTGAAAAACAGTTCGGTACATTGCTTGTAGCACATTGCTGGGTAATACACATGGAACAGATTTTCTGAAAAGTGAAGTGTGCAAGGTATGTCCAGTTTAGCACCCTTGAATGCATGTTCACTACTGTTATTAACTTCAGAAGAACCTAAGGTGCAGGTTGCGATTCGTTTGTGACAATGTCAGAATGATTGGCCGAGAGTGTTGGTGCAAAAAATTATTCATCCTAGAACTATTTAAGCATGAGAATATTTACATTAAAGTTTCTCCTCAAATCTCATGAATTCTGCATAAGATCAGGTATCTTCTGTGAAACAAGAGTCAGGCAAGCATAATCAAAATCTCACTTTTTCAAAGTAGTAAAACTCATTACAGAGCAATATGTCTGTATCGCATTCAGTAGCAGATCTCGGTATGCTAAAGGCTGACATTTACAGTGCCACTTCAGAGTGCAGAATTTATTTTGGCATTTTCTAGTGGTGGATCTATGACTTTTTACTGTCAAGCTGCCATACCCACATACCCATAAGTCTACCACAAGTATATATATTTTCCTGTTACAGCTTTGCAAAATGTTCCTTTTAAAAGGCAGGATTTACTATCTACAGAGCTCAGCATGTTGTTATAGTCAAACCTAGATATAACCCCAGGGGAATTTAAGAAATTTTTTTCTAGTCCAATACATTTTCTTGCTGATTATGCACAGACCGGAAGAACAACATCAGAAGATGATGAACTTCCTTCTTTTTACCTGACTAACTTAGTTTCAAGTAAGTTAACACAAACTGTAGGTTCTTGCATTTTCCAGAGGGAAAAGAGAATCCAGCAAGTTTTTGGTATGCACAGAACTCCTAAATTGTACTGGGGGAATGTTGTCCCATCAGAGATTATTAAGAGACTTGCACACATTTTGGTGCTGATGAATGACTGCCATTAATCATCAGTCTTAAATGCTAGATTTGCTACTAGAATCCACTGCTTTTAACAGCAACACTTCTCGAAGTTAAGAGGTATTTTAAGCTTGATTTTATAACTGTTCCAAAATTTTAACCAAGGAAACACCAAGATTTGCATAATAAGGCACTGCTCCGTGCTGCCAGGCTTAAGAGAGAGCTACTGATGCCTCAAGTCTTGATAATAACAGCTGACTAAAGGATCATCAAGGAAGTCTGGGGATGCTTTAGCTCAGTATGGCAACTATGCACTGTACAGGCAGGGTTCTAGCCAACTCTTACTCTCCTTGCAGTAAATGCAGGAGATTTTTCCCAGAGACAGTACCACCCATGCTTCTTGGTTACTGGGGAGCTGCAGCAGCTCCCTGCACCCATCACAGGGAACAGGATCCCAAATTTGCTGCTGAAGTCTGACAGTAGACCAAAAAAAAAAAATTCAGAATAAGGATGGAGTGAGGAAATCTTGATTGATAGAAGAGAGTGTAGAGAAACTAGATGTAATAAAAACAAACAGAACCAGGCCATTTGTGTGGCAATGATGCTGAAGGGCTGAATGAGGACTCCAGGAACTGAAAACACTAAGTGTGGATTAGGAAAAAAATTCCCTCTCTGAATTAAAACAGCAAACCAAAAGAATCAGCAAAAGATCAACAGCCTGAATCAGATACAGATTAGGGTCAGTTCCTGGGGGACAATTTCCTGCCCCTCTTTAGATCATTTTTCAGCTGTTCTTTTCTCTCAGAGAGGCCTAGAAAGTGTGTCTCCTTTATTGGGCTTTCAAATATTTTGTGAATTCTACTCAGAGAGGGGAAAAACATCGCACATAATACTAGTCACCAGGCTTTCCCTGTCTCAGGGCTTTCTGCTCACGTCTCAGCTCACAGCTATTTCAAAGCTTTTATGGATCTGGAAAAAAAGCCCATAAAAGCCTAGGCCTCTTTATATGCACAAAGTTATTTTCTGTGTGCTATCACAAGCTACTGAAGACCTGTGCAAGCCCCCCTCCCACCCCTGTCTGGGGTACACACACATACTCTCTCTCTAGTACCTAGTAATACTTTCGGACAGAAAGTCTTTAGCAAGTTCTTATCTCACTCAAAGTTCCTCTAAGAGAAAAGAACATTTTCCTTCTGATTGTTTAAACTTCATTCTCATGGCAGTATCCTGACATTATCAGCTAGAAAGTTAAATTGAAGGTACATGCAAGTTTTCTGTGCTCTTTTCCCTTGTTCATTGTGCTTATGGTAGAAAGACGGGGAAACTACTATGATCACAGATGTCATTCTGACTGATCCCAACTCATTAAGAAAACTTATGCAACTGCCAACAGAAAGGTCAAGCATCATGCAAACCTCAAGATAAAGAAGTTCTAATGGTTTAAAAGAGGAGCTTTTATAACTTCCGAGGGGTTTAGGAAAACATTTTCAGTGTGAGACCACAGAGGAATAGTTTTTTCCCAGGAATACTCACTTAGTACCATACCTGGGGAGCTGTTTCCTCAGCTGACCCTGTCTCTAGGTATCACAAAGCACTAATGCTATAAAACAATTTGTGAAGGCTTAAATGCCCAAATAAGGAGGAAAAAACCAACCCTCCCCATGTATATTCACAGGAGACATGCATTTTCCATCTCACTTTATACTCTGTATGTTATTATTAAACAATAAAACTAAATTAATAGCAATCTTGAAATTCCCTGTCCAGTTATTTGATTATTAAAACCTTTACTTTAGCTTTGCATTTAGGTGGGCATTAGCCTGTTACTGCTTGTATTTAAACAGGGATTTCAGATTAGACAGTGAAATATGTCAAAAGGGGGAAACTGTTTTTAAAAAGTGCTAATCCTCTCAAATTTCCAGCATGTGACTTAGAAGTATAAAGCAAGTTGTATGCCTGGTGTTTTTTAGGCTTATTCTACTTTCAAAACATTCATCATTACTTAAACAAACAAACAAAAAATCAGTTCATATCTAAGAAACAAAGACACTGACAGAGGCTTCTGTTAATCCTGAACTCTTGACCTAAAGGTGCAGTGCGAAATTGTTTCATGCTTCATCTGTTTGTCCACTGACTACAACATCACTTGTTTCAGATATTAATCTAGTAAAAAATATGTGGAGAATTCAAATAACCTTTCCTGCTTATTAAATTCATGCTTCTAGTTGGCAGCATTTATATTGTATTTTGTGTGAACAACAAACATCAAATAATGCTTATCATTGGGAAATTCATTCCCTCCCCATGCAGTGTGTGCCACCCCCTAGTCTGGAAGTAAAGCCACATACAAAACATCTTGGTAACAATTAATTTAATAAGCCTTTTTGAACCCACTTGTGTGTTAACTGTTCCCTAATTTCAAAGCGATGCAAGTTTTTAATCTCGAATACTCAGGGCTAGATACCCACCACATCAGAACATGGTGGCAAGTACCCTTGACACGAGAGGAAACGAGAAAATTACAGCAACAATTACAGAAGTATATCCTCCTGTGGCTCATGTTAACATTGCCAAATCCATGTATAAATCAGTACCAACTATTCATAGAATGTACCTGTCAGCAATATACGACGCGACATATGGCTCTACTTAATCAAATATACAAATTCCATTTTTTCAACTCAGAATATTCCTTCAAGGCACAGAGTAGTCAGTCAGTCATTCACACTGTGATGTGGTTTAAAACATTTAAATATTTATGCACCATATTTTATTTATATGTATAGCTATGTCTGAGAGAACTTTTTTTTTCCATCCTAAGAGGAAATTGACCTTTCTGAAGGCCATTTTGCAGTAGTTGCCACACATGTCTTAGACGAGGGACTAGCACTAAGTCAGAAATATTTTGGGTTTAAACAGCCTACCAAGAACTCTCTTATACTTTCAATGTTTGTTTTTTATTAAAAGCATTGTTCAAAATATGACAAAAACCAGAAATTGGAGCTACAAAGATTTTTGTTCACATTGATATTTGAGCCAGCTGTAAAGATTTAAATCACACTAGATCTTGTTTTATGAATGTCCTTTTGCAACAAGAAAACCATGGAATGCCCTTAAAAAAGAATTTTTTGATATAAAACAGATGTTTTATCCTTTTTTGAGGGCTTTGTTATTGTAGTGCCATGATAGGTAATTAATTCCCAGGCTCCACATAGGTCTTCAGGCAGATGAAGAGAATGATTTGATTTCAAGGCTATAGCGGAGTAAGGGAATTACAGGCCTTCGAGGGGTCATTGCAGAAGCAAGGTTCCTTACACTGGGACTGGCTGCAGCCATTAATGCTGCTTGCACATAATGTAATGTGAAACTAGTGTTGAACTTCAATAACGATAGAAGCAGTAGCTGGAAACAATATGCTCTACCACTCAGACTGAGCTGTGCTTACATATCATGCACCACTCATCTTTTCATAAATTAACAGAATATTATGCATTTCAAGACCAAGATTCTGGTTATTCTGATATAAATCCATGTAGTTTCACTGAAACTCAAGCAGTTCTGGCTACATCTACCTTTACATATAGCATTCATTGCCTCCTAGTTTTCACTGCTATCACAGAATTACTGTTTACTAGTAAAAAACAGTTTTAGTGAAAATTAAAGCATTTGCATCTTGGAATATTTTTAATGAAGGCAGTTGGTATTCGCATTTGCTATTAATCACAATAGCTACATTTTTTCTCACTATAGTATTTGCATACCTGCTGCCAAGCTTGAATCGCTGTATTCAGAGAATGAAGTGCATACTGGCCAAAGTTGATGAAAATGGGGTCCACCATTATTGTGCAGTCCAATAGCCTTCCTACTGTGCTGCTGGAAATAGCAATCTGCCCCCAGATTTTGAAAGGTTTCACAACACTCTGCATAGTCACATTTCGGCACTCCAGAAGTTTACAGTCGGCTTGAGTCGAAAACTGGATCTCCTGGAACATCGACTCATTGCTCCACTGACGAAGATATAGATGAGGCTCATCAAAGGAAATTATCATGTATTCTAGTTCAGATGGCATGTTCTTATCAGGTAAAAAGGGCTGAAGAAACTTTGGCAGTGCTGAAAAGTAAAAGAACAAACAAGACTAGGAACATCACTATTGCCACATTCTGTATGTTTTTGTAAATTGTGTTTTAACTGCTCGTACATATGATGAAAACAAGTAAAATTCATAAAAGAGCCGACATTTCTGAAATCTGAAATTAATCCTGTTCACACTGTTTATTAGATATAAAATAGAACTGTAATTAATAGCAGCTGCAAACAAAAAGTATCTGCAAACCAAAAACTTTTCATGGTAAATAGACCAGCCAGACAAACTGCTTTATCTACACACTGCACAATACTTCAGATTGCCACCTATTATTTGGAGCAGAGACCATATTTCTGTGAGAATTTTTGCTATAGTAGATGTATATGATATTCCACACACAGCACATTATGAATACAATAAAAATTAGCAATATAATATTTGCTGACATGTGAGTGTGCAGGCTAACAGGCTCCACAATGAGAACTGTCTTTGCTGCAATTACAGAGAGTTCAAGACCACAAACCCACTGAGATGCAACATATTACCCCATAATACTAGAAATTAAACAAAACAGTATCCCAAGACTACTGCATGAGAAATATATCATAAAAAAGATTTTATCGCATTCACTGAAGTCTCAGTCCTGCAAAGTGCTGAGCACTGTGGCAGCAGACACTGCAAGGCACATACACCACTTGTGTAACATTAAGCATGAGAGTATTTCCACTGATGTTATTATTTATGTTGCTGGAACTACTCACACACTTAAAATTAGCATATGCTCAAATGCTCTACAGATTTGGAACCAAAACACTCATCACTTTCCAGGATCAAGTCCTATTATTCTACAAAAGCATAATGGATACAATGAGTTTTGTGCTCCCTTTGCATATAACATAGCACAATGGAGCCCCAAAACTTAAGGTCTTTAGGTGCTATAACAACAACAGCAGCAGCAGCAGCATAAACTCAGTCGCTGTTGAAAAACGAAACAGCTGGGTTTGATTTTAATCTGATTTTTGCTTTTTTCCAGTACATGTAATTTTAAAGACTGAGCATCTGGAATTGGAGTGTAATAGTGCGGAAGATTGTGTACTGATAGAATTAGCCAATAGACAAAAAGTTATCTGCTAGACGTTGAATGTCAGTCTTGGTATGATTTGATAATGAATATATTATAATACTCGCAGAAACACAAAAAATACTCACGAAGCAAGCTGTCCCTATCAAAATTATCCAAGACATTTGCTCATCTTCCATGGAAAGCATTCCTGGCATTCAAAAATCAGACAATAATCTAAAGATCTCTTGGAATGTATTTACCATTAATGCAATGACAGAGAGCACTGAACAAAACCAGATGTAGCTCCAGAAGTGATCATAATTGAAATAACAGTTAAATCTGCAGTTCTCAGAGGTCTTCCAAGGAATTCTTACCAAGGGGGTTGCAAAATCTTCAAATATTTTAATAGTACAGTTAATATGCTGGAAAATTTAGAAGATCAAATTCATTCACTAAGATGGCTCAAGACTGAAGTGGCACCTGCTGTCACTAATCAGACTACGAAAACCAGATGGCTTCTACAGTTACCCATTCTGGAGGGAGGAAGGGGGCTGATCAGCCAGCCCCTCTGCCTACCGCATGTACTTTCTCAGTGCAACAGAAGTGATCCATTTTGCCCTGAAGCCTGTACCACCGGTGGCTGTTGGTGATAATTTATTTCATGAATGCCTGTTTGAATGAGGAAATGGGGCCTACAGACAGCAAAACAGCGATTAAGCAGCACATATGAACTATATGCTTTTATTAGTCTACATAAAGGAGTACATACCTGTGCCTAGTTGCTCAAGATGATGGCAGAGGTGGACTTCCAAATAAGTAAATTGGATCAACACACTTAGTGACGGCACAAACCAAGGAGTAAAACAGGAGTCAACCCTGGTACAGGCTGCTAATGCCGTGGGGGTTACAAGTGGATCACACGCACTTTGTGAGCCAGATTCACTTTCTGAGCTGTGGAAGGTAGATAACAAAGGGGTAGTTCAGCACTTCCAGGATTTCATCGCTTTACAGTAAGACTTGACATAGCCAATGTCATTGTTTTCTTTTAACTGCTAATGTTAGTGTATGTGCTTTTTTCCAAGCAGAACACAGCAGACAAGACTGCAATCCAACAATGCTTTTATCACGCTGCACTTTCAATTTACAAACTGAAACACCTGAACAACAGAAGCCAACCGTATTTACAGAAAATAAAACCAAAATATACCAGGTATCTTTAATTGCTGAAATAGCTAAACAAAGTACGTTACCATTATTAAAGCTATAAGAATGAGCTGAAAGTTAATCTGGTCAAGAGAAAGATTTTCTTCATTTTATTTGAAGGAAACAAACTCACAACCATCAAACTACTTCTACGGATAAACCCTGTCCCTGTAAGCTTTCTTTCTTTTGGCCATCATTCTGCAGTCATCATATTAAAAGAATCTCTGAGTGTTACAAGCTTAGCCTGGAGCCTTTTACTAGCACCTATTACAACATATTAACTATACATTTAAAAATGCCACCCCACTGATTTTTTTTCCTAGCCGTGCTCGTGACGTCATGAATTTCCAAGCATTATCTTTCGGTCTCTTGAGTGAAACTAACACCACATCACAATTCTATGGGTTGCTAAGACACCACTGAAGTACAAATAAACTTTCTAATTTAAGCCAAATCTATCCTTAATGTTCCTTATTCTCACTCCCTTTGCAGTTTGGCACTAAAGAGTTTAAGTTTAAAAGCATAGACTTGATTGAAGAAAACTATGTCCACGTCCTCAGCCCAATACTGCTTTTGTTTTTTAAATAAAATTTAACAAAAGATTAACTAAGGCCAACTTACTACTTTTGTCAGAAAGTAATTAGCTTTTATAAAGCACCATGAATAGATTTCCATTGACACTGTAAAGATACTTTAAATTCAAACACAAGTTTAAATTCGAACATTGGCTTTCAAAGCAACATGTCTTATGCTTTTAGGACCAAATTTTTCTTCACTTCATGTGTGTTAGTGCAAAATTATGCACAAATATAGTAGGTACTCAAAATGTTCAGCTGCAAATGCGTAAATTCCATGGATACATAAGTTTATCAGTATTATTTTGTGTTATGGTAATTAGCTAGTATTGTATTTATTTATGAAGCTTAAATCCAACTTTAGATTCGTGGACATAAATCAAAATACTTGTATAGCAGTAAAACCCAACTAAAATTAGCTAGTTAACAAAGAATCAAGACAGGATATCAAGAATGGATTAGGTTGGTGAAGGATGAAAGACAGATCACTTAATCAGATTTTTAGCTGCTTTCCTGTGCTTCACCTCTTCAAATTCCCTGTCTACATTTCAAAAACTGGTGGTGTAGGGCTTTTGAGAACTGGCCTCTTTAGAAATAAGACTATTCTTTGCGTTCACATGTTAAAACATCTATGGGAGTGGACTAGACTCAGAGAAATGAGCAGAGCTTTTCTTTGCTCTGCCATGGATATTCCCTAGATTATTGGAACAAAGCATGGAAATAAATCTAAAAGCCACCAAAATTCATATGTCGATTTAGACCATTAAATAATTTTGAATCTGTGAAACTGGTTAGTGCTCTCAGGATAACTGTTAACATTTTAAGAATTTTTGCTCATTGCATTTTGATTAGAAATAGAAGTTCAGGGACATATGGAATGACAATAGAAAAAGGGTAGAGAGGTGCGAACAAAAGTTAACCAAACTAGAAGGAACTTAAAAAAAATAATTACACTTTGATATTCTGAATTAAGACTTAATTTGCACAAACAGTTATAACTAACTGCAATAAAAAGGAAAGACATTTGTTTCTGAAATTATAAATTACTTTTCCTTGGAAACCTATTCCTTGAGTCACCTGTCAGTGACTCAGCATTTTTATTTCCTTGGATATGTTTTTTTTGGAGTTGGATATTTTCATAAAATAAAAAACAAACAAAGCCCTCCAAAGTCTTTTTTAGTCAAATTTTATATACCTGCTGTTTATTTATCAAGCACTTCAGTGTTATGGGACCTTTGTCATTTCTCTTTCAAAACCACATGCTTGATGCAGGAGGAAATGTGGCAGGAACTTCACACCAGGGAAATAATTTAAAGCATTTAGCCCTACTTCGCTCAGATTTTTCTGCCCCATAAGCTGCAGATCAAGCAGAGGTAATATTCTGAAACTCAAAATGTTGGGAACAAAATTATTCCAAACTGCTTTTTGTTTCCTCATGGAGAATCACCTTAGAAACCAAAAAGGCCCACCACTGAAAGGATTCCCTAACAAACTTCAGAGTCCACCCACATGCTTAAAAAACTAACCAGAGAGAAACAGCAAATGAGGGTGGGACAATGTGTCTCCCTGGGACAGCACTGACCTTGCATCCTCTCCCATTGTAGGGAGGGACAAGCGCTGGCAGTGGAAAACTGAGAGGAGCAGGACAATGTGGGCTAAACCACACTTTAGACGGGAAAGTCACTCTACAGAGAGAAGATCACCTTCTAGAAAACATCTGAGAAGAAATGCAATGAAGATCACTGTTATTGTTTATCTGTGAAAGGGTCCATTTGATTTTTACTCAACCAGAAACAATATCCAGAATTACAGCCCCCATGTTGTTATGAAAATAAAAATACAGTAACAGTATAAACCACTTACAGTACAATCTATACTAAGAGCAGCATACAAATGACTATAGCATTGTCTTAAAAAAGAACTGTAATAAGAGATCGGAATATTGAGTGAACAGCTTTTAAAGGGGACTGTAGTCCTTACAATCACTACCATGACCCTCTGATTTTAAATTAAATCTCATTTAAACTTTTTGCCTAGCTAAACTTCCGTCAGACCTTTAGCACTGCTACTTTCTTCTTTTACGTTGCACAGAGCACAGAAATCATCACATGCTGTGCACAAACAGAAAATAAAGTAGTGTTAACTGAAAACCCAGGAAACTTTCTATTAACTATTGGTGAACAACAGTAGAAGCATTAATATCATAGAGGTAGATCTGACTGTGAAATCAAAAGTTGTGCATCAAATAAATACAACATCAAAAAAATCCCACATTCTCTTGGCTGCTGTGGAGCTACAAAATACAGTGTGGACTCTCCATAACTTTTCAGCTGGGGAGAAAAGGAAGCTAGTTAGCTTCTACTGTTTGTGTTTGGCACAACATGCTGAGGGGATGGGTGTAGCAAAACCAGAGGAAATTCTAAATAAAACTGATGTGACTTTAATACCAGAAATGTCTTTTTTTTTTTTTTTAATCCTGTGAAATATCAGAATGTTTAGAATGGAAAATATCTACATTCAAAGTCATTCTATATTATAAAGTATGATAGTTTCACACCACACAAAGCCATTTGAGTTAAATATATGGCAACTGGGAACAATGACTTAACAGTGAGCTGCATTATTCATGTTATTTTAAGAATGGAATATTTAAATGAAAACTGCCATTTGTGACAAAACCGCAACATGGGAAAATATCACTGGGAAGAAGAAAGAGACCACTTAACTCATATAATTTATGACTCAAATGCTCGTCTGAACCCAAATTGTTAGAGGTCAAAATCCAGTACATCATCTACTTTGAATAAAAGCTAAAACAATTAGCAAGAAACATGATCATGATTCCTCACTTCAATTTTTAAAAAGTAGCAATTTAACGCTTATTTAAAAGTTTTTGTACTTGTTTCATGGTTTGTATCTTAAGGTATTTTCAATTACTATTTCACATTAGTACGTCAGTAATTATAAAAATACTGTTTACATTACACAGGAGATGTACAAATATATAAAGCATCTTGTAACGTAACCCATTTAAACACAGAATGATAAACCCCTCCCAACCAAACCAGGGAGGGCCTTTAGTATCTCGTCACCCAAACAGAGCTTTAAATAAAAGTAATTTTGATTATAATTTGCTAGTCCTGCAACATGAAAATGCAACCTATAAAACTAATATATTCTATGATAATTTCCTTTTAATCCCCTATTTTAAGGTCTTCCATAGACAGTCATTTATGCCATATATGATTCCTTCCACAGACACTATACTAAATCCTCAAGGGGATGCTAAATTATTTCCCTTAGGAATTCACATTTTTTCATTCATTGAATAAACATTTACAAATGTTCACTCAAACCTTATTCACAGAATCACAGAATCACACAGAATCAACCAGGTTGGAAGAGACCTCAGGGATCATCGAGTCCAACTGCTGCCCCTACACCACCCTGTCAACTAGACCATGGCACTAAGTGCCATGTCCAGTCTTTTCTTAAACACATCCAGAGATGGTGACTCCACCACCTCCCTGGGCAGCCCATTCCAATGCCTAATAACCCTTTCTGAAAAGAAATTCTTCCTGATGTCCAACCTGAACCTCCCCTGGCGAAGCTTGAGGCTGTGCCCTCTTGTCCTATCGCTAGTTGCCCGGGAGAAGAGGCTGACTCCCACTCCACTACAACCTCCCTTCAGGTAGTTGTAGATTGCAATAAGGTCACCTCGGAGCCTCCTCTTCTCCAGGCTAAACAACCCCAGCTCCCTCAGCCGTTCCTCGTAGGTCAGACCCTCCAGACCCTTCACCAGCTTGGTCGCCCTCCTCTGGACTCGCTCCAACACCTCAACATCTTTCTTGAAGTGCGGGGCCCAGAACTGAACACAGTACTCAAGATGCGGCCTCACCAGTGCCGAGTACAGAGGGACGATCGCTTCCCTAGACCGGCTGGCTACATTATTCCTAATAGAGGCCAGGATGCCATTGGCCTTCTTGGCCACCTGGGCACACTGCTGGCTCATGTTTAGCCGGCTGTCGATCAGCACCCCCAAGTCTCTTTCTGCTGGGCCGCTTTCTAACCGCTCTTCCCCCAGCCTGTAGCGCTGCATGGGGTTGTTGTGGCCGAAGTGTAAGACCCGGCACTTGTTCTTGTTGAACCTCATGCCGTTGGTCTCGGCCCATCTATCTAACCTGTCCAGATCCCTCTGTAGGGCCTTCCTACCCTCCAGCAGATCGACACTCCCACCCAGCTTGGTGTCATCTGCAAATTTGCTGAGGGTGCACTCAATCCCTACGTCTAGATCATCTATAAAGATATTGAACAGCACCGGCCCCAGAACTGAGCCCTGGGGAACACCGCTAGTGACCGGCCGCCAGCTGGACTTTGCCCCATTCACCACCACTCTCTGGGCTCGGCCATCCAGCCAGTTTTTGACCCATTTAAGAGTCCACCCATCCAAGCCCCGGGCAGACAGTTTGTCTAGGAGGATGCTGTGGGAGACAGTGTCGAATGCCTTATTGAAGTCTACACAGACTACATCCACAGCCCTGCCCTCATCTACTAAGCGGGTCACTTGGTCATAGAAGGAGACCAGGTTGGTCGAGCAGGACCTGCCTTTCATGAATCCATGTTGGCTGGCCCCGATGCCCCGATTGTCCTGCATGTGCTGTGTAATGGCACTCAGGATGATCTGTTCCATCACCTTGCCTGGCACCGAGGTCAGGCTGACAGGCCTATAGTTCCCTGGATCGTCCTTCTGACCCTTCTTGTAGATGGGCGTTACGTTTGCTAATTTCCAGTCAGCTGGAACTTCTCCAGTTAACCAGGACTGCCGGTAGATAATCGAGAGTGGTTTGGCAAGTTCATTTGCCAGTTCCTTCATTACTCTAGGGTGAATCCCATCCGGGCCCATAGCCTTGTGGGTGTCCAACTGGCACAGCAAGTCAGTAACCATCTCCTCCTGGATCATGGGAGGTTCACACAGCCCCCCGTCCCTAACTTCAGGCTCTGGGGCCGAGTCTCCTGAGGACAACCGATCTTGACATTAAAGACCGAGGCAAAGAAGGCATTGAGCACCTCTGCCTTTTTCTCATCCCCTGACACTACACTACCCTCCTCATTCAGCAAGTGGTGGAGGCTCTCCTTGACCCTCCTTTTGCTGTTGATGTATTTGTAAAAGCCTTTTTTGTTGTCTTTGACTGTAGCAGCCAAATCGAGCTCTAATTGAGCTTTGGCCCTTCTAATCTTCTCCCTACATGACCTGGCCACATCCCTATAGACCTCCCAAGTTACCCGACCCTTCTTCCAGAGCAAGTAGGCTCTCTTTTTTTCCTTAAGTTCTAGTCTAAGTTCTCTGTTTAACCAGGCCGGTCTTTTTCCCTGACGGCTTGCCTTCCTACAGACTGGGACAGCCTGCTCCTGAATATTTAACAATTCCCTTTTGAAGCATGTCCAGCCTTCCTGGACTCCTTTGCCCTCCAATTATTCAATTAATTCATTGAACAATGAATGGTCTACAAAAACCTTAAAAATAAACAACATACACATATATACTACATCCTTAAGCAGACAGCTCCTCAATTTTTACACTTCTAGTTACTTCCTGATCAATCTCAGAAAGAGCTTGCATACCACAGGATTTGGATCATGACATCTTTGCATATTCCTATATTCATTATTGGCTGATATACTTTAGCCTGCCAGCTACTGCTCAACATATCAGCTGGATCCACATCTTCTCACAAACATTGTTGTTTTCCTGTCACATGAGCCACATAAGTTTTATACTTTATAACTGATGTTAGGAATCAGTAATAAAGTACTTAAAACACAAGGGATCAGCTCTCTGGTATTAATAATTGGCATATCATAGAGGTTACCACAAAAAAACCCCTGCAGAATTTGAAGGAAAAAATATTATCATTGAGCAGCAGCTGCATGCACATGGCAGCTGTTAGTCTGACTCAAAATACAAGATCAAACTAAGAAAATAAACTTCAACAAGACTAAGCATTTTTAGACTTTACAATTAATAGTGAATTAAAGTTGCTAATCAATCATGCAGTTACAGCATGTGATTAATGTCAGATCATCATGAGTCTCCAGGAAAACTAAGATTCAACTTTTATACAGTCTTCACTTCTCATTCTCATTCGCAGATACCCTCAGCCTTGAAGTTCCCTGGTCTAACATTTGGCACTGGCTTTAAGCACAGCTCCTTGTGGCTCTTCTCACAAGTCTAAGATCTCATGTTAAACACGTGCTTTAGGAACAAGTCTAACATAGAAATTTACCATGACATGGGGCAGTCTCTCTCTCAAAATCAAAACAGTTTGGGATTTTTTGGTCAAGTAGAATCCAGAATACATTCTAGGGTGCTTGGTCACAAGAAAATACCCATGCTGGTATAAATATGTTTGTTTGATGAAGATAGAGCCACAGTTTCAGCAAAGTTACTGCCAACATGGACTTCCTATGCTACTAGGGGTCTAGAAAGGTTGGCCTTCTCTGCAGGTGCACAGTATCTGTCCCCACCTCCTAACAAGGCTTCCTTTTAACAGAACATTTAAAGTGATCCTTTAGAGCTTAACCGTTACCTTAAACTTGTTCTGTAGCTGTAACTATACGTATTTCAGTGCTTGTGAACTGTCTCAAAACCTCCAGGTCAGTGACATGTGACTGGCATGATTTGCTCTGTCTCCAAGAAAGAGATATTGTGCCTCAAACACAGGTCAAAGCCTCATCTCAGAGGAACAGCTGCTCTTTTTCTGAACCATTAAGTTTCTCTGAGAAGGATCACTCCAGGCTGGTCAGGACTACTTCTTCCACACCTGTCCTTCCTGCAGTCATCCTTAAGAAAGCTTGCAGTACAACCTTGTTTGAAGCTAGTATAAAGAGATCAGTTTGAATTTCTATCTGAAACTGTGGCTGAGGCAGGGAATATAATCTTTTCTCTTCTCTGATTGAAATCAGAGGTTTTCCTCATGTGTCTCTCAGGTTTCTGGCTTCAGACCTACATGAATCTTTAACTTTCCAGTCTACTGTTAGTTCATGTAGATATAAACTACACCTCTTAAAACTACTATAAAATCCTCAGGCCACCAAAAGTATCAGGACTAGTGACTGCAGCCTTCATGCATGTGCTTAAGGAGCTGCCAGTTCCTAACATCTTCCCTTGACTTCCCTCTTTCCCTTCTCTTTATTTACCTTCAAATGCGTCAGTAGCATGGCGCATGTTTTTTGCTGCCTTCTTTCCTTTCCTGTTATCCCTATTCAGTGAACTCCTAATGCTTCAGTTTAATTCCTGTTCTTTCAGTTGTAGTTTCTGCTTTAGGTTTATGTGTACACGCACAATCTGGAGGGCACAGTGCTTCTAATATCATTGCTGTGGACAGAGCAATTGTCTTCCTTGGAGTCTTCTGGTACCTCAAGGCCATTAGGATATTTCTACCCCTTTATAACTTGACACACTGATACCACTGAGCGTGGTCACTACTGTGGAGCAGGCTTGCAGCCTCCCAGCTGAGAACTCATGAGTTTAGACCTTCTAGGCAGGTGAATTCATGTTGTGCTGTAAAATGTTTCTGATGTTAATCACAGTTCAAACTGGTTTTACATTTTTTTTTTTACTTATTTGTATTTCATTTTAGCCCTAGCCTCTTTCTGAATGATTACAACTCATTAGCTTATCAGAGCTCCCTGAATGAAACACTGCATATAGTGATGAACCCTATTTGAGCAGAAAACAATAAACATGATTACAGAGCCAAATGCCTTGACGAAAAAAATCTACTAAATTTCACTACTACACTTTCAGTTCCCACCGAGTTCACATTTCTGTGGTGTTAAGCTCACCAGGAAGGCAATTTTACCAAGGTCCCACATTCAGAGGAATTAACCTTGTCTAAAACACTTAACTTCTCAATGATGAAAATGCATTCTTTCACAATTAACATCAAGAAATCATTTCCAACCTGATACTATTAATGGAAACCAGATGTTTAATTTTCTTTATTGATTTTGATGGCCATGTTCATATCCCCTGATTTCTCCGAATTCTGTAGCTTCACGTAAAGTATATGTGGATGCTACACACTCATTCAAGCATGTGTTCATACACAGGCAGCGACAATCAGCAAATACCAGTGATCCAACAGGGTCACTCTGGGTTTTCCGCTCTAACTATAAAATGTTAAGAAGGTCTTTGAAAGCAATTCCACTGCTGTTTGTGGAGAGAACTTCTACTCATTTCTTCTTACTCTACATATTAGCCAAAACTGAACAAATGCACATAGAGTGAATATCTGTCATTGTACATTGTTTCCAGCTGTAAACATAATGAAAAATGGATCCCCAGTGTTTGAAAACACCAATTAAATTTTTTTACTGTTAGCATAGTAAGCAAGCTGTGTGAATAATAATGTAATGCTCTTGAAGTACTAAAGTTTTGTTGAATATATTTAAAACAGACACTTGGCTTATTTTAGTCATTGACTTGCACTGAGGACAGAATAAAGGTGATGTATGGGGGGATACATGGGAGAAGAATGTTTACTACTACGTTACACAATGGACTGTGCCTAAGCCTTCTTTTGTTAATTAGCTGATTTTACTGCCTTGTGCAGCGAAGAGGTTTCAGGATATGGCCTGTTTGTCTTCACTTTTCAGTAATCCTTGTGTTCAGAAAATTGATGAATATGATGCTGCCAGGCTGCCTACAAATCTAAAAGAGAGGTCTTTTTGTACACACTTCATGCCCTTGCGAGAACGTGAACTACAGTCTGAAGCTCATTTAAGACTAGCTACTCTTACCGCATATGAAAACAGTATCTTATTTCCTAAGTCTCTTGAAAAAGATCTCTCAAGAGTGCAGCACTAGATTTCTGTTTTTCCTCTCCTCTAAAATTACCTTTGGTCATCAGCTGCATTCTGACTGCTGTTCAGGACAATCCTCCAAAGATCGGAGGCTATGAGCTCTTTCTGATCATTCACAAGGTTGATACTGGGCAGCTGTAGTTCACAGACTTTGCTTTCTGATAGACTGAATTCCCGGAATGCAACAAATGACTTCTGAAGCTCATCCCAGTACTCCAAGCTGCAAGGAATCTGTGATAAAAGGGAGAAGGCATAATTACTTTAAGCTTGATTCCAAATATAATGGGATTTACTGTACATGCTTAAAGTGCAAAACTAAACTAAAGTAAGTTGTCATATAGAAAAATCAGAATTGTAACTGTTACTCAGATTCTGTGCTGTTTTGACTTAAATGTTTTTAGAACCTCATTGCAGTATAACACTTGAAACTTTCTCTTACTAGGTCCAGAAATAGCTACTTGTTCCATAGTACCCAAGAATAACAAAGACAATTCAACTAATCATTATTTGTATTATGCAGCCAAAAAATCCATCAGATGTCATCACATCATGGTATCAGGGACATTCGAATAATCATTAATGTTTTTTTTTGCTTGAACTAGCTCTTTTAATTTTATTACATAACAAAATATCAATTTATTAATACCCATTTATTGTCATATTAAAATGATCACAGATGCAGAGTAAAAACGATGATAGGCAACACAATGGCTCGTGGAGGGCCAACACATGAATAAAAATCCTGGGACAAAGCATGAAGTACTTGTAATCACATGATCTTTTCTTCCATGGAATATGCTATTTAGGCAACTGTGTGATTTTAAAAACCCAAAAAAACAATAAATAGAAGGTAACTGCAATTTAATCACATTCTGAATTTTAAGTCTGTAAATAACCCACTTGGATTATTCCTGGATGCATCACTGAGCTGGAGAGAATGTTATTAGAGACAATTCTAAAGAAAACAGAAACAAATTTTAATAAAAGCATAGCCTTTAAAGGAGTGTGTCTTAGGTCTCCGTTTGTCTTTTTGTAATATCATGAAAGTGAATGAGAATATGAATTTAAAACAAATGCACACTCAGTAAGATATGAAGATTTTAGAATTATGATACAGAAATCCACAGTTATGGCACTTGTACATGCTGAAGAAATACTAAAAGTGAGGCTGACATAAAGCAAATAGTAAAAAAATGCATATGTATGTCCTATTGCCTTTTTTATCCCTGTCTGTCTGTGTGTAGACATATATATATAAATAACCAGGGAAAAAAGTAAGAATGTGGTAGAGGTGCAAGTAAATCTAGGCGCAGCCAGAAAAAGCTCTGTAAGTATTCTTCCTTGTTACTCAGTAAGGACTGTAATGTACATGGAGGCGACAGCAGGCTGATTAATTAACAGGAATTAAGGTTAAGAAGGAAAATTCAGGGAGCTCAGTAGTTCAGGCTCGGGAGGGCAAAGGAACATAAATAATTTCCAACAAGGAATTCTGGAAGAATTAACACGTGGAACCACAGAGCCCGAAACATCAAGTTTTACTACATCTGTCAAGTGATAGATCACACAGTGATACTTGAAGATTGAAAAGAGCAATCACAGTCACTTATGTTTTTAGGTCAGGATGGAAGTAAAAAAGCAAAAAGAAAAAAAAAGAAAAAAAAAAGAAAAAAGCTGATGCCAGCAACATATTATAACATAGAATAGCATAGGAATATCAATCGGGAATACACATAAAGATAGCAACATATCTGTTTATAAGCTGCATATTCCATTGAAAATAGTGAGGACATGTAAGTGTCAGCTGGAAAATTATGAAACAGTATGATGATGCCTGGAAAAAGCAAATGCCATCCAGGTGAGGTATTTCCAAAAGCAAGGGACAAATATTACTTGAGTTGTGTAAGACACCAGTAAGGCCTCATCTAGAATATGGCATGCATACATGTTAAAAACTTATTAACTCACTCAGAGTGGAATCTGTGAACAGTTGAGGACCAAATGAAGCAAAATGAAAGGAACACGATTGCTGTACCTAGACACCTCAGGACACAAACAGTGAATAGAGGAAAAGGTCTCTAGAAACTATGGGACAAAACTGAGTTGCTCTATGAATAAAGTGTAAGGCTAGAAACCTGAACAGCAGAGGTCTGAAGGCAGCCTTGGTGCTCATGACAGCTGCTTTTAAAAGCTTGATTTGTTAATAAGATGGAGCATTGCCCTGACGGAAGGAGGCTGGGCTTGATGACCCAGAAAACATCTTGGTTCTACGTTGCTAACTCTACAGTGGTTCTGTGCACAATAACAGCAATAGGAAATATTACGTTATTGTGTTTGTAGCCATATTTCAAAGTCACACTATATTTATTCATTTTGCTCTTAGTGTCACTAGAGAGTTTTACATTTCTTTAAAACTCCTCAGTGTTGATTTTTCTTAGGTTTTAATGCCTGTGGACAAACACTCAAAATTGCAATACCACAGTAATGTTCTTACCCTTCAATTACGGACATACCCAAGGAACTCCCCTGTGTTAACTATGAACATATAAACAGCAACTTCCATCATCTGCTATCTTTCATACTACATTGTAGAGCCATTCACACTGACATACTTCTTTTCTAAACCTTCACAGTCCCACTGGTGGCAAGCCGCCTGATTTTATTTAAAATGTTGCAATATTTGGTGTATTTCCTATAGCACGAGGTCTTGGAATTATAACGTTACAAAAGGATCTGCATAATTTCTAAAAAATGTTGCAGCCTTTCATGGTTGCACAGGTACTTCTGGAAATATGACACAGACTCAAAACAACAGTATTTATTTCTTTATATTTGAAAATCTCAGTCCTTAAAATGACCTTCAGATTTTTTACGAGTCCGATTCAATATATTTGAATACTTGGTTTGGCCTTGTGCTTCCTATTGCCTATCAACACCTAAGTTATCTTTTCTTGTCAATGCTGTTGGGTAACATGTGTGCAACAAAAGTCTTGTAAAGCCATCCTCCTATTGCTTAGGATATATATTTCTTTCAGATTACATCTCACAACAAAACTCTTTTCAATATGCAAGTCTCCCTAATGAGAATCTTGCAAAATTGGGATCTGAATGGCAAGTAGTGGGTATTTTAAAAGAGGATAAGCAAGGTGATAAATTCTATTCCCACTACGATTAATGAGCTGGAAGAACAAGTCAAAGAGCACAACAAAGGAATTCCGTAAGTGACACTACAGTACAAAAAACTTAAAACTATCAGTAAGGCTAGAGGAAAGTAATATAGAGAGACTGAAAATAAAGATGGAAAACAAAGGCAGAGCAAAACTTGAGGGGGGGGGGAAACAAAACAGATTTCATATATATTGTTTAAAAAAAAAAAGGAAGTACTTAAATATTTCCACCACTCAGTAGGTGATGGAAATATTGAAACTTATCTTGAGGTAAAGATGGCAGAGTAAAATGAACAAAACAATTATTATGCCATAAATAAGTAATAACTCCTCTTCGGGCTCTGGTATAACCTGATACGGTGTATTTGTCTTTTAGGGACTTCATGGTAACCTCCTAAGCAAATTCTGAAGAATTTGGAAAGGCACAGGAGTGATCGCTGGACTCAGCAGTCTGAGTAGCCAGAAAGAACGTATCACCTAACAATTAAAGCAGGCTGGTAAGCATGTTGAAAAGATTATTCCTCTTTATTTTTCCTCATGAATTTTTTCCTACCTGTGTTGTAATAAGTCAAGAAATCTACCAGAGTGAGAGACAGTATGTTTCAAGATGTCATCTACACATTAGAAGTAAAAAGTCAAAGACACGCTTTATGTGATTGCCTGTACAAAATATAGCTCATGCTTTGGGACTGTCCAAACCACAAGCTTTCTAGTTTGAAGCTTGCAAAAGACTTAGTTGGCTTAGTATCTTTGATTCCTACATATCTAGCTTTATTTGTTCTAGGGGGTTTATTACTAATGCCTGATCTGGGTAAGTTTAAGAAAAGATGGTAGCTCTGGGCAATATTAGCTGCCAAAAATAATAGTTGTGAAAGCCTGGAAATGGGCTATAACGCCAGAACTGAGTCATAGGTAGTGGGAATAAGTGAATTAGCTGCAACAAAAAATTCCCCATGTGTAGAATTAAATATGGTACTTTTACCTTAAAATATTTGAATAAAACCTAAGCTGTAATTCAGATAATTGTTACCTCTTAGAAAATGTGACTGCTAGTGCTGCATCTATAAAACTAAACACTAACGAAGCACTTCTAACCACAAACTTCTTCGCTAAACAACAAGCACGCTTCTTCAACAGACACTTCTCCATTGCTTTTTGCCTTCCTTCCTAGCTTTCAAAGCAAGTTTTAATTGCAATGATTATTTTCAACTGTAAAATACAAACAGAACCATTGCTGTACAGCCCCTGTCACGTACGTGTGCATAAAACTATTATTTAAGTGTGGGCTCAGATTTAACCAAAAATCTCCAAGTTCTGTTTTGCAAGAAAACCATGTACTATGGCGCAAACACTTATTTAGAAGGATGATTATGGCAACAGAGAGCAAAACAGCAGAAAAATGCTTTTTTTTTTCAGCAGCATTAACAACGGAGATTAAAAGCAGAAGTGAAAAGCTACGTGAAAACAGCCTAAACACTAAGTACTTACAACAAAAACTGTAAGATAGATAAATATATTTAAAACAAAGCAGAGAATTTGAAGGTTCCTCCTTTTTCTCTTTACTGCTGTGGACTATAGACATGGGAGATCTGGAAATTGTGTGGCACTGTTCTGATGAAGAATAAAAATGGTGTGTTAGCAATTTCTGATAGGAAGGAAAGCATTTGCCTCTGAGTGACAGTTCCAGTCCTGCCCCCTGCAAGTACAGGACACAAAGAAACAACTCAGCTGAAACAGTTGCCTTGGAGCAGAAATCTTTTGAATTAGTGAGTGGATTCTCTGTGAATCTCTCGTTTCGCTCTAAGAAAAAAATCTTCATATATATTACACTTACATAGACATTACGAGAATCACCTCTGTGAACATATATCAACTCTCTACAAATAAAGCCTGTCTCAATTTCAGCAGAGCTGAAATCTGTCATATACATTTCCCCAAAAAACAAAACCCCCGAACAAAAAGAAACTTGAAAACCCCCTTAAAAACCTGCATCCTTCAAGTCATTTCCCACACACTTGTTAACCTATCAGCAAGACAGTATTAATAACCAACATGAAGTATTCCCACTAATGCACTACAATGTGATAGCTCATGTTTTTTCTCATTCATCATATATTGTGTCACACATTATCTGTACCAGATTAATTTAATTCCTATTTGGAAACTAGGGGTCAAGAAATGCTACAGAATCTATTGAGGCTATGTTACACACTAATATTTTCACCCTAGCTTGTACACCCTATTGACTGCATGGATACTCCTTAGTCCCACTTAAAGTTATGTGTAATAATAACACATGATGGGAGAGAAATGACTGTTGACCCAAATGTGCTTTTTAAAGGCTTTCAAGATCACAACATGCATCTAGATTTTCCTGTGACCTGATGTTATCCTCCCAGCTTTAGACTACTTTGCTAGTTTGGACTTGCAAAGCCTTGGGTGCATGTCACATCACCAGGTATGTTTCTATAGCTGAGCTCTCTACCTGAGCAGAGGGCCAACACCAGTGCACTTCCACAAGCTGTCACCTTACCATAAATGACCATCCCTATTATGCACTATACATACTGTCATCATGCTAACAGGTCTCAGACACAGAAATCATTGCCATTTAGGACAGAAATAATTAAAATATCTCAATTTCTTAGCTAATCCCATCTTTTTCATAGGCATCTTTTTTGCCTCTAGGAAAAAGCTACAGCCATCTGCCTACTTATTTGAGGTTGCTGAATGAAGGGTATATAAAAGTACTATTATATTAATACTTAAATAGTGGAGCATGTAATTTTAAAACTCAATATAAAAAATGGATCTTTAACTATACACATGCAGATCTCTTAGTTTGCAAAATACATTTTGTCCAGCTGAGAAAGAAAGAAAGATATTAACAGCTGGCTTACAGAAGAATCTGCTTCATGTTGCTTTCAGCGATGCTTCCTTTTCATTCATGCTTTTGCTAGAAAATAAGCTTCTACAGAGTAAACGTTCATTTCTTGAATCTCAGTCCCTCAGATGGTGGGCGCTTCCTTTTGGAAATGAAGCTATTCTCGTTCCAGAAACAACTACTGTACAAGAAAACGCACACAGAAGACAGGAAGCGTGTGTGTGTTTTATCTTCTCCGAGCGGGGCCACCTAAGTGAAGGAGAGGCAGAATACAATACAAACTAGCACTTTGTGTCAGACGCCAACCCATGCTGAGATTTTAACTCCAGCTTCCTGAACATGAATAAACTGATTGCTCTGTAATAAAGCTATTCTGTTGTTAGGATATTTTACTGTTTTAGAGCCAACTGCCTTAAAAATACAATTCTCCTATTAGGTGAACAGAAGTCACAGTAGTAGGAAATAAAAAGCTTTATCCAGATTTTTATTAGGGAAAAATTCTTGGCAATAGCTACCAAGAACATTACTTTTAAATTTTATTTTGAAGTATTGTTTATATAAAAATAGCAAAAAGCCCTGCAGAAAAACATATTATGTAGAAAATATGCTCAAAAGAAAATTAATATGAAATAGAATAAAAACTCCATAATACGCCTGTTCACACAACACAACACACACAATCCAATCTGACCAGTGGAACAACGTCTTGGACAACTCTAGGATACATTCCTGTTTATCTTATGTGATTGACATTGTGAAATCGTGCTACAAACCAAACTGCCTGCAGGATAACATTTTTTCAGCCTTCCTCAGGGCTAAGATTGTATCATATCAGTGTAGAAAATAGCCTCCCCTGGCACAGCTACAGACCACCAATTTTCCCTTTTCATGAAGATCCAAATAAGAAAAAAGATGTGTTGGTCTATAGTGAGGTAAAAATTTAGCCTCCTGTTAGTAGCATGAGGATTAGCTGTAGTACTAGGATTAAAAACATCCTAGCTGTACAAAGTATTTGCTGGCTCCTCAGCTCAATCTCCTTTGTATTTTTATTATGGTTTTCTGCACTTTGAAACCATTTTGATGTGTTACGTACCCGTATATTTTGGGCAGTAAAAGTTATTCCACTATGGTGCACTCTCAATTTTCAACACTCATGAATAATCAGATACCACAACTGGAGAAGTTTTTCAAAATTATCCCATATAATTTCTTCACAGAATTTGTTTTACTTCTCTTTGAACTTGGTTTAACAAATTTTGTCCTAAAGTTAGAACACTTAAATTATAAATACTCATTTTAAAATTGAATATGCAATATCTGCTTAATTTGATTTTTTCGCCTATCCATACTGAGGTCTTTGGCTGAATAACGAAAATAACTACCATTCTGCTTTCTGAGTAATAACGTATACCTCGTCTCTCTCAACTCCATTTAACAAATTTATTTATAGTCCTATTAGCGTATTTATTTCATTTTATTTAAATTTACATCTGTACTGCAGTTTGTAAAATAAATATGAAATAGAGTTATAATAAAGAGATGTGAAAGAAAAGTCCTGTCTTCTGAGAGAAATTGTTCTTTAAAAATACATAGCTGCCTTTTAGCTGACTTTGGAAAAAAGCTTCTATACATCTTCAACTAATAGAAGCTATAAAAAACCCTTTGTAATATTGGAACCAGTTGAGAAACCACAAGTATTCAAATGCAGGAAATCATGATTTTATAACATTTTAATGTGATCTACTCTTGGGAAACAAAGTTAACCAAGCCCTATTTCTGTACAGGAAATATTCCACTGTACAGTTGTAATACATTGTGGTGAGGGGTACAGCTGCAAATTTTTCACCTGTAATGCCCCACTGGTATTGTGGCTTACTGAATTGCATCAAGATTGCCTTCCTGTCCGGAAAGCCCTCTAAGTACAAACAAGACTCTAAGCCCAGGTTTTATTTTCCCTTGGTATCAGAATATGGTAATTTAAGAGCCCTGAGAAATGCTTTTTAACCTTTCAGAAGAAATATGCAGCATTCTTTTATTAGGAACTATGTTCTTTGCCTTTTTAAAACAACATGTGACCAACTTACCAATTTATCAGGCTAGCAGGTTCAGAGCGAATGCAGGTGTGTATAGTAATGTAATCTGTCACAGATACTGGCTTTTTTCATTACGGAAATATTACTCTCCACACACTAACAGCTTTTGTTAAGAAAGCACAGAATAGCACGATGCTATAACTGAGAAGATTTCTGCACGACTTCTTAAACAGGAAAATGTATGTACTATTAAGTGTCAAACCCATTTTTTTCTGTCATTCATCTTGACACTGAGTTTACGTGAAGATCGCTCGCTTTTCTAATAGCAAAAGCAACAGTATTTCATTTAATTTATTAGGGTCTTAATTTATTGTTGCAAGTATTGAGAAACAAAAGCATATAGATAGGAGATCTTACATTAGGGACTTACCTACTTCTTGCAATACTCCTTATTCTCTTTTTCTGATACAGGAACAATCTTCCACATTTTATTTAAGGCTTTTCATTTTCTAGGCTTCAGTATTTATTAATAATACAAGCATTATGCTGTTGAAATGTAGTCACCTCTGGGATTGAGGGCAGCAGTCTATTGACACATGAAGTACTGCATAATTTTCGGTATATGGGCTATTTTGACCACATATTCTCACCACAGTAAAGCCTGACTCCTACAAGAAGTTCCACAAGATCAGCGTACAGCCGGAAGGACTCTGGTTTGCAAAGTTTCATAAATCAGAGTTACAGAATCTGAAAAGTACAGAACACGAGGAGAGTGTAAATCTGTCATTAAGATAATCTGATGGTTTCGTCAGTCCTCTGGCACCCGGTAGAATTTTCACCGGCTCAGTAACCCCAAAGGGTAAATTTCAGTGTGATGCACAGGGAAATTATGCACAACTTCCATTAACATTCCCAACGAGTTACGCTTAACTCCCTGCAGACTGCACAGAAACCGTAGGCCAAACAATACAGTCTCATCTCAACGCAGTGAACACTAAGATCACACAGCAAAATAATTAAGATTATTCACACAAAATACAGCAACAAAATAGTAAAGTCTGAGATAATCCTACTCTCAGGCAAGGAAGCTCACAAATAATGTTTAAAGCTGGAATTCCTAAAGAGAACGGGCTCTGTTTCAACATCTGCTTAAGTCTCACTGTGTAATCCTGCAACTCTTTTAGCCTCTACTTCCTTCCTTGCAAGAAAATGAAGACAATGCTTATCATTAATAGTCAGAGTCTTAACTTCAGAAAACATGTGCAAAACTCTGCCCAGCATCACAAAACTTGCTTGCATCCAGATCATCTGGAGTGTAAGTGGCTCAGGCTACAAGCAAGCCTTCAGCCCTCTTAAACAGACCAGTTGTTCACATGATGACCTGCATCCATTTTTGTACCATGCATGGATGTAAACACTGCTTCTGCTGACAAGAAAGCTGTTTCCTACATTAGAATAAAAGGCATTCATTACAGTTCTAGTTTATGATCAGACACGCTCAATAATTATACTGTATTGTTTCGTTTCAAGCCCGTTGCAACTCTTCACACAGCAGAGAGATCATAAAAACACCATGTACAGTATGTATAATAGTGGTGTGACTAGTGCAGTCATTTTGAATAACATCAAAAGATAGAATTAACAAGAAATATTAAGTTTTCAAAAGCAGAACCCCAGATAAAGCACCAAATTTGCCTTCTGAGCAATTTACAACAGCTAGACAAACTATTTCACCATCCAAAAAAGTCTGATTATTTGAATAGAGTACTGAACTGCACGGCAGTAGATGCAAAAATTTGCAAACCGACAGGTTTATCAATAAGCACAGTTGAACTTTACAGCTTATTATCTAATAATACTATGAACTTAAATCACTAACCTGTCACACACAAATCATCTGGATTTCCAAAATAGTTGTTGCTTTGGGAACGTAAGATATAAATCAAACATGAATAAAATTTGTGGTTTCCCAAAAAGCTCTTTTCCCAGACTCTCATATGCCCAGCTGAACACCGTAGCCCCAATAGGGAATGAAAAGTAAAAAGGAAGCAGAGTCAGCCAAAAATGAGGTATTCTCTGTTAAAAGGAAAAATGAATGTCTTTGACATTGATCATAATTCTTTTCCTGTTGACTGTCATGTCAAATCTTTCCTGGAATAATGACTTACAGTAGGTAAAATGTCAGTCATTCTTAAGCTCATGCTTCCTTAAGCCACAGTTTAAACAACCACAAGGTGTTAGAAAATGACTGTTTATTGGCTGACAGTGTTGAAAAAATCAGATTCCAGACTGCAGAGTTTGCAAATGCTTTATTTAAGTAGCGTAAGCGTGTAAGGCAATGCAACAGACAGTTTTTTGAATCCTCACCTTTTGAAGTTGAAAATATTTCATCTTCTCCTAAAAGAGATTTCACCATCTCAGCAAATGCTCTGAGTGGATTTTACCAAAGCGGTTTTATTTACCTAGTCTTTCTTTATTAAATCTCAGTTAAGCCCTTGCAACCTCAGACCTATACTCACTGCCCTAATTTTCTCCAGTAGACTTTGAGATCTGGTTAATTTAATCACCACTTTTCTAAACGAGGAATAAGTGCTCTGTTCATTAGGAGACTATATAAAGAAGAAAGGCCAAAAAAAGAAGACCTCAGCACACATTCATCTTTCCGTCAGCTGTTATAATGCTGACTACACTTGCATGCAATAGGAATCCTGGCAGCTACATCAGCGAAACATCCTCAAATACAAAAACCTGTCAGCGTTATAGCTCAGTAGATATTTTAACTTCATATGGAGAAATGAACAAATGCCACAAATTATCTTCCTTTTGTCTTGTAAGCTTTAACAGCTTGTATCTCTCACTGGATGACAATCCAGGAGAAAGAACTTTAAGTCTGTGTTGGTGATGCAGCTTAAACAAATCAGAGCGCTCAGAATTTGGAGCATTACACATTATATGATCGCTTTGATTAGACAAATCTGGTTTTCTCCACCTTTTAAATCCACGGCCACCTGTGTAAACGCTCTTGTGACAATACATAGCTTTTTGTTTGAGATATGAGGCAGTGCCAGCAATACCCCTTATTGGAAAGAGAACTACAATGGAACGGCAAACACTGAGCATCTCTGCAAAAAGTTTACTAGCTAAAACAGGCCTCCAGTTGTACAGGACATCATTTGTATGTCCTGTTCACCTGCTTGCACAGAAAAGCAGAATACTTCCTTGATGGCATACAAATTGCTTTCCTGTCTTGGTGAGCCCCTCCCAATCCTTGCTCTCTCCCCTGCCAACCCAAATCTGTCAACCATGTTCTTGGTAAAGATAAATTATACAAAAATGTGGCCCAGATGAAATCAGAAAAGTAAAACAATACAGGCTAATCAGAGGCAAAGACAAACGTAAATCTGAGATTCTCAAGACTGCAAGAAGACACAGGAAGACTCTGGGAAACTAGAAGCATAGTGCAAGCACAGTTTTAAGCCCCACAGCATAGATATCCAGCAGCACTTTCTTTGAGCTTAAATGCCTAAATGTAGCTAACCCCTATTGTATCTGTACAATTTGAAAGTCACTACTGAATCACCAAGAGAACTTTTTTCCTGCAACTTCCCCCTTCAAATTGTAAAAATACCACAGAAATGAAGAATGCTTATCCTTTCTCAATGGATGGAGGAAATAGCCACAAATTCTCTTTCAGCCGTCCTTGCAACCAGCTCAAGCCAATGTTCTCAGCATTTGGGTTATGAAGAGAGAGACTATGAAGCCCTTCCTCTGCAGTTTAGACTGTCTAGCACACTTTTGTTCCTGAGTTTCTCTCGTATCTTCTACAACTTTGATATGCCTGCAGGAGACATTTCTATATACCTTATAAAACATATTCTGCTTGAAGGCTATTACCACGCTTCGAAGTCCTCAGTGGAAGACATATTATGGACAGATTCACAAGAACGACAATCATCACCACCAACAGATTCCAACTTTATCTGCTACGAAACAAGAAAGTTACAGAGCAAATAAAAGACCTGTTGCCCTTTAACGATGAGATGGTTGCCTTGTAGAACATAGTTTACTGTTAAACTGGGAAACTGAGGCATACCTTAAGTCTTCACACGTGAATACTTACTGAAACAAATCTATAAACATTTGCACAACTTTTTCCCATAGAAATTATCTGCACAAGAGAGTGTACTAAATGTAACAGTAACTGTTTTGGAGCAAGAACAGTAGGCTTTGTCTCTCTGGTTTTGTGTACATATTTTCTTTATATAATAAAACAGGCTTTTAAAGTTGCTTGTCCACATATCTTCAACCACAAGACTTTCTCTTATCAGCAGTCTACTCGAATGATTTAAAAGTTTCATCTGTTGTAACTGAGAAAGTCTCACAGAGCATCCTTTTTGATGTACCAATATCAATCTTCAATATTTAAAAGTAATGACATTGCTGCTTCATCTTGCTTATTATCTTTTGAATTAATTTTGTGAAATTTTTCCAGGTTTGGACTTTCCTCTGCTCCTGAGGTGTGAATATGATTCTCACATCAACACCGTTCTACCCTTTGCCCTTGCTGATTTGGGCAGTAATGGATTACCCTGGCTTATATGACATTAGATGGAGTCAGTGCTGGGATTAACTTCACTCTTATGAAATGTGTGCTGCCTTAAGTGAAGTTGTCAGTTGAATACGCTTTTTCTTCTCCATGTATTTTAAAAATAATCTTAGCAGTAGTCAAGATCAAAACGGTTTGCCTTTACCAACATTTGAGTTGCTGCCTTAAGGTCTTTTCTGTAGATCCCCTTTATACAAGGGGTACATTATTGGTGGCTTACAGCAATATTTATCACATTACTTGGACAAGATACAGCCTATTTACTTTTTCTTCTTAGGAGAACATGAAACTACTGCTCTTGTGTGTATATTCCTTCATCCCACATTGACCTTCACTAAGATATTTAGCTGTATCTAGAGCTTTCTAAACACCTATCAAAAAAAAATCTCACAACTTGGAAAAGACAACCATTTGTAGAAATGAAACAGAAGCTGACAGAACAGTCAGGAGTTAATAGTTTTGATCAAGGAACTAGAAAGACGTTTAGTATAAAAGACTGAGGAATATTCTACATCCATAGCACATCTCTCTCTTGACACAGAACCCACTATTAACTTTTTTTTTGGTTAGCTGTACAATGTTGCACCCAAAACACTTGTAAGCACAGTGGCAAATTGATTTTTGCTTTGCTTTTGTGTTCCAAAAATAATACCTGTGTATGTACTCTCTTCATCAGTAAGAACTTGCAAATACTGCTATATAAACTTTAGAACAGCCTTGAGAAGGTATATTCAGAAAAGATCTTGGCACTGATATAGGCACAAGGGGAGTAATAAGAAAAGGTGTCCAGGCCAATAAGGGCTAGAAGTGATGCCAGACAGTGGCTTTGGTACCTGAGGATAAGAAACACCTTATGTCACTGAACAGGAACTCCTTAAAAAATTAAGAAGAGGTACCAGGGAAGTCTAAAGGTGTTTCATCAAATACTAGTTATCTGAAAGAACGGTAAATCACACAGAGCCAAAGAACTTTTGTAGCATGTGAAAATGGGACAATGAGGGATTAAAAATTAAATAGAAAGGGGCTGCAATGTCCGGTAAACAGGAAGAACAACAAGTTCAGATACTCCAATCTCCCAAAAGAAATACAATCCTGATGCAGTTTCTTGCAAGTGCATCTAGGATTCTCTTTCACTTCCTTCAAACAAATAGATCAAACTTCTATTTCAAATCGCAAAAGAAGATGCAACCATGGCAGAAACATCCGTTCTTCCTTTTCCATCCACAATTAAAAGCAATAATGTTGGGATTGTAAAAAAGAAAAGTATTAGAAACTTGACCAGTGAAACTGCTTACCTTTGCAACACCACAAGTAAAAGAACAAGAAAATAAGCTCTAGGGAGAATCTAGAAATAGCAGCAAGGTAAGATTTTACAGAAACAATATAGTTAATATCAACTCTTATAATCTGAAGCTGTGCGCTTATCCTTTGGCCGCAGCAGATGACACGCAACTTCAATATCTAGAAAAATTCTCTTTATGGTGAAGCTTTTGCAAGTTCCAGGAATTTGAAGAACAGCTATAAAAACAAAGAGACTTCTAAAACCTACCCATGATTAAAACGATATGCCAAAAGAAGTTTAACAAAGATAGAAAGCTAGATGAAATGTCACAGCAGCTTACTTGGAAAGAAAGAACACGTAACTGGCAAACTTTTAATCCAAGACAAACTACAGAAGTGCACCTTTGCCTGGATTTATGTGAACTAAAGGATTAAGGGAGACTAGTATCACAGCTGGTGACATTATGGGTCCTCCTAGCATTTGAACATATACACAATTCTGGGAAAGTTTTTAAAATATATTTTTAATATCCTTTGATATCATTATTGCCTTTAAATTTAGATCCTTTTTTCAAAAAAGCTGAAGTCTTTGGCTTGCAGATGTTCCTCTAATGTTTCATGTCAAGAAGTGAATAAAATAAAGTGTTGTTTTGTCTTTTTTATCTTTATATTTTGTGAATTTTCCATATGCACTAAATACACAGTATATTAAGAAACTGACATATATCCATACGGGGAAAAAAAGTGGAGCTGATGAAAGGCCTCCTGACTAATATAAATCAGAACCTAAAGTTTGAGATGAGTATTTGATAAATGTAGTTTGCCTAAATAATTTGAAAATCGCCTCTGTGTTACTTATTCCACCCACATATCTATGTTAGACTAATAAAAAAATGCATATTGTCCATGTTTAAAATGGCTGTTTATCTATCTTGTGCTGAGCTGCTCTGCATAGGTGCATGGCCATTTCTGGAAAATGTGATAAATCACCATCTAAAGCCAGGCAACGGTTACTGCCATAATTAATGGCCCACTACCAAAATATGGATGCTCCTGTAGGCATTTCTGCACTCCATGTGCCCAAGAACACAGTTTTTGAATAGATGTCCTCTAATTTGGCTGATATCTTTCATCTCTTCCTTTGTAATTGAAAGCCCAAGGTGGTAATACAAGACTTACTAAGAATTAATGAATGATAAAATTAACAGACCTTAAGAAGAGAGTGTGCCACAGCAAAAAGCATTATGGAGGGAAGCTATACAGGGACATTTGACCACAAACTTAAAATGGGACTGATGGAAACAGTTCTCTCTGGTCAATATATAAGATTAAATGGAAATCTGAGCAATTACATGAAGACCAGTAGAAGCTGACAGAACCTGAACACTGGTAGCTGAGTGCTTCCCAGTCTCTATCTTACTGTCCAAGGCGATCATAGGGGGATGAAAGAGGACTGCAGCTACCTTCTTTTCTCTAGACCATAGCTTGGAAGCACAAAGCAGCAGAACGTGTGTGCTACTAGGAGCCCAGCTGCGTATGCCTACTTGAAGAACTAATGATATTCCCCCTGTACAGGGTCATATTATTACACAAGCACATACGTTATGTTCATGATGTCTGTTATCTACAATGGGTGCTTAATGCAATTATACCAAAAACTTGGTGTGCTGTCCTCTGAAAATACCGCCCTGAAAGAAGACAAATTGCTGGCTTTCATAGCGACCTAATAGGGTCATCAAGACAGCACACAATAACATAATTTTGATCTTTGATTCAAACCTCATGCCAAGTGGAGCTGATTTTTTTCCATTTAATTTTAATTTTCATATAAGTGAAAGGAGCTGACATTTGGCTGTCTAGAGGGCAAAGAAATCTGCAGAACACTTACATGATCTCACTAACAGTATGTGCACGGTAATAACGTTATACCATTTACCTGAGGAAGATTATCCTACTTACCCATAACTCAAAGCATATTGGTGCATAATTCAATTTTAAAAGCAAGTTTTAAAGTTACAGCAACAATGAAATATAATTCAAAATTTCTGAACAAATAGGAAGAATTGGGAGATACTTATTTCCCTTAACTCACAACACTATTCTGATTAACAGATTCCAATTAATAAAAATAATGACAGATCCAACTGGTAATACAAAAAAGAAACTGATATTAAAAAAAAACTAAAATTGAGCAAAAATCAAAATAGGTATGCAAGGAGTAAGTGAATTTATAAAGATGAATTACATTAGACAGAAGAGAATGTAACTACTTGATTGTGTGTTTTAGAAAGCAAAAATTCTCAGAGTTAAGGATCAGTGTAATCGTGAGGTATGGTATATTTTTGGGTTACAGAGTCACACAGATGCAGCACTCAGCCCTCCTTTGAAGGGCAGCTCCATGATGCCACACAGTCAAACTAGACTGCCCACTTCAATCCTTGCAAAGCAAAATGAGAGAAAATAGATCCTTGCTCTCTACCCTGTGGATCTTACTAGAACCAGCACAACCATCTGCCATCACAGACACAGGAGAGGATGGCCGGATTGGAGATTTGAGTTCAGTGATTCCACCGAATCTTGGCAATTTCAGACAGGTCTTCCCTCACATGTTTCAGTTTCAAATCAAATGAAGCCTTTACTTAAAGACTGATGGATGAAATCATAGGAAGACAGAATAAAAACTCTGCATGCTTGCAAACCAGAACTGATAAATTTGGCTATAGCTTATTATGTCATAGAAAAACTTTACAGGTAAGTGGTTAAAATGTTCACACGAGTAGTTTTAAAACTAGAGATGTGCTCAAGCTGTGGAATTTACCTCCTATTGATTTTATAGCACTCTTGACATTTGTTTTGTGCTCATTTTTAATAAACCTAAGTTTGAAAACATTCACAACTGTTTTCTTTTGTTAATGAAAGTAGAAAACTCTCATTACCCACCTGAAGAACATCTCCAAGGTCAGCAGTGCTAATATCTGGGTCTTCAGTTGTATTAAAAGGAACAGGGTTAATTCGTACAAGAGTGAGCGCTCTGGGTTCTGGATATCTCCACAACATCATTCCTGGACTATCCTCAGTTTCATTGTAAAACACAACTTCATAGGCACTGGGCAATTTTTGCGCTTCTGTCAAATGAAAGAAAGCTATAATCTGTTATATAATTTCTAGAAAGAAACATGCTCGTTTATGAGACCAAAGTAGTTAAAAATAAACCCCTTAGGATCAAAATGAGAGAAAATAAAAAAAGCCATTTCCCTGACTTTTAAAAGATTACAGCTTAATGGAAAGAAATCAAAAAAGCACTTTTTTTTTTCATTCTAGCAGATGTCTTTTCAATTGCTTTTCCAAAAAAAGTAAAGTATTCATTGTAAGAGGTAAATAATCTTTAATAGGTTACTACTGTATTTACTTCATGATTTAAAAAAAAAAAGAAGAAAGCAATAATATTCTTCTTACCAGCATCTTGTATATACTGGAACAGGCCTGTTCTCAGATCATCTGAGGTATGCTCAGTTTTTGAGGCCTGATTTGGAGGCCCCACACACGTGGGGTGTGTACGTTCAGATACAAAAGTGTCTACACTGCCCTTTTTAGTGAGGTACTGCCACAGAAGCTCCTGGAGAAGAACTAAACAGTTCAAGTGCTCTTGACCCCAGAAAACCTTAAAAAAAAAAAAAAAAAGAAAAAGAAAGAGATAAGACAAAATAATTACATACAAATATTTAGTCATTATTGAAGGAAAAAACCTCTCCAAAACAATAGGAACTTTATATGGCTTTCAGCCTGCTCTACTTATACCTTAATTGCTTGCAAGTATCCTTAATGTGAAAATAAAGAACAGGAACAAGAAGAAATCTCTACAAAACCATTTGGCAAATTTGTTCTTTTCATCATTCGAAGGAAAATATTAATTCTTACTACTTACAATTGATACTGATGCTGTCTGGAAGAGTACAGAACTTAAAAGTGATGCACAAGAACTTACGGCTGAGTGGAGTACGTAATGCTACGACTAGTCACAGATTTTGCAGTTTAAGATATGACAAAAAAAACCTTAAAGCTGCAAAGTTTAAACTGTTCAAAGAGCATGATGCTCCAAAAGTGGAATTCTGGAATGCATCAAAAACTGAGTAAGTGACACAGCAAAGAAGATGAGTAGAAAGACATGAAAGATCATCTCAAGCACAAATATTGAGTATATACAGCACATGAATCGGATGTGCTGTAAGTTCTCAGAGTGAGGTTTAAAAGTTTAAAGTTTGTTGAAGTTTAAAATAAAAATTTAGAAAAATATCTAAGAAAAACAGGCATTCAAAGTCCAGAAGATTCAAACACTCTATAGCAAAATAAAAGGCAAGTAGATGTGTCTCTCTCCCAGGTTTGACAAGCAGCACTTGTTAGCATTCTCAAATCTATTCTGGCAGACCAAATACTTAATTGTTTTCTGCAAAAGCTAATAAACTCAGTTGATACTCTAATAATAAATGGCTTTCCCAGATTTATAGATATTTTTCTGGTGCTTGTCAAAACCCCAAAATTTTGGAAAAAACCAACTTTTTATTATTAACAACATGTAGAGGTAGACAGCCAAGTACCTGCGAATAACAAATAAAAAAGAAGAGGAGAAACAAACTGACTTTATTTATTCATGAAGACATAATTTTTTAAAATTTGTATTATTCAATTAGCCCTATTCCCAATGCTGTGGTTTTAAGAACTTCTAATGACGATTCTGGGAAAAGACCTAATGACATGACTAAATGTCAAAATTTCCTTTTTGTGTTTTATATGCTTGATTTATATATTTATTTTAAAACATTTGGTGTGTATAGATACTACAATAAAAATAATTAAAACAAGATATATCTTAAAGCCCACTTGTTTAAGCCCCACAGAACCTATTTTTCATTTCAAGAACTCCCATGCTTCTTGGCCTGGTTTCAAGTTGTGGGCACTTCCAAAAAGGAGAGGATAGCATGGAAAACTGAGTATTAATTGCTACAAACAACAGTTTATAATTACTCCCCTGAGAAACTGATGTAAGTTTAGAAGGAAAGGATATGTATTTCTTAAAGCTACCCCCTAGGCATTACAGACACATAGCTCACGGACAGACAAACACACACACACATCAGAACAGGGTCCTAGATATTAAGTGTTAGTAATTTGATCCAGTAGCTTTAAGGGAACACACACATACAGCTACAATACATGGCTTAAGCAGTATTCAAAAAAAACCACCAAAACACTGTACACAATTTTTCAATCAACAGTTTTACATGAAAGAATACTTATTTTAAAAGGTAAAATAAAAACCACCCAAAAAAAACAAGCAAAAAATCCCAACCCAATGAACTGTTATAGGCTGCAAAGCTTTACAGGTTTACATGCAATTTATTTATGAAATCTCAATCATCCAAAGCCAGTCGAGCTCAATAGCAGAGCCATAAGCACCTTATACAGACCTGCAGCAGTCCTCCTCTCAAATCGATGTATATTTTCGGAATAGATTGCTCTGGGCCAGGATCACCACTGTGCTTACACCACTTGGCCTCCACATTAACAGAGCAGCAAAAAGGGCCCATCAGAGATCTGGCTCTTTCTTTGAGACTTGTTTTAAGTAGGAAATCTTGTATGTCAAGGACAAAAGATGACCCATGGATTCCTAAAAAGAGAGACAGACAAGTAATTCTGCTGGTATTTATTCTCCCAACATCTGTGTGCTTACTTCCTGAATTCACTTTGCCATGAGCCTGGGAATCTCTGCCCGCAAGCAATTACTCACACAAGTAGTCCCACTGACCTTCATGGAAATACTTGTGTGGACAATCGCTCTCCTCTCCAAGCAAGAGCATCACAGTTGGGCCACAAGACTTGTGATTTTTCTTTTTTTTTTTTTGGCTTGCTCTTCTGACACTATCGAGCATGCTTTATATGGTGTTGCAGTTATGGAGCAGGTATGTCCCATGCACATTCCTTACAAAGAACTATTCGCCAAAACATTATGGCTTTTACATGTGTGAGTATTTTAAGGTTTATGAGAAGAGACATTTTTCATTAAACTTGAAATTTTTTTCAAAAGAGTATATTAAGAACAAATACAGCTGCTTCACTTGATTATATTTTAAACTGATAGGAAATAGCTATTTTGAACAATACTCTCTGCTTTTGTTCAGGTTAGTTATTATAAAATATTGCCTTGCTAGACTTTGTAGTGCTTAGCAGGAGAATAAGGGTAATGTTTGAATTCAGATAATTGAAAACAATTACTGTAACTCAAAATATATAACATGTGTTTACCTAAAAAACAGTTTAATCTAAACTTTTCACATCATAACTATTTGCACTTTACATAGCTTTATAAAACATAAAAATTATAATGGCAGGTTAGATTTATGACAGAACTTATGTACTCTCATTAAAGGCAAACATTTTTAGGAAAGAAACATTATCTAGAAATGTCACATCTCTTGTGAATTTAACTTACTGAAAATCACTGTTTAATAAAACAAACCGTACTTAATATCTCTGTATTCTTTTTGTATATTTACAGGAAAAGTACTACATCTGAGGTTGGGTTAACTTTTTTCTCTTCTGGTGCTCATACTTGGACTCAACACTCTGCATATTGAACGTCACCATTCTTTAAGATGCCCATAGCTTATTTTTCTAATGAAACTGGATATTTACCAAAGGCAAAAGATTAAAAAACACCTTACATACAGATGTTTCACGGTACAGGTCCATTTTATGTTGTCATACCTTTGCTGGTAGAAAAGTCCCACAAAAATACAATTCCCTGTTTTGAATACATGCAGTAAAACTTCTCCTATGAATCTCTTTTAGAATCCAGAAAGAAGTCTGTCTGCATCCTGGGAGTTACAATTTCATTAAACAGAGAAATATTTTATACAATGGAAGGAAATACATTGGATTTTTTTTTTTTAATCGAGCATTCACTAGGAAGGGGGTCCAGCAGTCCCCATAGCAAGAATGGCATTGAATTGTATTCAACCCGAGTAGGAAGCACACACAACAAGAATCTCTCCCTTGAGCAGTGTGGAGTTTAATAAGAATGATCAAGGGCTTGAGCAAACCTTTATCCCATGCCAATCAACAGGACTGTTGTCACCGATTGGGAAAGGGGTTTTAGCTCTGGGTTGTTTAGGCTGGCTGCTGAACCCCTGGGTCTGGCCTCATGTGTAACAGGTCTATACGACAGAAACTGTTCACTGAACTTCAGTGATAAGCAAGAAAACTAACATCAACACACCCTGACGCCTCTCCTTTTGGTACTGGTTCAGACTTGATTCTGTAAACTGTGGAATGAAGCAGCTTCACATACAGTCTTAAACCAAGAAAAGGAGGTATTTTTATGGGAAGGGCTCACCCTCACCCTGCTATGCTCAGTCTAGTTATTTTAAGAGGCACCACAATATTTGGAAATTCAACTTTTTTTATACTCTACATGGAACTTTGACTTTAAAGAGGAGAAATTCTCGGTAACTATTGCACAATTCTGCAATATACAGAAATGTTCTATAGTTTTATTGGAATATGTGCCAAGTTGCAGAAATAACAAAAGGGAAAAAGGAATGCCAGAATACAAGTGGTTTTATTTATGTTTTCTTTCACTGGGATTACACTTGGAAGGATTATGTTTTGCAGTCTTTTTCTGTTGTTATCTCAGCTTCACAGAGTACAAAGAAAACACAATATCCAACAGCTTAGAAACAGAACTGAGCATTCAGCACATAATACTGCTGGTTCAAAATCGGCAGCACCTTTCTCAAGCGCTATGTAAACAATGAGAAATGAAGACACAATTAAGAATAAGGAAGTGTCGGTAAATTTTAAATAAAAGAAATATTACAAGACACATCAATGGATTGTGTCCTACAAATACCAGGAAAAGCTCAGGGACTCAATGAGAGATTTTTCTTTTTCCTGCTGCGACCCAGATTGCTCTTGTATAGGCAAGAATCACATCCTTGTCCTTCCTAGCAGTTCTATCTACATGCCCTTTTGAGGATGAAGTGACTCTTCGTATAAAAACCACTGTGCTCTTAATACAAAAAAATGCAGAGATCACTCAGACAAACTTGCACAAAGTGATGTCTTGAGGAAGCTTAAAGAACACAAATGAAGAACAATAAGTATGCACAAACCCTAAAAAGCAATAGTAAATAAAGACATCCCTGGGCCTGAGGGAAGCTTCAGTGGGGCACCATTACTACAGAAATCCTAAAGGGATGACGTTAGAAAAGAAATAATCTCACATTCTAAGGGAAGGGAGTGAAAAAATACCAGTATGCACTAGTAGAGAGCTTATTTTAAGATTGCTAAATGCCACACTAGCATTCAAAGTATATGTTCAGTTAGTGAAGTTGCTTTCCTATGACTAAAGCAATCACCTCAGAAAGGTAAAGATGCAAAATAATTCTCTTGTTTTTTTCCCTCCTACACACTATTTTCACTCAGTCCTTTCATGCATCTCTCACAAACTTCTATTGTAGAATTCGAACTTCAGTTTAAACAGATTAAATCAAAGTCTCCATTTGAAGTGAACTTGAGATGGCACCACACAGAAGTCATATATCTTCATAAACGATTGTTGTGATATGCAGAAGTTAACTTGTTCTGTTTGGATTATTGCTCATGAACACCAACACACTTTTCAGTACGTGCAATAATTTACTTCTAGGAACAAATAGTTTCATGACTTTTAAAATACTCCTCCAAGAGACTAATAAATATGAAGCACTTGCTTTGGACAGTGTTTAAAAAATGCTGCCAGCCCCCTCCGTTGTCAGACTCCACCCAGACCCACAACAGCACCGCAATATGCTGCCACGCTAACTGAGCAAAACACAGCTTACACCAGGCTTCTGCATGCCATTGCAAGGATTACCCTTCTGATGACATATGCTCAAAAGGAATAGCCACGTATTTTTATATACTTGGAAAAAAGGTAGGAGGGTTTGAAAAAAAGCTAGCACTTGCTTGGTAACGTCAAGAAATTAACTTGCTCAGAAATTAAAGATGGAGATCATTACAACAGAGCAGTGAAGAAAATTTACTGAAGGACAACATTTGCTTTAATATTCTAACATCTTTCTTTTCTTAGTCAGGAGAGACTTGATTTATGCTAACATTTACAAAGACATCTCCTAGAATCCAAGTACTTTAATATAGTTATAAATATGCTTATATTAGAGTTTATATATAAGTATAATATAGCTATATTCATGTTTACCAATAATAGGAGGTACCATGTTTGTTAAATTGCCCTGTGTGCATCAACCCATTTGTGTGTATAGTAAAAAAAAAGAGCTGGCCCATTTTAATAGATGCAGCAAATACATTAAAACAACCCTTGCTTTACAGTAACAATCACGTAGTGTTTAGGCAAAACAGGTGTTAAGAAAGAGTTCTGTTATTTTTCCTGGTTCACAGACAAAGGGAGAGACAATGTTTTGACATTAACTATGGGCTTTCTATTTTCAAAACCATTTTAAAATACTGATATTTGAATCAACTCCAAATGAATCAAGTAGAAATGTATCAGGAGTTTTTTTCCTTCTATTATGCTCTGTGCATTTGCTCTTCCTTAGATAGCTGCAAATCCTCTTTGATTCACTGCACTGTAACCTAACAGAACATAGCACACGATTTTAACTGGCAAACTTCTATACAGGAAAAGAGTTTTAAGAAAACAGAAACACGTGTATTACAATAAATATAGCAAATGGCACTGGACTATAGTTGAGCTACCTTTTGAAAAGCCTCTTGGAAACAAGTAGCTTTGGTACAAACTGTAGCACTAGGAAGAAAATTGCTTTTCTGAGTTTGGGGCAGCTCAGAAGCAAGACTGTGTCCCAGAGCACAGAGCTTGCCACGCTGGTTCGGACTGGGTAAGATGCACGTGAGCGATGCAGTCTGCACCGACCGCAGCATCTGGCAGATTGCATTCCCACCCAAAGGATCGCGGTGCGCTCTGAAGGAAGAAGTCCAGGCTCTCCCGTGGGCCCTCCATGCCTGGGCGGCAGAGATATAATCTGGCTGCTGAAGGTGAATTAGCGAGTGGTTTTCCGTACTACCTTCTGCTTTAATGTCGCACGTTACTAAGGTGATAATCTGTGATATTTGCTCCTGAGCTTTCACTCTTCATATTTGCAACTTCAGTAGCTAGTTTAAAGTTGCCCAAGATACTAAGACAGATTTGAATATGTAAATATGTTATTATATCTAATATATTGATACAATTATGTACACGATTTTTTTCCTCTTGAGGAAACTTAAGATACAACATGTAACGAGCGGTTACTCCACAGTTACGCTCCTCTGTTGACAAGTATCCTCTAGGAAGCAGCTTCTGAGAAGAAAGGGTAACAAAGCTATGAAAACAATTACAGGGGAAATACTGCAGTTAATTTAAGAGTCTGCCAATTTATTCAAGTCGGGAAATAGCAGCAGCAAACAAATGGTGAGATGTAGTAAAGGACAATTTTCCAGGAGAGATTTAGTTAACAATCCACTGGCCGCCCTGGATTTCTCATTAGTGTTGAGCTGAATCTTATGGTAGCTCATTCTCCCCCCGAGAACAATATTTACACATTAGCAATTAACTATTCTTTAGTGAAAGAGAGTTTTTCAGCGTTACATGGGGACACACGCGGGCTCTGTAAAAACATGAGATGTGTAACACACGGTAAACAGAAAGTAATGATCTTAAACAGGCCAAACCCTTGAATTCATCACTAATAAACGTCCCCATGCATTCAGCAGTCCTGGCTGCTGGGAGCCTGTTTTCTTCAAATACTTCAAACACTAAAATCCAGGAACATTTATTATTTTAATCCATTACAGGCAGTGCTTGATTTAACTTTATTGGTTGTGGTGGTGGTAGTAGTTATAGTGGGGGTAAAGCTATGTTCTTTTACACATCATTTCAAAAGGGCTTAATTATATTTTATAGCTCAGGCCAGGAATCCTGCTTGTTTTGTGTCTAACAAGGTTCAAATGGAGTTCAGGTCAGTGATGAATCAGAAGAGAAGTCAAAGATGGTTATCTATTTGAAATGAGCTCATCTCCCTTAAAGAATAACTGGGCAGGTACATCATGTTCATTACACTACCGCATACTAAATAGATGAAAAATCTCAATTCACTCATTGATTTGGTAATTTTGGATTTTGTGATGCCTGATCAGAGAGAGCATATTAAAGTTAAGATCTAAAGATATTTTCATTTTCGGTCAAGGCTGTCTTTGGTATACAATAATTTAGAATATATTTGTAAAGCTCTGTATTGCCCTACCTTACTCTAATTAAGTGGAGAAAAATGCATAATGGAAAACAACAAAAATAGTGTTCATTTTGCATCCGTGAGTCTAGCTTTCAAAACTGACTGAATGCTACACTGACACGAGTAATACTTGGTTCTTGTACCATAAATATTTTATTTTTAGATATCAGCAGTTTTCAGAAAAGTAACTAAACATTCTTAACTCCAGCTTTACAGACAGGCATGGAGAGGTTCCTCAATGTAAAACAAATCATGTATTTTCACATCTTAACTTTAGGTGGTTGGTTGAGAACTTTGGTTTATTTTCAGGAGATAGCTGGTACCTACAACTGTCACTGATTTATAAAGTTGTAGATACTTAGCACTACGAAAAAAATCAAACATTGAATGGTTGCACAGTAAATGAAGCATTACAAAATAGTGGATGGCACTCAAAATGTAGCCCTATATAATTGTCACAAGGTTGAATTAGAATTACAGCTTTGGTGTCTTGCTCCTCTGCTCTACGCTTGATTCACCGGATTTCAACTGCTTTAATAAACTAAATAGTCCATGAACTAGAGGGTAACTTCTCTTTATAAATAAACCATCCTTAGGATAGTGCCCAGCAGCACCTGAGCTGTTTTAGCCTCTATAACCCAGTGAATTATGCTTGTGGAAGTTCAAGGCTTGACAGATATACCCAGGCCACACAAACTGAACAGGTTTCCCTGTACTCTTGGGATGTCGTTCCCCAGGATTAAGGTCAGTCCAGGTCCAGGCTCCTATGTTCCAGTCTTCTCCCTTTGATCCTCCCCCTCCCTCCTTTATATACTTCTCTGAATTCTCATTTGTGCCAGCATGGTCATTAAAGTGTCCCTGTGCACTGAGCCAGCTGAAGGAGATGGTCTTGCTGGAAAGTCTTCTTTCCTGGTTTAGTTTTCAGACAGATCTGTCCCAACTCAATGAACAGCTGCCCGAGTAACAGAGCTAGCACAAGCCAGAGTGTGGAAATGCGCAGCCACAGGAACCCAAACTTCCTATGGAATTGCACCTTTTGTTTGGGCAGCAAGCTGGTGATCTCATCCCATAAAAAACATTCTTGTCAGAGGAAAAGAAGAAACATGTTGCCAGTATGTCAACAATTTTAACATCTTAAGGAACTGGTCCTTAAGACCAGGCAATAATGACTAATCTCTGTGTTCCGTACCTCACATTGCAAAATGTAGATTGAACTGGAGGAATTACACAGAAAGCATAAAATGTACTAAGAAAACATTCAGCTTTCACTGTTACCTGTGTTTCCTCATGAATGTAAATATTCTATAGAATTGACAACCATGAAATTGCTGTATCACCTACTACTGCCATATATGGCACTGGGTTCCACATAACAAAAGAAATTCCACTCTGAAAAAAATATGCAATTACTTTCACAATAAAAGCTGAAGAGATTACAAAAACAACCATATTTGTTCTGAATCAAATTTCAGTTGGAGTCTACTTTTTAAAGTCGAGTTATTTAAACTGTAAATGCAGTTCTACAGAATTAGGGCACAGTCTTGAATCAACAGCCTACAACTAACTTTTTTTGTCTTTTTTCTTTTTTTTCTCCCCGAGTTAACGTGCTAGTTCATCAGTAGCAATTCTGAACCCTGTTACAAAGTACCAGTAGGGAATCTGACCAGGATTAATAGTGGTACTCAGTCCTGGGATTAGGTGGTGTCTTGTTTCATGGATTTTAGGCCATCTGGTTTTCCCTCCTACACTATACTCCTGCAGAACTATAAACGCACCTTCACCTCAGGGACTATAGAAAGGAATTAGAATTCTTCTGCTTTTCATTATCAACAAGATTCAGTAACTCATTTCATTGTCAGGATAATCCCCTTTTACTCTTTCTTTTGCGCTTGCAGGGTATGCCAAAATGACAAATAAAATCCCAGATGTTAGAGACCTGATGAGGTCTCCACCTTTTCTTGAGTGTTGGGTTTAAACTACTTGGGACACGGTGTCAAATCTGACAGGACCCTGATGCCCACACCCAATATTCATTAAGGTTTGTTAGTGATTTGTATAGCTGTCTACAAGCTGCACTTCCACCTCAATCCTCAGTGGCCATTTAAATATTTACTTTGTCCTCTGGCTTTTACTGACAAAGAATTAATTTCCTATTGTTCAAGTGTTGGAAAGAGTTTATATTTCTTTCTAAAAGTAACAAAGGTCTTCTGGGTGTTGTAAATGGCTTGTTACTGCTGCATATTATTTTAGGTAGTCATATCTAATTTAATGTTTTATTTCCCCATGGGCTAACTTGCCTATCTGCAGCATCCAAAGACTATGACAACGCCTTAGCAGAGTTTTCTCAAGAGAGTCAGTTAACTCCAAAATGAAGTTTGGTCTTTGCTTTACACCAGTTACTAGCTGCATTTAATTTTTAATATTCCTGTAAAGTATCTTAAGTATGTAATTTCTTTCAGGTTTAATAAAAATACTTGCGATCATCATACGCTCAACTAGTGTTTATTTTTTTCCCTTATTTATATGCTAAAGTAATCATCTCTGCATATGGGACAAAGGGCTGGGGAATTCTGTCTATGATCTTTGGAGTATTTTATGTCCGTAACTCTCTCAGTTCAGACACTGAGACTTCAGAACAGCAAGACTTCCCTCCTGTGTCCAGCCAGAGCAAAATAAGGCTCTACTGAGAGGCTACAGGCTTCTTGCTGCCTTTCTCTCTGGGGAGAGTATAGTCCTCAACTTCTCTCATTTATCTGCTCTTTTGGCAGGTAGGTAGTGCTGATTTCAACACCAAACTTAAATTAACTGAAAGCCATATGTTTAGAATTGCATTCTATTTCCTAGTAGTCATAGATAAAAATTATTTCAACTTTAAAGGCATGTGACTGTTCCAGAGTGAGCTACATACATCAAGTGTGATACCAAGCGATCTCAAATCTGACTGGGTACATGGCACTTGAGAGCTCTAGCCACTTTGCAGAAGATGCCACATACTTCAGACAACAAGAATCACTGAACCAGGTCTAATAATAGTTCCTGAACTTGGGGTTTTCGTCAACAATACAAATAAGCTGCCAAAAAGGAGCTAAATGTTTGTTATTTGCTTGTATGAAGTTTTGGGTAGAAGTTTTAACTTGTAACTCTAAGCCACAAAATATAAAATGACTATAGATAATTATTTTATTTAACACCAGTATGACTGAAACTTCTGCCCTTAAGGGTATCAGAAAAACTATACTGGTAGCCTCTTCAAAGTAAAATTAATAATACTTTTTTTTTTTTTTGAGAAAGGATTTTGTTTTGGTTTGTTTTTTGCCAATACACCGCATCACATTCTACAATAGTATTACTTTACTAAAACCAAGATACTTGGGATTTCACCATAAGTACAGAGGAGAACATAAGTATTCTAGCAGAAATAGTAACCATGTTGTTACAATAACTGTTGTATTAAAACATGAAAAATGTCCAAAAAATGAAGTCCCTTGACACACTAAGGGTTTGGGGTTGTATAACAGTGCAGCAGGATATGTAGAAATGGAGGTGTTTTAATTTGATCCAACTGCAATGTGAATGTTCAATACTTGGAATTTATTTTGTTAGAAGTGAAATAGTTCAACTAATGAGCCCCTCCATTTTTCAGAAGGTGTATCTTTTCACTTTCATAAGTTAAGAAGAAAAATTAAAACAGAAGGCCTTTAGCTTCCATGACTAAACCAGGAAAGTCTAGAGGGAAAACTGATAATTAAAAAAAGTTATATGGCAAGCTTCCTTCTTAATTTCAGCTAAAAAAATCAAAGCATTACACAAGGTCACGCACTTTTGTTTTCCCCCTGTAAGGGAGGAAAAATGCCGACAGTACATTCTTGTGAGGTTTTTTTGCTAAATAATTCCTAGCAAATAGGATTCCTTACAAACCAACTTCATCTCCTACATCAAAACTCATCTGGAAAAGGGGTCGTTTACACTGTTTATAAAACACTGCCACATAAAATGTGTAAAAAAACATATTTCACTAAAAATAGCTTGCGTAAGTAAGGGATTAGAGTAGTTTCTACTGCTATAATTGTTCCTTTGTAGTTTTTTCCATGATGTTTTTGAACAGTGTTTTTAACTATGTTTATTAAAGTCAGCACATCAAAAAAGATCAAAGAGAAAGCTAGTGAGAACCAAAGAAACACCAAGCGTATTGTGTTGTCTCACTGGGGAGTTATGCAGATTCAAGTAAACAAGTGCAAATTGTTGAGGTTTTAATAAAAATTTTCTACAATTATTGTATCTGAAGTCATTCTATATAATAACATCTGTACAGCAGATGGCCATACTGTACAAAAGGCAAGCAATGCTCCTTTTTCCTCCTCTGTTTTAACAGTATATCTGAGATGACTACTTTTGTCATTGTGCTTAGTTTGGTTCAGCAAATAATTCGTAAAATGCAGCTGCTGCAGACGGTCACAATAGTTACTTGACTGTAAAATCAAAGACACGGTGAAGTATTTGCGTATTAGTTTCATACTATAAAAAAAAATCTGACATTAACCCTGTTCAGCTCAAAAGGTATATCAATAAAACCTTTTGTAAAAAGAAAAGTAGTGAAGAACTGACATATTTAAATACTCCTTGCTCTCAAGACACAGCTACTACACTTTTTAAAAACTGAGTTAGATTGCATAATTTCTTTGCAATAATAAAACAAATCTAGTTGGTAACTGTGGTATTCTGCTAAAGTATTTTTAACAGAAATTATAATACTGTTTCCCCCACACTGAGTAATTTTTTTGTCTTTCCTGAAGTTACAATTTCCACTTTAGTTTCTATCAGCACTTTAAATTAATAATTTGAAATAAAATCCAAACAATTTATTAAAAGAATTTTTGACCATTTCAATCAGTTTTGTGGAATTGCGTCTTTTGCACTTATTGAAACTTAAAACAAGTTATTGCACCGTCACAATAGCACGAAAACCTCATGTACATGTATTTTTATTTTTATAAAGCAAAGATAAGGCAACTGTAACTGGAAAAAATCTGAAAAGAGTCCGTTCATGTCTATTTATTGTCTGGTTACGAAAGTTCGTCATACAGAATAACTGATCTCAATTTTCATTAGATTCGGCATCAGTATTGCTTTACTTAACAATGCTTGCCAGGCTACAAACATACTGAAGATTCATGTATAGCTTGTGACACGAAAAATAAAGATCGGCTTCCTCAAATTGCCAGAAGAGTTAAGAAACAGAACTTCGTAGCGGAACGTTTCTGAGGCTTAACGTGCAAGGCAAGGTACGTCCTCTTTCCGGGAGGATGAAAAACTCCAGGGTAAGTGATACACACTGCTGAGTTTGCCAAATTGCTTTATAGTACAGTGACGGAACAGGCTCGGCTTTGATATATCGAAGCTTGCTGTGGACATCATAATGTATCATGGGACGGATAATGTATAAATGATAGAGGAGAAGTGACGGAAGGAAAGAGGATTATTATACAGAAAGAAAACTAGAACTATTTAAAGGACATTAGAAAGGCCTTTTACTCAGTTGCAGTGCTTTCGATGCTAAGGTTGTGATCTGATTGGAAAAGCGTGGGAACGCAGGCACTGTTCCTGCCTGTACTGCTGTTTATTTATGGATAAATCAAGAGTTTCAGGCTCCAGCACTTTCACAGGCTTTCATGTCACATGAACCTTAAATTTTTCATTTTTAACTTTTAAAACAATAAAGAAGCACTGAAACTTGCTGGCCTGAGGAGAAATATTTCTGATGAAAAAGAAATAAATCACCACCTAGCTTGGCCTACAACTTGTTCCTCTCAGCTACAGACCATTTTACCTCGCAAGCTACTCTGCCAACTACCTACATCTGGCTCATCTCCACATCATGTAAATGTACCATCTTATTAATTTTATTATAAGATTAATAAAACAATTTACAAAGACACTCAAAATATCTTCATTTTAAATGAGTCTCTGGTATCCTGTTAATTGTACCCAAGGTGTAAAGTTTCCTTGCAGTACTGCAGTAATGAGACTGGAGCGCCTGTTTTCCCCAAGTGACTCTCAGCTGTGCATACGAAGCATGTAAAAATTTAAAACTTCATAAGCCTGAAGGAGAATAATGGTATGACCCAATATTTACATAGTAGCATATGCCAGGGCTCTGAACAATTATTTTTGTATTTTTTAAAACAGAAATATAGGGTCCTAACAAGAAAATGTAGTTATAGAGTGAAAACTGTCAAGATTTTGCCCTTTGAAGTATGTGCTGAATTATCAGAATACCAGAATAGTCGCTCTTGTAACCACTCTTCCAGCCAGAATTCCGTCAATATATTAGTAATTACAAGCTAGGGGATATTAACTACAAAATTAAGCACTCCTGGGCGCTGCCTCACTGAAAGCAAAACTCACATAATGGAGTCTATCAGGGATTTGCTGTTTTCCGTTGTGGATTTATTATGTTAGCTGGAGGAGCTCCCCTCAATGCTCCACGCTTTAAAATGGTTACTGGACCACCACTTGAACAAATCAGTTGCACTTCCAACCTTCAAAAACTCTTACCTGCAGTTTTATGTCCACTTTTAACATTCAGGCTCCCACTGAGGTTTGATAGAGAGACTAACAAAGCAGGTTTACTGGGATCTGGGATGGTTTCCATCGAAACAACCATTTGAACAGTGTGAATCGAAATTTTCTGGAAGCAGGAAAGGGCTCGCCACAAGTTTTCTTGTACTGAAGCCTTTTGCGCAGCGTAGGTATGTGCTGCAGGTAGCAAATCCTTTGTACTGGGGTGTTTGGTTATGGAAGTGACATCCTCATCTGGAATAACGCCAGCTGACGGAGCAGCCTCCTTCCTGGGCTCATCATCATTTGTGGTTACGATTTTCTTTAAAAACTGGTTTATTTGATCAAGTCTGACAAAACTGAGATTCGCTTTCAAAGGTTTTGATATGTCCACATTTATGTCAGCTGCAGGAGAGAATTAGAGAAAGAGATATGAGAAGCTACAGTGCAATTATTCAAGCAATGTAAAAATATTAGGCATTTAGTGGAGATAACTATTTCTACCATGTTTCATTAAAAGGACTGAATAAATGGTACAACATAATGAAACGATATTTTTAGGAATAAATCTGAATTAAAACATTATGAAAAGTACTATAAGCAATCTTCACTATGCACAGTTTTAAAGAAACATGTCACAATGTCCATCTTACTTCCTTGTTTCTTCCCAGGATCACCACAGCTATCTGAAAGAAACACACTTTATTTGAGCATGTAGGAGGGTAAATACATTAGTCCTTTTGTGTCAGAATGAAAATATACTTCACATTCTCTTGAGTTTTACATCCAGTAGAACTATTTGACTCAACTCCAAAGCCAACAGCAAACATTTTCAACACATTTAAATGAGTGAATAACATGTATATTCTGTTCTTTCCTATACAGCTAATATGCAGTAGTCTTCAATCCATTTTCAAGATGAAATGTGAAATAAAAAGCAAATATAAAAACTGAATTATTTTTAGATTTCTGTGTTTTCCAGGGAGACTGGAATAACCTAGTATTTTTTAAATGTTCTTTGTCTCCTTAGTAAAGGATTTTGGTACTTCCTAGACTGCTAAAAGTCTCACAGAATTTTTAGAAATCACAACTAGTATGAACAACATTGACAACAGTGATATTTTAGTAGCTGAGATGTTGCAATTACCAAGATTATTTCACAGATGGGAAGCAGGATTTTATGATGGTTGAAACTTATTTCTGTGCTGCTATCTGCCTTTTTATCAGTACATTGTACTTCATTACAGAAATCCAGCTTTAACCTAGTTTTAAAAATTTTTCATTTAAAATTCAGCTTTCACCCAGTAATGAGACAGCTACCCTGGGCAGGGGGAGAAGTTTGTCTTTCACTTTGCTCTTTGATTCCCACCACCCCACCCCCAGGAACCAAAAATGATAAAAATTCTATGCATATATCTGAACTAGATTAAATGTTCAGAGAAAACACCACTACTTAGTTTCAAGTTTCATTATAAATATATATACAGGAAACACTGTTTGTTGAAGGTTTTACACAGATTAATGAATATTTCACCAAAATTAGGACCTAGTTTCAAGTTGTCCAGGATCTCGTTCTACACTTAACGCTGATGCAAACTGACAAGCTCGATTCTCCCACTCTTTAGGTCAATTACAACAGTAAAGGGCTGCAAGAGCAGAGCTGCGGAGCTGCTCTTAAGCATAGGTTTATACTGACTTCAGAGAGAGTCCCAGGCACACGACAAAGCACTTTTCTGACCCCACAAAATATCTGGGGGTTCTAAATTTCAGTTAGATGCTTTGGTATCTGAATAGATAAGTCTTTGAATTATAAACTAGCACTTTTTCTACAGAGATGAAAGAAACTTATTAATGACATGTAAGATTTGTTGCAGTTGAATTAAAAAACCCAAAACAATCTTAGAAAAAAAGTCTGTAGTACTCCACAAGCCACAGCTAACTGAAATTTAAGACTGAAAAACTATTTTAATTGTAACTTAGAATTTAATTAATGGTTTTCTGAAAATACTTTCTCTTGTGTTAAAGCCTTCCACGCTGAACTAGAAACTGTGGCAAAACACTAGTTAACATGTGGGCCTAGTAGAAAGGCAAGTATCAAAGTAAGGAAACTGGAGATTAGAAGAGAGCAAGATTTTTAGGCATCCAAAACTTGGAAGATTTTTCAAAATACTTAGGTACCAATATTGTTCATTAAAACGAAGGGAAGAAAAATGTCATAACACTTGAAAATCTCTCCACCCTTCTTGGCACTAAAGAATACCCCAAGACTTGCCTGCCTTCTTGCACACATCATTGGTCCCCTCCCTCTCTTTGAATGGAGAAAGAAGACTTACAAAGAAAGTAGAGACCCATGTGACATTATGATATTAATTTACTTATGATACTCAAATGGAAAGGAGTGTTATTCTAATGAAACGTTTAAAAAAAACCCAACAAGAACCCACACAAACGAACAAGCAGTGTTTTAAAATGACCCAAGTTTGAAATCAACGCACACTAGGATTTGGGTTGCTGAACCATTTAGGCACTTTCAAAACAAGTCCCTTATTGACTTAATTTTCTCCATTAGTGATGTAGTAATAAAGGAGTAAAAGAGAAGTTCTTGGCTTTGCTCATAATTCAGTTTGTAAGTTAGTAAATGAGGAAAGGACCCTTACTGCTTGGTGTGCCAGCTTTCACATCTAACTGGTTTGCCAGAGGCACATGTTATTGCCAACACATTCCTCTGGTAGTATAGCCCAAGAGAGGAAAAAACAACAAAAACCCTACAACCCCAAAACTACTTAGACATAAGTTGATAGAACAAGCGTCAAGCTAAAGCCAGAGAGTAAACTGATCGAGAAAGATTTAAAAGGAGATGAATATGACAGCAATAGTTCTCTCTTGGGTTTCCTCAGGCCAGGGCAGAGAAGTCACAGGGCGCTGGTGAAGCTCAGTGGTGGAACATGCATAGCACCTGTGGTCCTGGGCCTGTGTTTTATCACTACTGTTTGTCACTTGTTTTCACAAACACCACGCTCGCCCAAGACAGCAATAAAAAAAATGGTCACTAGGACACCAGAGAAATGCAAATGACTTCTCTGTTTTCTGTTTGGAAATGGCTCATGTCACGTAGAAAAATGTTATCATGACTGATAACTTGACAAAGGTTTGTATTAAGTTATTATTATCCAGTGAATCAGCCCCAACAGAAGGTGGTGGCAGCCAGAAGCATAATTGCAGAAAATGTAACTCTGCATCCTTCACTGCAAATATTTTAACTATCTCATAATGACATAGGTTATTTTTATAACTGGGGAAAGATTATGTAAGGAGATTCTTTGGCATTAAGTAAAACATTCAAAAAATGAAAATTCAATTGAGCAATCAACATGTTTTTAGTTTTTGTGCTGTTTTACACGTTATACTTAGTGCTGCAAAAGAAACTTTAACATTCCTTCTAAGAAAAACATATTTAAGTGATGGACAGAAACAGTGAAAACTGATGAAATATGAAGAGCTATTTATAGCAGTTGATGAAGACAGATGTTCAGCAGCTTCTCCAGTTACTCAAAATGGGCTAAAAAGAGATGTTACAACATAAAGGGTTACCTAGATGCAGCTGAAATAAAATTTCCAGGGTGCAAAATCCAAGGGTAACATCTTTTTAGATGATTTTAAACACCTCGGGAAGCACACCACACAACACTCTGCAGATTCTGTACCAGTAGGAAAACACACGTTCCTATAATTCAAACAACTCCTTGAATTGTCCAAAATTACATCAGAATTAGGACAGGGCAAAAGGTAGCTCAAAGCCACCTTTAACTCCTCAATTACATGAGTCTCTACTTTGACTACTAGTGATTGGCTACTGCAATTATACCCCAATGCTTTCTTTAGATTTAAGACATAATAGCAATAGCTTATTTTGCCAGTTGTAACCTATTTCCAGCAAATAAATAGTAAAGAAATTAAAAGAGATTGCGTTCAAGTTATTTCTGGTTATGTTTAAATCAGACTGAACTAGATGATATCAAAGCAGTATTTTTTATTACAATGTAGCATTTGAGTGCAGAATTTGAATTGTTCTTTCTCCATTTCTTCGCTACCTGTCTTTAGATTACCCAGTAAATCCACGTCTGTCAATTATTAGTTTCTAATTACCCTTCACAACTTTCTGAACAGCTACTAGGAAACAGAATGATGAAATAACTATTGAGTTAAAAGGAGATTAGATAAATATAAATAAATTACACTTATTATATGCTCCCACCACACCAGGAGATGACTTAACGGCGAAAGGAAAAGAATCACGTTGCAATAATGAAATCAGAGAGGGAATTCAGGTCCCAGAGGCGATTCTACGGAGTTTATGTTAATGTACACCTTGTGGGGGACCAAAAATCAACTGGAATAGTTACCTGAAAACTGTTTCCAGCTATTTTCTCATTTAAAAAGTTCCAACTTCACTTGACCCATTAGTCATCATATTACTTACATTTATTACGTATTTTGAAATCTATTACAAAAAACCCAATGGATTCAATATGGCCTGTTTTAACAAAATCATAACATCTGTAAAAGAAAACCTATAAGCAGCACTCTGAAATTTCTGTCTGAAACAATTTCGTTCTTTGTCATTTTATTACTTAGAGCTTCAGATAAAAAATTTCAGGGTTATGAGTATTTTACCCTTGTTCTCCATAACATTCAGATTTGTACCGTGAAGATATAATTTTATTCTGTGAACTTGGGATAACGATATTACTCAAAAGGTCTTCTTATATGGTGGGCTAGGGATGAATAAGCAACACAAAAATAACAGAGCTCCTTGCAAGTTGCTTTAGGTCAATCCCAGCTCTTACTGAAGTCAGTGGGCTTATTCTAATATATGCCATAACTTAATGTACACCAGGTTACTACTTCTATGACTAATAAACTACCATAGTATACTCTTAATCTGAAAAACCAGAAAGTAAACTCCATGAAAATTATTTGTAAGCTTTATTTATAAGACTGGGATCTTTTCACAGTCTATGAGAAATGTTGAACTGTGAGAGAGAAAAATATGGTGTTTTCCAAGAATTTGTTCACTTCTCATACCCATCATTCCACAGTAGGTCTTTTATTTCTCATAGCTAATATTGAAAAGACCAGGTCTTTCTCCCTCAGGTTGGACATGGGTCTCACTCTCTCCTACCCTAAGAAGGCTGTAAAATATTAAACTTCTTAATAAATAGTGGTGCTATAAAAGAAAATACTATTTGCCCTAAACTGTTAAGAGGATTGGATTTCATAGTTCTGAACAGGAGAGGAGCAGACAACAGGCATGAAACATTTTACCATCAGTAATATTCTTCCTCTGGGAGCCACCCATCCTGATGTAGGGAGTTTAAACAGAGGAAATCTGAGGAAGGTAAAGGTAATCTTGAGTCCTGATTCTGATTTGGAGTCCGGGTGGCCCTTCAGTAACAGGGAAAAGGCTAAATTGCAAAAATTAAATTTATAAAAATAGGAAAGAGAGAGGCATGTAAAGAGAAAACTAGCTGTACTGTTCTCAATTGTCCCTGGTCAGGCATCAAAAGAGAGACAAATTAAAAGAAATTGAAAAGCAAGAAGAATCCAAACGAATTGTTTTTATCCTCTAATTCATCATTCCCAATTTGGATCAAGGGAAAAGAAGGAAGAAACTTGAGACAAGGCTTCAGAGGCCATCTGCAGTCCATCTTGTATTCTGCTTCTGTGAGACAGATGCCAATTAGTCTGGAAGAGGCTGGTAGCCACGGCTCAGTATTTCTACCTACTGCCGTCTGTGTGCTGCAGCCCCACAGAAGCAGCTCTCTAAGGCCAATATGGCAAACTACAGCCTTCAGGGAGCTCAATCAACTCGAGCCATGCGGGGTGTTCCCCAGCAGTAACAACTCCTACTTCCATGACCTAGTATGTCATTGACATTACACTAAGGTGACACAAGACATTAACAGCTCTAGCTGGCCAGCGCTTGCGTTTGAGATCTCAGACAAGGCTCAGAGTGATGTAATTCTATTAATTTTAAAAAATTGTCACAACTGAAGCAAAATAAATTGTTGTAGGTCGAGAAGACCAAAGATACAATTCATAAAGAATGGAAGGTTACTGCTATTCATAGGATGATGACTGAAATTAAGCAACTGTGCTACTACCAATCACACTACAGAAATGTGTCAAGGGTTGGGTGGCAAGGCCAAAAACTATAATGGGGGCATTGGGAGGCACTACCATGAAAGGAAAACTCTAGCTAAGGGAAACAATAACTCTCTCAACAGAGAGACAGGGAAGTTGAAGCACAATACGGTGAGAAGAAATAAATTGTTCCAGGTCATGAAGCATGTTTGTGGAAAAGAAAAGAACCCATAAATACTAACTCTCTATTACCTGCTTAGCTGCTGAACAATACAACTATATTAAGACATATATGAAAAAAAGAGGATTTCAGAAAACTGAGCAAATGTTTGACATAAGTTTTAAAAGAATGCCAATACACTGAAAGAGATACCAAGAAACTATTTTCCAAGTTATCCATGTAGCTTCGGTGTGCAGTTTTCATTTTCAGTGCTTAGGCATTTAAGAAACTAAATTTAAAATAAGTGTTGTAGACACTGCTTTTACAAAGGTAATTTTATGCATTATTACACTGATATTACAGACAATAGATGTGTCTGTAATCAGACGATCATCTGATCGACAGCCAGCTAAACATGAGCCAGCAGTGTGCCCAGGTGGCCAAGAAGGCCAATGGCATCCTGGCCTCTATTAGGAATAGTGTAGCCAGCCGGTCTAGGGAAGTGATCGTCCCTCTGTACTTGGCACTGGTGAGGCCACATCTTGAGTACTGTGTCCACTTCTGGGCCCCGCACTTCAAGAAAGATGTTGAGGTGTTGGAGCGAGTCCAGAGGAGGGCGACCAAGCTGGTGAAGGGTCTGGAGGGTCTGACCTATGAGGAACGGCTGAGAAAGCTGGGGTTGTTTAGCCTGGAGAAGAGGAGGCTCCGAGGTGACCTTATCGCAGTCTACAACTACCTGAAGGGAGGTTGTAGTGAAGTGGGAGTTGGCCTCTTCTCCCGGGCAACTAGCGATAGGACAAGAGGACACAGTCTCAGGCTTTGCCAGGGGAGGTTCAGGTTGGACATCAGGAAGAATTTCTTTTCAGAAAGGGTTATTAGACATTGGAATGGGCTGCCCAGGGAAGTGGTGGAGTCACCATCTCTGGATGTGTTTAAGAAAAGACTGGACATGGCACTTAGTGCCATGGTCTAGTTGACATGGTGGTGTCAGGGCAACGGTTGGACTCGATGATCGCTGAGGTCTCTTCCAACCTGGTTGATTCTGTGATTCTGTGATATGTCAAAACCAAAGCAATACCTACAGGCTGGTACACCTGTCTGGAATATTTCTCTTTGCCCTCTTAATCAAATAAATATCACTTCATGGCTACAGTGTCAGTGCTTTAAAAACTTGTTTGTAAAAGAGCAAAGGGGAAAAAAAAAACTACTAGAAAGCTCAAAAGTTTTGCAAATGACCCAGAGTTAATTAGAAAAGTCTGCACCCTGGCTAGTTCCCCTTCTCACATGTCAGCTCTCATTAAATCAAAAAATTCTCATTTCAAAGTTAACAAACACCATGGTTAACAAAACTGTTAAACTGGGATCAAGTGCGCACATTCCTAGGTTTATATATGATGTCATGCTAAGCAGCCCACAGCTGAACTTGCAAGTAGTATGAATGATTTTTCAATATATTAAGTATCTGATCTAATGCTAATTTTCTCTCTATAGGCTAACTGTGCTGGGAACAGGTGGCCCTGCTTTCAATTACGGAGGGCTAACATGCCAGTGTGAGGCCTGGATTAGTTCACCTTCTCACAGGGAATTTGCCTCGGTTGGGAATGGATTTATTATGGCTTCACACATGGAATGGAGCTCATGTCAGCTGAGGGCAGCGATACATCATATGATTCAAATTAACCTGCTGTGGACTGTTCCGCAGGGCTGATATTGTGTATTAAAATGACGACATTTTTAAAACAGCTTGAAAGAAACCAGGATTGCTGAAGTGCAGTGGTTCCAATTTGTTCCAACTAATCTATCACCTGCTGGAGATACTGTTCTAGTGGGTTTCTGGTAGCTGCTATTTTCCAGGTTTCTCCAAACCACTGACCTTGCTAATGGATACAATTGTTGCCTTTGCAAACAGGGGAGAAAAAGCTGGAGAGAGTGCCATGGTGCAGTTTTGTTTGTTGTTTTCCATGCATAACGCTGGATCCAGTGCTGTGCCCCTCATGGCACCCAAACCGTGACAGGGAGGGACTGGCAGGAAAGAACAACTCCCCAGGTCCCCCAGTTCTCACTTCATCTTTCAGTGGGACATGGTACTTCTTAGTTTGTCTGGACAGTTTCTTGTGTAGAAATTATTTTGAAAAGCAAAGTACCAAGGACCACATTTAATTCACACCTAGCCTAACGTCTGCCCAAAAAACTGCTGGGGGAAGAGGACTTTGGCGTAAACCATCTATATTTTGCATGTATAAGTATTTTAAGGCAATTTGTATGAAGCTGTACTTCATAAACATGTTTTGTATCATTTGCAGAAAGTATACATCAAAAAGACAGATTTTACAGCTAAGAAAGCATAGTTGATTTCAAAAAAAAACCTCCAGAGAAAGGACTAGAGGGTAAAGATGATAAATTTTCAAAAACTATTAAAACAAGATGGTCATATTTGCTCCTCACCTAATGAACGATAACTAATGCTGAAGCAATAAATAGTTCACTTATATTTATTAGACAAGAATTAGATGTACAATCCAGTTACAGACTGAATATAAAAGAGAGGGGGTCATGTAAACTGGTGTGGATGGAATTTAAAAAATTTTAAATAATTAGTTACTGTAGAAAAAGAAAAAATAGTCCTTTAATACATTGTGGGGTTAAAGTTGAGGTCTGTTCCCACAGGCCTGATGATGAATGCTTATTTCTCCTAGGATCCTATTACCTTAAATCTGGAAGAAATATCATTTTTCTTTAGTTGCCAAAAACGTACAAAATAATCGACTCATGTGGCAAGAAGTGCATTAATGTATCCTGTTATTCTCATCTAATTAGTGGTTTCCAAGTTTAGCTACTTGCTGTAGTTTTTTGATCTCCAAGCTAATACGGACTGACAACCTGGCTTCCTGTGTGGTGAAACCATACGGTTTTTCTGTGGAACACTATCTACTTATCTATTTCAGCTGACAAACTATTTACAAGGAGTATCGATTTTATCTAACACAGCAAACACTGGGAACCACTTGCACGTTTTTTTCTTTTAACTGCTTGCATAGTAGTTTGCATCATAAAACACAGGCATGTTTGATTGCTATATTTGAAATTTAACCTCAGCACACCAATAACGTACTTTGTAAGAAAAGTGACATTACAATTAAACTGCTGAACTTCGAGCACTTAAAATCTACACAGAAAACTGTAGTTACCACAACTGCTACATCCAGATTTTTGTCTGCATAGGCACAGCTCTTAAAAACGTGCTGACTTTGCAGAACAGCAGATCAGCTGCATCCAACAGGTAGCACCTACTAGTGCATTCAATGCATTTTAATAATTTATTTACTGCAGTTATAAAACGCATATACATAAATCAATATGAAAACACACAGTACGTCCTTAGAAAATATGCCAGTTAGTAGCAGCATTATTCACCAAATGTTCACCAAAAAAGAGTAGACCTTCAAGGCCTAAAACATAAACGTACTCCAACAGTGCATTTATTTCTTAAATTTATTAACTGTGATGTCTCCCATCACAAATATCATTTGTCTGGTGACCTTACAAGAGCTCTCAGGAGTTTTGCTGAGGTTCTTGTCCTCAATAAACAACTGCCAGCTTAGTTAGGATCTGGTGATGTACACACTTTCTCCAGGCCCACTGACGGCCAAGCTACCTCACCCTGGAAGAAGTTGTGGTTAGAGGACTTTCCCCCCAGGAGAGTTAGTAACTTATTTTCCAGTAGCCTGCTGAGGAGCTGTCAAGCTTTCATAACTCTTTGCATGTGCTGTTCTGACACAATCACATGCGGAAAGCGCTTTCCATTACTCATCCAATGAAACCTCCAGCCCCCAAGGAAGGCTTCTTGGTAAAGGTTAGTTTATTTGAAGAGGATCTCACAGTGGCAACAGCTGAGGTTAGAAAAATCTGCAAAGGAACCCAGAGCTGTTTTGTTATATTACACTGGCAAAACACTTCATTAAAATTCAGAGTAATTACGGTTGAGTCATGTGTAATGATAGTTCCAATTAGCAGCAAAAAGACGATTAAAAGAATGCCTTTTGGCTAAGAAGAGATCCTGGAGGAAATCTCTGAAGCTTTATATGCTTTGCAAGAATAAATAGACCGAAGTTTATGATGCATTAATTTATGGTTTTTCAGTTCCCTATTTAGCCAAAACCACGGAGGGGGGAGATTAACACCAATTCGGGATCTGACTGAATTGTTGAGCATGGGGTAGGCACTTAGACTACTTGTGAATATAGACTTTGCAAGCTGGTACCAACTTCCATGTTTGCTAGTTTAGTTAGAAGTCTGTCCTACTGACAGGAGATGATAAGGGGAAACACCTTCAGGTGTGTAATATACTAAATATAAAGGCTGTGCCCGGAAACTTCCATGAGAACCTTGAGAAAAGGGCAATGCACAGACAAAGGGTCTGGGAATATGGGAATCTTCCAGATGTGGAGAGAGAAAACAGAAAAAAAAATTGAACAGGAAAAAAGAAAGAAAAAAAAAAGAATAAAAGAAAACTAATCTGGCAGTAGTGACCAAAAGATTGTAGCCTCGAGAAAGAATACATTTTCCTTTTGGCTTTCCAACGGAACTCAAAAATCCTAACTCTTGATATTCCTCTGCTTTCATCTGCTATCTATAAAGGCCACTGGTAGTAGGTGTCTCTGCTTCTCTTGTGCTGGTCATGATTAGAATGAAAATCTACTATTATTATCATTTAATCATTTAGTTCAAATGGCAGTAGAACACACAGTAGTTCTGAAGGTTCAAAGTCCTATTAATGAAGGCAAATAGGGATCAATATAACAAAAGCTCTGCATTGTCAGATGCTTTTAAAATCTGCTCTTAAAATAATGCTTTTAAGGCAGCACACAAAACCAAAAAAGGGGCAATGATGAGGTTTTTTATGTACTTTATTTTTACCTTGAGACTCCTGCCTGCCTGCAAGCAAAAAATGGATTTTCACGTTACTTAACCACAGTATTTATAGTCAGGGGGTAAACACGTATGTCTCATTCTCTGGTTGTTCAATTTGATACCCTGGGGTCTGATATGCAGAAGTGATTACTGCTTCACCCAAAGACAATATGAACTGTGTTTCCAACATCTAAATTTCTATATTTTTAACTACCTTGGAAAACTAAACTGTAACCTTAATGTAATGAGAAAAACTTTGATTTCCCTGTGCCTCAGTCGCCTTCTGTGAAATGGCGAGGGCATACTCTTCCATCATCCGCAGAAGGGTTGTGCAGGTAAATTAGTGCTTCTGTTGTGCTCAGATCCTAAAGCAGTAAGCAACGCAGAGGAAATTAATTCTGCTATAGAGCCAGGTTTAGATAGTGTGCTGTAAGACTGTACGAATAGGTAACTGACTGAATAGGAAAATGCAGTACTGAAGAGCTGGTCACTAAATGACTGATAACAGCTCATTCTATGTGCTGAGTGAACTAAGGATATTCAGTGAAAAAAAAAGAAGTTACAAAATTCAACAAATTATAACAAATATGTATAAGAGAAATTAATTATGATGGCACAGGTAAAGGTATTTTCTAACTTTTAATATAACCTCAATTATATTCTACATAGTAATGTAGTTATAAATACGTAATTCACAAAATAGAGAATGCATGACATACTTCAATTTGCATGAGTTTCTGACAGTTTCAGGACAGTTCTGACAGTTTCAGGAGTGGAACTTCAAGTCACATTATTTTAACTAAATGCTAATAAACCTTCATACTATACCACTTATATTCTGTGTTAATTAAAGAAGCACAATATCACTATTTTTAAAATTTTATAGCAACTCTTTAGATGATAGGAATTTGCAATGCCATTACAATATCCAGATTCCAAAGAATCCAAGAGAAGGCGGCGTATGAAAATATTCAGAAATATTTTAAAAGTCAACTTTTATAAACATAACTATAATAAAATTTCAGTTGTTCTAGGGCTAGAAGCAGGTAGGTTTCATTCCATTGGAAATCTGCCAACCTCAGCCTTCTTGAGCAGTAAAATTTCTAAATTTACCTTGGGAAGAAAATAAATAATTATACCTCAAACCTATGACTGGACCAGGACTGACCATTCCTCAACTTTGATTTCAATTCAGGGTACTTGCTGGAGGAAAATTTCACATTCATTAGCAAGGAATACAGCATTTTTCTGATGATCTAATGTGTGTGTCTATGTGTGCATATCAACAAATAGATTACATTAGAAAATAGAGATTAAAGTGCAATGCTTACCTGGTCCATTAAGGAAGTCTTTAATTTGCACAGTGATAAGAGCAGGTGGAATACCACTTTTAGCATCTACCTCTCCTGCTACTGTCTGCAGCCAAATCTTGCAATAATCCAGAGCTTCTGGTAGTGTCTTCCCAGGATCTACAGGTGATAATGATCATAGTCACTGATGATATTCCAGGCATAGATACATAACAAAATGCTACACACAAAACTGATTAAATAAAATTAAAAATTTAAAATGTAACACAGTAAATAATATTCCTAATATTACTGTTAAACATAGCATTTGTGCCTACAGACAGGTGCATGTGTGTAACAACAACAAGAGGCAGGAGGGCGAAGCTGTAATTACACAAAATGTAGAAAAGGCACAAAAATACCAAGTAAAATATGAGTAAAAGACATCAGTTACCACAAGATGACGTTAAATATCACACAATTTTAGCTTTAATTATGATGACACTTAAGGAGTCCTTACAAGAGAACCTGTGCTCAAAACCTGCTACTTCTAGATCGTATTTTTATTGCCAAGGAGAGAAAATAATAACGGAAAGATATATGATAAAGGCTAAAAGACCAGAATGCTACCAGACCTCAGGAACAGAGCATAATGACAATGTGGTTATATCATTCTCTTTGGAGTTTCACTCAATAGCTAATTAGTAGCTGTTCTTGCATACCACTTTGTATTGCATTCCTTTGATCAGATTATAATATTACAATAGGACACTAAAATTAATTTCCTCCAAGTGCTATTCTTGTCTTCATTTTCCACCTATCAGAAATGGCAAAAACAGTACTGTAAAAAGGCTTTTTAATCTTTAGCAACTCAGGACCTTCATTATAATAGTCCTCAATTCTGGCACTACAGGTCTTCAATTCTAAATAATCAATTATTCTTTAGTATCAAGACTGCTATGTTAATTATTGAATGTCTGCTTCATCCTTAACGATTTAAGGAGATTTTCTTGATGCTATTCTCTACCATTTTCAGTCAATTAAAAACTGCTATAATTGCTTTATTTGAATTTTACGGAATGGATTCCTTTCAAGAACAGTATTTACATACCCACTATTATTGTCAACATATGGTATCGTGGTAACACAGTCATATGTGGACTGGGTATATAAAGTCAGCTTTGGAATTTGTATTTCTTGACCTTATCATGCGATTCATATAAAACTTGGCACATATGAACCCTTATGTGATTTCAAAGAACCTACTGAAACCAATTGATCATGACTTTAGATCTATATGGAAAAGATCAAAAGTTAGCACATTCTTCTGTTTTTATTTGATCAATCTTCAGGCAATGACTTTACAGCAGTATTTGTACTGCACGGCATATACATTACAGCCTTTCCTTCCCTTTATTCCCGCTATACATTTATAGTCAGCTCTCAACAGTTATTTAAGAGCTGTCACTGCATACAACAGATTTGTATATTTTCCATGTGAATTTCTACATTTTTATGGTTCTTAGCCCTTTCCTTTAATTACATTAACCAGAATGGTGTGGCACGCTCACTTTTCTATAGTAACTGCTTTAGGGAATATCTTGTTTCCTGTGTCTGGAGTTTGCCTAGTATACTGAAAATAATAATAATAAAATATCTTTACCACCAAAGTACACATATTTTCCAAAATATAGTTTTGTAGTTGTTCTGAACAAGGATGTTATCTCTGACTTGGATCTACACCATAATTCTTGTTTTGTGCTAGTAGCTCATCATAAATAATACGGTAATGTTTTTCAGAATATACAGTGTAAAGCATTGTAAGAATTACTGAACATTGTGCAATGAACATCACTGAGTCAATTAAATTGATCTCTAAGTTATTTTTCCTTCAGAAGTATTAGTATAAACATTTAGGTGTACCAATATGGGCCAAAATGTTGCAATACGCCATTATTTTGTCTTGTTTCTGAAAGGTATCATCACATACTGTATATCGCATCCTAGATCATCCATCAGCTTTTCAGAAAATCCAATAAATTTAGTCAAACATTTCTTTTGAAGAATACATTTACAGGTATTCCTATTATCCTAAGATGAGTTTATGTTATAAAATACCTAATAATTAGTTCAACGTTGCAGCTGTTTAAAGATGAAAATATCTCTGATGAAAAGACATTACATAGCAGAAAATCCTTGTGTGACATAATACATTAGCTATACAAACACTGCCCTTAGGGCACTGGGAATTGCAGCACGTAAGCACAGAATCAAAAAAATAAAGGAACCATGGGGCTCTCAGGGGATTATTTTGCTCTGTCATTTCTCCAAGGAGTGCAGCACTGTCACCTCTTCATTACCTGGGGCACTGCAGGACTGCGATACATGAATAATGAGAGGCACTTCAGAACTTACAGATTAGGAACACAACGCAAAGAAATCCCAATGCACAAAAGTAGCCTGAGTCCAACAAAACATATTACTTTTAACCCAGCACTGGCCTTACTGATTTCAAGCATTTTTTTTTTTTTTTTTTTTTTTAGTTCCAGTGAAACTGTGTTATTCTGAAACTGAGCTAAGTCTGGAAGAAGGACAGTTACATTGACACAATTTTGCATGGAAGGTAATAATCGCAAAGGGCCATGCAAAGAATTAGTTTGAGTGCTTCCAAGCCCATGGCATATGGTTAATTTGGAACCTAGGTTACAGACTTGACCATACATGCAAATATGCCAGATATGGATCAGTAAGTAGGTTTTTATGTAATGAGAAGAAAGCTAAAATCAAGAGGTTTCAAAACTGACTATGCTGGTATATTATCTCAAAAACTTGAAGGGAGTTCCAAACAGGAGTTATAAAATGTATCTGGGTGGGACAAATTCATTTACATCAAAGGTCAAATGACTGAAATGTGTGTTTTGATTAAAATATCTTCTAAACTAGAAAACAGCATATGCATTTTCATAGGATTAAGGATCGGGAAAGGAATAAACCAATATCAATCAATCAATACCTATGCCAAGGGCATAGGAATCGACAAAGAAGCAATTGAATGAAAAATAGAAAATTTAGGCTGAAAAGTGAGGAATTCTTGACAGGGAGAACTGTTATAGAAAAAGGACTCCTTTCCCTCAAGGAAATGAAGGAAACATTCAGAATGTTTAAAAATACACTTGACAGAACACTATAAAATATACAATAGGGAACAATTATGCATCAGCAGGGAACTGGTCTGAATAATGTATTATGATAGGTCATTTCCATTTTCATTTTCTATGATTCTCCGAAAAATCAACACTTAAATTTGCAGTTATTTGTATAAAGAAAATGCTGGAGAAAACCCAAGGGATGCATATATAAGTAAAAGGAGAGGCTAGAATTACTCCGCAGCAAGCCAAGAGAGAGAAAAGAAAGGCTTGAGAAGGGAAGAGCAGTGAAGACGGCCAGAAATTCTATTCTCTACACCATGTGAAAAATTTGCCTGTGGCAGCAAAAGAAAAATGGTGAGACAACTATCACAGATTGACAATCAAGACTGTAAGTTAAAATCTGTAAGACTGAGAAGCTGTGAGGCCTTCAATAAGTCTACATTTTCCCCCCACCTTTTTTTTTAGAAAAAAATAACCTCTAGGTATTTTTGAATGCACCCAAAATCCAAAGCCACTTTTTGGTTTTGCTAAGGTCCAGACCTCAGCTCCAAACTTCACAGTTTATGAAGTATTGTCCTAAACTTGATTTGAATTTGCAAGCTTTTGATTTCGCCTGCTATCCTCTCATTCTCATGTTAACAGGAGACAGCAATCTCCAAACTTCAGAAGAGAAAGGGGAATGAGGGGAAAGGAAAGGAGGGACGCAGGAGAAATTTCACATCTTGAAGATTTTCATTCTTCAAAATGTCATTTTGTTGCAGTTTGTAGCCGAGAGCCAGGGCAGCTCTGGGGGCACAGCCTGTGGGAGGCTTTAACAGGGGGGCTCAGCGACCCACAGCACCCCAGCAGCCACCCCGCAGGGGACAGGGCTACCGAGTGCGCGCACAGCACGGCAACTTGGCCTGTTCAGCTGGAACTGTACCCAGACCAAACGAGCTCTGCACACGCTTTTATTTCAATGGATGAATCATATTTTGGTCTGCAGTCAATTTTAAAAGCCAGTACGATGCTGCAATCACCTCTGCATTTCAAACCCCGAAGTGGAACGTTTGGTCTTGTTTTAAAAATGTTTTCCATTGGAATTTAAAGAACACAAGTGAGAAAACATTTCTACTAGCGTACTCAGAAGTGCAATGTCAGGAAGTTCAAAAATGAGCACTTACAGTAACCTGAGGACTGTACATTCCCAGGCCAGCTTGCCTTTATGGGTGGGGGCTGCATCCCCCCCAATCCACGGATGCAGATGTACTGGACAATAAACACACTCAAAGGGGAACAGGTGACACTGCAGCAGAACTCCCTCAATGCTGTGCTAGGAGAGAGCCTTAAATCCTCTCCCTGCCTCGTAGGAAGCACAGGCTGACAGAGAGGCAGTGAATCACACTTCCTGCCAGAGCCAGCCTGCCTTGCTCTCTGTGCAGCCTGGCCTTCCCATTAGATCAGAGGTTACATGTGGTCTTAGCTACTGCATCTGCTCTTCATGGACCCCCTGCCATCAAAGGCGTGGGTGTAAAAATAAAATAAAACAAAAATCAAGAATAATTCTGGATGGCCTCACGATGCCTGTTTTTTGCAAATGCTTCATTGGCCAAAGTTGAAGAAATTCCACACATAACAGATATTTATTGAGAAATTTCTCTGCCTTAAAACAACCAAGCACCACAACCTCCTCTTTCGAAGTAAACAAATAAACAAATAGAAAAAAGATTCTTCAAGAATGCCCAGAGCACAATGCTCAGGAAATGAGGTAATTTTGTATCTGGATTACATTTACCTGAAACAAAGCAAATAAAAGATTTAAAAAAATATTTATAAAAGCGGCTTATGAGATTACATTAAAAACAATTGCACCCACTTTTATTTAAGTGGAAATGGCCAATGCTCTGTTTGCAGAAACTAACAGTTAGCAGATGCCTTTTTATTAAATGGAGGATGAGCATTGAATAAAAAAATGTTGTTTTATAGTATCTTTCAGGCTATTTATATAGAATCTTACAAGTAAACTCAGGGAGCAACTAGTCTTTTTAATGACACTTACTAAGCAATTAATATTTATTCCATTAATTTATTTGATTTGAAGTTCCTATACCTGGCAGTAGCATAACTGCAACCAAGCTGTGCAATTTTAAAAATAATTTTAAACACAAATGAAGCAGTTTAGCACAACCATAATAAAATTGAACGAACATTTTAATAAGCTAGTAAGTCTCCTCCTACAAACTGACTTGCCAGTAGACCTGGTTGGAGAGAAAGACTGAGGAAATTGAAAGCACAGCCATCAGGTCTTTAGCTCCAAGGCAGGCAAATGCTCCCACATACAAACACTGGCCTGATGGAAATGTGCCGCTACTAACTGCTAATTAACACACTAATAAGACTTAGCTTTTAAATAGCCTATTTCCTCCTATTTTATTCTTAAGTTCTTATTTCTTTCATGTTTCAGAAAGTAAGCAAAAAAATAACACAGCTAGTGCCAGAGGAGCCAAGTTCCTTGGGTGAAGTTTGGTATTTTGGCCACTGTGCCATACTCCCAAATAAGAGTGACAGCTTAATGTGCAAGATCCTGAATTTTAAGCTCTATTAACTTGAAACCTTTCAAAAATAAGAACAAAACCCTTGTCCCAAATAAAATATATGTGGCTTTGTAACAGTATTAAAAATTTCATTTCTACACATATTCAAAGCAGTAAACCATCGTAAGGCAGTAAGCTTAAATTTGTCACCAGCTCAGGATTAACTATTATTCTCTTTAAAACTCATCCTGGTGCAGTTTTACAGGATAATTTCCCTGTTTTATTCAAAGCTTCATAAAACAGACTCTCATCAAACTACCTGTTAGAAGCAGTTCTAAATTCTAGAGTATTCTTTCTTGACTTACAGCTGAACAACATATTTCTTAGAAATACACTAATGGGAGGTGAGGGATGGAAAATATGACTAGGTCCAAACTATTACCAGCTTTTCTTTACCCTAAAGTTTTTTTTGGAACTCGCATCCATCAAAAAATAAGACCTTCCTAACTTCACAATAGAATTTTGTATTTACTTCTGCCTTGCAAGATTTGAGAGTTGTTTCAGAACCGTAGATTTTCTTTTAGAAAAGCCATAAGAAATAGCACGGTATTTCACAAGATCTGAATCTGCTGCTGTTGAACTAACAGTAGTCAAGTCTTCAGAATTACACAACAAAATTGATTCAAAACAATTTTTACAGATTTTTAAAACATTCCTAAAATATTCTTATGCAGCATATATGGTGCATATATACACACAGAATCATGATTTGAAATGGCAAAGGTTTTTTTAGCATGTTTTGGATCTAATGTACATATTTCACATATAGCTTAACTATGCAAGCTTAAACATATTAGTGTAAGTAATGAGAAACCACTCCCATAGGAGTACCAATAAAACTTTATGACAAACGTCATGTATTTTTCCTTTTGCCCAGACAAGTCTTAATTTTTTAGGTTGTGACGAAATTTGCTATGTTATAGGCCCGACCTTCTGAGCTGCTGCTGTGCTGTTGCCCATCTTCATTATGCGATGTAATGCACACAATGTTTTCATCAGGCCTGCTTGCCTAGTCCCACTGTTTAAATGTTTTTTTAAGAGGGAATAGGTTCCATCATTTCTTTTAATCTAGTTAAAATACATCTTTTATGTTTAGCTTGTGTCCTCTTCCCCATCCTATCTTAGATAATGGAGAGATAGTTGCATGCATACATACAGACACAAGGAGAGCAGCCTTCTAGAGACTCGAACTGGAAATATTCTTTAGCAACATTCACTGTAAATTAAACATCATTTATGCCCTCTTCCCACCCTCCAGTCCTTGATATATGGAGAAATACAGGAATACGGTGCATACCTATTGTACAGAAGGAGAGAAACTAATTTATTTCTTTCAAATAAACTTTATATCGTTCTTCATTTGGATGACACATCTCTTTCAGATAAAACTGTCAGCAAATAGTCACAATGTCAAGAAAAATCAGCATGAGTGATGAAATCAACTGTAGCAGTGCAGAAAATGCCATGCAAAGCTCCTGATGCTGAATTATATGATACGCAATATATAGACTGTGTGTGTATATATATACATATACACGCACACACATATATATAACACATAGTTCATGGCTATTTTCCCTCAAATATACATGCTAGAAATGAAGAATAGAAATTTCCAAAATTAACTACAGTGTTATGACAACATTAATCCTAAATGATGCAATTACAAGCACAGCAGGCTTTCCTAAACAAGAGGCAATAAAAATTTTATACTACCTATTTTGCTGTGTGAATTAGTGGGTGACTTGAAGTGTGGATTAGTTTTATTAAATTATTAATACATTTAGGATGGTGTTTTTAGGCACTAGAACTTTGGCACCCACCTTTCAAACTCTTTTGAAAAGAGCTCTAATGCTTCGGTAGCAAGCACGGGATTCTGTCTGATAGACAAGTAAGGTACTTACTACTGCCCACAAAGGCAGCAGGACAAGACCAGAACCTTTGCCTTCACATAATGTCTTGACTCCTGCCTCCACACTTTTTTACCTTTACCTGACACGGAGACAAAAAGCCAAAGAAAAGAGTAAGACCCATGTAGGGCTAGTCTTTGGTCCTCCAAGAAGACTTCTTTGCGTCTCATTGAACGACAGCTGGTGACCAAGGAGCTCTCAGGCTGTATGTTCCTACTATCTTTATTATTTAAACTTCTTGTCATGCTTCTGCGCTCTCTGATCCACTTTAAATTTGTAGGAAGACTTTATTACAGCTTGTGTTTTCTAGAATTGCTCCCGTAGATATGAAGATGGTCAAAGACTTCAGAAGTTAATTGTAGGAGCAGAATGGAGGGAACTTTGCCCAGTTTATTGGTAATGTGGTGGCAACTTGTACAGGACACACTTGAATGCCTCAGACATGAGAAATGAGGAAGTTCTATTGCATCTTTCCAAAACACTGTTAATGAAGTTGTGATCTTTAACTTACAACTACTCCAACTTTCCTCCAAGCTTTGCTTTGTTAATTGATTTGTATTCTTTTCATATTAATTGCTACAATGACCACCTTTTATATAGTATTTAACAAAAATACTGGAGTAAATCAAATTCATGACACAGCTATGTTTCTTTCAAGACATGACAGCAACAGCAGAGAAAGATGAAAATGGGAGAATGATGAAAGAAAACATGGCAGGGAATTAATCTTCTCCCTATTTTAAGTATCTTCTTTCCAGGTGTCTAATCTTCCTCACTGTTTAATCCCTCTTAAAAGTTCCACTATAATTCAGATTTCTGAAAAAAAGTTAGGATCTATTAAAAGTAGAATTTTTAGTCTTCTGCATAAGCACATTATTTTAATGTCAATTTTCAAAAGATACCATCTCGTTCAGCAAAGATTCGGTATAGCTGCACAAAAAACATATACTACTTTTCACAACTAGCATGCTGTATGAATTCTGGCAACAAAAATCGAGCAATGTTTTTTGCCTACAGCTTAGTGAACAATTTAAAACCCCACACTTTTCTGGCTGCACGTTCAGCAGACCTCTGCATCCTCATTTACATTTTTTGTGTGTAATACTCTGTAATGATGTATCTCATTAAATTCTTACACCCAGTACTGGCTGTCAGACAAATGAACTGCAATCATTTGATTTCTCTCTTCAGCAGTACAGATAAGACAGAAAAAGAAATTTTCACAATATTTTCTTCTGAATAATTATTCTGATATTTATTATTATAAAAAGCTGTCCATTAAGAGAAGGAAATTCTTGCAAAACCCTATTACTCAGCTGAATGAAAACTTAAAAATATATGACATCATTAGATATCATTTGGAAGATCACTATAATTTTCTTAAAGGTTATGATCAAAACACCAGGTGCTTCTACAATGTTTACCTTTAAATTTTATCAGTAGGCTAATATAGGAAAATATTGTGATATTCAGTCACAAAAAATATTTTTTATGAAATCAGCTTGGCTTGCAACTCTTACTTCTTTAGAAAACATTGAGAAGTTAGAGTAATGCAACAATCCCTGTGGCAATCTGGTAATGAAAAAGTAATATGGAGGAACAGGAAGAACCGGTTGCTAAAAGGTTAGATCTTCATTAATTTCAAACATTTCACACACTTAACTTGATTCAGCTGTGGGGTATAACCCTAAAAATATCTATATTTACCGTCTGATTTTTAAAGACATCCTAGAAGTCTCTCAGCTGTTTTCCACCGCTCCAAACTTTGAGAAGTGCAATTATTTTGGCAGTTATAACCAGAAGTGAACGTTAAATGCTCTTACCTGTACACTTGTAGTCTGAGGCTACTCCTTTAAGACCAGCATCAAACACCGATATTTCTACCTTTTGCTTTCTGTGGTGGCAGCTCAGGAGCACAGAGGGCTGCGATACAATGAGGTAGAGAAAAGGCTGTAGTTCTATGTCCCCAGTTCCCCTGCGACCAGGCTGACGAACAATAGTTATACCCAGGGCTTGTCGAGCAGATGATCTTGTGGAAGCATGCAGACTTTCCAGTGACAAAAGACCCGTTTTTCTCCCAGTAGACAGGGGAACATTACTGTTCAAAAGATCGTCTGCTGTGACGGAGGAAATGCATGGCTGACTGGGCTTCTTGGTATCATGGCTGCCACCTGAGCCTGACTCTGGAAGGTTCAAGGAGCTTTTGCTTATTTTCTCACCGTTTTTCTGATCTTGTGCTGACTTGGATTTAGGTAAGGCAGTGCATGAGTAAGTCATCAAGGAGATTTGACTTGCTGTAATAAAAATGTCAAAGGGAATGAAATTGAGATTCTTCACGATGGAAGACTGGCGGGAAGGACGGGCAATGCGGTGCTGGCTGGTACCACTGTGCTGCTCGATCTGAACGATTCGGATCTTAACACTGTCGCTGCCAATTCCACTGTCCTGTGCCCCGCTATAACGGGAAGAAGTCTCAACTGTTCCTCCATCAGACACATCCATTTTTTTCTGCTCTTGTTTGGAAACCTGCGAAGGAAAATATTATATTAACTTATATCCATATCCCAACTATTTCCATTTCAGTGGCAGCAAACAATCACTATATAAACATGATGTCAAAAAAGAGAATTATAAAAAAATATGTGCCAAGTTAACTTTAACACAGTAATCACTCATGAAAACACAGCAGGTGTCTGTTCCAATGAAATGATGACTCACAACAGACAAAGTGCCAAAAGAACATGTGAAGGAAAAAAAAAAGAAGTACTGATTTCTAGGCTTAAATGACTTTTTTTTTGTTTTTAAATTTCAACTCTTTCTTTAAACTCTAAAGAACCTACAAGAAATTTATGTTTTAATATAAAACCATATCTTTGTGAAATAGTGCATCGTAAACAAAAAGCTTAGTCAGAATTGTTTTCTAGTTTTAAGAATTAATGCTCAAAAAGTCCTCTTTGGCACTAAAACATTTTACCGTGATTAGATGAAATAGAATGTAATATTAATCTACTGCAAAATCACAAAAAGACTAAATAGAAATTGTAAGCTGAAATTTATAAATATTATGTTGTAGAAAAAATATTTTTCTTAAAAGTCATGGAAATGACAGCTGCCTTATATAAGACACCAAAGCTGAAAGAAATATCAGCACTATCTCAAGACTGCCTCTGTGACAGGGTAGGAGTTCTTAGCTTACCAAGGCTCACCAAGGCTACATATGGTCTTGGCTGTGACATTCATAAGGGTTTCTCATGAGAAATCATCGCATATAGAAATATTGCAAAAAGAAAACATACACCACAGATGAACAGAAAAAAGAACGCTCCTTCTATCACAGGAAACGCAAGAGTGAAACAAAAAGTTGAAAGGCTGTGTCCAGGGACCACATAGTACCAGGTCAAGAGACAGAGATATCCAAGACAAGGAAGTGCTTCAGGAAGAAAACACTTCCAGTGCTGCTCATGAAACAAGTAGAAAACTTACAAAGAGCTTGAGGACAAGGTGGGGAGCATGTGCTAAAATATTTGGGAAAAAAACCCCTGCAGAAATTAAATAATAATAATAACAACAACAATGACAACGATGTATGGCCAACTAATCAGATTCATATGGAGTTGAGAGACATGCATTCACCCTGTAGAGCTTCCACAGCATAACTAACACTTCCATCTGTGCTGCCCAGAAGAAGTGTTTCTGCTCTGCTCCGTACAAGAGCTAACATAAGAAATGCGCAACTCAATCAGATTTGTGACCCATCCAGCCCAGTACGCTGTTTCTGACAGCACTAGGAGACTCTGTCAAGAGAGACCATGGATATTGGCCACTTCCTGCAATCTGTTCCTCTCCTACTCCCCAGGCATCCACAGCTGTGGCATTTGGGATGCCAGTGGTACACACCTGTGTAGTCATTTTAGCAACCATTTCTGGACTTCTTGTCCATGAATTTGTCCACTGCCTTTTTGAACACGCTGACAGTGTCTGGCCTCCACAATCTTCCGGGGCAGCAAGTTCCAATTTTTTTTTCTTTGGTTTAAACTAACCTCCTAGTAGTGTCAATGCATTTCCCTGATCTTTTGTAGTGCATGATTTGAATGTTCATGTCCACATTCAGCTCTATCACCTCTGCTATGACTTCGTAAACCTTGATCATAGCCCCCCTCAGCCTTCTCCTCTCCAGACAGGGAAATCCCAGCCTTTTTAGGCCCTCCTCACAAAGCAGCTGCTCCAGCACCTTTAGTCATTTTAGCCTTCCTTCCCTACTTATGTAACTCCACAATGTACTTCCTGAGTGCTCTACACAGTATTCAAGAAGTGGGATCACTATGGTTTTATATAGCAGTAAAACGATGCCTTCTGTCTTGTTCTCAGTCTCCATCCTGACGATGTTCAATATTTTGTTGTGGTTTTTTGGCTGCCACTGCATATTGACTCAATGATTTCATTTCTTCATTCCAGGACCTACTTCAATAGTTTCTTTTTATCTTCTCCACCCTAGTGAATCTTTGAAAAGGGAAGATATAAAATAGGGCAAACCATACCGTAATCTTCTTTTGAAAAAAACAATCATGAATTACAAGTACTTATAAAATTTATCAGAAACTTAACTACAGGAATGAAAGGCAGTAAATTACTGAATTTCTTCGAACTTTGGTCTTTATGCAGCAACCTCAATAGATTCTACATATACTGCAGAAATTGGGTTGTAGGGGAGTTAAAGAAAAGCAGGTTTTTTTAAAGGTTCCTTTATATTGTGCTTTATGAAACAAGGGGAGCAACCCCCTCTCCTTTTCTTTAAAGGAATGAACATACAAAGAGAAGTACTACAGAGGAAATCCTAAAACAGAACCATTAACTAGCTGAGATTTTCTTTGAAAAGGTTTTTGCCAGCTCTGGTTACAATCTTTTCAGATTCACTCATGTACATATTTTTCAAATAACCAATAAAATTCCTTGCGGCTGATTTCTACGGCAGACTCATATCACTGACTTGTAAATGTGATACCACTTCTAATGTAGCCTCTGTAAAAATAGTTAGAGACCATTTTAATGAATTACTACATTGTGAGCCAAGAAACCTTGATTTGTCCTGATATCCTAGCAAAGTTAGGCTATTTATGCCTCAGCCACTTTGTCTGGTAAACTACAAAGTGCTTCGTCCATATCCTGAATTGATGGCACTTTCAAAAATGGTAGAGATGTTTTTATCGCTCATGTATTGAGGGCAAGCAGAAGGGATGGAGCTGTGAAACAATCTTGCCATATCATTTCATGGAAATGCTGCCTGAAACAAAGTAGACGGCATATGCTGCTAAACCCAGCAATTTTTAATTGCTCCATAGCCATCAGTTCAGTCTGACAAAAAATCTTTTTAGAAAGTACGGTTCTGTAGTGAATGATGCTCTTACAGGTGCTATGTGGTATTCTCTTTTTATCCTCTATGAAGCAGAAATTTCTACAGCTACTTGACATTCAGGTTATGTTTGACTCGGCTAAAGGGATTGAAAATACAATGTCATCCACTAAATGATAATCTTCCAGGGAGAAAAGCACTGCATGTGTATGACTGAGTGGAGGGAAAAAGCAGATTACTTCTGGTTTCTGAATGGATCCGTTCTTCTCACACCTAAATAGATTTGACTTGAAGCCTGTTTCTTTTCTTCTGTCTCTTTTTATAATGAAGTATTTATTAAATGTGCTGGTCTACATAGAGCATCTCAAGGAACAGCTGCAGGGCCTGTAGCGATAGGACAAGGGGTAATGGTTTTAAACTAGAAGAGGGTAGATTCAGACTAGAGATAAGGAAGAAATTTTTTACAGTGAGGGTGGTAAAGCACTGGAACAAGTTGCCCAGAGAGGCGGCAGATGCCCCATCCCTGGAAACATTCAAGGTCAGGTTGGACGGGGCTCTGAGCAACCTGATCTAGTTGCAGATGTACCTGCTTACTGCAGGGGGGTTGGACTAGATGACCTTTAAAGGCCCCTTCCAACCCAATCTATTCTATGAGTCCATGATTCTATGAAGGTAAGAAAGCAGCTCTACCTCCATCCCCATTCAGACTATAATTTCTCTGTGAAGACTACTGCAAGGGTGCTAATTGGTCCCAACTGCTGAGTTTCCTGTTATGCGGACATTCGACTACAGAAACTTTACTGAGACCCCAAATCAATTCATGCAGGTCACCGAACAGCAGTCAGATGGTAACTTCTGCTCAGTACTAAGCAGTATGAAATATGAACCAGTGCCCCAAAGGTGAAAGACACCATATCCTATTACAGTTTTCCATGCCACCCGGTTCCACAATGAAACTTTGACTTATGTATGCTCTTACCACATTTATTATAAAGGTTGGAACAAGTGAGTAATGATTTGCAAGACAGCTTTATATAACACAACTGGGTACAACTGGAACTTCTTGCATCAATTTCAGCTCAGTAAACATCAAGCCTTCCGACCAAGTTTCACAGTTAACCTGAAAATATGCCTAGCAATAAACTTGGGAATCATTTAGGTATTCCTCTAACGGGATAAGGATATGAGAGGGAATGACTCTCAGTATAACAACTCCAAAATGTTTCTTTGCTTTATTATGGAATAAATGGGCCAATACTTTAAAGATGTCAAGAACAGCAATATCAGCTCGCTGTTAGCAAATGTAATGGTAACATTTATCATTGGGCTGCATTATATCAATTCTCTTACTCTTTACATAACCCATTTAAAATGAACAATAAAAGTTTTCTTTAATTAGCTACTGGTGTGCATTAACATGATCATGATTAAACCATAAAAACCAACTGTACATTACTCTGGTCCCCTATCCCATGTGTTTTAAATTATTTTAGTTGAAAATGTACTTTGAGTCCCTCTTAAAAGTTCGACCTTTTGCTTTCAGAGAATTAAATGCATATTACTGTAGTGGAGAAGATAATGTTTCAGACCTCCAGGCATATATTAAACACACTGGCAGCACATTAGACAAAATGCTTTACTTATTAGATACTTCCTATTCTAAACAGTGTCATCAAAGGCTAAAAACAAAATCCATATAAAAGCTGCACAATGCTTCCACACAGAACCTGTGCCAAAATCCCTGTACTTTCCAACTAATGAGGAAAGGATGTGTACTCTTAACATATGAATGTAAGATTTTCCAAGCATTCACTTTAGGAAACAGGACTATTGATTCCACATGGCTTATGTTAAATGAAACTGTATTGGTAAAATAACCTTTAAGATATTTGGCATGATAACTATAATTAAACAGTATTCAAAGGAATAAAACAAAAGGGAATTTGGTTCCACAATGGCTAATTAAAATAAAATGAAAAAACATAGCATGTCATCTATCAAGATAAATTGTTATTGTTTAAGAACTATTTAAATACTGTTAAAATATACTTTTAGATAAAATCTGAAAGGACTGGAAAAATATTTGTGGCTTAAAAATGGATAGTTTGGCAAAGAAAAAAGTATAGGATGCTGAAATTTTATGCTGAGATAATAGCTTTAAAGCTTTGAGCATAACCAGATGGTACTTAAATCAGAGGAATTCTACAGTTTCACTGTCAGAATGAGTTGCAATATGGAAAGGTTTTCAATAGCTAGAAAAAACACGTCAAGATGATAGTTTACTTAGATCACTTCAGTGCATTTTCTCGTCCTTTCACAGTTATATATCCTATCAATACTCGACACCATAGAAAAGGTGTTGAAAGCTACACTAGTAGCTAGGGAACTGTAGCTAATTCTTCCTTTTCATGTGTTGAGATAGGTAACTTTACCAGCTTAACCCCTTGAGTTCAATAGGGCATATGACATATACATCTACCTAGTGAAAGGGCAGGGAAATAGTACGTCCTGTGGAACACACACAGAGAAGTACATCATAAAATCAAGGGTAAATAAATATAGTTGCTTTTCAAAATTGGCAAGCAGTCCCATCTGAGGTCACTGCAATCTTAACCAGGTAACTCTTCATTATTTTCCTTTCCTGATAAAAGGATTTAGATGGTAGAGACATGTCTTCAAAGTTTTCACTCCATAAAGAGAGGCAATAAAACCATCAAGCTAAACACACAACCTAATACTTTAGACCAATAATTAACACATTTTCGGAATCAGAGAGAAGTGTTTTACAACAATTGGCAGCATTTTTCCATTATATTTTCACTTTCCTAATCTCTCAAGAGTTTTCAACAATAACAAATGTAAGCATGTGCAAATTTCACTATAAACATTTCTATCAGTTTTATTTTCTTTTACTGATATTTTACAGGATAATTAATTAATACAATAACTGTAAGCAACATAATCTTTGGAAGTTCAACTGCTCTAGATCAAAAGCATCTACATCTGCATAATTTTTCCAGCTTCTCATATTAATTATGGTTATATCTCGACACTACTGAAGTAAAATTTCCAGCCTTCTGCATAGCCGTTCCTTAACTCTGATGAAAACCCTTCAGCCGATCATGAGATCATTCTTCACATTACACAAATTACGGAAAGAGTCACAAGTGTGAAACCACAGAATCAAAGTGCCAGTCACATCTGCTCCATCACTGTGGCACGTGACCTAGTTTTATTTCTTTTGCTAAAAAGTAGTAATATTTTCATGGAAATAAAAATCTTGCCTACCACACAAACTGAGCTACAGAAAAGGAATATGTTCCAGGTTTTTTTCTGTTGTGCTTAAATTGGAAGGACGAAGGAAATACTGCATAGTTTCTTTCTGGCATTGTTCTAAGTACTCCACCTACTCCATCAAAGAGTCCCCAACAGTTTAGAAATTTATTTGACATATCATTGTTATCTAAAGAACCTTTTATTTGGTTAACCAAAGTTTGCTACTTTGTTCTACTGAACGCTTCAACTAAAACAATTTTATTTTGTTTTGCATATGAGTTACATGATTGACTTGAATTCTGACCATTATCAAAATTATTTTGTAAATTGACATATTAACCTTACATGGAAAATATAATGAAAGACACATATACAAGCATATTAGACTGCCAAATTATGTCTTCCTAATAAAGTTTCTCTTTTAAGTTTTAAATTAAAACTTCAGTCCTACAATTTAATCTAGACACTCGTTTCTACTTGTATCAATCCAACTGCAGAAAGAGTTCTGTATAACATGAATCCAAAACTGTCCTCCAAAAAGGGAACTATTAAATCAAGCCAAAATGAGGCAACAAAAATACCAGAAATGTTTGAAATAACTTATTTCATATAAAAGTCAAATATTTTTTTTTCCACTAAGGAATTTTCTTTTTAACCAGAATTTGCTGCAAAACAAATGATGCTGATTTGAAGTGTCATGGTGTATATGAGCTCCCAGACCTACAGAAATACTTCCGACAGGAATTCAGTTGTAATTTTCACAATACTGCAGGAATTATGTGAAAGATGTGACGGCAAGGAGAAATACAAACTCAGCTTCTTTGTGCAATGTTTTGCCAGCTCTTCAAAAGTAGAGTAAGAGGCTACATTCTGTTAAACACTGATACAAATATTTGTAAATCAAAGCTGTGCTAAATGTTCCAATTGTAACATGGGTATATGCAAATGCTAAACCCTTTCTAACGCCAACAGAATTATTTTTTTAATCTTAGTACAAACAGAATATTTTTGGGTTTTTTTTCTAAAGAAATGCTTCCAATTTAAGACCAGGCTGAAATCTGGCAGAGTACTTTGTCCAACAGTAATTTTTCACTGATATTTTTACTAAAAGTATTAGGTTTTTTGTGTTATTTTAAAATTTAATTTCAGAATTTTAAGTTAATGTCTTTGCTTTTATACAAAAAAAATCTGGATTAAAATAAATACACATATTTACTTTAGACAAGGTGAGGGTTTGTTCATTTTTGCACATTTTTTTTTTGTTAATGCCAAGATACAGAGTTTTTCCATGGAAGTCTGCTTGCATATTTCTCTTGGACGCTTTAAAAAGACGTAGCTGAAATTTCAGCTTGATTTTGCATGACATTCTCCAGCATTTCAGTGTTAAGATTTCAGTAGAAGATGGCAGTTTCACCAGTCTCAGTTTTGGGTCACATTTCCATGCAGAAAGACATATTGAACTAAATGGTGGTTTAGTGTTGATCCAATCTTATAGAAAACAACTTTGTCTCTTCAAGCTAGCTGAAGGCTGAATTAACTCTCATTCACTGGTGTGCCTAAGTACATTGAGGGAAAAAAAACCCCACAACAAAAAACATTCAAGGACTTACAATTTTCAGTCATTAAGGCTGTGGTTTCACAACAGAAAGCTTGCTCTCAAATACTAGACAGACCAATTACCTAATTCAGCGCCCAGTATGGCTGTATAAACAAGTTTGCCATTGGAACTGGCAAGTCACAGCCTGCGGTGGGATTATTTTAAGTGGTGTTGTCACTGACCAGTCCTAGGCAATCACAGAACTACTGGGTGGCCCCTAGCACAATACTGGGCTTCGGTGCAAAAAATCCCTGGGTCCTACGCATTGATGTTTTTCTTCACCAGGTGTTCAATCATGGATCAAAAACTTTCTCACGCAATGAGTATGTTTAAAGTAAGAATTCACTGAGCAATTCTTAGATGTAAGAGTTTAAATAATTTAATAATATTAAATATGGAAATACCAGATGATTCACTGGTATGACATCCAGAGAAGAGAAATTTAAGAGTTATTTACTCCCATTGGAGTAAATTGGAATATTCTCCCATTGACTAATATTCAGTGTTCTTTAAAATAAATGAAAAGATGCAGAAGCAAATGCCAAATACCCTGGCAGTGATCCAAAGCAGGATTCAACAAAGCCTCAGAATGGAAATTTAGGCATCATTTTCTAGGACAGGATGAATGAATGTACAAACAATGAAAAGAGTCATCGTTGTAATGCAGTCAAGTAACTTGGTACTTGATTTTCATAATACAGAATCTACCTGCAGCCTCTTAACTGAATAAGCATACAGTTAAATGAACTATCCCCAAAATGAAATGCCATAATCTTTTCCTTAATATATATTAGAGCCTTTATCTGTTTTGATCATCTCAAAGGCAATTAAAATAACTAAATCCACAGCAGATCAGAAGATGCCATTTACAAATGTTACCCAACTAAACAAACTTTCTTCTACATGATTTCCAGTAATGTAAGTCAGACTGAGTCAACCTATATGCCACAAGCAGAAAAATCCACAGTACAGGAGTCTCCAGTGAGAAATGTCCAACTCTGGCACACGATTGCTCACTGAAATGTGTGCTGGGATGTTGAGTGCTTTAGGTTTTAAAGTGTCCAGATGTCTGAAAAATTATCTTTTATGCCTTACTGCTTTTTTTTTGTTTTGTTTTGTTTTGTTTTAAAGGTTGTTACATCTCGCCAAATCAACTTGTGTCTAGCCTAACGTTTGACTAAAACATGTTTCAATTTGTCCAGAGTATCTTACAAAAAGACTACATGAGGAAGTAAAGCACATGAAGTGGCATGTGAACTAAAGACTAGGAAATTAAGAATTCCCGAATATGTTTTTTTGGTAACAAGGCCATCACAAAATATCCACATTGTGAGCAAGTTGTTTGTCACAGCCTAGGTGTGCAATTCCATGCCAGACTGAATTTGTGTTTCCTCATTTGTGCCTTGTATGATTGTGTAGAACAGCCAGTTCAGGGTTTTGAAGCATCCAAAAAATAATCTCAGGAAAAAAAAAACACCAACCCAAAAAAATAAGAAAAAAAGTACTTGTTTATTTGGCCTGTTCTGTTTCCTGCACTGGCTCATTGTACTACTACAAAGAGGAGAAGGAAAAGGACAGACTGTGGCAGCCCAGTTTGGATTAGCTTAATGAGCCTCAAAATTGCATGCTAAATTGTGCCCTCTGAACTCGTTTAAAAAGAATTAACGTAAATAAAATAATTGTGGTATTGGAGCAGGAACGAAAGGCCAGAAACAGGACCTTTGTAAGCCCACTTCAGGAGCAGATGACACATGGAGCTGCATCTTCGGGCTTTTCTGACTGATCAAGCCTGGCAGTCTTCCAACTGCCTTAGTCTCTCAGTGCTAGGAGGCTGCTTCAAAGCACCCAGCACTCAAACCATACTGAGATTTGACTTTATACCTTATTGGAAAATCAGCGGAGAATTATTATGAAACACATCCTGCAGCAGTCTGCCATTTTCAAAGCTTCTAACTGCAATGCTAAGATTTCATTGGAGCCATCTAACTGATCATCTAACTCATCTAGCTGATAAAAACATTAAAGACAATTAGAAGACCTAGATACAAAGACAAGTTTTCTTCTTAATGAAAAACACTTTTGGCCTTTGCATGCTTCTATATGGCATTATTATGGCATATTATATTAAAGATGCAAAAAGATTGCAGATATTACTGAATATTATTTACATATACTGTTTTTCATAAAAATAATGGTTTTCCAATTTTGGGCCATGAAGTTCCTGTTGGTTCACTAACAATTGCTGCTTTTTTCCTACTTGTTGAATGTTATTAAAATACTTTCTTAAATATTATTCTAAATATAATTTTTTAAATTATGCAACTGCTGCAGTTGCCATGCAGAAAATACGCACTGTTGTAAATAGAAATGCATACAGCATAAGAACAATATGCCTGTGGTCCATACGCTCAAAATATTTGTGAGATGCTGCCCTAAAGCTAGTGTTCCAAATAGCTCCTAATTCAGCTATATAGGCTGTGCAAAGTATTCCTTTCTGCACATAATTTTTTAAAACGTTGGTTCTCACTCCTAGTACTGAAAAAATAACCTTTGAAAAGCAAGCTCAGGATGGTCCATCTTCTGGAATCTCCAAACAGCCCAAAAAAGAGACAGACAGAACCGCCTCATCTATTTAACACATGGCAAAATGTTACATTTACAAATGTCATTTGAAATGTTCATCCTTTAGTGTACTGCTATAGGATATTTTATCAAAAACAATCTTTGAAGAGGTACCTTAGCATTTTCTGTTTGTCTTTAAAGCCTTCTAAGATACCAAACCGGCAGTATATGCAGTAGTGACACAGCTATGAACTACTTTTCACAGAATCACAGAATGTTAGGGATTGGAAGGGACCTCGAAAGATCATCTAGTCCAATCCCCCTGCCGGAGCAGGATTGCCTAGACCATATCACACAGGAATGCGTCCAGGCGGGTTTTGAATGTCTCCAGAGAAGGAGACTCCACAACCTCTCTGGGCAGCCTGTTCCAGTGTTCGGTCACCCTCACTGTAAAGAAGTTTTTCCTCATATTTATGTGGAACCTCCTGTGTTCCAGTTTGCACCCATTGCCCCTTGTCCTGTCAACGGATGTCACTGAGAAGAGCCTGGCTCCATCCTCATGACACTTGCCCTTTACATATTTATAAACATTAATGAGGTCACCCCTCAGTCTCCTCTTCTCTAAGCTAAAGAGACCCAGCTCCCTCAGCCTCTCCTCATAAGGGACATGTTCCACTCCCTTAATCATCTTTGTGGCTCTGCGCTGGACTCTCTCTAGCAGTTCCCTGTCCTTCTTGAACTGAGGGGCCCAGAACTGGACACAATATTCCAGATGCGGCCTCACCAGGGCAGAGTAGAGGGGGAGGAGAACCTCTCTTGACCTGCTAACCACACCCCTTCTAATAAACCCCAGGATGCCATTGGCCTTCTTGGCCACAAGGACACATTGCTGGCTCATGGTCATCCTGCTGTCCACTAGGACCCCCAGGTCCCTTTCCCCTACGCTGCTCTCCAGCGGGTCTGTCCCCAACTTGTACTGGTACATGGGGTTGTTCTTGTCCAGATGCAGGACTCTACACTTGCCCTTGTTATATTTCAATAAATTTCTCCCCGCCCAACTCTCCAGCCTGTCTAGGTCTCTCTGAATGGCTGCGCAGCCTTCCGTTGTGTCAGCCACTCCTCCCAGTTTTGTGTGATCAGTGAACTTGCTGACGGTGCACTCTATTCCCTCATCCAAGTCATTAATGACTATACTGAATAGTACTGGTCCCAGTACCGACCCTTGAGGGACTCCACCAGATACACATCTTTAATCTACAGCAAAATAAACGTTAGGGAGAAGCATAAAATTAACGAATGGAACAAAAAAAACCCCTTATGTGGAGGGATGTTCTACTTGAATTATTACACAAATACTGACAAGCTTTAACTGTTTAGAGTGATGATCATTATTATGTATGCATATAATCATACATACAAATATAGAGTACAAAAATTTATTTTTTTTTTTTTTTTAAAAATTAGTTTTCGATTTTATAGCACCCACTGGAAAATTCCCAGCCTGTCAGGATGCAGCACATTAGAATTTGGGAAACTTGCTACTGAATTAAGGTTCAGCTTCCTGAGAAATACACGAAGTCTTGTTCGAACAGCCAGGATGCACAACTTTGCCAAGCTAACTTTCTGACTTATTGTTTTGGTAGCCGGGCCATACTGATCCTGGGCATAAACCCATTTGCTATGGTGGGCTTCATCACAGACAAATTTGGACAAAGACCCAATGAGGCACCCAACCCAGACCAGCCTACTGAGAAATTACTTTGTACAAACACCAAGGATCCAATAGACACAATGGGTAGAACCCCCAGATGTTCAATGTGTAATAAACATTTATCTGGGGAAAAGTGGCCTTATTGCCAGATAGAATGAATTTTATGAAAAACAGGGAGATTTTTAAGAGCATGTAGATCAGTTAGGTGTCCATCTCCCATTGAAAAAATAAGAGTTTGGCAGATAATTTATTTGTGATTCTGAATCTCTCCCACTCTCTTCTGTCCCTGTTTCAGAAAGCAAAGAATCAGCAAAAGTGGCTGATCCGTGGAGACCAGATTGCATATTCTAGTGAGAAAGCAAAAAAGACATACAAATTACTGCAAGAACACAGGTGAAGTAACACAAACACACAGACCTAATTATCCCTGTAGTTACACACAGAAAAAATGCCTGATTTCCTAAAATACTATCTTAAGTCATTGTTCTTCAGACAATTATGAGTTTGATGAAACCTACACACAGGATCCCTACTCAGTAAAGCTAACAGATTTTCAGTTTTATGGATCCTCTATTTTAACCAATTTTCCAATAATTTGAAATAGTTGTCACTGTTCGTTTCTGAGAATACCCTACTAAATCACTATTATTCCTGCACTTTGATGGAGAAAGTTAAAATTAGTGGAAATCTTTACTCAGGAGGAGTCAAGAATGAAGCTTTAAGTCTTGATTCATGCAATGAGTCACAGATAATTTTGGGGGAAGGTACACTCTCAGTGAAATTAAAAGAGTTGGAAATACTGCCTAGAAACACGCACTGAGGAAAAAAATTGCTAATATGCAAGGTTATTAACCAAACCCATTAACTAGTACAGCAGAAACACCGAAGTTGCATACTATGTATACACAACCGAGAGCTTCACAATGTCTTCTCTCTAGATAGGTACTGGTTGCCAATTATCTGCAGAAATAAGTTCCAAGTAATTAGAAATGGCTGCAAACCTGAGTTTGATTCAGTAAATGTTATTAGTATCATGTGCATGACTCATATCAGTGTCTTATCACAATCATCATCTATGATTTCACCATTTGATATAGCAAACAATAACTCAATCAGAGTGAAGCTAGCTGTAAAAATTGAAGTACAGTGCTGCTCTTTATTCTCCTCAATACTCATCAGAAACACTCTGCAACACAAGTCAGTGTGACAACTACCTCTACTATCTAAATGGGAATACAAACTGTACCAGATTTTATCATATTTACCGAAGCCACAGAACCTGTGCATGTACTTTGTGGGCCTTGTCACCCAAGTGTGACACTGTACTAAAACACAGTTCACTGTAATTTTACTATTTTGGCTTTTGTGATAGATGGCAGAATACATTGGACATATTAGAAATAAATGAAATGCAGCTAGGCTCTTTATTATCCTTCCAGTTTGAGTGCTATGTGTCCAGGAAGAAACACTATTACATTCTCTGCCCCATTCAACAAAAGTCCAGTGCAACATTCAAATGTTCAAGACAAGTGGAAAAGTATTCTTACTAAGACAAGTGAACTGCCCTGCAAGCAGGGCATAGAACAAAATGAATTGCTGGGATTCAGAGAGGCTCAGAAACCCACATAATCCCAGAAATTAATGATGTTGCTGATCAGGGTAAGGATATTAATATCAGAGAATTATTGTCTACTTTTGGAAACCTCAATTGAAGTGTAGAGTTCAAGCTATATTCTTCCATTAAAAATATCTAGTTTAAATTCAGACATCTCAACATTTTCACGATGTGACTGTGGATGCAACTTGTACAGCATTGCAGGGGGATGAATGAAACTCTACAAAGCAGTTTAAAATATGTTAAAAAAACTGCTTAGATTTGAAGTGTAAAACTAAATTGTATTTCTACAAATTGCAGGTTAACACACAACTCAGAGCATTTGGCATGAGAGGTTTTCACTGTATGAAACCTCTGTGCATGCGTGCACATCAACATACATACATATATGGTCTTTTGAGTAATCCTCATGTGTTGTGCCTTCATATCTGCAAAACAGACCCTTTCTCTTAAGAATTCGTATTTTAGTGTGAATTTACTTCAGTCCCTTGCCTCCTTTTTGCTTTGTGGAAAAGTAAGATTTCTGCTTTGAAGAGTCTTGGTAAAATCACAGCCATTTTCCCAGTACACGAATTGCATCTATATTTCTACTGGAATGAAAATGTTTGCTCATAGGAAGTATCAAAAAATACTGCACAAAGATATCTTGTGCAGTAGACATCTCCCTGCTGTTTTTGGCAACAAAATCAAATGATGAGACAAAGCTTCCTAACAATGGAAACATGGTACGGTGATGACTCAAGATACTGGCAAGGACTTTATTTTGATAGTGTCCTTTAACTAACCAAAGACCACTTTATTTTCAGGAAAACATCCGGCAAGTGGCTATGTGGGAATCCAAGTACTGGTAAAACTACCAGGAAAATGATGCAAGTATTATTCAACTATTCCAGCTAAGGGTTTTTACTGGCATTCTCAAGAAGTTACACTTTTGGCACTCTCTCTGACACTATCAAGCTACAAGTTCATGTTTAAAACTGTATGACCAGAATAGTCCAATGGTAAAAACTATCAGAAGATGATTATGTAATTTATGTTTCAAAAAACATAGCCAATCCACAAATATTAAGTACTGCATTAAAAGCAAGACTCCACAGAAACTAAAATAATGTCCAGGCCACCAGACAAATCAAAATAATACACAGCCTATTTGTCCAAAATAATACAAATAGTCTATTTGTCTTCATCTGAACTACTAAGTCAACATGACAAAGAAATGAAGACAAGTTGGCTCAACAGAAATTGTAAAGCAAGAATATAATGCAAAAACCTTAGATCTACTTTTAACAAAGATGGGGAAGCACTTGCCTTCCCAAGAAAGAAAGGAGTCCTCACTAAATTTTTTCTCAATTGAAATGAAAACCCATTTCAGATTCACTGGAGTCAGAAACTCTCCTTAAGCAGCAAGAGTGTTATTTACAGATTTTCAAGATTAGTTTCTCTTTGGCCTGTGACTTCCATTCAGGTGTGAATACTCTGTATGAGGTACAATTTCAGCACTGCTAGAATAGTGTCCCACCTATAATATGAAATAAGATTCTACTGTATTGCACTCTGGTAGAGTTTAGCAAACAAAGATTAATTTTAACTTATTGCACAACATGCCAAACTACAGGCAACCACAAGGGAAAAAACTGAGAGCGCAACAATTTTCCTACCTCAAGGGAAAGAAAGCGTTTGTTAGACATCAAGATACTTGGATTTTAATTTTATTAGAACATTTCTTGTCATAAAAGAACTCTCATGCAATTTGAAGGATTAAATCTAGCAAGTTCACTTACTACCTAAGTGGATAAGATTACCTGTAGAACAACCTATACTAAGAAAATGAAGTTATACATGGTGCAAATTTTGCCCATCAATTCTATGCACATGTATGTCTCAAATGTGCTAACTTTTTACAGACATCTTCACGTTCTTATGTATTTGGAAAAAAACATACAGTCAAATTAACTCATACAGCTTCCTTTCACATTTCAAGGTTTCAGGTCTTTAACGTGAACAGAAATAGGAAATGTATGTCACCTTACAATCAAACATTCACCATCTTACAATGGTGCTGTAGAACACAGACTTTCAGATTTAGATGAGACTGATTCATCTGCCATCTGGACGAGGGGATCGAGTGCACCCTCAGTAAGTTTGCAGATGCCACTAAGTTGGGCAGGAGTGTTGATCTCCTGGAGGGTAGGAAGGCTCTGCAGAGGGATCTCAACAGGTTGGATTGATGGGCTGAGGCCAACCATATGAGATTCAACAAGGCCAAGTGTCGGGTCCTTCACTTGGGGCACAACAACCCCATGCAACGCTACAGGCTTGGGGAAGAGTGGCTAGAAAGCTGCCTGGTGGAAAAGGTCCTGGGGGTGTTGATCAATGGCTGGCTGAATATGAGCCAGCAGTGTGCCCAGGTGGCCAAGAAGGCCAACAGCATCCTGGTTTGTATCAGAAATAGCGTGGCCAGCAGGGCTAGGGAAGCGATCGTCCTTATGTACTTGGCACTGGTGAGGCCGCACCTTGAATACTGTGTTCAGTTTTGCGTCCCTCACTATGAGAAAAGACATTGAGGTGCTGGAGCGAGTCCAGAGAAGGGCAACGAAGCTGGTGAAGGGTCGAGAGCACAACTGTTATGAGGAGCGGTTGAGGGAACTGGGGTTGTTTAGTCTGGGGAAAAGGAGGCTGAGGGGAAACCTTATCACTGTCTACAGGTACCTGAAAGGAGGTTGTAGCGAGGATGCTGTTGGTCTCTTCTCCTAGGTAACAAGCGATAGAATGAGAGGAAACGGCCTGAAGTTGCGCCAGGAAAGGTTTAGACTGGATATTAGGAAAAATTTCTTCACGGAAAGGGTTATCAAGCAGTGGAACAGGCTGCCCAGGGAAGTGGTGGAGTCGCCATCCCTGGAGGTATTTAGAAGACATGTAGATGTGGTGCTTAGGGATATTGTTTAGTGGTTGACTTGGTAGTGTTAGGTTAATGGTGGGACTAGATGATCTTAAAGGTACTTTCCAACCAAGACGATTCTGTGATTCTGTGAAAGGGGGCCCACAGGAAAGATGGGAAGAGACTATTTAGCAGAGAGTGTAGTGATAGGATGAGAGGTAATGGTTTTAAACTGAAAAAGTGTAGATTTAGATTAGATATTAGGAAGAAATTCTTTACTGTGGGGGTGGTGAGACACTGGAACAGGTTGCCCAGAGAAGTTGTGGATGCCCCCTTCCTGGAAGTGTTCAAGGCTAGGTTGGATGGGGTTTTGAGAAACCTGGTCTAGAGGAAGGTATCCCTGCACATAGCAGAGGGGTTGGACCTAGATGGTCTTTAAGGTCCCCTCCAACCCAAACCTTTCTATGATTCTATGATTCTATGACTTTTTACTAAGGTCTAATGAATAAAGAATTCTGAACATGGACTGGATATTTTTTTTGTTTAAAATATTGTAAAAATTATTAAACTATAATATGGCTATAGCTAATCCTGCTCAGCATACAACTGGTTGCAAATTGTCCAAGGATATTGTTGCAGCTCAGACTCATGGAAATTTTTTTTGAGAGGAAACAGTAAACACCACTTAACTCTGTCCAATCAAATAAACTGGGCCTCTTGAACATCTTTGTATCCATTTGATTTTATATACATAGAAGGCTATTCTCTTTTGTGTTTAAATTCACTACTGATAAAAAGAAAATTTATTCATACAAATATTCTTGTCACTCTTCAAACAGTACGAACAGCTCCCATGACTGGAATGTTGTCATGGATAGCTATGTACTATTTAGGAAAGACAGACCAACGAGGTGAGGAGGTGGTGTTGCTCTTTATGTGCGAGAGCAACTGAAATGTATTGAGTTCTACCCAGGGGGGGGGGGTAGAACAGGTTGAAAGCTTGTGGGTAAGAATTAAGGGACATGCAAAGGGGAGTGAAACTGTTGTGGGGGTCTACTATAGACCACCAAACCGAGAAGAAGATGTTGATGAGGCCTTCTACACACAACTGGAGGTAGCCTCCAGAACACACTCCTTGGTACTCATGGGTGACTTTAATCACCCTGATATTTGTTGGGAAGCCCACACAGCTAGACATGTTTAGTCAAAAAGGCTCTTGAAGTGCATCAATGATAACTTCTTAATTCAGGTAGTAGAGGAACCAACCAGAAGAGATGCACTGCTGGACCTTGTATTAACGAATAAAGAAGGACTAGTTGGGGACATTAAGGTTGGGAACAGCCTTGGCGACAGTGATCACGACATGGTGGAGTTTAGTATTTTACAAGGGAGAAGTAGGGCAATAAGTAGGATTACAACCCTGGACTTCCGCAGGGCCAACTTTGTACTCTTCAAAGATCTACTTGCAGGAATCCCATGGGCTAAGACTCTGGAGGGCAAAGGAGCCCAAGAAAGTTGGTCAATTTTTAAATACCACTTCCCCCAAGCCCAAGATAGGTGCGTTCCCTTGAGTAAAAAATAGGGTAGATGCTCTATGAGACCTGCATGGATGAGCAAGGAGCTTCTGAAGGAAATCTCGTGGAAGAAAGAAATTTACAGTTCGTGGAAGAAGGGTCTTGTCACTTGGGAGAACTATAGGGAAGCTGTCAGGACGTGTAGGAAGGCAACAAGAAAGGCCAAAGCCCTCTTAGAACTAAAACTGGCAAAGGAAGTAAAAGAGAACAAAAAGGGCTTCTTCAAATATATCAGTAGCAAAAGGAAGAACAGGGAAAGTGTGGGCCCTCTGCTGAATGAGGCGGCAGCCCTGATAACCGAGGATGCAGAGAAGGCAGAGTTGCTGAATACCTTCTTTGCTTTGGTCTTTAATCCTAAAACCAGCCCTTGTGATCTCCAGACCCTGGATGTAGGAGAGGAAGCCTGGAGGAGGGAAGACTCTCCACTAGTCAGTGAAGACTGGGTTAGTGATCAGTTATGGAAATGGAATACACACAAGTCCATGGGCCCCGATGAGATGCACCCAAGAGCTGATGCTGTTGCTCTACCGTTCTCCATCATTTTCGCAAGATCGTGTCAAACAGGAGAGATGCCTGAGGACTGGAGGAAAGCCAATGTCACTCCAGTCTTCAAAAAAGGCAAGAAGGAAGATCCAGCAAACTACAGACCAGTCAGCCTCACCTCCATCCCTGAAAAAATGATGGAGCGGCTCATTCTGGAGGTCATCTCTAAGCACATGGAAGAGAAGAAGGTTATCAGGAGTAGTCAGCATGGATTTACCAAGGGGAAATCATGCTTGACTAACCTGATAGCATTCTATGATGTCGTGACTGAATGGGTAGATGCAGGGAGACCAGTGGATGTAGTCTACCTTGACCTTAGCAAGGCGTTTGACACAGTTTCCCATGACATCCTTGTGAGCAAACTCAGGAAGTGTGAGGTAGAAGAACAGACAGTGAGATGGATTAAGAACTGGCTACACAATAGAGCCCAAAGAGTGGTAATCAATGGTGCCAAGTCCAGCTGGAGACCTGTAACTAGTGGAGTCCCCCAAGGATCAGTGCTGGGTCCAGTCCTGTTCAACATCTTCATCAACGACCTTGATGAAGGGACAGAGTGTCTTCTCAGCAAGTTTGCTGATGATACGAAGCTGGGAGGTTTGGCTGATACACCTGAAGGCTGTGCGGCCATTCAGCGTGATTTGGACAGACTGGAGAGCTGGGCAAAGAGGAACCTAATGAGCTTCAACAAGAATAAGTGCAGAGTCCTACACCTGGGAAGGAGTAATAAAATGTACCAGTACAGGTTAGGAGGTGATCTGCTAGAGAGCAGCTCTGTGGAGAAGGACCTTGGAGTCCTGGTGGACAACAAGTTATCCATGGGACAGCAATGTGCCCTTGTGGCCAAGAAGGCCAATGGTATCCTGGGGTACATTAAGAAGAGTGTGTCCAGCAGATCGAGGGAGGTCCTCCTCCCTCTTCACTCTACCCTGGTGAGACCTCACCTGGAGTACTACGTTCAGTTCTGGGCTCCCCAGTTCAAGAGGGACAGAGATCTACTGCAGAGAGTCCAATGGAGGGCTACGAGGATGATTAAGGGACTGGAACACCTGCCTTATGAGGAAAGGTTGAGAGACCTGGGGCCTTTTAGTCTGGAGAAGAGAAGACTGAGAGGGGATTTGATTAATGTGTATAAATATATGAGGGCTGGGTGTCAAGAGGAAAGGAGCAACCTCTTTTCACTTGTGCCCCGCGATAGGACAAGGGGCAATGGATGCAAGCTAGAGCACAGGAAGTTCAACCTCAACATGAGGAAGAACTTCTTTACTGTAAGGGTTACAGAGCACTGCAACAAGCTCCCCAGAGAGGTTGTGGAGTCTCCTTCTCTGGAGACTTTCAAGACCCGTCTGGATGTGTTCCTGTGTAACCTGCCCTAGATTGGTCCTGCTCTGTCAGGGGGGTTGGACTCGATGATCTCCAGAGGTCTCTTCCAACCCCTAACACTCTATGATTCTATGAAATTTCTGCTAGAACAGGCAAATGAGTTTTTTGAGAAAATACCCACATTTGTTTCCTGCCGAAATCTCTGGCATGAGTTACAGAATGTATCATTCTATTAGGCAGTTTCAGATGATGCAGCATTACCTCAATTTGAAAACAGACTACAGCTGGCCAGAAAAATTGAAAAGTAGGAAGGCAGCTAATATGATTAATAGCAATAGATTCTGAAAAATTATGCCTCATTGCTCAAGAGACATGATAGTAGTAAAGTGAAATTCTGGCCTTAAGAAAATCAGTAGCAAATTAAGCAGCATGTTTATCCCTAGTTGACCATCCAGTCCATACAAGCCACACAGGTGGCCAAACAGTGTCTACTGCCAGCTATTGAATAACGGCTTTCCCTCAGTGGCAACACCTATTTTGTTTTCTCACCATCCATTTCCTCATTTCACAAGACAGATAAAAAATTAATTGAGACTTCTATTCTGCTTTATAATTTGTCTGGGAACACAAAATATTACATATTATTTGAGGAAGACTGACATACAGAGGGATCATACTAGCTTCATTTATTTCCAAAAATAGGTTAAAACGCCTGAAAAAGGTTGTTTCTCATGAAGAAATGCCAGAGTAAAGTGAGGATCCTTCTCGCACAGAAAACAGGGAAGTTCAAAATCTGAGATTCCTCACTGCCTACTGAGTATTGCTTCAATGAACTCCTTACTGGCTTCAAGTATCCTTTCTCCTTTTATTCCTCAGCTTTCCCTTTAAGAAAAAACCATATTATTTCACTTTAAAATCAAGAGAATTACAGAATCCATGTGTTTATAATTACTGTCAAGAATCAATTTTTCCGCACTACCAAGCAGGTGATGTTCCATACAGGGAAGAAACTATAACCAGTGCTGTCTAAAGGTGATGTTGCCACAGCATCAAACTCTACTGTGTACAAGCCTTAGATGACTCAAAGGAGAAGATTAGTGAAGATCAAAGAATGCAGAACCCTCAGTCATACATCGTGTGACCTAACACTCAAACTTTCGTCTCCTCATCAGACGATGAAGCAAATCATCACTATGACACATTCAATGTCCACAGTGTGAGAAAGCCCAAGCACGTGTTCTCTCACACTTCTGTTTAGGGTGAGTTCAAGCCACCGTGTTGTCTCTATTGATTTTGTCCTGCCTGCACTTCAACAACCAACTATATTTGTTATTTATGGCATAACTAATAATTCTTACACAGTTTCTGTTTTTCTAATCCTTTTTTTTTGTAAAATGAACCAATATGATTTCTTGTACGCGGTCTATAATCTAAAGAACAGTTTGAGTTTTGGACCTATTTCATAATGTTTTTATTATCTCTGTAATGAATACTTCAGATTTTTTGGTTAATACATTAAATGACCTGAAATGGCAAAGTTTTAAATTAATTTTACGTACCATGTGGTTATTAAAAGCATTTTATTTTGACAAGAAAGTACAATATATTTATATTGTACTTTATAATATTTAAGTTACTGATAATAAAAATAATATCCACAAGTTACGTTGAAAATATTGCTAGGCAGAGTATGTCATAAAGAGATTGGACAGAACACTTATGTCTTTTAGACTATTCCACTAAGGGTGGAACGAGACAAAAGAAACGTAATTCATAGGGTAGAGACAAGAAGATCTGGTTCAGATAATCAAGCACTGTAGACTAACGAAAAAAGAGAAAAAAAATGGACTGAACCCTAACTCACACTTAAAACTCAGGTAAAAATTGTTCTGTCCCATGAGGCTCCATCTTAAAACACTTAGAAAAATACCAAAAGAGAAAAGAAAAAAAACCCAAACCCTGAGAGATTAATTAGTATTAACGTGACCATAGAGGAAAATCAACACTTTAGTTTTCTTTCTCTCTTTCTTTCTCTCTTTCTCTTTCTTTCTTTCTTATTGTAAGTTTTAAATTTTGCTGTTACAATTTATTTTTTCCAGAAAATAACAACAGTCCCTATGAGGTATTTTCCCATTAGCTATGTTCCAGCATGGCAGTTTCATCACACTTTAAGAAAGCAGTGAATATCTAAACGCTATTGATGTGAAGCTTCACAGTATTCTGATGAAATACTTGTCTTTTTTCCTTTCATCAACAATATAAAATACCTTTTGATGTTGAAGCAATATTCTTTGGAGTGTCCAAACAAGGAAGATTTGGAAGCATGCCTATAATTCTCAAACTTTTTTGCAGATTATTGTTTTGGGTAAATGCCTCCCCAGCTACATTTTATGGGAAATCTTCATATGCATGAACATCTTATCACCTTAATTTAAGTGGTCACAGAAAATGTTAAGAGAAATTGGTCCTGAATCAGTGTTTAAACGGCTATGGGATACAACTTCCCATTTTTTTTTCCACATAGTTTGTGTGCTTGTGGACATTAAAAACTAGCAGGAAAAAAAGTTTCTTCCTAGCAAAAAGGAAATACACTTTGAATCTATAATTTCAAGTTTGGTTTTAATATACTAGGAATTCTTTACCTTGTAAGTTTAATATCTACCTTATTTCATATGTCTATTGATCTTTCTGAACTACATAAGTCAGAATGCTTATTAAACAGACACTTCATTGTGAAATAAAAATTGTCTTAGTTTTGTATCTCAAAGAGAGACCATAAACCCTATATTCTCATTTTAATTTTATATTTGCAGAATCTGAGCATGAAGATCTCTTCAATACAGCCATTTTAGTTGCAATAATAAGTTTGGAACATTAGGTTTTTTTCCTAGTAATTCTAGGACAGAAGCTAACGATCACATATATTTACAGCAAAACAGATTTCCCTTTGCTTCCTAGTTCTTCATTTTCCTTTTTCACATTCTAAGGACAATACTTAAATTGATATTGAAATGCCTTTCTTTGTTATCAAAACTTCGTGAGCTTTTAGGTTATGGAAGTGATTCTCTTCTACAAATTCATGTAGGGTGTACAAGGCATAATCTGGATTTAAAGCACACAGAAGTGGCCTCACTATGCAGGAACGGAAGCACAAGACATCTCTTAATGCCAGTGACATGAATTAGAGCTACTTTGGAGATCTAGTTGTTGTGTGTGCTTAGGAACTACAAATTTCTGCAATCCTCCTCATATGAGAAAACATTTCTCTGGGAATATTTCGTTATTTCCAAAGCCATAAAATAAACACAGTGAGAATAACGAAGGCTAATTTGAAGCTAACCCCTTTCAAGCTGCTTGAGAACCTCTGCCAAACTGCTTCCAATCTGAATAATCCAAATTTTGTTACTTTCTCTTTACCTTGTTTCTTAGGGCTGTTATCTAAACTTTACAGTTTGTAACCTAATGAGAAGTTTTATAATACCTCATGCTTTTAAATGTACGATCATGAAAAGAGAAAAGAAGGCAGCTACATTTACTGATTATTCATGCAAAAATGCAGTCCACAAATCTCAGGGAATGAGATCATTGCTAACAATTTTATTAATAAATTAAACATATTAACCATCTGCAATAAATTTGTAATTCTCCAATTACTGTAGTGCCAACCCACAAGAAACCATCTTATAGCCTAGGATATCAAAGATACGGGACTACATGCTGCATGATCTCCTATTCCCAGAAATGAAAATTCGAAGCTTTAAAACATGGGGCAAAACTGAGCAGATATGCATGACTGGATCAGTAACTGTGCAAACTACAAGAAAGACAGAATTCTCTGAGAAGTATTTTATTGGTTCACATTTCAATACCTACTGTTTCTGGGACATCATTGTTCCCATACACTAAGTTTGCTCTGCTTCTAGTCATTGCAACAAATTTCAAATGCATAATGAAAAAAGTCTTTAAACCCTCAGGAAGCTATCTTCGCACAACATTACCTTTTTTATGTGCCAACACACTTTTGGGTATCAAGACATACCTAAATTCATCTGATCTATATAAAATACAGAAACTGAGGCTGTTTTGTCTCTCTAACACTGATTCCCTTAGACTTCAGGAATCAAAAGACAAAAGATAAACACCTTCTTCAAAAGAAACTTGTAAATGAGGATGCCAACTTCTCAAAGTTTCAACATACTAAAAATACTTCCAATTACACAAGCTTTCCACAAAGATACTAACCAGTCAACACAACATCTGTGCAACATGTGCATCTGCCACTTCACACTTTGGCTGTCTGGCTTCTTAAGTAGTATTATCTGGAACTTGTTTTACCAGTTTTCTGATTGTTATTATTTTTGAACAAAATACAAATGGAAAAGAAAGCTATGTTTGTTTTCAAAAAAAATATGGTACTATTTTTTTTTCCACTCTCCACAGAAATAATGCATTGATAACTGACTAAAGTTTCGTTGAATTGCTCTTCACTCAAGAGAGCTTGCTCTGTTAAAATCTCATAGGCAAGAAAGACTGCCATAAATTCCATTAGCTAGCATTCCTTCAAATTTTATGTGTGATATGATGTGATTGCAATAGCACCTTCGTACATACTTCCTGTTGATCACGTTCTTTATCTTACAGTGAAGTTACATCAACAACAGAAGGTTGATGAGATTGCCATAAATAGAAATAAACTACAAGAGAACATAAGAATAGTCCTACTGGGTCAGACTAAAGGTCCTTCTAGACTCCTGTTCTCTGACAGCAGCCATAAGTGGATGCTTAGGGAAAAAAGTATAAATAAAGCAAGCATACAGAAATACTTCTTCAGAACACTCTTCCAGACTTCCTGAGCCAGCATATTACAGGGTATTAGAACTTATCAGAAATGCTTTCTTAAGCCTAATCTGCAGTGACAGAGAATGACTTATATCTTCTTCAGATATTACTGCAACGTGTCTAATGTGACAAATCAGTACATAGTTTGATTCAACCAGGCTAGAAAGGAATGAGCTGCTACAGATGTGAATTTTCTATGCCTTCTCTCTTTTGGAGACCTCTCAGTTAACAATTAGTTTGCTGTAATTAGTGTGTTGTCTATTACTCATTGAAGCCTTTGCTGATTTTGTCTGGGCATCGGTGCAGATAGGAGCCATACCTCCCCCAACCTTTCCCATTACTGGGATGATTACAAATAATATTCTGCTTGCTATGAAATATCCAACCTTTACATTAGTTAAGACTGCAAAAATAATTTTTGTGGTAAAAGAACAGAATGCCAAAGTGGAAACAACTTTTGCTTCTCCCTCCCTGCCTCCAGTATTAATATTATTTATTCAGAAAGCTGGTGGGTTGTCATTGCAATTTCTCAGAACGTGGGGGTTAGCCTTATGGAACATGTCACATCTGCTGGTGGGTTAGACTCAAAGTGACTGGCCAAGAGCCAGGTCTAGAAGCAAAATATCATCTGGCAGGCTTACAAACACTGCTGAGGCCAGTGCTTGGGTAGCCTAGACGGAGTGCTCAAAAGTCAAATACCTAGAAGCAGGTACTCCAATGGCAGAAAACATTAGCCAGCAGGTCATGCCTTGAATTTCTGAATGAAAACAAAGATCCGCCCACACCAGGTTTCCCCGCTTTTCGCTCAACACTGGTCCCAGGTGAATGACAGTTTGTGTCCTATTGGCTCTGACTGCAAATTTTGGTTGAAATATATATCAGTTGTGAATAAAAATTCCAACCAGACACTTCAGTCCCAGGTCATTCTTTGTGTGACCATTTTACCAGTACATCTAAGTCCATCCTTCACCACCTCAATTGTTAAATGTAGTTTCTCCTCAACTTTAACAAGTAGGTTTTTTTCATGTGTTTTGGGGGAAGAAATAATTTTTAAGCATCAAATTTGTGTAGGATCTACTGTATTCTAATGGCTAGAAACACATAGATACAATAACAGCAAGAACACTGAAGAATTTTGGAAGCTTTGTTCATTGCTCTGGCAGAAATAACAGAATGGCAGAATGGGGCAGGGGAGGTCTGAGAGGGGCAATTTTTTGGTTTTTGCTTGTAGTGTGAGCAAATATATCCATATTTGCAACAATTGATTGTTGAGTGCTGTGTTCATCACTGCAATTAAAAACTTGTGAATAAGAAAAGAATGATGGATGGAAAAGATGATGAATTTGGCTATGACTGTTTCAAGAAATAGCTTATCATAGAATCATATAATGGTTTCGGCTGGAAGGGACCTTAAAGATCATCTAGTTCCAACGCCCCTGCCACAGGCAGGGACACCTTTCCACTAGACCCGGTTGCTCAAAGCCTCATCCAATCTGGCCTTAAACACTGCCAGGGAGGGGGCATCCACAACTTCTCCGGGCAACCTGTTCCAGTGTCTCACTACCCTCACAGTAAAGAATTTCTTCCTAATATCTAATCTAAATCTACCCTCTTTCAGTTTAATGTTTTATCTTGTTTTATATTAGTATATTAGCTACCTATCTGAATTTCAGATTGTATGGGATAGGTATGGACTGGTAGCCTACTGAAGCTGGCATTTGGGCTAACACAAAATAAACAAGACTATGTAACCTGACAAATAGGGGTGGAGGGGACAGGGAGAAATACACCGGCAGAAGACAGAAAATGGGTGAAGGCTTTAGATGACATCCTCTGGAAAATAGTTCAGGTGTTTAACTCGTCTTGAACTTTAAAAGCAAGCATCTTGTGTTCACTAGTTTAACTGATTTCTTTCCTAGAGCCATAATCCTCACAGAGGTTTTGTGAAGAAAAAGTAAGCATCTGAAAGTACCTATGAAGCTCTTCAGCAAAGATACAAAGTAACTGTGCTTCATAGTCATAATTATTTCCAATGTAGTTATTAGACAGGAATGTTCTTTAGGGTAAATTTAAGCAAAATTATTTGTGTAGCAATTAATATTTTTCCAAAAGTCTAGCCTTACTCTGAAGCTTATGGAGGAGTCCTTTGTAAAGAAAATAGTTGTTAATGATCTCAATGGTCATATTTGATTGAAGAGTATAAAACTTACTGACTTGCAGTAAGATATGTTATCCATGCATGCCTACATGGTCAGCAGCAGACCAAGATGAGTGTTGGTTTGCATTTCATTTCTTTCTCAAAGAGGAGTTACTGTATTTTCCACTTCTAAATGTTAGTATGACAAATAGATGCTCTCTTGCCAAAAATCTCCAGGTGGTAAGTGATGGACACCAGGAAATGGATTTGCCAGACTAAGAAATAAACTCCTTGAGAACTCACCTGTTCTATCATTGATCAGCAGTAAAACTAGTTATCACTTATATTGGAAAGACTTTTACCAGAATATTAAAAATTCTTTTAAGAATGAGGAAATATGATCTTTTTATTAACATTGCACCTATAATCTTAGGTGCATCACTGAACAAAATCAGGACATTAACTGCACTTCACTATTATATTTGTATTTTTTTTCCTAGCACTTATGTTTCTGTTCTCCATGTGCAGGTATTATATCTTCTTCTTGTAAGAATTTGGCATATATTAATTCTGAAAAAGTGAATAATTAGGAAAAGGCAGCAACATTCTTTGCCCCTCAGGTAATTTATCAAACACCACATATGTGTCCATACTTTAAACCTGTCAAGCAGATCAAAGCAATATTCTTTGCAATAATAGACTATACTTTATGAAGTCAGTACAATAGGTCTACTGTACATCAAAGATGAATTTATAAAAGAGTATAAAGCTAGGGCTTATAATAAGTAAAAACACAGCACTGGAGACCTGGCATGAAACTCTTTACAGAATATTAAAACACTTAAAGAAAAAAAAAGATTTATCCATAAATCATAACTTCTTTATTATTATTGTCTACACTAATCTTTACAACACTGCCCTATAAACCACTAAATATAGCCCATTTGGAAATCACACCTTTGAATTTTAAACAAGGGGTTGCTACTTTGATGACTGTCTGTATTTAAGTAAACAAAGCATGAAACAGAGAACCACAATATATTTTATTTTTGAGGCAGGAGACAATTATTTAATCCTTCTATTTACCAAGAACTTCCAGTGAAATCAAGCTTCCTAACTAAGATTAGTGATGTTTATAGCTGCTCAACAATCCTCAGGATTTATCTAGTCAAATATTTGGAAGAGAGTGATGTTTTTTCACATCTTAAATGCTGCTTTTTTTTTCCCATTTTTTTTCCCACTCTTCTTCTGCAATATACACGAAAAACATTTTTCCAATAAGATTTGAAGCCAGCATATATCCAGTGTATCTTCTCTTTATTCTTCCTAGTTTAAAATATAGTTAGCTGTTTCAAATATGGTTTTCAGACAAAAGGGAAAAGAGGTAACACAGACTGCCACTCTGACACATGGGCATTAACAGCAATTATTGAATTTCTAAAGTCATAGATTGTCATTTTTTAAACAAGAAATAAGATGCACTTCTTTAACTGGAAAAGAATTACTTATTGGAAAAGTTTATGAGTGGCTATAGTGGATTCTCTATCACTGAATTATTTTATTATTTTTAGAAAAATTATTTATGGAACAGAAACATTTTAAACCTTCTCTAATTAAAAATCTCTCATCTAAAGATGAATTAGTTGATGGAAATCTTATGGTCTGAGGTAATTCCAATCACAGTGATCTCCACTGTCACCTTAATCAAAGATTCTATAAAACTCTGAATTATAAAAAAACCCTAATGATAGAAAAGTTAGCACATCTGTCAGCTTTGCTTCTAATGTTAGACAATTTTCCAAAGGACATCCTCTTCATTTGCCCAAATCAGTTTTAAAGCAATTTCTTTCAGCCTTAACACTAATTACTTGTCTCATTCAGGCTAATCAGATGGCTTATCTGTCTGAAATTGCACCCCTACCTATTTTCCAATTAGTACTTTTAGTTTCATTTTGGCAATTTACCTGTTTTCATTAAAGCTTGTTTTATCTTCTAATTTACTTAAGGTCATAAATCAGTAAAAATTCAAGTCGTTAGTTCTACCTTAAATAGTGACTAAAATCGAACAAATCCAGTATCAATACCAATCCTTCAAAGTCCACTTGATGCCTCCCAACAAAAGCCATGTGCACTGATGATTAGATAATCCCTTAATGAAGTCAGACTCATTGCAATTGATGCAACAGTGTCAATATAACCATGCTGTGAAAAAATTAAGAGCAAGTGGATCGGCTTAAGTTACTGAATTAATTATTAGTTATTTATTGAATAGGTGCCTGCGATGATCTGATATCATTCTAACCTGCAATGCTAAACTGTTGAAAGAAGAAAGTTAGAACAGCACTTAGCACTTGGAAGATGATAGTAGGCTAATCAGTAAGTTAAACAGAATTCTAACAATCCTTACTATTCTACTTATGCAGTCATAATAAAATATTCCAGAAATCCACCAATGCCAAAACGTCAACTATTCTATTTCACTAATAGAGCAACTACAACTTACAACTACGTTTTGATCTTATGTTCAAGGCACACGTACATAATTATATTTCTAATTGTAATGTTCTGATAAAAACTAACAACCGCCAGTATTATGTCTTCTAGCCCTACTAAGCAATTTTTTTTAATGTCAGTAGAATCAGAGATTAATCCATCTAGTTGAGAAGAAAAAACATTTTCTGAGACGTCATAGTCTTACTAACTGAATAATTGCAGTTTACTGGATTAAGGTATGTCTGTGGGTTTTGAGACCCATATACAGATAGTTCCCATTATAAACATATTTAAAGGAAAAGTCAGACATATTATAAAAGATATTATAATTCTTATTACTGAGAGAAGCTGGCAGCAAAGAGCCTACTTCTTTCTAAATACTTACAGACAGAGTGTCCTGGTTTGGCCTAAACCAGGCCGATTTTCCTTTCAGTGATTTTTACTTTCAGCTAAGTCTCCTCTAAGTAACTGCACTTTCTGAAACTAACTGCATGCTTTTGCAGACAGTGTCTGCTTCCAGGACTGATAACGCTCGAAGTTTGTAGTTATCGCCAGCCCAGCTTTAAACCGTGACACAGAGATAGAGTTTTATTTCCTGCACTATTAAATGTTCTTTGTAACCTTTCATTAATTACACTTACTTTTAAAACCCTTCACATGTCTTTGCAAAAAGCACATAACAAACTCCTCAGTACTGTCAAATCAAAACGTGCTAAATTGTTGTCTAGCTTTATCATATAATCCAGTGGTAAGAAAGAACTAGGAGAGCTCTTCCCTTTTAAGCCTAAAGAGCAAAATTATAAATTCAGCTTTCAAGACTGCCTTGAAGAACTGATTGCAACAGTTTTCTAGTAATAACAAAAGCAAATAAATGTAAAGACATAGAAATACTTTAATACTGGCCTCATTTGAGGGTCAATATTCATTTTTATACATTGTAAAAACAGAGATAAAATTGAAAAGGAATCCAAGAGATCTTCTCTAGCAGATATCAAGTGTACCCATGTTTTTAAAAACAGTAAAAACCGGTATGGTCACTTATGCTAGGAAAGTTTTGCTGACTATAATTAAAAATAATTTCAGGATGTGACCTCTGCTCTATTTCCGTATTTCTGAGAGTCATTAAAAAACAGGGCCTACACTTTTCAGGTTTGTGCAGTTATTGGTAGGAACATAAAGTTATTAGGCACAGAAAGACTTGTAATTTTCTGTTGGCATGCTTTTTAACGGGAGAAAATGAATTTGATGCTCCTGCTTTGCAGGAAAGAGTACCTGCATTAGAAATGTCATTAATGTAGCAATGTACATTACTAGAATATAATGGCCCTAATTGGAGTGGTAATACAGCTAATTCCTCTCCCCATTTACTCCAAGTACCAGTGTACTTTGTCAAGAGTAAGATAAACCTCAGAAAAGCTACACTAGTGGCTTTTAGTCATGTTTCCAAACACTGAGAGATTACAGAAATATCTATTATTAAGGACAGGCATACTCTAAATCACAGATATATACTGACTCTCACAAAAGATTGTAAAGTACTTAGAACAGTGACAGGACAATGGGCAATGGGCACAAGCTGAAACATGGGAAGTTCCATCTGAATATGAGGAGGAACTTCTTTACTTTGAGGATGACAGAGCACTGGAAGAGGCTGCCCAGGGAGGTTGTGGAGTCTCCTTCTCTGGAGATATTCAAAACCCGCCTGTGCAACATGCTCTAGGTGAACCTGCTTTGGCAGGGGGTTGGACTAGATGATCTCCAGAGGTCCCTTCCGACCCTTAACCATTCTGTGATTCTGTGATATCACCAAGGATTAAAACACAGTTAATTTATATCCAGAGTGAGATCCAGACAGAAACTGTTAAATGTAGTTTGTGCTGAAAACTTCCATTGTAATACTGCTGATTTGTACTCATTTGCTACAAGTCAACAAGAATACAGGGAAAAGGCAACCATTGCATTCGTCCCCTTCTCTTTAAGGAAAGAACATCACTGCTCACAGCCAGACATGTAATGACATTCCCATAAATTATTTATTCCTATAAATAATGAGCAGTACACGCACTTTCTTGTGTTGGACTGAATGCTAAGTGGATTATTGCCTTTTCAAGTCTTGAACCTGAAGTTCTTAATTTTATTTGAAACCCAGATTTAGACCATCATTCTGCCACAGGAGGCTATGGGAGGAAAAGCACAAATACAAATTCCTATTTGTCTAAAACCTTAAAAAACTCACCACAATTGCTTCCCTGACTCCAAAGGTCAAATGTTTATTAACACATCAAAACAGGCAGCTGTAAACTCAGGGTATTTCCAGTCTTAATTTCTTGATTGTTTAAAACCCCATCCATAAGTTTATCATAATCAAGTATGGATTATTATTATAATTTATAATAATAAAATTATTGAAATTTTACACTTCAAATTCATATATGTGCATATAGTCCTGGGCTAAATGCAGGGATCCAAAAAAATCCATTACTATAACCATGATATTTTAAAATGATAAATTACTACTATCCCATTAGATTACTGCTAGATTTTTACTACCAGTACATTTAGACAAAATTTAATTATACAGTTTTAAGATTTTTCAATTTGACATAGAAACAGAAGTGAATTTGGTTTTGAATGCAATGTCCACTACTAAATGAACCCACACACTCTTGGAGAACCCTGCATTTTGCTATAAAACATTAATAATGTTGGATGAACAGCAGGGATGAATGTGCATTTATGTAAAATTTATATAGGAAAATTAGGTCTATCTTCAGTGTGTGAGACACATGTGTAATATCCATGGTACCTAATACAAAACATCAAAAGAAAAATTTTTTCCATCAGTGACTGGTGTCAAGCAGGTCATATCCCTTTATGGTACTAACATCTGTTGGGCGTGAATTAATTTCAGTGGCATAGGTTTTCTTAATGAGCGATGTGCCAAAATTGTGATACAATGTGGATAGACACCTGCTTTCCATCTGCTTAAATCCAGTCCCTTGAAAACTCTCCATCCCGTTCCTCAGTGTATCCTCATTTACACATTAAAAAAGGCAAATGAGATATTCATTACATAACAGCGAGAATACAACTTAGAATAATACAGACAGGAATGTTCAGGAATGTCACAGTTTTGTCACTGCAATTTTATTTATTTATTTTAAAATATGCAAAGCTTGCTTGCATAAAGGATACTTCATTTCGTTCCTTTAAAAATAAAGAACAAACAAGCTCTTCAACTCCTGCTGTTGAAGAGCCACAAATGGCTGCTCAACTCAGCCACTAAAAGATTGCTTAATTTCCAACAGAAAAGGTTAAATACTTAAGAAAAAGCTCTCTAAGCATGAGCCCCAGTGGGGTGTAACAGAGAGAAAGGACTTGTCAGTAATAGCATTTCTTGTGAGAAGTAATTACGAGATAATTGTAATTGTGAGAAGTATTATTACAAGACAATTCATTAACTATTGATAATTTCTCACAGTTTATCCAGGGTAGAATAAACTAGATAAAGCAGAGAATGCAAATCCATGTTTCTACGTTTCAGTGAAAATGTATCAAATTTAACTCAAACCTGCAAAGCTTGTAACTAAAAAAAAAACCCAATGAACAAATCTCGGAAAAAAAAAAAAAAACAACCCTGAAAATTCATCATGGAAACAGGAATAGCTGTATCATTGCTAAGAAGATTAATTTCAGAGGGGAGAGGAAGAGAGGAGGAATAGCCATATTGTCAGCTGACTGAGCTGAACTTCAAACAAAATTTTTAATTTAATTTCTCATCAGACTTGGAATACTGTATACAGAGAGTACGTTGTAAGATTGTGGCTTTAGGTAAATGAGAGAAAAGCCTGTTCTGCAGATAAATTCCTACTACGGATAAGCAATGTGCTAGCAGGGAACAAGAGCTCAATTCAGTGTGCGTGTCTAGTCAACTAAGTTTCCGTGGGATAAGGAAGAAGGTCCTCACCTAGATAAATAATTGATCAATTAGTCTAGATGAATAAACTAAGAGTAAGAGTACAAGGCCAATTTAATGATTCGTGGTTATCAGTGTACTCTCACAATGATCTATGCTGGGGCTGATCATATTCGATATATCCATAAATGGAAAAAGGAATGAAGAGCAAGGTGAGAAATTTTTCTAAGTATGTTATTCAGGGGCCAACTGTGAAGAACTGAAGACCCTAGAATTCTGAATGAGAGGGCAGTAAAACAGCAGATTAAATATGATATAGGTAAATGTGAAGTGATGCAAGCAGGAAAAAAAAACACACAAAAGGAATATAAAAAGATGGCCTCCAAGTCGACTACTGTCACCTAACCCAAGTTCTTAACCTTATTACATACAGTTCTATGAAAGAGTCAGGTAGAAGAAAAAGAAAAAGAAAGGGAAAGGGGAAAACGGGAAAAAGGAAAGGGAAAAGGGGAAGAAGGGAAGAGGAGAAGGGGGCAAGAGAAGAAAGGGGAAAAAGGGAAAAAGGTCAGCAGCAGTCATAAAACTCCAATTCTCTTATCAAGAATTATAAGGAAGGAAGATGGAAGAAAAGGGAGAACATCACTGTGCCAACGTATAAATCCATGTGTGCCTGTCTGTATCTTGAATACTGGGTGCAATTCTGGTCTTGGGGTCCAATTCTGGTCTGGACCATACCCCACTTATTCCTCAAAAATGGACACTGGAAAACTGAAAAAAAGCCAGAACATATTAACAAAAATAACTAATGGAATGGAACAGTTCATGGGGAACAATCCTAGTTAAAAAAGACCGTAGGATTCTTCAACCTGGAAGAAAAGAGACACTGAAAACAGGGTATGATCCAAGCATGTAAGATAAAATGGCCCAGAGATGGTGACTAAGAAATATTCTTTTTTCTTAAGATAAGAACTTGATGCAAGATAAGTAAAAAGAAATTAACAAAAAAAAACCCCAAAATGGTGGTTCTGTTCCCATTGCATATAACTAGCCGACAAACTCCTTCTCACAGCTTGTTGCAAATGATGAAAGTTTAGATGAATTTCAAAGGCAACTGGACAAATCCATAAGAAAAAAACCACCGAAGACTCTCAAGTACATAGACATCACCACTATATCTGCAAGTTCCTGTGCTGCAAATACTACATTATAGCTGAGAAAATATTATAGGGATGCATAATTAATGTATCTGTTCTTACATGGTTTCCAAGACATATGTTAATGTAGGGCTAAATAAATGAGCCTCAGTTTAAGCCACTAGGGCCATTACTATATCATGTGCCTCACATATCAACTATATTTATCTAGTCATGTCTTTAATATTTATCTAGTAATGGATCTGAAATTTTTGTATTAATTCCTTTCTACATTCTGTGCAGTAAGTTCAAAAATATCGATGAATTCATCACAGAAAGCACTTGTGAAAATTTAGGGTACTTAAAAAAACAAAAAGACCTAGCTAGAAATTTGTAATGGTGCTTTCTAGACTTAACAAAACAAACAAAACAACCAACCCAGGATAATATGGTACAAAAGGAATAAGTATGTGATCCCTTCCAAAAGATGATCCAGGAAAAACCCAATATTTTGAACAAAAGCAAATCTGCCAGTGAAACGAACTATTAAGCACCACAGAAAATCTTCAGATCTGTTTCTTTGATATAGCCTTTTATGTTAATTGAGAAAAACCTGGAGAAGGTATCATGATATTCTGAAGAATTTTTCTTCCTGTGTAAGAAACAGGACAAGTCTTCAAATAATTTCAGAAGACACAAAGCCACATTTATCCTTGCTCTTATTACTTAATCTCTAAAACAGCCACTCTGCACAATGGAAAAACTGGAGAACTGCATATGAATATCATGAGTCAGTCGGGTCAAGACTACTGGAAGTTAAGACTGTGTGGATTTCTGGAACAAAGTAGACCGTAGGAGACCAAGAAGAAAGACTGGAGTGAGGAGACTGGGAGAAGGAAGGAATGTTATATTAGTTTTATGACTTAAGGGTGTTTTTTTTTTCCTGGGGGATGCTGGGCAGAATACATACATAGAACAAAGAGCATCCCCATCTCTGCCTTTCTTCATGATGTGGTTCATCCCTGACCCCTTAAAATATGTTTTTTATTTTGTTAAAAAGTATAAATATTTAACTTGCTTGAAAACACTGGTTTCAAAAATAGCCATGTGTTATTCTTTATACATGGTTGTTTTTAAAGCAGACTTAATATGATGATTACTTGACATTAATGAATAACAAAACTAATTACTGTTGGCAAATCCACATGCCCCAGGCAGTCTTAATACACTGAATTTCCTCTTTACCTAATAAAGAGAGATTTACCTGCTTAAGGATTTTTAGGCTTCAGAGAATGCAGTTGACTAATTTTTGCCATTTTAACTAAGTGTGGCTTATTTTTTGAAATCCAAGGCAGACGAATAGAACACACTGAACTCAAAATCACATAAATTAGAAATTGATAGAGGGATGTTATGATCAGTTAGAGATTATAACATTAGAACTAGTTCAATCACAAAACCCGCAGCAGGTAGTCTTCTGATATGAAAACTCAGTGAAATGACCCCAGCTCAACATCTTTTTGTCATGTCTCTTGGCAGTGTTCTACACCAAATAAAATTTTCCCTAATATCCAGACTTGAATAATGTTTCCTTTCATTTTTAATTATATAACTCCTTGCATATCTCTATAATTCTTTATACAACTCTAGATGATTCTACTTCAGCCTTGATGTTTGCACTTCTCAAATATTTGTGGCTTCACAGCTCCAAAACATTCATCTTGCAGCCAAGGTGTATGCATTTGATTCTTATGATCCACCCTCCGCCCCATAAATCATACCCAGAATCCTCAAATATTTTGCTGTCTTTCTTTGGAATACTGGTTAGCTTCAAAGGGCTGCTAGCTGGAAGAGCTGTCATCAGCCCACATAGCTGGCACCCTTGAGTGCTCACCTTGCTGGAGAAAGAATCAGCAGGGAGGCCTACAGAAAGAGTGCTAGAGAGAAGGAGAAAAAGAGACAAGCTTTATATATTCATAGTTTTTACTTGACATTTACCGCAAGCAGTAGAAACTACTGGCTCTGAAAAAATGAAAAGCATTGCTAAGTACCAAAAAAGATGAACACACCTAGGTGACAAAGTTAAGATGAACAAAGCAAAGCTTCTGACTGACATGCTTTGCCCTTCCTCAGAATCCACAAAGAGATATCTATCAGATTACCTTCTATGATAAAATGGCTGGATCTGTGGACAGGGGTAGAGCAGTGGATGTCATTTACCTCAACTTTGGCAAGGCTTTTAACACTTCAACAACATTCCTGGTTAACTGGAGAAGTTCCAGCTGACTGGAAATCAGCAAATGTAACTCCCATCTACAAGAAGGGCCGGAAGGAGGATCCAGGGAACTATAGGCCTGTCAGCCTGACCTCGGTGCCAGGCAAGGTGATGGAACAGATCATCCTGAGTGCCATTACACGGCACATGCAGGACAATCGGGGCATCGGGGCCAGCCAACATGGATTCATGAAAGGCAGGTCCTGCTCGACCAACCTGGTCTCCTTCTATGACCAAGTGACCCGCTTAGTAGATGAAGGCAGGGCTGTGGATGTAGTCTGTCTAGACTTCAGTAAGGCATTCGACACTGTCTCCCACAGCATCCTCCTAGACAAACTAGCTGCCCGGGGCTTGGATGGGTGGACTCTTAAATGGGTTAAAAACTGGCTCGATGGCCGAGCCCAAGGAGTGGTGGTGAATGGGGCAAAGTCCAACTGGCGGCCGGTCACTAGCGGTGTTCTCCAGGGCTCAGTTCTGGGGCCGGTGCTGTTCAATATCTTTATAGATGATCTAGACGTAGGGATTGAGTGCACCCTCAGCAAATTTGCAGATGACACCAAGCTGGGTGGCAGTGTCGATCTGCTGGAGGGTAGGAAGGCCCTACAGAGGGATCTGGATATGTTAGATAGATGGGCCGAGACCAACGGCATGAGGTTCAACAAGAACAAGTGCCGGGTCTTACACTTCGGCCACAACAACCCCATGCAGCGCTACAGGCTGGGGGAAGAGTGGTTAGAAAGCGGCCCGGCAGAAAGAGACCTGGGGGTGCTGATCGACAGCCGGCAACATGAGCCAGCAGTGTGCCCAGGTGGCCAAGAAGGCCAATGGCATCCGGGCCTCTATTAGGAATAGTGTAGCCAGCCGGTCTAGGGAAGTGATTGTCCCTCTCTACTCGGCACTGGTGAGGCCGCATCTTGAATACTGTGTCCACTTCTGGGCCCCGCACTTCAAGAAAGACGCTGAGGTGTTGGAGCAAGTCCAGAGGAGGGCGACCAAGCTGGTGAAGGGTCTGGAGGGTCTGACCTATGAGGAACGGCTGAGGGAGCTGGGGTTGTTTAGCCTGGAGAAGAGGAGGCTCCGAGGTGACCTTATTGCAGTCTACAACTACCTGAAGGGAGGTTGTAGTGAAGTGGGAGTCGGCCTCTTCTCCTGGGCAACTAGCGACAGGACAAGAGGACACAGCCTCAAGCTTCGCCAGGGGAGGTTCAGGTTGGACATTAGGAAGAATTTCTTTTCAGAAAGGGTTATTAGACATTGGAATGGGCTGCCCAGGGAGGTGGTGGAGTCATCATCTCTGGATGCGTTTAAGAAAAGACTGGACATGGCACTTAGTGCCATGGTCTAGTTGACAGGGTGGTGTCAGGGCAACGGTTGGACTCGATGATCCCAGAGGTCTCTTCCAACCCGGTTGATTCTGTGATTCTGTGATTCTGTGATTCTTGTATCCAAGTTTGGACATTACAGTCTGGATGGGTGAACTACCAGATGGATAAAACACTAGTTGAATGATTGAGCCTGCAGGTTTCAACACAGTCGAGATTAGTATCTTAATTAGTAATAACAGGAGAGCCTAAAGGAAAGCCAAGCAAATACATTCAGTGCCTTAAGTCACTGTCATACAAAATTCCATTCATAATCTGAGTTCCAATCTAACTTTCCTCTTGTCTCCCAATCCTTGTGCTCAAAAGTCCCTTCAGACCTTAAATTTCCCTAAACCTTTTCACTAAATCTGAACAATGATTCTGTGTATTCTATATTCTGGATTGTTTTTTCTTTAAAAAGACTAAATCTCTACTAGCAATGCAGAATTTTCAAGCAATGCAGAATTTTCAATCATCAGCTGGACACCTTCAGAAACAAGAATTTTTTGCAACTTTCAGTAGTCCATGGCCAGATCTGTAAAAAATCAAATGCATTGCTAGGAGTTCTTTCTATATTTCATCTGCAATGTCTTTAAAGACACTGTGGCAACAATACATAAAAAAACCGTGGAGAATACATAAAAAAAAGGTGGACAGCAGGATGACCATGAGCCAGCAGTGTGCCCTTGTGGTCAAGAAGGACAATGGCATCCTGGGGTGTATTAGAAGGGGTGTGGTTAGTAGGTCAAGAGAGGTTCTCCTCCCCCTCTACTCTGCCCTGGTGAGGCCGCATCTGGAATATTGTGTCCAGTTCTGGGCCCCTCAGTTCAAGAAGGACAGCGAACTGCTAGAGAGAGTCCAGCGCAGAGCCATGAAGATGATTAAGGGGGTGGAACATCTCCCTTATGAGGAGAGGCTGAGGGAGCTGGGTCTCTTTAGCTTGGAGAAGAGGAGACTGAGGGGGGACCTCATTAATGTTTATAAATATGTAAAGGGCAAGTGTCAAGAGGATGGAGCCAGGCTCTTCTCAGTGACATCCCTTGACAGGACAAGGGGCAATGGGTGCAAGCTGGAGCACAGGAGGTTCCGCATAAATATGAGGAAAAACTTCTTTACGGTGAGGGTGACCGAACACTGGCACAGGCTGCCCAGAGAGGTTGTGGAGTCTCCTTCTCTGGAGACATTCAAAACCCGCCTGGACGTGTTCCTGTGTGATATGGTCTAGGTAATCCTGCTCCGGCAGGGGGATTGGACTAGATGATCTTTCAAGGTCCCTTCCAATCCCTAACATTCTGTGATTCTGTGATTCTGTAATTTACCATTCTTATTATCTTCCTACTTTTAGGCAACTCTTTGAATCCTAAAGCTTCTGTTACAGTTAATTTCTCAGTATTGAAGTACACTTCTTGACAGATACTCAAAAAAATCTTTGACAAGAAAGTATCTCAATCTTTTAATTATTCTAGCAGAAAAAAAAGGACAATCAATAAAATCAATTTCATTTATGGTCAGTTATCTCAAGAAATTCAAGGCATTCTTTTATCCCCTTTCCTATTCAGAGAATGCTTGTGTGCATTGTTTTTACATACTTTTGCTTATTGTGTGTTTGCTCATTCATGCATGAGTCCCTGAAGAGAAGCACTGTAAGTGCACAGGTTCTGAATACCCTTGAAAATAACTGAACAAGTACTTAATGCAAACAGTTTGACGGTGTAAATTCATGTACAAATACCAAAATAATGTTTATTCAAAAATGTTCTATTCCTTTCAACGTCAAAAAAAAATCACCGCCATGCTATCTTGGGGCAGGTTTGGAAGACAGGTTTTATACATTCTGATTTGCAAATGCAAACTTTCTTGGTTTCTCCATTTCATTTTGTACTTTCCCATGGGGAATATAGTTTTTTCTGTTTCTTCCTATTCTTCGGTAAATCATGCTTAAGCATCTAATAGAAATATTGGTGAAAATCCTCAAATGCTATGAACCAGAAGCTCTAAATCTGCAAAAGAAATAGGCACTGTGGGGAAAAAGCCATCCTAAAGCTATTTTTGATGAATCGTCTTGCTGAATAAGACTGTGTAAAATGCAAATGCAAGAGGAACACTGCAGCAGGAGAAACAGAGCACAAGTTCTGTGTATCACTATAACCTGCATAACAGCCTAGGTAACTTGCAACAGTTTAGGAAAGCCTTTGGAGGATGGATAACTTCAGCTCAATTTTTCTTTTAAAGTATCAGGCAGAACACATCCAAAGACGTTTGAGGAACTGGCTAGTGCCACTGCTGCAATTATCTTTATCATACATGAAAGGACATGTTGTCTGGGAGAGTCTTTGATATCTGGAAAACAGTAAATGTCATGCCCATCTTCAAAAAGAGCAAGGAGGAGGATCCAGGGAACCACTTGATAGTCAGTCTCATTGTAGTCCCTGGGAAGATGACAGAACACATTTTCACAGAAGCCAATTCCAGGCACTTGAAGGACAAAAAAGTTTTTGGGAACAAACACCATGTATTTACCAAAAGGCAAATCATGCCTTACCACAATTTGATTGTGTCCTATGATGAGATGATTGATTCTGTGGATAGAGCACTGGATGCCATTTGCTTTGACCTTAGCAAAGTCTGGACAGAGTCTTCTACAGCAGACTTGTATCCAAACTGCTATGTGTGACCTGAATGGGTGGACTACAAGGTAGGTAAAAACAACACTGGACCACTAAAATCAGAGACTAATGGCCACTGTTCCAAAGTGTAGCTGAACTCTAGTTACAGAATGATATTCCTCAAGCTTTGATCATTTTTAATGTCTTTAATAAAGACCTTGGCAATGATACAAAACATACCCAAAGAAAGTTCACAAAGACACCAAACTGGTGGGAGTTGTTGATACACTGAGGGGTAGGGCTGCCATTCAGAGGGACACTGACAAAATGGGGGAAAGGTTTAACAGAAACCTCATGAAGGTCAAAGGTAAATGCAAAGTCCTGCACCTGAGGTGGAAAAATCCCCAATCAAATACAGGCTGGAGGCCAACTGCTACAGAGCAGCTTTGCAGAAAAGAACCCAAGGGTCCTGGTGGACAACAAATTGAACATGTGATAGCAGCATGCCCCTGTAGTGTTGAAGGCTAAACACTTACTGGGCAGCCAGGAGATGAGAGGTGAGATGATTTCCTTTTATTAGGTACTTGTGAGTCCACATCTAGAGTACTGTCTCTAGCTTTGAGCTCAACAGCAGAAGAAGATTGATGAACCTGAGTAGGCCGAGTGTTAATAGGTTAAAGTACAGGATTTATGAGGAGAGGGTGAGAGAGATAGGTTTGTTCAGATGGAAAAAGAGAAGGCTAAGGATGGTGGTGGGGTATCAAATTGCTGTTTCCTGTTACCTAAAGCAGGGTTATGAAGAAGATGAAGTCAGACTGTTCTTGGAGATATATAGTGAAATGTTGAGAGGCAATGGTTAAAAGTTGTATCAAGCAAAATTCTGAATGGATATAAAGACAAAAATTTGCCAGAGCGAGGGTAGTTAAGCACAGGACAATTACCCAGAGGGGCAGTGCAACCTCCTTCCTTGGAGATAAAGAAAGATTTGACTGAACAATGCACTGAAAAGTCTGATCTAGCTTTGACATTAATGCTCTTTTGAGCAAAAGAATGGTCTCCAGAGACATCTTCCATCCTAAATCATTTTCATTCTTGCAATGAAATAATTAGCAGGTGTGTAGTATGAATAGCTGTGTGCAGGCTCCAGACTTCATTCATTGAGATGAAAACAGCAGCATACAATCAGTGTATTATATTTCTCTCTGCTGACTAAAGGAGAAACATAAAGATAATAATAAATGTGCATATATTAGAGGCTGGGGTGGCTTCATATAGGCACATGAGACTACAGAACACTGAAGAAAGAACTGGACAAAAAGTAACTAACTATTGGATTTTACACTTTGAGTAAATCAAGATACAGTTCTACAACTTATTAAAGAGAACGCAAACACCACCTTGAACCAGAAATATTCCCATTACTCATTACAGGAGATCTCAATAATGCAAGGGAGATATCAATGAAGAACAAATAAGCATCTTGGGATGCAGACAACAAAATCTTTCTGAAATTCTGTAGCAAATTGGTTTTAAGTTTGTACAGTCCACATTAGTCATGCAGCACTTCTGCACAGTGCCAATTCAAAATTAAAATTCTTGGCAGCCATTCAAATCTTCTTATTCTATCCATTCTGCTGACAATGGGAAAACAGTGCTCCACAAATTATTTATTGAAGATATTCCCATATATACTTATTTATAATGTTCATCTCCAAAAGAGGCCCTGTGTCTGCAAAGTATCCAAGGAAAAAAAAAAGATACACTACATTTCTTTTCTAATTCTTTTGTGTTTCAACATGGTAATGAAACAATGCCCTTAATTTCCCTCTATCCTTGGGAAAGGATAAAGGAGGGGGGGTGATATGATGCCTAGATTAGCAGATACAAATGACTTCTGGGGTTTTGACAGGGTGAGGAGAGAGGAATATAAGTAGTTTGGCTGCTCTAGAGCATTCCTTGCTTCCACCCAGACTCACACGCATGCTGAATTTGTGGGATTTAGGAAAGGAAGGAGAAGAGTTTCTTCAGGTCTCCCATTAGCTAGATTCTTGGAAAGGAATAGTGGATTGTGTCTTGCCCTTTAACTCTCTCCCTGACTCTTGGTTCTTATTTGTGAAGATTTCCCAATGGGTCCAACAGCCACTCCAGTGGATTTAGTGCCTTGTAACATATTAACTTCTACCATCTTTAAAAGATGCTGTCAGCCCGACTAGATTCCTGGTTTTGAAGATAAGAAATATGTATTTTTTCTTAGGGCAAAGTTTTCACTTGTTTTTCTCCTGTCTTTTTTGTATCAGCCCAGAAGTTTAATAATTTAAACTTACAAGTCTGTCATAGTTAGTGACTGGCCTTGAACACAAACTGAGGTATCAACTTCCAGAAATAAAGAAGAATGACACATTCAAAAGATGGTTGCTGAACACTGTAAGATTCCAGAAAAATGGAGAGATTAATTGTTCAGAAGATGAAGGACCCTTTATGATGTATCCATCACCATTCTTACTGAAGCAGTATAAGAATATTCAGAGGTAGATTGAATCTTAGGTACTTGAGTGAAGACAGTTAACGTGCGTAGTGGTTACTAGGCACAGAGAAAATTTTACGGTTTACTGGCTTTAGTGAAGCACAGTGTAGTATGTGAACTCAGAAGAAGATGCCAAAGCTTCAATAAAAGTTAAAGTTAAATGCCAAACAACTTCACCAACCTACTTGGGTTTGTTTATTTATTTATTTTAGTTATTCCTTCATCGCTTACATAAAGTAATTCTCCTTGTACATAAGATGTTGCAGAATCACCTTAGTCTAATTTACAGAATAACATTCTTTTAAAATAGCACTCATTCTATTGTTAGAGCAATGTTAGAATGTACTTTAAAGCTGACCAAACAAGCAATAACAAAATACGTATTTCATTTACCTATATATTTTTGTCTAGATGATGGAAATACCTGATCAGAGCTACAGTACTATAAAAAAAACCAGCTGCAAAACAGGGAAAAACCTACCTCAGTGGTGCTACTGGAAGGTTCCAGTCCAACCATATTGGCTTGTACCAGCTGCTGAAGAAGTTGTACTTGAGCCACACTGAGGAAGAAATCCAGGTTTGTTGTCACATTCACCTCCAAAGAATGACCACACACCAAAACTTCCTGTGGAGAAATTAAGGGAAAATACTAGATGATAGCTACCAGGGAAATAATTTTCAGCTTCTATATAACTGTATTGCGATTCTCTGCCATAGTCAATGCTTCAGCACTGTATATAGTATTAATTTGGTCATTTTAGGAGAAAGTGGTGTCTCAGGCTTCTAAACAAGGATGTGGCTTATTCTTTGCTTTGCTTTCAACAGCATAACTATTAAGACAAATTTTGCAAGAAAAGCATCTCATGTGTGAGGTCTTGTTTCCATCTCTTGGTAGTATCAGACACTGGACTGCCAGATTTTGTTTTTTATTTCCTTGGCAATGACCACAATTCTCCTTTTCTTCCAAGAAAAGGATGTACTCTTCTTTTTTTTTTTTTTTTTTAACAAACACTGCTTGATTTATAACGAAATCATATGTTGGAACTCACTGATAACCAACCTAATTGATTTCTCTTTGCCTGTAGACCATTGTTAATACCTTGGCAAAGCTAGCTGGATGGCCACTCTTTTATTGGTGTTATTTAGCACAAAAAAAAAGCTCTTCACCGCTGTTGGCAAGTGATAAAGAGATGAAAAACAGAACCAATACGGAAGGGTTGCTTAATAAGTATAAGTACTGCCCCTTCTCATGAGAAGGTTGCTCAGTGTTCAAGCTCTTCATAATTTAAACTAGAACTCTCCCTTCATCAGTGAAGGTCATATCCAGGGAACAGATAACAAGAAGAATGTATGTACAGAAAACACTGAAATTCTTGAACAAAAGAATTAGTAAAGCTCAGAGATTTTTTTTGTTGAATAACTTCTATGCATGCTAGCCACTCCCTAAACTTTCTATTTCTTTTTTATATTAAATAATTTTCCATCTGCCCTTGTGATGACCCTTTACGCAAAATACGAAGCTGTCAATTTTTTCTTTCTATACCCATTAGCTGTTATTTTCCAATAATATACACCTATTGCATGTTGCAATACACATCTAATACCCTTTATGCTCCTGTACCAGTTTTGCTCTTCCCAGGAGGTAGCTGTTACGAGAAATACTCCTTGTGAGCTGACAAAAACTTTCTGATATTTCCTCTACATAAAATGTTTTAAATTCTTGGGCTATAAACTAATGCCAAAAAATGAGCCAATACCTTTTGTGGGTAACGTGCTTCACACACTAATCATTAACAAGTTGACCCACAGACCGGTAAAAGTGATTGTTAAATCTGGAGTACCTTGAAGTACCCACAGTAATGGTTGGGGAGCAGATGCTTTGTGGAAATCTATAGGCTTGAAAATCTGGCTCAGTTCAGCTCAACTTTCTTCTTATAGATAGCGTATAGATTGCATTTTCAGGCTTCTTTATGAGAAGCTTGTGAATACAATGCTTTGTAATGTTCATAGAGTCATAGAACGGTTTGAGTTGGAAGGGACCTTAAAGATCATCTAGTTCCAACCCCCCTGCCACAGGCAGGGACACCTTCCACTAGACCAGGTTGCTCAAAGCCTCATCCAATCTGGCCTTGAACACTGCCAGGGAGGGGGCAGCCACAGCTTCTCTGGGCAACCTGTTCCAGTGTCTCACCACCCTCACAGGAAAGAATTTCTTCCTAATATCTAATCTAGATCTCCCCTCTTTCAGTTTATAACCATGACCCCTCATCCTATCACTACATGCCCTTGTAAAAAGTCCCTCTCCAGCTTTCTTGTAGGCCCCCTTCAGTACAGTGGTTGTACTATAGCACCTCTTTTCAACACCTTTCCACCACAAATCTTTTAAAAATATTGCTGGAAATCATTAAAGGATTCCCATTTTCTGAATTGCAAACAGGCTTATCTGCCTCCGCCAGGATGCCTTTAATATCAAATGCTATACACAAATTCTTTCTCCAGCACAGAAAGAACATTTGAGCCAGTGAGTAAAATTTTTTTTTTTTTTTTTTTTTTTAGTTGGTGATCTCTGTATGTGAAAACACACCTGGACACGTAAAATGGTGGAATGGTAAAATATTAAGATTATCCACATATTAAAATTCATGCTATTTCTGTTCACATTTTTACTAACCTCTGGGTGTAAATTCTCTGCTGCATCAATTTTCGTAAAAATAATTGCAGGAGCTGCAGTTATTCGAACTGTGAAATCTGTTAAAATTGGAGTTAAAATTGCTCTCCTTTCCTGATGTCGTCGTATGCTAAAAAAAAAAAAAAATTAAAAAAAAAAAAGAAAAGAAAAGATGAAGTTACATTATAAATTGTTGAGGGGCAAAACCTTCTCATTCTTCTTTACATCCAGCATGTAGCAGAAAACTCCTTCAATAGTAGTTTGGCATTTGATTGCTACCTCGATAAGCATTAAATATCATCATTATAAATCATGTTAATTCCAATCTTGAAGGCAGACTTCTACCTCCATTTCACAGAAAAAGTATGTCTAAACATTTGACTCTTCAACCCACCTCCAGGCAGACAAGTTTGACATTTGACATTGCTTCTTCTACTGTTTAATGAACTATACAAAATCATTTGAACAAAGATACAAACTTTATTATCAGTGTTTTTCAAACTTGCCTGTGGATGCCCTACACTTTAAGAACAGCTGTCCTGAAGCCTGCATAATATTTGAATTCATGCATTAAAACTCTGGTGAAAAAATTCTGCACACAACAACATAATTGATACAAAAATCAAAGACATGAAAAATTAAACTAGCAAACCCCATGAAACTCTAGGTCTCGCACATTAAATTTATAGTAACTATTGCCCAAGATGTTTTAAATGCCTTGAAAATGGAGGGATGTCGGTCTTCCTCCACTGCTTCTGTCACTGGTTGTTCTTAGTTGGTACCTTTTCATCTAAATATTAACCTTTGCTTGCCAAGAATATTTGTACCATTCAACTTGATAATTACCTTTGTTTTCTAGCTGGGTGTTAGTTTTTTTTTTTGCTTTAACCAAATACTACGCCTAGAGGCACAACTCTGTTATAGATGGATCACTAATAGCTTATGACAACACATTCTAAATAGCCAGAATCTTCTGGGTCAGGTCAAATAAACTATTGCCACAAAATGCCATATGAGAGCCTCTGATCAGGGGAAAAGAAAAAATGTAATGAGATCAAGATGGTGTTCAGCCCCTAAAAGAGGATACAGTCCAAATTCTTGGGAGAACCCTTCCATCAAGACAGTTTTTTGATAATTCTTTTTACCTATCATCATTTATAGAAATGCTATATACCTGCATTTCACCAAGGAGAACTCTAAAAATCATCAAAATGTTATTGGTCCAAGGTAAGTTTTCCTATGCTTACAAAACAGTAAATTATCAACTGTGAAACAATGCAAGTTAAAAGCATACACTAAATATCTATCACTATATAAAAGATCGAACTGCACTGTCATATAGAATAAGAAAATAGATTTATGCAGAACTCTTCAGATATATCTGCATGCCAGTTAGGTATCCCTGTACTACTTTTAATCTCCCCATCTCCAGTAATGGAAACACAGGAGTTCGGACATAAGCATAAATCACACAGGTGAGCCAGACACATGAACTATGCAATTAGACAATTAGTCCTTAAGATCAGTTAGAGTTATCCATGCTGATGTCATTAAACGATATGGTTATGTGCCTGTCTATGCAGAAATTTCTGGACTGCATGTAGAATAGGTAATTAAATCTCTTGATTAAGAACAGGTATCGATATACATAGTCTAGTAAAGGTAATGGTTCTGAAATGGATTCTGTTGAAAAGTAAACAATCTCAAATGTTGATGGTTTGTAGGCCAAGAGTTAGGCCAAAAAAAAATTAAACAGATTTCATAACGTGACTGTAATTCAGTCAAGTTCAAAAGGTTCAAAATCCATAGATGACAATTTAATTCTTAGACTATTTTGATTTTCATGCTTCAAATTCTACTAACAATTTGCCTAAGCATCCTCAAAACATGTAGAAAGCATGGCGATCTGAAAGGGAATATAAACTGTCAGATGTGGGTAGGCCTAAAAGCTTTTAAATTTATTTAGGGCAACAGTATACAGAAGTTAACAGAAGATGCTACAGAGCACAGAGACAGTATTTACTGAGCACAAGTCTAATAAAATTTTTGCTTCAAATGACCTTCACAAACTTTGCTTCAAATGACCTTCACTAAGCAGGCTGTGCACTACCATAAGTAGTATGCAGTATGCTTAAGAGCAAGCCAATTAGTGAGTGTGATAAAACTATCACCTTACATTAAAAGCTTTAACATTTTTGTCAGCTGTAGCTCTGCTGGTCTCTAATGATAGTTTTTAAAGCAAGATTAGTCTAATTAGACCCCCAGATTAGAAAGCAGACTCATTAGTGGTTAGTGTACATCTTCAACTGAGAAAATGGTCTTAGATTTTGCCAGTTCTAAAATGCTCTCTCCCTGCCATCACCTTCATTTTAAATTTAAACCAGATGGCTTTCTACCCAATTCCTATTTCCCCTTCACAATAGGATGAGAAAGAAATGCCTTTCTTTTTAAGGAAAATGAAAGAGCTAAGTAGTAGAACAATTCCATGAAAGAACACAGAGCCATACATTAGAAAACTTCCACTTGAAGGGGCATAAAACTGCTAGTGAGTATGATTTCAATATATGAAACAGAGCTATAAAAGCAAGTTATTTGTTGAACCCCAACTGTCTCTCTTCAATCATTGTTCAAATTATTTTTCAGCTCATACATATTCCCATTTCTTAATTTTCAAATGTTATTCTAGCAGATCCCCAGTACACTGCATTTTAAATTACTTTTTTTGGTAATATAGATTGATAGCTAAGGTTTTTAATTTTTATTTTCATTTAAAATCATCCTTACGTGGTATCCTTGTCCTGATCTACTTAGTAGTTTCCACATTTCTAGTTGGTGAATTTCAAGTTGAGCCAAATCAAGTATTAGCAAAGTAATTGTAAGTACAAACAGAAGGCAAACAGAGCACAGTAAATAATGAAGGGAGAGGATATGAGAAAGAGCACAAAAGGAACAAAGAAACAAATTCCAGTTTGAATTATTAAGTCTTCCACACTGCACCTAAGTGCACCATTAACTTAACACAGGTGTACGCCACATGAGCTTATGAAAAAACTTGATTGTGAAGAGCGTAATGATGGCTCTATGTCTGCAGCACATTCATTCCATGGTTCATTTATGCATCTGTTATATATTTGTCTTGGAAAAAAAAGGAAAAGCTAGTGCTTTTAGAGATGTTAAAGCAGTTGATCATCTATGCTTGAAAGTACAGCACATTTGAAAAACCATACGCTAACACAAAGCAACAAGGCAGCAAAGCAGTTGTGATAAGGCCTGGAGGTGTATTGAATTTGGGCTATATCTGCGCGACAACATGAACTCTGGTTATGGACCACGGATCCACATTGTAAAAGCAGAGGACAAAAATGGTCTCTGTCCTCAAAGGCTTACAATTTAAGTATAAGAAAAAACACACCTACACACAGGGAAGTAAAAGGGAACAACAGTACCATAGGTAATGATATCCATACTAGATGATCTTTCGAGGTCCCTTTCAATCCCTAACATTCTGTGATTCTGTGATACAGTGGCAACCTGAAAGCTGTCTTATGAGTTTTCATATTACAGTATAATAGAAACAAATTTTTTGGAAGGATCTGAAAGAAGACATTGCAATAACTTTGTGAACATTCACAGGAAGTGCCTTTATAACATATAGGTTAGCCTAGGAGCGAGCTAGAAAGTGCTTCTTCGAAAATTAAATGCGGCAGCCCTGGTAACTGGTACGATGAGGTCTGATGAGCAGTGAGTGCAGATGTGTCAAAGCAAATGAAAGAAGACACATAAGCAAAGACATATCTAATGATTAATATGACAACAAGTGTTGTGGGAAGAAGAGAGAAAAAAATGTGAATAACAGAATTTTGCAATCAAAGCAATAACATTTGACTACATCAAATCAAATCATCAGTATTCGATTACATCGACTCAGAAACAAATTGAATTTATATGAGGAGGAGGGACTGCCAAAGAGATGATGTTGTACTAATCAAGGAGGTGTGATGATGTGAGACTGGATAAGCTGTGAAAATGCACAATGGACTATAACCTGGCCTTACGTGGAAAAACTAATCAAAACAAACGGAAAATACTGTCCAGTAAGAGCTAAATATAACCTAGATGTGAAACTTGGAAATCACAGAATCATAGAATGGTTTGGGTTGGAAGGGACCTTAAAGATCATCTAGTTCCAACCCCCCTGCCAGAGGCAGGGACACCTTTCCACTAGACTCGGTGGCTCAAAGCCTCATGCAGTCTGGCCTTAAACACTGCCAGGGAGGGGGCATCCACAACTTCTCTGGGCAACCTGTTCCCACCATCCTCACAGTAAAGAATTTCTTCCTAGTATCTAATCTAAATCAACTCTCTTTCATTTTAAAACTGTTACCCCTCATCCTATCACTACATGCTTTTTGTTTGCCTTATTCTTAATTATAATTTTTTTCTTAATAATACCTTACTGAATCTAGAGTTTGATCTTTTATACACTTAAAAAAATACACAGGTCAGGGAGAAACTCATATACATGAATGACAATCAAGAGCTCATTTATGCCACGTAAGTTTACTATCTACAGAGAGATGAGCCCTCACAAAGAATTCTGCAACTTGAAATGGCAAAAAACAAGTATTAGCATGGAATAGGCAATATAATCAAATAGCAGTGTGAAGCATGCAAAACCAAAGATGTTATGTTGGTCAGCATGCCAGCTTAGGACTTACAGAAGAGTTTTCTCCTGCAGGTTTCCCATGTAGTTGTATAAATCAGTTAATCCTTGATCCACAAATGTATTAGGATGTCTAACTACTACTGACATCATCATGCCTCGTACTTCCATCTCTCAGTGAGCAGAACAGTTCACATCTTTTCAGCTCTCTGAGGTGTTGCAAAGACACATTGCAAGAAAGTGAAACAGCATAGCAACATTTTGAGGAATATCTAACGACTGAAAATAGACAACAAACAAAACGTACACCATCCGGCTGTACAGAATGACCATTGTTGTATAATTATGCCTCAGTAAAGCTAATTTTCATCTTACTAAGAATGTCATGCAACATATCATTGCTGTGGACTAATAAAGAAAATAACACACTCCATCTTACTGAGTAAGGCTTTTTACAGTATGAATACAAGCACGACTTCAAGTACAATAAACACAGCAACTCAAATACAGGACTGAATACAAAAGTATTGCATTTTATTCAAAAGATTCACAGGGAATGTCCCTACTTCCCTACACATGGATCTACAGATCACTTTTTTATGGTTTTCCTTATTAGAACTTGGCAAGCTGCACTTCGACTTTCCAAAAAAGCATGAAAATGAAAACTATTCAAAGAAAAATCTGCAGGAAACCTTTCTGAGGATCCTTGCAAAGCAAGAGTGGTATTTTGTTCAGTTTTGTACAACAGATCATTGGCTCCCTGACATACTCAATGAGAGTCACAGAGAGCTGTTCCAGATGGTGGTATGCCAAGGACAAAACTGTAATGCAGTATATTGCCACACTCAATTCATTACCACACAGAGAAGTAATGCTTTTAAGCTCAATTAATTTTTTTTTTTTAAACAGAGTTTATTCAGGCTGCAGGAAGCAGAAGTTGCTGCTGGGAGCTGTAGAAGGATTGCATAGGGACGGGGGCGAGGCCTCAAGAGAGGATATATTTCTTTATTTCCTTCAGGGCTGTTGTTTTTTCCATTGAGAGGAAGGAGAGGGAGGAGGAGATCTGCAAGCTGTAAAAGCAGTGTTCAATCAAGAAAACTTCTTTTGGTTAAGTACTCCCAGTTCCCCACATGCTGTTTGGTAAAGGGAATAAATGTGGACAGGTTTCATTTGTACGTAACCTTATTAGAACTGTCTGACTGTTTCCAGTATTCTTTTTATATATTACACCATTAGGGAGCTTTTTGTAACATCCAGAGTGAAGTATAAACATTTCATAATGGGAAGAGTTATGATCCCTGATCCTCAGTACAGGATAGCATTTGGACGTTTGTTATTCTGAGAGAGAGCATCCACTGTACCAAAGTGCTCCCGTTCCCTCGTTCTTCTTGGGTGACCTGTGGAGGCACAGGAGGCATCACAGCAGCACTTTGTAGTAGCTCCTCTTGAAGAATTTTGCACTAAACTCCTTGAAATAATCAACACTTTGTCTCAAAGCAAGATTGCTTGCTTTCCAAATTACAGTGTAAAAGTTAAAAAAAATTCAAACCCATGAGATATTAACTACTAGAAATATTGAACTTCAGAAAAATTAGTGGGGAAAAAAATGAAGGATTTACTTTCTGTGTAAAGATTGTTAAAGCATTTAAATGATAAATTATGTCAAAAGCTTTCAAATATTTGTTTTTATGATATCCGTAGATCTTATATTTAGAGTGATTTGGTTTTCATGCAAATTTTTAAAACAAGAAGAAAGTTCAACCCAGTAGACTGAATTACAATATAATCTATTTCAGAATTTTCACAACTATTCAATTTATTAAAAAAAATACAGCAGTGCTTTTAGAAATGGGAATGGACAATTAATGGCTGGTATCTATGCTGAAATTTTATGTAAAGTAACTGTACGAAATACTTGGATATAGGCTGGATTCCATACTGCACCACATAGCACCTAAGAATTAAAAAATGAGGGAAATGGATCTCAAAAAAGAATCTTAAAACCCAATGAACCTAATAAAACATAATACTGGGTCTAAATGATAAGTAAAACCAAATAGAAGTATATTAAAACCAAATAAAGAAACTAACCCTAAAATAACTCAGTAAAAATCATTCATTATGTTCCAGGTTAAACACATCTAAGAAACTTAAAGAATTAAAAAAGAAAACGGTATCACAGATAGGTCAAAGAATAAAGCTTCTGTGGCAGTTGCAGGAAATCTTAAGATAAACTTCACCCTGAAAACACTAAGCACCATGTAAAACACCATGCAGCCACCCTCTTGGTGCATGCTGGAAATATCTCAGCGGATGACAGAGTTCAATGCAGGTTCTTCCAGTTCTCAGCACACCACTTCCACAATCACAAAATAAACCCAGATGCAGCAAAACTGACTGCCAACTAAAAAGCAAAAATCCTGAAAAAGAACTGTAGTAAATGTGTAAAATTTTAACCCAAAAGGACAAGAAAACACTCATACCAACTTGCTCTTTAAACAAACGCAAGCTGGAATTAAAATACAGTATTGCATACCAGAAAGGAAAAGCTAATGTATTTAATTACAGCTGATCTAAATTAAAACCCAAGTAGAAAACTCATTCAAAAGCCATTTCAAAACAAATATATTTATTTGTCAAATATATTCTAATAAAATTTTATTTTGGAAGTCTGCTGAGGAAAAGAAGAATGTCCAAGCAGTTATTAAAAAAAAAAAAAAAAAAAAGAGAGAACTCAGATTATGTGTAATAGCTGCTTCCCTTATTCTTATCATAATAGCTTTTCAGGAATCCCACCAAATTTCCTATCCAAATCTATAACCATAAAGCTCAGACCAAAGCATGCTGGCAATATGATTTTAGTCATCAATGGGAAGGAAAAGGAAAGCCAATTCCTCAGTGGCTGTTTTTGCAATGTTAGCTTAACTTGCAAATTGGCCAGAACTCCTTTGAGATTGATGTCATCTTATCTTTCAAGAAATACCAGTGGCCCTGTGTTGTTTTGTGAGAAAGAACTTCATGGGCAACTTGCCCACCATCAAGGCCCAACTAAAAGGTTATACACATTTTTTCAAGGCTAAGAATTTAAAAGAAAAATTGTCTATGGAATTATATTAGTTAAAAAAAAAATTGTTAAAAGACAGGAAAGAACTAGGTGATCTTATACATGAAGAACAGACACTATTACTGTGTTTAAATTTTTATCTGTAATCCTGTCACTCCTTGTGGTTTTATCATTACTTTGGTTAGATCTGCTTTTCCTGCCCTCTATTTTTCAGTGATAAACTGGAATTTATTCTTGATCAGATCTTTTTGCCTGCACGTAATCCTCCAGAGTGAGCTTATTTGCTCTCTTGGTCTTTCATCAGTTCATCACTTACAAAGCTCAGTCTGCGTGCCATCCTCACGTAGCTTCTTCTGCTACAGCTTGCCTCACTTTCAGAAAAATCTGACTCTCCTCTCATCTCCCCTTTTCTGAAAATTAACCAGCAATAGTTCAAATCTTGTCTTTCCATATGATTATGCCTGTTTTTCTATATCACTTTTAGGAACTCACCCTTTGATTCAGGGAGGAATCTTATCTTAGGAACCATAAAATTATGCACGCATATTTAAATATATAAATATTTAAATATATTTAAATTAAAATTGGCTTGGTTTTGCATGAATTAGATATAAAGGACTTTTAAATGAAAATAAATAAATAAACACGTGGGCAAACAGGCATCTTCTAGCAGAAATGCTTCTAAATCCACAAAATGACTTTTGAAAGCTTGCTCTTGGCCATCAGACCTTATTCCTGTAAGTCTGAAAAGAGAACTCTGCCACACAGTCTATAAAAATTCAGTCTTAAACCACCTGTATGAATTTTAAGTATAAAAAAGTATATTAAAACAAAAATAAAAATTTATTATTTTCACAAATTACCAATTAAAACCCCCCTATTTTGTATTTTAAAAGTTCAAAATTTAAAATACCATGCAAGTGTATGCATGCTTTATCTTTCAACTCTGTTTAACTAGAAGGCGGGGCTTTGCATGCACATATCATACAATACACAATAAGGAAGACTCAACAGTTGAAATATCTCATTCTCAAAATTCATCTGGTTTTAGTTACAGAAGTGCAAAAACCAGTTCAGAACCAATAGGAAATGTTCTACTTTACCCTCCTCTAACTTAGAAATGTCTAAGCTGGTTTTACTCAAGCTTTGTAAAAATACAAACAAAAGAAGTTAAAAAAAAATGAAAAATCAAAACCAAAACCTCCCGTTGCTTTTAGACTAAGAAGCTGAAGTCTCAGCCCTGGAGTTATTTTTATGGATATACAGTAAGCCACTCAGAAAAGAGCCTACAATGGAAATGAAGGCACACAATAACTAGACAGTAACTACAGTGTAACAATAATAGTAATATGCACTTCAAATATATAATCCAAAACTCCATGGAAATGTGCTTGCAGCATAAAGCAAAAACAATACAGAATTATTTGATTCAGATATACTGTGAATGATATCTGCAGTGTTTTATGCTTTGTAATTCTAGAAAAGAATAAGTTAAAAAAACCTTCCTACCTACTGGCCATGTTCCATTCAAGTGCTGGATTTTGAGAATTTCTTTCACTCTCTGACAAAACCCCTCCTTTTCCATTTTCCTTCTCTGGTTTCAACTGATTCCAATGAGCAGTACCAACGTTTATAGATTGAAGATCTATTTGATATTGTCTGTCTTCAACCTCTGATCCAGGGTCTCGAAGTATTCCTAGATTCAGTGCTCTCCTGTAACGCCAAAGAGGGGGGAGGAAGGGAAGAGGTCAAAAATCAGACCAATCAGATACTCATTAAGATACAAAATTAAGAAAATTAAGGTATCAATTTTGCCATTCTTCATGACATCTAAGCATTATTTTAAGCCCAGAACTTCAGAAGTATCCAGCTGCCTCTTTCCTATAGAATTCAATGGGAGATAGGCAAATAAATATATTCCGAAGTTTAGTCAGATCCACCAAAGTCGAGACAAGATCAATCCACTGACTTCATTGCACTTTCAATCAGGTCCATATGAGCAGCCTTATGGGGAAGCAGGACTAACTCATATCTACTGAATAGGTAAAGGATGACATATTCAAGACCTCAAAAAAACCAGCTATGTATCAATCAGTAGTACAAACAACTTTATTGCGAGACAATTGTTCCACCGTTGAAACTTATCAAAGAATAAAAATTAAAAACAACATTCCAAGATGATGGAAAAACAATTCAATGTTTTTAACACAGAATTTAAGTGCAGTGCTTTGTTATTAAAAGTCTTCAGACAAGTGAGAAAAAAGCATTTTTGAGTGAACCACATTACTCGTGGCTTCTGCTAAATTCTACTACATTAGATTTTATGAAATATTTCAATCTTGAGCTGAGCTTGGGAAACAGCCATACACAACTTCCACAAAACATTCAAGATCTATTAGATGACTGGAGGCTGCTAAAACCTTTCTGTTTTACCAGTGACCAGTATTAGAGGAGTCTCCTACTACCATTTGTCTTCTGTTAATAAGCTGTAGTAAATCTTCCAAAAAATTATCTTGCCCTTTCTACACTACGAAAAATATAGCTTTATGTGCACTGTTCGTTTGATATTATAATAAAAATGCACAATTGAACTTATCACTGGTTTTCAAAACAAGCCAGTAAAGGGAGAAAGGGGATCTTATCTAAATTTTTTTGCTTTGAATCTATGATCACATCAAATTGTGGTCTATTTTTATTGATTTCATACATCTGAGTTGAAGCTTAAGCTTCGTATTTGCATATGTCATCCAATCTACTGTTCCATTCTAGGTTGTCGTCTTATGCCAGAGTCATTATTTAGTATATAACTACTGTCTCCACAGAGAACTTAAAAATTCTGCAATTTGTTTAATTATTGATGCTAACAATCTAAAAATAAATAAGGATTAAAGCAGCACATCTCAACCTGTGATGCACGCACTGCATGCGATCTGTAAGTATAGGTATGCAACCTACATCAAAGTGCAATCCCAAGGCTGCCCAAATCCAAAGACAATTGAAACTGCTAATACCATTGCCATTGTCACCAATGGAGCATGCTAGCAATTAAGAAAATTACGTAATTAATCGTATCTACCCACATAGGCATGTGAATGGCAGGAAAGATGTTTTGATCAAGTCATTCCTGGTGAGGCAGTGTGATGGCATTGTTCAGTAGCCCTATAACTTTCTTAAATGCTTAGCAGAAATACACTGAAAATCTGTTATGTCAGTAGCGGTATTTCAAAATTAAATGTGGTTTCTTAAAACTCAAGAATGTGTTTGTCAACTTTCCACATAGAGAGATCTAACCACAACAACTGTGTCTTCTATTATTCTTTCTAGGCATTATTTCATCAATATGAATGCAGTTCTGTTTTGTTTGGGTTTTGTTTTTTTGTTTTGTTTTTGCTTTTTTTTTTTCCAAAAACCACAGTAGATGATTGTATGACCCAATGTCTATTTTCATACTTTGTCTAATGCAAGTAAATATTGGAATATATGTTTTGTGAAATATTAATGAAAATTAAGTACTAAATTACATATTTTATGAAATGTGCTCAAGTATATAAAATACAGAATATGACACTAATTTCACCTGCATAATGAATTCTTCTCTCCTGTACTTCACAGTAAAGAATATTTTTCATTCATTCTTTTACAAGCAGCTTGAGAACTTGCATTAAGCTGCACCTAGCACTATATTCCTTAGGCTCCTTCAGCACAACCATGACCGTGTGAACCAAATTCCTAGAACAGAATGTGGCTGTATGCGCCAATCTGAAACTCCCCATTGTGACAATGGCTTTTTTCCCCTCATAAATTTACTTATTTAAATCTAAACCCCAATGAAAGCACTCTTTGGCACACATTTTTTAGGTGCAGCAAAATACGCAGAGTTACTATTCAGACACAAGGTACTAGCGCATTGCATTGCTAGTATAAGATTTGTCCACTGGATCTTTTTTTATTTGATCCAATTAATTTTCTAAAATGTAAAGGACTGGATAATGTTTGCACTGCTTTGGGATATCACAGCCTAATACTTTCATGCTGATATAAAAACTGCATTTTCATTCTGTTCCTACTATTAACAATCTCCTATATATAATACTGAACTCATCCTCTGATCCTTTAGATACCCCTTTGAAAGCCAAGCAAACAAATTGTGTTTCTATAGATTACCCATTTCGAGAAATGCATATTTTATGCTAACACGTAAAATACGAGGATTAGTTATTAATGCCTTGATGTTTCAACTAAGCTGATTATTGCCTTCAGAAAGTACATCCTGCCAGTTTTATACAAGGATCAAAATATAGCCTTTTCCCAAATAAACTATATACATACAGGCATTTCAATAAGCACTCATTTCTGGTTTTCCATATCAACTGTTTTCCTAAGAACACCCCCAATTTATTAGTTGTATTCTTCCTAGAAGGATGAGAATAAGTTAAACTGCAGCAGAATTGGCCTAACCTTAAGAATACATGCTATGTAGGAACTCTGCAGCCTTTTTGATTCTGCAGCTTTCGAAATCCTTGTAGCAGATAAAATCAGGGAAACAGAGTAAGCCAAATTCATGACTTCTCTACCCCTAGCATAAATGCTCTTTTACCAGCTGAAATGTACTGTAGGGGTTATATTTTAATTGCTTCCCCCTTCTGAAAACAACCATCCCATCTGAACCTTTCAGCAGGTGGTGTAGAATACAACAGTTAGTCAATAATACAGTAAGATCATAAGCAACCAGAGACGACCATAAGCTTGTTACAGGAAACACAGCTTTAATGTTTTTCTTTTTAAAATTGATTTAGTCTGGGTGAGGCTTTTTGTATGTTTATATAAGAAACAGCTCATGTTGAACCAGTTACTACACGCTGCTGAACGGGCATAGTTCTGAGACCCACTGTAAAGAAGTTAAATCTATTCACTTATAGCTCATCTGAGACCTACAAAAAGCTAAGCAAGCCAGGAAAATGGCATTTAAAGACTATACACTATGTAATGATTAAGAAATGTTCACAGCCTTTACACATGGCAGTTAATTTTTGTTAGCACTTACAAGATCTCTGTGTGCACTGATTTCCACTTCCAGGTACAGAGATGACAAACCTGTCTTGGATCCAAAGCTTGGATCAATATATACCCTCTACTTTACAGGGGTAAAACCAGTGGCACCTTGTTGGACCTGCATTTAGATACTATGCAAGAGGACCACTTCCTCTTCTGCTTAAGCTTGTAGAGTTCAAGCCCAAATGTAGTCTGAAAGCCCATCACCTATGAATGAGATGTGACTGAACTAGTGTAGAAATCACAGCAATATTTATCAGTGACCTATTCCTCCTTAACTGCCTTTTTCCCAACTTAGTTCAATAAAGATTCCTAACTTATTCTCCTGACAAGGCCATTGAATGTATTATACCAAACAAGGGAAACAAACAAATGTTTCTTAGGGAAACAATGGACCACAGCTCCATTTGGAGCGAGATGCTATAGATGTTAAGAAGGCCACAGAACAAAAACGTAGTAAGCCTAGAGCATCTATGATAACAATACTGGCCTTTGAAAACGTTGAGCTTCTATCAGTAAAACCCCAGAGAGGAATCAGCTTTCCAAAGAAAGGCAACTTTTTTTCTTCTTTTTTCTTTTTTTTTTTTTTAATATTATAGCAAGTAGGTGCTTCTTGGTCACAGGCAAAGAAGCTAACGCTTGAGCCACTGGGAGAGAAACAGAACTTCCCCAACATCACAGAACATATGTAGACATGATCTTAGAACAGGAATAAAAGAAACCCTGTAGTATGAGAGTTCATGATGGAAGACTTGGATTTGCCTAAGTCTGGAGAGATGAAAAACACATACTTGTGAGGAAGGCCGAAAGAAGAATGAGAAGTTAAGGAGAAAAAAAGGAGGGCACAGGAGTGGACAGGATGGAGAAGAAAGATGGGATCAGGGCACTAGTGCTAAAATTAAAGAAAAGCAGCACGTAAGAAATTTCTATTACTGCAAGAAGAGAGGAGGAGACATCCTTATGCAAGAAGGGACGATCCTGACAAATTTCTAAAATTTTGTACATGATCCTGGGTATACATTCTGCCATCCTGAGTGAGCTCTGTATCTTCCCCAAATGGTAACCTCAGCTTTGCTTCCCCACCCTGCCAAATAAGGGATACTTATTTGTGGTTTAACAAACATAGTGTTTTATAACTGCCAGGATATTAGAAACAGTTTATTTTAGTCTGGGTCAGTAGAGCAGGCTCTCAAATGCTGTCAGCGGTAAACTCCAATTCTCACCATTTCTGCCTCTTTTCCCCAGGAACCATGCCACATATGAGTGGCTTTGCTGGCAGCTGCTCCTTTTCCTCTCTCCAGCTCAGCCTCAGAACAACTCAATTACTGCCCCATCTCCACACTTGCTGGCAGCATACTCTGGATTGGACACCAGCACATTTTTATTAAATACAAATATAAACTGAGTACAGTAAGGTTCCTTTGTTTAATGCTTTAGTGATTAGCAAGTGATACTATTTTGCTCATATGTCTATACTCACTTGACTTTTCATTTTAACATTACATTTAATCTTTACAGGAATCTGTTTAACAATGAAAACTACATTCCCCCTGATTAGCTCTTGTGTTGTGTTCTGTACAGCCAGATACATCAGCATTATCTACAGAAGACACTACACGGCGGGTGTCCTGTAAGTCAAAGTGGTTAAGGTACCTGGGTTTATCTTCAATGTGGAAGACATATAAAAAGAAAAAAACAGTGCTAGCTTCATAAGAAAAATAAAAATGACTGATCACTTCTAAACATTTACATAGTGGACATATACACCACATTATTAACACAGAGGAAGAAGTTATTAATTGAATTCTGACTATGTTTTGTAGCCATCGACGGTCATATTTCCAACTCTATAATGATTTGCAGTGTTTATAGCTTTTGTAAATAGACATAAATCAACTTAGAGGTAGATTACTTGTGCAATTAGTATGTTAAAAAATAAAAGACAAGCAGTGACTGAAACATACACAAAAATTTATTTTGATTGTGCTAGACTGCTTCAAACGATTTAGTGAAGCAAAAGTACAAGTATAACACGTAATTTTCCTCTATTTTAAACTAATGTTGGATAAATGTCTGACTTGTGTCTCTTGCAGACTGGTTCCTTTTTTGTTCTGTATACCTACAGATGAGTAGCATGGCGAAGAGAGGAACTGGTATAAGTGTAAAAAGGCTAAAGAAGAGGATGAGACATGAAGTAGCTGTAAAGATCTTTAGATAACACAAGGATAAGCATATTGGAGAAATTATGGAATTCTACTTTCAAGTCATTAAAAAAAAAAAGATGATTCAACTACAGAGTAGTATGCGCTACGACATCATTCAAAACAGGAATGTCAAAGTGCCTGGTGGAAAAAATTCAAAAGACAATTGGATGTACAGAACAAATCATTGACCTCACGATCATCCAGAAGAGATCACCAAATAAAAGACTACTAAGATTTAGCTGAGTGTCATTATGTGTCTTTTAGCCTCCTCAGTGTCAGAGTCTGGAATACATAAGGACATGTTAGATATATGTTTAGAAAACTCAGCCCTGAAAAGGAGTTTGATCTACAGCTATTTCTAGACACTGAGCTTCTAGACACTTAAAGCACAGCACACAATCTACTACTATGAAGATCTCAGTTCCTGGCAAACAGAGAATGACATTAAGAGAAGGTATTCAAAATCTTCAGCAAAGCCATCACACTACTCTTTCTACAACTGTTTCTCTTAATCTCCAAGCTAGGTATTAAACAGTCACATTTGAAACAAATGTAGATGGGATAGATAGAAACACAGACTTATCCCCTCTCTCCACTTCTTGACTTTCCCAGTTGTGCAGCAATAACTCTTCTATGGAAAATAATAATAGTAATAATCAAACTACTTAACTTTTTCCAAAAAATCTTACCAAAACATGCTATTTTCTTTTTATTTATACTTTTAAGTACAGCTTTTTCTTGCCAAGCTGAAGTAGACAGGTCTTCCCTTACAATTACTTTGTAAGCTTTTTCTTAAAAATAGACAACAAAGACAAAAATCACAGTTCTTAAACTGCTCAGAGATGAAAGACTGTAAAATTACAATCACTTTTCTTTTGCCTAACTACTTTGTGTCCTTTACTTGATCAGTCTCATCCACTGCAACTATTGGGTCATACAGATACTTACTTTCATCCAAAACCATTTTAAAAAGGACTGATTTTCTTTGAGCTATCATAATGCAAGAGAAAAGATATTTGGTTTTGAACATACAGAAGAAGAAATCTGGAGAACTGAATTCAATGGTCTATGCCTATTTTGCAGATGTGGCTGATTCCCTCTCAAAAGGAATAGAAGATGCTGTCTCAGTTAGAGCTTGAGGTGACAAATCTAATGAGACGCACAGACATGTAGAAGAGCTAAGTCTGCCAGGTGTTCATACGTTGTGCACAAGAAGGTCTAGGACTAGGGAGACTGCTAGAGACTTCCTTCTCTGCAAGGTTAGAACATGCCAAAGGAAAACAGGAGAGGCAGATTTCATTCCTATTCTCTCTAAACTCACTTATTCTGTGACTCTAAGCAATGAAATTAACCTCTTCAACAGTTTACTCACATATATTATGGGCATAATGCCAAAGTGATGTTGTGAATATAATTAATTAATTGCATAGAAAATATTTTGCGATCATTGGATATACAGTGCTATAAGAATACAAATAAATAAAAATATGTATAAAAATTAACTACTGCATTTTTTTATCAAGATATTATTTATGTACACTATTTATATAACTACTTAAATATTTTTATTTTGAAACCCAGTAGGTACATATTCAGAGGAAAAAATAACAACAGCCCCTCATGCCCATTAATTACAGTGGTGGTGCCAGGTGGGTGCTACTATAATTCCATTTGCTATCCATTTAGGAAGGTCAGATTTTAGTGAACTGGACCACACCAAGGTCAGGATTGGTAGCAGTGCATTGATCATATAAAAGTTACTAAACACATGAAAGGAACTACAGTAGATCACACATCAAACATTTTGGCCCTGTGCTTCCTTCCTCTAGTCCTCTGGGAAGGAAATGCTCTACACATCCTGTGAGGTGACCAGACATTTAAAAGTAGCCCCTTGTTCCAAAGGCTCTGGCAAAGTAACTGCCTGCAAAGAAGCTGAAGAACTTCTGCAGTGCAGTCGTCTTCTACAGTTGTATCATCTGGAACACAATATGAATGATCCTATGACCATAAGGTATGCTATGGTAAACTATAAAGTAATTTCAGTCTCTCTCTCAAAAAAAAAGTGTAAAATGAAACAAAGCTGAAGTTTGCAGCTGCGCATTTAGATGTCATCTGTTTAATTACTTTTGTAATTTTATTGTTTAAATTCCTCAGCAAAAATAACAGCATGAGCAAGTCTGAACTTTTAAAGATCAGTTTTTCATTTTTATACTGTTTAATGTTTAGACAGTTTGAGGAATCTCGTTATAGTTTTGAAGCATTCACCAAAATTCAGGGAGCATAGTATAAATATACAGTTGACAGACTGTATAAATGATAAGTATGCACAATTCCAAAGGAAGGTCTGTATGATATTTCTGGATGCCAAATGTTTTTAGAAAAAAAAAAGTGGAATAGAGTTTCTCTAAATAGAGTCAGTGAGAAGAGAGCTTGAAGGGTTTAAGTGGGTGGAGTAGAAGTCTGGGGTGGGGGTCAGAAAAAAAAGCCAAAATAACTACATAATCCGAAGACTTTTATGCTTTTGTTTCATGGTAGAAATAATTTTATCTCAAAACTTAATGCTGTCTGGCAGTAAAAGTATCTTTAATTTTGATTTTTCAAATATTTCATGTGTACTTGGCTTACCATATAGCTAAGGTAAATCATCTTGTGATTTTCCCATTGCTCTCATCCTGTATTTTACTTTGTTTTAGTTGATTCATCTAGTTTAGTGGTACAATACCTCAGTCTTTTCAGATGTTCTATAAATTCACCTGGAAATACCGAGGATGAGTTTCACTGAACACAGTCTTCATATTTGATGCACAGAATTTCTTTAAATGGTGCAGTACAACCTGGTACAATGGTACAAGCTAGAAGACATACTGTCCAGAGTATGATAAGCTGACATGGGACAGGATTTCTTTTCACTCTTGTGTCAGTGTACCACACTCATACCTGGACATCAATCAAATTTTACACAAAGTAGTACAGAACACTAGAAATAAATACCAGGTTTTCCCTTATACTAAACAATGGGTACTAACACATTTTCAGTACGTGTATATTGTAGTAGATGATGTTTATAGCATAAATAATACAACAAGAAACCACTCTATAACATGAATATTTAGCTTTCCAAGTCAATTCACATTTATCTTCGACACGGATGAAATTAGTTTCTCAAGATGCCACTTGTATTTTCTTTTTCTTTTTTTCAGAATCATTGCATTCATAATAGCAAGCTCGAACTATTTTTAAAATACTGTATATATGATACTGTAAAATACGTCAAAAACAAAGACTTAAAAATTACCTCTAGTTCTCCTTTTCTGAAGTCCTTGCACTGCTTTTTCCATTTAAATATCACTGGGAAACTGTCCTTGTAGAAAACTTATTCCATCTTCATTATGAAATATATTACCTTCCACGTTAAAACGAGTATTTTGTCTTCCTTGAAACCCCATTAAACTATTGTTAATGGCACTTCCAAATTCAATCTGAATCTATGCCTAACAAGATACATTGAAGAGGAGCTTACTTCCAAATACACTTTTGAACAGGGTGGAAGAAAAAAGATGCAAATAAATTTCTTAATGTATTCTCAGTGATTCTTAGGACTGGAAAAGGCAGAAATTATTCATAATCGTATCGAAATAAGAGATAAATATATGAATAATGTGTATTTCGCATTTCCCCAGGGAATTCAAATTTATCTTGTGTGTACTGAAAGAAAATAAAAGATTATGCTCTGACTAGAGAGGCAGTATAGTTTCAAGCTCCTTCTAATCAGGTTGTAGAAGAAACCAGAGCCATCTATACAAATCTGATCATCCCACATGAATCATTCCCTGCAAAACACAAAGAACGGCACCTTTCATACACATTATGAGCTGTATGGGAGCACTTGAATCTTTACTTTTTTGGTGTGTTTTAAGGCTATAATGATATGATTAAGGCATGCTACTTTTTTACTGAATATTGTCTTGTATGACTTGAACTCATCTACAGTATGCCTTTGGATCTCATTAGAAAATTTGGAATTCAGAAGAAATGCAGGGATTCATTTTATTTAAAATAGTTTCAGACAACAAAACTATTGGAGGGTAGTAAAATACTTAGGTTCAACCAGACCTCTCCCAGCTCACACGTTATGAAACTGTAGCCAGTTAGCCACTGCTAGTCTGTTGAAACCAGACTGGTTCTTGCTTCTCCATTCTGAAATGCAATACATACATATTGTATGATCTTAATATTTAGATTTATGTAGATTTACTAGCATCAAAAGTAAGATTCAAGTTGCCCCAGGAATGTTCCTAGACAGGCTGGATGGAAAGATGGCCCTTTAATCCTGAACATAGGGGCAAGCTCAGACTGTTGAAATGATCCTTTTGCTGTAGAATGTGGAAAATTAAGAGCTGTCAAGACAACTTTAGAAAAGGAAGTAAAATCACCTAAACATTGCAAAAAGCAAGTGACTGTTTGATTACCTAATTGAGAAGCTTATAAATTTCTTGTTGAAAACACAAATAGTCTACTTGAGAAATCCAGATTTGCCCGAATGTTGATTTTTTAATGAGAAAACAGTATTTTTACAGATATTCATTCTTTCCCTGCTTTCCTCCTAATTTAGGTTGAAAATCAATTGGTTTCTCAAGATATTGACACATACATGAATGTCGATTTTCTTTGATAATTGCCACAGGCTCCTCTTCAGACACGATGCATGTCTGCATAATAATTGCATCTACTGTCTTGTATTTTCAGGCAAGGAATTTGGTGTACTCCCACTCTTCCCAGTCCTTCCTCTTTTTAAAAGATATTACACCTCCCTAAAATGAATTATCCTGAAAGCACACCTTGGATATTTGTACCTCTAAGTCTGAACTTTTCCCTTTGTGATTTAAATTCTATTTTACTTCTTTTCTTCAGCTATGCCCTGTATGAGTAAGTCCTGCGTTCAGGGAGGTCAAAGTAAAATCATCAGTGCCCACAAAATATCAAGGTTCTCCCACTTTTAGTTTCCTTAGACAATTACAGCTTTGAGTTCACATGCCTGTGGGCAGAAACTCTTGCTACACAGACAGAAGCTAACCAACAGGAGAGACCTCAGTTATATAGAAAATGATTCTTCCACTTCCGTGTTTAGTTCTTTCTAGAGGAAATTTAGTATCAACTACATGCTAATAAGCGTTTCCAGTACGCTTAGTGTAAAGGCAGGCCTGCTCATTTTAATTCTTAAAGGAATGAAGAGCTGAAGGGCAATTGTTCAAACTGGTGTTTCTCCAGTCTTCTTTTTACAAAATATTAGGACTTGAACAATCAAGGTGATGTTATCAAAACAGGACAAAATGCAATTTATCTGGTAAATTTTCTCCTTTCTTTCCTTAGAGAATTCTGGAACATAACAAAGTACAGAGTGCCCTCAAACTCCCTTGTCCTGCATTATTCCTTATTGGATTTTTATAGGTTTCTTGCCAACTGCTTGAGAATCAGATAAAGCACCATCCCCAAACCTTCCAGCTTTCCCAAGATCTGTTATAGGGCTTTTTTCCTCTCAGAAAAAGCATTTGAACATCTGTCTCTTGAATTATGAAAGTAAAATATCCTCCTGAACAGTCTTTCTCACCAGCATTTTCCTGTTTGTTCTGGCTTTGCAGGGGGACTGAAGCAGAGGAAGGAAATGCTCCACTACAGCATACTTTGACTGTGGAAATTATGATATACCTTTTGACAGTATTTCACCAGTTCTTTTAGGGACTGAAGGTAAAGCTGCTAGGTATGTTATTACTAGAGACCTCATCTCCCCTTTACTATATCGTTTCTATTCTTTCTCAAAGTACAACTAACGGAATCATACCTAAAAGTCAAGCACATTCTCCTTGACTTAAAACCATCAGAAAAAGTTTTCAAGAACTAACAACTTTGACAAAGTGTAAACTTCCACAGAGAAATCTAGAAAGGTTTTCTAAAAGAAACAAGAGACTAAAGCTACTGAGAAGTACTTTGCACATCACTGACAGGACTAATTTTTTTCCAAACATTTTTAATTAATTTAGTGAAACATCCAGAAGATGTGGAAGGATGTAGTAAACCTTCAAGAGAGATCTGCTTGAAAGGTCAGTTTACAAATTAAATTCTGATACATAGATTCTTATCTTAAAATCTGTAACACATTTTGAGTCCCATTCTTACAGTCAATTTTAAACCCGCTAATTCCTCCATGTTATTAAATAGAACTACTGCAACTTAAATTTACAAATAGGTATTTCAGATTGAAGTTACTAACTTTTTGTTTCGTCCGTGATGAACAATAAATTGGTAGCTCTTGTTTTAAAAGCACACTACTGCTTAATCTTAAACTGTGATACCAATATATTTTGAAAATAAACTTTTACATGTGCACAGATGCACCACTTTAAAGGGGTTATTTAAGTAAAGGCTTTTTAACGTATTTAGAATATGCTTTAAAAGGTGAAAAGCATAACAAATGAAACCTATTAGGAAACTAACCTCAAAACTCATCTTTAGGACAAAAGTATAAAATACATAAAAATCTTAGAGAACCAGAGAGAACAGGTAAAGGACATGATAAAAACAAGCAGAGCCCAAACTCAAGAGGATTCTCATTCATAATGATAAACTGTTGCTGAGTTAGCTTCTGGCAGCAGGAAACAACATATTCTTAGAAACCTACATCCTGCCATAGGAAGCCACAGAATACACCATTGCTTTTGTAAACATTAAATATAAAGCCTTCACACTGAATCAGTTAAAGCCTACTATTCAGCATTGTCCTGGTTTGGCCTAAACCAGGCCAATTTTCCTTTCAGTGATTTTTACTTTCAGCTAAGTCTCTTCTAAGTAACTGCACTTTCTAAAGCTAACTGCATGTTTTGCAGACAGTGTCTGCTTCTAGGACTGATAACACTCGAAGTTTGTAGTTATCACTGAGGCACTGGTAGGGATGTTATGCAGAAAGGCTCTTGCTGTACTTAGTCTTAGAGAAACCAAGGTCACTGCTAAATTCCTCACTGCTTACGAGTGAAGAGACAAAGGGGGGTCGCACCTGCAGGGAGGAGCGGACAGGACAGGTGACCCAAAATTGACCAACGAAGGTATTCCATCCCATACATGTCATTCTCAGTAAAAAGCGGGGGGATCACGAGGGTCTGGCCCTTCCTGCCTTCCCTTCACCCTTCCGCCTGCTGGTTTTGGGTGCTGCTGCTGCTTCGGGCTGCTTCTGCGGCTTGAGCCTTTGGCCAGTGTCCAAGAAGGACTCTGTCCGTTTTCCTGCTGCCCCCGATCCTGATCCGTGCATCCCTGAATCCAGTTCTGGACCGTTGCTGGGCCCAGCCTGGGCCTTCCTGGAGCCTGCCCTGCAGTGCCGGTGGTGACGTGGACGACATTGGGGGAGCTCGATCTTGGTTTTGTATATATTTGTATATATTTGATTATTCCAATATTATTATTATACTCTTTTTCATTATTATAGTTTATTAAAACTGCTTTAACTTTCCAACCCGTAAGTCTCTCTCCCTTTTCCCTTTCCCTTTCCCTTCGGGTGGAGGGGGAGGGTTAACAGAGAGCGTCTGCCACAGGTTTAATAGCCGGCCCAGCTTTAAACCGTGACAAGCATGTACACAAAGCTTGTTGGTTTGTTTTCTTTTTTTAACAGAGGTTTTAAGAAAGCTCCACTTACAGGGCAATATCAGGCAAGAGTCCTCCTCATCTACTCAAAATATCCCTGTGTATTCACAACATTGACCATAAAGACTACAGATTCCAATGTCAGGTAGTTCAACCGACTTCATGAGGCACCCAAAACATATAAATGGTGGTAGTTATGAAGAAAACTCATTACTTTCTGTCTGGAGCTAAAAAAAAAAAATATAAGTACACTACACAGATACAAACACACACACAAACAAATACCCAGCTCACCACACTGCCCATTTGGGAAACAGCAAATTCTATCATATGTAGTTAGTTTGCATCCAGTTTAGTAAAGATAGTTGCTTAAATTTTTTATGACCTGCAATGTGTGAAGAATACAATATGTAGATTTTTAAAATTAGTTTTAGAAAACAACTTCTACAACACTTGCAGTTACATAATATATCAGGCATTTTTTTATCATGCCAAGAACATGGAAAATCAACCATTGCAAGCTGTTTGAAGAATACAGTGTATCAAAAGAGAGTCTGAACCAACACATACCAGAGAATTCCATTCCTCTGAATATTTCTTGAATATATACATGCATATATACACATCCAACCTTAAACTGGGAAACAGAAAAATATCAGATTTGCTTTGCAGCTGGATTTGCTAATCTGCAAGTTTCTTCGTGTTCTTTGAAAAACAGTCACATACAAAGATTAAATAGTGTTAACTATTCAACAGTTAAATAACTTTGATTACCAGGAAGAGTTCAAATCTGTTCTGTTCCTATCCTGCAAGTTCCTATCCTATCCTATACAGGATATCTCTATGTATAGATACTCCTACGTTCTATTTGTATCACCTTCACACCTGTTCATTTTTTATTCCTGGGGAACACACACTATCATGCCAGAAAAATGAGTATCTGTGATTTATGCCAACCATTGACACTGAACTCAACAGAGATGCCTGATACCATCTCTGTATTTTATTACTCTCAACATGCACTTGTGTTAGCCATTAACATACCAGTGTTAGTCACTGCCTTCTCACAGAAAAAAAAAAACCATACCAACCAAAAGCATCAGAGGGCATGAAAAACGTTTTGAAAGGCTGAAGAATGCTACATTTATCTTTGTGTCCTACAACTAATAAACCCCATAAGAATATGAACTAGTCCTAAAAAAAAGTGATGATTTATATCTTTAAGGACAAAAAAATAAAAAGGAAAGAAGAAAGAATAGCTTCTGAAATGCAACAAAACCACGGCACATAACTTTTTAATCTGTTTTTTACTGCAGCATAATCAGGTTTAATAGCAATAATGGGAGACGAAGTAGTGTGCACAGTAAGAGCTTAAACATAAGAAACATTAAGCATGACTTTGGACTGTACTTAAGGTGGTTGAGCACTAAGCTATCTTGGAAAATCAGTAAGGGGAAGGAACCATACTCACTTAAACAATACAACTTGAGCTGTTTAGGATAACAGTAACAAGGATTAAATTTTGCCATGTGATCTTTGAACAGAAACCCACAGAGAAATATGCTCAAATAGCATGTAATCATTCTGGATATTTCTGATAATCCTTTTTGTTAAATAATCGAAAAGCAAAGTAGGAATACTTTAAAATGTTAAATGGAAAAGAAAGACATTGCCAAACCATTTTGCAAAAGAAAGAAATCTTCTATCCAAAAAAGTAGTTTAAGAACTGTGGTATGAATTTGTCATAGATAAAACCTTGTGAGGGACATCACAGAACCCACAAATATTTATGGAATGAACCACAATCTGTATACAGAAGTTAACAAATGTCTCATTACAAATGGGATACGGTTTTCCGAGTAACAGAAGCACACAACTTGCATTATATTTAACTTGAGATACTGTTATAATTAAAAATACTACAAAGAAAAAAAGTCTGCTTTATAAATTACTGGAAAATACTTTTCAACAAACAAAACATTTGTTGAAACAAAATCTGATGGAAATTATATTCACTCACACTTAAGTAGAAAACTGTACAGAACAGTAAGTTTTTAAAAGCTTTCCTGAATTATTTTAGAATAAATTATTTATCATCACAGCCAAGACTTTTGGATGTTACTTTTCATTATATAAGACAGAAAAGTAACCTTGATATGTGGATTCAATCATATGTTTTAAGAATCATCAAAGGAAACCCAGGGAAGAAACTGAAGAAACTGTGTCAGATTCTGTGCTGTGTTTCAAAAGCCCAAACCACGATGGCAGATTAAGCTGATCCAAGCCCAGGCTGCTGCAGTACTGCCTTTTTGCTAAGGCTAATCCCTTTGTGCCTATACAATAAATAGGCTCAGGGCAACAACCTGACTGAAAAAAATTGCCTGAGCGATGCCTGAATTATTTGAGATCCTTTAGCTACCTCAGCCAGCTCACTATACACAAGTACGACCAGCAACACCACGGAGCTGCAAAGAGAAGTAGGTCTTAGAACACCTGGAGTTTAGATTTGCAACCTTGGTGGGTGCAAAACTCATTGCCCAAAGAAGACTATGGCTAAAGTAATGTTAAAAAACAACATTAGACACACCCCACTCTAGGCTGCCCAAGGAAGCCCAGGGTTGTGCTTTACTCCTTTAGCCCCTTCACTGGGCATGGCTAGTCTGCACATCACTTGCTTCGGTGGGAGAGTGAGAGACTTCTCTACTCAAAGAGATGTTCAAACATCTGACATGTTTTCTCTCCACTGTAGTAAATCAAGAATTTGGGGAGAATTAACAGTGTAAAAAATATTTTCAAATGTGAGGAAGAGCCATTATTAGAGATAAGGGAAGCAAATAGTTACACAACCTGATTTCAGTGAAGGAGGTGTGTTTTGGTGCTAGTTGAGGAGAAACAGAGACATGAGATTTCTGAGGGGTTCATTTAAAACATGCAAAAGGTTATGAAACAACAAGAAGAAATTACTCTTCCTAGGGAGAAGACAACAAGAGCTGCAGTAACCTTAAGGTCTCAATAAAAAAAACCTACACACAACAAGTATTTATCATGTAAAGATTAGGAAATATTAAGGCAAGCAGTTCAAAATATTGAGCATTTCAGTATACAACATGATAATAGAATATAATGAAAAGTTTAAAAGTATTAAAACTCCAAAATTCAAACATTTGTTGTTTGATTTTATTTTGATTGGCTTCACTATAATAGCCTTCATCGCAGCAGAATTGCAGTTTTTTGGAAAAAAGAAAATGGAAAAAAAACTATGTTAAAGATCACCTCAAATCAGTACAAACAAAGGAACTCCTAATCTCTCCTCCACTTGGTCCCCACAAACATTCTACAGATTTCAAAACTGAAGTTGTATGAACTTCACGTGTCAAGCTCCATATATATCACACAGCAAATACTAGTTAATTGTGTTAAAGCAGTATTTGAGACAGCAAGAAACATCAGAAACACAAGGAAACTCTGAGTTCAGGCTGTTGTGTATCTTTAACTCAGTCTTGACTTTGCAGAACGTACGGTAGTTAAGATCACCCACAGCTGAGAAACCTTTTTATAGAACAAAGTGTAGCGCACTGGTACAACCAGTGTTGTGAAAGATCTACTTTACAACCGCTATTTACTTCTGACCTTAAGCTGTTAAGTGATGGCATCTTGATTAAACAGTCAAAGAAATAGAGCACACGCTACAATAAATTATATAAAATATGGTACTGAACACTTTTGTAGACTCCTTTTTTGAAGAGATGCTTCTCATGCCTGTCTCCTAAGTTCACAGCTAAACTGTCTGACCTGAGAATTTCACGACCTGAAGCAACAGACCAGTTTAAAGGGAGTCTGAAAACCTATTCCCAGTACAGTTCTAAATCACACACAGGTGTTAGTGAGAATGAGCTATACCTGAATAATGAAACGACCATAACCACACTTCAAACTCAAAAGCTTTACCATAAAAACTAAATGCAGTTGCCCTAAGCACTGAGATCTTCACTCAACTGCAACTCTTTCAACCTCTTAGCAAATGGACTAGAGTAAGGCAAACAGACAAAACAAGGCTTGAACACGGAGCATGAGGTTGTTACCATATTTGCCCACTGAAGTGTGAGTGCAAGCCAGTCATAGCTAGCCAGGCATTGCTCTGCAACTGGTACACAAGGCCGGGGGAGACCACTGCATTGCCCTGCACTGCTAAAGAACAGGCACCTCCACAAGGTGTCCAAGCTCAGAGCGATTCTCCTCACCATTCCTCGCCACTGGAGTCCCTCCCAAACACGTAAGCAACTTCTCATGATCTTCCAGGTGAAACTTGAAGGAATTTAAGAGAATTTAAGAGATTTATGAAGATGGTCTTTGAGACCTCAGAGAAGGCTCCAGGGAGACCTTCTAGCAGCCTTCCAGTACCTGAAGGGGGCCTATAGGAAAGCAGGAGAGGGGCTTTTTACAAGGGCATGGAGTGACAGGATGAGGGGTAATGGTTATAAACTGAAAGAGGGGAGATTTAGATTAGATATTAGGAAGAAATTCTTTCCTGTGAGGGTAGTGAGACACTGGAACAGGTTGCCCGGAGAAGTTGTGGATGCCCCCTCCCTGGCAGTGTTTAAGGCCAGATTGGATGAGGCTTTGAGCAACTGGGTCTAGTGGAAGGTGTCCCTGCATGTGGCAGGGGGATTGGAACTAGATGATCTTTAAGGTCCCTTCCACCCAAAACCATTTTATGATTCTATGAAATCTCTGCCTGCCTCTAGAGCAGGACTATTGAGCACACATAAACACATCTCTCTGAATCTCGATAAAATTAACTTCATTCCTCTTCCCCTCTCCCCCTCTTGAAGGGCTGGGATGCTGTTAGGGTGAAGAACACATTTGTGCAAATACTTCAGCCAAGTCAGAAGCAGTGCACCCAACTGAAAGGAAGGAAGAACTTTGCACGACAGAATATACATTAACAAAATTGAAAGTAACAATAAATCATTGAGAAGGGATGTTACTTTTCATATTAAAATCTTTTTTTTTCATACATGCATTGTTTGAGAGTTACTAGGAGACTTTAAAAAATAACTTTAACTGTTTTACAGATTTCACCTTTGCTCTGTTTGAATGAATTGGTTATTCCTTTGAATTCATTCATTATTGACATTTACTTGACAGTTTTTTCCCTGACATATTTAATAAGGTTTCCAAAAGAGCTGCCCCGATTAACAACAAATGGATGCTTAAATGACACAATAATGGCAGCGCTCTTTGATAGGAATGTTTCTATAAAGCATATTTCAATTTGCTTCCTATGAGGAACTGAACAAAGAAATTAAACATTATTCTAAGAATCAGATTAAAAAATTCAGTGCTACTAAGTGAAACAGAAAATATAGAGTGGGTACGTGTATTGAGCACACAGTGATTAAACTGATGAATTAAAGTGAAAAATAAAGTTGCAGAAATGTTTATTATGTCTTATTATGAAATTTATTTTCTTTTGACTATCACATTATAAGGAAATGTATTTTAAATATATGTATTTAGGCAAATTAGTTATGCATTATTGCAGATTCCAGTAAAACTCACAATTAAAGAAATTTCAAGTAAAAAAAAAGATTGATAGTTAAAGCTGAACATTTTTAAAGTTGAATTCCAAATACAAATTAAGCTTTGAATAGCTTTTGGTATTAGATAATTAACAAGATGCAATTCTGAAACTAAATGGGCAGTTCCAGCTGTTATTTTACAATTAGTTTCCACTGAGGGTTTTAAATTAATAACTGCTGCAATACCCTCAGACATGCCAATGTTAATTAGGAGTGGTGTTTCCATGTAATGCTATCCATCTATATGAATATTTTACTAGGCAAAAGGTCTAAGTAGACTTTTTTTTTTTTGCCGCTCTACTAAAGATAGAAGAAGAGAGAAATGTAAAGCAGGAAAAGACTTTACTTCCAAGCCCTATTCCAGAGAGACGTATAGGATTCTTATGGAAGATAAATACAAATTTCCTAAGGCCCTTATGCTAAAAAAAGCATGAGCTCAAGTAGAAGAGCAAAAGACAGTATTTAGAACTTGCTATTTAACATAAATATTTTGATTTAAACCTCAATCCAACAATTAATAAAGCTAAAGATTATTAAAAAAAAAAAAGATTGCATATCCAAATTAAATGTAGAGAGAATCTTGTTAAAAAGAAAGACATATCTTGAGGAATAAAAACATTCTGGTCTGAAATCTGAAAAAAACAGAATACAAATTACAGGAACAAGTTTAAAATTTTCACTGTTACAAATTTTTTGCCTTAACACAGGAAGAAAAGAACTAAAAATGGTAATATGTACCCCTGTTTCACAACTTCTATGCAATAAAAGAAATACCTCTCCTTGAAAGATTACGATTTCTTTTTTTTCCTAAAAGTTATTTTTCTGCATAACATTACCTCTGGAGTTTTAATCATTTTGAAATTAAAGAAAAACGGCAATAGAGATTTTATGATGCACTGTAACTTTTACTTTTTCTAATTCCCTATGGTACATATGCACATTTTAATAAGCTGCTCACCCTTCCATCAAAAACTATGTATGCATATATTTTTTTAGCTTATCTTTGTTGTCTTTATTCAAAGAAAAATAAAGAAACTCAAGTCAGCATTAGCTAATTCTTTGTTTGCCTACCAAATAAGCTTCAATGAAATATCCAAAAAAATAAAGTGAAATGGAAAATAAGTTTTATTAGAACCTTTATAAAGCAATCAACTCTTAAAAGGAAATTATTCATATTAGGTGTATATTCTGGAAAACATTTAGTTATCCGAATACTAAACTTCTATGAAAATAGGGGGTTTTTTTACTGTTTATTGGTTTGAAAAGGAAAACCTTTTTATTCATACTACAGTGACAGAAAATCCAGGCTTTTTGTTTACAAAAATTTAAAGGTATAGTTTTTTGAATATAAATATGTCCCACAGCAATGTAATACTGAACAAAAAATATTTCTGAAGAGAAGATGCTTATAGATGTGGGTGCTGTTGAAACATTTTGAAAAGCATTTGATTTTCTAAACCACATTCAAAAGAAAAAACAGATTTCCACACAGGCTGCTGGCTGTGTATGTGCTTCTTGCATAAACTCCTTCCATCATTCTTTTCTTCCTCTCACTCCAGCACTATCAGCACAGACAGACAAAATTGTTTATTAGTCCTTTTTTTTAAACTGAAGGATTTTTGTTAACCAATTATGGGCATTACATGATTATGACAAGCATGCTCTAGATAAAGCTCCTTGAAATAAAGATAAATAGCAGATATTTTATATGAAAAACAACATTGTTTTGTTATTTGTAAATGTTTGAGAATTAAAAAGCAGTGGAAAACAGTGCACTACAGAAATTAAAATCATAGTAGATTAGATACATTTATAATCAAAAAGACTTGTATAGATGAAAAGTTTTAAGAAAAAATACTAAATAATTTACAGCTATCTTTTCATGATTAAACACTTCACATGTAATTTTTTTGGGGGGGGAGGTCGGGGTATGTTTAAAGAATTTCCATTTACATTCACAAATTGAAAACAGTCTAAGGACAGCTTTATGCTTTGATCTATGAACGATCTACACATGAAAATGACCATGGAACATTCAGACCTGGAGTATTAAGCTTTGATGTATGACATGAATGAAATCCTTGGATCTCAAAAATGATGAATCCAGAGTGTGGACAACAATTAGATTCTTTATTGGCCAACCCGAGGAAAGCTTGTGATTCTGTTCACCTAAACTTCCAGAACTTGATAGTTCAGTAATATTTATTCCAAACTTTATAATCAAAGCCTTTTCACAATAGCCTCCAAACAGCCTGCATTCTCTGTGCTCTTTGTCAGCCATTTAATTTTTATCTTAACAATACTTTACCTCAATATTATTTTACTCTATCTGTTCACAGATGCTCCCTAAAATTCTATTAATTAGTGTTTCATGTCACAGTTTGATAAAAACAACCATGTTGGGGATGATTGGCAATGGTCTATATAATAGAGCAAGCAATTTGCACTGTATTTGGTATAATAGGGCCCTTAGAAATAGAACTAAACGTCATCTCAATTTCAACTCTGTGCTGCTTTATATTTAAGCAGAGCTCTGTGTCTACTTCCTCTTATTTTTTAGTCAGAGAAACAGAATTGCTGGGTCTTGTGACGAAGTTTTCTCCACCATTTTCCTATTGATACTGTCCAGTTCTGCTGGTAGCTTAGCACAACTAGTGCTATTCATTGTTATAAACCCCCAACATACACACTTTTTCTTTTTATTCAGTCCTTTTTATGTCATGTTTCCACTGACCAAAAGTGTTCAAGGATTCCAACTATGATCAGCTTAATTACACTAAGCACTGTTTGTATATACAGGAAAATACTGTTGTAATCTAAAAAGGTGACAAAATTATCTCACAGAATGTGAGGTAATTGGGCAGAAAACTGATTAAGATGACTACGGACACATTTGATTAGTTCCACTTCTTTAAAGCATTATAATTTATTCATGCTGATATTCTACATTAGCCACTTTTATTAAAAGACAAAGAACTAAGGAAATGACAAAAGGAAAACATATGAAGACACACAAAGAAGTAAATGTGGCTTTTTGAGCTACCCCAGGAGATGCTACTCTGTTTGCTGCAGCCATCTCCATACATGGAAAAGGATCTTTCGGCCTGGTGCCCTCAGAATTGCTTTATATCCATCAAAAGTCTGTTCTTTTGAGAAGTGATTATCAAACAGATCTAAATAATCTGCTAGGTTTGTTGTCTGGAGAAAGACTTGAGCAACTTGATCTAAATTGCTTTGAGTAGGAGGCTGGACTACATGAACTAAGGAAGTCCCTTCCAACTGAAATTATTCCACAATTCTATGCTTCCCTCGGATTTCTGTAACAGAATCAGCCACATAACTGCTTTTAGCACTCTCCACGTAAAAACTTATATTTTTTAGAGAATTGCTCACTGCTAGTAAGAAATCTTAACTGATGTACTCCAAAGCTAACAAAGCATTGCTACAAACACCACAACTGCTAAAAGCCTCTGTGTAGTAGGCATACAGTTAAGTTCTTAATTTCATTACACTGGCACCGTAGCAGAAGCGTACCTTTGATGCTATGTACCAAAGAACCCATAGATGAGAGAGTTTTATTAAGATCTTGAGGAAAAAAGCTTCAGCTGGAATTTTTCTCTTACTTAACACCAGAGAGCCAAACAAGAGTGAGCCCAGGACAGAGAAATGCAATTTTTTGCCTCCAAAGAGATGCTTGTTTTTTCCTGTAGTTACAGCATTTATAAAATTTCCCTCCAATGTGATTTCTCTGATATTAAACAACTGGCTTTCACTCCATCAGGGTATTAACATGATTTCCCTATCTCAGCACTCCTCCTCCCCAAAACTGCTAGACCTTCTTCTGTTTTGTCAAATGTATTTGACCATTCATTTGGCCACTTCAAAAGTCCTAACATACACAGCATGATCACAGAATCACGGAATCACAGAATCACAGAATGTTAGGGATTGGAAGGGACCTCGAAAGATCATCTAGTCCAATCCCCCTGCCAGGGCAGGATTGCCTAGATCATATCACACAGGAACGCGTCCAGGTGGGTTTTGAATGTCTCCAGAGAAGGAGACTCCACAACCTCTCTGGGCAGCCTGTTCCAGTGTTCAGTCACCCTCACCGTAAAGAAGTTTTTCCTCATATTTAAGTGGAACCTCCTGTGCTCCAGCTTGCACCCATTGCGCCTTGTCCTGTCAAGGGATGTCACTGAGAAGAGCCTGGCTCCATCCTCTTGACACTTGCCCTTTACATATTTATAAACATTAATGAGGTCACCCCTCAGTCTCCTCTTCTCCAAGCTAAAGAGACCCAGCTCCCTCAGCCTCTCCTCATAAGGGAGATGTTCCACTCCCTTAATCATCTTCGTGGCTCTGCGCTGGACTCTCTCTAGCAGTTCCCTGTCCTTCTTGAACTGAGGGGCCCAGAACTGGACACAATATTCCAGATGCGGCCTCACCAGGGCAGAGTACAGGGGGAGGAGAACCTCTCTTGACCTGCTAACCACACCCCTTCTAATACACCCCAGGATGCCATTGGCCTTCTTGGCCACAAGGGCACACTGCTGGCTCATGGTCATCCTGTTGTCCACTAGGACCCCCAGGTCCCTTTCCCCTATGCTGGTCTCCAACAGGTCTGCCCCCAACTTGTACTGGTCACGCAAGCCAAGAAATGACCACATCATCTTGCTTTTCTGCAGCCTGCTGAGCTGTCTCCAAGCAGCAGCACCCCCAATCACAAGTTTAAAATGGTCAGGTAGTTAAAACCCACAAAAATGTGGTTCTCTTCTTCATTGCTTAGCAGAAACTTCATTTACTCCTACTATCTGACTCCTCCATAGTTTTAATTAACTGCTCTTCCCTTTCTTTGGCCAGGCTAGGCAACTGCCTCACTTGCATCCTTATCCAAAATCTCCTTTATTCTGCTCCCCATCCCCGTCCCAAGGCCTCCGGGTATCTGCAACAGTTCTGCTCCACAGAACTGGCAGTTTCTTGATGGGAACATACAATTCTGGTCATACTAGTTGAAGACAAGCACACCTTAGCTGGGGTTTAAGAATCAGAAATTCATGAGAAATCATTAAAACAAACAAAACAACTCCTAGGATTTAGTAGGGGGAAAAAAAGAATGAAAAGGAGACATTGTCTCTTACTGTGACCAGCTAAAAATAAGTCACTGTACTTCTTTCAGGAGCCCTATATTTGCTGTTACGGTACATGCATTTTTGTTTACCACATGTACTAATAGACTAAACTCAATTAGTCCATTTTCTCCTGGAGGAAATAGTTATTTTTAGACTAATTTTTATATGGTATAAGAAAACTGAAGTTACTATGTCAATACATTTCTTTCCAACTTCCAATAATCACCTGCAAAAATATTTGTGCCCAAACTTTCAGGGCACATTATTTTTCCAACATCCATTTTCAATTTAGTTCTCTCTCCAAGTTAAGCAAGTAAGCTATTTTTCCTAAGACACAGATGGAGTCACTTCAGTTACAGGCCAGAAGTGGCCAGGTTTATTAAGTATGACCTGCAGCCATACCAGATTTACCTTTCATGCACTGGCATTCTGTTAATGATATATAAGCATATTCAGTTTTTCAAGTATGAATTTATGGGACAAATTCAAAAGATATTTGGAAATTCTATTCAGACTTTAGCCATGAAAAAGTTTCTCAGCCTTTCTTAAAAGAACAGTTTCTAAATGAGAAGCAAAAAATCTTCTTTCTCATGAAACACTACAGAAGTGACATTAATTGCATGTGGTTGTAGTTCAGACCTAAACAGAAGACTGTTTAAACCAAAGTGACACTGCAAATTAAGTTTGTATCCCCACTCCAGAAACACTGTAAAGACAGTGGTTCAGACAATGATTTATTTTCTTCTATTCTATTAAAAGCAGCAGCAGCAGCAAATTAGAGGAGAAGAGAAGCTGGAAAAAGACAGAAGATGACATATTGGGATTATTAGAATGCTGTAGCAGCTAATTCTTCAGTAATCAACAGGCTGTTGTAATTTTTTTTTAGTCTCTTAAGCTGGATATTGTACTACTTGTACCTCTGTGGACATTTACGAAGAAATCTTTCACCGAAATACATGAGTTACACATTGTGTGGGTTTGCTCATTTTACTACTTGATTTTTAAGCATTCCATATTAGCTCCAGTTGCACATTTCTGCTATCTAGTACCATCTACCGTGGGCAGGTTAAAAACGGCAAATACTGTGTAAGTTAAGAAATCTCACATTTGGAGAAACAAATACTAACATCAGGCCTACGTGTTAAAAATATCCCACTGGTTATTTTTTTCCCTTGAATACAGACTGTGTGTCCTGCCCTAACAACACAAAAACCTTTGTATTATCTTATTTTCCGAAGAAAAACTGACATGGTGAAATGAACTCTGCTCACAACTCTACTGGTCTAACAGCAGTGACTGCCATGTAAGAAAATGAATGGCTATCTTCAACAATGCTTCTGTAACTACAGTACATTCTGGAATCAAAAAATACGTAATTAGAAAATGCATCTACTTCTACTCCAAACTGGATTCTTAATATTTTTAATTAATATTAATTTATATTGCTTAAAAGTGTTGAAGCTTGCATAAACAGATCAGAACAGTAACCCTCTTCCCAAAACCAAAAGACCACCCACTACCAACTTCAATATTGTCTCATAAAACTGCAAAGTAACTTGACACTCTGCCCCAATGTATTTTAAAAACACCAAAGCTATTATAATTGGATGATTAAAGGAACAAAGATAAGACTGAGTCATTTGACAGCTGCTGAGAAATTAGAAGAACGGTCACTGAAGCAGTTAGAGGAAATTACTGAAAATGGCAGATATTTCTCAGAAAAAGACACAGGAAGCATGATGTTGTGAGACTGGTCACAAAGAAGCCAGTGACAGTCAGATGAGAGATGTCTGTGGCCCAGTGCTTATTTCTACCTTACCCATTTGTTGTCTTGATTTCTAAAAGAGGACTAGAGCATATCGTAACTGTATAAAACTATGAAACCCAAATATACACTGTACAAACCTAGTCCGCAACATTTATGTATATAAGACCCAGAGAGCCATAATGCAAAGGGCATCAAGAAACTTTAAGCAATTGAGTCACTTCTGACTTGAAAAGCACAGAATTTCTGCATTTCAGGTAAAGCCACAGATGCAAAGATATCAGACTCAAAAATGTAAACCAGCCTAGCTTCATTGATTTGAGATGTAAATCGCATGCCTCCCGTTGCTTACTCACTGACTTGTGACGTGCGTACAAGGAACATTGCACAGTTCCCCTAGGTGACAGAAATAACTTATGGAAGCTGGAACCTGCAAATTTCACTTTACAATAGAGGATTTTTCTGATAAATTTTTTTTGTTGCTGTCAGAAGAAGAGTGGAACCTACATTTTGGTTCTGTAACTCTCAAAGCAGATATCAGATGGGAGTCTCCTTGGACAGAGAGGGCAGAAGCAAGAAGAGCCTGTACAAATGTTGGGAAGATGTCTTTTATCAGTGGGCATACTGAGAGTTGGATCAAACCCTGCCATCCAAAGCTGTTGCTGTGCCAGGCTTTAAGATTTCTTCCATGAAAGCTCCATAATACAATAGATACAATGCTCATTTAAAAAAATAAAAAAAAAAAAAAAGAGAGAAAGAGAGATAAACTACTATAACTAAACTTACAAGCAAAACCACTAAATATTTCCACATGGAAACATGAAGAAAAAGACTCTCTTACAACTTTTAAGTGATCAGAAGAGAAACTGGAGATATTTCATGGTCTCCTAAAAATCCTAGTCTTGACAAAAAGTAAAACTTGCTGTCATTTGCTAGGCAGTAAATGTTTTACTGCTGGGAAAAGATTTTGATGTTTGTAATTTCTATTGAAGAGCACTATGAAGTAGTTAAAAATATTGCCACATCTGAAAAACAGACCAACGGGAAGTATAAGACACTTGTTCATCTGTATTTCTGTGACTTTTCTCACTTGGTGTTATTTGCAACCATACTTTCATGTCTGGCAACAGTGCCAGCTCTACTAAGGATCATATATTACTTTTATCATGTTGATTACATATGTTCACCAGTTTTGCTGCCTATATATGATTAGTGTGGTTTGCACATACTTAGTGACACAATCCAGAGCATGACATTTTCATAGAAAATGTGTTTACTGGGAAAGAGCTCCTTAGAAGTTTGCGTTCCTTTCAGCTTTGATCTACATGACATCAAGAATCCTACAGTTTGAATACATGTTTACCATTTATATTATTAAGACCTATCTCCTTCACACTATATGGCTACTGAGCACTTTGGTAGTCACAAAAAATTTCCTTTTCTCTTAGGTGAACTTAGTAGTAGCTGAATAAAAGAAAGCCTCTTAAAATGCTCTCATCTGTGAGCTGAAGCTTCGTAATGACTTGACATTTAAATTCTGTTATTCATCAGCACTTCACAGAAGAACTTGATTTGTCTAAATGGATTTGAAAGCCCACAAGTGAAGAAAATCAGAAAAACCTGGTTTTGAATATCAAAAGATTGTATGTGAAAAGTATTTTTACAGGCTGCACGTACCCGTTTTATTGATCAATTAACTTCTCTCAGAATAAATTTTTCTGAGACCATATATGAAAACCCAAACCCCTCTCCCAACACTTACTGATAAATGTCTTTTCTGAGCACAGCTCTGCTAAGAGGGTTGTCAGCCTGAGGAGCCATACAGACAGATCCAATCTTGAGAACCAACGTGTCTTCTTTAATTGCTGGATTAGCTGTAGTTAGGAGAAAAGAAAATATATGTTTGACTAAAAGTCAAATGCACATAGCAGAAACACTGAAAAACTATTTCTTAAAAAAATCTAAATAAGAATTTCTGCTAAGGATTCAGTTCTGCTCAGGAGCACCAACTAATGCAAAAAAAAAAAAAAAAAGCCATAAAATCAATAGCATTATTATGATACATAAGACAAAACTACTGTTATTTAATTTCCCCATGGAGTTTTATCACACAGCTAAATCCTGGTCTGTGACTTCTCATTTTCTCTGATGCTTTTTTATTTCATTTTTTTTTTTGTCCAAAATGGTGTTGATCCCACAGACTTTTCTGTGATCTGTTTCTCCAATAATTATCTGCTGAAATATCAGCATGTAAAGCACTCTGAATCATGTGCCCTTTTTAATATGAGCCTAGGTCCTTCAGAAGTAAAACATTGCAGGATATTACAATATAACCATCCTAGTAGCATTTGGTATGGGTTGCAACACACATGAAAAGTTCAAACATGAGGACTGAAACAAGAGAATCTGAAATCTGACACATATACAAAGAACAAGATGTAGTACTGGACAGTAAATTCCACATCAATAACAAAATTACTCCAAGAAGAAAAATCTCTGCTTTCCACTTCATCTCCATCATATTCAAATTTCAGCCACATGTACAAATTCTTAGTTTTAAAAACAGTGGTCACATTACATAGAAAACCAAAGTTCTGCACAGAAAAAAACAGCACCATGTTTCTTGTACTAAACAAACTCTGTGAAGTTTCCTTGCAGGAAAAGACTGAGTCTACTGCATCTCCTTCTCATCAGACAAAGACATACACAAAGCATCTGAATAAGCTTCTGCTCAGAAGACTTCATAGCACCTAGGAAGCTTCTGAGAACATGTGATGCAAGCTCAAGGAGTTCATCATCTGAAGTGAAATGGTTCACTTCAACACCAGCATGATACATAACAAGGATGGAACAACACCACACTTGCTCCAACATCCAAGGAAATTCTGCAAGACTCTCATATACGAGTTCTGAAAACAAAATGATACTAGCAGAACAAATTTTAAATATTTTACTGATGACTGAAATGTTTGGTGTGGAAAGAACCAGCAAAATCTGTGAGCTTAAAAAATAGCTTCTCCAGACCCGTTAATGTCTTGGTGAATAAGACACCATGCTTTGCAGCTATATGTATACATATGTATATTTTTAAACAGATATAAGAAATCACAGAATTCACAGAAATTCTAATATGATACTTTGAAACAATTGTAGGGAATACCACAGTAAACGTGCAGCAGAGTGGTAACACGAGTTTCGACACACAACCAAATCAGAACACAAGGGATTTACTTAAAAGAACCTCATCTACTTAGAAAGCAAAGCCAAATCCTTTAGTCCCCAAAGCAGAGCAAAACCATATACAGATGGTTTGGTTGACAGAACTAAGGCAGAAAAATTAAGCCGACAACAAAATCCTGTTCGTGACTAAATCAGAAGCCATATTTTCAACTTTTAGATCAAAAAATTAGTAAGTATTAGAATTCCTGACACTGTACACTTAATGTGTTGGACTTTTTTTCCTGATACTTACATAAAAAAAAGGAATGAAGATATTAAATATACTTCAGATTGTAATTGCAATTTAATTAGGTGGCAAATGCTTTATTCTGAGAAGTAGTTTTTAATAAAACATGTCTTAGGCTAAGAATTTTAATTTGTCTCTGACACATAGCAAAGTAAAATAAACACAGGACTTCTCATTACGGTCTCTGTTATCTAAGTGGTTTAGGATTTTTTTTTCAAGGCTGGTCATGGTTCTTTTGTGTACAGTTTCCTGTAGGTCAAGGAATTAAGTCAATCTTAAAACAGAAAGAATTACAGGCATTAATATTTTCAGCTGGTTTCTAACGGTACTCTGAGTCACAATTTAGGATGATGAATTCATATCTCCATTCATTAACCCACGAATCCTCCCATTAGCTTTTCAAAATATGGGAATAATGTAGTAAACATAATCACAGTCATTATAAATATTTAAAAATTTGAGAGGAAAAAATGTCTACACTACACAATATAAGTACAATCTAGGAAAAACTTACAGACCCAAGTGTAATAATGTTGTTCACAACCTCACTTGGTTTTACCCACTCATCTCAGTCTTCTTTTTACTGAGCTAAACACATTATGCTCTTTTAATCCTTTCTTGTAAAGCTGCTTCTCCAGCACTTGATTAACATTTGTGGTGCTTTCCAGCACGCTCTCCAGTTTTATCAATTCCCATTTTTATAATAGAAAGCAAATTGGACATGATATTGCATCATCTGCCATATGCAGAAGAACAGCTACCACCCTTATTTCGTTTCCTTAAATCCACTGTGACCTTTAATCTGTTTTCAGCCACTGTTTCCCAGACAGTCTCTCCAGTTCTGAAGATATGGTCTGCATAAATTTTTTTCCTTGATATATAACTTTAGCTTTACAAGATTTAGTATATTTTCTACAAGTAGTGATGTAAGCACAGTGATCCAGATGCATGGCCTATAGAGTCCTTAACATTATTTTCTTCAGGAAATTCTTTGCAACATATGTTGATGCTAGCAGAAATGGTTTTATATTTACTTTCAGACTATTAAATACCAGTTTCACTTATTGTTCCCAACTGACAATTTATTTTTGTTTAGACTTCTAGTTAGCCATTTTTAATTCATTTAACATTTCCATAGATATTGTATGGGGATGTATTTAAATTAGAATACCATGAGACACAATGTCAAACTCCTTACCAAAGTCTAAGCACATCAAATCTTTGCAAACATTCTATCAAATTAGAATTGTAACCATGATGAAGCATAGAAATCACATGTGTTTAACAAGACTAATTTTCCATAAAACCATATTTATTATCATGTAACAAATATGTAATTCTTTATTATTAAATGCTGTAACAATTTTTTTTTGCTTTACGTTCTCTGAAGCAGAGCAATAAAACTACCTGTCTTAAGTTTATTTGAACATCACACTTCTCATTTTACTAGATATACCTTCAGCTGTCTAAAACCTGCTCTTACAAGGTGTGTTAAAAATTAGCCTCAGAAGACTAAGATCCCTGAGCACAATTTACTCAGTCTGACTGTTTTGAAACTGTTAATAGTAAGGAAGGAGGATGTTACAGACCACATGTTATGACAGACTTCAAAGTAGGGAGTCATGCTCATGTGACAAGAATATATCACTTTTACAAATGCAAGACATAAGTTTATCCAGTATGCTGCCTTTTCTTTTTCACTGTCAACAAATTTATCATGTCCTCTCTAGTGATTCCCACTATTTTGCTCCTAGTATATATTAGAAAAAGTTCCTATTGTCCTCAGACCAGCCAGATGTGGTTTTTCCCTGTCTCTACCACTTCTTATCGGTTTTTTGCAATTCACAATTTTTATTTATAGTGTTCTGCTACACAGTATTTCTTGTTTCTATTTGTTATATATCGTTTTTATGTATTTGGTTGTCTTTAGTTCATCACTAATTAAGTGAGGGCTGCTGGCCAGAGTCTGAAACACCACTTAATGTATTAACAAATCAAACTCTGAGGGAAAGCAGCATTGCTTATTGCCTAGGATAGAATGCTGCCCTCAAGTTCACCATAAAAAGAAATGTTAATCTGCTGCTGCTGCAAAAGCCACAAAACTAAAATGTTATAAAATTGTGTGGGTGTATTCATGCATGCGTGTATGTAAATTCCTCAGCAGAAAAATCATGATTTTCATTATTTCATAGTGTTTGTGTACCACAGATCATGGTGCAAGTTTGGTTTTGGATTTTGGACTGCATGAATAAAGAACAGATTTCCTTTTTTTTAACTCTACATGTAAAGTCACAATTATATGTGTTTTTTGGTGGGGAGGATAGTTTGGTAGCTATCGCTAGGTCCAAGGTATGAACAGCAGACAACTGATTAGAAAATAAACTGAGGTCATTGTTTTTCTACTTTTACTGGAACGATCACAACCTGAAACATGCAAATCTTATTGGATTAAAAATTTCTCTTAATCAACGATGAATGAGGTCTTATGGGGGCATATCTCCACAATCGATAACACTTTTCTGACCTAGCACACCAGTAACATGGGTCATATTCAACTTTTACTCCTTATGATTGTTTCTAATTTATATTGTTCTTGAAGACAATAAGCAGTAGAAAAGCACTTTATTTCACATTCAGAATCAGACAAGAGTTTGGGAAAATCTGGGGTGAAAGAAGAAATGAAAGAACTTATTTTCGTAGTGATGATACTTCAGAACTTTCCAGTGGAAGAGGTTAGCTGGCTTTCTTACTAATTTGGTAAAGCTAATCTTCAGCATTATCCTTTAAAAGCATACATAGTTTTTCTTCCTACATCCACACTTAACCATGGCAATTCTGTTCTTTGTATGCATTTCCAAGCAAGGGATAGCAAGAAGACAAAGTTTTTTATAATTTCTTTTTAATGAAGTATACAGCTACAGAGCTACAAAAATATACTTTTAAAAAAAGATTTCCTTGACAGCATGCCCTAGAACTCCCTTCCAACCAGAACCATAATTCTTTCTTGCCAACACAGCCAGTCTAATTTTATCTTCCTGTGTTTTCAGCATTCCCAGTTGGAAAATCGTAGAGGATGCTGGCAAAAAAATGATCTATGTAAATGCTGACTGTCTGCACTTCTTGCCATTAGGTTATGAGAAAAATTTAAAGATTATACTCTTAGGATTATATTGTGTGCTATCATATATAATGGTAAAAAAAAACCAAACATACCTATAGGACTTATGTAAACATATGATACCAGTAAAACAATTTTTTCCTTTTTTCTTGATCTCTAAAAGAATTGTTCGTAATGGAAGTGATCACATTCCCACTATCTGTTACAAAATATAATTTTAATGTCAGCATCTCTTCATTTACATATAAAGATTGTAATAGGGATGTAAATATATTTTATGCATGAAGGGAAAAAAATTTCTTACAGAAAAAAGTATTATCCATAGATCAAATGGCTACTTACTGTTGTTTGAAAGAACCGTTTATGCTATCCACACCTCTGTAAACACATGAAAGCCTCTCACATAAGGAGTCTGAATAGTTTCAACTAAGACTTACTAAATAAATGATAAACTATATCATCTGTTGGTTATCAGTCACAAGGTACATTTTAATAACTTTTTCCAAACTGAACTAGAATATCTACCTGCTTCACTATTGCATGGTTTTCTAGGTGCCAATTTCCACAAGAGCTAAGGCTCCCTGCTTACACTCCATCGCTGGAACAGGCATCTATGGAAGACTGAACTAGTATCAGCATAATGAGAGCTGACACAAGAATCATCACTGCAGAATTGGGTTAGGTTCTCTTTCCACAATTCTTGAGCATTTTTTTTTTTATAATCACATTTTAAATGCAAACTCTGTAGGTACTGGGAAATCAAAGAACAAATAAATACCTAAAACACTTCTCAGTAAATCTGCAGAGAAGTAGCATGAATGTTAGTTTCCTAACTCTGCCCCTTAAAACTGAAGGCCCTAGCAATTGTCAGCAATTTAACTAAGTTATAGTATTTGTCTACAATACTGAACAGCAAAAAAACTCTAACATAAAATACTGTACCTTCTGCAGTATGACGCTCTTCCTCATTTTTGGGAAAGAAGACTCTTATTACACCAGTGTTGATATAAATTAGAGGCAAGTTGCGGGAAGTTAGAGCATGAGTCCTCATAGGTTGGTCTGGTGATTTTCTTTTCTCCTTTTGACTCCTTGGCAATCTGGCTTGAAAAATGCTTGCCATAGCATTAAGCAAAGGAAAACAGAGGACCACATCAAAGGCCTGAGCAGAAAGAAGGATCTCATGAAGAAAGTGAGGAGAACCATCAGTGTGACCTTCTGATAGCTTATGGAACGTTCTTCGTTCATTTCTTGATATCAGTTTGTGCCGGACATTTTTTGTTACAGCTTTGGTATAAGTGAGAGAAAGAAATCCATGTTGTTGGTGTGAGCCATCTAAAAGTTTTGCAGTGGTCTGTTTCAAGGGAAAAAAATAAATAAATAAACTGCTGCAAAAATGTAAACATATAACATCCATCACTGCCATATTCTCTGTTAGTTAGGTTGTTTAGGGTTCTATATTTTCTAATAGCTTTCCACTGTCTCTGAATAGTAGAATTTTTTTGAATGGACAATTTGTCCACAGTGTGTCCACACTTCACTGTATTGTCTCAGCTAAAACTATGAATTGCTGAATATTTTTTTCTTTTCTGATTATATATGATGTATGAAGTTCAAATCCAATCGGCGGAAAAAACCCTCCATATATTCAACAGTCTAAATTTACCAAACATTTTCTGATAATCTTTCACAGAGTTAAATATTTTGATTTCTCCTTAACTTTAGACGTTTTAGAAGTAGCTCTTACTCCCTTGCATTGTTCCTTCTGTACGTGCAAACACCATAGGTGCTAAAACAATGCCTGGGTGCTGAGATAGCTTTACTCCATCTAAATATGGGTTTATAAATCACCCATAGTCAACTAAATACTCTAAGAATTGAGTTGGTTTTGCACTCATCACCTCTGAGTATTTAAAGAGAATAGCTGTACCACGTGCTAAAGCACATCACTTAAAGATACATTGCACTGTACTTCAGAAATAACAGTCCTTCACTTAGAAGGACAGATTTCCCAGATAAAGATGACAATTAGATGCTTAGCTCCCAGAAGATGTATAGTACAGCTTTCATATTATCTTTGAAAGTCTTTCAGTCATAAATTATTAGTGAGTGAAAAATGTAAAAATAATAACTAGGAAAACCATTATTTTAATAGTGTAATAAACATTTTGATAGAATTTTATAAGATTTTTTAAATATTAGCTTTAATCATGTAAGCACAAATGAAAGCAACTACATTTTGCAAGTGGTTGCTTCTTTCACCATCTTAAATTTGATTGAAAACAATTTAGTGTAATTTAAATCTTAACAGAAGAAGAACATCTCTTTCTTAAATAGAATACATAGCTTAAATGCTGGAAGCTTTTATGAGTAAGTGAATTAAAACAAATTAGTGAGTTAATTTCCTACAAGAACTGAAACAAACAAAATAAAAGAAAGTATTACCAATCAATATTCATGATGAAAATAAATCAGACAACACAGAACTTCCACTAACATAAGAAGATTCTACACAGCCATACATTTGTGAAGATAAAGAGCCCAATGTCATCACATATAAAGTCTTGCAAGGATAAACAGGCAAGAAAAAAAGGGGTTAAATATCTCACACTGAGATATTCTGAATTGGCAAGTCGTGTTCGAAGCATTCAAAAGAAAGACTCAAATATGAAATTGTTAATTATTGCATTATCATAAGAAGTAATTTTAAAAGGTTACATAAAGATATATTGCAGTAACATAAATTACTCGAATTCCTAAACAGATACCAGAATTACATGAACAAAATGCAGCGTTCAGTACTGGCTTGTATATATTTGGTCTCCAAACATTACTGTACGTGCTCACTTTTAATGTAAGTGAACTCCATTGACTTCAGTGGACTGCTGTTAAGTATCAGGTTGTGAACCATCAACCCATATTCCCATATTTACTAAAAAATTACTGACAACTATTATTAAAGGATAAGAGGGAAATAACACAACTAATATAATCAATATAAGCAATAAATATATTCAGAAAAAAAAAAATAGATGACAAGAAATGAAAGCCATTTCAGGTTGTTTTTTTTTTTACTTCAACTGGCATATATTAGTGGAAGTTCTGTAGCAAAATTTTTAATAAAGATTCTTACAGAGGGAAAGAAGCCAGAGAAATTACTGAAAGGGTCCTGCTTGCTGATGGGTCGAACCAACAAGGTACGTCTGTTCAGCTTGTCAGTACAGGAAAGGAACACACCTCCATATTGCCCCAGAGACCAAAAATCTTCCCCAAGGCTTGAGGTAATGAACGAGGCATGGAAGAGCGGAAGACAAAAAGGAAAAAAAAAAAATTGCTATAAGCAAAAAAAAAATTACATTAAACTTGTACAGTTCTACGTAACTGCAAGATAAAGCCTATGCCATATCTTTTCCTAAAAAGCTGAAATTCAATCAGATCAAGCAAAAAAATGGTAAAAAAAAAAGAAACTTTGTAAAATTTTATGCGAAAGGACAACCTATAGCAAGAGGTCAAGACAAATGAGGATGAATGTATAGTAAAATGCTGCATACAGAAAAGAGACTTACCCCTGGATTTTCAGTAGATAGATTTATTAGAATGAGGAGGAGAATGATTACAAGAACCAAGAAACTGTGAACAAAATGCTGTACTTATATATGTCACAAAATCTTAGTATTATTTAGAAAAAATGAACTATTAAGTATTAAAATGGGCTTTGTAATACAGTTCTTGTAATCATTCTTCTTAACATATACAAGAATAAAGAAAAATACACTGCTTAAGAAGAGTTATACAGGTAAACACCTTCGTTTACTAAAGAAATCTCACCAAAAGCTTTTCTCTGCATTGTAGAAATATTCCTTCAAAATGTCCTGACTGCCAGTCTCCCCCTGGCCTGGAAGACAGAATGTTCACCTTATCTATTCTCTGCTTTTGGTTTTAGTCCATAGAGATTTAAAAGATAGAGAAAGGCACTCTGAAGAGATTATGACATATGAGAACCATAACAATTTCGTCAAGTGGAATAAGCTGGTTTGGTTTTTTTTAAAGCCTTTATACAACTTTAGCAAACAAGAACACCCTGAAGTTGAAAACGTTTCTAATGGATCATTAGGGTCCTGGGAGTGAAGTACCTTCTCTCAAGCTTTCCATACAATATATGGACAAAGAAGCTTGTTAAAAGCACCCAGCTGCTGGGATTCCAAAGCATTTTAAAGCATCATGACTTGATTTTAAAAAATAAAGTACAAATTTTGGTTATCAAATATTACAATATGTACAAATAATAAATGCATTTGTAACAGGCAAAAGAACAGGAATTCAAATGTTTGGGTTTTTTTCAGGCAGCTGATCAGAAAAAAAGTCTCAGAAACATTGGTAAATTTGCTAAGTTAACATTACATCTCCTTCCTATTGTACACAGGGAACAATAAGTGTCCAATAAGACCTTGCAGACATTGCCTCCTAAGTCAAAATGATTTGTGCTCCTAAATATTTTAGTCGCTTTCAATGCCAAAAAAAATGTTCTGAAGCTTTTAACTACTTTTTTCTCTCGGGGAGTAACACAACAACTATTCTATTTTCTCTTAATTTCTGTCTCCCATAACAGAATCTGTTGATCTGTAATGGCAAACACTAACCCAGCTGATCAAAGATGACAGAGGCTCTCTCTTATTTTGTCAAAACTAGTGTGTTCATGGCCAATACGAGCTAGAAGGTGGCACATGCAATCTCTCTACAGAACTCTGTGTCTGGGTGCCGAATGAACACAGTCACATTGGGGCAGCAAACTATTCAATCAACAAGACTTGCTAAAGTTGCAAGACATATAGTAGGCCTAACTACCTACCCTAAAAGTACATAACATTGATGACATACTGGTTAACATTAATTACCAAAATTTTACTCGAGCATGTCTGCATGTGCACACACAGATAATCAGCTTAGTTCCCTGCATTACGGTGCTGCTAAGCCATAGCAAAAGAAACAGTTCCATTTTTTAGAAACTTCTTTTTAATATCTAAGAGTATGGTACTATAAATCATTAAATATTGGCACTTTCTAACACATCATGAAGCAATATTTAAGGAATTTCCCATTCAAAAGTTCAGCTACAATAAGTGATTTTAACGGACCAACGGAGCAGTAAGTGTGAAAAAACACTCTCCTGATTTGTAATGATTTCTATGTATTTCTTTGGAATCAGATACAATTCTGAGAAAATGTAATTCTGATTTTTATCACTTAAAAGGTTAAAATACTTTCACTGAAATTGAACAATGACCTTGAATTCAAGTTAAGAATTAAGAAAAAAAACACCTGCCTCCTTCTTTCAGTCTGAAACTGAAGCAGAATAACTCCCAGGAATTACCTGTTTCTGTAATGGTCAATATTGAAGCTTTCTATTTTACATTTGATTTTGGTATAGACATCCTGCATATCCACTGAGGCACTAAGATCTTCTAGTTCACTGACAACACAAACTTCTGCAATAGTAAAAAAAAAAAATTATTACTTATTAATCTGAAACTTGTAATTTTTTAAGCAAGAAATATGTCTGAGACACTACATTTCGTAAATAGGATGATACTACGTCTACTCGGAGTCTTTTCATAAAGCACTTTTTGATTCAAGTGTCACATAGAGAGGAACCAGAAAAAATCCTGGAATACAAACCTTTTAATACAAATGTTTAGAGAGACTTATATATGGGGTTTTTAGTGAAGGTGTTCACAGTATAATTTCTGCAAAAAAATGTAAAAAAATATTTGCCAAGATACTTACTCTAACAATACTTCACATTTCCTTCTCTCATGTAATCAGTTTTTTAAAATCAAAGGTTGGAGTACATCTCCCTGAAAATCAGCTTTAATCATTAGTCTCCTTATTTTTTCACATTTCTGTGAGTAACAATGTTAACTGCTAAGCAGCAGTGTTTCCTAACCAAAGAAAATATTCTAAGTCCTGCAGTACATTTATAGAATCCAAGTTCCTTTCAAACAATTACTATCTGGATGATAATCCAACTTTAACCTCAAAGAAAATACTTCTCTTTTCAACAAAGAAGTTGAAACTCCATATTAAGCTTCCTATGGCTTTAAGGTTTATACTATGATGACTACATTAAATTTAAATTTGAAATTATCAATATAAAACTACATGTCTATACACAGACATACACAAAACATACTACTAAATCATATCCAAAAATGAAACATGATTACTGCTAAGGCAATAAATGCAGCACTCTATTAAGTAAAATAACCAACTTATTTCCAGCTTAATATAATCACCCTTCCACATGGAGAGGCAAGTTATGCCAAAGAACAACACTGAATTCTGATTACATGCACTAACCTAACTACAGCTTGTCGCTCTAGTTTAAAATACATATCCAGCCCATTCTTTCTGCATTACAGTGTTTAATATTGTCCATAAATGCTCTGAATAGCTAACACTGCTGTAAAATAATGTATGGAATTTAAAATACTGTGTCAGGGGAAAAAATGCTGAATACCTGTGCCATTATTTCTAGGATCAGGAGCAAACAATTTTATAGTAATTTTTGGCAACATCCACTGCATCCATAGGCTAACACGTCCACTTGAGACTCCAATATTACTTGTTGTTTGTTCCAATGTAATGGAGTCTGAGAATGGAGAATCATCACCACCCTGAAGAGAATCACCCTATGAAAGAGAGGTAACAGCTGAGGAAAAAAAAGTATTTCTTTTCAACACTCCTCTTTTTTCTTCTGTGTAGGCTGAGGTAGATGCTCAAACTATATAAATACAGACTCACAGTGTATTTGAATTAAGTCATTTTTTAACATCAGGAAAAACATAAACAAAACATATTCCCCTTTTCTTAGGCAGAAATAATAGACTTTGGCAGAGATTATATGGTAAAACTGTAAGGTTCCATGACTTAGTTCCACTTGGTGTAGTGAGCTTTCCTCATTAACTACACTAATGAAATACTACCATCAATGAAAAAACACAGGCTGATAGGAATATTCTGAGATGCAATGGGAAAGGGGATAAGCAGGCTTGTGCATATCGGAAAGGGAAAGGAAGAAAGAGTTGTTGGAGGGCCCAGTATAGCCATAACACTTCTATACTACATACACACGGGTTTTGGGTTGGTTTTTTTTTCCTTCTTCTATGTGCTTCCCTTTAAGTGCTTAAGAAAATAATTTCACAAAATAACAGCTTTTTGTAAGAATTGGAAATGTTTTTGTTGCCACTTTTAAAATATTTCTATTGTTTAAAAAAGGTGATTGTCACTTGTGATATTCTTAAATATATATGTTGACAAATGAGCTTGTAGAAGCTTCTGTGCCATTGATAATCTCCGTTCATTCCCCAAAACGTTAACAGCTCAACAAAGAAGACACAAAGGTTACAGTTTTCAGGAAAAGAACACGACAAGTGAAAACTATACTGAAAATTCTGTTACGAGGGCTTATCAGAACCCTGCAGACATGTTCTGATAATTCTTGATGGCACAACTGAAATATTTACCAGTCACAGGACTTCATCCTGCTCCTTTGCTGGCACTTACTGCCTCCAAATAGGAAAAGAAAGATGCAAACATATAACTGCTCATCAGCTCCTAGTGTTTATAGCCTATTAAACTGAATGCAATGGACAAATAAGGCACTAATGTCAACCAGAGGCCACTAAAAATCCACCAGCATCTTCACTTGCAACTCTACCAAGTGTTGCAGGTTTTCTTCATTATTCAAGCACAAAAGAAAGGAACAGGGTATTATCACTTTGATCCATTAAGACAAAGTTGTTTCTAAGATTTACAGACCAATAAACACCCAAAGTCTTAACTTTCATTGAAGGTTTGGGGGATTAGGAATTGTAAATTATGGTGAACAACATGTTTGGGAATTTTGAGACTTAGATATTTAATGATTAACTGAGATGATTTCTATAGAAGACACCCTGACAGCAGACCTACATAGAAAGCATCACAGTTTGCCTGAATCCATTTTAACCTGTCAGGCAAGAAATGACAATGCACTCACTTCAGCTTCAGATGTCCCAGAAAAACACTTTCAGTAACAAAACTTAAAAATCTGACAGTACTTGACTCATTCTGCAGGCCAAGACTGGAGAATGCGAGTATGGAAATTCTGTTAGCAATCTATTTTCTAGATGGGTAGAACTTATCTCAAAGCAAATTTCATAGCTCATGTGGAAGCATTTATGTTGATAAATCACATTCTCAGTCAACTCAGGCCTACAGTTTAATTACAGGATTTCTATCATGTATATATGTTCTTTTATCACCAACCTAACCGTAAGAGAAGACAAGAAGGTAGGTCAAAATCTCACAGAATTTTGCACACAGTCCATTATGACCTTGGGGTATCTGATATATGCCAAATGGAGTAGCTGACATCATGCTTTTAGAATTTATTGCATAATGAAGAATATGATTAGCTTTACCTCTTTCTTTTTCAGAGAAACACCAAAACACAGCTTCTGCTTCATGCATTCAGCTCTGTGTCACTCAAATTAACGTTTACGAATTTTTTTTTTTGTTGTTCCAGCAAAACTCTTAGAAGACACAGAGAGAAACAGCGAAGGTACTTTAACTGTGTGCAGTAACTTTTACCCTTGAAAAACTCAGTGATACCTACACAATTGGTAGGAAACCATCTATGTTGTCAATAGCTGACAAAGAGAACTTACCGCTCCAGATACTCATTCATATGAGGAAGGGAGAGCTTGTGCAACTAACATATGCTACTGGAAAATGATACCTAAACACGAGACTATAATATCTGGACTAGTTCAACAGATGTAATATGACGTGTTGAAATGAAAATTAAGATTCAATTCACCTTCAGTTATCTGTGGTGATGGTGGATTTGCATTAATCAAAATTCTTGAAAAAATACAGATATATTGCTATTTATTTTTATATTTATTATAGAAGGCATTATTGCTTACAGCTCCGAAGAGACTACCTGTAGAGTCAGAGGTGACTACCTTTTGAAAAACTGTTAGACTCCAGAGGTGCAAAAAGATAGCTGCTATTAATATGAGGTTTCTTAGTGAAGTATATACACTTTTCCATCTCCTCATCTCACTTTTGAAAGCAAATGAAAAGAACAGGCCATAGCTCAAGACAAACTTTCAGGCTAAATACTGATGGAGGGTGATGCTCCATACGCTATATATGCATTGCAATATTCATTCGATGCTGAAATTACACAATTCAGAAAGAAAAGAAAGAGAAAATCCTGCTCTCATCAATTAAGTTTTAGTAAAAATCAGTGGTATTTCCATAACATTATATATAATTATAAACTTGTGCAATTTTTTAAAATATCATCATTGCTAGATTTAGAAACAAACTGCAACATGTGTTTTATGGACTGCGAAAATATATTTTGCTTTATGAAATGTCATTCAAATGACGGCGGGCTTTTGCTCTTCAGATACCATTTGTGAAGAGGAAAACAAAGAAAAACGAGTCCAGTTCTAACTTTACCATGGTTCAAGACTATTAATCTATCCAATGGTGCATTTTCATTATGAATGTAACCAGCTAGTACAAGATACAGGTATGTGTAAAACTGTCTATGTACAAATCTGTGTTGACTGTATTAAAGAAATCTGTTAAAAAAAAAAAAAGGCATCACAGAAAAAAGATATCCTGTCAGTTACTTGAATTTAAGCTGCTGTTCCTAAAAATTACGTAGTTCAACTTTGTAAATCTCTAGGATTAGAGATTAGTGCTATTATTACTAATCATCAGTGGCTGGTGAACAGCAAATTACAAAATGCCTGTTTTTTGCAAAAGAGTTCATGATGAAGGAAACATTCTCTAAGAGAAGTGTTTCATTAGTGTACAGAAAGCAAGTGCTGTTAGAATTGAGAAGATTTCCTTAAATATTAGTCATAATGTGTCTAGGAACCATGGATATGGCATTAGGTGACAGTGTACAAGTCAGACTAAAAAAAAAAGATATTACTCATTGGATTTGTGAGTGCCATGTAGGAATGAGATGGCAAAGCATGAAAGAAAGACAATGAAGAGTTTTAACCCATAGGAAAAACAAGTAGCTTACCTTCAAGAAAACTAACAAAAGAGTAAGAAAATCATGTAATATTGACAGTACTAACTTCTGAACAGGTGTAATCTATACTAGCATCTTAAATATAAAAAGGCAAACAGGGTAATGAAAATAAATTGGAATGCATGTTATATATTCATTGTCCCATGATGGGTTTTGTCTGTGATGCCTTTATTCTACATAAATCTAGATGTCTGCTATAAAATGCTTGATCACTTATTAATGGTCAGATTGAGAGACAGAAAGAAAATAAATGAATGAATGAACAACACAGAGCTGGAGGCACCAAAGACCTGCAGAAACAAACTGAAGAAAACTAACACCTATGTCTTGGTCTAAATCAAGTTCTTGCTCTCTAAAAAAAAAAAGCCGTACTTGGAGGTCTATCAATTAAATGTGTGGTCCTCATGGAGTCCATAAAGGCAGAAGTGCAATTAGCCCAGAAACTAAGATAAGAGGAACACTGCTCTCTCTATATATAGAGACAAACATACAGACTGGTCTGAAGTAGCTGGACAAGTACCAGAAAGGTATGAGCAAGATTAATCAGAAAAAGAGAAAGAACACTTGTCTGTATATGTATATATTTATTTGCACGTGTGGTGGAAGGAGCAGGGAGCTATAATAATGCAGGTTATGGAAATTAATTTGGGCGATAAGATTCCGAATGTACTTACAGAAGACAAGTTACAGAAACAAGGGATGATGAGTCCAATGGTGAGAGAGCTGGTAATAGAGCATAGAAGAGAACAAGCAGACAACCAGAGTTAAAGGAGAAGATTCATCTGGTTCCCTTCAAACAGACCTCCCAGAGGGAAACTTCCCTATACCATTTTATCCACCCATTTTTATAACACCTTCTCTCTTTTAGAATCCTTTCTTCCCTGAAAGGTTCTTAACCGTCACCAAGTCGTCAGTGCGTTTAAATCAGTAATAACTAACTTATAAATGAAATGGGAGAAAGGACCTACTCAAGGCTAACTTTTTTTTTTTTTTTAATTCAGCCACACACTATGCCTTCTCTCCCTTCCTGCTTCCTTCCCTGTCCTTTCTCTTTTGAGCATTTCTTCTCCATTGTGTCCTCATTGAGCAAACTTCCTTACACAAACCCACCTGTAATTCCTCTCCAAGTCATGGACTCAACATGACCTCTAAAAACAAATGCTTCTAGAATTTGTTTACTCTTCCTTCTTCCGTTTTTCTCTTACATTGTCTACAAATTTAGATTCTTAATGTAGCAGGGCCTGTCTCCTGCTATGTATCTAATAATATTTAATGTCTACCACAGTAGGACATCTAATTGGAGAAATCTCAGATAGCTCATTTCACTAAGATGCATCCAACTCAGTAAGTGTGGCACAGTGGACATATGGCACCCAATAAGATGAAAAAGTAAAGGGGTGGTAGAACCTGCCAAATAACATGTTCAGGGCAGAGGTTAACTCCCTTCTGCCAAACTGTGACTCATGTTTCCTATTTGCTTCCCCAGCAAAATCCTTCCTGCCTCTTGCCAGACCTTTTTGTCCAAAGACTCGTATCTCTGAGTACTGTTTACTAACCATGCCTTTACAAGACACTTCCTACTGCCTTCACAAAGAACTTTACTCTCTCCAGTGCCACCTAATTGTCCTACAAGGCAGCACTGAGAGCAACATGGAAATAGATATCTTTTCAGCACTGTAAGCAAAACTCAGTTTTGAAATTGAGAATGAAAATTGAGAAACAGCCTTGGAGAGTGTCAGGCCTGGAAGTCACCCAGCATCTCAAAGGATGAAGGTAGAGCAGCCACTTCTCCAGTGCTACCCCATGTTAGTCCTTACTGCTTCTCCTGAAATGGCAGGCTCCATTGATAGGACAGTGGCATAAGCCAGGAGGCAACAACCACCCAGCCATTTTGCCATCCTTTGACTATCCCTGTCCACCCTCTTCAAACACTAGCTTGCCTCCCCTCAAACTATCTACTCTGCCTACTTGTAAAGCTATAAAAAGCAGAAGCAAAAATGCATCCTTCCAGAGCTGTAAAGACAATACTTTGAGAATCCTGCCTCCCTTTTTAATGAGTCTTTATTTGCAAAGTCCTCGTTCTGACATCAGAGAAGCCTCATCCTATTTCATGACTTGCAATTTCATGCCATCAACATGGCATCAGTTTTGAGCCTTTCAATTCTGCCAAGGAATTCCTTCCTCCTTCTTGTTTCTTTGTGTAACTCATCCAAATGGTTCTTTGACATTCTGCCTTCCAATAACTTCCCACACCTTCATAATTTGTCTTTGAATGATACCCCTAGAAGATGATGCTTCTGTGTTGGAGTTTCATTGTGTCTGGGATGACTGTTCTCATCAAGCCTCACATGCTTCAGAAACGTTGGAGTCAAGGGTACTTTGGAAAATAGGGATCCCTGCAGCAGGGCAGCTCTGAAGGATGGAGCCAGCCAAGGACAATATCCCTTAGCTGAGATCCTCAGATGGATTTCACAGGGTATCAAGAAGTAGTAGCCAATTAAAGGTGAAGGAAAGAGAGAAATAATACTTATTTAAACCTGAGAATATGTTTATTTACAGTTCAAGTCAAAGTTCAAGCCAATGTTGACATTCTGTGGACTGATTTGCTGCTCTCTATTCTTTTCATTCTATAAAATCATAGAATTATAGAATGGTTTCGGTTGGAAAGGACCTTAAAGATCATCTAGTTCCAACCCCCCTGCCACAGGCAGGGACACCTTTCCACTAGACCTCCCTTTCCAGGGAGAGGGCATACACACCTTCTCTGGGCAACCTGTTCCAGTGTCTCACTACCCTCACAGTAAATAATTTCTTCCTAATAACTAATCTAAATCTACCCTCTTTCAGTCTAAAACCGTTCCCCCTCATCCTGTCACTACTTGCCCTTGTAAAAAGCCTCTCTCCCGCTTTCCTGTTGGAGCCTTTTCCAAGTTCTTTTTGTAGTGTAGGCACACTTCATTTGCCAAACTGTAACTTACAAACTGTGATGAAGGGAGTGGGAATGAAAGACAGTCTCCTTCTTGCCCGCCATACGCACCCTCACTCTCCCATGGTGCAGTTCCAAAATGCTTTTTGTATGAAAGTCAACTTGGTTCTAAAACTTTGGCAGGTCTCTACATTTCTGATAGTTAAAAAAAGAAGAAAACAATAGTAAATTAAGCTTAAAGGGGTACAGTTAACAGCAAATATGTACAGGCACCACCGTAAGTTTTGAATTTTATAATTGGTTTCTTTTATTTTCATGATTTAATGTGTTCAGATGTTTCATGCATTTTTTTAACTTTTTTTTCCAGAGAGTTGATTTTTGTTTAGTGGTTTGAGCATACAGATAACTTTGTTCTGTAGAAAACGAAGGCTATCATTTTCCCACACTCTTCTTTAAGCTTATTTTTGTGAAGATATTAAATGATGTACTATGCTTCTCAGAGAATCAGCCAGTTGGTCATTTTGGCACAAGGTTACTTCTAACAGTATTTCTGAGATTCTTGAAGAACTGCATTTATCTAGCATAACCCCAGACATATATAAAAACCAAAGTAACCCAGGAATGTGCAATCAAATTTAAAAGCAGTTAACCCTGAATTTTTGGGAATGTAGCCCCTACCAACTTCCAAGCCTATTGTATCTATGAAGTTTAAAAAAAAAAACCAGAGTTACAGGTACAGGCCCAGATGTATCATTAGAAACTGCTTCATCCTTTTCTAAATATATAATAGAATAGGCTGTATACCTGATATGCTATAACCAAAAAATACACAGGTGAGGAAAAGAGGCCAAGGTGCTTGCAGTTTCTGTTATTAGTGCTGGAGCTAAGCATTCGCTGGCATCACTCCAATATTGTTTGTGCTTATGCTTGTCTGATTTGCAGATGTTATTCACACTTTAATTTCTGTAGCATGTGAGGTGGCTTTATTAAATCCTATTCAAATTATGTAGCACACAATTGCGTAGCTGGAGAACAAAAGTTCATTTAGTCCACTCACAAGCGAGGCCTACACATGCATGTGTTTCTGGAAGTGAATTTGAAAACCAGTCCTTGAATTTCTAGGAGTCATATGGAGGCTGTCAATGTAAAACAATGCTCTCGGAAATAAAGGAATTGTGAACCTCTGGACACAGCCAGAGGCACAGTAAACTGGGAGTCAGACACCTGAACCTGCAATTGCCAGGGATTTGGAACTTGTTATACCACAAGGCCTGCAAGTCCTAACCAGGGCCTCCAGTCACTTATGCTTAGCTTTGCTCTGCAGTTCTGTACTGGGGTTACTGCATTCTCACCCTGTATTCCAGGTCACTTGTGTGTACTACTGCTTGGACTAACTAGCTTGACTAGTAAAGTCAAGTAAAGACTAGTAAAGCTAAAACTGCATTAAGCTGAGGCTTTCAGTGATAACCTTTTGTGTTTGCAGCTATGCCAGCTGCAGAGCTTATCACCAGACATCCCCAGCTGCTCAACACCACGTCCCTGTCAGAGGTTACTGGGTTACTGGCTCTGCCCATCCCTTACTTCAACAGTTCAATGTGAACATACTATCTAAATTTTTTCTGCCATTCAAACATATGTAAACAATTGAATTGGCCCATTCTCTTTCTCAGTGGCAGAAGCACTGCAGATGCTTCTCTGAAGGCAGATGTTGCTACATGGCTATCCTTTGGGAGGTGAAAAATTAAGAGATCGCATTTCTTCTCAGCCTTCTGTTCATGGTACTGTAACCAGAACCATTGGGCAGAGTCACAGGGCCTGAAAAACTGATGGTCTGCAGTAGCTGACGTCTGTTTTTTTTTTTTTTAAAGAAGCTAAACTTCTTAGAAACTTTTTGCTGTGAAAAACTAAGAAATTGAAGTGAGAAGAGAGGCTGTGCTCTTGTTTCTCATGCAGTTTCAATTTTCATTTTGGATTTTCAGCACCCAGCATGGTATTGTGAAATATGTTCATGCATTAATTTTCTGCTCTGTTTCCAGATCTACAGAAAAATCAAGCCAGAGTCAGAAACCCTGAACTATTTTCCCACAACTTCTCATGCCAAGTCCTAAAATATACAATTTAATTCTTTCACCAATTGTTGCAAATTGACCAATATACTGAGTTTATTTTCTTAGCAGAATTTATCTTTGTTCATCAGGAAGATCCAAACATATGAGGCCTTCATCCTTGGCCTGCCTAAAGCTCAGGGATGATCACAGTTTGGCCACACTAATGCTATGCCTTATCAAAATAACTTCTGCGTTCTTGCTCAAACACTGAGTTTCCCCAAGGACTAAACACTTCTACCACTGTTTGTACTTAAGTAAACAGTAACAAGTGCCCTGTTGTAGTCTGTACTACCTTTGCTTTTGCTGTTCCAAAGGCAGGATAGTAAAAATGATTAACTGTTTCAGTCCTCCAGTACTTAAGCCTCTCACTCATGTTTCCCTGTCTTACCACCACCCAGACTAAAATTCAGTAAGCTAGGTAGCTTTATCCACATCGGACTGCAGTGCTCGCTATCAACTTGTCAGCATGAAAAGAATTACACGCAGCTTAAAATATAAATCATCCTCAGATCACATAAACAAATTACTTCTTTTGCTGTCTAATATAAACAGTTGTGAGAGTTTGCTTTCCTCCAATTCATTTATAGCAAGTCCGCTGCAGTTGAAAGAAGCTTTAAAAATAATAATTTGTCTCCCACAGAACAACACATTAACTGTAAAATCTCTAAACTTAAAAAACCCATACCTATTGCAGTGAAGTATTTTTGTTTGACAGACTTAAAGATTTCAAGATTTAAAAATATAGGAACATATAAACAAAATACAGACTGACAAAACACAAACTGCTGGAAAATCTCCCTTAGTCAAACCTCTAGAAATACATATTATTGTTTAATTACTCCATATACTTCATTGCTGCTTATCAGCAATAATGACTATAAAATGTATAGCTGCAAGGTGAAACTGTGGCTGATGCACTTGATTTTTATATATTACCTCCTGTATTTCTTTCATTAAAAACATTACTGTTACAATAGTCTGAAAACAAGTTATAATTTACAAATATAGGATGGTATTTTCCAAATCAAACAACATGGACCTAGATTTGCTCCCACTGACTTCTTTGCGAGTAACATTAGGCCAATATTAAATACCTTCAAATTTCTACAGACCAAAATACTCATCTATAAGTAATCAATACTAGCGTTGTAGAGAATGTAAAGACATTAAGTACACAGTATTTAAAGAGATTAAAATAAAAGTATTTTTCTATTTCTCCGAGTATTCACAAGTTGTTTTCAGACCTGCCAGTATCAAGACAGCAATCAAGCAAAGTTTTGTTGGTGTTACATCTCCTGTTCAGTGAGTGCCTGCACTATAACTGCCTCATCTGCTTTTATTGCTCCCTTGATAGAATTCAGACTCTGGGAAGGGAAAGGAGTGGTCTAGTTCCAACCAGCAGCAAAACCACAGACAGGGATAAATCAGACCCAGGAAAATGGCGGAATGCTGCTCCAATCTTCTCAGCTGCCTCCACTTCCCTTTCCTCTTTACCGTTCACTGAAAGCATGCCTTTTTCAGTCATCCTCCGCTTCCACAAAGTATCACTCTCAGTTGGTTAACTTAACCTCAGACATCCCAGCTCCTACAGTCACCATTTCTGTGAGGTATTCCTGTCTCCAAACACCTTCAATCCCTCCCCGTGGCTCCGATTTTCTATGCCAGTGTCTGAAGAGTACTTGAAGAATACCATGACATATGAAGTTGACAAGCATTAGGTTTCTCTGACATCCCCTGCGTCGCTTCTACGCTTTCTGAAATTAAAATTACTTCTTCAGTAGGTACCTAGAAAAATATTCAGCCCTCAACTGTACTTTGGTGCAAAACAATGCAACTGGGTTTTAAGGTACTTGTTTGGATTTCATCAGTTAGGCTCTTGTGAACAAACAGGGTCTCCAGACAAAAAGTCTTATGCCTAAGATAGATGTTGTATACAACGATCCATACTTGGATAGACTGTAGAGGACTATGTCTTCACCCAGAAGAAAAACTTGGCCTGATTGAAAATCGTACGGTGTAACAACTGACATCTGTAGCCCATTAGGCAATCTGACAGGTAGAACTAGCTGCTGTACTTCACAGGAGACAAAAAATTAAAATCTGTCTACATTTCTTGTCTACAAGTCCTGTCAACTTACTTTGCCTGCTTTTGGGGCAGAGGAATAGCTGTGTAGCTCTCTGTACAGATGCCACTCAGATGCACCCCTGCATCTATAATGGCATTCTGTGCATATATGAACATACTAAGGTTATCTTTCTTCAAATAAATTCTGTATTATATGGACTATAACTGATGCACTTAGACTGAAGTAGTTCAAAGTAGCAGCTGGATACAACAGAAGTTACCAGATTCTCTCTCTCATCTTCACATCCTACCCTCTTCAAATAAAGGAGAAGCACAATTTCATGATCACACTATCTACAGCTAAGTATGGTGATAGTAATTAAGTTAGCAAAAGGAAACAGGGAAACTAAGTGCGTAACTATTCTCAAAGGATAAACAGCCTTCACTGGTGAAAAAGAATGAGGGAGAACAATCCTTAGCTTAGTTTTCAATACATATATTTTTAAATTCTCAACAATTCTTACCTCAAAGAACAGGAAAGCAATCATGTCATTATAAGGAAAACCTAGCTTGTGGTTTGATAATAGGAAATATGTTTAGTAAGTTCGGAGACAGCCACCAGCTGCAAAAGAGTGTTACAGAGATACTGCCAACCATCATGTTGCAAATTATTTAATTTATATTCTCTAAAATAGTCTATTAGAAACATGAGAAGAAAACACGGTTCCTTTTACTAGTTCTTGCTGGTTGAGCAAGTGTGATTCTCCTACCTCTTTCCCTTTCCCATGCCCAAAGGTACTACACAACTCATAGACATCAGGACTGTGAATAGTCTCAGGAACAATGTTCTTAACTACTTCACACATGATGATTTGCAAAAGTTCATTGTATAGCTTCAAAACACTTTAAGATTTATTTTTACTGATGGCCACCAAAGGTTAAAAAGAAAAAAAATTCAGGTAAAGTGATGACTACATTGATTTAAAATGGTGGTAGAGTGCTTCAGATAATTTTCCCTATGGCTTAATAAAAATCTATTTGAAAAATGTTACTTTGTTTACACCATCTAGAATGTATTAACTTAGTCATGCTCCTGGGTGATTCACCTCACTCCAAGTGGTAGCTTGACATAAAATTAGTCCTAAGAGTGAAGGGATAATAGGTTTTTTGAGGTTTGTTTTGTTTTAAACCTCAGGTTTTAAATACAAGAAAGCACTAGGTCAAGACAACCTCTGATGCTACATCCCATAACAACCAAAACATTTAGAAGAATCCTCCACTGGCTATCCATTCTTTTTCACATTACAGTACCACTAACTTCTCTCTTCAAGTTATCTTCAAGTGATCTTCAAGTATAAACATTGACTCACAAATTCATAAAAATGATAGTACCCACAAACTCAAATGCAGCATTTTTGTAGCTACTAGTCTTATAGGAATCTAAACTCTGCTTGACTTCCCATGACAAAGATGCTCTCCAAGTCTTTTTTTTCAACTACCGTAACTCAAAACCTTCGCCTTTGTCTCTTTTTTTTTTTACTGTTAATTAAAGCCCTTGTACATCCTACATACTGTTTTGATTTTAATCACCTCAATACACCTAATCTTCCCACCTAGTTAATCAGAAATGGAATACAATTTTCCTCAGCTGCTGAGCCAAAAATATTACCCTCCTACTTGAATAACTCCGTGAATCTTTTATGAACAATATAAAAATTAGCCTTCTAATTCCCATTTTCAACTTCTGACAAAGAACTTCTTACAATCTCAAATATCTGGCCATGTATTACGTTCTCCCACCTCACTGTCCCCATTAAACAAATGGCACCTGCCTCAGTATCCACTTCTGTCTGTGGACTTATATACCTTGTGCTGGCTCTTTCTTCTGGACCGCCTTCCTATGCCAGCCACAGACAGAACACATTGGGCTGAGAGCTCTGAATGGAGATGATGGACAGGAGCTCAATTCCTCAGTCTTTCACTCATCTGAACTACGGCTTCATGCAAACATTTTCTCCTGTTTCTACTGTTCTTTCCTCATCCATATCTTTAATAATATCCTGAGAGCATGGTCTATTTTTTAATTTATTTATCCAGTATAAGCACAATGATAAATTTCCTTTCAAAGCCATTTCCAAATCTCAGTTGTGAAGTGCTATGTCAACTCTAAGTCCCCTATTGTGAAAAAAAAACAGTATTAATGCCATGTGTTTTAACAGAACTTTCTATTCTAACAGAAGTGAAATTATGGTCTTAGCTTCAGAGTGCAAAAGACTGAACACAAATTCTAACATTGTCCTTTGTTGGCTAATTCACCAAACTTCATTTAGATCAGGAGAAAATTTATTTAGCTAGTGCATAACATTTGTTAGAATAGGAAGAAAATTAAATAAATGATGAACAACATTTTGCAAAGGGGTAGGATATGAACACTGAACTTGGATCCATGTTACCAAAATAATCTTGGTAACATATGGATTAAAACAATTACTGAATCAGTTTCAAGTAATGCTCCAAGTACAGCATGTACTCCAAATACTGCTGTCTATATAGAAGGTCAAAACCAAATTGTTATTTATAAAGCTAGTGGTTTCCGATTTTAATGAGAAAGGGATTTGATTTAAGTAGGTGGAAAAATACTACTTTTGTGACCATATACTATCATTGCTTACCTTCAATTCTGTATCCATGGCAAAATTTTTCACAATTGACATCACACACACATGGAAATACACCAAAACCAATGCTATTCAAATAATCTAGAAACATTTAGTGAAACAACTTAAGAACTGAAACTCTAGCTCAAACACCTTTTCATGACAGTTACCTCTGTGTGTGTGTGATGCATATAAAAAGTAAGCAATAGCAATCCCCGTTTCATTTTCTCCAAACCCAGGAATTAATATAAACCATACATAGGATTAAAGCGATGCTGGCCAAATTTTGTTGAATATGTAATTGCACTCAGCATTCAAACTGCTGTGTATTTGCCTGTGCTCCAGAACTGTTCTACGAGGTGCCCCCAAAATTGCTGTTTATCTCAAGAATGAAACCCAATCTCTCAGAACAGTCTACCCGCATTCTAATAGCTTTATGTTAAGAATGAAGCATTGCATACGTATGATATACCGTTGGTATACCTTCGACTCATCTTAAGCATTTTTGGCTCTCTCCTGGAGCACAACAAGGCTAACTCATTATTCTAACTAGTAAGCCTGACAGAAGCACTACGAAAACCACAAACACTAGGCCTATTCAGTTGCACAGAACCCTATGACCACCCATTCTACTATATATCAGCTACCTGGTGACTCATAGCTAATGATACTCATGGATGAAGTTTAATACTGTATTCATATGAACCACATCAAGTTCAACAAGACCAAGTGCAAGGTCTTGCACATGGGTCGGGGCAACCCCAAGCATAAATACAGGCTGGGTGGAGGATGGATTGAGAGCAGCGCTGAGGAGAAGGACTTGGGAGTGTTGGTCGATGAGAAGCTCAACATGAGCCAGCAATGTGTGCTTGCAGCCCAGAAGGCCAACCGTATCCTGGGCTGCATCAAAAAAAGTGTGGCCAGCAGGTTGAGAGAGGTGATTCTGCCCCTTTACTCCACTCTCATGAGACCTCACCTGGAGTACTGCATCCAGCTCTGGGGCCCCCAACATAAGAAGGACATGGAGCTGTTGGAGTAAGTCCAGAGGAGGGCTACGAAGATAATCAAAGGGCTGGAGCACCTCTCCTATGAAGAGCGGCTGAGAGAGTTGGGGTTGTTCAGCCTAGAGAAGAGAAGGCTCCAGGGAGACCTCATAGCAGCCTTCCAGTGCCTGAAGGGGGCTTACAGGAAAGCGGGAGAGGGACTTTTTACAAGGGCATGTAGTGATAGGACGAGGGGTAACGGTTATAAACTGAAAGAGGGTAGATTTAGATATTACAGAATCACAGAATCACAGAATGTTAGGGATTGGAAGGGACCTCGAAAGATCATCTAGTCCAATCCCCCTGCCGGAGCAGGATTGCCTAGACCATATCACACAGGAACGCGTCCAGGCGGGTTTTGAATGTCTCCAGAGAAGGAGACTCCACAACCTCTCTGGGCAGCCTGTTCCAGTGTTCAGTTACCCTCACCGTAAAGAAGTTTTTTCTCATATTTATGTGGAACCTCCTGTGTTCCAGCTTGCACCCATTGCCCCTTGTCCTGTCAAGGGATGTCACTGAGAAGAGCCTGGCTCCATCCTCATGACACTTGCCCTTTACATATTTATAAACATTAATGAGGTCACCCCTCAGTCTCCTCTTCTCTAAGCTAAAGAGACCCAACTCCCTCAGCCTCTCCTCATAAGGGAGATGTTCCACTCCCTTAATCATCTTCGTGGCTCTGCGCTGGACTCTCTCTAGCAGTTCCCTGTCCTTCTTGAACTGAGGGGTCCAGAACTGGACACAATATTCCAGATGCGGCCTCACCAGGGCAGAGTAGAGGGGGAGGAGAACTTCTCTTGACCTGCTAACCACACCCCTTCTAATACACCCCAGGATGCCATTGTCCTTCTTGACCACAAGGGCACACTGCTGGCTCATGGTCATCCTGCTGTCCACTAGGACCCCCAGGTCCCTTTCCCCTACGCTGCTCTCCAATATTAGGCAGAAATTCTTTACTGTGAGGGTGGTGAGACACTGGAGCAGGTTGCCCAGAGAAGTTGTGGATGCCCCCTCCCTGGCAGTGTTCAAGGCTAGGCTGGATGGGGCTTTGAGCAACCGGGTCTAGTGGAAGGTGTCCCTGCCTGTGGCAGGGGCTTGGAACCAGATGATCTTTAAGGTCCCTTCCAACCCAAACCATTCTATGATTCTATGATAAAAGCCTTCTTTCCTCAGTATGGCAGAGAAGCAGAACTCCTTTCCATGCCTCAAAATAATATTTTAAAGTCTTAGGCACACACAGAGATTAAGATCAGGTACCAGACTGCTCCAGGCAGTGCTGTACATTAAGGAAGCAGAAATACATAAAACCAAGTGGCCAATATTTCTTATATTTGAAGTTGCATACCCAAATCCTCATGCGACTAAGTTACAAAAGCACTCCTGGGACATGGGACAGCTGGGAGAGGTGAAGGAACTGAGCTCCAGAAGTAGTTCAGTGATGGAGGGTAACAATGGCTGGATGGACCTGGGGTGAGCGTACAGCTGGGTGACCTGCAACACCAGCCTTGGGAGCCTTCACTGCCCCTGTAACTCTCCTGGTTGCCAATACAGTCTACACACAGCAACTCTCCACTGACTCAGGCATTGTAGTGAGTGGCTTCAAAATAATAGGCTGACTGCTGAAGGTACTTGGAATGACTAACAAGCAGCACAGGCATCACAGGTACTTCCAAAACACCAGTTACTATTCTAATAATTTAGACTTGAAGAATTCCTTATGCTTCTTGACCTGAAAACCCTAACCAAAATTTTCTGACAAGAGTTAAAATTCATTCACATCAAAGAGAAACAATCCAGACAAATAATAAACATAGGAGCAATACAGCAATTCCTTTTTTTTTTCCCCTCCTTCCTCCTGTTCCACCAAACTAAGTAATGAAGTATTTTTCATTAGTTTATTGGGGCAAAGCTACTTTCCATAGGGACACCACTGCTCTTTCTGATTCTTCTGATTCTTACTTGACTGTGCACCACCACACCTTGTAAGTCAGAACTCACACAACTTTTTTTTCTAAGGAAGTCTACCTCTGTCGTGGTCCCAATGTCAGCAGACGGGCTGTATGTGCTGGTATCTGGTGGAGCGGTACCAACACTACTCTTAACTGGAGAGTTAGGAGGAGCAGGTCCTGTCATGGTTTCAGTACAGACAAAAGACTGATATAAAATTCCTTTCCTCTGAATTTTATTCCAAACTTTACTTGTGATCTCAGCGAGTTCATACAGAAGTTGCACCTAAAAGAAAAAAAAAACACCTTTTTTAAGATGAAGCTTTCCTTAATGAGGTGAAGGAAAATCATCAAAGTCCTCCACTGAGACTTAGAATATAGTAGAATTGAACTTGTCACCATTTGTAACATTGTGATAAGCAACTGCATTGCAATTAAAATAATTAATATCAGTTACAGTATAGTGTTTTTGATAAAAATAACCTGTGCTTTGTCTAAACGTATTGTACGTAGCTCATAAAAACATAACCAATAACATGATCTTGTAAAACTTTTGCTAATATCAATTTTAACAATAAAACAAAGGTAATTTATGGTATATTTCATATGTATAGATAGTCCCTCCAGAAAAAGGCAAAATAAAAACTTTATGAAATATCAACACCACAAAAATTATTCATTCAAATCCTATTAAAATAATGATCCCAGGCAGCATATGAAATTGTTCTATGTTTTACGAAGAATATCCATTATCAAACTCAATAGTCTCCTGGCATATGTCATTCCAATATTCAGAAACACACTGTTTAACTTGCACATTGTTTGACTCAGTTCTAAGATATTTACACAAGTTTTTGTAAATAAGCATTTATCATGGAATTTGTATGACAACATACTGCAATATACTGTATAAAACAAGCTCAGAGAAAACTGCAAACAATATATAAGCAGATCCACAGCTGCATACCATACTCAACTTGCCATTATAAAAAATGGAAATTCTCATATTTATAAGAACTTTAAGCCTCAGGACACATCTACTCTATGAAGCTGGCTCCTTATGTGGGCAGAACAGATGCAGAAAAACACTGCTGTCAATCTACATTTGATACAAAACAGTACTTGATTTTGTGCGTGAGAATGTGTGAGGAAGTCTCAAAGTACATGGTACAGTCCTTTCTTAAGACATGAAGTGCTGGAATTTTATAAAAACCTTCTTAATGCATCTTGGATTTCCTTCTGAAGTTTCAAGGCTTACACTGAGCAGGTCATATGCTCTTTTGACAGAATTTTTCCTTAAAGGACATAAACATCTGAGTACCATTTTTGTCTTCATATACAGAGCAATCTACAGACAAAAAATAACCCTGGCTGCAGCAAAAAGTTCTTTTAGTTATGTTTTAAAATATTTTGTGTCTGTAGCATTCTGATATGCACTGGTAACCTTTAAATTACTAATTACAAATTTCTAAGTTTTCTCAAGTCTTTTCCTTGTAACGCAGGAAGATCAACTAATACTACTCAATCAATCAGATGGACATTATAACATTAACTGGTGTTGACACTTTGCTGGCAAAAAAAGTCTCTAGAAAATTAATAGGATACAGGCACATATCTACTCTGCCCTGGTGAGGCCGCATCTGGAATATTGTGTCCAGTTCTGGGCCCCTCAGTTCAAGAAGGACAGGGAACTGCTAGAGAGAGTCCAGCGCAGAGCCACGAAGATGATTAAGGGGGTGGAACACCTCCCTTATGAGGAGAGGCTGAGGGAGCTGGGTCTCTTTAGCTTAGAGAAGAGGAGACTGAGGGGTGACCTCATTAATGTTTATAAATATGTAAAGGGCAAGTGTCATGAGGATGGAGCCAGGCTCTTCTCAGTGACATCCCTTGACAGGACAAGGGGCAATGGGTGCAAGCTGGAACACAGGAGGTTCCACATAAATATGAGGAAAAACTTCTTTACGGTGAGGGTGACCGAACACTGGAACAGGCTGCCCAGAGAGGTTGTGGAGTCTCCTTCTCTGGAGACATTCAAAACCCGCCTGGACGCGTTCCTGTGTGATATGGTCTAGGCAATCCTGCTCCGGCAGGGGGATTGGACTAGATGATCTTTCAAGGTCCCTTCCAATCCCTAACATTCTGTGATTCTGTGATATCCAAATCATACATGCTTGCAACCTCCCCTCCCTCAAAATATTTTTTGGTCAAGAAACCAAAGGATAATTTAAGCTATACTTGTCTTAATGAAGCAAGGCTTCCAGAAATTTAATTATGCTGCTGTTCATAAAGGCACAAAATAATGAAAAAGAAAGAACTTCTGTGTTTACATACATGCTCATAAACTTGGTAAAGAGGTTTGTTGTTAGCTAATGCAACACTGAAGAGTTTAAATCTTACTGGGGTTGCAACAGTTATAATCATTAAAGCTAATCATTACTTATGTTATCAGGGAGAATTTTTAAGATTGTGCAGGCTAGAATCTTTGCAGCCACTCTGAAACAGTGGCTATTTCAGACAGCACTAGCTATCTCTCCGAACATGGCCAGCAACCAGACAGCCAAGCAGTATGACCCTAATACTCTATCCTGCTCTGAAACCAGAGAAAAACCAAGAAGTTCACCAAGAAAAAGAAGGAACACTTTGATTAGAGGGAGGTATGTTGAAAATCTTTCACAGAGATACGTTAAAAAGTAGAAAATACCAAAAAGTCTCACACCAAAACCTCATTAAAACAAAAAAGAAAGCACATGTCTACATGTAAATGAAATTTTAAAACTTCACATAAAGAGCTGAAGTTATCTTTGATTATTTTTAATACACTTAATTTTATTCCATTTGTTGTTACTCATTAAAATGGAAGGATTTCTACTTCTCTTGAAGGTTGCACTTCAAGTGAGTAGTCAATATTTTGAAAATCCATTTCTGATTATATTACACAAGCTAATATAAGTGTAAGGCCTCTCTCCTTTATAAGTATTTTTGAGCATAACAGTTAATATATAATAATTATTTTAGTACACTCTATTCAAGAGAAGAAAAATGGTATGACAAAAATAGGAATAACTCTGCCAGTACTTGTTAAAAAAGCTTCCCTCTTTCACTGCTTCCACTCCCTCTCCAGCAAAACCACACATAACTCAGTAAGACCCCGCTGTCTACTTGGCAAAATCTGTAAAGTTCAGTATGTTACAGCATTTTATACTTAAAAAATAACACATTACTACAAAATTGAAAACTACAACAAAATGCAATAGCCTGGCAATTTTGCACACTGGAAGTATCTATTGACTTTAAAGGGATACAACCATCAGAACATGGTTTCATATTAAATCATAATAGGCATATAGTAAAATACTATATGCTACCATTTAACAAATTCACTAAGTATCACCTACTCTAAGGCTGTCATCTATAGGCAAAATACAGCCCGTCATTCTAAAGAATCAAATTTCATAGTTACTCTACCGTGAATTTATAACTATCAAATGCTGTTTATGTAACTGTATTTTCCATCTTCTGTTCTTGAACATCTGGTTAAAGAAGACTGGTGTTTTTTTCTTTCCCTTTTGCATAAGTAAAGAAGAAAGGACAAGTAAGGCAGATGCAAGGGAGAAAGGACAGCTCAAGAACTTTCACTAAACTTAAATAATTTGTCCGTACCCTTTTGGTCATTATAATACGTCAGTAAATGAATAACATCATAGTGAACAGGGGCATCCTTTAAGACAAAACTATTTGGTCTGATATTCCACTGTACAACTTCATTTTAACATTTCACTATACTCGTAATATGATTTCCATGGAGCTTACAATTTTATTTTTTTAGTGCAAATATTTTCTTACAGTTTTCAAAACAAATTATTTGACCATACTTTGGTAGGAAAGCTTGAAAATGTTTTATTTACTCCATTTTTCTTTTTAATTTACAACTCAAACTTCAATAAGGCTTCCACTTACAACAATGCCATTCCACTTATAAATTAATACTATTAATGTATTATATATATTAACCATAAGTAATACATTTGGAGAGTTAAAGAAATCAGAGCTGATCAGACAATTTGCTGGAATTTCACTGAGAGTGTACTGATCAAATGTAGGAAACTATTTTGCTACATGAACATCTCAAAATATTTACCAATTCTCTGAATAGCTGCAATATCAAGGGGAATTTTGTACAGTTCCATGAAAATTAATACAGAATAAGGCAGGTTTCCGTAGGCTGTGAAATTATTGCATATGAATTCATTAAACATTATGGAAACACCACAAAGTTGCAAAGTAAAGCTTTCAGAAGTCTTTAAATAGAAAATGTAAAATTGTCAGCAAAATTATAATTTTGTCCTTTCCTATTTATACATTTATAACACAGCGACAACCCTTTCTTTGTGCAAACACACCTGTCATACAGCTTTACAAGTCTGAGTAGACCTTGTTGAAGCTGCTCAATTTTAAATTTTCATTTGCCATGTCCAGTGCACAAGTTCTCACTCCACCAGTCCTCTTCCTAGTGAATGTGAGCCCATCCCTTATAGAAGACCACAGCATATAGCAAATGAGGCAGAAATAACTTGGATGGAAGGCAGTGAATGGGGCAGGAGACCACACATTGACGATAAAATAAATATGTAGTTTAAAACACTTGTTTCATTCATAGAACATGGAATGAGGCAAGGGAAAAATTGCACGCAACTGAGAAACATATTGTAATGAGTACACACAAGGGGTAACATTAAAATTAAACCAGGCACCTTAGCTTTAGTATTCCCAGACTTAGGCCATAGGTCCATAAATCTTTACAAACATGATAAGCTATCTATCAGATAAATATTAAAATACTTTGTATTCTTTCCCTTTCTTTCTATTAAATGAAGCAATAAACAGTACACTTTGTCCATGACTTCCTTTGAAAAATCATATACACAGCTAAAATTTTGGAGCAGACAGCGTATGAAGGCAGAGTCCTACTCAGACCTCAACAGACTGGCAGTTCCCAAGAACAAGAGTGTTCTCTCCAGCACCACTGGAAATGCTGCAACTGTCAGGTAAGTGTTATTCAAGTTGCAGTAAAGATTACTCCAAATTTTGCATAGAAAACCTACTCTCTGGAACTACAGCAAACTTGATCCAGATCAGTAAAACACAGGGTGCACTTTCTGAAAATCTAGCAACACCTTTGTCTTTTAATAAACATAAATAAGGTGGTAACTTTTGTTTACATACATTAATTTTGTTTTTTTTTTTCCTTTAATATAGGATACCATTCTTTGCCTAAAAAATAATTTATGTTTGAAGAAATGTTAGTTCTATGAAAATATGGTAAAAAATTACATTAAACCACTTCAATATATGAATCCACAATGATGGCAGAACAGCACTATAGCATTTAATGGTACATCTGCAATTAATTTCACTCCATCAGCCAAAAGATGCATTATACTGTAGCTATTACATTTTGAGAACAGTTTAAATTACAAAACTTGAGAAAACTTCAAAGCAAATCTTAACCTAAGCACCTTGATCTTGATGGCTCATTTAAAGAAAAAGCTAAGATAGAAGACACTCTCTTCAACAAAATGCAGAACAATTGTACTTAAACAGAGTTATTTTTAATTTCCTTTCATAAATCAATTAAATGTACCAACCTGGGGGTTCGAGCATTTTATTTCGAGGGACTCAAGGTCGACATGGAGGCAGACAACAAACGAATGTCTGGATTCTGTCCCTGAAGCAAGCAGTTTCTGTGAAGTAACAGCTAAAGTAGAAGTACAGCCCATTGGTTCCACTAAATTAAGTGTCATCTGTTGTCCAAGAAGAGTATATATACTAAAATGATGAAGGCTAATAGTCCATGGAAAAGCATCACCTAATGATTAAAAAGAAGGGAAAACAGTTAAATAATTGCATAATAAAAACTAGGCTGTTATTGTCTCAAAACTCAGTAAAGGCCTTATCCCTAAACCCCCTCAGAAGTCAGCAAGTGCAATCAACAACCATTAAATCGATTCCAAACTCTCACAAATGTATTCAACCATCAATTCCATTCCACACCTCAATATCTAAATAATAGCAATAAATTTTTTACAACTGTTAAAAAACTGAAATCCATTGGGAATTTTAACCCTAAACTGTGAACAGATGTGTACAACATAGTCTTTAAAAAAGTCTTTTTGCTTTATATGATTTTCTCCAACTGAGGAGTATCCTGAAACCACTCCCCACTTATTTCAGCATATGGATGGCAGAGGCAGTTCTTTACATTATATACTTACACATGTTTACAGGTTTTAATACTAAAAAGGAGAATTATCTTTCTTCCAAAAACTTACAGCTTGTATCTCAACAGAGTTGTGCCACAGAGTAAAGCCTATCCCAATGCACTTCTCAGGTAAGTGAGACCTTGATTACAGTGCAGCTCTTTCCACTGCCTCCACTTAACTTCCTAGGAACAGAACGGCGACGGATTTTGTAAAAACCAATTACTACAGACATACACTGAGCACTTCATTTCTTAGATTTTGGAGGGAGCCCACCCAGAGAACTGCCTGGCAGCCCACCATGAATCATTATCAAGAATAATCAGTGAGGGAATTGGCAGTGTCCAGCTGAACCACAAAATGGCTGCAACTTCAACGCAATCCATTTTCTTTAGATTGTCAATGGCTGGGAAAGAAAAGGAAAAGTTTCCAAAGCAGGACCACAGAGAGAATTATTTGGGTAGGTCTTTAAAAGGCCAACAGAAACTCTTTTTAGTGAGAGAAAAACTTCAACAGCTCTACCAGCTAGGGTCAAAAGGAACTGAGAACACAGACTACGGAAACTGAAGCAGAATCCCTGTGGTGAGTTGACCCTGGCTGGCTGCCAGGTGCCCACCAAAGCCTGTCTATCACTCCTCCTCCTCAGCTGGACAGGGAAGAGAAAATACGATGAAAGGCTTGTGGGTCAGGATAGGGACATGGAGATCACTCAGCAGTTACCATTACAGGCAAAACAGACTCCACTTGGGGAAATTAATTTAATTTATTACCAATTAACACCAGAATAGGAAAATAAGAAATAAGAACAAATCTAAAACCACTTTCCCCCCACCCCTCCCTTCTTCCGGGGCTCAACTTCACTCCCAAATTCTCTACCTCCTCCCTCCTGAGCAGCTCAGGGGCATGGGGAATGGGAGTTGTGGTCAGTTCATCATGTGTTGTCTCTGCTGCTTCTTCCCCCTCACGCTCTTCCCCTGCTCCAGTGTGGGGTCCCACCCACCGGAGACACTCCTCCACGAACTTCTCCAGTATGGGCCCTTCCCACGGGCTGCAGTTCTTCAAGAACTGCTCCAGCATGGGTTCTTTTCATGGGGTGCAGCCCTTCAGGAACGGATGCGGGTCCCCTGCAGGGTCACATGTCCTGCCAGAAAACCTGCTCCAGCCTGGGCTCCTCTCCATAGGGTCACAGGTCCTGCCAGAAGCCTGCACCAGCATGGGCTCTCCATGGGGTCACAGTCTCGTCAGGACTCATGCACCTGCTCTGGTGTGGTGGGATCCTCCATGAGCTGCAGGGTGGGTACCTTCTCCACCATGGACTGCAGCAGGACAACTTGCATCACCAGGGTCTTCACCACAGGCCACAGAACCTCTCCTCTGGCACGTGGAGCACCTCCTCCCCCTCCTTCTTCAGTGATGTTGGTGTCTGTGGAGTTTTTTCTCTCACATATTCTCACTCCTCTCTCCCAGCTACTGTTGTGCAGCTGTTCTTTTCCCCTTCTTAAATACATTATCACAGAGGCGCTACCAAAATCACTGATTGGCTCAGTTTTGGCCAGTGGCGGGTCCGACTTGAAGCTGGCTGGTATGGGCTCTGTCGGACATGAGGGAAGCTTCTAGCAGCTTCCCACAGAAACCACCCCTGCAGACCTCCCGCTACCAAAATCTTTCTATGTAAACCCAGTACGACCCCACATATGATAACTGGGCCCTGGAGTTATTTATTTATAATTTAGGCTCTGCAAGAGACACTGAACCAAAACCCAATGAATGTTCAACAGAAATAGGAAAATGAAACAATGAAAGAAACCCTCAGTTCAAGAACGACAGGGAACTGCTAGAGAGAGTCCAGCGCAGAGCCACGAAGATGATTAAGGGAGCGGAACATCTCCCTTATGAGGAGAGGCTGAGGGAGCTGGGTCTCTTTAGCTTGGAGAAGAGGAGACTGAGGGGTGACCTCATTAATGTTTATAAATATGTAAAGGGCAAGTGTCATGAGGATGGAGCCAGGCTCTTCTCAGTGACATCCCTTGACAGGACAAGGGGCAATGGGTGCAAGCTGGAACACAGGAGGTTCCACATAAATATGAGGAAAAACTTCTTTACGGTGAGGGTGACCGAACACTGGAACAGGCTGCCCAGAGAGGTTGTGGAGTCTCCTTCTCTGGAGACATTCAAAACCCGCCTGGACGCGTTCCTGTGTGATATGGTCTAGGCAATCCTGCTCCGGCAGGGGGATTGGACTAGATGATCTTTCGAGGTCCCTTCCAATCCCTAACATTCTGTGATTCTGTGATACGTGGGTAATTCTCATTTTATCTGAAATACATACGGGTTTTTGCTCTTTAGAAGTACAAGAGTATAACAATTGTTTCAGGTTTTGTTGTTTTTTTTTTTTTTCCTCTAAAAGTCTTCATCATTCTATTTATAAGATTTTCTGTTGAGGAAGTTGGGCCTTTTTCACTTAATTCACTTGAATGATGGAGAGTCTGTGCTCAGCATGTGAATTTTCTACCCACCAAGAGCAACTGCCTGCCCCAGTTCAAAGTAACATAAAAGTGGCTGGATGGAGTCTCAGATCCAAACACAGCAGGCTGGTGAAACATCCACAAACCTCAGCCTGGGCTGAAACACTGTTAATCTTTGTACACAGCACATTCATGTGTAGGAAGAGAAGGAGAAAAGTTCTCCTTCCTGTGCAAAAATTCAGAAGATTATTTGGTATGAGGTTTTATTTTTTAAGATTTGGGCCTGGAGTCATGAGTAAGAAGAGTCCAAATTAATCTAATACCCTAGAAGCATGGGAACCAGTCTTGAGAATCAGAACACAAGACAGCAGACAAATACAAATATACTCTGGGATGGGCCCTTGGAGTCTCACAGCGCAACAAAGAATTCAAACCAGTGTATTTAAACAATATATGGGGAGTGTGTTTGCTGGCCGGTGTGGCCTATGGTCAACACTGTCTTGCCGAGAAATCACAACACTAAGAAACAGCACAAATTAAGTGTTGTGATTGTTTAAAAGAAACTTTAGAAAAGTTTTGAAATTAAAATAAAGCTGGATCCAAACATCTTTTTACCATATTATTTTAGTACGAGTTCCATTGTTTCTTCCACAGGTGGCACAGCAATAAATTTATATGGTCAGGAGTATATATCAGGAGAGTTTGTGTGTCTCATCCTAAGAAAGAACTGAAAACTTCGGCAGTTTATTTTGAAGCTATTGCATACTGAAGAATTTAGCTCAGCCAAAGTAACTTGAAAATATTTTGTAAAGGTTTCAGATTAGAAATTCTGAAGTAGTTAGCAATCTGTATTTTTTCCAAGTTCAGTCAGCCAAGAAATACAAAATATTAATTGTAATAGATGGAAAAAATTCAAATGCAAAGTCAACTCTAATGACATGTTTCTAATTACTATGCATGAACTTTATTTTTCTCTGTGACCACCACGGTAAATTAACATCATTTATATTTCATGGATTAGAAAAAGAATCTCCAAAGAAAATACTGAATGTTAACTCTACTGTGCTGCATACATTATCTACCTTAAGTATGCTGAACAAACACTGTAGTAAAGAAATGGCAAATTTACAACTAGAAAATTCCCCCTAATGTCATCAATTACCTCTTCCTCAGCTCCATACACACTATGTGACCATTCTAATATTATACTGGAACTGTCCACCTGATAAATCCTCATTTTGTTGTTGTACTTATGTTTGCTTTATTAATTTTAAAAAAAACCTGTACCTGCATTTATTTGCAGGTTGGTTTTATGAAACTATTTAAATAATTAATTCAAAGCGTCTAAACATCAAAACCAACATTGTTTATAGGATTTATTTCAAAAATTATTTATTATTAGGAAGGAAGGAAAAGTCAGTGCCACACTGGGCTGATATTTTCTCTACATCTAACCTTCCCATCCATGTATACTATTGCATTGTCACCTAATTGCTTAGATTCTTTTAGACTGAAATATTATAAGTAAACCTGACATTGCCTTCAGTGAAACTAGAGCTCACCCACACTTCTCTTATGGGCAAGATTAGAAAAGATACACATAAAAGACCCTTAGTATGGTTGAAGATTTTGGTTAATTCCTGATCTAATGCTCTCATAAATCCCTATTTTTCATTTCTTCAAACACCACTACCGATTTAAAAAACTTGAAAATGTATTCATTAAGATATTTCAGCAGCTTTGATAACTTCTAAAATTTATAAATACCACTTTCAGATCTTTGGCAGTTGACTGACCCAATCACCAGGCATTCATCATTCATCTGCTATTTGCAATAGTTTAGAAAGACTCCTTCCCTACAGAGTGTTTGAGTTATTTTTCCAATACTAATTACAAATTTTTGCTATGTGCAAGCACTTTCTCTGGTAGCTATTTGATGCACTTTGTTTCTTAGCTAGAATTAATGCTCATTATAAGCATTTCCAAAAGCATGACATACAATATTAGTAAATGTACTTAACTACCAATAATTGTTACATGTTTGCTCTCACTTTTATATGATACTTCTCTTTGTATTAAAAACCAGATTGCAGAAGTGGCAGTTGTACAGAGTGTTGCGTATACAATATTGACAGTTGCATAAAAGAGAAATTTTGTTTGCTTAAAATTAGTGATGGTAGGAGAGAGATCATGAAAGCTTTATCATGCATGTGATCTGGGATCTGTTCCCAGGCTTGCTCAAGGTATCCTTTGCAATCTTCAAAAAGCATCTTGCCTACTCTGTCTTCGTTCTTTCTGTACCCACATTGCAGTGTCTTCACACGGATTTCCAATGCACTCGCAGAATCACAGAATCACAGAATGTTAGGGATTGGAAGGGACCTCGAAAGATCATCTAGTCCAATCCCCCTGCCGGGGCAGGATTGCCTAGACCATATCACACAGGAACGCGTCCAGGCGGGTTTTGAATGTCTCCAGAGAAGGAGACTCCACAACCTCTCTGGGAAGCCTGTTCCAGTGTTCAGTTACCCTCACCGTAAAGAAGTTTTTTCTCATATTTATGTGGAACCTCCTGTGTTCCAGCTTGCACCCATTGCCCCTTGTCCTGTCAAGGGATGTCACTGAGAAGAGCCTGGCTCCATCCTCATGACACTTGCCCTTTACATATTTATAAACATTAATGAGGTCACCCCTCAGTCTCCTCTTCTCCAAGCTAAAGAGACCCAGCTCCCTCAGCCTCTCCTCATAAGGGAGATGTTCCACTCCCTTAGTCATCTTCGTGGCTCTGCGCTGGACTCTCTCTAGCAGTTCCCTGTCCTTCTTGAACTGAGGGGCCCAGAACTGGACACAATACTCCAGATGCGGCCTCACCAGGGCAGAGTAGAGGGGGAGGAGAACCTCTCTTGACCTGCTAACCACACCCCTTCTAATACAGCCCAGGATGTCATTGGCCTTCTTGGCCACAAGGGCACACTGCTGGCTCATGGTCATCCTGCTGTCCACTAGGACCCCCAGGTTCCTTTCCCCTATGCTGCTCTCCAACGGGTCTGTCCCCAACTTGTACTGGTACATGGCGTTGTTCTTGCCCAGATGCAGGACTCTACACTTGCCCTTGTTATATTTCATTAAACATTCTCATGCAACATGCATTGTTGAAAAGAAAAAGATATTGCAATCATTACATATTAGGTCACTGTTGTACTTCCTCCCAGTCATGCAACACGGAAGCGGTTGTATGGCTGCATAATCCTAGGTGTACTCAGCAAAAGCCCTAAGAGCTCTGCCCAAGGCCAGAGCTCACTTTCAGCAGATGAGATTTAGTTCTACAGACTTCAAATATAAGCACAAACTCACAGGCTTTTCTAACTTAAATCCAGCTATTAGAGAGCTCTTAACAGCTGATCACAACAAGTTGTTTATGCAGAACTTCGTTGCTATTCTGATACTGAAGAATGTCACTAAAATGTGAGAACTAATTTTTTAAGGTCATTAACCATAAGAGGTAAGTTAAATACAATAATTGCCATGTTTTACAGATGGTGACACTGAATATAAACTCAAATAGCACACTATTTGAATGTCAAATATTCATTTTACAATTTACAGAAATTATTTTTCAGTTATTGTATTGAAGTTGAGCATTTTTTTAAATCTAATGCAATACAATAACTTCCAAGAATGCCAACATACTGCTGCCCTACTTTAAACATTTAACTGCCTTTTTGCAGGTTAAAATCTATATGCTTCTATTATATTGTAGTAGTCTATGACCAATACATTTCATTATAATTAATTCACACGCTAGTATTAGAAGCCTTAATTCTCTACTGCCCTACAAGTCACTTGACAACTTACTGAATTTAAACACATGCTACAAAAATCTGTGAGGTTATACAAATTGTCATATTTCACAAACAAAAGCCATCTCTCAGATTTAAATGTTTGGAATACAGTGATTTACATGATTGTCAGTATCCTGCTATCCGTAGAAGAACGTGAATATGATATCTAGCAGTATCAACAACAATTTTAAGATATTTTGAACACTGGTTTCTAAAATGTATTTTACTGTGTGTTACCTAAATATCTGTATCCTACTGTATCTTACCTAACCAAACGTTTTTACAAAGATGGATTCATAAAAGTTACCAGTATAAACCCAAAGAGGAACATTTTACATGTGCCAGCTAAGGATTATTAAAAAAAAAAAAAAAAAAAGGAGTGAAGCAGGGAGAACAGACTAAAAAAGCAGCAACTAGTTTAAAAATACGAGTGGAAGCCAGGAAAATATTCTAAAGTAAAATAATTAAAAAACCATAAACTTCAAGAAAGATGTTGAGGTGTTGGAGCGAGTCCAGAGGAGGGTGACCAAGCTGGTGAAGGGTCTGGAGGGTCTGACCTACGAGGAATAGCTGAGGGAGCTGGGGTTGTTTAGCCTGGAGAAGAGGAGGCTCAGATGTGACCTTATTGCAGTCTACAACTACCCGAAGGGAGGTTGTAGTGGAGTGGGAGTTGGCCTCTTCTCCCAGGCAACTAGCGATAGGACAAGAGGACACAGCCTCAAGCTTCGCCAGGGGAGGTTCAGGTTGGACATCAGGAAGAATTTCTTTTCAGAAAGGGTTATTAGACATTGGAATGCGCTGCCCAGGGAGGTGGTGGAGTCACCATCTCTGGATGTGTTTAAGAAAAGACTGGACATGGCACTTAGTGCCATGGTCTAGTTGACAGGGTGGTGTCAGGGCAACGGTTGGACTCGATGATCGCTGAGGTCTCTTCCAACCTGATTGATTCTGTGATTCTTCTAAACACAGGAAGATTTCATAGAAGGTTCTCATTATTACTCTAAAACTTAGTGCTTTACCTGAAACAAAGTTTTAGTTCCCTTCATGTCTTCAATTTATTCTCTTATAATAACATTTTAAATTTTTGGAAGACCACTTAGCAGTCCAGAAGTCCTGATCATAACAACATATTTTGTCCATCTATAAATTTACCACATTTTATCCTAGCACTATAGGTTGGGACTTAAGAGAGTATATAGATGAATTGTCAAGTATTTTAAGTTGGATGTACACAAGCATGCACAGAAAGTCACAATTCACCCTGAGCAGTTCTCTAAACATTTCAGTTCTGCTCAAACTGAGTTTCTAACTATTTAATTTTTTCTTAGTAACTATTTTACTTAAAGAGTAGCTACAAACAGGACAGAGGTCCCCCTCTTTACAAGGAGCCAAAATGGTGAAGACAAGGGGCAACACGTACAAGTTGCACCGGGAGAGGTTTCATCTTGATATAAGAAAGAAATTTTTAACAGTTAGGAACAATCATTCACTGGAACAACCTCCCCAGAGATGGGGAGGTTTTCAAGAAGCATACTGGACAGGGTGCTGGGTAATGTCCTCTAGGCTCCCTTTGCCACAAAAGTTTGGGCCAGATGATCATTCAAGGTCCCATCCAACCTGGGCTGCTCTATGATTCTGTGATTCTCTTGCAATATCCTCAGTGAATACTACCACATGGATCTAGCACCTGATTGATTTGAACTCTAAAGATAATACTTAATGTAATTTAATACCTTTTTATGAACTTATTGAGTTGTATTTGTTATTCAACAAAAAATCAACAGAATACCTCGTTCTTTGCATGGATAAATCCATTTCTGTTCATATGTTACTCAGTATGACTGAGCTAAGTAATGTTTCTGAATTGAAGTACTGTATTTAAAATGTTCTTTTAAGTATTCCTACAAACTACAATTACCTCAGAAAAGTATCAGAACTCTGAAAACAAATGGAAAGACCTGATTGTGGGATATTGTATAAGCTACTTTTACAGTATGTTGACATCGTGAGGTCAGTAAGTCTTTGTGAGTAGGCTGCAATATTCCCCAATGACAGTATGACTTTGCTCCCTTTTCCTCCTCTTCCAGCTTTCCATGTAGTAAGAAAAACACATGAGTGACCACACAGCTTTCCTAAAAGTAACAATGCATCCTTGTAAACAAGCCTTTTACTTATATCTTCTTCATAAAAGAAGGAATGATTCAAAAAATAGTTTTCAGGAAAAGTAAGGTTGGATAAATATAATTTCAGAGAGATGGTAACGTCTTAAGAATGACAGTATGTCCCTGAAGCCTTGTTCAAAGACAGCATGCAAATTAAGAGACTGTACCAATAAAAGTCCATAATTATTTACCTCTACATGTGAAGAAACAAAGAAGGTGACTTAAAAGCTTTGAAAAAACTTTTTAATAGTCTGTTTAAAGGGGAGTTTTGGCATGGGAGAAGGCAACAGCTCCACTAGAGAATCAAAAATATCAAGATTGTGAGAACTTCTGTTTGGCATTATTCCCAGAGCACAAAGCCACACACAAATAAATTCCTTACCATAGGCTTTATCCCAGCCAGGGGGATTCTTTTCTCTCACTAGGATCTTTCCTTCCAATCTGGGTTTGACAAAATTCAAATGACTTCTTACTTTCATAAATGCTTTAAATTACATCATCAGTTTAAAACAAACAAAAGACTGGTTAAATTTATTTATCTTTTATCTGTCACTATGATTAGCAAATTAGATCATTCCTACTGAGAGTTATTAGGAAAAACACATATATCTTTCTCTCTCTTTTTTTTTTCCTTCCTTTTTTTCCTCCTTTTCAGTTGGCAGCATCTCTAATATGACTTTCAGTATTACAAACTACAATTTTAGTTTTGTTGCTGTGAGTTAAAGTAAAATACAGGAAGGAGAAGGGTCCAATATAAGTGGCAGAACAAAGAGAGAGGGAAAGCACTGTTATAAATCCAAATGAATTTCAGATGGCAGGAGTAGCTCCTGAATGTGCTTTTGACTTAATTTCTCATAGCATAGACTTTATAATTCTTTATATTTCAGCAATAAGTATGCAGAAACCAGAATAATTTTCCCAGAAAATGCTGTCACAAAAGCAATGGAACAATTGCTGCATCTCCCTCTCTTCATCTTAGAACAACTACACAAACCAGCAACAATTCTTTCCAAATAATATAGTTCAACAATACAATAATGAACTAACTGTAGGCCAACGTACTGGTTTTGGCGGTGACAGACTTCATTTTCTTCATGGTAGCTGGTATGGGGCTATGTTTTGAATTTGTGATGAAAACTGTTGATAACATGGGGGTGTTTTAGTTATTGCTGAACAGTGATTGCACAGTGTTAAGGTGTTTTCTGCCTCTCACACCACCCCAACCAGCAAGTAGGCTGGGAGTACACAAGAAGCTGGGAGGGGACACAGCCAGGACAGCTGACCCCAAGTGACCAAAGGGATATCCCATACCATGTGATGCCGTGCTCAGCAATAAAAGCTGGGAGAAGGAGGAAGGGGGAGGACATTCATAGTTATGGCATTTGCCTTCCCAAGTAACCATGATGTGTGCTGGAGCGCTGCTTTCCCAGAAATCACTGCACACCTGCCTGCCAGTGGGAAGTAGAAAATTAATTCCTTATTTTGCTTTGCTTGCACATGGAGCTTTTGCTTTACCTATTAAACTGTCTTTATCTCAAACCCGTGAGTTTTCTCACATTTTGCCCTTTCTCCCCATCCCATTAATGGGAGTGAGTGAGTGGCTGTGTGGGGCTGAGCTGCCTACAGGGTTTAAACCACAACAACTGGCATTTCCATGAAATTTTAAACTTGGTTATGAGGCTAGATCTCATGGATGCCATTAAAATAAACCCAGATCCCAAGACTCAAGACTGTTAGGGATACTTGCCTTACCTATTTCCAATATACAATTTTACATATGAAGAAGAACAAGATTTTTACATCAGTATTCCTTCAAAATACTGCTGCAAATCCAATTACTTTGATCATTTCTAAGGGCTCTATTTTTAAAAAAATCATATCGAACATAAGCAGCTTGTTTTTCCTTGCTAGGTCCTTTACAGCTTATCCCCTGCTTTCATTTCTCAATCAGTTGCAGAATGTTAAAAGCTGAGTCTTCCCTCAAATTGGTCTACAACTCAAGCCTCTATCAAATATTAGCTTTTCAAATAAGAACTACCGTACTTTTTTCTCATCCTTAGCCTATGCACAAGAGCATCCCCCCGTAAACACTTGTACAAAGCATCTCAATTTTTTTCGACAAATTTTGACAACTTTGCTACAAACCCTATAGACACAAAACAGAACACAATTGTTGTCTATCATGATGACCAATAAAGTCTCCTTCTTTTCTTTTTATAGTCTGCTGTATTTATAAATTTCTTTTCTCATCTTACATTGAATCATAGAATATCTCAAGTTCAAAGGTACCCATAAGAATCAGAGTCCAAGTCCCTGCTCTTTATGCGACTACCTAAAATGAAATTATATGACTAAGAGCATCATCCAGTCACTCCTTGAACTCTGACAGGGTTGGTGCCATGACCACTTCCCTGGGGACCCTGTTCCAGCGACCGACCACTCTCTCAGTGAAGAACCTTTTCCTAATGTCCAGTTTGAATGTCAGATCCAAGATTTCACCCCCCCACCCCCCAGCAAAGGTGGCATGACAAGTTTTTCTTAGCCTGCCTCCATTCTGTCTTGGAATTCACAACTCGCTGCCCCCTCCCATTGTGTCAAACCAACTGTGGCTACGCAGTAACTCGAATGACAAAACCAATGAAGGTAAAAACTGTACTTCTGAATTCTTTTGGCTTCAACAAACATACAAAACATATCACAGAACTAGCTCTTGGTGATGAGTTTCACTTTGATCTCTGTGGGGCAAACCTTGTAATTACTATTTCTAGCCATCAATAATACATAACATACTGCTAAAAGAGTAGCACAACACCAGAAGTTTTCAAACTAAAATGAAGGTAATTTTCATAACAGTAAAAATGGAAATTAAAGAGTAAGTTTTATGAGTTTATCACACTACCTTCTTCCAGTATGGGTCTCAGCACAACAAATGGGATTTCCTGCAATGGTTCCATGTGTTTGTGTCCAGCACTCATAATCTTTATCTGGGGCAAGCAGACGACAAGTGTGCCAGGCATACAGGCCTGCCCATGGTACCAGCTTCGCACAGTCCCAGGAATGTCACCCGATACAATAGTACTCGGGGAAGGCAGGCTATCATTCGGAAGGAATACACAACAAGATTGCACTTCAAGCTGAAAAAACAAAACCAAGAAAGATTTCTCAGAAACAGATTACCATTTTCACCCCCAATGTGGAGTATTCATCTTGGTACAAAATCTCAAGTTACTCATCCATCACAGCTGACTGAAAATAGTCTTAGCTTTGAGTTGAATTAAGAGGAAAGGTGACACAAAATGTTGAAAAATAATATATTCTTGTAAATTATGATTATGGGAGAGGAGGGAAGAAGTGTGGTTTTGGTCTGTAAATTCAATCAGAAAGGTGTTGCCATATAAGCCGAACATACAACTATCTACATTTCAACAGCTTTTTACAAGAAGCATAACTGAGTCAGAAAATGTTCTCACAATAAAGCTGAGAAAACCTTCCTCTTTTTGCAGTTCATTACCTTTTGTTAGCAATAGCTAAGCCTCTAGAACTAACCAACATTTTATATGCTGTTACCTTCTATAAAGACTTCTATAAAGACCTATTTCAGGGAAAATTCTGTCTTTGTAGTCAACAGTAATGAGCATGAACAGAAAGGTTAATCATCAGATAAACTAGGAGAAATATAAACTTTAGTGAAAAAGGGACTTTAAAACAAATGGACAGGTGCATACACAGACCAAGAGAAAGAGAAATGAATAAAGTTCACAAAGTTTATACAGCTTTTGTCCTGTTTTCATTGCAAATCAGAAGTAGTGTATACGGTTTCTTATGAAATAGCACTTTTTTGTTCTTTATTTTCAAGCAATGCTGTTATCCTGAAACATTTCTGATCATTCTGCCATGTCCTTATGAGCTTCTAGCAAGGCTGAGTGAGCCCACACCAGGAACGGAACTCATCATGACTTGTTAGCTCAGAGATGGTGTAAGCTGCAGACTGTTAGTCTTCCTTGGCTCCTACAAGTAATATTCTGCACCTGGATATCAAATAGTCCTAACAGCCTGCACACTTGAACTCTTTGTTAATGGAGTACAAGCTATGATTCAGTTCATTTCTTCACATTGTTTGGAAAAGTCTAGTGTAGAAAATGTAGGACACAAGATGTTATATGTAGCTGTTATACAAGAACATTTGTTTGCTGTAAACTTACGTAACAGAGTCTTTCAATTTGACATCATTAAAGACATCACAGCTTAAAACTGATAACCAAGGTTTGTACTCCATACCCTCCCTTGAAGGCTAATAGTCCCTCAAGACCACAATCATGATTTGCAATAGAACTGGAATTCCCCAACACCGTAAGTACTTTGCCAGCCTGGTGAGGAGAACACAGATATTCATCTTTATTTCAGCATTTTTGTGCCCTTTTGCTTAGACAAACTGACAAGAATTCACCGCAGAAAAATATTAGTAGAATTTTGCAAAAATAAATACATTGTTACATGAAGTCTGTGTTTGTTTCTAGTTTTAGAACTGTTTGAGTCGTAAAATGAAGTTAATTACATCTTTGATAAGTAGTTTATTGATCCAAGGTTGCAGAGTATACTTTATTTATACTGGATGAAAAGCGATGGTGTATTGTTACAGATGTAACAGACTTGGATTTTTTTTTTAACTGGTAAATTAGTCATTTGTCAATTTGCAAAGATTTTTACAGTGACATATTAGATCGTTTTCTGGTCTATTAGTAATAGGTTGCAGGTCAAGCCATTGTGGGATAATGATAAATAGATGACAAAAGAACTTATGATCAGTATAACTTTTGTTTCATCAGTGCATTTGCTGAATAAACAGTTTATAACAAATCATCCATTCTTCATATATATATATCCATGATGATTAACATCAAATGCTGCCTGGATATACAAACCATGTGGTGGTAATAATCTAAAAATTCCACCAACTTGGAGAGATGCTACACTTCATCGCATTACCAGCAGCAGGATCTACAGGAGATGTTTTACAAAGTCCTCTTGAGAAGAGATCTCAATACTCAGTAGAGTTTTTACACTTAATTTACAGTTCAGTACAGCTTTGTACTGAAGACAAGTTCTTCAGATCAGTTTTGTTTTGTTTTGTCGTATCAAGAATATTGAAGGGGAATCACAACAGTTCCACTCCTTCAAACGCCTGAGGGAAATCCCTGTTTACATAGGTGGCTACTTTGTCATTCATTTTCAAACAATTGAATGGGAGTTCGACCATGAATTTTCGTGGAGTTTACATGATAGCATCAGGTCCTCCATATGTAATATTACAGATTTGTTACAGATATAGTTTGCTCACTTGTGTTTCATTTAAAATTAAATTTGCAAAACAGTATTGTAGGATTTCGAAGGCCAACACAATGAACATAGGGCAAAATTCCACATTTGAGGGCAAATCATGCTATTATTACAATTACATAAAAAATTGCCAACTGGGATGCACAAGGGTCCAATAAGTGCAAAACTGGATTGCACCTGTTGAACTGCTCAGAGGCAGATTCTTCTTACACACAACTATCAACTCAATGGAATTTGTCTATGTTTATCTGACAGAATCTGGAGATCTGTCTAATAACAAGTTCCGGTGAAGGAATGGAAGAGTGCACCTGAAATGATGGAATTATATGTTGGACAAAAGTGAGAACGTACGCTACAGATTGCTTCATCAATCGGAAAGCGCTTTAAAATATATGTAATCCAAATTCTTAAAATTAAACTACATCAATAGCATATATTAAAGCTATCATATAAATCTTTTTACACTTTTTAAATAACTGTTAAACTGTGTGTCTAAAATTGTGAATTTAATGTAAAATGTGACTGATTTATATAACTGAATATAAAACTGAAGCAGTAAATCTTGAATTAATGTAAGGATCTGACAATCCAAGGGAAAGAAAATGAAGTAATCTGCCAGTAAGAAGTCCTCAAACTGGGGGTCAGATCCTGTTCATGGAAACCATCTGGTGGGGACCCTCCAAGCCACACCAAACACAAATGATCTTTTAAAAAAAATATCCTATTCATTAATGCTTCGCAGCTGCACTGAGTGTTACTTCATTTTTCCATGGCAACATCCTTTCTGTTTCAAGGATCTTATTTCAGTTTTGGTAGCAACGTGTTCTTTTGCCAATACTGAACACATTCATATGTTAAAGAGAAGGAATTATTACAAATTCTTGAAACAGAATCACCCCTTATTTTCATTTCTATTATGTCAAGGCCTATACATGCTAACTAATGTACGCTAATGATAAACCAATGACGTAAGCAGTATTTTCCCTTCTACTTTTAAAAAGTTACGCAAAGCATATTGCTCTAAGCCTTTACTAATATGTAAGCCTAAACCAGTGCAATGACTTTAAGATTCTGTTGTATAAAAAGGAAAGTATTAAGTTACTGGAATAAATGGAGTATTTTTAGTTCATATTTTATAAAAAGAGAATGTGTTCAATAGAGAGAAAATATAAACTGCAGAAGAGTTAGGTCTTCCTAACTGAGGAGGGTGGGCAGGAGTGAAACAGAACAAGTGACATGCCATAGTTATCCTGCAGAAGTGCAACAAAGAGGGACAGGTTGAACAACAGTCTTTACAGCCTTTCATGATAGTGATGCCATAAGGAGATTCCCTTCCCTAACGCACATTTTCTAGCTATATAAACAAACTGGAGGCATTGAACATAACCTACAAGGTGACACTCACATAAAGGCGTCTCCTGGGAAGTGGCCTCTCTCCACATTAATCATCATCCATCGCATGCTCTCAGCCGAAAGGCTAATGTGTTTTTCTGAGAGTTTCAGGTACAAAATATAATCTTGCAATGACTCCCAAAACTGCAAAGAACCACTGTTACATATCTCAGGTAGGAGTTCTGATGTGGTCATTATTATAAGACCATACCTCAGCCTCTGATATCCAAATTAGCTCTACCCGATTAGACCAGATGCAGTTGAGCCGGACTCCCACTTTTGTTAGAATTTTAAAAAAGTAGGCCAGAAAGTCATGTTTTGAAGTTAGACAAAAAGTAAAAATTATATAATTGGAAAGCAGAGCACATGAGTAAGAGAACTAAAGAGAGCAGGCTACCTGTACATACAAGTGAGTATAATAAGGATCAGCTGCATGTTCTTTGACCATGTAAAACACAATATCTTACCACTACACAGTATACTTCTTCTTTTGTAAGAAAGCTTGATTTTAAAAAGTTTTTATTTAGTTATGGAAAATTTCATTTTTTGTCAGTTTGTGGTAAGTAACCAAATTCAGAAATCATCCTAAATTCATCCACTGCTGAATAACTGTGGATAGCTGTAACTGCCGAGTTACAAGTCACAGAATCTCTTCCTGACCCATGAATAAAGACCACTTCAAAGAACAGGAACTCTAGTCAGTCTCATCCTTACATTTCTGTTCTTTCAATCAATGTTTCACTTCGACTAAAATTTTGTATGATTTATATGCTTTAAAGAAAATACTATTTTCAAATATTTCAGGAAACAGACTCATTTTTTCAAATAATTTCAGCGATATTTAAAGATGTGGAATATCTGGCTAAGTTTTATATATAATAATTACACTCTTATTTAGTTGGCCTTCATTGCAACGTTACTCATTAATTCATTCGCTTTTAATACAGATCCTTCATTGTTCTCACTGGAATTCAGCATTAACAACCAATTAAAAATAATTGTGTTTATACTGCTTCACAATTTTAGCAACTATTAGTATGACAAACACATGAAAAGTGAGTATTACCCTCCTACACAGTGTAACTGCCAAAAAGACTTCAAGGTTGCATATAAAATCCTACAACAACTAAATAATAAAAACAACTTTTTATAGTTAAGTATGAAAGTCTTTTCACTTCAATACTAATAGCTTACCACAACTTCAATGCACAAAATCTTCATGCAATATTCTATCACGAGCAAGCCAGGGCTAGGGCTAAGCAAGTACCAGCTTTGGATCCAAAATAAACTTTCCAGTTACTTTTGTTCCAAACACATTTACTTACTCAAACTTCCACTAAAAGAATAATCCTTTGATGATTTTAAGTTATGAAGTTCTGTTTTATCTGACAACTACAGACTTTTCTGTTCTACAATTGTGTTAATAAAAGATCTAGGAACACTAAAATAGCTTTAGAAAAAACCTTAGCATCTAAGTGCTCCAGCATTTAACCAGACAAAATATTCTAAAAATTTGCCTTTTTCATGCAAAATGATAAGAAAATACAAGAAATCTGTATGAATTTAACATACAAATATATTTATGTGTTTAATTAAATGTGTATTATGTTTAATAAAATAAACATATCATACTGTACTTGAATTGAAAAGCAGAGTCATAGCCTTCATCATCTTATCCTCTATACGTTGCCTTGCACAAATTTCAGCTTTCCCATTTAGGCTGGTATTGAGGGAAAAAACTATATATATGCATTTGTGTCTTGCAAAATATATTTAAATAAAACAGACATAGAGACTACTAGCAATAATAAAAAGCAAGCATATCTATAAATCCTTCATATTTAACTAAGAAGGACTGCTGCATATTTGTTTGGAAGCATGTTCTTTGACTTTTCCTGCGGTGTTTCTTTGGAGTCTGTTGAAACTTTTCACTGGTAACATGTAATGTTCTCCTGGCAAGGTACTGGCATATACTTTACCAAGTATGATCAAAGCATAGGGTTGAAACATATCAGAAGTGTGTAAGCTGTTGTATGAATTCATAGGGCCATTTAATTTCAACATAGATAAAACCTAAAAATATAATTTAATATTCATAATGATGAAAATTGAAAGCTTGGGTACCTTACCAAAAAACCCTGTAAAAAGTAAATAAATCTAGAATCTCAAACACCAGAAAGAGTATCCAATACAAAAAAATCCTCTGCCAGTATTAGCTCTGATCCATGAGTGTATTTAGTCAGAGCAGTGATATATTTACAAATCACTCTCTGAGAAAACATGTGCCTATCACTGTCATCAGCTTTCATCTCCACAAAAAAACCCACTAGCTTGAACACAACCTTTTTTTTTTTTTCTATTTGGTAACAGCCAAACTTCATTTTTAGCTGGTCAGCATCTTAACCATTCTTCGAAACAAATTAACTTTGCTGATTGCTCACGTAACAAAGCATACCTTGAAAAATATAAGAGCAGAATATCAGTCCTGATTCAATTTTCAACATTTATAAAGGATCCAGCTGTTCATCATCCTCATTATTACATTATTGTTTTTATTATGACTCAAATTGTAAGCCTCATTTATTTTGGGACTCTCATTGTGCTAGGTACCACCCAGGCACATAAGAAAAATACACTGCTTCCTTCAAACAGCTTACAAATTATCTCTCTTGACTCCCCTTATCTAGCCATTTTAATCTCCAGTGGTGACAACATTAAGAAAGAAAGGAAAACAAGCAAAATACTCATGAAACAATGATGAAAGAGCTGGCTGAAAACTCAGCAGAGTTAATAGAAAGCATCTCCTCAACTTCAGTATATTCTGCAATCAAGTCACAAGTCTGAAATCCTTGCTCAGGCAGAACTTAAACTTCCGAACTTTCTAATATTTTGAACCCAAAGTACTTTCTGCATGAAAGAGGAGTAAAACAGACACAGGTTCTGGGATAAGCCTGTATATAAATAAATATATTTCTTGGTAGGAAGAAGGAACAGGATTCAACAATTACTTTCTGTCAGGAATAGTGGGAGGTATATTTTGTTTATTTTATTTTAACACAAAACCAGTTTAGCTACTATCTGCTGGTATACCATAAAATACCAGTCTCATAGAATGTACTGTTCAAAAGGCACAGATTATAATAATTCTAAATTAGAGTCATTTCTAAGCAGGCACTTGGTATATACTTGGAAGAATAGAGTCCCAATTCTAGCATTTCTAAGTCAGCTAGTATTTGATCATGCCATCTTAACACTGGACTTCTAACATGGCCTTTTCCATGTATAGCATGGATATATACTGCTACATGAAAACTCTTGCTTTTACTGATCAGCAATCACAATATAGAGTACAGTCTAGGATGATATGATTTAATCCCAGTGGTCATCTACTTGTCCTTTATGAAAAGATAGACAACTTAGCAGCTGAACCATCACTGTATAACATCATATTGTATCATAAACCCCAGGAAAGTATTTATCATACACATTTTCCTCAGATATTTTCAGAAAGTAAGGTATTCTGAAAATCTAACTAAAGATAAAAATGTGTATAGCTATGTTTATAACACAGAAAAGTGTGATAAGCATTTTTTTCTTCATATAGTTTTAAGGATCTTCCTCTTAGATATAAAAAAGTATTTCGAAAACTAATATTCTAAAACCAAAGCATTCTTTGCTTAATTTACAAAAAATCTCTATTTTATTTTTCATTCTCTAAGACTTTGAAACTACTCAAATAAGACAATAAAACTTGGGAGCTCCTTTAAAAACCCTCTAATAAAAAGCACTAGGATGCATAAAAAGTATCATAAAGTTTGGAAAGACATAGTTTTTTTTTCACTTCCTTTTCATCTTACCTGAAGTGTAAGGCGCTTAACTGCATTCCACACTATTCCAATAAATTCCTTCATTTTTTCTTCAGGACTTCTGCAGCTTTCAGATGAGTTCAGCATGGTTTTCACAGGAAGTGACAAACGACGAGATTCTAATACAAACAATAAAACTCAGTTACACAAAGAATATATAACTAATATACATACTTAATAGTAGCAAAGAAAAAGATTCCTTATTTTAAATTCTAGAAGAGATTTTCTCTCACTATGCATCTCATTATGTACATAATAGCATGTCTATTATTAGTTTTAAACTTGGAAAAACAACTGTATCAATTACGCCTGGTGAGAAATACAATGAAATTAAATACTTAAACTTTTTTAATGTACACTGCTAAGAAAATATTATGAAGAATGCTTGACCTAAGCAAATTAAGACAGTTTTCAAAGTGTGATAAGCTATTTGGTGATGGAATAGCAATCCAAGAGATTTCCACATACATTGCTGCCAGTGTAATCTGAAAAAGATTTTAGTTCTTTAAACTCGTCATTAGAAATGAAAGATAGCTCATATTAAATTACAGCCTTTGATTTGTTTTCTTTAAAAAATTCACTTAACAGAACTTGAGTACGCTTCCAAAAAAAGGCATAGAAATTAAAGCACTTCCTTATTTTGTCAAGCTTAAAGGTGCTAAAGTATGAAATATTTTAGCAAAATTCAAAATTTTCTAGTAAAAAGAGAAATTTCCTTAAATTGATAGTTATTTAATAACATGAATATGAAAATATTTTAGATAACAGAAATATTTAATTGAATATGAGCATAGCAGAACTTCAAAAGAGGACTAGTGAGGAGATCAAGTAGTAACTACAAATTCATTAAAGACTGTATGAGTGGTACATACTTCCTCCTGTCATCTCTTACAGAATATCCTCCTCCTTATGTTTTGGGATACCCACCAAATTATTGTTAGCTTCTTCAACATTTCCAGTTTTGGCCTACAAGTTGTTGAGCTGACAAAACTGCAGGAATAAATTATGAAGTCTTCATGACTTCATTTTAAACTAAATTGAAATCATCACAAATGTGACAATTCATGTCTCCCAATTACACAGCTAGAAGAAATCTGTGGCATACAAACCACAGAAAAATTCTTAAAACAAAATAATTCTACCAACTGAACTCAGGTGAGCAGAAGTATATGTCCCTTGATATGCATCACTTGGTCTTCAGTCAGTTTTGATCGTGCAAGGAAACATGCAAGGAATTAAAAACGAAACATCTGAGGTGAATTTCTGCCAAGAGCGTGCAATGTTAATGCCACTTGAGGAATTAATTTGTGATATTTTTCCCATCAGGGCTAGAAAAGACCAGAGTTGATTAATATTCTAGACAAAATCCTTCAACAAATAGTATTTTTAATGATCTGAAATGAACAAGCAGCATTAACTTTATTAAACTGATGGGGAATCAAAAGATTCAAAAAGAGAGGTAGTCAAAAGAGTAAAAGAGAATTTTTATGGCTGCAGTATAATTAGTCCTCTCAGATACTACTGAGAGGTTGTGGAGCCCAGAGAGGTTGTGGAGTCTCCTTCTCTGGAGACATTCAAAACCCGCCTGGACGCGTTCCTGTGTGATATGGTCTAGGCAATCCTGCTCCGGCAGGGGGATTGGACTAGATGATCTTTCGAGGTCCCTTCCAATCCCTAACATTCTGTGATTCTGTGATATTCCTGGGTCCGATTATGGATCTATTAGAATGATAAAGAATGAAAATTGGATCATGAGGATGTAAAAATTGTAACATTTCAGGACTGTGTTGTCAGCTGTGCTGGAGAGACAAACAAGTTGTTCATACAGAGAAGCAATGTGGAGTAACTATTTCATAATATTTTCTCATGTGGACCCTTTTATGCCATGCAGTGAATATTCCATCCACATTATGAATGGATTAAGTTAAAACAAAGACATTCAGTGAGGAATAGCTGTTCTGATTTAACTTAACCTACCTCAGTTCACACCATCTTCTCTGTGTAGTCAGGCCCTACACCACGCATATGACAAGGTAAGAATTATGAACAGCTTGAGTATCAAGAAATATTAAAATGAAAGAGTTACTGGCACACAGAACTCCAAAGAAGGGTATACAAAGTCACTGTGAGATGCTGGAAATTTCACAGGCAGAAATGCTTCTGGTCAGGATGAATAGATAAATACAATGTAAAACTATATTCTACAGGACAATCAGCAGAGATTATCAACGTCCTACGTCACTGAACAAGTGCATTCCTCATGAGTGGGATCTAAAGCTAGGTTTTGTTCCAGTCTCCCATGTTTTGTTCACTGGTAAACACACACTCTGCTAATTCTCTCTCAATTAGGGGAACCGACTTTCTAATGCCAGGAACAACAACCTGTGGGTTAAAAATAAAATTAGGTGCCCGAAGCACCACTTGTTTCTCTCCATATATGTGCAATTCAAACCTGTAAAGCTAATTCAAATTCCAGGAATATTCATGATAGACAACAGCTTCACTGTAATATCCCAATAGGCCAAACCAGGACACATACTCAACCAAAAGACCAAAAAAAAGAAAGCCTCAAAACCCAACAAACAGATAAGGAACAATTCAACCAGAAATCATGGAAAATAGAGAAGTAATAAAAGGTGTTTCAGAGTGGAAAGAGGAAATAAGCACAGATGTAACTCCTGAAAAGAAAATAAGTCCGCTGTTCATTTTTTTTCCTGTACTGGTAAGTCCCAGACTTTTGTATGAAGGGATGCTGGGACAGAACAATGTCTTAATTCCTCATCAGGCAAGGCCATCAGTAGATGACATTGCTAAGAGACTGTAGTAGCCTAGTGTGGCTATCGTGTGTGTTTGGCTAGTCCTCTGTAGTAGACATGTAGACTGGATCAGCTCCATCTGTCTCGGTATGAAGGTTAATCTCCTAAAATAATTATGCTACTCAGCTACTACTGAACTGAAAACCTAGGAACGGTTCCTGGCACTGTAATCAGCCTTGTGTTGAAGCCAGAAGCCAGTGAGTAATAGCTAGATAGAAAATATGATTTGTATGAAACACAAACTGATGAGGGAAAAAATGGGGGGGGGCTGTTTCAGGTTGTACAAGCTGAAGTTTTAAGAAAAACAGTGTACAGGAACGTAAAATGTTCCTAGTCTCATCTTCTAGTCTCATATTGTGCAATTGGTATTTCTGTAAAAATATACACCACAACTATTTCAATCAACTATCAATTACTCAGAGACTGCCACACTCACCATCAATTTCGGAATGCACACTGGTGAAGAACAGACTTTTTAAAAAGAACTGATCAGATCAATCAGGATTGAGCTACCAGAGCAGCAGTTTTCATAATTCATTTCACAATTTATGGTTAAGGTATAGAGGGAGTTCCAAGTGGTAATCCTGCTAAATTAGTCATAAACGTACTCTCTTTGTAGGAGATGCCACTAAGTAAGACTTATAGGTATAAATTCTAGGTAGAGGTGTCTTTCTTATACAGACATATGCCTCTTCCTTTGTGCTTTTTAGCCTACTGGGAAATAGTTGCTTTAGAAGCCTGATCCATAAATACTTAAAAGTTTTAAAAATAAAAAGATCTTTAGGGAAAACGGTGCTATTCTGGGCTATTAATATTCAGTGACCTAAGGAACACGAAAGGGAAAATAAAACCTTTGAAGTGCTAAGATTTGGGGTAAATGGACATTTACTCAAATCAAAGCAGAAAAGACCACAGATCAGAGATTTTCCACTGCTGGGTTGAGGACTACTTCTAATTTGTACTACTCACCACTGGTCTCATGCTTTCAGTTCCTCCTCTCTCCTTATAGCTAGCAATTGAACTAAAGGGAGGTAAAATACAGTGCTAATACCTTATTCCTAATTTGTATGTGGTACAGATCTATCATGTCTCACCCCTCTGGCACAAGATGTCATTTCTCCTGGCCCACTGTGTGCCTCAGATACCTCATGCATTAAGAGTGCAGCAGCTTCTTTCTGGTTGGAAAACGTTATCCTGCTGTAAGCAAACCTGTACTTTCAGTGAACCCCAAACGCTCAGAGAGCTCCTACTGAAAGACAAGGTTCATAGTCACCCAGGCAGCAGCCTGCAGTGGGATAGTCTCTCCACCATCCCATTGTATGACCATACTCAAAATGCATCTGTCACATGACCTCAACAAGCTGGGCAAGCTTTCCTTCCCACATCACATCATCTGTCATATAGCTTCTCTCACATCAGAACCCAGTTAAGCTGAGAAAAACCCTATTGCAAACTAATCATAGTTACTAAGAGGCCATGACAGCAAAACACATGAACACTAATAGTATTTAAAAGAAGGAAGAAACCAAAGGAAAGCATACTGTTACTACATGGCTCTTTCTGGAAAGATTTTTTCCTCTGGTAAAATTAAAAGTAGTCTCCACAGCGTCAAAGAACTCATTGGGATTTCTTAATATCTATTCACATTTTAATGCATTAGATACGGCCTTTTATCAGAAACAGAAACAAAAATACCAAGGTGTTTGTGAAAAATGCAAGCCATTAAGGAACTGATCAAGGGGTCTAAGGGATTAGCAATCAGATTAAAACGCAGTGGAGGAGAAAATTCAAACTTCAAACAAATCTGGAAAAAAATCTAAATGGCCTAGAGATTTTTTTTTTGTGGAAGATTAATTGGCTGCTTCATACGTAAAACAAAACAAAAACTACCCCCCAAAAAAAACCCCACCCCACCTAGTTAAAACTTACTTGCTCTTTTCTGTAAACCAGCAGGTTTTAGTTTCTATGTATAATATTGTGCAAAAGTAAAAATTCATTTACATTTGTTACAGAAAAGCTTGTTTGTCTTTAGGTTTGCATTCCACTTTTCCTCGTAAGTCTATATATTTTTATATCTGCAACACAACAGAACTAAACATATAAGTGTATATAGAGAGACAGATGAAGGCATTACAAATGATTCACACTTTTGTGTGTGTGTATATATATATGTGATGGGCAAAGAAACAAATTCTGTTCTCAATAGAATGCACTTCCATATAATAATTTCATTCCATGATTTAATATTAAAACATTATATATATACAAGAAATTGCAAAAACACAGAGGAATATCTGGTTAAAAATACTTCGTACCTTAATGTACTACTTTTACCCACAATCCAATTTAAAAATAAAAAGTTAATCTAAGTAGCAGGCTCACTGAAACCATTAGGTGAAGCTCAAAGTTGTATTTACGAATATTTTCTGAACCATCAGTATCTATCAGAAGTGTTTCAGAAATATCCACATTTTATTTTTGCAGTATCATAGGAGAAGTTATTTCCTATACCCCCATTCCTGGATGACTGATATTTGAATTATTCATGTAACAGATTTTTTTCCTAAGGATAGACTATGATGATCTGTATGTAAAAAAGTTTGCACTCTTCATCAGGATGCTTGAGAATAAAAGCAGTACTTAACTAACTTAAATGGCAGCAGAAAGTCCTTTTAAGCTTATAAAAATACACAATATATTTGCCCACATACTGAATAGTCTTTGCATAAATAATTTCTTTACTGGGCTTTGAGCATTTTTGTATTCTACTTTACTAACGGTGCAGATCATACATTACTTTTATCAATCAAGATGATAACTGAGCCACACAGTCCCTGAGAACTAGCCAGAGCAAGTACTTTATACCCACGGATATGCTAACTCAACGAGTTATCAGCAGAATAAGTGTTAAAATACAGAGGCTTTTGAATTTTTACCCCACATGCCTTTTTCTAGAGTAAACATATGTCAGTAAACAAAGACAAACGTGATATTAACATTGTTGTGCAAGCAAAAAGGATCTTTCTATGTGAAAGTGAGGGTTGGCTAGGGAATGGCTATGGTCAGCATTTTCTCTCACCAAATTCTTAATGATTGCTCACTATTTCTGGCAAAAAAAATTACTTATTTAGTTCTGGGAACAAAAATAAAAAAGGACTGACACTTTTGTACAAATCAATAACAGCTTTTCACATGCAAAACTGAGCTACTATATTAGTAATTACAAAAACATGTTATATGTGTGTGCATATCTAAAGCCCATGCCTGAATTTATCTTAATATTGCTTACCATTCCAAATAAATTTTATACTATGAAGTAAGAATTTCTGCCTGTGGATTTGCAAGAACTTTTCTGGCAAATGAAGGAGGAATTCTGCCTAGTTTTCTGCCTTTTTAAAAACACACTGAAAGTTCCCTAGTCTTTTAAATATTATCCAAAAATAAACACCCATTCTTTCTCTCTCAGCTTTGAATTTCTCCATGCAGAAAGCATGTCTGATATATTACATTGGCTTTGTGTTACTAATGTTTTTGAAATCCACACACTTGAACTGAAGAAATCATGCCATCATAACACAGACGTCAAACATTTTACTAGCTATGAAAACTCACAATAATTATTTTTTAATATAGGTATGTAACTGTCCAGCCATTTAAAAGTTACTATAAATCATCTGTGCTAGGAGAGCTTCCTTTTAAATAATCCTTCCAAGAACTAATCCCCATTTATAAAAATATAAAAATTCTAGTATTTTCAGGCACCCTAGGTAAATGTGCATCAGATTTTAATTCCTATATTTTACTTTGCCTACGTAGCATCTATTTAATTTCATTCATCTTCCCAAATAAATCATCAGTCATACATTTCATAGCAGGCATGAATAAACGATAATCATTCAGTTCATTGAGCAGAAATAGTGACCTATTAATTCAAATACTTCAGATTATCCATTGATTTCTCACCAGCCAGACTTCTCTAACATTTGCCAGTTTTTTGCATTCCAACAGCTCATTTTAGCAGGAATCTACTCCAGCATTCTAGTTGTAGTTTAGGAAAAAAAACAAAAATCAGTAACTGCATCCACTTTTGCTAAGTACAGGTCATATTCTGTCACACTGTACTCAATAGAAAGTTTACTAACTTCAGATGAAACTTCAAATAAAAACAGAATCACAGAATCACAGAATCAACCAGGTTGGAAGAGACCTCAGGGATCATCGACTAACACAGAATCAGTTGGTCTAAATAAAATAGAGACATGTCTACATTTAAAGCTTCCTCTTTTCTCCACTTTTATGGGGAAATATTTAATAGTGGTTCAGAAATATCTTACGTGTATACTTTGAGGAATTTTAAGAATTACTTGATTAAAGCTTTCAAAATCAAATTACTAACACTTCCTGTCACAATCAAGAAGTTACAGTTACAGTAAGTATCTAATGACCAACTTATAAGCATGTTATTATATCCACACTATCAAATGTTAGGAAGTGACTGAAAGGAGAGGTGGGGGTCTTTCTTTGCCTGGTTTCCTATGGAAAGGAGGCTTATGCAATCCTATGCTCTATGCATATGTGTGCAACTCATTTGCTTGTCCTCTAATTCCTTTTGCATTTGCTGGTCAATATAAACCAAATTTGACAGGATAAATATCTCGGAGACACTACATTTCTACAAGCTCTGGTAAAATAAGTAAGCAGGGTAAAGAAGGTAGAAATTGGCAACAGGAGCTCTGTCCTTATTAGAAATCAGACAATTTATACAGGACAGAGAACATAAAGGCCATCTAGGACAGAGTTTTAAACTTTCTTGTTAAGACACCATCCTTCATCTGCCTGAAATGCAAATGACTAGTAGACTAGGTGTAACTTAGCACTTATGAAACTTTAAAACTCTTAACTATTTCTCTGTAACAACAATAGTTCAACAGAACAAAATATCAATGTTTCAGAAACAGAAGTAAGAGATTTTTCCAAACTGGAATGATTTCATGTCCTGTCTTTCTCTCCATATACACATAACTCTTACACCCCACTTATACGCTTCCTGCAGAATGAAACAATGCTGGATTCTCTTCTCAGCTTTGAACTTGGGACTGACGCTCCATCGTAATACTGAAATTGTAGTGGAATTAAATGACAGTGCATTCTCTGACCTCTGGCCTAAGGAAAAAAAAGCTGTCCAAAACCCACCATTGTTTAATTCTCTTTGGCAAATGCTCTTGCAATCTGTCCACCAAACAAAACGGAGCGGTCTCATGTCGCAGGCACTAGATCTAGTGATGAAAATCACTTGCCTGCTGTCATATGCCCTGATGTACTCTCTTGACATGGCTGAAATGCAGTCAGCCCCTGTACCATGACCAAATACCTGGCTGTTCCATAACAGAGATCAGCAAAATTTTATGTGACAAGTGTACTTTCAGTTATGGGATAGGGCATTTAGTTTTCAGGTGCCTTTGTAAGAGGCTATGTGGTCCACTCCAGTTGAAAGGTTCATGAATTCTTAGATGATGCATTATATTCCACTTACCTACCTATCCTGTGGCTGTTATTTTACTAAAGAATATTTTAGTAAAGAATGAGCACCTATCTTGAAAGTGAAAACAGACACTTCGGCTTTAATCATTACTCAAGCATGCACAGGACAGCTTTCAAAAACTGCCCTGTCCATCCACTGCAGCCCATAATATCTTCCTGTATAGGTATGCTACATATGCTATATATATATATATATACACACATATAATATATTTATACACATACATAGCAATCATTTTACCACTATCCAGCCATAAGAGCTATACTTCTATGCCTGGCTACGGGTCTGCAAATCACTTTTCATTGAACTAACACGGAACTGCTGAATTGCCGAGAATGGGAGAAGTGGGTGGGTAGAGGAATTGAGGTAAATATTACGTTTTTTTAATATTCTTTCTTTATCACTTTGCTTGTTCACAGCCACATTATCAAAATTTAAACCATATATTCTATTATCTTACTCTGGTTTTGAAGCCTCTGTGGTTAAGGAGATTTATAAATAACTACAATTTGAGACTTAAAAACAGAAACCTTGGATTTTCACAGACAGATATCATATAAACAGTAGTTTTGCTCTTTTCCCATGCTTCATTTTTGGCAAGGTCTCAGCAGCCATTAACTAATAAACTGAACTCAAGATCAATGTTTTAAATCATTTTACAGCTGTGATTACAAACTGCTTTCATTTAATACACAGGGTTGGTTTCTAGCAGTTCTCAAGGGAGTGACTGCTGAGATCATGCTAGACTTGAAAAGGGTAAATTCAAAATCACCACCTGAATAGCATGATTTTAAGACACACTCTCTTCCAATCTGCAAAGACTATGCCTATGTGCTTTCTATCAATGTAGAAATCTCAGTTTTCTGACAACTTAAGGCATCTGTAGCTAGAGCCTTGATGATTAAGAAATATGAAGCTTACAAGGATCGTTGCCTGTTTTACCTAGAATGGTTTAGTAGCATAGGTAGCATTATAGGTCCTAGACCTATAATCAGCGTGGTATTCCTGGTGTAAAAAGGTGAGACGAATAACGAAAGAAAAGTCAGACAGAAAGTAGGTGAAATTAAAAAAGAAGGAAATAAAGTAAAAAATTGTGGGAGCAAGGGACCCAGAAAAGTTAGAAAGGAGGAGTATCACAGGTCCTCTACTTTTAGTTTAACAAACTAGTCACTCATTCACCATATTCCAGCACATTATATAATTGTAAAGCAACGAATTGTGAAAGAAAGGATTCACTGAAGCTTCTCTGAGAATGAGATCTCACCTTTCTCACTTGCATCCATCCAACCTTTTCTAACCACTGTAACTGGTGGCTTTGTAATCAGAGACCTTTTTTGTGACATGACATACACGTTAGTTTTTACTGTCCCCTAAATCTTCCAGCGCAAAGCCAATTCTGACAAACAGGGCACAAGATGAACTCTACAGGAAAAGCTTCTAACATTGCATGAAGTTTCAGGAGGCTATACAGAGAATAAGCTTGCATGGCACTTCAGTGTGACACGGCTCTCCTTTCTTTAATTAAGGGAAATCTGTGTGGTCTAGTGAAGCAGACAGACAGCAATCCTTTAAATAATTTTAGCATCCCTTTAAATAATTTCATTAGTATACAAGGCTTTTGCTCTTCGGCATTCATTTTAGGTTTTTATTCCTCATTTTTGCATGTAAATCTCAAATACTTCAGGTATATTACACCTGACATTTTATCTCCAGAGTATAACAAATAGGTATACATTTTAAAACACAGGCTAGCCTTCAAACCAGCAGTATCAGGCACATTCCATCTTAAAAACAAAACAGACCCTCTGCTATACGAATGTAGCCTCACTTAAAAAAAAAGTAACTGTTTTCAAAAAACATAACAGTTGAGAATTAATGAAGCCAAATTTAGTACTCTCTTCTCTAAAAGACTGCTTCTAATTCAAAAAAGAAAATGCTTAGTCAATGTTATCTCTTGAGAGAATTAGTACTATCACCTTTCATTTATTAGTATCAAACTCTATGCCACGAAATTGTTCTACAGAGAAGCCAAATATCTGCTTAATCATGAAAAAAAACCAGCATTTAAGCTAAACTTACTTTACTTATTCAGTTTATCAAATAAGTGATAGCTGACATAAATAAAACCCAAAAATGAACTTTTCATTTTTGCAGCAATGTTGAAAACACATCTTGATATTGACTTCAAGTTAAGAAGCGGAAGAAGCTGAGATGCACAGAAATCCTTCTTTTGCTTTTAGGACGTTATTTATAATTTATCATTTTGTTTTATCATTTCTGCACTCATGCACACAAAACCCAAAACAAAAGCAAAACTGACATTCACGGCAGATCTAGATTTTCCACAATAACGTTTTCTTTCAGTAGACTTCTGGTGGGATCATTACTGCAGAAAAGATAATACTCAAGGTGAAGAATTACAAAGGATGAAGATCAAAACTGGCTACCAAGCTAAACAGGCATCAGACCAGGACACTAATTTTTAAAACTCAAGTACAAATCTACTTCTGCAGACTACATGCATACTTATATAAATTGGTAATTAACACAAACTAATCTAGCATCTGTTCATGCAAATAGCTGGTTCGGAATGTCAAACATTCATAATTACAAAAGATTCTCTAGTGAATTACACCTTTGTGCTTTGTTGACAAGCACAGATAGAATTAACCTCAAGAAGAAAAAATCATATCATTTATGACATTGATATAGCAGAACAGATGATAAATATAGTTAAAAGAAGAATATGCTTAGTATAGTGGTTTCATTACAGGTAAAAATAAAGGAAATTCATAAACAAATGGTAAAAATAAAAGAATAAATGTGAAAAATAAAGGATATTCATAAATTAAATAGAAAGAAGTCTTTGAAATTAATCTGTTATTTTGCTACCAATGATAACATGGCAACCCACATAATATTCAGCAAACAGATTTTGTGGGTTTAGTCCTTTTTAATCTCAAAATAACAATTAAACCCTACCACTAACGGACAAGATTGTAATCTCAGATTCATCAGACATCATCTTGAAGTACTTCATGATTATCTGAAAATAAACATCAATGCAAAGGAAAAGAGAATTTGTTCAGTGTATTTCAGAAGGATTACTAAAAGTCTCAGCTGGATAGTCACTTTTTTTGGATGATCTCCTACTTTACTACTTGCAGACAGCACTATATGAACAAATAGCCTAGAAAATCACAGAAAGCCATATCATCTTGATTAGTGATAACAAAGTTTAACTTTAGCACTTTTAAGTGGCCAGAAAATATTCCTAAATCTAATAAGTTCTTGAACTCCAGAAACAGAAGTGCCAACAAATGCATTTTCTATGGGAGAGTGATTTTGAAAACAGTGATTTTATCTGTTTATGCACAAATCTTGACTTCCATACATGCCAGCCTTTAAGCAATGTGAACTTTGTGAACAATGTGAACAGAGTGACTGAAATCAAAGAGATTAATCACAGTGTATAAAGTCTGATAAAATTATGGACTAAAATATTAATTATCGAGGCAAATAGCAGATATTCTATTGAAAGCACATCTCCTTTATCTCGTTTTAGAAAATGTGTTACATGAAACTATCAGGGCCCCAAAGATAGCACCTAAACAAAAAAGAGAAGAAAATTAAACATAAACTTCAAAATTGCAAGTTTGATTATTTTTAATTTTAAAAGTTGTAATTTTCTGGGAGAATATTTCTTTCAAACTGGAAGTTGTTCCACAGTATTTGCACAGCTAATGCTGTTCAATTGTAGACGCATGTTATTGAGGGAGGTTGCAAAGGCAGAATGGCTAGTTTCAATTAAGTGACCATACCTGTTACTGTTTTTGTTTTGATAGGACTGCTGGCATACTCAGAGGCTTGATTTGATTGCTGCCTTGCCAAAGGTGCGCTTCCAACTGATGCTTCATCCTCTTTTTTTCGAGTTACTGACACACCAAGTGGAACAGTTCCTACAGACTGCTAGAAAAAGAAGTGCCTTGTGAACCACTCAAAACCAAAACACATTAATATCGAATTACGACATTGTCATGAGAAGGATATCCTAAACTGCATGTTCTGAAATGTATAGAAGACAACTTGAAACAATGATTAGAGCACATGTATTTTGAAAACAAATTATGAAACTCTACAACCAGACTTGCATTTGTAATCCTTTATTTTAGTCCTGTTAGTCTGGAGAAAAGCTTTACAACAACAAAAAAAGTGAAATAGAATTTATTAACTTTGTTAGCCAGTCAAAATGCACATAAATAAACCTGGATGATCACCAAAGCAAAATAATTATCTAAACGTTTAATGGAAACTGGAAAATTTTAGCCAGATATGAACATTCCAAAGTTTTGCAAAGAAAGTTATCGACTTTCATTAAACTACGAAAGATGCATTATTTTTTATACATTATTATATTTGTTCCTCACATTTTAAATATAAAATTCAATTCTGACCACTACTGATTTTGAGTTGTTTTGTCTTTCAAGCATATCAGTAAATGACAAACTGTTCAAAATATGACACTGTTAAACAAAACTGAAGGCATTAAAATCTAGTTTGAAGGACTGCACCCTTATTTTAAAGATTAGAAAAGAGTGATGTGTATTAATCCACATGGGTTCCGGAACTGGCGGTGCACAAATGAATACAGTCTGTTGGCTTTGTTGTTACTTTTTTTACTAACACGAGCTAGAAAAGACAAAATCGTTAAAAAAAACTGGATCCTCAATTTTGCTGTATAGCTGGCCGTTAACATTTTGCTGTAGTATTAGCTGCTATGTAAATTATAGATGCATCCCAGCTGACAAAAGCAGAATATTTCTACCATTGATTTTGCAGAGGTTTATCATTTAAAGATGACAAAAGTTCTTTCTAAAGATCAGACATCAGGATTACATGCATCTTAATCAATTTTTGTGTAATTTAATTTTGTTGGTATTGGAGTGAAAATGTAATCCATATAGCTGGGTAATGAGAAACCTCACACGTTGCATTAGGAATCTCTGTGGGAAATAAATTCGTGTGAGGCGGGCAATGTGCTTGTAAATTTTCTCCAATAGAAAACAGACCACCGAATCAAGCAGTGTGCAACACGTGCACACATACAAAACCCCAAAACAAACAGAAAAATCATTTAATTGAAGGCGAATTACTTCCAAACGCCTTCACCATTTTCCACTATAAAAGTAAATTAAAATAAGAAAGACAATCAGATAATCAATCCTACTCCAGTGAAAACAATCAACTTATATTTACAGTGGTATGCAAAGTTAATAGGAAAATACTAATGTCAATGACAAACAGAACTCTCATCTCTCCTTCTCCCTCTGAATGTACAGTCATCAGCTTTGTCTTCAAAAGCACTAAAAAGTCATTCTGGAAGACAGTTACATGCCACTTTGGTGTCCTCTAGCCATAACAACAAAAAACCCATCAGCTTTGAACAGACAAGTTTTACACCACAGAAATATTTCCCATATGCATACAGAGAGAAAGTCTGAAGCTTTGTAAACTTTCGTCAGACACATTACATCACTTATTTTCAAAATTTAGCACTTTATCTGATACAACCTTCCATAACACAAAGCCATCTGCAGCTTTCCCATGACGGCAACTGTTGAGCCATGATTTGGCAATTCTGGACATAACATTGCAAGAACATTGACTTGCCAAAGTGAAGCAAGAGTTTCTGAAGAAGAAACACAGACAATACAAGACAGTACAAAAGACAACAGGATGGAAATACTGTCTGAAGAAGCAGTATCTATTTCTGAACCATTGAATAAATGGATCAGCAACATACAATAATAAGTTACACCACTAGTCATACAGTGAAAAACATCAAGACTATCACAGCCAGCCAAAGCTGGAAAAAATTATGACCAAATATTGAGTGCTTGAGTGCTGATCTGGACAATGAAACAGCTGTTTCATCTTTGCTCACTGAAATCAAGCCTGATGTTGTTGTTGATGACGCCCAGTACAAACTTGTCAGGTTTTTGGCAAAAGACTTCTGGTTAAAAGAATGCAGAAGATGAAAGATCAACATTGAACTAGATGGAAAAGGATCATCAAGATTTGGGTTTTAGCCACAAACTGATGAGGAAATTGCGGCTTGGGAAATAGCAGATGACAAGAGCCCCACAGCTGTATGAGAAGATGAATCTGATGGGAAAGGAGACATTGCAGGCAAGTGTTATCATAAGCATTTCATCACAAGAATCCAAAAAGCTAGCGATACAGTAATATGTAGTAAAGTTTAACACACCTACTTAGATGTAAGCTTTATGGTTACTAATTGATAGTGTTATAAAGAAGATAAATAAAGAACATTTAATAAAGTTATAGAACTATGGTAATATTTATATGAGGTTGTTTTGTCAAGACAAAGTCAAAATCAGATTCTGTTCTAGAATACTGACCAATGCAATAATGTTATTATAATGGCTATTATACACTGAATACTAGAGTAATAATAATTCATAGTACTCAAAATAAGAAAATTTATTACTTTTCCAGTATAATTATTACAATTAACTTTTTAAGCAGTGGCTAAAAAACTACAGGAAAGCTATCCTTTTCCAAATTTAAATGTTATTGACACAAATAATCTAACACATTACACACCATGTTAAATATGTGTACACAAAACACACACATACATATATGCTATTTATGCATGTAAATGGATCAACAGATACAGATTAAAGTTTTTATTTTACTTCATACTGTGAGGTCAACATGACTTTGGAAACGATAAAGATCTAAAATTGGAGAAAGGTACAGAACAATAATAGCTAAAAAACAACCTGCCAAAAATACCAAGCCCCAAGTATTTCCTGATTTATGTGGAGATATGCCACCTAACTGAAGCTAAAATATCCTGTAAAGAGGGCTAGTGGAAAGTTGCCCCAGGTAGAATAAATTAATATTTTATGTTACTTGGGATTTTCAGTAACTAAGTATTTTATTTCCAAATTAAAACTTCCCAGGAGTGTGAGGTTGAAGAGGATACAGGCAGATCTGGGAACATGAGAAATGCCTTGAAAAGAAAACTTGACCAACCAATTAGACGAGTAACTTTCATTTGAAGGATGCCTATACAGTCACCTCCCTGATAACAAACAAAAGGCAAAACAATATTCCAAGATAGGAAATTAAATATTATTACTAAAGGAAAAAACGAAGCTCTGGCTTGTGAAATGTTGAATTCAGAAGCCTCAGCCCAGACATGGGTTGCCATCTTTGAAATGATACCAAACCCAGCTAACCCATACAGTGGATGCTGTTTGCACACAGAATAACGTGCACACGTGCAGCAGCTTGCAAGCAGCAAGCAGGAAGAAAAATTAACAAAGTCTTTGGAATGGGGACAGATGGCAATTCTACTTAAGACATGGTGTTTTGTGAACATCTAAGATCACCATCATGCAATCACTATCTGCCTCAGAGAAGAATATTTATCTATGCTGCAAGACTGTCCAAGCTGTGTCAGAACAAGCGCCAACAGCAAGGAGGATCCAACTTGCAACAAGTTCTACTATCATGAAATCACAATCATTGCTTTGTTTTGATTTCTGAGATTAATACCATAAGCACACACCTAAATTGCTTCAGAGAGCTCAAATAAAACTAGGCATTAGGCCTAGTTCTCATTTAAAATTAAATAATTTAATAAAATTAAATTAATTAAAATTAAATTAATTCCTAATTAAAAAGATTAGGCATGCGTAACCGCTGGGGTTCACAAAAGCACCTTCTTTCCTGGCTGATGAACTTGCTAATTCAAATTAAATTCTATGACTGCTTCAGGCAGGAATTTCAGGTATGCTCAGAAAAGTGCTCTGCTGGGATAAAAGACCAATCACTGATTAGCTGTAATCTTCCCAAACTTACGTGATGAACCGATGTCAGCCAAGAACCCCCACATTTTCATCAACTGATGAAAGCATTCCATCAGCAGTTTCAAGGGGCCTCTGAAAGTAGACTATATAAGGCTCAAGTCCCATGTAGTTTTAGTCCCTTAAGTAAGCAGTAACTTCATTCCTACATCCTTCAGAAACTTAATTATATTCTTCAGGGTAAGAGGTGACAGAACCTGATAGGGATAAACACAGTGCTTTTGGCCTGCAAGCAATATCAGAAATCAAAACCTATCACAATTTGAGAAATCTTTGCACACCAAGAAGATAATTACACCTACTGTGAAACATGCTTGTTTTATCAAACTTTCCTGCTATTTATCAAGTTAGAAGAGGAAAACTAGAACTAAAGAAGGGCAACACATCTTTACCCTCAATAGCCAACTTTGCCACAACACAGAAAAATCTTAAGTTTGGGTACTAAGATTTACCCTTACATTGTGTCATTCATTCATTGCCATTCATTATCAGAAGTATTTGGCTCAAAGACACAAAGATCTGCAATATTCCAAAAGTCATAGAATCACAGATTCATAGAATGGTTTGGGTTGGAAGGGACCTTAAAGATCATCTAGTTCCAACCCCCCTGCCACGGACAGGGGCACCTTCCACTACACCAGGTTGCTCAAAGCCTCATCCAACCTGGCCTTGAACACTGCCAGGAAGGGGGCATCCTCAACTTCTCTGGGCAACCTGGTCCAGTGTCTCACCACCCTCACAGGAAAAGAATTTCTTCAAATAACTAATCTAATTCTCCCTTCTTTCAGTTTAAACTGTTACCCCTCATCCAATCACTCCATGCCCTTGTAAAAAGTCCCTCTCCAGCTTTCCTGTAGGCTCCCTTCAGGTACTGGAAGGCTGCTAGAAGGTCTCCCTGGAGCCTTCTCTTCTCCAGGCTGAACAGCCTCAACTCTCTCAGCCTATCTTCATAGGAGAGGTGCTCCAGCCCTCTCATCATCTTCATGGCCCTCCTCTGGACTTCGCTCCAACCTCTCCATGTCCTTATTTTGGGGCCCCCAGAGCTGAACGCAGGGCTTCAGGTGGAGTCTCACAACGACAGATCAAGTTAGAGGAATTACTTGTTCTACGTGAGTCTACTGACCAAGTCATGATGTTAAAATTATTTCATCATTAGCAAACACTTCAGAGAGACCTCTGGTGCAGACCTCTGAATGAAGAATTGCCCAAAGCATACGATCAAGGGTTGATAATATCCTCAGCTCACAATGAATTTTCCATAAAGCAGTGAAAGGATTTTATAATACAGCAAAATTCCTAAGATAATGGTAGAGAAAAGAGGAAATGAGCAAAGAAAAAAGTTGAAGGAAAAAAATTGATTAAATTGAATTGCTAATGATCAATTCTGTAACCCACCTATCCAGCTGATAAAAATTCTTGGTTTTGAATTGGGATACACAATCTTCCATGGTGTAAATGTTCATGAAAATGGGAGAAACTTAGATTCTGGAAACACGTAGGTGTGTCACATTCTAGTGCTTTAAAGCATGATGAATCTGGAATAGGTGCAATGTCTTTTCCTTAGTTATTCCTGTATATGACTAAAGATGTTCTCCCTGCACTGCTGGTTTTAGATCTGCTCCATTGCTGAAATACTCATTAAATTAGGTAGTAACATACACACACGTGTATTGAACAGCCAGAGAAAATGACAGATATATGCAGCCATGCACATTTATATTATACATGTACATATATGTGTAGGTACACATTTTTGATAGTTTGGTCTTCACTAAAATTAGTCATTTTATCTCATAGAAATGTGTAATGTAAGGTAAGTATTGACAAGCGATGAAGGCTTTACAGTAATGTGCATTTGAGAAAAAAAAAGATTACATGCATTCATTTATATATTCACTGAAAAGAGTATCACATACCTGACTGTCTCATATCGAAGTATATCTAAGGCTTTTTTTTCCAAGGAAAACAAACTTATTAAATATTCATCTATGCAAAGCTAAGTATGGGCTTTTATAAAAAGAGTAAATAGATGAAAAACAACACTAGTTTACAAAAATAAAACAAGCCACATCTGAAAAAATCTTCAAAAAATAAGTCAAAATAAAATATTAAATTACTGGAAACAAGGCCTCTAAATGTAGCTTTGTTTTGCTATTTAATAGGGAGGCAATGTTAACAAGCAGTAAACAGCATACATACAAGAAATCACTCTCTATAGTGGTATCTTTCCCAAATTCTTTTCAAATTAACCTTTCATAAAGCATTAAAGAGCATATCTTTTCAACAGGGCGTTCAGATCAAAGAAACACAAGGAGTTTAAACATATATTACAGATATGCTGAACTAATGAACTGTTAAAAAGCAGCAAGTAAACAGCTGCTGCACATGCTACACTAACACATCTACTGCTGCTACAGGTATAGCTCAGCTTTACAAAAACAATCCATACAGACTAATGCATTTTAAAAAAAAAAGAACACCAATTTTGGCTGACACATACAAGAACATTTAAAAAAAAAAAATCAACTCGAACTTCTGTACCATTTTAAACCCTGCTTAAAATCTAGCATAGATTCATCAATCATCAAGCGGGGTACATAAGAGGTCTTTTGAATTTGCTGCTCCAACTTAATGGATTATTACCAGTTACTGAAAAAAAAAAAAGATGGTAACAAAAATATATTTCATAAAAATCTAACAAATTCAGGGAACCAAAAATGTGATTATATTTAACACCCAAATAATGTAAAGTATGTGATTTCGATGTGGAACAAATGGATGGAGTGCAACGTATCTGGTTCATACTAATTGTCCTTTGAGCATTTACACGGACTGTATATAAAGCAGAATAATTACGTTTTTATCAGATTTCTTATTAATGCATTAATTCTTAAAATGTAGAGTTGAAGAGCAAAACATTTACATTCAAGAAATTTACCCATGTGTCCAACATAATATTCTTTATAAGTATTGATATCTTTAAATTTTTCTTAGTATTTCCATTTCATAGGTATAACACACCAAATGTCAGTACAAAAAAAAAATACCATTCAATAACTTGCTCCAGAATGCTTTTCACCTACTGTTGAGGTTTTGAACCAAAGGAGAGCAAAATCGAAAAGAATATTTTTTAATTTATTCTTCCCATATTAAGTACTAAAAAGTTGAGAATCAACCCATTAACCATTAGAACTATCACGTAATGGGTTAATAACAAGGTGGCACGACAAATTCACTCTTTCTTAACATATACATTAGGTAGCAAGATCTGGTTGTTGTGGTTTTTCTTTCAAACTAACAATTTGGTGCAAGTATCTTAAGAGGCACGATGTTCAGAAGGTGCCAAATTAAAACATCTCCAAGATGTCTCTAGCTTACAAGTCAAAAAATGAGAATTTTGAAAATAAGTTTTGAACTTTAAGTTACAGCACTTTGTTTTATAAAGTTTATTCCTTGCTCTGCACCAGACTCAAGTTATTTCAGTTCAGTATTATTGAAGAATAAACTAATATAACTTAACAAAATCAATTCCAACAATCGCTGCCACTTTAATATATATTGTGTCTTGGGTGTTCTGGTTTGGGGTTTGGTTTGGTGTTTTTCTGGGGTTTTTTTTGTTTTGTTTTATTTTGTTTTTTTAAAAAAAAAAAATCAGCTGGCAAAGGTTTCTGGTGTTGATTACTGCACACTGTACACACAGTACAGCGCTCCAAACAGGAAAGGTGATCTACCAATAGTGTCTTTTCTAGACAAAAGCAACATGTAATACTTGCTACACTGATTATCTGGAAAGATCATCAGCTGATGATGAGGTGAAAATACTCTCATGATAACCAATATCTTTTCCTTACCTCTTCCTGGCTCTGTTACCAATCCGCAGTTTTTTTTTTCCTTTTCTGACACTAAATAACTGTCTTTTCTTCTGATTGTACATTATTCAGAGCTGTTAGACATGAAATCAACATAAAACATTTTTGAAAAGTGTGGATAAATTGTATAATTACGCAATCTTAACTAAACTTCTGTGCTCACTTGAGTTTAGAAAAGGAAAGGAGCAGCAAGGTAAAAGAGCTAAAATATTTCGTTGTCTATGAGAATACACATTGATATCAAGTCAGGAAACTCATGAGCTGCTTTTCCCACTGGAAAAGGCTGCTGTACTGAATGCCTTCTTCACCTTATTCTTCATGAGCAAGATCAGCCTTGAATCCCAGCTCACGGGGGAAGGACTGAGCAAGGAAGATGTACTCTCAGTGGAAGAGGATCAGGTCAGGGAATACTTAAGCAAACTAGATATATATAAGTCCATAGGCCCTGATGGGATGCACCCATGAGTGCTGAGAGAGCTGGAAAATGTCATCACAAGGTCACTTTCAATACTCTTTGAACAATCATGGCAATTGGGAGAGATGCGTGATGACTGGAGGAAAGCAAATGTCACTCCCACCTTGAAAAAGGGCAAGAAGGAGGACCTAGGGAACTACATGTCAGTCAGCCTCACCTCAATCCTTGGGAATGTGATGGAACAACTAATCCTGGAAACCACTTCCAGGTATATGAAGGACAAGAGGTGACTGGGGAGTAATCAGCACAGTTTCACCAAGTGGAAGTCATTCTTGACCGATTTGATAACATTTTATGATGAAATGACTGGCTTGGTAGATGAAGGGAGAGCAGTGGTGTCCTGGTTTGGCCCAAACCAGGCCAATTAGTCTTAGAGAAACCAAGGTCACTGCTAAATTCCTCACTGCTTACGAGTGAAGAGCCGAAGGGGGCTCGCACCTGCAGGGAGGAGCAGAGAGGGCAGGTGACCCAGAATTGACCAACGAGATATTCCATCCCATACATGTCATTCTCACTTTCCTATTTATCACTAACCCACTGCCTCCTGGAGGTGGGGCCCAGGAGGGAGGGGCCCTCCTGTCTCCCACTGATTGGTACCAGCTTTGCCAATTATCCAGTTAAAAGCCTGCAGGTGTGATGGCAGGGAGAGCTATTGCATTTTGCCCTCTGCCCGTGCTGGGTGGAGCTACTGCATTTTGCCCTCTGCCCGTGCTGGGTGGAGCTGCTGCATTTTCCCCTCTGCCCGTGCTGGGGGAGCAACTTTGCCTGAGGAGGATTTCCAAGCTCTTGATCTTGGTTTTGTACATATTTGTATATATTTGGTTATTTCTATTATTATTGTTATTATATTCTTTTTCATTACTATAGTTTATTAAAACTGTTTTAACTTTCCAACCCATAAGTCTCTCTCCCTTTCCCTTTCCCTTGGGGTGGGGGGGGAGAGGGTTAACAGAGAGCATCTGCCACCTGGTTAATAGCTGGCCCAGCTTTAAACTGTGACAGATTTATTGGAGCTCAACGTGGGGCTCGAGAGAAGCTCCAACAGGTTGCTCTGATAAGTTGAATCCTGGCTCTGGTGGGAGGAGACACAGAGAGCTCAGCTAAGAGAACATCAGATTTCTTCCTTTGAGATTTACGAGGGGTTGGAAAGTTAAAACAGATAGTGAAGATGGTGATGTCATTTTTGAATGCTGTGTTATCTCGTCTTTTTATGGAGTTTCTTTCACAATTGAGTATTGCAATGATGCCTTACCTGCCGTGGGCACTGTGTTATTGCTTGCTTCTTATGAATGTTTACATGCAGTTTAGCAGTGGGCGCTGGTCGAAATGTATTGTTTTGGTATGGGGTTTGATACTGATTTATGCTGTGATGAACTGGGCAGTTAATATTCTGATCTCTTATCTCTATGACACAATGATGGGCAGCTTTAATCGCGAATCAGTAGCAGCAACTTCATCTGCACGCTCCAGGTGCCCTTTAGCTGATTCTGTTAATGATTACACTTCCAGTTTTACTTTGGGAAATAGTACCTTCTCCTTTTCTGCCAAGCTGATTCCACTAGATTTTGCGAAATTAGGATGGTGCTGTCTAGGTGGTATGTTTTTATTTTTGGTTGTCCTGAATGTGTTTCTGATGTGGGATAAGATTAAATATCGGTGCAGGGACAGTTGTAGGTGTTATGCAGCCACCTCAGACCCTACAGCGTGTACTGCCGATACAGCCACTAAACCCACTGAAACCTTGGCAGCCTGTACCACAGCTGCTACACCCCCCAAGATGGCCACTGCATCTACTCAGACCCCAGCATCTATCGAATCTGTACCAATTGCTCCTGTAACCAGGAAGAAATACCAAAAGAAATCAGCTCGTGAAGTGAAGGATGATGACTCAGAGCCTTCTAAGGCAGAGCCATCATATGACCCAGGTGAGGGCCCTTCTCAGGCAGAGTTAGGGCCCAACACAGATGGGGGTTTCCTCGATCGTCCTTTTAAAGCAGACCCATCACAGAAGAAAGGTCCTTCTAAAGCAGAACTATCACAAGAGGAGGACTCGGACATAGAGATAACCTACCACTCTTTATCCCTGAAGGACCTGAGAAATATAAGGAAAGACTTCAGCCGTTATGACGGTGAACCTATTATTACCTGGTTGCTCTGATGCTGGGATAATGGGGCAGAGAGCATGCAATTGGATGGCAGAGAAGCCAGACAGCTGGGATCCCTGTCCAGAGATGGTGGTATTGATAAGGCGCTCGCAAGAAAGTCAAACACTGTCAGTCTCTGGAGGCGACTCTTGTCAGCTGTAAAGAGCAGGTATCCCTATAAAGATGATGTTATGAGTCACCTAAGCAAATGGACCACTATAGAAAAAAGGTATTAACTACCTTAGAGAACTAGCTGTGCAAGAGATCATTTATAGACACCCACGGGACATTGTAGATCCTGTAGATCCTGATGAAGTGGAATGCAACCGATCCATGTTCCGGAAGGTTGTGAAGAATGCTCCACCGACATATACCCATACATTGTCAATATTAGTATGGGGAGAGATGCTATGGCACGATCTAGTGTGGGCGAAATGGCTAACTGTATGCGACAGTATGAAGATAGTATTTCTTCCCCACTGCAGGCACGCATCTCGGCTGTGGAAAAACTGACTAAGGAGAACAAGGACTCATTTAAACAACTGTCAGACAAACTGTCCATGATCGAGAATAAACTTGACTCTCTACCTACGCAGGCGCGCGTTGCAGCTGTTAAGAGAAAACGTTCTCCTACAGGACCAGCTCAAAGGAAACAGAACACATCACGAGGTATCCTGTGGTTTGCCCTGCGTGGTTATGGGGAGGACATGAGCAGATGGCATGGACAACCTACCAGTACCCTACAGGCACGAGTACGTGAGTTGCAAGCTAAAAGAAATACCAGAGAGAATTTTTTCTAGGAGGATGGCTGCTCCAGTTACCAGTGAGCAGGACCCCAGTCAGGGTAGATGGGCCTCAAATCATTTTTTCCCAAGTGTGAACAGGAGAAATGAAGGTCCAGTCCCTGTGAGCAGCACGAATCCATTTCTTAATTAGGGGGGCCCTGCCTCCAGCCAGGTGGAGGAGAGGGACAACCGAGTTTATTGGACTGTGTGGATTCGATGGCCTGGCACATTAAAACCACAAAGGTATCGAGCCCTGGTAGACACTGGTGCACAGTGCACCCTAATGCCATCGGATCATAAAGGGGCAGAACCTATCAGCATTTCAGGAGTAACAGGAGGATCTCAAGTGTTATCTGTATTGGAGGCCGAAGTGAGCCTAACTAAAAATGAATGGAAAAAGCACCCCATTGTGACTGGCCCAGATGCTCCGTGCATCCTTGGCATAGACTACCTCAAGAGAGGGTATTTCAAGGACCCTAAAGGGTATAGATGGGCCTTTGGTATAGCAGCTATAGAGACTGAGGACATTAAACAGCTGTCTACCTTGCCTGGCCTCTCAGAAGATCCTTCTGTTGTGGGGTTGCTGAAGGTTGAAGAACAACAGGTGCCAATTGCTACTGACACGGTGCACCGACGACAATATCGCACCAATCGAGACTCCCTGATCCCCATTCATAAACTGATTAGACAACTAGAAAATCAAGGAGTGATTGGCAAGACTCGCTCACCCTTTAATTAGTCCCATATGGCCAGTGCGAAAGTCTGATGGAGAATGGAGATTAACTGTGGACTATCGTGGCCTAAATGAAGTTACGCCACCGCTGAGTGCTGCTGTGCCAGACATGCTAGAACTTCAATACGAACTGGAGTCAAAGGCAGCCAAGTGGTACGCCACCATAGACATTGCTAATGCATTTTTCTCTATTCCTTTGGCACCAAAGTGCAGGCCACAGTTTGCTTTTACCTGGAGAGGTATCCAGTACACCTGGAATCGACTGCCCCAGGGGTGGAAACACAGTCCTACTATTTGCCATGGACTGATCCAGACTGCACTAGAAAAGGGTGGAGCTCCAGAACATTTGCAATACATTGATGACATCATTGTGTGGGGTGATACAGCAGCAGAAGTTTTTGACAAAGGAGAGAAAATAATCCAAATTCTTCTGAAAGCTGGTTTTGCCATAAAAAGGGGCAAGGTCAAGGGACCTGCCCGGGAGATCCAGTTTTTAGGGATTAAATGGCAAGATGGGCGTCGCCAGATCCCGATAGAGGTGATCAACAAGATAACAGCCATGTCCCCACCAACTAACAAAAAGGAAACACAAGCCTTCTTAGGCGTTGTGGGTTTCTGGAGAATGCATATTCCAGATTACAGCCAGATTGTACGCCCTCTTTATCAATTAACAGCAGTCACATTTTGGCATGCATTGACACTTTGTAACAAAAAGGTAATACACTACAACGCCATTGACTGAAAGCATCTGGCACCACGTATTCCATTGTATTTTAAAAATTATGCAAAAGCCTTAAAGACTAGTTCTATTTCCAAATTTTCCTTTTTTTTTTCCAAGTTAGTTTGCAATACGCATGAGGAAGAATGATGTATGTAACTTGCACACCATACAGAAATATAACTCACGTAGAAGGGTTGCACATTAAGTGAATTTCCAAATTCTAACATTTTCTTTAGATAACACTAAGTCCAATCCCCTTCTCCCGCAAACAGTTGTCATACTTATTGTTCCTAAAGACATAAAACTCCATATAGGAACAAGTTAGAAAATTTCCTTCTAATGATAATAGAAGCAGCAAAAAACTTTACTGTAGTCTTAATACTCAGTATTTTAAATTTTTTTACTGCTAGCCTAAATATATGAAGAACCTGTTTATATTCACGATTATTGTACCAAACTTAACTTTTCACTTAAATAGTTTCTCTCTCCTTTGGTGTTTATCTTTAGTCAAGCTTTTAAAATCCTCATTTATTATTAATCACACTTTTCAGACACCATCTAAGAACATATCAGGTTATGTGACACAGTATACTAGATACTACATAAACACAGTTAAAGAATTTATAACCTAATTGTACAAAATAGACACACGAGGTAAAGGAGGGGAGAAAGTGTACAGAAGTAATATCTGTACAAGCCAAGTAATATAATGGCCTCCACTATCACACTAGTTCTACAATTATTAGCTGCTGGGTAAGCAAGGTGCAAACAGAAGTAGGTGTAGCAATGGTCTAACAGTAATAAATGAAAAGGGATAGTCCTTCCTGGGCTGCGTGTAACCCCCACACCCCAACACGGCAGTCGCCCATTGTTCTGTTCCAGTTGAATAAAACCTCAGTAAGGCCAAAGAGAATTACATTTCTCGGTGGCTTCATCACATTAATCTTAAAGAAAAGACCGTATGGCTTTATGAAAAAAAATCATTGAAAATTATGTGTTTCGTAAAAACGCATTTACTTTTATTATACTTCTGTCCTAACCCGTTTCAGCTTATGAAGTTAAGTATGTTCTGATATTTCTAACTTTCCATGCTTTCAGACAAAAGTACACCAACACAGTTACATTACACATAGTGAGTACTTCAGTAAAGATATAAAATAAATGTACTACCAAATTGGCATTATAAACCTAAGAATCCCAGAGTAATAGTTAAAAGGCAAACAAATTTGAAGAAGTCCTGGTATGTAAAGGCACACCTGTCTCTGTGGGGACCCAGACAATCGCAGCACTATCCTGTATGCAATCAGAAGTTTACATTGCTATAGTTGTGGTCCCAAATAAACTAATAATTTAACTTTTGAACTCGTAAGTTATTACTTGACAGAATGTGTAGAGACAACCAAACGTACTGAAAGATTTTCTGACTGTGTTTTCAGATAAAACTCACAATTTTGACTTACTCAAAATGACAGAGCAAAAAATTGTATTAAGTAGATATTAAAATTTAAAATATTTTAACATTTAAGATCTCTGACTCGCACAGGAACTTCTAAAGTGATGTACTTTCTTTTCTTTTCTTCTGTTGCAATTGTATAAGACTGTCAGAAAAGGAAAGAGCTTTATCAATCAACATTTTGACACTAACACTTACCTAAAAGCATCATGTCTTACAGTTCTTCCATTAAATGTTCAAAAATTATGAAGGATGTACAGAGCATTTTTGTTTTGTTATACAAATTAAACTATAGTAACATAGTCTATACAGAGTAATATACGAGGCCATAACTTTGACTAGAATGCTAATCCTAGGATAATTACACTATTATATAAAGAAAAAAGTCTTTGCTTAAGGATAGTTTAATACAGGTATAGTTTTCTTTTCAAATAAAGTTTCTTCACGACTACTACAGACATTGTAATTTTTGTTATTATGTGCAGTCTATTACCACAGTTAGGTTAATGGTGAAACTAGTATGATGTTAACAGTTAGGTTTATCAATTCACATTTAAAATAATTTTGAAATGACTAAGCAACTCTAAATGCTAATAACATTAGAAATGTGATACAGTAATTTTAATTAGAAATAGATCACAAATAAATTTAGAAGGCTGTGTAAGGTAATTACTACCTAACAAGGTCATTTACACACAAGAAACAAACGTTTACAGATCACCACCAGTTTGATCAATTATGACAAATTTAAGCTTTCGAATATTCTACTGGTCTGCCATACAGCAGTTAAAAAGAAGTTTAAAATCAGGCAAAACCTGTGTTCTTTCCAGGTCAGAAGTACAGGGCATGAAAATTAAGGTCAAGAATACATTAAAGAAAACAATGTGCCACACAGACCCACAGCCTTAACTTCTCGATTCTTTTCCAAGCACTTTGTATGCAAATATGTTTTGACATTATTATATAGAGAATCTGTTACAGCATTCACTTATGTCAAGTTATCATAGAATCATAGAATGGTTTGGTTTGGAAAGGACTTTAAAGATGAACTGTATGGTTCACCTCCTATTAAAATGAGTTTTAATAAGAGTAGTGATTTTATAACAAATTATCCAATTATTTGACAGACCATCCCAAATGGTTAAAATATGATTTACTATTCAGACTCAGGAGGCTTATGAGGCCTCAGTAGTTAAAATTAGTTGCAAAATACTGATCCTAAACAGTGACCATCAAAAAACATTCACTCTATTCTTCTAATTAAACATTATAAATGAAAATGTTGTGAAATTAAAATCTTAATGTGCAAACCTTAAGATTTTAAATAATTCAAAATAAGATCAACAGTATGTGCAGCAAACCACAGAGAACAGGGTGACAGAAAAAAAATACGTGGAACAAGAAGGCACTGCTGGCATATGGAACAGAAAGTTTCCCCTCTCCCACTCCTTTCCCTCCAAAAATACGTACCTGCTGACTGTGTCTACTAGCTCGTTTCTGAGGCTGGTAGATAACCCATGTATACAGGACTGGATCAACATTAATTGCTAATCCTTGTACACTGGACAAGAGTACTGCACCTATACACCGTAGAAAATAAAAGAAAATGTAAACTATCTGCTAAAGAATCTCCATATATGTATTCATTTTTCTTGCACACAAATCATCTTTGACGCAGACTTTTATTTAGATTGGACTTAAATATGTATTTATTTTAAATTACAATCAAGAGTAATAATTAAAACAAACTTCAATAACTTCTTGAAAGTGAGAAACTTGCCAGCACTGCCAGTGTTATGGACACACATATACACACAAAAAAAAAGCAGAGAATTGCGTTTTGATTTTGCTTATTACAATTTTTTGCCAAGAAAAATGCTTGTTTTCAAAGTTGTGTGTAACTGAATACACACAACACCTTTCCTCAGTTTCTCAGCCAACAATAACATTATGCAAGAAATGAGTCAATGAGACCCTTGACAGAAAGAAGAATATAATGCGTGACTCCCCTCAGCCTCAATAAAGAAAAACTTGGTCTAAGACAGCGAGTTCTTCTAATAAAGACAGGTCTACTTTCAGATAGCGTTCTGCCCAAAGCTGCTCAGGATAAACATTTTTCATGTAAAAGTGGTCATGAATATACGTTAGTGGACTAGTTAGGTAAAATAAGGCAAATTTTTGAACTCTGCTAATGTTGGCAGTCTCAGTACTGTGAGCTCTTAGGATTTTATCCTAAGTTTTATAATATACCTTATTTCCTTTAAATCTCATTTTTGAAGTCCTAGGATTACAAGATAGGGCTACTATATCTTCATTTCTTAAAAGTAAACTTTGAGTTTTCTTACACTTGTGAAAAAAAAACTTACAAGGGAAATATTAAGGCTCAAAATAGGAGAAAAACTATTCTCAGTATCCAGAAATCTTTAGCATATATTCAAGCCAAGCACACTAAAACCCCATTTACGAAGCGCTATTTCTGTTAAACCTGCATTAAAAATCTGATGATATATTAATTTAGTGAGGCTTTTGTTTTAATAGTACAGATAAAGTATCTGTTGCAGCAGAACTTAATTACAGAGCTGTAAAATTCAGAAGCAAATGGATTAATATAATACAAAGGTAGCGATTATATTGAAAAAGTGTGGCAAGTAGTAATAGGCAGTTATTTTTTCACATACATTTTGCAATTTTACAACAAAGAAATAAATGAAATAATGAAATAAATAATGAAATAAATTCAAAACAGAAATCCTGGTTATTGGAAGGTTCCAGAACCAAGTCCTAGAGAATTACAGTAGTCCTATAACTCAAAGAATTGCAGTTCCTAAAGCAATATATACTATGAAATTTACTCTGTAGTATACAATATAATTATGCAGCAATCTGAATTTAATAATAAATTCAAATAAATTCAGAAAGCTTGTCACACAATTCAGTGTACTTTCCAAAAAAACAGCAAAAACAGACTCCTCAAAACACATAATACATCATCAAAATTGTAAGTGGGAAAAAAAAAAAGATAAGTTATGAGTTTATTGTATATAACAAGATTTTAAAACCAGCTGAATTCCAAATGGCAGAAGACCCACCAACCTGGGGTGACGCAAGCAAAGCCTGATGAGTACAATGGGAAAATGGCAGTCAAGAAATACACAAAGATAAATCATCCTCCTAGCACAGGCTTGGAGTTGGAACACACACTGTGAGGAACTCCTATACACAGACTAGCCTATGTGATCTGATGGTTTTAAATGTCAGTAATAAACCTTAGAAATAAATCTGTAGTTTAAGGCAAAGCTGATGTTGAGCATAAAGTAAAGGGGTAATGTCCAAGTAAGACAAGCAGTGAATATGCCATACAGCAGGATCTGGAGGAGGCTGGAAAAAGGAAGCAGAAGGTAAGGGAGGATTCATAAAGTATATGCCACAATCATTAGCTTTTGTAAGATACTTGGATGCCAAAATAAGAGAATCCTGCATCTTGAAGAGATACTGCCTGTTGTCAGCAATACTTAATGAAAGGTTTAACGTATATATGATATGACAAGTGGGAGTCAGAGACCTCCCAAAGAGTGAGGAATTAAGTCAGCCTACAAGCAAAGTCAACAAAAAAATCTCACATTTATAACAGACTCCTGAAAAGAGAAAAAAAAAAAGTGTTACTGTAGCACAAGATGCTAGTTACTCAATTTAGTTTCTTGTTTACTGAAAAAAATTAGCTAAAACTAAGAAGTTCAATACCATTAAGTCATGCTTTGAACTTAAACTATCTTTTCACTTTGGTGAAGTCACATTAGCACAATCCCACAAAACACTAATGTAAGGTAGAACAAAGTAGTTTATTTTTCTAGTTGTCCTTTGTCATTTACAGCTTGTGTCTGGGAGAAAAAAAAGAAAAGAACAGGAGAAGTAGTCAGATAAGCAATTACATTATTTGTCTTTCAATTTGACTGTCAGGTAACTTTGGCCTCCTACCAAGCCACTTCTGTCACATTGAATTACTGAAATTTACTGCGGTATTTGCTACTCAGCCACTATCTTCAAAGAGCAGTTTAATCACCTATGTAAAGTTGTTTTCTGTGTAACAGCTGTCTTCAAAATAAATAACTATGTAGTCAAAGAAAAGTTTCTCAGATTTGCCTTCCCCCCCCCAAAAAAAGTCTTATACTTGTGTTTTCATGCCAAGAAATAAGAATCCCCCCAGTTTTAAAGGAATATCTCACCAACGTGAGGACCAAGCTGTAACTTGGCAGCAGACTCCTTACACGTCTAAGAAAAAAAATTAATTGCTATTTTGTCTCTGTCAAAATGTAATGCTTGAGTTTCCTGGATTTCATTAAGACTGTGGTGAACTTTCTTTTCTCCCCTCCTTTTCCTCCTTTTAATTAAATTTACATTTTAGAAAAAAACAGGCCTTAGTCCCATACCATACTAGATTTCCTTTCCAGATCCCTGTTCTTGCCAGAGTTATCTATTACATCTATCAAGTAAATGATTTGAAAAATAAGAATCAAACCCAACACCATGCAATCTTCGAACATCTGAGAATTTCCTCAAAGGCATGGTGTCATTTGTCAGGCACAGTTTGGGCAAATAATTTCTTTCCTCCCCAACTGTTGGCTCTCTCCTGAAGGAACGAACCAAGGGGATGCTGCAGGAAGCAGAGGAGGATGAACAGGAGGCAGCAGAGCACAGCTGTGCTTGGCACTCTCATGCTGCGGATGAGCTTCTTGACAAGCTTCCTTGAACGATGACAGCCGTGGCAACAGCATCTTCCCAAGGGACTGGAGGGCCCACAGAGGATAACCTGGGGCCTCTTGCACTTGGGTTGGCTCTGCTGCCACCTCCTCCCACCTTGAGTGCTGAGCAAAGGTTGCTGGAGAAGCAGGGAGCAGAGAGGTCGCTAGCCTAGCCCGCTCCTTCAAAAGGGAAATTCAAGCATATAATAAGTGGGACAAAAAGGGAATATGGTGCACCTCTGTCGAGGCAGAAGAGGACAACTGAGGGATGCAGCTGCAGAGAAAAGAGGCCAGAGGTAAAGGCAGGATAGATGAACTGGGGCAGAGTTGAGCAGCAGAGTGATGGTGCTGAGGGATGCTCAGTGGTGATGAAAGAACGGGAAATGTATCACAGAGGCAGGAGAAAAGGATGAAGGCAGCAGGATGGTGAAAGAGGAATGCAGAGATGAATGAGTGCTTTGGGAAGGAGAAGGGAACTGGCAACATTTGGCAAAGATGGCTGTCATTTTGGAGATGTAAGAACCTTGTGAAAGAGTAAACTTTACATTACTGAGTCACTCCCAACATTTTAGTGAAAAAAATTTACTAGGAAGAGTAGACAATAATCAGTCATAAATTTCCTTATCAAAACTCAATATTTAACACAACAATAACATACTATGACGCACTAGACATTGAGAAGTGGCCTTGCTATTTATGTGCAGAAAAATTTATTTTATCTCTGCAACGATAAAGGATTACCCTGGCAGAATTCTTTCTAAATTCTGCTCTGTGTATATGCAGTATCCAAACACATCTATATTGCTATTTCCAGTAAAAACTTTCAGTAAACATTTTAGATATTCCCCTATAAAATGAACTTAAAAACCTTTACAGGAAACTGAAATTTGGGGAGGGATCAGAAATAAGAACAAAGGGAATTATCTATTCTGAAAAGTTTTTTTTATTTTTAGTAACTAAGTAACTAAAGAAAACATTACACCATCTTGCTATATAAACTGCACCATGAATTATTTTAGCATTGAGTTCACGACTCCTAAATGTCTCTGGACACGTGAATGATAAGCAGGTGCTGATACAGGTTGAGTTAGCATCAGTAACTTAGTATTCAATTATTTTAAAGGACGACAGAAAGAAGAAATAATCCTTTTACTTATTATCTTATTGTTTTGAAGTGCATTTCCACTAAGGCATACTATAAAAATGCAGATCTGCATATTACACCCAAATGAAGAGTTTGTTTTTATAAAAGTATATAGGCAATTAGTTCTTTCTGCTAGTTGACTCAGAACAGATGCATTGTAAATTAATAAATGTGGAAATACCTAACTCTGTTTAATTTTAGCTTGGGAGTCAACTAAGGGAAAAAGAGTGCTCTTTACTACTCTGCTTACTGCCAAAATGTCTCGCTTACCCACATTCCAAACAGGCTTTACCAATTAGCTATCCCATGGCACCACAGCCATTTCCAGTCACATCCCAAGCTGAAGAATGAGAGCTGAAGTAGGAGTTAGAAAGTGCAGTTACACAGCATAAAAATTAAACATGCAACCTTTTTGTCCACTTTGGAATATCAACGACAAGCCAATATGATTGTCTTGCAAAATAATCAGCTTATCTAAGAGAAGAAGTCTTACATTTCATCCTGAATTGCCGAGTCAGACAAGTGAAACGGATATTTCAATCTACATCAAAGTTTATGTGAATGTGAAAAATTATTGTTACATTATACCAGCTACAATATGTTAATAAATTTTGTCTAACTACTGAAATATATGTCTGCATGTCTCCCTATTCAAGGTTGACTTGAATGATTACAGATGGCCTTTTATGTAAACATTATCCCAATTTTCTCTCAGAGAAAGATTTCCAAGTCTACTGTACTTTTGTATAATTTTACATTCACCAAGAGCTTAAAACAACTCTTAGTTCAATTAATTTAGTTGCTTAGACCAATATTAGAATATTTCATTAAAAGAGAAGTAGTGGGGTAACATTTTCCCCTGAACTAAGGCACTTTGGTCTGCAATATCGAACACAGTTCCTTCGTACAACAGTTACTCTTTGCTTAAGCATACACACACCACAATATTTTAACACTATTCCTTTTTGCTTTTGATCTTTGGAAACATGCAGTAAGAATGTACTTCTGCTACCATGACCTTGTAACTCTCCTCCTGAGGTTCATAGCAGAAAAGTATTAAATGCTGAAACAAAAGAGGTCAGCATCATTAATTTTATTTTACAAATAGAGAAAGTGAGGCAGAGAAGTGAAGTTATTAAATCACACAGCAGGACCCAGGGATATAATTCAGATGTTAAAGTTATGTGCCACAGCTAAGTACTTACTGTAACTAGTAGTAAAAATAAATGTAGGGGTGTGACTTGTATTAATCGTAAGTCTAAATAACATGAGCCTAATTTCAGTTGAAGGTTCTAATAAGCCATTGTTAGGGTTAAAGAAAAGAAACACCGTATCTCCACCAATACGCATACCCAAATTTTCACAAATGCTGAATTACGGAATTATAACATAAATTATATTCAAGGACTTGACATAATGAGGAAAAACACAAAGCTGCTGAATACACTGGTTAACAGAAATGGCTGTATGTCAGGAAATGTGTAGGCAGCTGTAGTGTAGAGACATGTCAGCTTTATTTGGATGATTACTGAATTGTCTCTGTGAAAACATAACAGCAATATTCCTATGCTGAGCTGCATAGCACCTCTTCCTGAATTTCTAGGTTTTTAATGCAAGAACTTCTCACTCAACTATCATTTCCTCATGTTCACTTTTAGGTCCTGTCTATATATTTAAACATCACACTTAACTATTCTGTAAATATAAGGAGAATGAGGAGCTCTAAATTCAACTGACAGAAAGGACTATACAGATAGAAAGTAAGGATTTATTATAATGACTTCAAAACCACATCGTCAGTTAGTGAATAAAATGATATGAACATTTTAAAAAACATGGGGTGTTTAGAACACTTGGTTTGTTTTATTCGTCAAAAAAAGAGGGAGAAATACAACTTTCAACTTGCTCAGAGAGTTTTATTTCCACTCAGAAAATGCAGCGTGGCCCAAGCTGACTCCAAGCAGTGGCTGTTACTGGAGATGGTGCTATGCAAGCAGGTATTCAGAAACCGAGCAGTGCTTACACGTAAGCACTTCAGTTTACAAAGGTATCTACTGAAGTCTGGTCCCTTTGTATTTTTTTTTTCCCCAAAAAATCCCCCTAGAAAGCTATCCAACATTTGTTGTTATAAATCTGATCATCAGTTTGACTCTTAAGTCCTTAGACTGTGTTTATCATGAAAGTTCATAGATAAGATCTGCTCTGCTAGCATCATGATACTTCCACAGATAAAAGAGTTAGTTCTCAGGCTATCAACAGTTTTGCCTCTGTATCTGATACCACCACAACTACATGTATGACAAAGATTAATTAGACCTCTAATGCCATAAACTACATTAACTTGATCATACCTGACCAGATTTTCAAAATGCTAACAAAGGTTTGAGAATTTTAGCTTGTTTAGCTCTACAACAGAAGAACTCAAATACATGTTGTAATGTCAAGGCTGTTCCTTTTCATTTTCCGTATGGAAGCAGTACAACTTGCAGTTACTCATGAGTTTTCCCTCAATCCTATTTTAAAGGCTGTGGTGGCTATTTTTCAGACTACAAGGACTTTCAGTCTCACTTGTAAAATGCCGTAGTTCCATGGAATGGATTTCTGATGAAAACACATCTTCTCAAGCAGACTAGAAATAAAATGTTTATACGGATATTTTTTGTTAAACAAGAATTTTGCTAATTCCTGTATTTAATGGGCTGAGATTAGACATGAGAGGAGTAGGGGAGCAAATCCCTTCTTTCATCTGATCTCAGGAGTCTACTACTACTTTTGGATCATATTCTATTCTGCAACAAAAATGTGAATAAATTTAATTACAAAGTAAGAAATACTATGGCTCAAACCTACTGTTCTCCTAAGGAATCAACAAGCATAAGGACAAAGCAGATTCACTTATGTAGTCTACTGGAATTCCCTACACAAATTCCACAAGGTGTTTCATCAAAGACTTTTAAAGAAACTATGCTACCTATAAGGGATAAGAGAGGAAGTTAAATAGATAAATAATCCGAGATTGGATAAATTATTTAGAAGAAAAGAAACAGTGAGAGGAAAAACACGGTAATTTTCACTACGGAATAAGGCAGAGCCCTGCAGGGACCTGTGCTGCCCAAGACACTCCAGGACATTAATGTCGTGACCAACTCTGCTGAGTTATCCAGAGTAACCAAGAGTCGGGCTGACCGAAGAACTCCCAAAGTATCCCACCTGATTCATTACAAATAAACATACTTTTCCTAATGGTATCACTGCCTCATATCTTAACTTGACATGTAAAATGATAACTGAGCTGACTGCTTTGACTCAGAAAACAAGATTTCTGTTTATTCTGGAAAAGTGTTAGCTCAATGTTAAGTAGGAAGGAAGAAACAGGCAATAAAACAGAAAATATCATCTGTACTACTGCATAAATCCATTGTGTACACAGATATTGAGAACACTGCTTGCAGCTCTGGTCAGTCAAAACGGTCAGTTTTAAGCATTCAAACCCGGAAACTTCTGTTTCACAATACCATTCATTCAGTATTTATGCTCCCTGATTCACTCTACGCTCCATGCCAAAAGCATTATACATTCTCCAAATCCCACAGCAGAAAGCACAGAAATAAAAATGTATACACACGTGTATCTTGAATTTCGCTTACTGGTTAAGTAATTTTCTCTTCATTTTTAAATGATTGTCTATTTACTATAGTCAGCTCCAAAGCAAATGGGTTTTGAACAACTCCAGGTCCAAACCACCTGGATGTGGACCTCAGAGCCTTAGACAAACTGCAACAGCAGAACCTCTTTTCCAAATGCAATATTATTTGTAGATTTTTATGATTGCATTGCTCTTGGTACGTATGTATACAAATGTGTAAGTACCACCAGTAGCTGCACTTTACATCCTGTTTACACAGACATTAATTGATGAAGATATTGGAGTCTCCAGATATGCAACAAATGTGTTCTAACCACTGCAGACAATACTGCAGCACAGTTTGGTTAGAAAACCCTCCAAATTCCACACAGAAACTGCTGCACAGAGAGCTTCAGCTGAAGGCCAAAGGGCCATGGAGAGGCAAGCCACTGAGAAAACACATGTCAATGGACAAAGGCTTCTTGCAAGTGGGTGAGGGAAATAATGTTTTGACAGAGGGACTGCTGAGTAAAATCTTGCAGTTGCTTATGAGGAGCTTTGTCCAAAAACTTCTAACTGCACGTGGGTATTCTCAACCCTCTTTGAGGGAATACTGGCTATCAGGAAGACTGTTTTCCTGGAAAGGGAAAGCCTCAAACTGCCTGTTTTACTAAATGAACTTTTTATTCCTTGCAGAACAACAGGACTGCAAGAACAGTGAGAATCAAACAACTCTGCACCACTCAGTGGACTGAAATTGAAACTAAAGCATCCTGATGGACAAATGACTAATCTTCAAGATCTAAAAGACAGCCTGAATGCTCCAGCTGAAAGTCTGCAAAACAGCAGGTTAAGGACCATAGTTGACTTGGATAAGCAATCTATTGCGTGATCTTTCCTTGCTGTGAATTAGGATGTTTTCAATAAGGGGTAGACAAGGTTGAAAAACTATATGACCTATTGTGAGACGGTTTAGTGCAAGGCTGATCAGGGTGCAAACTTCCAGGGTTCTAGGTGAATAGCTCATACAGAGTAAGAAAACACTGGAGAAACTGAAGCAGAAGTCTCAAAGCTATCTTAAATAGGCTGGGTTTGAAAGGATTAGTCATATGGAACCATTCCTAGACTTGTGGAGCACCTGTAAAGTCAGAGATATGGCAGGAGGACATCAGAAAAGAAGTGCAGATTTATCTTTGCCTTTAAAGGTCAGACTTCCTCTTCACTTCGTAACCAAGACATCTATACTGAGTGATTCTCAGCCCAGAAAAACTGCCAGAAAGATGACGTTAGATTTATCAATATCTCATTCAGCTTAAAAAAGCAGAAAATAGCTGAGGTCTGCTCCAAGGCTCTGAAATCATGGGAAATACATTTTTGCTGGAATACTTGATTTCACCCATGTACCAGCAGGGAAGAGAGGACCACATGCAATCATCTCTCTTAATGTAGAGAATAATATCAGTCATGATCCAAACGTATTACCCTTAACTAAGCTATCAGAATGCCTCACAAGCTCTCTCAACTTTTCCACTATGAAAAACAGCAGAGTGAAACTTTACTATATTCAGTTTACAAACCATGATTTCTATGATCTGTAGGCAGTTAACCATGCATTGCAATACACATAAGCACACTAAAATCAGGATTGTATCCTCCCTTTCTCTATGACCACATTTGTAGAGTGCTACCACACCTTTTCTTCTATTGTGACACAACATTATAGGAAGATTGTGAACTAATGATATAGTTAGAATGAGCAATGCCTCAATATATCTCCTTCTAAGCGATTTTCAGTACAATCTCCAGTTTGTTACTCTTATAACAGGGTTTTAAACTAAAACCAGAAAATGCTCTGAAAACTGCCTAGAAGTTTTTTAATACAGTTCAGCTTCTGTATTTATAAAACACCGCACTATCATCTGCCAAAACGCTATTTTGCAATTTCTTACAGCAGTATTCCTCTAGGAATTGCTACAGGGCAACATGGCACCGAGGGAGCTATTTTCATTTCTTCTTCAGCAACTGAATATTTGTAGTGTTGTGACTATGGACACCAACCAGTCTTGCACTTTAGGTTACAAAACTGAAATATTTTCAGCAGTTGATGCCTCACCTGCCTTCTCTTAAAAGTAATTTGAATAATATAGAGCTGTGGTTTCTGTTTTCTTTTTTCTTAAACATTACAGCTTCTCAGAGGCAACAGGAAACACAGAAGATTTCATATAATGTCTTAGGTGCTCAATTAAAAGAATATACCCACAGACACAGAGGCTGAGGAATAAGAAAATTTAGGAAGGCAAGCAAGCTTTACAGTAGAAATTCCACATATGGTTATGCTTTTCTACAGCAGAAACGTAAGTAGAGGAAGAAGAGAAAACTAGGTATCTTCTAAATAGAAAATCCTAATTAATTCATATATTCTTTTATATTGCTTAAGAAGACTTCAAGCTCTACACCAGTGATTCAAGATTGCAATAAATAGCATATAAATGAGCTGCCAAACAATGAGCCAGAATAAAAATAGCCACAGTACATTACACTGTCAAAGTTGTGACACTACAAAATAGGTAAAGTTACACAGGCAGTTCCACCATAAATTTTTCTTTTTTTTTTTTTTTTAAATATGAGCACTCCAACAGAAACTTGATACGCAGGGCTCAAGTTGAAAGCAAGTGTATTCTTTAAATAAAAAAACAACCAAACAACCAACAACTGAAAAAATAAGAAATTTGTAGTGCTTGGTTACTTAGTCAGAAAGAAATACAAGTTTTAGATACTATGAACATAAAATGGGCAAGTTTTCTAAAGGACAGTCAATCCTGGTCCTTTTTGCTGCTGATGTCTGCATAGGCAATAATTTCAGAAGACGCTTGTATTTGTGAATGACAGTATAGACCCATAAAACCCATTTCATTGAATCTGTGCTCAATTCACACAAACAAGGAAAATTACATTTTAGAGGTAAACCTAACATCATATTAACTTAACTCCAAATTTGTATGAAATTCCCTAAGTCCGTTAAAGATATTTGATTTTGAGCTTTACAGTACCATTTTGATAGACTTAACATCTGCCCTATAAACCCAAAAAGCCTTCCTCAAGTTATGAAACCTACATGTAAGAAAAAAGAGAGAGCAGATAAACTTCTCCACATATACTGAAATGCTTTTACCAAGACACAAACAGGCATTAACTAACTGACCACATATACTAAAATGGTTGTACCAAAACAAAAAAAGGCATGAACTGACATCTCAAATGTGGAAATAACTCTATTCACACCTACAGGAGGGGAGCCAGCTTCAGAAAGTCTTGGGAATGTGCTGTAGTTTCACAAGATTCTAGAAAGAATATTTCAAATTAACTACATCACATATTGGAGGGTTTTTTCAAAATATACAGTGTACTGCTAACTGAAAAATTCCCACACAGCCTAAATACCAAGGAAAAATGCCCTGTTGCTGCATATTGTGAATTTGCCTAAAATTCTGACTGAATTTACATATCAGCATATTGAATGCATGTAGTGCAATCTGGATTCCTTGCCTGCAGTTTTGTCTGTCACTTCTCTTTCATCTGGGATGCTAGTAAACTCAGCAGAATAAATAGCTTTCCTTTGTATAATCTTCTTGTAAATAAACACAAAACCTAGAAATAAACAATTACTCTATTAATCACAGCTTCAGTCATCTCTATATGAAATGTAAAATTGCACCTTTACCGGTATTGATTTTATTCTCTTCTAGAACAGCTTCATATATACTAGTTACAAAGAGGAATTGATATGACATGTCCTCTAATACTTTGGTAACTTCTAGTAGTATTTATGCTACTAGAAATGTACAGTAATTCAGAGCCTATAGACAATGGTGACAGTCACTATGAATGTTACAGAGATTAAAGAAGGCTCTTAGCTGTGCAAGGAAAAGCCCATCACAGTTCTTTTACAGAGATGAAGCAATTAATGTTAGAAATGCCAGAAAAGAAAGGATCCAACACGAAACACCAACACGAGTAATACTGGAGGACACTGTTGATCATCCTGCCTTTATTACTGAGGGCAATTTTGAATATTTTTAAAGTATTTTTAAAAACTAAAATAATTTTCCAATTCATAGAGACAAAGGTTCCCAGGTAAATTTAACAAAAATTCTGAATTACTGAAATAACTTTTCTCAATAATATAATGAATGTTACCGTGATCACCAATAGACAAATAATAAAAACATGTCTTTACAGGTCATATAGAGGGCATAAAAATCAAAGGATTAAGTTAAAGGTGATGCTTAAATCTTCATGGCACAGTACAGTATAAATTTCATAAAGTATTACTTAAAAAAAAAAAATCAATGAAATATAGCATTCAGAATATCTTTAAAGATAACCAGATAACCAAACTAGTTTATTATAAAAATTGCTTATTCTTCTGCCTGAAATAAAGCTGTGAGCTTCCAATGCAGCAAACAGAAAAAGTAACTGTTAGGCTTTTCACATCAGAAATTAATGCACAAAACTACAAACAAAGCCAAAGTTTGTGCAGTTCATTTCTACCTGTAGTAAACGGGGAGTTAGTTACTTAATATTTACTAGTTGTTTCAAAATTACTGCATCATTTAGTTGATGTAGAACTAAGCTATTCTTCTCAATACCAGCATGTTTGTAAACTTCAAATGTACAGTTCAGGTCAGCTGTTAAGATAAATTATTCTCAATAAGAAGAGATAAATTTGATGAATCCAAAAAACTGAAACACCTAATATAGTAAACTCATTTTCTTTTAGACTGAAATAGGCATTTTTGAATGGTGTCAAGATTTATGATAAGTATCTTCTCACTCGTGGGGATCTAATCAAGAACTTATTAGGGACAGGCTTGCTAAATCTCATAATTAATATTTCTGAATTAGAGGAAACCTGTATTAGATTAACTACGCTTAATATACACTAAAGCATTAGTTATACTATTATGTAAACGTATCTATTTTCAAATCCATTTTTTCACCTCTTCCATCACTGCTAAACTTTTTTTAAACACTTGAAACAAGGTAGAATTTAATTGATTATATATATTGATTAATAAATCCAAAATGATGTTTAGTTCAGTCAGTGTTTTAAATCACTTCCTAGCTAAACTGGCAGCAGGATGTTACTTTCACTTTTGGGCTTGAGTGAATGGTTCTCTTCATTAAAAATATCAACAGCACTGTATGGTTGGCTATTTACAAAAAATTATTTATTTATGTAAACTACAAAACTGCATCTCTTGACTAGCAGAAGTGCAGAAAGCTGCTGTCATACATTTAGGCCACAGTGGGAGTTTTTAAATGTGCTGCCTTGAAAAACTGATTTTTAAGTGAAACCAGCTTTCACGTTTTTACAGTGTCTTCTGAGAGAAATGTTACAAATAAACAGAAACATGTAACCTTTAGTATTATTTTGTCAGTAAGCTGAACACTGCAGCTTTATGATTTTACAAACCTCATTTAAGATTTTTAGCCAAAAAAAGTGTTAAGTAAACTGTATAAAACATCTGCACAAGCATTATAAGAACACTGAGTTTATTTACAGAGCAAATGTTCCTGCACATGGCTAACAATGTATCGTGATGTCTTCAGAATACTAATTTTCTGAGCAGATCTTTCAGCGATGTGCTCCGTAAGAGTGGTATGTGCTCTTGCGTCATATTTTACAGATCAGCAAAACCCGTACCTGGTACAAACTACTTAGATCAAGTTTTCATGCATTTGTTATGGCACAGATGAGACTATTATAATAAAAAAGAAATCCAGTCAGGTAAAAACAATAAGAAAATAATCAAAGAGAGTTCTAAGCAATCAAACATTAAAAGGGATACTTACTTATAACCGTGCTTTAGACACTCCATGCAATTTTAGATTTTCTGCCTGACACTACGTGTTGCGGGCCCTACCATGTAACCATAGCACGAGCTAAACAAATTGTTTGCTAATCCAGATATCTCAGAGCTGTATTTCTATGCTGGAGCTGGAGAGGTGCCAGTTCTAACACCACGAGGTGAACATAACAGCAGGCATACTACATAACTTCTGTACCTGTAAGAGGAAGAAAGCTAGACGATTTTACCTCACCTTCATTTTCTTGATATTAAGGGAAGCAATTCTGACCAGCTGCTTCTTCCCCAGCTCATTAACCTCATAGTCCTTTATTACGATTATAACACTGCGTGTAGAAATCAGATTTCTGGAATAAAATGCAGACGACGTTTATAAAGTCTTCTGCCTGTTTATAGCTTTATGTTTTGTGACACTAAGTGGATACTTGGCTTTTGGGTTGGGCTTTGGGCAGAGGGGGTTAACTGGTGAGAACATTTAAAGACTGTTTAAAAAGTGACTGATGTGTAAGCATTTCAAGCGTGCAGTTGTCATTCTAACAAAACTTCATCTTGGATCAGGGACTGAGTAATTTTCAAGTTTCATTAAGTCACAGGTTTAAGAGAAAACCAGTTGATATATACTGTTAACAAAAGGAGTGGTGTCATACATGCTGTGTTTCAGTTGCCTCCTGCTCCTTATCACACCATTAATTTTACATGGAATAAGCTTTATCTGCTTTGTTACTACTGCTGCATAGCTAGTTGCTCCTCTTATGTAAGTTTATACCAAGTCCAAAGGTTATTAAAATCACATAAATTTTCTGTAAATATTAATCTATGCTCAGAGATTAATCTATCTCCACAGTGACAAGCTAGATGCTAAACAGTGTCCAACTGAAGAACATGACAAGATAGTTCAAAATAACTGTTTACTTAGCTGTTTTCAGTCCAAGGCAAAAGCAGATGAATAGTTAATATGACTGCCTTCTAAGTTTTCAGTTTCATGTTCATATTTTACAGATATGTGTAAAGAATCTTTGTCTTTACTTAAAATCCAGAGAATTTGCCAGAAAATAATTTCATGTTGTCAATAGCTAGGAATATCCAAGTTGTTTTTGCACAGTAACGAACTTAAGTACGTCCTAATTTAAGGAAAACAACTGCTATCCAGATCAATCCAGTTGTGTCTGTGGTATGGCTCGGAGAAAGAAACAGGGAGGCTCACAACAGCAGCCTGCTATAGTTATGGACATATTGGAAAAAATTATTCAATAGAATCTGCTCTAAATTCTTGTACTCCCAGCCAGAAAGCTCCTGCATGGTTTGGTATAAAAATAGCAAGGTACACTGAGTAAGCAAGCACCTCATTGTGCTGCTTGTACTGCCTGCTGGTTATGAGAGCATGTTTACATTAGCATCTGCATCTGTCAAATCTCAGAAGACCTGACAGCACCCTATGTTGTTTCATTAAATGCAAGTGTCCCAAGTAGCCTTACATATTTCTCTGTAACTCAGATGATCATATGCTGAATTCTACATTAATCCTTTACACAACTCAGGACATCTTCCTGCACAGCAGCGAATCTTTATCACAAGTTGCATTACGATTTTCTGTTTTAACAATTTGCAGCATATTTACAAATGTATGAGAAATATTATTTAACAGCTTAAAGGATTTGTATTTTTAATACATGATTGTCTACTTCTCATCGTTTGTCAACACGTTCAGCTACACAAGAGCAGGATAACAGATTTCAACGGATGTTTAATTGAAGTTTTTTATTAAAACAGGCTAAAACTGAATTTTATTAAAACTCCCAGCCACTAAGAAAAAAATGTTCCATATTTGAAATAATTCTAATAATAATTAAAAAGAAATACTACAACATCTGTAATCCAATCACAGTAGCATAGTAAGAGTGAAAGAAAACACGAAAGTAGTATTTAAATATAAATGATACTCAGCTGTGAAAAGTACAATAAGCAAATGCATCCAACATCAAAATATGCTGGGGGTCAAAATTTAAGGTAAACATGGATGGCAAGGTTAACCTTACTAAAACTTTGACTTTTACATATCTGTCCTGAGTCACATATTCATAGGCTACAATCAGAACAGATATTCTTTAAATATAATACATTACAATGTATGAAAGTCTCCTTCCCCAGAAGTATGGTATAAAGGTAATACACTAGTTAAAAACAAACTGTCTTAAACATTTATTTTGTGTCAGACCACAACTTAATGAATACTAATTGTGCTTGAAAACCAAGGCACAAGAAGAGTTCTTCGACATGAAAGATGAGCATTTTTAACATCAAAGAACCTACTGTACACTTCTTTATTAGACATGACTCTTTCACTTAGATGGAATAAAGCGAATTAATGAATAGATCATCTATGGATCTAATCTGAATTTTTGTAAATGTGCCCATATCTTATACTCTGCAGCTGTAATGGCTAGTGAAGCAGCTACAGACACTGAAAAAAGACAGTATTTTATAGATGAGGTTTTGGACACCACATATTTGATGTGCAGCACATTTTAAACTGTGAAACATTATTAATATAAGGAGAACACTATGGGGGTAATCCATCGAGTATTTACAATTAAATAACCATTTACTAATAAAAATTCACAAATTAATTCAGTCTTGCATTATTCTACAGAAGAACAACCATTAACAGTTTGTTCCTGATATCAGAAAACCACTTAGCGTTAATTCCTCTAATGAATCCTACAGACGGGTTTTCATGTAAGAGATACCACTGTTACTGTAATACCTAGAAATGTTGAGATGTAGAATTTTTTAATTTTTTTTTTTTTACAGCGGAAGAGATAACACTCTATTTAAAACATTCCTTAAAAATTATATACCATACTTATTCCCACTCTCACAGGATATGCAGACTGACTCCTCCAGCCCTAGCAAAGACTCCCGTCATGAGAGACCACCACATTCAGGAAAGGGAAGAGAATCCTCCACGGATGCCACTTGAAGAACAAATACAGACAGCTCCCAGTACCTTCCAGCAGAACTAGCCCATCCTCCCAGATGGTCTAGCTGTGCCCCCAACTCACAAGCCCCTAGCCCTGTTAGGGCATACTGGCTGGCACATACTAATTCTGCACATTCTTTCACTCTCAAGTACTGGCAGCAATCTCGTGCTAACAAATAGGTAACAGATACACTGTTTGTGAAGTGCCTAAGGCAGATAACACCAAAACCAGCATTACCTGCAGGTAGCTGGCTGAAGTGAAGCTACATAAGTAACTTTCACAGTATATGCAAGGATTCTATCACGTTAGATATCTCACTGGGAGAAAGAAAAAGTCATTTAATCTAGCCACAAACTTCATGGTACTCAAGCTTCAGTATAATGTAAGTCAAATAATAAAGCTCAAATGTAACGTAAATCATTATTACATGAAGGTTTACTTTCCTGTCACAACTGCCATATTCGGAAGCAACCTACAGTTCTAAGTATCTTCTAAGTATTTTCCATTGGTGCAAAATGTTTGTAAATGTTCTCTAAGCTGAAGTCTCAAATAGATAGTCTTTTGTGAACAAACTTTTCCTCATCGTTGTTTCATTACGACATGAGCATATAGAGTAAAATAAAAAATTAGATTAAAAAAACTGAGAGAAGCTATAATCGCCCTCTACTGAGATACTATTTATTCACAGGTAACACAATTTTCATATTGTCCAATGGAAGCACTGAGTTGCCACACAGAAGCGCATGTTTCTGTTGATCACCAGGAAACTGTGGATCCTAAAAGTCAGCCCATGAATCATATCTTAGGTGCCTGAAGGAACACATGAGTCAGGCTTCCATAATGAGAGGGAAGAGACACAAGGCAAAATAAAAATCAAACCCACACCAAAACCCAGGAAATGTATCTTCCATCATTTTCTTTCCGGATAACTTATTGGATCAAGAAGGAAAAAGGTATTATTTATGAAAAAATTCCAGCTTCCTCTATAGTCATCGACTATCTCTCAGGCATAGACTAACAGTATGGGCCCCTGAAGAGACCCAGCAGTGCCCTCTGGTGATCCAGGTCAAATTTACCTGTGTTACATGGGCAGAAGAAAAGTGGACCAATGCCCCTACAGAAGCTCCAGATAAAGGAGGAGGAATCTGTCACCTCTGTTGGGGAACTACAAAGCAGCACATCTAATTTGCATATATTTGTACTGTTCTGTGAACTTTCTGCTATGAAATTTACTTTGTTGCAATGAATAAAAATTCCATCTGCATTTGGGGACAAAAAGGCACCAACAGGTATTGTGTCCAATACACTTGTTGCAAGTTGCCAGTCCTTCGCTTACACTGAAGATGACAGTGACAGGTAGAGCAGTTTTAGAGAATGGGACAAGAAAAGGGGCATTTGTTTTCTTCTTTGCTTGGGTGATTTTTTTTTTTTAAAAGATATGTAAGAGATGCGCACAGGAACATGGCAGGTTAGTATAACTTAAATCAAATAAGTGCAGCAGACTGGCGTTTTCTTTTGGTCCTTTGACATGTTTGGGAGAAACAATGGAAAATGGTAGCACTGGAAATTCTGGCAATGTTGCTGGTCTCAGTGGAAATCCAGTATTCAAAAGCTGCCCAAAGTATTTAACTGTATGGCAAGATCTACCAGATTGGATTCCCAAAAGAAAAGCTTAAAAATATATTTTAAAGGCATAATTAATTTAGGTTCTTAATACACTGATATCATTACTCACATCTTATATTTCCTTATCTCCACTACAGTTACTCTTGCTGAATTCTAATCTTTCTTCCAGCCATTCTGTTATCCAACAGCTTCCTTCTATCTGCCTCGTCTTTTGCAATTCTCATGTGATATTATTCCCAATACACCAAATATCTTTATTCTCATCAGCATCTCCCCTTATTTCTTCAAATGTAGCCTCTCAAGTACATTTAATGTTTTCACTTTCAACCCATCAGTATACCCCATACTCTTACAGACATGTTGTCCTACACCCACCTTTTTGGTCTTGTTCCTTAACTATGTTGAGTTTTCTGAACCTGTAATATAGTTTATTTTTTGAACGTACCATTTACTTTTACAGTGTGACAAATAATTTATTGTAATCTGATTTCAAACTCAGAAATTTGGTAACTAAAGTTTTATGACAATCATTATATATAGGTCTCATATAGCAAATAATTATCATCTATAAAGTTTCTGCTAGGTCTGTATTATTTCTATTTGAAATTTAAGCAAAAATAATCAAGAAAGAAGATTTGCTGCCTTGCATACATTTTGATGCTGTAAGCCAAACCTGAGAATAGCCTTTCAAATATATTCTTCAGTTGAATAGATTTAACTGGAACGTAAATTAAAAGGAACACAAATTTAGAAACAGGGAAAGCGAGCAAAACTTTAAGATGGTATTTTGTTCCTTTTTCAACAAAAGTTATCGTAATAGGACAAGAAACTTTTACGTATTTTGGATTCTCACTTCACAGACATTCACTGGAATGGTGTGGCAGAAGAATCAATTAACTCAGACCATGTGGATCTCAAGTTTTTTTCTCTTAAGGAAAATAAGGCACAAGACAAGAAGTGTGTCACTCAGCTCCACTTCAACAGCTGCTCTTCCACTCCATTCTATGTCAGCTAATTTTTCTCCGAAGTCATTTTACTGCTATCTCCTGTGCAATTGGCTTTTGCGTCTGCCCTAAAATGGCACAGAAGAGCAGCAGATTCATTACCGCTGAGCATGACTAATTCTTATCTGGTTACAAAGCGAGTTCAGAAGTAAATTCTTTTAACCTAATTTCTTTCCTAAAATACTATTACCCCTGCTAATCCGTATTATATCTTAATTATCAACAGGTAATTAGGGATATGAATAATATGTTGCCAAGCTACTGTTTCATTTTCCATAGTTCAAAAAATGTTTCCATTCCTTTTCTGTTCATCACGGTAAAAAGCACATACACTGTCAGGCACACGATTTGCTGATCTGTGCCACTTTGCAGCACTGCCTGTTTGGAAGGCAAATTGCTAAAAATTACAACAGAGAACAAACACTTTTGTTGCTAACACGTAATCATGCAGAACTTGCTATGCTTACAATAAGGGGACATTTGTAATTTCTTTTTTCATTTTGTCTTTATTTATGTTATTTTGTGTTAGTTTAATTCCTCAAAAGCCTCAATCTTAAGATAAATCTGGAAAGTAAATGTGTTACTGAAAAGATAACTTACTACTATTTACAAAAGTTTACTGTGGATATAAAAGTTGTTGTAAATGCCTGCGTATCCCCCATTCCTTCTCCTCCAGACAACGAACAAACACTATCGCCTATTTTCCAGAATAAATTCGCACTCCAGAGGCAAGATAATGACTTTTCATTTGAAAAATGAATTTTATCAAATTAGACACAGGAACATAAAATAAGGGATTCCACACAGCTGAAGAAAATGAAACATTTCCTAGATATCAAACAGGAAAAAATGTTGCTGTATGCAGCAAAAATTGTTGTTTGGTACCATTTTAATGGTCTCAAAATGTGGAAGAAACCAAAAAGAGTACTTTCAGAAAGAAAAAGTCATTATTGACTACATTTAATAGATTACAAATTGTTGTCATTCTGTGCAGAACTAATTTAATGTTGCAAATGGTAATGTATATCAGTGTGTTTAAAACAAACAGGAGTTAAGCTAGCATATAGTCTAAGTATAACACTGACTTTGTACTTGTAAACATCCTTTCCACACAGAGCCCTTCAGGACATTCAAAGAATTTACTGAATGAGCTACTTGGAATAAATAAAGAACACTCAACTTGGTCTGTAAGAACACTCAACTTGGCCTGTAATACTTTAACTGATTTAAAAAAAGGTTTTAACTGTTCCCCTAGTTGCCTGGAAATGGCCATTTAAAAAAAAATGCTGCTGTGGCAATAGTAAATCTTTATTAATTCCTCATTTTTGGTTTTTCCTGCATGGGGCTTGTTAAAAATAATCTTTCAATCCAAACAGTTCAGGACTGAAAATTTAGCACTATATAGTGAACCACACAAAAGTACTGAAACAAAAGATGTTACTTTTTTTTTACATATTCACAGGAACCAGTTAATTCTGGCAGTAAAATTAGCTTAAGTAATAGTTACATAATCTAAAAGAGAAGATGCATTTCTTCCACCTCATTACCACGCTTAGCTTTAACAAAAATCACCTTTAACTCAGTTACATGTACCAGCTACATGACTGTTCAAAAGTTGTTACAGATGACCTGTCAAATTTTATTTTCAAAATCTTGAAATGGATTTTAAAAGTCTGCAGCTACACTTATGTAAAATTCATTTACCATGCAAGTTTAAGTGCTTGAATCTCTATTTAGCAGTAAGTTGATTTTCTAGAAAATGTGTGGGCTACAGGTGCATTTGCAGAATTACCAGTTATAATTACTGTAAAAGTGCATTTCTTGTCAAGATATCCGTTTGAGAGCACCAGCACCTACTTTGACATACCTTGTTTTGTTTGAATGTCAAGCAAATAAAAGCAAGTTGAAATCCAAGAGCTCAGAGTTGACAAAAAAAATATTTTTAAAACTACTTTATATACAAAATGCCTTCCCTCCATCCACTGTACGTTCTGACTATATCCATATGGGGGCAGTAATGTTAAAGAAAATAAAACACCCTAAAGTAGTCACCTTAATTAATTTGTTCACAGATAATTTTTTAAACACAAGGTTCTCAATACAATACTCCAAAAAAAAAAAAAAAATGAAGCCTACTGCTCCTCAGAACTCTGTTTAAAGTGCTACCACAGAGTAATTGCTCTTTTCATCATCCAGAGCCTAGATCTATTTCCTGGTGTATTTAATCGTCCCTAGGAATAATCTACCATTATTTTTGCATTGTACTTACTATATCTAAAGCAGTGTCTATAATGCAGCACTGTCCTAAGACAGACAGCAGATGGAGAGGAACTCATTTGTCCATAGAGTCTGAAGAAACAAGGTGCTAAAACAGCTATTATGGATTGTCACCAGAGTAACACTTCCCGGATTAGGAGAACTGTATCTCAATGTAAATTATTCTATCAGGTCAGCTGCCTTCCCCCTCCATGGAGTAGCTGGAATCTCAGTGGGATAACCTCTGCCTGGACACTCAGAGCAGCAGTTTCTCCGTTGAATTGAAGCTGGCCTGAACCAACAGCCCTGTCAGAGTCACAAATGAATGTTCTTTCAATCTTCATCCTGTCCCTCAGGCACACTTTCCCAAACTAGCTGCAAAAATCACCATCACATGTATATCTGAAAAAAAAGCCAGTTCTTCCACAACCTTTCCACAAAACTAGATGATTAAATCGCCACCAATCATTCAATGGCTTCCTGAATGTACTGGTAATCTACGGGGAAGAAGTCATTCATTGTTAGGTGAAAGGCTGTATGAATACAGCAACCAGCTCTAGAATTTATTAGAAGAGACAGACCAGGAATACGAGCTATGGAAGCATAAATGTTTGCAAGGTTTCACAGAAAACCCCCCAACAAAAATCAAAACCAAGAAAGCACACCAAACACAGTGATCATTATTCTGATCTCTTCACTAAAACTTACAATTACAGTCCCCCAAACGGCCTTCTGACTTTCCCTGCACAACAGTTTTCAGTCTTTGTGGTAAAAGGGTTGGGGGATGCACTGTGTGAAAACAGCCCCTCTAAGACACGGTCTTTGTACCCCTCAGAAGTTCGAAAACCCACTAGTCTAACACGAATTGCAACCTGCTACAAAGTCATAAACTAGAAAGCTCCTTCTGTGTTCAAGATTCAATGACAACTACTTAATAACTTATGCTGAAAAAAAAATCATTCAAAAGTGGAGTTAATAATATGAACAGAACTCCAATCCACTGTTATAGCTGTGCTACTTGGAGATGGAAATTATGTAACAAGGTTATCTTCTAGAACCATACAACACCTAATTGGCTCTAAATACCATCAACCTAGGTGGTATAAGAGCGTGAGCCTACTTAATAAGAATCATATGATTGCCTTAAAAAATCAAATAGCCTAAAACCTGCATCATTTCAGGTGCAAAGGGTACGGCATTTGCATCTAATTTTGAAAAACGGATTGGAAGCCTCCTTGACTCCACCTGTGTATATACATTTCAGGATGAAAACAGTCATTCCCATTACCCTTCAATTAAAATAAATGTATTTCTCCCTCACTCTGCACTTCCCAAGGCCAACTCTCTTGTCTCCTCACCTTGCAGTCTCCTCCATCCTCTCCTGGAGCTCATCCAGCCACTTTTCATAAACATCTCCCAACCATTCATTCAATTATTCACAGATTTTTCTTCTCTCTATTCTCACAAAATCATAGAGCAGAGGGAAATAGGAAAGTAACTGGAAATAAGACTACTTTGAACTGTTAAAAAAACCAAAAAGTCCAGGAATGATACTTCAAACAAAATTACAGCTATTTGTAAACTCTCATTTCATCTCAGGACTCAGAATCCCAAATACCACTTAAGTCCCACTACACTGGGAATATGCAGACACATTCTACGCAGTAATATAGTAGTTGATACAAATCTGGAACAATTTCACAAAACGTTTTGATATCAACAAGATGTGCTTGCTGAGCTCCCAGCTACTTCGAAAAAAAAAAAAAAACAAAACACAAAAAAACCCCTTAGTTCTCCATACAAAAATACAGAAGTCAAAGTTTAAAACCTAGATTTGAAAAATTCTAATGAGGTCTGCAAAATGACATGAAGTACCACAACTGATTAGATGTAATTCGATCCCCAGAGAAAATGAATTCGTATTTGATGATGACAGCTTGTATTTGTTTACTTTTCTTTTTTTTTGCACTAAGGAGTTATCAGAATGTCTCTGACTTCTGTAAAACATTAAAAGGAAAATGAGCAGAAAACTTCCTACTTTCTTACTGTACTACACAAATAAGTATGGCAATGTTATCCAACGACTGTGATACATAACTGTTTTGAGAGCTAGAACGAATGAAACGGGATAACAGGATGGGAGAAGACTTCGAACGTAATTATAAATACATGGGAGCCATCTAATAATTTTGACGATGCAATAGCCTGTCACTTCTGAAGTAACTGGTCAAACCCAAAGCTTGGCTTGCAGTTTTCAAAGCAGCAGTGATGAGCTCTGTTACTTTTGAGGCAAGCAGGGCCTGTATTAGGACTAAACTGCACCCTTACTTAGAAGTGAAAGACAAGCTTGAAGTAGGTTTCCGGGGCAAGGAAAGGAAAGCCTTATTATCTGTGTCTGATCATTAGCTCACGGAACAGACACTTTCCTATAGAAAGGGCAGAAAAGGGTCAGAGCCACAGAGCATGTCTAGCAATTATGTTGATAGCTATCATGCCAGCCGACAGCTGGGGGAATTGTGGGGTGCATTACATATGAAGTTGACTTTATGGCTGCAAAGGTATCAGCTTTCTTCATAATTTGGAACTAACAGGGAGTTTCCTCTTAAGGCAGATGGATTTTTTCTGGCCATTTGAGAAGGATTTTGGTTGTTAATGCTAAGAACCTGTACAAAGAGAGAGAATGCTAACAACTGTCTTAATTGCACTTCTGACCAGAATACCCACAGAGATCGAGACCAGCAGAGCTACTGTATCAGATAAAATTCTTTCCCCAGACATTTGGTTGTCCTATTCAATCAGATTTCTCAGATAAACATTTTGGATTTGGGACTAGCAGATTCTAATTTTGCTCATGGAAAGACGTGCTGAAAGGTTTTGGTTTGGAAAAGCAAACACGAAACATCCCCGGTGCACAAGTTAATATTGAAAGAAAGAAATCTCACTATATATTAATCCTTGTGTGCATATGGCGTTCCTGGTAAAAACTCAGGGGCGCTAACTTATCCAGCTAAATCAAGAAGATATCGTGTGCTCCTTCAGTAGCAGAGCAATGTTGCAGCAGGTTCCAGGTACTATTCTTTGAGTTTCTGTTAGTAACTATTGCCTGACTAAATAGAAAAAAAAAAAGGGGAGGGTGAGGGGGAGAGGGTGGGTGTGGGAAGGGGAAAAAAAAAAAAAACTTTGGAATATAGAATCATAGAATTGCTTTGGTTGAAAAAGACCTTTAAGATCACGGAGTCCAACCATTAACCTAACACTGCCAAGTCCACCACTAAACCATGTCCCTAAGCACCACATCTACACATCTCTTAAATAACTCCAGGGATGGTGACTCCACCACTTCCCTGGGCAGCCTGTTCCACTGTTTGACAACCCTTTTGGTGAAGAAATTTGTCCTAATATCCAAACTGTTGAGTCTAGTTCCCTTACCACAAGGAACCAAAACACACTTCCCAATTCTACCTACTCGTTTGAAAAGCTTGCTGTTAGCTAAAAGACAGCATATTCAGAATTTAAAAACAATTGTAAGCAGAGTGCAATAAATAAATAAATCCTGGATGCCAGAGATTGTAAGTCAGGCTATTACAAAATTTACTGCCCAAGTTGAGTGGAATGTGGAGTGATTTTTTGCCTCTGATCCTTGTCAGACATGTTTCAAAAGACATGGAGGTTCCCACTCTCTCAGAGGGACAGGATCAAACTATCAGCTATCTTTAATTTCATTAATTATCCAATCAGGTCACATATTCCTTTAAGCCAACCTAGGACTGCTCTGACACTGACAGCAGGATGTAACTAATCTGTGTGCTCCTAACCATAGTACCTGCAATATTCAAAGAGCAATCAGTGCTTCACTCTTTCACTGACACCTAATTATATCAGCTAAGCCCAACAACAGAAGTACAGGATTAGATACTAACTGACCTGCCTATTCTCTTAAAACGAAATGTCCAATGTAAAGTTAAGGATAGAGAGAAAAGAACATTTGTATACACACACATACACATACACATGCATACATATGTGTATATATGTACTTGGTCAAACTTTTTGTCTCTCCTAGTAAAGATGGAAGTATTATAAACTACTTCCTCATCATCTTCCTTTAAATCAGTCTAGTATTCACCTGGTTTTTATTACACAGTTAAACAATTACATACATCCCAAAATACATGAAAATATTTCACTTGCATCAAACTACCAGTTCAGATTGCATTACCTTTTATCTGTAGTGCAGGGCCTTCAACGGATGATGAAATAATGAAACCCGTTATTCTTGTGAGGTAATTATGTACAATATCATGTATTATTTAAGCTTGATGTTCTTTCTAGGCACCTCAGATTGTTTTTTGTTTCTTGGGGTTCTTTTTGCAGCTAGGGTGGCTATCCTATTAAGTCTCAAGCAGCTGAAAGACACTGTTCCAGCCTCTTCAGATACCACCTATGGACAAGAAGCTTTCCTGCCTTAAACAGGAACATATGCATACACACTATATATACTTTATCTACATTCTCCACACACAGACACTTGCTTCTTACTATCAGCATTTAGTTTCTTTCACAGATCTCCGATTCAGTATTAAAAAAGAAAGCTTTATTCATAATATGATGTTTGAAACATATACTACGGTTACATGGACCAGGTCCATTAGTACTCAGCAGAAAGCACAGGTAACTGTTGGGCTTTACTTTGGATGTGCCTGTAGTTACCTGAAAACGTATCAAAGGAAACTCAAAAACATTCCTCCCCTCTTTGCTGACCTCTCCTCGCTTCACTGGCAGCAAGGCTGACTGGGTGACCTAACAAGCCTTTTCCGTCTCTTGCTTCTGTGCTAACTGACAGACCCAAAAAAGAAGAGTTTTTGAGGGGGAATTTCAATAGAGATGGGGAAACGCAATGCACAACGACAACGTAAGAAGAATAAAGAAATGAATGAAAACAAAAGACACTTGGGAGATCGGCCAATCTTTGCCACTTCAAAGAAAACTGACTTTTTTGCCATTTGAGCAGCTTGTCGGCAACAGATACAACAGACATATTTTCCATACTACAAAATATAACTTTTACATAATATTACCATTAAAAAAAAACATTCACTAGTTGCAATCTCACGAAACATTTGTTGACTGAAAAACATGCATGGGTTTCCACATATATAAAGAGTTAATAATTGTTGAGTTTTCTATCATCACAATGAATTAACTTTCAGAGCAATAACATATAGCCAAGGATCTATTAATAATTCAGCAAAATAATAGATGGCAAGTGTGAAATCACTTCACAGGTTGTAACAGTGCTTTCCAGTAATGCTATTATAATTAAGAATCTGTCATCATTGCTACTTAAGACAAAGCAGTGCAAGGATTTATACTTTCCGTTATAAATACCAAATCTATTTTCCAGGAAATAAGTTGTCTTCAGCATCCCCATTCTTTTCCAATAAAAGCTGTGGTCAGGAAAAGTAGTCTGTTGCATTTATGTAATCAGGTCTTGTATCTTTTCTTATAAATCTAATGAACAGAAGCATATAAATAATTATGCTAGTATTGTCATTTCCCAGTATTGCAAAAACATTGGAAGGAGCCTGCCTTGCCATCTGCAGTTCTAGTACACACAGTAATTTCACTAGCTGATTGACAACCTGATAAACATAATTTTTTTTTTCCCAAAACACGACTATTTCAGTTACATAAAACATGTCTCCTTATCACAGTAAGACTATTACTAGAGAACTTCCCTTATTTTTAGATAATTCTCCTTTTCACTCTCCATCTTCTTTACCATCTGTGCTTAGGATTCTCTCCATCACAGCCCTGTACGAGCACAAGCAGTCTAAACAAACAACTGCACAAATTAAACTAAAAAAAACTCTTGAGGAAACCCGTCAAGACATTAATGTCTAGTGTTGTGCTTACAAGGGTGCGATCGCTTTCTATTTTTGGCAAAGTATGGCAAACTTCTCACTCCATCCCAATAAAAACAAACTCACGCCACCAATTTAAAGCACTGCCCTAACCCTGCTAATGCTATCACTGCAGCTACTGGTTACACTCCTCACCACAGCAGCAGCAAGTCTATTACTTTCTCCTTAGCAGACCTCACAGAGAAATAAGCAGCAAAGAAAGAAAAGCTTGATAAGAAATGTGTTAACAAAGGACATTGCTGTCAAAGAGCTGTGCAACAGACTAATCTATAAATTAGCTGCATAATCCAGTGAGACCATAGTGACAGCTCTAAAGCCCTAATGCCTGTTCTTTATCAGGCCAAGATAGATCTAGGTCTTTGACATTTTAATGAAGTAGAATTATTACTGATTTGGGTTATCAAACCAAAAAGCCAGAAAGAGCAAACCAGCCAGCAGCTAGCTGATCTTTTCAGCATCAGCCACTTAGTATTAAGAGAGATAAAGGCTTCACAGAATCCAACTATTTCTACTTACTTAATACTTGAATTATGGGATAGTGGTAGAAAAGTACTCTCTACCTTAAGAGACATTTAGGCTCTTTCCAATAAATACAAGAAAAAAAGAACCTACAAATTGGTACACTAGGTCTAAGCTTTGACTTGAATGCTCTGTCAAATGTGAAGTACACTAGAAGCATCCCTGAATTCTGGCAATCTAAAAAAAAAAAAAAAAAAGAATTGTTACAGTTCAGTTTCCTACATCTTTTCCTTCTGCAGTGTATTTAAAAAAAATAAATTTTATGGAATCTCTGCTTCACTAAAAGGATAAAAAAAGCAGCTGAGCGATTTTAATCCTCATTTTCAGATTAAATATTTATGGTAGAATGATAATTTTACTCCTGTGACACCAGTCATATTTCATGTGATTAATGCCTTTCAGAAATCCATGCTCTCTTACACAAAATATTGGAGCAGTTCTGCGTAGATAACCTAAATATATTAAACATTTTTAAATGTCAGTCACAACATAAAATATTTGTCACAAGTTTATTCTAAATCCCTAAGCCTGAGGATTCAGATGATTAATTTTAAATGTTTGCTTCCGACATTTAAGAAGCAATATAACTTCACAGTTTTTGCAAGTTTCTAACTAGCCCTTGACTTCTCTTTTTAAGATCTTCTAATGCGCTTATTTTCTTTTTAACAGATATATGTGATACTCATGAGGTAAAAATACAGTGATCACTGGGCTTAAAGGAACAGAAGGGGACAGCACAGTAGAAAGAGGTAAAGTAAAAATACTGGAAACGTTCCTTTTATGAGGTTCCTTGCATTACATGCAGACTAATCTGGCTTTTGTTGGGCTAGCTTTCCAAACCCCTACTATCATTAGGAGACTTCCTATGGTCTCTTCTGGCCCCGTATCTTACTAGGTTCATGACCTTTTCAGCAAACAAATATAAGTTTTACTAGTATTGGCATAAAACAACCGTGTTGAAAAGTTAAAAAGGATTAAAGAAAGGTTCTTGCTACGAACAGCTGAAGAACCATCTTTAGTTTCTTGGGAAATAACTCATTCCTGAGCCTTGAGAGTGCCTATGTAGGGACCCTCTGGGTCTTCCCGAAGTGCTAGTGCTCAGGAGTGTGTAAGCTCTAGTATTTCTAAAAGCTCCCTAAGACTTTGGTGAGGGCCAAACACACACACTGATGTCATTGGGGATTGTGAACTCAAGAACCCTAAACTTTAAGGAACGGAGTAGAGGTATTGTAACACTGCTTAAGAATCAAATGTGTGTGCAATTATTTTTTTTTTTTTTCCAAATAGAACAGATCTATATGATGCTTTTTCACAAATGATGCAACACTATTCAAATCACCTCTTAAATTCCATGTGAGGGAAACTTTTTCCTCAAATAACTGAAGATCTGCCAACAGAGTGGGTTTATTAGTAAATACCACACTTTCAAATTAATTAAATGTGGCTAGAGATTGGGCATTAATCCACTTTTGGCTGACTTCTGTTTTCAGGCTTCTACTCTCACAACAAGCTCTATAATCCAGTTTAAAGCCAAACTACACAACCGTCAGTCCTGGACAGACATCAAAAAGTCATATTAGCTGTCGGTTTATATGTTTTACCAGTCAAAACCAATACTGCTTCTTTCATTACAGTGAAGTGGGAGCAAATACCTAAGTAAGTACTGTCCGCTTTTGTCTTATTCATGCAGTGTCTTACGTTCTAACTAAGATTCTGTTTTGAAATAACAATAGTTAAAAACGCCAAGAACTCTCTATGTAATTTTTATCTTATGATTCTAAGACTCAATTGTACAATACTTGGAGTTACCATTACACACTCTTTATGAGACTATAATGCTCTGTTATATCACTGTCAGCAAAAGTTGCCCCGTTATGCCCACTGACCTTTTTTTTGTTGGAGGAAAAAACAAAAGCTAACCCAGTTTGGCTTAATGAGCACCTAGTCAGTACACTTTTTGTGCTCTGAGAACTAATACTGGTTACACTCCTTCAAAGAACAACATGACCTCCGAGGGTTCCTCCAGCTGCTTCTCTCAAACTGCTGCCATCACCTCATCTTATCTGGCTTTCAGCCAGCTTGCTCTCATCCACATCTTGTATCTTCATCAGGCACTGACAAAGGCACTATCCAAAGGGAACAAATGCAGCTGGGCGCCATCAGTGCAATGCAATCACTGTTCCATGGAACAGTATACAAAAATAACTCAACAGGTTGTTAAAACAAATATTTCAAGCCTGCATTTTAAACCAAACTTCTAACTTTTGCTATCAAATAGGAGAAAAACACCAACAACCCCAAACTTTTGAAGTAATCTGAATGACCAGAAACAAGCATGAATGAACTGAGACACTTGACTGCATCTTACTGAGAGCATACCTGAACGTCTACAAGAGTGGGGCCAACCGCAATCTTAGTCTTGACTATATATCTTCCTTATATTTCATATGTCAAACATAATGTCCAAGACAATTATTGGCATGAAATTGCATATCACTCTTTTAAAGTTTTTTCTTCATATATTTTCGATTTCTAAAATTCAAGAGGATAACTTACCAGATAGTCCTTGATTATTACAGAAATCCCACCAGTACCATGCACTAAGCGAGAGACAGCAGTAAGTCAAGATCCATCCACCTAATTAATTAAACTCTACTGAAAAGCAGGTGGCAGAACCTCCCTGAATTAGCTTTCAAACATACAGTTGTACTTGAATATATCGTCTGGATAAGCACACACTTGGTTTTAACATTTCCAGTAAGAAAGAATACACTGATCACCCTTCATAAATTGTTCTAATCACTACCTTCATCAAAATGCGCACCTCTCTGAGTTTGAATTCTTCTGGAATCACTGTTCAACGTTGCTAGATTATGATGAGCTTCAAAAATCCATTTCCTTACCAACATTCATAGATTATAAAGCTATCTCTTAACTGCCTTTTTAATAACCTTAATAAACTAAGACACTTCATTATTTAAAACAGGTAAATTACATAAGCCCCCATTTATTACATCAACATTACAATCTGATATTTATTGTGCTACTGTTCGTTTTAACAACATTTGGCTGACAGAAGTAAGCATCTCACATTCCACTTTCCCTCATGACCATTTTTACTGGCATTAATTGTACTCCACATACATACTCCATAATTTATCTAGAACTGGTATCAGCCAGCAATGCTAGTACTACAAAGGTTATCCAGTCTCTCTTTAAACCCCTCCCTTTCTTCACCCCCGACACACAAAAAAAACACCACCTGTATTCTTCTAGTGCCACAAACTTGTTTTCTCAAACCTTAGTGAAAATTGAAAGTAGTGATCTAGACTGATGCTCATCCCATTCTTTCATTTATCTTAGATGCAAATGTGTAAACAGAAATGCCAATGAATAGGCAAATTTTAGTTTGTCCAGGTCTGCCCCCTGCCCCTATCTCACATCAGACAGCTAAGACTATCTACTTTTAGAATTTCCTAGTACGCAATTTTCCCAATGTTTAGTTTATCATAATCCCACTGTTCAGCAGTCATTTCTTTTTCCTTGAATCTGAATCAGTACTTTTTCCCAAAACAAGCTGCATCCTTTCTCTGTAGTATCAGTACTTGTCATTCTATATCGTGAAACCTTATTCTAATACAACTGCCTGTTTGTATTTCAGCAAGAAAAACAAAACTCTTCTGTCTTGTGGAAAAAAAAAAGACACCCCTCCACTCCAAAACAAGGATTATCCATCCCTTCTCACTATTGCGCATCTAATAATGTTACAGGCAGAGCTTAAAGCCCTTCAGGTTAGCCATTCTGATGGAGCAGCACTTGAACACAGAGTAGTGAGAGGATGAAGTGACCAAGTCATTAAGGAGGGGGTTTCTGATCGAAATCCTCAGATTGACAGTTACGGGTGGGCTTTACTGTAACACAAATAAATACACCTGCTTCACCAGACATGATCTGGGCCCTCAACTAACCAACATCACTCTTACACAGAACAAGAAACAGCTCATGCATACATGTTTTCATTCCCTTTACACCAAAATCAAGATCAGGTCTTGCCTGAACAATGTAACTAATTAGCACTGGACTTGTATAAGAATTTCACTGCTTGGTTCTTTGGGAACTATGAAGGAAAGTATTGAATATATTTTCCCCAGAAAAGCAATTACAAATTCCAGGAATTTAAATGAGTTTAGTTGAATGTTTCCTTAAGTACTACTTTGGAAAAGAAACTAAAGGTATGGCACGAGCAACCTTCCTCTTAACGAAAATCTCATTATAGTATATTAGCGCACAAATAAAAAGAATATAATTTATAAGAATGTTTTGAAAAAGGAACAATTTAAAAATTGTGTTAAAACCAAGGGGATGACCCTCAATTTTGGTCCTTTCACCAAGACCAGATTAAAAGAAACATACGTAGCTTAATTTTTAACTACTTTCTTACATTCTTACCACCACTAAACTTCAAAGCCCATTCTCCAGCAAAGAGATCCAACTGTTAGTTTTAAAAAAAAATAATTCCCAATGCTTTTATTCCTTAGCTACTGTCTGCAAGGATCTCCTCCAAAACCCCCAAGTAAAGACTTTATGCATGCTCAAATCTTACATCCCATCCTGCATTCATTACTTCACCCCATTAACATTCCACGCAGAGAGCCCTTTGCTAGTTTTATGAGGCGAAACCACAGAATGTCAGGTTAACAAAGCCCTGCCGAAAACATTCCCCTCAGTAAAACTCTTCATCGGGAGTCTGTTTACATAGATTTGCAATGAATTATTAGCATTATAGAACTGGAGGAAAATTAGAAAGGTTGGTAATGAAAATACACAGCTTGTCTCTATACCTACATATAAAGCTGACTGCTTCTTCATCACCGATATTATTTCACCATATCTTTGTTTTTTAAAAGAAATTAAAAACATAATTACTATACACTCTAGTACTTTATCTCAGGAATTTTAGAATTTTTGTTCTTTTTCACTCAGTTTGTTATAGGGTGGTAAAACGAAAAGGCTTTATGGCTTGTAGGACATGTGGACTGGATGTTTTGTGAACTGTTCTGACTTAAAATTATTATTACATTGGTACCTGCAATTCCTTTGATAATGTGGATGACGCAAGTTTATATTCTTATACTCCACATACGTAAAATAATAATTAAAGAAAAGTAGGCTGGGTCTGTTATTCTGGGTTCTGCCTCACCAGTATTTAACATAATTAAATGAAGAAAGTAGTAGCTGTAGAACTTATGTACAAATAATATTAATTTGATAATTAAACTATTATTAATGCACCGATTGAAATTAGTGTACACATCCATATATGTATATCCACAATAACACACAGGCACAACATTCAGGCATTTACACTGTATCCCATCAGTTCTCCTCCACACCATCCACCTCATCTGCCCTGCCATGCCTGTATCTTGCTGCTCTAGAAGCACCTCAGGTGCTTACAGGACTTTAATTGAAGTCCTCTTTATTCAAAAGTTTCTTCTTATTTTGCAAAGAAACAGGAATTATTTGTATCTTTCAACAGGGCCATAAGAACACTTGTATTCATTTGAGATTGAATTAAACTGACTGAATAAAAAACTATCCAAGTACACAGATTTGCATCTACAAAATAAATTTCACTCCTTTAGTAGGAGCGTCTATCGAACCTGCAAAAAGGGAGAATTTAGACGCTACCTTTATTTTAGTTTTAAGAAAGGATGAAAAGAAAAATCAGAAAACTAGATGTTAAATAAAACCTATAATGGAAAAGAATGCTAAAGAAATAAAGCAATATACTTTAGTGAAGTTTTGCATAATGTGTCACTGTTTACTTTTAAATATTTCTTCTAGCTACTGAAATAAGAAGGTTATAGAAATATAAGATTTTACTGAGACACAACAGAGAGATTCTGAACCCAAATAACAGTTAATGTAATAGAAAGTATGACCTCTCAGCAAACTGTCTTTATATTTTTTAAGTTATCATCACTATAATAACACTATTGCTACAAAAGCATGTACATAAAAATGTTGGCTTGTGTTGGTTCAGTTATGAGACTTACACTTTATCTAACAAATCTAAAAAAAGAACAGAATGGGAAACCATCTTGAAATGACAGCTGCCACAGGAAACGCTTTACCTCAAGGGAATTTCCCAGCACTATCTATTTTTAATCATGAAAAATATTTACACAGTTCATATACATCACTTTACTGTGGTTTTAAGGACAAAAAAACTGCTAATTTCAATCATTTCCAAAGAAGATATTTTCTGCGTTTTCCAAAGGCCCTTTAAGCTTGGGAACAGAGCAATTCTAATGCTGAATTAGCTGGTTTCGTATTGTACCATTTCTCACAAATAGAAGTACAGTTAAAGAAGTTCAAGTAAGAATTATTTTCTTATGAGTGCTTCCAATTTGATTCTCATTGCAAATCCTAGAAGTGGCATTGATCAAATATCCCCCATTCAAAAATCTCATTTACATGTGACATACACAAACTCTGTAATAACTTGAAATTTCTACTCAGTAGCAACTCATTGCTAAACTACTAATTCTACTTTTGCCCTAAAAAGAGAAAAAAATTGGAAGGTTAAGGTCATAAGTACATAAGGAGGGTCATTTTCACAGGGACACTGCTTATACAGTGGAAACTTAGAAGAAGGACCACCACCAGTAGGCAGCCAACTGCATTAAGAAATCACTACCAAATATTTCCAAGATCTGTAATACAACTTGTTCGACCCCTAGTAAAAGGCCACTTCTTTCAGGCAATTGCCTGTTGCTGGCCCCTTGGGTGGTCCAAGACTCGGGTGGTCTAGTGATTTTAGCTTGGACAGCTTATTTCAGTTTTTACTATATTTAAGTGTCTCACATCACATTTTATTCTTCTGGAGAAAGAATTCAAACTTCACTAAAACAAGTAACAGTCTCTTATTTAAAACTTGTTTCCTGAACATTAACACAAGTCTTATCAGAAAACTGTTACCACAAAACCAAACCAAACAAACAAAAAGCTTTTACACTACATCATTCCAAAATGACATAAAGGACCCTAAGGACCCAAAAGTATCCTGCACACATAATCATCCACACAGTAGTCTGAAATCTTTAATGTTGAGGCTGCTATTAATGTCCTCATATGACAATTTCTAGTAGATCCACCTGACAGAACTGTTGTGAGCATAATTTTTTTCTTACTAGTGTGGGATGTAGAAAGGAAGAGAGCAAGTCAGTTCAGATGAGGTTTCTACTTCCAGAGTTGGCTACATTGCTTTTGGCACCTGGCTGAGCTCTGATTTGACTTCCACTGTACGCACTTTACAGGCAATCTGTTGTGGTGGGAAATTGTTTGAACAACGATGGCACGATGAAGCACTTCTTTTAAAACTGATTAAGACATGTTACTATCCAGAAAAACAACAGCAACAACAGAACTGCACTAATTACTGAACTTCAGCATTTAACCAAGTGACAGAGAATGATAACATTGCATTTGGATGCAGTTCACTGTACTGTAGTTTTTAGGTACTTCTTGAGAAATACTGTCCAATAGCTTTTGCTGGGCCCTAGCACAAGTTCAGGTTCATCCTTTATTCTTCCCATCATACTGGTGTTACATTTTTTCCCCTCTCCACATTCTTATTCATTACATATATCGGACATGAAAAATTAAAGATAATTAAATTGTCTTAGTTATCAAAATGCATAAAACTTTGCAGTAGACAGCTCAGCTGCTCCACGCAGTGATATAAACATTCAAACAATATTCCAGTAAGATTAATTTTGCAGACATAAAGCAGACACTGAAAACACTAGACGGTACCAGTAAGTGGAAATAAAGAACAGTAAGGGATCAAAACAAAACCAAAAACACTCATCAAAGAGCAGATGCTCATAAAACAAAAAATCACAAAGAATTTTGATCAAACCAGAAAATCCAATCTGAAGGGGGGTGGGGGGGGAGCAGTAGAACTTCAACATTTTTCTACAGACAAAAATGTGCTTTGATTTTTCAAATGTACTTTCCCCTTCTTTTTTTCTAAAGAGGGATGATTATATGAAAAAGGCTCTTCTCACAATGCAGAAAATTTATTATTAACTAAGGTCAAAGAAGTTCTGAAAGATTCGATAATAGTTTACGCAATTCCCAGTGCATTTGTTATCTCCCAAGCTGCCTTCAGGAGGATTTAATAATAATGTCACTAAATGCATTTGAAGTTCTTCCTCAGTTTCAAATTAAGAGTCAATTTAACAACACAGATTATAAAAATCTACTTATTATTTTTGTTTATTCTTAGCTTACTATTAATGCATTAGATGTTATACCTTGCCTCAAATGTACATTGCCATTACTGCCTCTGGGAAAAGGAACTATTATTGGTAAACAGATGCCTCTTAAGGGTAATATTGGATTCGGGGGTTTAAACATAACCACTATCCAATTTGCCAGCTTAAAAAAAGCTTAAGTTAATATATATGAATTTTTTTATATATCGCTTCATCAGAACTGTTTAATATTTAAAATATGCTATTAATATTTTTAAATATTTAACAATAATAAATATACTTATTTAATAAACTAATTCGTCCCGATCAGCATTAATGCCAATGAATTATGCAATGCCCAGAAGCTACCACAACATCAGCTGGGCAAGGACAGTGGGCATGCCCCAGGACAAACACTGACTTGGGAGATTCTGTCTTTTCTTCACCCAATATCGGACAGTCTCTGGCATTTGAGGCGGGGAAAAAATAACCCCAGAAAAGAGCCTGCATTTGTTTCATTTAAATGCATTTTAATAGCTTGAGCAGGCAAAAGCAATCTTTATCCTGAAAAGTGAAGAACCACCAAACAGACAAAAATCTTTCTCTGACCCAAGGACAAGCTCCAAACAGCCTCGTGTGAAATCTCACTGTGGGACAGAAGCAGCATTTGAAACAGCGTGAAAAAATATCTTTAAATATACCTATGACTGAAGGAATAAACACGTTTAAACACCTTCAGTTGTAGAATTCTGCTGTGTTATTGATTTTCATATGGAAAATGTATGAGCAGCATACATAAAGCTGCTCAAATCATTTTGCTGTTAAACAAACAAGCACATGCCTAGAGGGGACAGAATAAAGTAACTAGTCTCCTTATGATGAATAGCATTAACTTGCTCTGGCTTGCCAAGTCAGTAAGCGGTGTGAATTTAATGGCAATTAGCCGAGATCAAAGTTGAAGTACCATGAACAAAGTAGGTAAAACTGACAATATCAAAGGAGGGAAGTATATCACGGGTGACTGAAAAAAAATTACTTATTTAGAATGTTTGGAGCCGTTAATAGAAAAGGACAGATCCTTATACAATGTTTATTTTCAAAACAGTATTACTCATTAAGCATGGGTAAATTAGCCAAAAAAAACTGATAGTGAAGTAAACTATTCGGTAATAGCTCCCACTGTGGACACACTGCTCAGAATGATATTTTCTCAAGAATTTCAACTCAGAGTCAAGCATTCTCTGTCCTACCTGGCAAACAATTTATCAGCCACTCAAAGTGAAAGAAAAAGTTCACAGGCATCAGAAAAAGGCAGAAAGGGAGAGAGTTCATGTATTTTATACACAAGTAGGCTTTAGGGACTATTAGTAACTGGAAAAATATTCCTCTCATTAAATCTACATGTCTTAATCAAGACTGACATAAAAAACATATAAATTTAAATTATACATGATTAATCTGGGAAAAAACAGCTTTGAGGTTTTTTTTAGTGCTTAAGGAGACCTCCACTTCCACATAATACTAGCAGGAATTAAATTCCTATCTCAAATATTAGATGCTTAAAAAACCTACAGCATGCTCACTAATACTTAATATATAACTACTATCACTATAAAATTCGAGGCTTCATGTAATACCTTCCAAGCGAGAGTCTGAAAATATTCTTATGGTAATTCCCATCACATTTTGCATGGATGGTAACACATACTTTTACAGATGAACTGATGCACAGAGAAGTTAAATAATTAGCCAGGACCAGTAAGTTAAGAAAAAGGAATTAACACAAGATAGTTTCCTTCTACTGTAATCACTAGCCCATTCTTTTAATATAGGCAAAATAATAAACAACAAAAGCAAGTTGCAATGCTGTTTGAATTAAACATGTTAAACCTAGGCATAAAGAAATGGTCCAGTATAATAAATAGCAATATATTTTTGACCTTAACCTGAAGGGTAAAGACCCAGCAGTTCTTCACCAATTAGTCAGTGGCGTCTACGAGCAACTCACTTGAGCAAGGACTAAGTTTCTCAGAAGATCAAAGATAACTGGTGTTACACTCTGCCCTAACCAGACCCAGATTCACACTTTCCATTACTGATTTACATTGATCTTATGACTATTTTTATAGAATCAACAGAATAAGTGTGCTTTTACTCTTTTACTAATATTTGTTTAATTAAGTTAATTAATTACTGCTCAACTGAAATATCGTACAAAAGACCTCACGCAGCTTTCAAAGTGTAGGCTGAATCCTAATCTCCTTTTTTTTTTTAACTAGCAGTAAGGATGAAGTCAATAAATTGTCAATTAATAACATACTTGCTTTGATGGCTCTTCAGTAATTTACTTTCATACCACTTCATAAATTTCTTAGGAAAACTTCTGGGATCGCTGATACAGTACCTCTGCCATGGGAAAATTTGGTTTAAATCTGCTCTGCTGCTAATAAACCAATAAGACTAACTGGCTGATAATCCTCCCACACTACACTGTTTAGGTATATGCACTCAACCAGCGAAAGTTTAATTTGTTCCGCTAATGGCACAGAAAACTACTCAAACTTATTCACCATATAAATTTGAACTTCAGTCTGCTACTTTTTGTTATTCCTTAGGCAGAAAATTCAAGCTATTGAATGCTTTGTAATTCAGACTATTTTATCTTTTCTTTGATCCAAAGCATAACAATAATAATGGACACTATCAGTAACTAAATATTAAACTGCACTTCACAGAAGAAACATATTAAAAAGCCTTAGAAAAGTCTGAATATTATTTGCATTGGCACACTGACATGCATGACACATTCTATCGTTCTAAGCAAGTGTAACATTATTCTTAAACTACTGCACTAAAATCAGTGATGCTAACCACCTTTTACATATTTCAAGCTGCCACACTTAACTTTTGGCTAGGATTTCTAGGGGGATGACACATATCTTTATTAGGTACAGCCTATTTATTTGTAAGATAATTTAATTTATAAGAGCATGCTAAAAATTTAGTAAAGAAGCCATAGAACCCTCAAAATACTGATTTTCTCTAAAGTTATGTTGATAGCATTGATACAGGTTTATATAAACTAAAACATCTATTATGTATAAGATAATGTGGCATGCAAACTTCATGTAAAAGTGTTGCAGGTGTCATATATTGATGACAGGCCAAGGCCGGGTGTAAAAATTCTTAAAATAACTATGAAGAAACTACTATGTCATAAGATATTTTATTATTATCTTATGAAGGAAAAACTACTGGAGAATATTAGAAAAACTCAATCAACTACTGCTCTATTTTCTATCCCACCCTATATAAGAAGAGCTTGTCTGCATTTCCCTAGAAGATGTCAACCACACTGCGCTGGTACTGACAGAAACTAGGTAGGATTTGTCAAAAACCACCAAGAGTTCAGCTGGCATTCTTCCTGGGGTATGAAGAACCAACTGGAGATTTTCCAAAGGGATTGAGTTATGGATAAAGGAACTAAAGAAACTGTCCTCCTGTTCCACTTGTAATCCTCTGAGAAACAAGAACATCCAGAGCTAAAAAGATTTCTATTTTCTCTCAAGCTGTATCTCTCTGATATATTTATAGGGGTAGGTCAAACAATGTACTATAGATTACGGTATCATTTTTCTAAGCTTTCCTCCCAAATCTCAACAATGCTCAGAGCATCCTCTTCACAGATATAATGAGAATAGATACCTTGTTCTCTCCTTACTCTTATACACATGCATGCACATATACAGGTACAGTTAAACATGAAAATATTTAAGAAAATTATGACAGCTATGCGGTAAGAAGTAATTAGGTATTCCCACTTTTTTCAACTGTAACTAAAAACTCAACTCTGGTCATTGCAAATTCTTATTTTGGCATTCCAGTTTAAGAAATGAATGGTAGGAAGGGGGCTTTATCTGTCTTTTAAGAAAACAAATATAATTCTCCACAAAAAGAAAATGAGTAGGCCTGCAATCTGGGCTAGCTTCACATTTTTATTAGCTAAAAGAAATTTTTGTATTTGTTACACTGGTTCTACTTCTCCAAACCAGCAGCAGTAGGAAGGCTTCTATGTTCTAATGCTGTTGGGAGTCATGGCCCCGTGAGGTGTGAACCCCAAAACAACTATTCACAAAGGCAAGGTCAAAGTCTTGGGAACACACAAACTGGAGTATTACATGCTGGCTGCTATGCCATGGAGCCAATAACCTCCCCTAGAAAGAGTATCAAGAAAAAGGCACATACAGAGGCATCTGTGTTAGACAGAAGTTGCAGAACTTTGCTTGCCCCATGTCAGAAAGCATGGCAGGAACTCAGATGTTGCTTTATTTCTTCAAAGCAAGGACTGAAATTCTTCTGTAACTGATTCTGAGTTATAATGGCTCCCAATATAACAGTATTCCCTTGCAAGTGTTTCACTAAGGGACCTTGCAGAAAATGAATGAAAAACATCTTGCTCCCTTCGCATTACCTCATGCTACTTTTGTACAAGTATGCTTCTTAATTACTAATTTCTATGCTCTTAAAAACAAACGTTCTGAAGTCACTTGCTCAAGTATATTCACACCTCAATATACAGAAACCATTTACTGGAGCTAGCTGAGCTGCTGCCATTTGAGAAGAGGTGACGAACTATTGTAGCTAAAGCCAAATAGAGCCAAGCCACAGTCAAGGCTACAAGGGTTAGTGCATCCTTCTTGCAAATATCCCTGCATCATCCTCTTGGAGCAGCCCATAAGAGTACCTCAGTGGAGGAGAGCAATGCAAACCATTCCAAAATGTTCCACTTTGCACAACACTAAGATAAATACTGTCCTCCCTGGCTATAACTCAATACCTCTAGTAGTGCTGCCTTGGACAAATATTAATGAAGATTTTAACCATCATACTTCAGCTCTTAAGGTGGATTATTCTTGCCTCTCAGTTTTCCCATTAACAGGAAGGAAGGCACGATCTCTGAGTTTGTGGCTTAATTTGCTGCCATTGTGTAGAAATCACCTGCTCCTTCAATCACAATTTTGAGATAATGATATTCCAGAGGAAAAAAAAAGTGTGTATGGTGCATATTAGAGATGCTCTTTTCCAGGAAACAGACTGAAACAAAGTACAAGGAATCTTAATTCTACTTGTAACAGAAACAAGAAGGAAAAAAATACTTGACCAATTCCTGAACGGTCCTTAATTAAGAAGCCCTGCAGTCTCACCAACTGCTGTAAGATGATTATGAGTATCCCTGGATAGATACAACATGGCAATGTTGTCTGCCTCCCAAGTGCCACACAAAGACAAAGTTCACACTGCCCTTACAGATATTCCAACAAGCAAAAGTGTGTGCTCCTACTCTCACTCACCTTGTGTCACAGCAGCTTGTACAATTCCTGCAGTGAAAGAAGAGTGGTTACTTCTGTGCTGTTGACTTGGGAAGTGTGAGGATACTTGAGACACAACATCTGGCACTTCTTATCAAAAATCTCTGAATCAAGTGTAATGGGATGCACACTCTTTGGTATTGTGCAAGCATTTGAAGAAAAATTAAGTTGAACAGTTAATTTCCTACATGTCTATCTTTTCAAAGGAAACATGGTATCAAGCTGTGAAGACAAGGAACTTGGCAATGCAGTCATCTACAAAAGACTGTGCAAGCTGTAACATCGCAACAGTGCAAAGAGACAGACATCCTTTCAATTCACGGCTCTTGACAGCTATTATACTCTTATGTCCTCAGTGAGCATGCAGGTAACATTTTTGAAATTGCTACCCATACATGTGCTTTATTTTGGTATTTACAAATCTGTAGGATTACAACTCCCTCATCACAAGCAGAATAAAAGTTAGAGAAAAGTCTATGTAACAAAACAAATAAGGTCTTAAAATAAAGCTGGAATAATCTGTGCAAAGTGTGCAAAAAGCAGATAAATATTCTGATTCTTAGGTCCTAAATGTTCAAACAGCTCTTGAAAATAGAAAGTCTTGAACTGAGGATGCAATGATTAAAATAACACTAACCTTGGTTAGCACTTAAATGATCACATCTCCCTTCAGACTAAAAACGTAGACAACAGCCAATAGCTGACATCTCACTTCAACATTTTACAGCTGCTCTAAAGCAAAGACTTTCGACATTTGAATGCACGCATGCATTTTATTTTCCCAGGATTTCAGAATCCACATCCAGGCTGCTGCTCAGCCATTATAAATGAGTAATTCAAGTAGGGCATGACTGCTTCTTGTATTAACTTGATAACGATGTTTCATTCGAAGTGCATCAACAGTTGTGTTAGTTAAGTCATCCCTTTCACAGGCTTGTACTTATTCTGTGTTATGTTACCAGTGAAGAAATAAAAAAGTATTATTTGCTTCAAATTATTATAAAAGTCTTCACACTAAATATAATTAGTATTATGAAGATTATTATTATATTTTTACTACACCTTTTTTCAAAACTCCAAAATACAATCAAATATACCTTAATTATTTCCTGGTCTTATTTAAAAACAATTTTATCAACTGACTGCAATCTGCTCTAAAGTTTTATTTCATCAGTTTAGACATGCAACTGCTTAAAGGACTGACGTGCACTTTAAAACACACATATCTCTTTTCAGAAAATTCCATTATACTGAAGATTACTTTGTATCCATCAAGTTTTCCAGAAGTTGGTTTAAAAACCACAATTTTAATATAATAAATTTTAAGCTTAACCTTTAATATTGAATCTATTATCAAACATATACAAAACAACTATTTTGCAGTAATTTTAATGTCTGAAAAATGTTAATCCAGGGCTTGAGCTAAAATATCTTTCAAATACTACAAAGATATATTGAACATCTTTCATTTTCTTGTATGAATTTTCAGGTCACAACCTAGAGAGATTTGCTCAATGCTGAATTCCTCTTTCTCTTATCACAGCAAGGACATTATAACAGAACTCAAAATTAGAGGGAGAAGAGAATTCATGTTCTCCATTCTTTAATTTATTTCCATTGAATAGACAACCAAACATGAACATTGTTACACTAAATATAAAAAATACACTGTCTATATAATTTATTCAAAACCCCATGAGGAAAAGATGTCCAGTTTATTTAAAAGATGATTAATTACGTATTCCTGATTACCCTCTATGCCATGGACAAATACAGAACAGAAAAGAATAATACTGTCCAGAGGTGATGATCCGTCACATGCGCTCCGTAACCCTGCTCGCTAATGTTGAGCCAGTGTGTTTAATGCTTCATTAGATTCAAGCATATCTTCTCTTATTTTTCCAATGAGAATTGTTTCTATTTACAAAATTTCCATTATTTTCTCCATTTTGGGGGGAAAAAATCCCTATAATAGCCAGTTCTAATATTATACTTTATATTACATTTAAGCAATATTTCCGTATGGTTTAAGTAGTTTTATTCCAGAAATAAAACAAGTATAGGCACTTTTGAGGGCAAGGGGGAGATGGGAAGAGGCAGTCAGCCTCTGATTTATTCAGATAATTATTCTGATATCTAACATTAATTTTCACATTATACTTTTTTTTTCCTTTATGGTTTGTATCATATTATTAGAACATGGTCTGTTTTTTCCTCTGGCATGACTGTTAGTTATCAACACTGAAATTCAACAAGATGTGGCTCAAACTCCAATCAGTCAGACTCCTTTCACGTTCACCTTCCCACAGGCAGTGGGCTATTTTGGCAAGATTCTGGACATGAGGCAGCATAGTCAAGCTATTTCTCCAGCCTGGCACCGATCCCAGGCACATGGCCCGAGAAGCTGTACAGTGACAGATGATGCACACGGGCTGAAAGTGGACGAGTTGGCAGATGCAGGCATACTCTTACTGTGCCAACTGTAAGAGCTGACATGTTTGTTTGGAACCCCCCATCCCTTCAGTTCTCATTGCCAGAGCATCCATTCCTTTATGCATAACCATGCAACCTTCTCATTAAGTTCAGATAGTACAAGCCCAAAATGATTTGCTATTGTGCTTATAGACAAAGAATCAATTTTCTAAATCTCTTGGGGAAAATCATAACATTTTTTTTTCTAGATCTGTCTACTTCATCTTGAAAATACATCAGGAATTAGGAATACACTTAGGAAAACCAGACTTTGCATTAATTTGCTGTGCTGTAAGTGGAGCTCAGTATCAACAATTAGCAGCAGAAGAGTGCTTGAATGGGAGTTCAGGACTCAGGTCAGCAAATTCCTTTGCTCCAGCAAATGTTTCTGTCTTAACTGAACCAGCTGCATGATTAGGGCAACACCCAGAATTTTCTCTTTCAGACATGACTTCAGAAAAACAAATTGATTTTTCCTTTTCAAAATGCTTTTTCCTCTACTGAAGAGTGTAAATCAGATTAAAATAAAGAATTAAAAAATATTTAGCTATTTAATTGAACTATATATCCACTACAATCCTATCACTGCATTTCTCAAATAGATTTAGTACTCCATGTAATACTGAGAATGTCAAGATACCTCAAATATACAGTATTTGTGTTTGAAGTTGCTGTACTTAGACATCGGGGAGGGCGAGAGATCTGTTATATATATGTCAACATTAAATGCTCACATTACATAAGTAGGCTAATTTTAGCTATTAAATAGAACTGAAAAGTTACACAGTGCACTGTTATCCTCGTATCAATTTTAAATATTTCTGCCCCCTTAGACAACAAGTACATACATGAGCATCTTGCACATATTAGTTCTATTGCAGTGCACAGGTAAAAGGAAAATGAAATCAGCCCATACAGCACAGAACTGATTAAATGGTCTAAAGGTTAAAAGTGACTAATGGTTCCTGCAGTACTAATGTCTATATGGCTTGCAGATTTTTGATAAAAAGAGATTGATTTTCAGAAGCTTCACAACGCATGAAGAAAATTAAACTAATTTAAATGTTTCCAAAGTTGGATATCTTAAATATAATCTGTCCAAAATAATTTTCAGTTTGGTCAACTACAGGAATACGTCTTAGCTTGGAGCTCGTCATTGTGTTGAATTAAAAAAAATCAATATACTGCTAAGATTCTAACCCACTTTGTCTAATCCTGGCTGTGAACTGTTGCTTTCTACATAAAACTAACTATTCAGTCACTTGGAATTTTGTGACCACAAATGTCTACTTGTAACATCATGGAAAGGAACTTCTGTGGGAACCTAAGGTCATTAACATTCGAGTGGAAGGGAACAATGTGGTTGAATACACACTCTGCGTATTTAAGACTGCATCCTAAACCAAATGAGACCGTTCGTACATGGGAATCTTTGGAGTGACTCGTAGCTTCTTTTTAACCTACTACAGAGTTGAACCATGAAAAGTACTGAGAAAAAATAAGTTATTTAGAAACAATTATATATTTAGATTATAATTTCCACATTGAAAAGAATGGAGATACTTCATTTAATGCTGTTTTTCATCAAATGTGCTATATTTCTGTTCAGTAACATGTTACTTAATCACTTGTTACTAAAATTTGAAAACAAAAATTGACCTGGTCAAAATGCATTTATATTTTACCACTAAAAGTTTACTGATTTTCAGTGATATCTATTTAGCATTTCATTACAAAAAAAACAGCCATGTTATATGAATCATTTACATCACCAAAGCGGTAGTGAGAGCAACATAATTCAATTATAAAACCTGGAAACAGTTTAAAAACCATTTGAAAGTAAACAGTTACAGTCCCTTATGCCCATGTCTGGGAAGCATCCAAAAGGAAGTTAAAGATCCCATGGCATTTTTTCAAAATGAGTAGGAGCTATCCCAATATGTTGGCCAACATACATTTTCTCAACTAAAAACAGATTTCAATGTCCAAAGCTATGTGTCAGCAATTGCTGAGAGCATATGCCTGTCACGTTTCCAAAACTCTCTGCACCATCAGTAAGTATCTCGTCACCTTGCTGAATAACACTTTTCCAGATGCCGCAAGTGGAAAAGGTAAATGCATTTTCATAAATGTATGAAGCACAGATACATTATCCTATACTGTTATGGAAACAGAAGTTATCATTTCAACCCACATTTACATTATTTTTTTTCATACGAGAAGTGTTAAATATGATTTTAGTGGCCATATGAAAAACATCGATATCGCCAGATTGTAACTGAAAGAAATCCTATGGAACACACATGCACACATACAAAACAAAAGTAGCAGAAATAATCTCATACCTGCCATTCCCTAACTTCTACACGTTTAATGCGTTACAAGGTAAAAGAAAAAAAAAAGCTTGAACAACTTTTTTTTTAGTTACTTTCACAGAATTTTCTAGGTTCTGCTCTGTTTAAAGAGAAGGTGGGAAGATTTCCTTTATGCATGTCAAAGCCTGCATATGCCATATTACCCACCACTCAAGAGGTCAAATCTCTCGTTGCCAATACTGATACACAAACTCCTATCCAAAGAACTACAAAATCAACTACATTACCTATAGGCAGAATGCTGTTACCCTGAGTTAAAAGAAAAGAGGAAGTCAGGCAATGACTTTTGAAAGAAAAAGGTATAAATGCAGAGGAGAATCAGGCTTTCCTACTCCCTCACTCAGCAGATTTCCTAGTGCAATATCTCAGGCTCCTGCTATTTGGAGTTGAGTCCCCATCTTCATTGTTCAAATTTTGTTTTTGTTTTGCCATGTTACCAAACTCTTAAGTGATACTTTTAAGAAAAGGAAATTGGAAAAAGGCAAAAGCACTTCTTTGGCTATAGATATTACTCTGTTGACTTCCATAGTGCAGCTGAACAGTACATCTCAAAAACAGTCAGGCTTGAAAGAAAAACAGAAATATTTTCAGGGAACTTAACTACACAGGCTGACTTCCTAACAACTGGTAGGACAGAGTGTAGCTTTTTTTTTTAAATATCATTTTTTAAGTATCATTTTACAAAACTCAGAATCCTATTTAGTCACAATTTCAGAATTTTAGGGTACATGTACTGCTGAAAGAGTTATGGCATATTGAGAGAAACTAAATGCAACGTATGCAGAGAGATGAAAACACCTCTTCCCCCAAGAGGATTTGCAGAATCACTTGATGGAAAGTTGAACAAGCTGCCTTATTCCTGCATTGCACAATTACCTTTCTATAACCAGAACTTACTGCCCGTTACTAGAGTTATGCAACCCACTGGAAATAATGTTAATCTAGTCAGCGTTGTATAGTATGTCCCTCCCTGATGCTACTCCCATGGACATGAAATTTAGAATTGGAGCCAGCAGAGTAATAGGCTGTGCTTGAGGACAAGTTTACTTCCCTCTTAGAAAAAGCAGTAAGTGCTGGATCTTTGTAAGACGGTAGATACAGAAGTGATTCAGGTCTGGAAAAATATTTGATAATCTGGCTGTAGTGCACAACTGTGAGGGCAATGGGTGAGGATGGAGCACACGCAAGCTTGGTAAACATACGAAATTAAATGCGTTTAAAAAGAGGCTTTTACCTTCTCAGATGGGTATTAACTAACTTGCATTTACTACTGTTACCAACTTGCTCTTCCCTACACCATCCTCCTGTCCTGCACCTCTCAGTAGTACCACCATCTGCTGCCGCCACTTGAACTTGTGATGAAATTAAAAGACGTCAGACATTTTGTTTACTACAATCAACTAATTTCAAAATCATAAAAGAGTGAGAAAGTGAGGGAGAAATCGCATTACCACAAAATACTTCTGCCCTCAAGTTTTGTAACTCGGAAAAATTCTAAGTTTAGCCTCACAGTTCAGGCAGTTGAACTACTATTTTTAATCCAATTTTGAAAACTACAGGACATTATTAGAAAAAAATCTTCTAAAAATGTATACTTATCTGAATTTAAATTCACCCTACAGCAACATAAGTACTACACAAATACTGTGTTTTCAGTAACTTACACTATTAGCATTCATATTTTTCCAAGGCAAAATATGAGAATAAGCCAGATTTTAAAAGTAATTAAGAGGATATAAATGTTGTGTGCTGCAAGAGCACAGTTCTCAAAAGAGCAGAGTCCTGGCAACTATCATAAACCTTTTGAAATTGTTCATATTAAGATTAAAGATCACTTTGTTCCTCTATTCCCACAACTAGTTGGTATGGTAAAAAGATCAGTCCCCTAGTTTTATATGTAACATCTTTAACATTTGCTCTCCTTTCTGTGCTTGTGATTAAATGTAACATTTTGAAATCCCAAAGTTCTGAGAAAAACATAAATCCTTGTCCACAGCTGCTGTTTGACTCTGGAAACACATGCATTTTCTTTTCAAGCATCTACCATCAAAAAATCCCACAGGACTTGAACTGGAGAACACCTGCATCTCTTCATTTAGTTCCAATAACACAGTCTAAACTTCAAAATTACAAAAATAGATGCTATGTTCAGCTGCAGTTACATTCTGCCCCTAATTCCCGTGAACAAAAATGCTAAGAGCGTGAAATCATTCAGGCAAGCTCTGTCATCGAGAGGATAAGATTTTTTGCACCAGAAGCCCAGTGGGAACTTGATAGAAAACTGGCAACAATTACAGATAAAGTACATAGTGAAATCCTCAGGGAGAGAAAAGGAAATGTAATAAGATAGATGGGTATAATTTTTACACATTTATGCCCAAACCACAAATGTGAATTGTCTTTAATTACTCCAATATATTAAGCGTTTTTACTCATTCATAGTGTCAAACCTTTCCAAAAATACTTTCAATTAGTTTATGAATTCTCTTTTCCAAGGTTTCTTCATTTATTTACTAGCACAAGCATTTAGAACTGAGAACTTAAAAAATATCGTTGTTCCAGCTGTAAAATCCAGACTTTGCAGTACCCCCAGTCTAAGTAGGCAAAATTAAACTAAAAAATATGTCAATGGCAGGCTTTTTGAACTACAAAAAAAGGGAGAGTTGGGGCACATAGAGGTGTGTATACATAAAAACAAACATACATAAAATCTCTAACCTTCTTTCAAATAAGTTCTAACAGATAAAATCAGCCAGTTTATGATAGGAATGAAAAATAATGTTCTTCCTGGTACAATATTTATGGCACTTTTTCATGTTTGAAGATATGATTTCTTCAGTCAAAAATATTTTCACTTCACAAATTATTTTTCCTTTATTGGGGGAGGGGGGGGAGAATGGAGTGATCTTATCTAAACTTAAAAAATATAGACAGTGGAGGAAAAAAAATGCAAAAATCTTTGGACGTTTAAGAAAAGTACAACTTAAAGGACAAATTACCAAATTCTACAAGGTTGAATATTTGCTCTTCAGCCTCCATGAAGCTTTCACAAACTAGAGAAGCCTTCTCACTCTTACTTTGCTCCACTGGGTGTATCAATTTACCACACATCAGCGTGATATTAACACAGGTAATTTTGTTTACTCCCTTATTTCACTGCTGCATTACTGAATATTCAAGCTGATCTTAAAGAAAACGTTATTAATTGTATTTTTTATTTTAGTTCATCTTGATTTATATGTAATAAAGCTCTCCATACACTGGCTGTGCACGAACCCCCAATTATTCAATACGGCAAACCAAATAGAGCTTAATCAGCTCACCTCATCTATTCAACAGCTGCTCATAATTAAATACTAACACCAGCATTCATTTTGAAATCTCCCTATTTCTCTCAAAGGCCAGGTGAAACAAACAAGGCCTGCAGCTTGCTCTGATGGTTAATAAAGACAGGGTTATTTCAGGGAAGCAGTAAGACAACCTTCCCAAGGCCTGGAGTAATGGAATAATCTCCTCTCTTGTATTTATTTAATATGCTGCAGTTTAGCTAAAGTCTGGAGAGCATATCCACTGATTTTTACAACTATACAGAGATACCAGTGAAAGTTTATCATACAGCAAAAGTATCCAAAATTAAAAGCACCACCATGCAGACTTGTATTTAAGGACTAACCAAAATCATATTTATACTGTGTGTCCCTAAATACCTCCTCTGCCATAGGTGGATCAGTTTTCCACCGTGCTAATGACACTTTGTGCATCAAACAGTAAAATACTCTTGCTAAGTAATCACCAGTATATGCTCTTGTTATACATACTACTTACTTTGCCTGTATACGCTACACATCACACACTTTAATGCTGCCTTTTTTGGAATTACATTTTATAGAGTTTTTTCCTTTGCTGGTTATACTCGACGCAGTATGGTACTACTAGAACTGTATTTTTTTTCCTCTTCCTCTCAGCAGCAAGAAGTGACATAACAAGAAATAAAATACTAGTGTAAAATGCTTTATCACTCAAATTGTAAATACATACTCGATCTTTGCAGAGCCACCTATAGATAAGCAGTAAAAGCAAGCTGCACAACCACCCTGGTCACCCTGGATCATACAGTTCGAGTGGTACACAACAGTAGACAGTTGCTGACTCAACAGCGAGAGGAGAAGGAAAGGTCCCCTATCTGTTCTCCAGGTAAATATGCCCTGATTTATTCAAGAACCTCATGCCACTTGCACAACCATCTCCTTGGCATTTTATATCCAATCACCTGCTTTGATTTTAGACCAAGTCGTTTTCCATTATCCTTCACAGATGCATAATGAATTAATTAGTTTCTCTTCCTTCACTAATTTTTACATAAGCAAAAAATTTGTAAAAGTCATTTGCATAGGCATTGTGTTGTATTCCAAGATTCTTCCAGAGTACCCAGAAATTCCTCTGCAAATTGCTTCTCTTCGTTTTACATACAAAAAGATATTATATCATTCTGTTCTTAATGGCAGCGGCTAAATTGCAGCTCTTTAGCTTTGTACAGCTCCAATGCACCCCCCTGCCCCACTGCACTGATATTGAGTTTTCAAAGTTCTGAATCCTTGTATATGGGGAGAAGTAAACTGAGTTTACCTGAGTGCTGGGTGACAAATTCTCCAATCCCACCAAGCTGGAATTGCTGTCTCTCTTAGCTCTTCTGAGAAATTATCCGTGTATTTTGTGACCATCAACTCTACAGCTATTTGTATATACACTTTGTAGAGTTAGAAGACTTGGCCAACCCTGGCCTTATTTCCAGCAATCTGATAACACTGAACAACCCTAGATTATTTTTCTCATCTCTCCTGGACAGCTTTTTTCATTCTTCCTACAAGCACGTTGCACCACTCTCTTCACTCTTCTCTGGAGACCAAATCCCTATTCCAGAACATCATATCTAACATTATTAGGATAACTTCCTCAAATAGCACAACTTCAGTACTGCAACCCTTTTGTTCCCCTGAGGCATAAGTTGAATTTGCTGTCAAATTATCCAGTAGAGTTTTCTTAATTCCCAGAAGTGACTGCAATTGACAGCAAAAGCATTTTTATGCTCTCAAATCACTTCATGTTTTCTCTCCATGTAGTTGTAATGAAAAGGATAGCCATATCTCCTCTATTAAATTGCCTCGGTTCTTTCAGCAAGCATTTGAAAGACAAGGCTTTAATTAACTCCCTCATCCTTTGCATAGAACCTGAGATAATTTAAACATCAATGTTTCCCAGTTTAAATTACATTTTAAAAAATCATTTGCCGTACACTGTTCATGTTTACTGGGACCAAAGCTTTAACACATCAGTCAGCTTTTCCCTCTCATTTGTCATCAGTCACAGGTGCCACCTTACAAACCTAGAGAAGCAGAGCTGAGTCTGAGCATGCAGGTTAGCGACCAACACTGAGTACACAGAATCAATACAACTTTCCTAAGGCACTGGCGGGGTGGGTGAAGTGTCCAGTAAATTTTCAATTCTTCATTCTTAACATTTAAAATGTATCTCCATTCACCTACAAAACGGGTACCACAGACAACTGTCTTTTGCAAACCAATTTTCTGTCTCTCAAAGTCCCTGCATATGAGTCTGGCCAGCACTTCATTTCTCAGTGCCTTAATTCTCATAGGCATCTCCTGTCACAACCTATCAAGTACTCTCTGCTATCTAATTGGACTATCCATAATACTGATGAGCTAAAATGTATGTGATCACTGTGACCTGTAACAAAAGCAATAATTCTATAGTATAGGTAAGCATGCACAGCTCCTTTAAAATGTAATTAATAGTCTAAGCAAAAATCAGAAAATGAAACTGAAAAGATCCTCCAAAAAGGCAGAAAATACAATAATCAATAACAGTAATAAATATTATTATTATTATGAACATTTAAAAGCTACTTAAGTGAGACAACAGGTGTAACACATTTCTACTTTTTTTAAAAAACAGATCTGAATAATTCAGAGACTGTTGAATCATGAATTGCTTTTCAGCAATGTTTCAGGGGCAGAAACTTAAGATAATTGTTATAAAAACACTGCCGTAAACATTTCCAACACCATGCTCTCCAAGAAACATAGAAGTACAGTTACTGAAAAAATAACCTAAAAACTGCTGGAGTGCACAGTGCTTACAAATATTTACTTTGCCTTAAGACTCAAATGTTGCTTACATATGCACATAAAAATTACAAAGATGGTAATAAATTAGCTGTTACTTTTCAGACTAATGACATTCAACAACACATGAAAAGAATTAGAGAAAAAAAAAAAGCACAGTTTTCCGTTTACTTTTGTGTTTCATAATATTGGGGACAGCTAATTCTTCTGCTTTCTTTAAACTAGATGCTTTTTGGATTTGTTTTTTTTTCCCCTACTTGATTCCACTCTTAGCATGGCAACAGGATAAACTTTTAAAAACATTAAAGCATGATTTTTAAAATGCACCATACTGACAGCAAAACCTAGATCCATGTCTATTTCACAAACTATATTAATAGTTATTTTAAACTAAATACATTTCAAAATTGTCAGTGCTCCTTAAAACAGACCACTGTTTTGCTTAAAGCCCACAGAAACCATAAGAATGTCAGGTAAGACTATTTATGCCCACAAAGTCAACACCACCCTTAAATTTATCCAAGCAACCCTCTGAAAATATTAACTTGTTTCTCATTTAAATCCACCACAACATCAAGTTTGATGACGTCAAATGTGTGCTCTGTAGCATTTTTTAAAACCACATTTTTATTATTAACAAATTTTAGGATAAACAAATTCTTAACTTAATTATAAATTATGCTGCAAATTTATACGAACCATTTTGAATTCAGTATGTCAACTTCCGTACAAGAAGCTCAACTCAATAGATAAAGGGAAGAAAGAATAAAACTATATTTTCAACATGGATCCTGCCCCCCAAACAAAGTTTAAAAAAGGTTCTGTATAAATAATTTAAAAGGCAACCAAAGTCAACGAAGCATTCCTTATTGAAGATGACATACATCAAAATTCTGCTTTTAGTTTTTGTGTCTCTCAGTGAGCTAAAGTTATAATGTGTGCAGTATGTGAAAAAGATACTTTGGCATTTGGCACATTTTATATCAAGTCCCTCTTTTGAAAATTACATTGGATAGGAAAAATGTAATGCGATACCAGCTTAACAAGACTTTTGCACTTACCAGAACTATGGCAATAGTCCATATACTGTGGAACTTGGATTGTAAAGGCTACCAAATCTGGAGCTAAGAGAGATTCTGGCTTTCTGCTCTCATTGAGCCATTTACTGCTGTGTAAGTCTCTGGTGTCAGAAGGGCCTTGAATTAAAGGAATCAGCTTCTCTTTTCCACCATCACCTAAGATGAAGATTAGACTCCTTAGAGCTTTTACCATAACAAGATAAATTTTCAACACATAAACATTCACTAGTCCAAAGAGAACAGCTGTTAACATTGTAAGTACAGAATTAAGAGAGGAAATAGAAAGAGCAATCTCATATAAATTATTAAACAACTTCTTTAATGTTATCTTGTAAATGTCTTTCCATCAGGAGGATTTCAAAAGAAGTAATCAATTCTCTTTAAAATAGTAATATCCATCCCAACTTTATAAAATAGTTATCTTTAAAAATCACCGTGAACTCAATTTAGAGTTAAATACACTACACTTTTAACATTCTTGACATTAGCTGCCTTTACATATGAAGAGATCATGGACATTGATTGGAAAAGTTCCTGTATGCTCTTCAAGAAAAACTGTATTAAAGAAATTTAAAAACTGTTTATCACAGAGCCCTCAAAAACTTCACAAGCAAAATACATACTTGTAGCATTAATGGAAAATGAGACATTAAACAATAAACAGAATACATCAAAATTATGCTACCAATAAAGCAAAATGCAAATATTCTGTGTAATATGAAAATGCAGAATTGCTCCAGTTTCTTCAGTGCTGTTGGACTAATATTTGTCTCAGCAGAAAAAAATATCATCTTTATTTTTTTTTTTTATTCAGTGTAAAAATTGACTATACTGGGGCCAGACTGGATCATCCTGGCACACTTAACAATAATAATAAAAAGCCCCAAAACAGAATACAAAAAAACCTCTCTGATTCATAGGAACAATGAGTAAATTCTTGTTTCAGTAACTCTCCTTGTAAAATGCAAGGCCAATTCTCCTATACAGGCAATAAAGTTTTACATGGTCCAGCTGCACATACCTGGGGCTTTGGCACAAATTTTTATTGATCCCACGGTCCCAGAGGCACATTTGACCAATGATGTGCCGCAGTACTTCAATTCAACATTCTGGATTGAGCCCTCAAGAGTTGGCAGGGGATTCTTAGATTTCACACCTAATAAAAGAAAACTGCAAATGTACTAGCCTGTTGAATTTAAATATTTTTATATTTCTTCACCAAGGCATTTAAACTTAATTATACTTTAATTATCTACCTTAGATGTTCTTATAGCATTTTTGTTGTGATTCAGAGTTTTTAAATGGAAGTGAGAGAATGTTGTATATGGGCATTTTAATACAAACAGTTACGCATAAAATATATAAAGATATTGTGAGGAAAACACACAAGGCCACTTAGAAGTTGGAATAATAAATACATATATATATATATACACATACATACACTTTTGTTTTCACTTTATAAGTGCCACCTCAACTATTCTCTTTCATGTTTTTATTATGACCCTTTCATTTCAGGATCTTAAAATGACTAAGTGTTTTCAGCTTACATTTAGACAACAGCATTTCCCTCAGTAGCAATGTAAAGCATTAAATCCTTGCAGCTGAACAGCACAGAAGGCCAACAGCACACTTGCCATTTTTCAACGGAAACTAGAGTTCAAACCTTGCCTTAGGTCACAAATGGAAATAAGTTTTGGTGGTCTTCCCTCAGCCCCTGTTTGTGCACACCAGAAAACTACCGCACGGGTTGGAATAAATGGGTGTTATTGGCAGTTGCTTCTGAAGAGCTGCCTAGAACTGCGGTGGCAGCAGCAGGGGATCTTACAAGTGAGGACTGAGATATGTTGGCTGAGCTCGAGGGCAGCCCTCAAAACAGCCCCAGAGCATGGGTGGACGAAGCCAGCCCTCCTATTCTGTACAGTGCTGCCTATCAGAAAAAAATACATAAATTTACTTGCAAATTAGAAAGAAATAGTTTCAACACCTGTAAGAAGTATGAAAGAAAAAACTAACAGAATTTACCGGGTTTTATGTTTTTTTTTCCCCTCATGCAAAAGTGGCTTGGAATTCGTCAGTTAAAATCGGCAAGCAGCTTGTTAATTATACAAACATTAGTATAATTCTGGAACTGTTTCCTCGCATACGTAACATAGAATTTGTTCCAAAATCCATAATTATGCAAGAAACGTATTATGGGATATCAGGTAAAAAAAAAATTTAAAAGCATTTAGATATCTACTTCAAGATAGTTATACACATTAAAGAAACTATATTCTCTACAGAATGAACTCATTAGTTTTTTGCACAATCTATCAAAGACTTAACCCAAAGAAGAACCTTTAATATATATTAACTAGTAAGGAAAAATTCCTAAAAAATTATAGGAAACAGAGATTTAGGATTAAGCCTGGCAATTGTGCTTGGTTCACTGTGCCTATTTCAGTTCCTAAGCATTGAAGTGTATTTGGTAGCGCATATAAAACCATTTGGTAAACAGACTTCTGGACATATATGTTCTGGTAAGACATTAAAATAATTTTTGAATAAAAAAAGAAAAGAGAAACAGCATACGAAGGGACACATGGCATTCAGTAAACCAGACTGCCATGTGAAAGCAGGTTCCACATTCTCTGCATACTTTCTTATCAACATTTAACCTGTCTTCTGTGTTCGAGGTATGCCCAGCCTTTTCCTAATTTGTCATTCAGGAAGGCTTCAGGCTCAAAGAATGCTCACTGCAACCCATTTGCGTGCCTGCCACTACAATACGCCATTGGTGTTCAGTCTGAAAGATCAGCTACCAGTTTTAGCCTTGTGAATACACCCTGATTCCCAGTCTTGCCCAGGGTAAGACTCTTTCAAAGATGAAAATCCCCTTTGATCTAAGGTGTGGTATCAGACAAACGCATGAATTTGTCAAAAAAGCAGACAGGGTACCTTTAGGCATTTCCTAGTCTTGGCTCTGCCTCCTTCCTATAAGCTTGTGCAAATAGAGGAAGAAGAAAAAAAAAAAAAAAAAAAGAAAAAGAAGTATGTTTTTCCCTGTCTTCTGCCTATTCCAAAACAAAGATTATAAAACACCGTTAGTAGCAGCCAAGATTACTGTCAAATCAAAACAAATTTGAGTTCATAATTTGACCTCCATCTTTCAAGTCTTCTCAAAACTGGTAGCTTCTTGCTGTTTTCATCTTTCAGCAACTCTTTTATGCCTCAAATTACAAGGTGTGATGACGATACATTTCTCTCACTTCACTATGGAACATTAAGTATGTTTAAAACTAAATATTTTCCATCATGGAGCCACTTTTAGATGCATTACCCTGGACAACCTCTCTGCATTAAGACTAAAACTTTCCACCTTAGTTACATGTGTAACTCAAATTTTGTTTTAGTATTGTATTTCAAAACAAGAAATCAAGATTCACGGACGTGATCATGTTCCATATTTGTTTCCGTTCACTCCTATTCCCTCATCAAATAACTTCTGGACTCATTGAATCTCAGCAAGATATGCCAGCGTTATCAAATACATTTATTTCCTACAATCTTCATGAAAATGTGGGTATATTTGTTCTCTCACCTGACCAGTCAGCATATGCATGACAGTCAGCAAAGCATAGCTCAAACTAGCCAGTGCACTGTTTTTCAATTAGCCAGCAGTTAGGGATCATGATGGGAAGCTAGGAAAGCTGAATGGCTTGGCCTTGAAGAAACCCACGAACTCTCAATACATCATCGTATAATTAACAATTATATGACTAACAACTATATTTTAATTCATATGAAGTAGTAACTGATAGCAGTAATAAGCTATTTCTTTCTGGAACACCTGTTAGAGGGACAGGATGAATACTTTCTCAGTTGTTTTCAACTATTTGAAAAGAAAATAGAAAAGTATTAGGATAATATAGCATAATCATGCCCCTCCTTTTCTACGTTGCTTTGACACCAAATGGCAACATCATCCTGCTCTCAGTTTTAACACCCGATAACCACAGCACACCACAGTAATCAAGGAGAAGTGGCAAGAAAAATTACTTCTGCTCAGGTTTCACAACTCTGGACTGAAGGATACTCAGAAAACCTATTTATTAAATAATAAAATCCTATACAGAGCCTACAATAAGGAACTCAGGATGTCTAACTAGACTTTCATCACTAAGACAAAAATCACCTGAACCCAAGGTGATTCCCCTTGCCCAGTTACAAGTCTCTTTTTCAGAGTGCAGAAAGTTTAGCAACTTTTGGTGAACCATTTATAATGAATAGGTTTAATACAGGGAAACAGCGCATTTTCTTCAGTCTCTGAAAATTTTTGGAAATGATGAACCATTACTCAAACTTGTCAAACTGGCAAGCTGCTCTATAGAGAAGAAAGAAGCCTCGTTTCCTATATATGCCTCTGACTATCTGTAGTTTCCATCCCTGCAACTTTAGTTCTTCCCAAATATTCTCCCTTATTATCTCTTTCATCAGGATAATATTGTTATAAAATCAAAGTTGCAACAGCTGTACACATAGCTAAAATATTCCTTAAATTTCAGCAAACAAATGTTTAAGCGAGCAATGACTGGGGCTCCCTTCCCTCCCCTTAATCAAATCTGTCATTGCCAACAGCAACATTATCTAAATTCAACATCCTGCAAATGAAGCATGAGAAAGGCTTATTTCCAAGGTGCAGGACAACAAAGCAGAATTTGTGCTGTACTCGCTCTTCTGGAATCACAATTTCAAAAGCAGCACTGTTATTTACTTGACTTTGTTGCTCAATGTACTCAAAATTGGAGAACAGAGCAATCCTGTTTGTTCTTCAGTGCCCGTCACATTTTCTTTAGTTAATATAATATTCTCATCAGGAACCTGGTAATCAAAGATTTTATGGAGACAGAGATACACATATACCTGTCTCCACCAAGTATAACCTGTGGCTGCTTCCAGATAAAAATGACACTTCTAGTTGCGTGCTTTTCGTACTAGAAACATCTTGCCCATTGTAAAACTATTTGCAGCAAAAATGAAGGGTTTCCTTCCCAATATGTAACCGTGTTTATACTTGGTGATCAAACATAATCTGTTTTAGTTGAATCAGACTATCACACATAGAATATAACATTTCACCAAAGACATAAAAAGCTGTTCTTTCCATACTGCAGAAGCCAAAAATAGGCAGAAATGTTTTCTAACTTAAAATCTGTAATGCCTTGACAACTTACACCTTATGCACACTAACTCACTTTAATTTTAACTCCAAGCCTAAAGAGCCATTCTGTTCTAGAAACACCCACAGAAGTATCACACCATCGAGCAAGGTTCTCCCACACTTTAAAGCAGGCATTCACATCCTCCCCACAACTTTTCTGGTCATAGCTTTGGTCCTCTCCACATACATAACCCAACTACGCAGCTCGCCCCAAGTCCATGCATTCAGCAGCATTCTATGTGCAAGCAGGAGGGAATCAAATAACTAAAGGCAGGTCACAACTGTGTCTTTATAGATCAGCCCCGGGTTTCTGCTAACAAGCCTATTAATGCTGAGCAATCGTTTAAGCCCTGTTAAAAAAAAGTTACCTAATTACTGATTTTACCCATGGCCTGTACATCTTTTACCAATCTGTCTGTAATGAGGTGAATTTGCAATGATTAATGGAAAACCAAGAGACAAAATTTAAACTGATCAACAGAAAAGACAGGAAACCAGCAAAAGAGGTATGTTACTGATTCTGAGGACAAGAGTCAGGACTGTGTGCCGCCAAATCTCTGCAATACAATAAATAATTCTTTAGAAAGATCATGAAAGAGAGAACTGCAAAATATGACATAGGAAATGAATAATGTATGACTAAAACTTCTAGAAGCAGCTCCACATGAATTCTCCCCATATTTAGGTTATGGCCTCAGAAGGAAAAATTTCAATATTTAAAGCATTAAATACCAATAAACTATGGTTTGGCAACATGATATAGTAAAAGACTGTCACATACATGTCAAAATGATTTCAAACTCAGTAAAAAGATCAATCCATGAATAAAAGCAAGGAGCTATTAACCAAACAAAACAACATTTAGGCCTAAGTCTTACTGCAATCAGGAAAAAAAAGTCCAATCATTTTCACTGAAACATATATTTAAGTTTTATATGACGAACACAGAAAAGCTAGTAAACAAATTGAAGCATAAGAGAAACTTCATTTCCTTCACGAGAGATACTCGTTTGTGCTCAGTCCCTGCTTAAGCAGTACCCTCAGTGAGAACTTCTGAAAGTCTGTACTGAACTTGGTCAGAGAGATGGCACTTCTGAGGAACTTGAAGCTAAAACCAAACTTAATTCCTCCCTCCTTGCGGTATGAACACAATAGAAACCACAAAGACCAGCTCTAGCTGGCATCAGTCCTACTTCTCACGTTCAAAGCACTGGGGTAGCATAAGCTTTCCTCTTCTTTCTTGCAGTAAAACAGCAGCAGCATAGGAACTTCAGCATCTCTTTTAACTACTGTGCTTCCTCACAAACAATACCTGAAGAGACAACACTGGGGTGTTGTATTTGGGGCTTTTTTCCTTCCTTTTTTTTTTTTTAAAAATTGGAAAAACAGAGAGAGATTTTCTAAAACGTAAAAGCCAGGTTATAAATACTTCCTCAGTTTTTTCTGCAGTAAAACTAAATCTTTGGGATGAAGTTCCTCAAACATCTTTACTGTGTTCACAATTCCACATTTTTAATCTGTCACCATAGGGCTGCAAAATACGGTCTGCAGACTAACAGAGACACTCACATGCTACTATTATTTTCTTTCTTCTTCAAAACAGTAATTCAGGCAGCTTATTTTAAGAAGGTGTCAAAGGACAGGTCTATTTTTTTTCTAACTCACTTTATTTAGCATTACTATTGCTATTCTAATTATCATAATTATTTTTTTTCTTGTAACTCTGTCAATGAGGTTTCAGTCTACATACCACTGTTCTAAGAAATTACTGTGTCATCCCCACCCACTCCCAAGACTTAACAGGGCAGTAACAGGATTATGGTAGGCTTCTCTTGCCTCTAGCGTACGGTGAGCTGGACAGATTTTCTACTGTCTTGAGCTTCCTGTGCCACAGTTCCACACCTAAAAGAAATCTGTCCTCAAAAATAGCTCTGCTTTCATTTTCTCTTCAACCATGGTACTCAACGGAAAAGTAAATGCATGGAAGGGTAAAAGCAGTTATTGACAGACTAAAATACTCTCTAAAGAAGGTCAAGCTGCTTTTTTCTTGGGCAACAATGACAAAATATTTATCAATGTAAGTATCTACCATTCTCTTCATCAGAACATAAGCTGCAAACACCACATGTATGCACACATATAACACAAAAATGAATCTCTTCATGTACTTTCAGTATTTTCAGAGACAGATTTCAGGCCCAAGCACACAGCCAGTCATATACTGGTCTTCACCTTGGAGATCAATATTAACATCTCTATAACTAACCATTTGAATCCTTAAACTGCCTGTAAACCAATTAAGGCTTTTCCATTTCCTAAACACTAAAACAGATGTAGGACCATCATTTATTAATGGAGATTAACATATTGCAAAAAATTTCACAGCTTGCTAAAGAACAACAGCATTGCTCCTACAGGAAGAGTCACTTAAATCTGGCAAATCCCTGTTGCCCTATTCCCATTTTGAGACTCTACACAATGGCCTTCATACAGGTCCCCATCTGCCTTAAACCACAAACTTCTTGATTTTTCTAAAATCCTCCTTCAAATAGAGAGTTAAATAAAAAGTCTGTGATTCAAAGACTGAAAACCAATATTGAAGAAATCATAGAATATTTGGAATAATATGTTTAAGGCATTCTAGGTCAGAGGCACCTTCAAATAATTCTTTATTGATAATGTTTTAAGTGATTATCCACTCAAGTAAAACAATGCTTTAATTTTGAATGCTCAAAGACGAGCTGAACAGCTACCACTGGAAAAAAAAAAAAAACCTTTTCTGAAAATACAACAGAGCTGGGAAATGTTTCAGAACACCCTTTACCCACTTTACTAAGGCTGGCCAGCAAACATTCACGGACTTACTACCACAACCTTTCAAAGGACAAGGACCATCCTGAAACATTCTCTGTGCAGGGTACAGAAACACAATCCATGCACAGCCTGACTGCTGCTCCTTTTGATCTAAATAGTCAACATTTAGAGAAGTAATACCGTCTTCCACCTTTAAATATATATAGTATTGCAAATAGCTCTAAAACCTTGACGTGAAAAGTGTAGTTTTGGGCAACTTATTATTATTAACCTTATTATTGCTAGCATTCAGGCTATTTAGGCATCACCAATTATATCTAATTGAACTATTATTTTAGATTTGGCAACATGACACTGGTCAGGACACAGGAGTAAAGTGGCTTTAGTGGCATTGTTCCTGCTGTTGTAAACAGAGGTTTAAAAATAAGAAAAGGACTGATTTTCCTTTCTGCACAATTCAACAGCTGCATTTCAGATACTGCTGTATTATCTGAGACAAATGGTAGAAGCCCAAGTTAATGCATTAAAATAACTTTTGTCTTCCAAGAAAATACAGAAAAACTATCAGAATCTGAATTTCTAACTCTCAAAAAGCATGTTCTATCAATCCTCCTATCTATACATTATCAGTAGACAAATGCTAAAAATGGCATGGATGCAAATGCTTCCAGGATACAGACAAAAAAGAACTTGAGGAACTTTCACCATAAAGTATCTGAAGCAAGATCCTGAAAAAGACAAAGACAGACAGATGGACAGAGAAAGAGCTTACAGTTTCCACCCCTAGTAACACACCCCCTTTGGCTGGAAGCGTGCACTTGCAATCGGTTGCTTCCATCTTAGTCATATAAGCTTTCTACCCCTTTCAAATACAGTAGTTTTGCTGTATCTGAGGACAAGTTCAAATAGCTCATACAAAATGCCAACATGTAGAGCATATTCAAATGCTTTTTCTCATTAATATATGCCAATATGATCATAAAAAACCTGAACTGCATTTTCTATCCTGCATTTCTATTAAGGCAAGTTCAAGTTCAATCCAGTACCAGCTCAAATGCCTTACCTTCAAATACGCTAAGCGTAAATTGCAATATACCTTAGGCTCTGGAATAAAGTCTGCATTTTACAACTCGTCTTTTAGAAAAAGGTGCATAGCAACTAGAGAAAAAAGACATCTACAGCTTTGAAGGACAGCAAAATGTAGGATGAAAGAACAAAGTCTTAGAGGTACCAGAGCTCATCTCAGATCTCATCAGCTTTGTTTCAACCGTGGAGCTCATTTCTCTAAGACACATCTATTTAAATAAGCTATTTGGCAACTATGAAACTAATAAAGCTTGGTTTCCTGTGAGTTTATATTCCTTTGCCCTTAAAAATCCTTATTCACCAGAGCAGATGCAAACCTTGAAGTGCTGTGTAACATACCTACTCTGCAAGAGACAAGAAATGCTAGATCTCACCTGGACCTACATGTGGTTGGGAGCTTCCCTGTAACACGCATGACACCTGGTCACCTGCTTGCTGTCAAACAGAGTATCTAACAAATGAAATCTCTCATAAGCTCAATTTGCAACAATTGTATATAGGACAGAACAGTTATGGACCAGTAAAAAGGTCAACAAATTGAGGATTCTAGAAAATGGACACAGTTAGCCTTCAAGAAGTAAAGAAACCGCAAAGGTTTATAAAAATTCAAAAGAAGGGCAGACGTGTTCAGTAACAGTATTATCAAAAAACAAAAAAGAACTAACATCCAAGATGTAGTCATTAACAGTTTGATTTCCCAAGTTGATGGGGATGGTGGGGGAAGTGAAAGAGAACATTAACATCTTTGAAGTGGAAGGTGAAGATAGCCAGCAGTCGCATGGTTAAAAGATGGACAACAAAGGTCGCTGCTGGGGACACTGACAGTAAAGGAGTAGGAAATGTCAGGAAGAATGTAATTCAGACAGGGTGAGTAAGTAAAACACGATAGAGATTACACAGAAAAGATTAAAATACAGTATATCAGTATTATCTTGAACAGTCTCCCCACGATTTTCCTTCTCAGATAGTATATGCTGCTTTGAAGAACAGAAAGATCTGAGGCTACCCCTTCACATGTAGTTTTCCACATGCATGGATGACAAAATTTCACTTTCTTTAAAGAGGAGTTTTGTTTTTAACTGGAGTATCATTCTTACTCAATCACAGTTTTCTATATCACACTGCATTTCTTTACAATACCACAGTGCTCCTCCCATCAATTTAAATATGCATTGTTTAGGATATAAACTTAAAAACACAATGCTCTAAGTTTAACAAAAATGTTTATATTTTCTTTTAAATATTCTATACAACTACTGAGGACTTAAAGGGAAACAGTACATTTAGTGTCTGGAATGGCAGTTTCTTACACCAGGAGGATATTAACCTTTAATCCTTGAAATCATTAAAGAAATGTTTGTAGAAATATTTTTAGCCTCTTTATCTGGTCAAAGTACTGGAAGTTAAGTCGTGTCTGTACAAACCAATCATTTCACCAGCAGTTTTATATTTCTTTAAAGCCTCATATAAAAAGCACCTGCTTAAAGTGAGTAATGGAGTTTTATATTCATTGCACTTAGGAACAGCGTATGTAACCTATTCCGTTTTCCTCCCTTGTGAAATATATTTCAGCTTATATTGCACAGCACATTACCGATGTGTATAAAGACCCTCTGATCAGCAATTTGGACTGCAGACAGCAACCTGCATGAGTACACTTTTTTCCTCTCCTTAAATACAGTATCCACTTGATTCAGCAACTCAAATTAAAACCATCCTTTAAAGATGATGATCTCACCTTCATAGTGAATACACGAAGCCCATACGTGCTAACACCATAACAATGTCAGGCTACAATCTACAGCACATACCCTACACAACCAACAAGCCATACACATGCTGTCAGCATTATAAAAAAAAAAAAGAAGCTAAATATATTATCTTCTCTGGCCAAAGAATAGAAAATCTCCATTAGCATGATTAATTTCTGAGAGGTTAAAAATCTTACTGTATTAAGACACAAAGAAGATATGTACTTTAGAAAATCCAAATGCAAGGGAAGTTCTGTAACATAACACATACTAAGGATGCAATTTAATCATGTAATTGGCATTTTGTCAAAAAAAAACCCATTTCCAGAATATAAATTATTAAAGCACATGCCTGTGACATACTTCTTTATAGTCGAGAAATTTTAGGATTTCTTCAACTCAACCTCAATGTAAGGTTTCCCTGCAGAATTATTTAGTACTGTATTTTGATAAAAGTATAAACTTGCAAGAGCCTAACAACAGTGTTCTTCAATCATGACAACATTCATATTGGACACTAGTATGTAATATAGGCATGACCACATAATATAAAGCACATACTGTTTTTCAGTAAGCTGCTGTTTTTCATTTAAAAAACAACAGTGAATTTTGACAGGACAATTCAAATAATTTTTGTACACACTTTTGTATGATTAACCAGAATCATACAATTGCATTCATGAATTCATTATAATATCTATTACTATATTACACACGAAAGCACATTGATTTCAATGTATTTCAATGTATTTCAAACAGTGTTCTTAGCAGACTGATTTATCCTCTATGCACAGAATCATATCTTCACAAAACCAGATGCTACCTTAAAGTAGATAGTTACTCTTTGCATATTCTTCCATCCACATATCTTTATGTTGATAAGTTTTAAATAACAGGGAAAATAAATTTGGCAGAACAACTTAAACTAAGCATAGAATTACCCGTCAATATTATTGCACAGAAGTACTTACTGAACTAAACAGGAAGAAGGGCTATATTACATTAGCTTGATTAGTACCTCATGGAATGCTGCAGAAGTAGTTTTGAGGTCAAGGCAAGTTTACAGAGCCCATGAGAAATGGAAGGAATAGATATTCTATAGTCATACATTTGAGGAATATCTGTGATTGGTGAAGTACATGTTTTCTAACTTACTGTAATCACGTTAGCACTACAGTAAACGTGTTTGTTACAAAATGTAACTCTGATATACTCAGTGCAGTAAAACTTGTTAAATCTACCCAATGTTGAAATATCTGAGGAAGCAGAGGACTTCAAAGTTAAAACGAAATTCTAATAAATCTTCACAGTATCTTAGAACAATATCCAAAGGAGAATTTGAAAAGAAAGAAAAAGTCAGGTTTTTAATACAGAGGAACATTACTATGAACTTACTCTTTCTACAGTGTTGTTTCTTTTGCCAATTAGACATCCTTACCATAATTTCAAGTATGTACTGAATGTCCTTATAGGTATTACAGCTCGGCTTAGTTTACAAAAGGAGGCCTATATGAATGGCAGTTGTATGCTTTTCAACAGAAGGATGTAAACTTATTTAGCAGTCTGTTTTTCTCTTTCATCTTATCTCTAGTTTCTGTGTAGATTTATAATGCTCATTGTTTCCAATTTTAACAAATCACCTAATGGCAGAAAGGAAAATATGTTAACCTTGGAATTATTTGCAGTTGTAGAAATCCCTTTTGTCTGGCTCATGCAAGGCCTGCAATCTGTTTTAAACACAGATTGTCTGTCTTTTGTCTGACAGCCACCAAGCTGCACAAATTACTTTCTGCCTGTTCACCTGTTTGCAGCTGTGGCTGTAAGCTAAGGATTCTGCAGTTTGACTTCAGCAGCCACTCCAGGATTGATGACATGTGCTGCTGATAAACCGAGCAATTTGAAGAAATTACTGGCTAAACTTATTGAAAGACATCTGTGCATGAGCTGAGAACTAGAAGCCTTCAATTGTGTGTTTGCAACCTGCAGTGGCGGCAATCTGTTTGAAGTGATATCCTTCTATAAGAGAGCTGGCCCTGACACAAAATAACTAAACCATCTTTGCAACATATTTCCTCACACACCAATAGAATTCTGTTCTTTTGGTCTTAAATATACTTCCTAAATAGAGGATATAAAAACAATTAAGACTTCCTATACTCATCTAGCAGAAGTAACTTCTTTTGAAGTGTTTCCATTTTTCACTCAGATTTGGCATTCTACTGTTTCCCAGCCTTCTCTGCTATATAGACTAATTCTCAGCAGTTAATGGTAGTATGAGCATCTCACAGGCACACTTACTCTTTCATGTTAGCCAATAAGACAGGCCTTTGCAGTATTATGATGGTACAGCTCAACTCTTCCTTCCACAGGCAGTACATCCATTACCTCTTCAGCTAACTAATATTAACACCTGAAATTTCTGCCCTAAAATTTAGTAATCAAGAAATTGTATTTCCGAACCTTGTGAATCTGGATAATGTTTGAGCTTCTGGGGGATATTTGCAGATGTTAATTTTAAGCTCAGGAAGCCCAGGACTGCTATCAGGGTGAGCATGTGCATGCACATGTGTGTATGTATGAAATTCTTTTGGTTTAAAAAAGCTCCACCAGAGTGGTGAGCTGTATGTGACGGTTAGTCATTTCTAAGCGGTACAATACATTTAGCAAAATAAATTTCTAGGTCCTTTGGGACACGTTCTCTAGCAATATACTTCAATGTTGCTCCCATTTTCTTTGTTCTTACACATTTAGCATAAACACATTTCAAGTATACATTGTGACAGAGTAAGCCAAATGAGAATTCTACACATCTTCAAATGTTTTAGTAGCCTAGAATAAACAACAAATTAAAAACAGCATTAAAATTGCTTGATACAGCAATGAGGAAAAAAAAATGTAATTGAAGGGAAAGTGTTAAGCCTAAAAATGTAACTAAGTGCTTAAGGAACTTAAAGCGTGTAGTCAGAAGCACAGAAACTGTCCACTTTCACATGTGCACGTTAACCCCCGCCCCCAAAGCCCTCCTTTCATGCATTTAAAAAGGATTAAGTATGCAGTAGTTAAGTATATGCAGTGAACCGTCAAAACAAACTATTCGTTCACCTTGTCTTTGCAACTAGTTCATACTAAAAGTCAAAGTACTGACTAAAATGATCAATCAAGACTTCTATCTGTGCTGTTTGTTAGTTTTAACAAACGAAATTAGTGCTTCCATTTTAATTTCCTAAGTATTTGAAGGCAAATATTAGCTTTAAAAGTATCTTCACAAACCAGGCCTACTAACAATGACAACAATTTTCAAAATACGTATTATATTTGATAAAAAATTATCACTGTGCTTAAACACATCTGAATATAGGAAAGCAAAACTTTCAAGTTAAGTAGCTATATAAATTGGGCTTTCACGTTTCAGAACCTATAAGCTGGATTCAACGCAGAGCTGAAGTGACCTCCTTGAAAAAAAGGATATACAGTATAGTGTATATGCGTACAATAAATCAAGTCCTGATTATGTGCAGCGCATAACTATACATCACTAATAATAAAACCCTTAAGATACTGTGCTATAGCAGATATCTAAGTAAATGCAGTACGTTTTATCTTTACCCTCTATGCATATTGTGAGTTCGAGCATTTTTAATGTCAGCTTTTATTTTAAAAGAGCTAAGTCGTGAGAACATTCTTATGTACCACTTCATAACTCTGACACCAAGTATGTATAAAAAGATTAGCCTTTATTTGGTATAAAATCAGTTGGCAGTTTTACATCTGTGCAATGCAACATAAATACCCAGCTGGCATCTCAACTCACACACATATGGACTTCAAAACAGAAACTTCCTTATTTGCAGCCCTGCCAGGGTAATTTTGTGTACTCTGCATACTACAGCTATTTGTCAGGCCTCTGCAGGTGTGCACTGCACATAAACACACAGCTGTAGTCTAGCAAGCCAAGTGTTCCATCAAACACATAAAGGGAGACCTCAGCAGCTGGATTAGTCATCCCTGCAACAGGTCCAGGGAGAACAATATGGGTTAGTATTTTTGGAAAAGCATGGATGGTAAATTTATGATTATGCTGGCCTTACCAAATAACTGCTGGATTGTGTCATTTTTATGAAATGTCTACTTATTAAAGTTTTTGTTAGAATGGCTGGAACAGACTGAATATTTTTTAGTTTTTAATATAAACAATAAGGTAGTTTATGTATAAAATAGTTTATTAAGTGCAAAATGTTAAAAGGTTTTCATGCTAGTGGTTGGTTTTTGACAGATGTTACAATTATTTGCATTGGCTTTAACAGACAAATCACTGGAATCAATTATAGTTAGTATATCATAAAGTTTCTTACTAGTTATATATTATACTTGGTCACATTTACTGTAACTATATAGCACTTTTCTATCTCTATGTTTTTTGCTCTAACTGCTTAGATCACAGGTTAAGTCCCAAAAAACACCTAATAAAAAGAAGTGCAGAATAAACACTTTACTGTAATTAACTTGCTTGCTTAAAGTGCGATATTAATGTTTTTTAAAAAAACAACAAAAATTACTCTCAGTACTGTTTCGAAGACATCAGCATCCACAGAATTTCACGGTGGTCATACAGACGTTAAAAATATTTTCATCAACCAGAAAAAGCAGTAAGTCTAATTTTATGCAAGTTTCCTTTAAGAAACTTCATCTGTCAAAAGTAAGAATAAAATTAATCAATAAGAAAATGAATAAAACTTTTAAAACAATTTGCCGCCTATTTATCCAGAACGTTCAGCGTACGGTATGTAATTTTAGCATTTAAAAATTGCCTCAGAAAAGATGAGAAAATATTAACACTATCAGAACAAATCCTAGATGCATTTCATCCATTAAACTTTGAGTTCAAATAATATGCAGGCACGTGTGCTTGCTTCTCTTTGGTGTTTGTTTGGAATTTACCAGTTCTTACATATAGCTCTCTTTTCTGAAGATGACATCTTTACACACGTATAACAGCTCTTTCAGATTTGATGTGCTGAGAGGAAGATGTCAATTCAATACACGAGTAGGGTGGACATTGACCAGCACTGAGAACGTTACCACATTTTCCTCACATACAGCAGTATTTGGCAGCACCTGGGAACACTGTGAGCAGGAATCCATTCCCAGCTGCCTCATCTTCATTAAGTTAATTGCACAATTTCAAGAAAGAAGAGAAGGGGCTTCCTAAAGGTCACTTTCTTAAGCATGACCTAATGATATTTCAAGACCATATTCCCGGTGGATGACAGATACATCACTATTGGTGGCTCAGTAATGTACATAAAGGTTATGTTAACATTATGGTAACATAAGATCTAATCATTAGAATTACTGATGGGTAACTAACAATCACAGTGATTTTCTCATGTGGTATAAAGGTAGGTGTGTTCTTTAAAGCCCAACATGTTGCGGTAAATGCTGAAAAGGTGCATGTGGCAGCAGAGACAGAGAGATGAACAGCCATACTCAATATGAGAGCCACTAAAACATGTCATAACAAAATCAAACACTTCAAAACAAAATGGATGTTTAGAAAGTAGGGAAAATGGAAATAAAGTTAATTATTCCTTTTATGCAAACAACTACCTTTCCAAATCAAAACAGAAACCCTAGAAAAGAAAACACATATAAAGACTTAACCATGGAATTTTCAGGTAAACTGAAGAGAGAGTCCATATCAAAGATACAAGAAAAAATGGAATAGGGCAGAACAGACCGATGGTTTGAGGGCAAAGTTGACAAGATTTAATGGCATATTATATCATTGATGAACAAACCATATTCAAAGGAAAAAAAGAACTTTTATTAAAATGATCTACCATCATATAAGAGCTCCTGAGAAAAGAGTAGAACCTACTTTAGAAAAAACCTAAAACATCTTTCTTGAAAAACAACTAAAGATGATCACAACATTATAAAGCAAAATAATGTGATGTTCATAAAGTACAACTGTGCCTTTCCAAACTACTAGTCCTCTTGACAAAAATCTGAAAGGAAACCTTTAAGAAAGTGTTTCTGTGAATATTACAAAAAAAAAAAAAAAAAAGAGGAATTAGTGCTCATAATTGTTAATCAATACTATGCAGTGAACTATAAGTGAAAAGAAATTAGAGAGGGGGAAAGAGAGAGCAAGAAGGGTGAGGGGCATTGGTCTTCCCTGGGCGTTACAGTGATACAACAGATTACACTGGATCTATCAGTCAGAAACTTGCGTTCTAATCCTGGTTTTGGCAGGTATTTCCTGCCTGAGCTCAAGAAAAACATTCAGCTTCTGTGCATTAATTTCTCCCTAGAGAAATACAAGTTCTTACAGGGGCATTTATTCATAGATGGGGAGGATGCATGTTTTGTAATAATTTTATTAATATTCTACAAATTAATCACTACACAATCAGCACAAAACTATTACAGTGTTGCTGCTATATATGTAGATCTAAAATAAGTTTTCTACTTGTACACAGAAAAGATCTTAACCTTACTGTTATAGGACAATCTTCTGGATTAACTGAATGCCACAATAATTGCTGTGTTATACATTAGCCCCACTGCTGTCAAGTCACTCAGATTCAGCCTTTCCAGGAGCAAAGCTTCAATATCACCTATGAAAATGACGGACCCAATCACACGTTCTACTAAGAGTACCATCACATTTTGGTACTACAAATGCATGGTGCTTAAGTTACTAGGGATGAGGGGTGGAATGTTCTAGTAAGAGGCAGAAGACAAGGAAGGAGAGCCCTAAACACTCCCATAGTAGTAGGGCTCCACAAAAGGTGAAGTCCTACAGAAGCTGGCAGAACATCAGGAACTACACTTCCCTGAGCAGACTAAATATGGAACTTGGCTTGGCCTTGTTGTAGGTATGGATCTGAATCTGGCCTGAGCTCTCTGAGACAACCTTTTCCAATCCAAAAAAAAAAATTTAAAAAAATCTAGTCATATCATGATGCAAGTTTCCCTTAGCCCATTCCCATATCCTGAGGAACTGCATTCCAGTACAACTAAATCAAACCACAGACACTCTTCTCTGTCTAGAGAGCTGAGGCAAGTGAAGTACTTTCAACAAAACGTCCTCTCCAGAAAGAAAAAAGAACTTATGTGAGCTAACTGATAGGGAAACACAGTTATTATTCTAATGATGAAGGATGTATCTATACAGCTAGATGGCAGGGATGAGTGCAGTTTTTTGTGTACACAAGTCAAATAGTATTCAGAATTTCTTCACAATCAAGTTATCCACACTTTTGTTTTCTTTTAATTTAAAACTCAAATTCAACAATTTGTCCACCTTAGCTGGCTGGGATTTTAGGCACAGTTATATTATGTACATCTTAATCAGATCTTGCCTAAGACTGTATCAAACCCTTATGGAATAAATCAAAGCAAGAAATCTAGGAGAATAAAGGCATTACTGAACTTCTACAACTTCTGCTTCAGATGGAATGCCATTGTTTTTATCAAATTAACAAAAGTTAAAGCATATAAGATGCCCACTTGGGAACTAATCAAGAATATTGATGAACAAGAGCACCGCTGAATAAGAGCATTTCATGTCTTCAAAATTTTTATTCATTGAGGCCTAACACTTAAGACGTTTCTGCACAACGTTAAGCCAGCAGACCTTGATAATTTAGTGAAATATATACATCTTGCCTACCACAGGAAAACTACAAGCTACTCCTGAAACGAAAAAAATGGCTTGCAGTTAATACATTGATACAATATATTAAAGAAGAGAACCATAAACAATTACTGGAAGGATGCAGTATTTCCTAAATTAAAGTTTGAGTCTCAGCAGTGACTTCTAAATTTTAGAACACCCCATCACTAACATAATTAATGTTCTGTAAGAAACAAGAAAATATTGTCCCTGTTTCAAGTGCCTATCAACTGAAAAAGGGACAAAACCAAGGTGAGATACTCAGAGATACATTCCATTTATACAAATGGATACAAACGCAAAAGTAGTAAAAAAGATTTTCTAGTACAGAGAAACAAAGGGAAGAACTGCAAAATATTCTGTAATTTTGGTCTTTTTTCTTGTTAAATCTTATCCTGGTAAACATTACAATTAAAAAGCCATCCAATATCTTAAAATGTTTGAGAAATGCATATTGACTGTATCTTCACAACATATTTAAAACCTGATAAAACCTAAATTGATAAAGAACTTCCTATATTGAGAACTACACTGTTGTCCAAACAGCTGAAGCAACATTATCAAACTGTAACGAATTCCAGACCCCTTTGGGCATCACACAGACCATGCTTACTTACCTCTCCATTCCTACCCCCACTTTTTCCCCATTTTTCTTAAAATACAAGCTATTTTATAGGGTGACTGTAATATGATACTATGATCATTGCTGATTGCAGTTAGAAACAGACCCTTCTAATCCAGCTGCTCCCCACTTCAACAAATGCCATTTAAAAGCTACTTCATAAAAACATTATTGCTTCATACTTAAAACACATTAAGTCAAGATTTTGGAAATTCCATTCACTTGATTATATCAGCAAGTGCACTATATGTTAGATTTATCATTAAAGCAAGATCCATGAGAACTGTTTTCCAGACTATAGTTAATGCTCTTACGACACATTTGGCCAATGAAAAGGGATGAAAAACTGTAGTGCTTTGAAGCAATAGCCAGTAAATGCCGCTGTGGTTTACCAAGAGTGGGATGCACAACATATTAGACCACAGTTAATGAAATTAAACCATTTCTTATGGTTTTTAAATCTGTCCTGTATTACTTCCTTGGAAACTACACAACTGCTTCATCTTTGAGATTTTACTTTTTCTGTAGTAAATTGTATCTCTTACATCTACTGGTAATTAAATCAGTAAGCGACTACCACTGTTCTGTATTTTACAATACTATTTAAGGCAAAATAACTCAATAAATAAGCTGCATGTTCTTTTTTGTTTCCACATAAAAATGAAATTCTAACTTTATGTTCCTTATTCAAAGATGCAGGGAAAAGATTACTGTGAGGAAAACAGGATAAAGTATTTGCATACTACCTACTTGTGTAAGATATACATTGATAAGTAGTTTCCTTCCATAATATGCCCATGAAATGTGGATTTAATCTAATGCTTTCTTCACACAGTTTGGCAGAAAAAATACTCCTGGCAGATATTTTGGTACAATAGATTTTTAAAGCTTTAACTCCAGCCTTCATGTACAATTTCTTCAACAAAGCAAAGAAGCGGCTTATTTACCAAAAATAAAACACTATTTGTCCTCTACTCTTCTGAAGTCTTGAAGAACCAAACAGATAGTTAATCTTCAAAGCCCATTTACTTCTCTAGCATCTTTAAATATTTACATACTAATTATAAATCTATGGTTAAAGCCTAGCTAAATTAAATCCTTAAAGAGGACTACATGTCTCAATTATCACAGAATCACAGAATCACAGAATCACAGAATCAACCAGGTTGGAAGAGACCTCTGGGATCATCGAGTCCAACCGTTGCCCTGAACACCACCATGTCAACTAGACCATGGCACTAAGTGCCATGTCCAATCTTTTCTTAAACACATCCAGAGATGGTGACTCCACCACCTCCCTGGGCAGCCCATTCCAACGTCTAATAACCCTTTCTGTAAAGAAATTCTTCCTAATGTCCAACTTGAACCTCCCCTGGCAATGCTTGAGGCTGTGTCCTCTTGTCCTATCGCTAGTTGCCCAGGAGAAGAGGCCGACTCCCACTTCACTACAACCTCCCTTCAGGTAGTTGTAGACTGCAATAAGGTCACCTCGGAGCCTCCTCTTCTCCAGGCTAAACAACCCCAGCTCCCTCAGCCGTTCCTCGTAGGTCAGACCCTCCAGACCCTTCACCAGCTTGGTCGCCCTCCTCTGGACTCGCTCCAACACCTCAACATCTTTCTTGAAGTGCGGGGCCCAGAACTGGACACAGGATTCAAGGTGCGGCCTCACCAGTGCCGAGTACAGAGGGACGATCACTTCCCTAGACCAGCTGGCTACACTATTCCTAATAGAGGCCAGGATGCCATTGGCCTTCTTGGCCACCTGGGCACACTGCTGGCTCATGTTTAGCCGGCTGTCGATCAGCACCCCCAGGTCTCTTTCTGCCGGGCCGCTTTCTAACCACTCTTCCCCCAGCCTGTAGCGCTGCATGGGGTTGTTGTGGCCAAAGTGTAAGACCCGGCACTTGTTCTTGTTGAACCTCATGCCGTTGGTCTCGGCCCATCTATCTAACCTGTCCAGATCCCTCTGTAGGGCCTTCCTACCCTCCAGCAGATCGACACTCCCACCCAGCTTGGTGTCATCTGCAAATTTGCTGAGGGTGCACTCAATCCCTACGTCTAGATCATCTATAAAGATATTGAACAGCACCGGCCCCAGAACTGAGCCCTGGGGAACACCGCTAGTGACCGGCCGCCAGCTGGACTTTGCCCCATTCACCACCACTCTCTGGGCTCGGCCATCCAGCCAGTTTTTAACCCATCAAAGAGTCCACCCATCCAAGCCCCGGGCAGACAGTTTGTCTAGGAGGATGCTGTGGGAGACAGTGTCGAATGCCTTATTGAAGTCTAGATAGACTACATCCACAGCCCTGCCCTCATCTACTAAGCGGGTCACTTGGTCATAGAAGGAGACCAGGTTGGTCGAGCAGGACCTGCCTTTCATGAATCCATGTTGGCTGGCCCCGATGCCCCGATTGTCCTGCATGCGCCGTGTAATGGCACTCAGGATGATCTGTTCCATCACCTTGCCTGGCACCGAGGTCAGGCTGACAGGCCTATAGTTCCCTGGATCATCCTTCTGACCCTTCTTGTAGATGGGCGTTACATTTGCTAATTTCCAGTCAGCTGGAACTTCTCCAGTTAACCAGGACTGCCAGTAGATAAGAGAGAGTGGTTTGGCAAATTCATTTGTCAGTTCCTTCATTACTCTGGGGTGAATCCCATCCGGGCCCATAGCCTTGTGGGTGTCCAACTGGCACATATATTATAGAACAATATATTGTATATTTTCCTATTTACATCAATAAATCTATCAAAACATAGTATTTTTTCTCAGAATTTAAGACAGAGAGCTCACAGATGAAAATGAATTTATTTCTAGCAGTCCAACCAGCTGTAGTCTCAAGCTAAGTCCTTCAAGCTTTCCAAATGAAGCTCTTCACACACCGTATTTTAACAAGTTAATTTATGACTAAGCACTGTTAATTGATAAACTTTTAAAATTACCATAATTAGTTAACAGTAAACTGAGGGACAGTCAATAGTTCAGGTCATTTTTACATAGCATCACTTGTAAGAAGCCACTGCTATTCTTCCCCAGGGACTATCAAGCCACAGTTTTGCTAGTTAGAGTCATCAGCGGAGTGAGAAGATTTATATGTGAGAGATTAGTCATGAAACAGCATCAAAAACAATTCGTAAGAGAAAAGGCAAACAGCAACAGCCCTTCTACTGCCCCATATCAGAAGAGCTATTGTCTTCTCTTTGCTACTTAGAAACATTTTACTAAACATTTTACTAAATAATTGGAGAAACACTGATATAAAAATTAGAACTCTTCCTTGATGGGAAGCGAGGGAATAAAGATATGGGACCTTCCAACTAACAGAACGTATTTTCAGGCAAACCACTTTTTCCAGATAAAAACATTAAAAAGTCAACAGTGGAGTTCTCAATACAACTTCCAATACTGAGACTATAATTTCTGTATATATTAAAACAGTAGTCTCCTAAAGAGAAATAAAATGAGATAATTATTGTGCTTAACAGAAAACTGTCCTTATTAGCAGAAGTGTTGAATAACACGGTCTTTAGCAGAAGTTAAACTGCACACCAAAGTGGCAGTGAAGCTCAGATCACATACCCTCATTTCCATAATCATTTTCACATGTCTAGAATGCATTAAATACAGTACCATCTTAAAAATGAAAAGCAGACATTCCTTTGGAAATTAATTCAATATTTAGCATGTCACACTCAGAAAACATCTCCTTTTTTATAACGCATAAAAATTGGAACATAATAAATAACTATAAAGATGTTTATTATTTCATTTGCCTTAATTTTGTCATATAGGCACAAGCATACACTACAGCTGTGGAAAGATGGCATTCATGTCTGTAACACTGTATTCTGTGTAAACCATGAGTTTTTCTCTGAAAATATATACAGAACCTAAAAAGAAAAAAAAAAATCAACATGGAAACTTCTTTACCATGCATTTCCACATACCTCACATTAACTACTCCTGCTGACAAGACTTTGATCTCAATAGTCTCCAGTCATTTCAGAGAAAGAAACAAACACACACATTACAGAACATTTCTTCTTACCAGATTCTTTCCTCACAAACAAAAATTTAAGCCTACGCATAATGTATATACATATCTTGAATCCACATATGCTAGCATTGTGGAAGTTAAGAGCTAAGGGTGCATGCAAGAACACTAATTAGGAATTGCTGTGAATATTGCTTCTCTTTCTGAGGACTTTTGAAGAGGATCAAATTCTTCCCTACAATCTGTATCTGGGTTATCCACAATCAAGTTAATTCTCATGCTAACTTAGCTCTGAGGGCAATTGCTTACGGAACAAAACTAAAATTACTGTATCTGAAACAGCGTCATTGTTCCTCATTTGTAATTATTATTTCCAGAGGCAAGCCTGTGGTTCTTCTCACCATGGCTACTTGAGCTCAACTATTAAACCCTTCACTGTAAAGAACTTGATTATCTCTTCTGGATAAACAGGATCACTTGTGACAAGTCACTGAAGAATTAGTAACAGGCAAGTAGAGCTAAGTGACATTCTCCCTAAAGATCACAGTACAAGATACGTTAAATTAAGTTTTAACTTGCACTTTCTTTCAGGACTTTTCATTATGCTACTAGAACAAATTCAGCAGTTTCGCATATGGGAATGGAAATTAATTTTGCAGTGCTAAGAAAACCCTACGCAGCAAATGGACAATAAACCATGATAATCAAACTTTTCAAATTACATCCATGCTTTGAAGAACATGTATATAAGCAGACGAGCAAGGGAGAATTCCTCTAAGTTCAATTATATGATAGAATAAATAACATATTCTAACGTCAAGCTTCTCCATTTACATCACAATGCATTAGCTGCTTCTTGTAGTGGTTACACAACATATGACAGTATAGTTCCCAAGACTTCAGACAATGTCAATAAATACAGGAAAGAAATTTTTTTCAACACACCGACCAGAATGCGTAATTAATAATCAGACATATGTTTCAAATTAATTCCCAGAGGAAATAGTTAACTAATAACCTTTCCACAGAGTACACAGGAGCAATGTGTAGACCAGCTATATGAAATGGCAACTTACTTTCAATAGACTTCATCCTATCATGGGAAACTATGTATCTGCCAATACATTCACAGGTGGAAAGATCTGGGTTGTTATCTCGCCAACCCAAAGTATTTCATTGCAACAGGAAACAACACACAAAAGACAGACCATACAAAAGGCATAAACTATTTACAACAGAAAATCAAGGAAAGAGAAGATGATGTTAATGATTTCTGAAAGTCAATTTATCCCATAACAGCGACCCAAACAAAAAAAAAAAAAAAAAAAAGTAAAGATTTCTAACACTAGTGGCAAAGCTTAAATAGACATACTACCCTAATACTTAAGATTCAAACGCCTTTTAAAGAAGAAAATATGCCCATACTGATATGGACACAAAAATGTAATGTGTAAAATAAAAGAAAACAAGACAGGTATCTCATTTCTTATATAAGGAATGTGTATTGTTTCATTTCACCTGCAGAGTATGTCATCACTGTAGGGCAAGGCCAAAAATGTCCAGAAGTTTTAATAAGAAAAATTAAGAATATTCTTGCTGATGATCAAATTTTGTTTTTCCAGAAGACAGCTGTTAATATTAAAAACGGAGGCTGCTGGTAGTTTTAGAAATCTACACATTTAGAATTACTCCAACAACTTCCATACAGATAATGCATTTGTTATATTTTTTTAAAAAAAAGGGAATACTGCAGTTTTACAATTCATTAAGCTGCTTTTTAGCCACACATAAGCTGACAATCCTCAGTTACATTCCCTCAAGATTCGCAGAAGTCTAAAATATTTCTGCTGCAATTCTATAAACTAAATAGAATTTTGAAAACCAAAAAAAAGTAATGATAAGTATTTTAGAAGAATACCACCTAAAGAAATCTCATCTGTGTTTCTGATCAGTTACTTCGCTAGTATAAAAAATACCACACCTATACAAACACATGACATACTCAAGGGAAATATAAAGAAACAAAGATGAAAATGAAGGAAAACACTTGCTCTTGCTTCAATTGCAGCCAGTGATCACAAAACAGGTAGACCATTTAAGTAGTCAAGCAACTGAAGGAAAGGCCAGCATTCCTTATGAAATAAAAAACCCAAAGGAAATGAAAATGGAAATGAAATCAAGGGAAAAAGGTATTTGGCTCTACACCCTGAGAATTGCATACAGCAGCATATTACAGAAAGGTCCCTGGAATCCGGCTGAGCTTCAACAGCAGCAGCATTACACTGTAAGTGCCAGGTCATCAGTGGCATAGTTGGCTGATTAAGAGATGATGTAATGTATTTACTTATTTTAGTAAGAAACTGCACAAAACACAGCCATACAGCCTGATATACAGAGCATTTTTATACAGATATCAAATAAAGCAAAACCCTGAAGTCAATCATTTAATTAGAAGGAAATATAAGTGACTGAGAGACTTCAAGGAGATTGCATCTTACGTATCTGCATAGAACACAAAGCAAAACAAGCTAACCCCACCACTATCCCCCAAAAAAACCAAATCACAAACAGAATAAATTCATATATTTTCCAATAATACCACACGAGGAGGACTTCTCTCATTACCAATAATTATCCACAGGACAGGTGTGGTAGCTCTTACAAAAAACATTGTAACTGGTTTTATACCATGGATAATATTAATGCTTAGAATAGTTTTGGATATAAATAGTAGTTTTCTTCGCACAGCATACCCACACAGCTGTACAGAGGCTTGCTTCACAACTCTTTACAATTGAAGGCTGCCTTTGCAAACAGTCTTCATATGCACCTTCCTATAATCAAAAATTCTACTCTTTTGTCTCGTACTTTAAATTTCTCCTCTTACATCTACAAACTAGATAAGATGACAACCTTTCAATGTCAACTTTTTTCCCCTTCTTTAAGGCCAGAAGAAAAACAGTTGAAGTTTTTACGGCAGTGTATCTGCAGAAACCCCACCACACAAGACTCTAGCGACAATTTCTGAAATGACCACCAAATAGTAGTAGTAAATAAAAGAAATGAAAATTTTACTTTACAGAAACTTATTCACCACTTCAAAACAGAGAAACTAAATCCTACCTACACACTGACTACAGATATCTGCTTCATAAATTTTCAATGTAGGAATGTTACTAAAAGAAATTTCAGCTGTTTTACAGAATCACAGAATGTTAGGGATTGGAAGGGACCTCGAAAGATCATCTAGTCCAATCCCCCTGCCGGGGCAGGATTGCCTAGACCATATCACACAGGAACGCATCCAGGCGGGTTTTGAATGTCTCCAGAGAAGGAGACTCCACAACCTCTCTGGGCAGCCTGTTCCAGTGTTCAGTCACCCTTACTGTAAAAAAGTTTTTCCTCAAATTTAAGTGGAACCTCCTGTGTTCCAGCTTGCACCCATTGCCCCTTGTCCTGTCAAGGGATGTCACTGAGAAGAGCCTGGCTCCATCCTCTTGACACTTGCCCTTTACATATTTATAAATATTAATGAGGTCACCCCTCAGTCTCCTCTTCTCCAAGCTAAAGAGACCCAGCTCCCTCAGCCTCTCCTCATAAGGGAGATGTTCCACTCCCTTAATCATCTTCGTGGCTCTGCGCTGGACTCTCTCTAGCAGTTCCCTGTCCTTCTTGAACTGAGGGGCCCAGAACTGGACACAATACTCCAGATGCGGCCTCACCAGGGCAGAGTAGAGGGGGAGGAGAACCTCTCTCGACCTGCTAACCACACCCCTTCTAATACACCCCAGGATGCCATTGGCCTTCTTGGCCACAAGGGCACACTGCTGGCTCATGGTCATCCTGTTGTCCACTAGGACCCCCAGGTCCCTTTCCCCTACGCTGCTCTCCAACAGCTCTGCCCCCAACTTGTACTGGTACATGGGGTTGTTCTTGCCCAGATGCAGGACTCTACACTTGCCCTTGTTATATTTCATTAAATTTCTCCCCGCCCAACTCTCCAGCCTGTCCAGGTCTCTCTGAATGGCTGCGCAGCCTTTCGGCGCGTCAGCCACTCCTCCCAGTTTTGTGTCATCAGCGAACTTGCTGACAGCGCACTCTATTCCCTCATCCAAGTCATTAATGAATATATTGAATAGAACTGGTCCCAGAACCGACCCTTGAGGGACTCCGCTAGACATAGACTTCCAACTGGACTCTGTCCCATTGACCACCACTCTCTGGCTTCTTTCCTTCAGCCAGTTCACAATCCACCTCACTACCCGATCATCCAGACCACACTTCCCCAGTTTAGCTGCGAGGATGCTGTGGGAGACCGTGTCAAACGCTTTACTGAAATCAAGATAGACAACATCCACAGCTTTACCATCATCTATCCACCCGGTAACATCCTCATAAAAGGCTATCAAGTTGGTTGAGCATGACTTCCCCTTGGTGAAGCCATGCTGAGTGCCCCTAATGATCCCCCTATCCTTGATGTACCTAGAGACAGCACCAAGAACAAGTTGTTCCATCACCTTTCCGGGGATAGAGGTGAGGCTGACTGGTCTATAGTTACCCGGGTCCTCCTTCTTGCCCTTTTGGAAGACTGGAGTGACATTCGCTTTCCTCCAGTCCTCAGGCACCTCTCCTGTTGCCCACGACTTAGCAAAGATGATGGAGAGTGGCCTAGCAATGACTTCCGCCAGCTCCCTCAGCACCCGCGGGTGCATCCCATCAGGGCCCATGGATTTATGGACGTCCAGGTTGCTTAATTGGTCCCTGACCCAGCCCTCATCAACCAAGACAGATTCCTCCTCTATCCTGACTTCTTCTGGGGCCTCAGGGGTCCGGGGCTCCTCAGGACAGCCTCCAACAGTATAGACAGAGGCAAAGAAGGCATTCAGTAACTCCGCCTTCTTTTTATCCTCTGTCTCCAGGACCCCCACCTCATTCATCAGTGGGCCTACATTGCCTCTAGTGTTGGCTTTACCTGCAATGTATTTGAAGAAGCCCTTTCTGTTGTCCTTGACCTCTCTTGCAAGGTTTCATTCCAAGGAGGCCTTAGCTTTCCTAGTTGCCTCCCTACATCCTCGGACAACAGACTTATATTCCTCCCAAGTGGCCAGCCCCTCCTTCCACGATCTGTACACCCTCTTCTTCCACTTGAGTTTGCCCAGCAGTTCCCTGTTCAACCATGCAGGTCTCCTGGTACCCTTCCTTGACTTCCTACCTGTTGGGATGCTCTGATCTTGAGCTCGGAAGAAGCAGTCCTTGAATGCTAACCAACTATCTTGGGCCCCCTTACCTTCTAGTACCCTGTCCCATGGGATTTCCCCTAGCAATTGCTTGAAAAGGCCAAAGTTGGCCCTCCTGAAGTTCAGGGTTGCGATTCTGCTAGCTATTCTGGTCCTGCCACATGAGATCCTGAACTCTACCATCTCATGGTCACTACAACCAAGGCTGCCCTCAACCTTCACCTCTTCAACCAGACCCTCCTTGTTAGTGAGGATAAGATCCAGCAGCGCTCCTCTCCTAGTTGGCTCATCCACCATTTGCATCAGAAAGTTATCATCAATACACTGGAGGAACCTCCTGGACTGGGGATGGCTGGCTGAGTAGGCCTCCCAGCAAATATCAGGGTAGTTGAAATCCCCCACGACAACCAGGCCCTGTAATTGCGAGACTGCTCTCAGCTGCCTGTAGAAGGCCTCATCACCCTCCTCATCCTGATCCGGTGGCCTGTAATAGACACCCACAACAGTATCACCCCTGCCAGCCTGCCCCTTAATTCGCACCCACAAACTCTCAACTTGCTCCTGATCCGCCCCTGGACAGAACTCAATACATTCTAGCTGCTCACTCACATAAAGAGCAACTCCACCACCTCTCCTTAGCGGCCTGTCTTTCCTGAACAGGACATAGCCATCCATGACCACATTCCAGTCATGCGAGGCGTCCCACCAAGTCTCTGTAATTGCCACTAGATCATAGCTCCCCGACCGAGTATTACCTCTTGAGTAATGCACGAAGTATTTTTGGCACACTGCTACAAGTACGTTACAGCATAGCAGAATGTAGAATTTCATCAACTTTGACATCCTTTTGCTTGAGGTAGTATGGACTTCAGCATTAATAGACAAGGCACAAATAAACCTACGCAATTTACCTAAGTCCAGTGTAAACATTAAGAAGCAGATATTAATAATTATTTTAAACACACAAAGAATGTAAACAATCTTAACCTGCAAGATTGTGCATCTTTCAGAAAGTAAAAGAAAAGAAGCTGATGCATTAAAATAAGAGCTTGAGATTGCTGCAGTGTGATACCAAGACCAGCTTATAAATTCAATCAGCTCTGAGGTGCTCTCCCCTGGGGCAATGCCATCATTCCCTCTGCCTTGAATTGCCTCTAGTGCTCATGACGGCACATCATAAGCCAGATAAATGGCTAAACCGACTGAAAAATCACCCTCAGAATGAGCAATTTCTAGCTGGATCTACAAGCTGAACTAACTGCTCACATATCTGCCTGATCATTAGAAGGTGTGGGAAAGCTGCTGTCAGGAGTGGAAGGGAGGACCACCCCTTTACACAGTAGTATGATCCTACATCAGCTAAAAATAATAGGAAATCACATCCTTTGTAAGACAGTACAAATGAGGTTTCAAAACCCTCTTATCCTTATGAAAATGCCTGCAATCAAAATCTGGCACCAAAACACTTCAATAGCATATACAAGAATAAACAGGTGCCAAAAGTTTCAAAAAGACTGTCTATGTCTTTGTAAGAACTAGATCCAAGTTTTATGCTTATCCCTTGAACCCTTAAAGCTTCTATTAGGAGTATGATTAGACTGAAAAAATAGTTTAAAAAAACCCATCTGCCTCAAACACACTGTAATCATGGGGCTGCAGGAGGACAATGCAAAACTCTGAATCATTATAAATGAGATATGATAATTACAAAGCAAGAACACAAACCACTGTTTTGTTTCTGGATAATGTTCTTAATATCCTTCCTTGCAAAGGTAAATATTAATTGTTTTGAGCTACTGCCTAGAGACCTGAGGCATCAAGGCCCTGTTGTGCTAGATTAGTGATTCTGAAGAGCAGCTATGAATGCCACCACTACATCAATTTAATACATTTAAGTGTTAAAACCAGCTATGGATTTCCAATCATAGTAAAAAAAATAAATTAGATCCATAATATACAATACTATACACATACTACTGAAGGATGTTTCGAATTTAAAGCACTTAGAGCCTAACTAAGAATCTGGAATCAGGGAAATGAGGAGACAGATGTGTGGGCAGGACTGAAACTTAGGGTTTGCAGTTTCACTTTGCATCCCTGCAAATAAATTAACTAGAAAAAGATAACCAATTAGCATTCAGAAATTTTGGATTTGATTTTTTTTGACATAAAATGACAAAAATTAATAACCTGTATTTGTTCCACATGGTCCCTGTAAGCAATTACAGATCACACATGCTCAGAAGAAGCTCAGATGCTTTGGATTCTCAATGGTAGCAACAAAAGAGAAAAGAACAGACTGTCAAACATTAAATGAAGAGGAAGAGACGACAGAAGTTCAAGGCAACTTAAGACAAGCCCCTGCAGAGTGAAGGAAAGCAAAAGACAAGACAGCAAGGATAAAGAAACTGTATAGAAAGTCCCTCCACACAATCAGTAAGAAAGAATAAAGAGAGAGAACTAATAGGCTCAGTAATACAGCTGTGAATAAAACTTCATAAACAACATTTGAGTATGTCCTTCATTTTCTCAGAACAAAGCCAAACATCTAAAACACTGCCGGTAATGTAAATCAATACTTATACATGCGTGCAAGAGAGACAGCGAGAGATCATTTCTTCCTATTACACGATCCAGCAGGACTGTCTTCAGTATCAAGTAACCAAGACAGCCACCTGTCCCAATGGTGAGTTACACAAGACAACAAAAAGTAGAATACTTATCACCTCCTGAAAATAATAGTTTCCTATTAAAAGCCACTACATTGTCAAATGTCATTGCTAACTTTCTTCGAATTTTATTGGGCATTAAGAAGAAAATACCCACTAAGTAAGAAATGAGGGAGAGAAGTTTCTTGTACTGGATAATTTGAGTTTCCATTAAAAAAATATATTTGCTCTAAGTCATTTTAGACTAACACTCAAACTCTCAGTTCAATTAAGACAAAAATGTTTCCTTCACATAATCAGTCTGCATTCAAAATATTATTGAAGAACATAAGAGTTAAAAACCAAATGTCCACCTAGACCAACATTCCACCTTGAACCAATGCTGCATTCCTAAGGAACAGCACCAGATCACAGAAAGTCTGAATGACACTTCCTAGACGATCCTCCAACTATTAGGAACGTACTACTCTTGAACCAGAAGAGTTGTCTTTGTTTCAATAGCCTTTCCATAATTTTGTTTTCTTCTCCTTATTTACCCAGAGGTTGTTTCATTTGTTTGTTTAATGTAAACCCAACAGCAACCACATTGTGTTTTAACAGGGTGTCCTCCGGTCTGACTACTTCCCATGTGGAAATGGCTCCTTTTGCTTAGCATCCTTTGGAACCTGGTATCTACTGGGTTTGTCTAACGACACAACCCATACTGGGGGAAGTAGTCACTCTTTAAGTCATAAAATTTTTTTGAAGCTTTACGCTTCTCTTGGTAGGCTGGTCTAAACGTAACCATTCTCACTATTGCAAATGTGTCCTTTATTTTTAATATACCAATTTCCATGGGTTTAACTGGAAGATTTTATCAAAGAAAAGGCAAAAAATTATGAAGGAATCCTTTGCTACCCAATTTACTATTCATTTGAAAGTATACAGGTGGCACAGCCAGGTCATTTTTCAAATCTCAGAGCACAAAGAAGCATTCGTTACTTATTTCAATTGAAGGTCTCTTTCTCCAGTTCTCATATAAGCTTTACAGATCTCCTCTGCGCCCTCTTCTAGTTTTCAATTTTCTTTTTAAGCTACAAAATACTGGACATAAGCATTATCTTCTGCCTTATAAACGTCATACATAAAATTTATGCTTACATATTCATATTTTTACTTATCATTCCGTTATCACACACACAAAATTCTCACTAGCTCCTATTGACACAGTAGGACACAAAGTCCCTGTTGAGCTGTGGGCTGCTATGATTCCTGTACATTTTCAGCATCCGTGTTTTTGAAGAGTGAGATCCTCTTTGTATAAATTTGGTCTACATTTCTTGTTCAAATGTACATAATCCTGGATTTTATTTCAGTGGATCCCAATAACCATGTAATTCAAATCATACTGTGCAACTGCCCTATTACTATCATTTGGCATTCTTCCTAAAACATATATTTTGCAATGCATAATGGTAAGGTTTTTTCCAACAGTTCTGTGAAAAGGAATATTTCACCTTTGAAATGATAAAAAGTTCTAGAATAATAAAACAGAAAAGTATATTTAGTGTGTTTTTAAATAAAATATTCAAAACTTTATACAAATGTCACTAAACCAAACAGATGCACAAGCAGTTTTGATTCAGGTAAATGACATTAGCATGAACAATCACAAAAAAAAGTGTAAGGAGTAAGAAGCCTATTTAATGAAAAAACATAGAAATGTTTCCATATGTTTTATGAAGTATTCTTTACCCTTTAAATGAGCACATTCAGATTTAGTCGCTGGCTTGGTTTCAGAGAAACCCCATCTGTACACTACATCGCTTACAGGCACATCTCAGTCATGCAATAGCTATGTCACAGCTCATATATCAAATAAAAATCACATTCAAGGCCACACAACCTTATATACCCAAAGTCTTCCATTCTATTTAAAGTAATCCTAAGAGAGCTCTTATTGCACCTCACTGCTGATGTCACATGACTTTTGTTGGAAAACAGAGTCCTACAACTGAAATATCAAACAGTTCTTAACACAGATGAGAATGATCTAAAGGACAACTACATTGTACTTATATATTCTGGAAGTCAGGTGGTTTTTTTTTAACAAAGAAACAGTGGGGATCTAGAAGTATAAAAATAGTAGCACTGCACGATGTTATGTTGTACTGTGAAAAGCAGGATAAAAACACAGGCAACTCACAGTAGGCTTACGGAATTCATCTGACATTTAGATTCCAAGGCTAATAAAGTTGATGGCCCACATCAAGGACAGAAAGTGAAGAAGTTGTTATTTTACCTTCCTGACATCAAAGGTTTCAGTGCCAGAACAATCATTTCAAACCTAACAAGCAAGGATAACTGATAAGCCACAAGGCCACGTTACATGGCAGTCCATAAACACATTAGCTTTTGTAGCAAGGAAACAGAATGAACACCGATGTTAAAGATCACTGAAATCATACAAATCCAAGCCATCTCCTCCACAGAACACCTTGAGCAAGCAGAACGCTGCTGAAACATTTGTCTGTTTACTTTGGTTTTCCTTATTATCAGGAAGTTTCCTTTGCCAAAGAGAAATTGTGTAAAAGAAAAAATATCTGAGGTAGTCAGCTAAATACAAATGCCTCACAATGAAAACCAGCTATCTTCAATTAAAGAGAGAGATTCATTCTTGCTAATGTCTACAGTTACAATATATCGCTGAAGTACTGGCAATACATATAAAGATGATTATTCAGTAGCTGTTGCTTGATAACTTCCTAAGAAGGTAAAGAATGTTTCCAGTAGTATATGAAATAACAAATGACACAGCAATCACCAGAAATTTATATTATACTTATTTAACTTCAAACAGTCAGTTTCATGGTGTTTATCTTAACATTTACTAACTTGTATTTAAAACAATTAGTAAAGCAAAAAACAGACAAGCAAACTTCTGTAACGTCACAGCCAGCAAGCTTGGTAAACTTTTCTTATGATTTGGTATTGTAGGCTTGGATTCTCATAATAGTGATGAAATATTACATTTTCAATCACCACTCACTACACATAAACCTATTACATTAATATGCCACAGAATGAACAGAAGTCTCACATGAAGAAAACATATACACAACAAGATACAAGTTAAATATAAACCAATAGCAAAATATACAACTTCAGCTAGCACCAAAAGCTAAAAAGGGTCAACTGTGTTAAATAGACACAGTGTGATCAAGAGGATAGTTCAGAAATCAGCTGGCTCCAGTTAGAGATCTAGGGGAAATAATATTTCAAACAGAAACTAATTTGTGAAGCATCAAGTAACTCAGAATGAAAAGGAAAAGAAGGAAGCCTTGTGATCATCCAGCCTCTATTCTTCTAAAATACAGGCCACAGGATTCCCTTCCTATATTTAAACAGCAGCATGAATCTATCAAAAAAAAAAAACAAAACCAAACCCTGCAGTCTCAGTAAGTTGTTGCAGTCATTAACTATTGTCAACATAAAAAAGCATCTTTTAACTGGAATTTGTTTTGGCTACTGGAACTTGTTACACCTCAATTTGCTAGACAAAGTTTCATTTTGAATACATGATGCAGTTGCCTCAAATGCTAGTAGATTTGCCTCTTACAAAGCAACTCTTCCAGGCTTGCAAGTAATTTCTGTTACAAGTTTCATCTCCCACTCCAAAGTCCACATGAGCCTTAAGAAGATCAGTGGCTTTTCAAATGCCAAAACGACGACTTGAATGCCATTCGGAAGTCAAGCTGTTCTTTGAGACTTCTGGGAGGACAAAACAACATACAGTGCTAATCCGATGTAGGATAACCATGGAGCCATTTCTCAGTGTTATGCTCTTTTTGTTTATATGCTTGAAATCAGTGAAAGCAAAGACAAAAAAAGGGCAAAGAACGAAAAGATATTCCCCCCTTGAATACAAAGACTTAGCCAAAAGGGTATACCTGTATTTAATATAGATCAAACAGGGAAGAACCCAAAAGGGTATTTTGTTTCTGAACTGTGATTTTAAGTGCAACTGCACTAAGAAGTCATTTTCTAATTGACTAAAACTAAAAATCTCTGTACAGTACTACCACCTCAATGAAATAGAATATGACTCCTAAGTACAGAAAAAAATTTGAAGTGGATTTTACAGAAGTGAAGGGCATATCTTTTCTTTTTAGATTATGAGACGCTAGAAAGATCTCTACTGACTACAACTTATTAAACAACCTATTATTAATGGAAAAAGTTTCAAAACAGCAATAAAGCAAAGTCAGAGTTGTTTAAAAAAATTTACACTATAGCTCATTGCCCTATTTTACCTATTGTATCTGCTCATTATTTTTCACTACCATTTTGGGCAGCAACTGCAAGTCGTACTGCAGGACAGAAAAATAGGGAAGTGAGCCTTAGAGACGAGTTGCTTAAAAGACTATTCCTCAAATTTCAGAAAGGTTAATGAATGTATTAGCAACTCTGACCTTTTTGATACAACATGTTAAACCACCATATGAAGAAATCTGACACAATCACCATTTTATCATGCTTTCAAAGAGCATCTACCTCTGCTTGAGAAGAGCCAGTATTCATTCCCACATGTAAGTCATCAGGCACCTCAAATTCACTGTCATTGTCACTGGGTGACAGTGGGGTGACACACAAAGCTCCTCAGAAGCTGCCCTGGAAGAGTCACATCCCCCTGCAGGTGTTGGGTGTCAGCCTTGGACCCGCTTTGCCACCCCTTCCCCAGGCAGAAGAAATTCAGAAACCCAAATCTCCTCTTTGCACTATCAGTTCTTTTCAATATTCTGCCATCTCAAACAACTTTTTTTCTGCCAATCTTTGTAAAGTTTTCAATTGACTTCTGCAGTATTTCTATGATCTATCAGAAGCTTATACTTTCATAAATGAAGTGTGGACTGGAATTCTAACTAGATAATATTCAGACATGTACAAGGCTGGCATATTAAAGCTTCAAGTTTCCCTGTTCTTTGTGGTAGAAACTTTTAAAGTACTATAAATGCATAGGAAATGAACATGATATCAGAATATGTTCAATTATATTCAAACAACTAAGAGTAAAACACTGACAGAACAGACTGCAAAGGAGATTGAGGAATGTGATATATAGACATAGAGAAAATGTAATTCTACACAGAGAAATCTTACTGCATTACAGCAAACAAGAATTTCAAGGGAAAATTAAAGAGAGTCTCACAAAAACCTAATTGACAGATACTCATGCCATTTTGAAAGACTAAGAACAAAGCCACCTGGTGCAATAAACCATAGCCTTATGTTTACCCTAGAAGCATTTGTGCAGTTAGACGGGTTCCAGAAAAGACGGGGCAATGTTATAGAAACCTAAATGACAATCCCCATAACTCAGACCAGCTTCAAAATGTAATAGGGAGGGAAATACGCAAATTTAGTTCTCTAGAAAATCATCTATTTCACTTGTACACGTGCTTCAAGGTATTCTTGTTATAAAGCCTGCAGCTTCTTTTTCTGCAGCCCAATTTTCTCATCAAATGCTACCACAGCAAATGCAGCATCTGACTGAATACTTGATAGATGAATATTAGAAAAAAATGGTTTTCAGTGAATGCTCTGAACCGTATTTCTTTATTTCATCTCACAACCAGATGTGTAGACTTTTTAGTGCTTACTTCAATGCCCTAAAAACTGATCACCAGCTCTTTTCTGTTGATCATTTCCCCCTCTGGTTTTTAAGTTAGAAAAGCTCTTTACTGACATCGTTAGAAAGAAACTCCCCTAAAGGTTTATATTCAAACTCAGACAAATCATTCAAATGAAGGTAGCAAAGGAATTGGGAGGGTATGAGATGGGAAGACTGAGATAATGACAAAAGTTTGGTCCAGTACTATTCCCTTTTTCAGCTAGTTTTTTTCCTGTATTTAGGGAATATTCTGTATATATACCAAAGAGAGTTTTTTAAGCCTTTGTGCAAATTTACAGAAAGCAAATTCTATGAATTGAAGAAGTAGTTGTTATTATTGCTGAATATGGTAGAGGTACTATCTTGGAGATAAGCACAAATCTGCTGGCAAGCTGTGTTTCATTGATAACATATGGGATACTGCAACATACGAATAGATAGCAGCATAAACGTGACCCCACGGGGAAAGTAGCCTGGACACAAAGTACACATCAAAACAAGTTGTATAAAAAGCTCTCTTGAAAGACAGAAGATCAAGTGCTTAGCACTTTGGTGATCGCAACCACCTCATCTAAGCCCAGTGGACGGAATACAGAGTTAACTGATGAAACCAGGAGCCGAGAGCTATAGCAAGATGCAATCATATAAGCTTTCAACAGAACCGTAAATGCCGTTATGTCAGTGCCTCAAAGCGTTGCTTTAAACCTTACAGTCAGTCCAAAAAAAAAACTAGACAAATACCTATGGACTCCTAATGTCTCTGAAGTGATCTGGTTTGTTGGCACGAACAGTATATTTTTAGATGCAATTTCCTAAGACCATGCCTAGAATAGTGCAGTTCACCTTTTTGAACTGTACATTATCTTCATTATAACACAATTTCACAGCATTTGAAAAGCTGTTGAATACACGCAGAAATTATGTTCTTTAGAAGATAAGTGGGACTCTAAAAAAATCTGCAAAGTTTAAGTAAAATAGATACCTAACAGGTGTTCTACATCGTATACCCTACAATTCTAAAGTTGCCAGTCAGATATTTACTGCCAAGGGCCTACCGAGCACATGGTTATAACTTCTTACAACACCAAATATTCGCTGACAAGCACTCATACAAAAATTGCATTTAAATCCTGAGAAGCATGAAAGACAGTACAACTGGTTTTTAAGAAAAAAAAAAAAAAAGCATCCTCTCTGTTCATGTTTCCTCAGTTTGTAACAGACCATAACAAAAAAATTTTTTCTTTCAGTACATTTTGGATGGAAGGGAAGAGGAGACTTTCTTCCCTTCTGGCAGGCAGGGCTGCCACTCGTCTCCATTCTACTGGGTAAAAATGGACTCTCCTCTGATAGCAAATCACAACAGACTCATGTGATGTCCAAAGTGTCTCTGAAAAACACCTATTTTATTCCTAACTCTAGTCATCCTTTGGAAGTGTAAAAGGTTGAAATCTTCTTTTACCAAGCAAACAACTAAACCAGGCTCTTACTTCAATCCTCCTTTTGCTGACACTCGCTGCAGATGGATGGCTAATTCTTCACAGTGGTAACAAATCTGAAGGCACTCAGAAAAGAGTATCATTCTGCATCCCAAAATTTAATTGGGGTCTGGATTTCTGACATGACATGTTGGTATATATGTTAAAGGGGAGTAACAGAATTTAGCACAGTCCTTCGACAGCCAAAATATCAGAAAATACAAAGTCATAAAGCTGAATGGAACCAGTTATCTAGGAGGGGGAGCATCCACTGAGCTCACACTAAAAAGGCTGATACAGAGATACCAGAGAAGGGATTTTTCAGGAAAAATTTTCTTTGAGAAGACAGTAAAAAGATAAGAAAAACATTCCAGAAGACAGATGGAAATGGAAATCTCAAGGACTCCTTGACTTCCTAAAACTGTTAAGTTGGGATAGCTCTTTAAGTCAGCACAGAAATCCTTCTTGGTCAACTTGTAGTAAAGCATGTAACGAGTTTATTAGTATTCTTACTTGTTATTACTTTTCTTTAGAGACTTTTCTCCAGTAATTCCCATTACTAAAATATCTATTTTAAGATGACTTGGCTACATCACAAAACTGAGATTACTTATAGGAGAATAAAAAATGCTAACTAATACAAGAATAAAGTAGTTGGCATAACAAAATTGCTGTATGCAGCTGTGGTATATCATGCAAGCCAGGTAAAAACAAGAGATCTAACCTAAGAAGGGAACTCAAAGCCTCCGCAGACGTGCAAGGATATATCACTAGCTTCTAAAATGTTGTGATTCTTGCATCGTCCTCTGAATCAATCAGTATTCACTTATCTCAGAAAACAGATAAAGTCAGACTACAATATACTCCCGCTAAGGTAACAATTCATACGAAACAGAACCAAATGCAGTTTCCTGACAAGATCCGACCCCTTGAAGGAATGAAATTTTTCTTCTTCCAACAGCACATTGAGAAAAAATGCATCAATGTCTTAAACTGGAAAATTTGAATAAATTATTAGATTACTTAAAAAAACCTTTTGCATAAGTCTAGATTTAAAATATTTCTACAACACTACCTGAGAGCTGCATTTCTTTTTAATTTCTGTATTTTCTACATAGTCACACGCCATGCCCTGCAATAACTGAGGAACAAAAAAACTGATTACAAAAATCCCCAGTTCAGAAAAACCATCCTTAACAAGAAAAACAATACTTGAAGCTACCATGCAAAAGACAATTTTACCCCTCCACACCTAACTGATCAGATCCCCTGCTGTTTATTAAAGACAAGCAGAAAAAGAGGCAAATGGAAAGGAGAAAGGAAAAGGATCGGAACAAAGAAGTCCGATAAAGAAGAAAAGGGTCGGATATCCCAAGATCTCACATAAAAACAGTGAAAAGAGGAAAAGATCATGAATGAGATGCAGCAACAAAGTCAGGGTGTAAAGACAGCAGAAATCAGCATAAGAAGCTGTAATATCTGGATTTCTCATGCTGCCCTCAAAACAAAAAAAAAAGAAAAAAATGAAAAAAGGAAAAAAAAGAAAAACTAAAACACACATTTGGTTTGATCTGTATCTATACCAGCCTTATGATGTAACCGTAACAGAAAGAAACTAAGCTCAGACTGTGGACTACACTAATTTAAATGTTTAATAAGTTTAATAATAGTTAATAAGTTGAGTTTAATAAGTTAATAACTTTAACCATATTTAAATTTACTTCCTGAATGAGGAGGGTAGTGTAGTGTCAGGGGATGAGGAAAAGGCAGAGGTACTCAATGCCTTCTTTGCCTCGGTCTTTAATGTCAAGACCGGTTGTCCTCAGGAGACTCGGCCCCCAGAGCCTGAAGTTAGGGACGGGGGGCTGTGTGAACCTCCCGTAATCCAGGAGGAGACGGTTAGTGACCTGCTGTGCCAGTTGGACACCCACAAGACTATGGGCCTTGATGGGATTCACCCCAGAGTAATGAAGGAACTGGCAAATGAACTTGCCAAACCACTCTCGATTATCTACCACCAGTCCTGGTTAACTGGAGAAGTTCCAGCTGACTGGAAATTAGCAAATGTAACGCCCATCTACAAGAAGGGTCAGAAGGATGATCCAGGGAACTATAGGCCTGTCAGCCTGACCTCGGTGCCAGGCAAGGTGATGGAACAGATCATCCTGAGTGCCATTACACGGCGCATGCAGGACAATCGGGGCATCGGGGCCAGCCAACATGGATTCATGAAAGGCAGGTCCTGCTCGACCAACCTGGTCTCCTTCTATGACCAAGTGACCCGCTTAGTAGATGAGGGCAGGGCTGTGGATGTAGTCTATCTAGACTTCAGTAAGGCATTCGACACTGTCTCCCACAGCATCCTCCTAGACAAACTGGCTGCCTGGGGCTTGGATGGGTGGACTCTTCGATGGGTTAAAAACTGGCTGGATGGCCGAGCCCAGAGAGTGGTGGTGAATGGGGCAAAGTCCAGCTGGCGGCCGGTCACTAGCAGTGTTCCCCAGGGCTCAGTTCTGGGGCCGGTGCTGTTCAATATCTTTATAGATGATCTAGATGTAGGGATTGAGTGCACCCTCAGCAAATTTGCAGATGACACCAAGCTGGGTGGGAGTGTCGATCTGCTGGAGGGTAGGAAGGCCCTACAGAGGGATCTGGACAGGTTAGATAGATGGGCCGAGACCAACGGCATGAGGTTCAACAAGAACAAGTGCCGGGTCTTACACTTCGGCCACAACAACCCCATGCAGCGCTACAGGCTGGGGGAGGAGTGGTTAGAAAGCGGCCCGGTGGAAAGAGACCTGGGGGTGCTGATCGACAGCCGGCTAAACATGAGCCAGCAGTGTGCCCAGGTGGCCAAGAAGGCCAATGGCATCCTGGCCTCTATTAGGAATAGTGTAGCCAGCCGGTCTAGGGAAGTGATTGTCCCTCTGTACTCGGCACTGGTGAGGCCGCACCTTGAATACTGTGTCCACTTCTGGGCCTTGCACTTCAAGAAAGATGTTGAGGTGTTGGAGCGAGTCCAGAGGAGGGCGACCAAGCTGGTGAAGGGTCTGGAGGGTCTGACCTATGAGGAACAGCTGAGGGAGCTGGGGTGGTTTAGCCTGGAGAAGAGGAGGCTCAGAGGTGACCTTATTGCAGTCTACAACTACTTGAAGGGAGGTTGTAGTGGAGTGGGAGTCAGCCTCTTCTCCCAGGCAACTAGCGATAGGACAAGAGGACACAGCCTCAAGCTTCGCCAGGGGAGGTTCAGGTTGGACATTAGGAAGAATTTCTTTTCAGAAAGGGTCATTAGACATTGGAACGGGCTGCCCAGGGAGGTGGTGGAGTCACCATCTCTGGATGTGTTTAAGAAAAGACTGGACATGGCACTTAGTGCCATGGTCTAGTTGACATGGTGGTGTCAGGGCAATGGTTGGACTTGATGATCCCAGAGGTCTCTTCCAACCTGACTGATTCTGTGATTCTGTGAAATGATCTCCAATTAAAACAAAGGTGTTTCTGGAAATAGCCCTGATTACTTTCTCTGAATCGACAGCAGACCTGGTTCCAAAGTATGTTTTGGAGGATGTTAAGCAGATGCAGGAGCTCTTGTTTTGCTTAAGACAAAGCTCACAAAAATCAGGACCTGCAGTTATACATAGAACTCTGTAATCTCCTTAGAATCCAAGCTTTTAATTAACATATCACATAGTGTGATATGTATCTTTATTCATTTAAAAAAAAAAAATCTACAACAACAATACTGCAAAGTAAGGAATACTTTCCTACAATAGTACAACACTTCAAAGCAAGATCAAAGCAGTTACATCTGCTGTGCCACATTTAATTTTCCTATTACGCTTCACACAAACAAAAGGGAAATTCACTCGGTACCGTTAAATAACACTGTAAAAGTACACCTCCCTTTCTTCACTTATTCCTCAGAAATTCCTCTCCAAAACCAAAATCAAAACTGTAAAATGTTAGTTCAAAAATTTTCTTGCTTACTATAGTGTCCTGGGAATCTAATGTTTCACTAACTATGTCTGCTTCATTGTTACTACCTTTTTATGTTACTATGTATTTCTACCATTGGTAGAATTTTTCTACAAAAGAACTGCTCACCCTTTAGAGGCATAATACTAACCTAAACAATTCATACCCAAAGCACTGCTCTAATTGTAGGTTAGTATTTTCCAGTAAAAAATACAATTTCTGTCCTTACCATTACCTTATTACATGTACGTTGCACTAATTTTATTCTATGACTATGAGGTGGACTAGACACGTAGGTAAAACATTATTCTTTACTGCAAGGGTCACAATATTCATTCCTCATACAGTTTGCATTTCAACAGCTTAACAACTCTCCCACAAGATATATTCCTGGAGAAGAATATCTTTTTCTTAAATATCTATGCAATTACAAACTGGGATTTGGATCTATAATCTCTAGGTTTAAAATTATCACGACATATGCAGCTTTTTAAAAAGCCTGATTTAATATGATAAATCATGTGGGGCATCAGACTAGCAATTGCTATTGCAGTACATAATACTCTGTTATCTTTCTATGGCAAGAATACCTTTAGTATTTATCATCTTACCTTGTCACAAGAAACAAAATGCTCCCACAAATGGAAAGTAATTTTCCATGTCATTCACTAGAGTTCATTACATTAAAGTAATTTTAGAGCATACTAGTATTTTGTAAACTATTAGTATTGTAGGCACTGTTACAATAAGTTTTAAGCAGCGGTCCAATACTTAGAATGTGTCACATGATTTCAACTTACTGCAACTTTTATTTGATCAAGACCAGACACACTATGTAAACTCACTATGTACTCAAGATCAGCCTTCAATATGACATGTTTACAAACACAAAACTTGCTTCTACAATGTTTAATAGCTTATCAAGGTGCTTATTCTTTAAGGGCTTTTTTCCTACAGTAAAGATTACTACTACAGCAAACAGATTTTTACTACAAGAAGTTCCTCACAGGAACTTCTTCAATTCTGCACTTACTATTTTTCTATTTCATTCGCATTCCCTAATAATTTATCCTATTCAAAATTTCCTTGCTGATATTTCTTGCCTCATCAAGATCAAAACCTCTCATTAGCCTGCTACTTTCCAAACTGCAAAATTTCTCATTCTAAGTAACAAGGAGGAACGTGATAGCACACACTTAAGATTTTTAAATAGCAACTACTGAAGCCCAAGAACTAAAACTTGTGAACAAAACCCTATAACAGGCAGTTTTAGCAGCCCACAAAAGCTTTGTTTACATTTTAAAATGAAAGGGGGTCTCATGAAACCATAAACAGAAAAGATTATACAATCAGTAGACAATAATTATTTATTATTTTTTTTGTGTTGTATCACCTGTATGTATGTATTTCCCTCTTAGAACATCTCACTATATAAACTGATCTAATATCCTACAAAGCAGGATTCTTTAATCTGAAGGGGAAAAGGAGAGATACTGACTTCTGTAATTTCCACAACTGTCAAACTACCACAGAGTGATGGTCTGAGCTGGAAGTATTCAATGTCATACACTAGCACACTTATTAACCAACAACAGTGCGACTGAGTTTATATGTACCAATAGCATCAAAGCTCAGGTTAAATCTAGTTGGCATGAGAATTAGAACAGGAAACAGATTTCAGAGGCACCATTGCTGAGTTTTAGCACTATCTAGGACTCCTCAGTTATGATTTGGCTTTAAAGTTTAAAAAGGTGAAAAACAGCAGTAATACATTTGACATATTAGCAGCCTTCCAGTATGTACAGGAAGGTTGTGATAAAGACGCAGCTAGGCTCTTCCCAACAGTGCATAGTAGGAGGATGAAAGACAACGGTCATATATTGAAACAGGAAAGGTTCTGCCTGGACAGAAGGAAAAGCTTTCCCACCATGTGAACACTCAAGCAGTGGTACAGGTTGCACAGAGAGGCAGGGCATTCTTACCCTTGGAGATTTTCAAGGCCTGACTGGATAAAGCCCTAAGGAACTTGGTCTGATCTCGTAAGTGACTAGGACTGTAGGAGATTAGACTAGAGACTTCCTGCAGTCCCTTCCAACTTGAATTTTCTGACAACTCTATTATTTTTTGCCAGGAGCAAAGAAAAAAGTTTCCTTTTGCTTCTCTGAAAAGTACTCTTCAGCAAATGGTAGCATGACTGGGGTCAATACTTCCATTGCAGGACCTCTGCATGCAACTTTTTCTTAAAACAGGCACCAAAACACACCATGGCCTTCTCATTCATGCTTTATTATTGTGTTAGCAACCACTGATGGCCTCCTGGATCACTCTAATTTGACAACTTCTCTGGGTTCTCCCTTGTCATGGTTTTAACCTGGCAGGCTGCTAAATACCATGCAGATGCTCACTCACTCTCCGCCCACCTCTCCCAGGGAGTGCGGGAGAGAATCGGAAAGGTAAAGAGACTTGTGGGTTGAGATAAAAACAGTTTAATAATTGAAATAAAATATAATAATAAAATATACACATAAGTGATGCACAGTGCAACTGCTCACCACCCGCTGATCAATGCCCAGCCCACCGCTGGCTAGCGAGCCCGGAGGAGAGAAATCCTGAAACTGCAATCCGGGAAGAGAGCGAGCAAGCTTCCCAGCCAACCCTCATCTACCTACTGAGCATGACTTGCGTGATATGGAATATCCCATTGGGCAATTTGGGTCTGTTACTCTGGCTATGCCCCCTCCCAGCTTCTTGTGCACCTGCACATGAGTAAAGCATGGGAAATTGAAAAGTCCTTGATTTTCTTAGCAAGAACTAAAAACGCCAGTGTATTATCAACATTCTTCTCATACCAAATCCCATACTAAATCCAAAACATGGCACTATTCTAATAAGAATAAAATTACCTCTATCCCAGCTGAAACCAGGACACCCCTCAAAAAAGAATCTTTCCTTCTGTTATCTCAAAGCTTTCTTTTGTGTCTGCTCTGAGCTCTTCTCAGAAATTTTTCAGTTCCTATTATGCAGATCTGTGACTTCTATTCTTCCCATAAGAAGAACACTTATATTCTTCTTGTCATAACACTGAATTCCAGTAGCTTAATCTCAACATACTCTATTGCTCTTAGAAAAGAAGCCACCACCTCAACCTCCCTGTAAAGCTTTTCATGTGACGCAGTATATGGCAGCTAGAACAAGGCAAAAAGGCAGCCAGAACAAGGCAAAAAGGTAGCCTACCTCCCTGCTGTCTTAATAGAACAAGAAATAACATAAAGCTAACAGCTGAACAAACAAAACAGGTGCTCTCAGTCACAACTTCCATTGCTATTTGTGCAAATAAACTACAGGCTCTGGAGGAAGGGCACTATTTATAGCTCTAAGTTTAGGTCTCTTGTTTTTGGTAGCCCACCAACATACCCAACAAGAGTTCACTGTTAATTTCAACATACACACTGAACTGAGCTGCAATTCTGAAACACAATTCAGCTTAAGAAACTTATATATGTTTATGTATATCTACAGATTTCATGTATATACGTGTTCTTTTCACAACCTATTGATTTGTTTTACTCTTTCTTTTTGTCCTTTACTGTGCTGTTGACACTAAGTATACATTCACTTTCACCACAACAGACATTTTAAAAGTCTCAAGTGGATCTTTAAGTACATTAGATTCTTTAGCACAATGTTACAAATCGGAGTTAAGTTTGTATGAGTGCCATAAGTATGCCTATCACCATTCTTTCATGAGAAAGCTGTATTTTTCAATTTCAAAGCTTATTAGTGTATATTAATTAGACTGGGGGGAAAAAAAAAAAGCACTTAAACTTACTGGTTTACATGCATACTTCACGTGTTAGTTCCTCATTTCAGGCCACTACAGAATCATTGCTTCAGGCAGAGGATTTATTAAGATACTCAACAAGCTAAACCTCATTGATTACATATTAAAGGTGATAAAATGTCCCACCTATCCCATGTTCAGTGTAAGTCAGTTCATGACTTAAGAATATCACTGAAAATGTCTACAATAAGAAGAAACAAAAGATTATATACAACTATATTAAGTTCAAATAACTAAGAACAAATTGTGCTTGGGGTGCTTATCTACACTCTGTTTCCATTTGAAATTAGAGTCGATAATCTACCAGACTTTCACAGAAATGTACTATGTATAAAAATAATACTATTTACACATTGTATTCAGAAGCCTGCATGAAGGATGAGGATCCTTCATGTGGGTACAAGCACCCATGCAAGACAGTAAACTGTTTATACTGTGCAAATTTCATACAGCTGTGTCCTGCCACTCCCAAGCAATGACTTAAGAGAATACACTATTACACTTCGATTTTAAACAGAAAGTTTAAGTCATACTCCTCAAAATGAAACTTTGAAATGTTGGGCTTTTGCTGGGTTTGGTGTTTCGGGGGTTGGTGGCAGGGGAGCAGGTAAGAGGAAGAAAGTAGTTTTAAAAACAGGGGTATTAGAAAGGCAAGTCCCTTACTTCAGTCTTTTTCCTAAGTGGTTAAAAGAACTATGCAGCAGCTCCACAACCCTTTTTTATATGTACACCTGGGAAGAATACTGAATTCTGTTACTTTCCTCAGTGTTACCCTGATGTGGTTTAGACCAGATGTTTAAATGTTACAGTATGTACATTTTCTTCTCTTCTTCCAAGGCAAAAGCAAAATAAGAGGAATATTTGACTTCACTCCACAAGAGACCTATTTAATAGTTTGGCGGTTATGTAAGTAAAGGTAGCTTGGCTAAGTCAATGTTGACGACATACAGAACGACATGATCCTAATGAGTTGGAAAATATTGGCTCTCATGAGATTCAACCAGATGCTACTGCGCTGAGAAAGCTACTGTATTATTGAATTTCATTTTTATGAGGTAAAATTTATTATTCAACCATTAAGGTATCCCACATGAAATCTTGCATAAAATAGTTTTACAGTTACTTTCTGGAAAGTAGATTTTATTTTAACTTTAAGACATCATTTACATGAGGGATTCAAATGCCTATTTGATCACCTTCAGTAGAGAAACGTAAGGTCTGCAAGCAATTTTCCCAAAAATACCAGATTAATGGAACCGAACTGTCAACAAAATAATGAACTACCTGAATAGGACAAGGAAAAAGTGGTAGCAAGTTCCAGTTTTCCAGAGTAAACTAAAGCCATGTGTGACTGTGTATATGTTTTCTTGGCAAGCTGAAATGGTTAGAAACTGAGCGCTTCGGGTACCTACTAAAAAATAATGAAAAAATACACAGTAAAATCACTCCAGAGGATTAATTATGCTCAACCACTGAAAGATCTTAACTGGCACTATTTTTCTAAAATTTTGGTATTTTGTACACTAATTTTTGTAAAAAAATTGTGAAATTATAACTGTAAAAGAATTTTAATAACATCAATACATCTACTTGCAAAAATGTAGAAAGCATGATGCCTTTCAGATTCATGTTTGTTTCCACATTTATAGTGGATGAAATGCAAAATTGGGATGTTTCACAAGCATGTGCAAGCATAAGAACTAACACATTATTTAACTGACATGTAACATACTGTTGTGCTTGTAGACTAGAAAGATTATAAAATAAAACCAAAACACAAACATAAATTTCCAAAGACCTATGTGTGGTTTGAAGACTTTTTTTGTTCTTTTTTCCTGTTTTAGATGTAATGCATTATCAAAAATAATGCCTTTTTCTCAACCCATAAAAAGATCAAACAGTTGTTTGCAGCTGTTTTATTTATCCATTTCTTATTTTGCATTTTGTCACTTTGTATTCCCATCTACTATTCTTAATTTTCTATTCTTTTTGTTCTTGCACAACTCCTATTTTAGGCAGTATGACTCTTCCTTGTACTTTTTAATGGTAAAGCCTATTCATTCAAGTAATAAGTTTCAATGTTTATATTTATCGCAATTTTTTTTATTGTCTTGGCTTCTCTGAACCCAAAAAATATCAGCTGACATTTGAAAAGAACCTTTGCCAAGTAGGCATTTAAAACTACAGATTACAAAACTGCTCAGGTGTCACTGCAATGAAGGGAGTCAGGTGCTTTCAAAAATTCCATTAAGCCATTACCTGTATCTGCAAATTCCAAATCAGTTATAATAAAAAATGTGCTCTTAGCAGAATTAAATAGTCTCAAGCTAAGGAAGATATAATATGTAAGCATATTTACAATAAATAGTGTAAAAAACTTATATCCTTCTTGAAATATTCATTTTACCTGTCCTCCACAAGTTCTGAGCTCAATCAGCTAGTCACAGTGCTGTATACATCTTTTTACCGGTGGTTTTAAGGTAACAGACCTTACTATGTATGACAAATACAAATTTTAAGTAGTATAGGCACTTCATTTCTAAATTCTGTCAGAAACCAAACATACAGAACTTCCTTTTGAGACTTCAAAACTTACTTTTTCAGACAGCTTGCCTTTGGACAAGTTAATCAAAAGAGAAACTCTCAGACTACCTGATGAAGACAGCAAGTCAAATAACTAACAAACTGTGAAATAGTTGAGGAAAGTGTTTTTCTCCTAGTAGAAAAAGGTTTCTGGAAAGCAGAGGGAGGAAGGTAGGTGGGGGGGCATAAGAGTGTTCAAGTAATTTTCCCTTCCTGGTATTCCATGAATCTATTCACAGCAAGAATTTGTACAGGAAAGAGCTTGAGAGTTTGTTCTGAATCCCTACACCACCTTCAGCCTCAATTAGTTTTGAAGTAAGTTTTGGAGCAGAAAAACATTTCTGCTCCAGATGAAACTGTAGGACAGAACCCCAGATACCAGCTATAAATTCTGCTCCTATGTTTGCGGAAATATACAGTGCAGAGCTCCCTTTTTAAACTACATCCAGAGAAAGTCTTTCAGCAGTTACCCAGCAGACAGGTTCCCAAAGAGGCCTTCGTACCTTGGGAGACTCTCCACAGCATGTCAAAGTGCCAGTAGTCAGGTGTTCTTCCCTGATGTTCTCTCCTCCTCCTGCAACTCAGGTATCTGTACTTGTCTTCCTATTAAATTTTGGCTTAACTTTTACTGATTTTCTACTTTAACTCCTTCTACCTGCTTTTCCTTGCTTTGGCTTCCCCTTCATCTCTCTTCCCTTTTTATTAGTTGATCATCTTTCTCCCTTTTTCCTTCCTTTCAATTTTTTCTTTCTTTTTTACCCTAATTCACCTGTTCTTCTTTCCCTCTAGTATGTCTTAGCCCATATCGTAAGCACAGTTTCAGTGATGGAGTTTTAAAACTGGAGGAGATGGCTGTGTTGGAAAAAGTATACAACTAGGGACCATAATTTCTGCTAAAAAACTTCTATGCTGAGAGGATACAAAAGCTTGTGGTACCACTTTTGAGTTCAAGTAATACTGAATCAATATGTTATGGAGGCACATCACTCACTCACAGAAAGCACCTGGCACAAAGCCTCAATAAAGACATAAAGAGCTCAGCAACAACTGTTTCATCCCAATAACTCTCTTCAATCACGGCATAAAAAGTGGTAATACAGACATAGGCAGTTGAGAAAGATGTAGGCTATGTAAACAAATGGCAAACATATTTGAGACTAGCTATGTGCAAGTAGTAAACTATAGAAGAAAAATTTGACATCTTAGTATATTTTCAAAATTGGCAGAACACATCTGGAAGGGTAACTCATAACTAGAACATTTCTATAGGAGGGCACAGTTTGCTCACAAAGGACAAAAAAGCATGGTGGTGTACTATGTATCAAGAATGTGTAAAATCCTGTGATCCAGACTGTCGGTAGGCAGATTTGCTGGAAACCTCTGGGTAATAGCCAACCATTAAAAATAGGAAGACAAACTACATAAGCCCTTTCTTTTTTTTTGAGAATAATGTCGTGTCTGAGCTGGGCTTTTTTATTTATCTTTAACAGGGCGGGGGAAGAATCTAGAGACATAGCTGTTTGTCCTGCTATATTTCTAATTAGTTAGAAAGATGGCTTTTAGAAGCTTGAAAATGTAAAGGTAGAAGACAATTTGGGCAACAGTACTCATGAAACACACAGTTTATGATTCTTGTCACCACAGAATGAAAGCAATGAATTTCAAGAGAGAGATCCCCTTGGAAACAGGATAAAGTGAAGGTAAGAAGATCTTCAATTATATTGTTAATTTTTCCTGCAAGAACACTACAATTTCGTAGAAACAAAACTCAGAAAAAGCCAAGGAACACAGGGAAAGAGCTATAAAAGAAAATAAAACAGATGTGTTTATATTTGCATTATTTGTACAAAACTGATCAAAGAAACAATTAATCCACAACATCACAATGATGGAAAGCTATTTTCTTGAAGTACTTTTGTACTACTTCAGTGCATAGCTACAAACGAGCTGTGATCAGATGGAAAATTCAATACAATGACAAAAAGGCTGTTATTTCCCTGAGATGGTAGGTTATACAATAAAAGCTCATCTGTACACCCACAGAGATACAATGGCAGGAGGGGGAGCCCAAATAATACCCTGCTGGGCTACTCCCAGGTCCACCACAGGAGCCATCAGCACATCAAAGGCTGATCTGCACAAGCCCAGAGGTGTACAGGGGCATGCAATGGCAGGCGGGAAACCGAATGAAGGACTTGCAAGCAACGTTCATTAGCTGTTTTTCTATGTTGCAGAAACAAAGCTAAATGTTAGTAGAAGCATATCAGTAATTAACAGATGTGCCTTGTTTACCAGAAAGTTCCTTATTGACCATATTATCCTCATAGTTACTTCACTGGGGAAAAAAAAAAAAACAAAAAAACACCACCAAAAAAATCTGAAATTACAACTTCCCTGTTCAATTACTGTCAGGTTTTTTTTAGAAGCTTGCATACATACATGTTACTGTTAAAGTACGTGGAAGCTGACACTAAGTACAAGGATAATTTTCAACAAGGCATGATACTAAATTTTACACAAAGGTATGGTAACAAAAGGTAGTAGACTTAGAGAATCAACTAAACCAAGAATCAGGGCAAAAGGGTAGATGAGATTCATTTCATAGCCTTGAACTCAAAGCTGTGTTCATCTAGTTAACGCAAAGTACAACTACAAAAGTATAAAATTTACCAGGTCAAGCGTTAAGCCACGAACAATAGAAGATCAAAACAAGTGTACTATACTGTTCATTTACTTTATTGTAAGTACTTAAAATGTGCACTTCAGATTTCTATTCTGCAGATATATTGTTAGCATGGTTGTATCACAGCTCAGTGAACTGAAGGACCAAAACATGTTAAATGATGGAACAGGTTAGTCTGGAACTGTGCAAACCCTAAGACCATCTGAAATGATCAAATGAGTGTATTTTCACATTTCTCCGAGGTTTGGATTGTAAACCTGCTACCTTCAGAAGTACCAGCACTTGAAAATAAAATCTCACAATCTCATCCTTAGGTGACCCACACAGAATCAAGGAATGAAGAGAACCAGTGACTTTTGGGAAAGAAGGAAAAACTAAGCACTTAAAACATTTATTCCAAGGGTTACATATGTGAAAAATACAACAGTTCTTTTGCATCATCAGATCAAGACAGATTCAACTTTAAAAAACAGGACTGAAAAGGGAAACTAGGACTGAGCAAAATAGGACTGATAAAGACTTCCAGCGGCAGTCTAATCTACCATTCTGCTTCAAGTCATGATTTACTACATCGGTCATTCTCCTAACACATTCTCCAAGACTGGTAATGATGGAGATTCCAAAAGATCTCAATTATTCTTCTTAGGTGTTTATTCACAACAGATAAACAATAATGGGTCTAAATAATAGTGGGTCTAAATTATTCTAGCCTGCATAGAAATATAAAGAAGGAATACATTATCTTCTTCCAAATGACCTTTATGCACTTGAAGACTGTGGTCTCCTCTGTAAACTGGCCAAATTCCTTAACTTACTCCCAAAAACCACAGATGTGTTGCAAAAGGATGACAGGTAAACAATTTCATTATTTATATCATCATCACTGAGACTTGCCTATCTTCAGCAGTTCCACAACAGTTAAGTAACGTTTATTTATGAAACTGGATGAGAAATATTTGCAGCCCTTTAAAAAAATTCAATGTTTGCCATTGATTGATAAAACCCTTAATAATCCAGTATTTTTTATTTCCTCCAACAGTTTCACCTCTGAATGATCTTAAGTTACAACACTGCACCATATAAGGTAGCAAGGCTGGATGTTTCAGATGAGGGAAGCATGGAAAAATTATCCTGTATGGGAAAATTAAATGCATCCAGAAATTGGTGCCAAGAAGTGAAGTTTGGTGGCTTAGCTTATATCCTGGATTTTAAGCATAAGCCATAAATACCCATATACATACAAAAAAATTTCTGTCTGTTAACTACTACAAGTAAAAACCTGGATTTAAAGGATATAGTTGTATGCACATTCACTAGCAGTGCTCTGTACCATAACAAACACTTAACCAAAAGCATAACACATTTACCTGAAGTCTGGAAAACCTCATTCAGTAAAGCTTCATTTACCACCACTGAACTGACGTTTCCAACAGGATGACACCAGCTCTGATAAATAGTTTGGAGCAGAAGGGTTTGAGCTCTAGTTGCTTGAACTGTCAAATTAGGAAGCTCAAATATGCATTCTGCTAGTGGGACATGAGCTCTCTTGGTCCTGTTTAAAATATTGAGAGAAGAAAAAGGAAAATCATTACTTTGGTTCATAAAAATAACAATTTAAAAACTTCGAGAATACCAGACTATAAGCAGTTAGTTTGTAAGGTTGGAGCTGTGTGCCTGTTCAATTTCTTCTTGTAATAGCTGATTCTACTTATACTGAAATTTACCCTAAATAGGACTTTTGTTACATGATTTAACTTTACATCTCCCTCCAAAACACAAGAGGAAAAAATCATATCTTTTTATCTAATTATCTCTTGGTTTTAAAATATTTAATAAAAGCAATTCCAAGTGCTTCCACAAAAATAAGAGCTACTCATAAAATTGTGCAGTTACTAACACAGAAGAAATCTGTTGAAAAGTTGCATTTTCTGGATTTTTTTAATTTAAAAGCTTACAGTGAATCACTAAATGATATATGTCCAGTGATCCAAAAAAACATGCAGAAAATATCCATACAACAAAAAACAAAGAGCCCCACATTCCATATTTCTCCTCATATTCCATATTTGTCTGACACAGAACTCATTAAGTGATTCTACTATTTTTCAATGCCTTCTACCTTATCACTGGGGAGGAGGAACAGGTGGAGACAGGCTTTTAGAGGGCAGTGCAAGGTAAAGGACATGCTGTTTGGAAATAAATTCTTCTGTGACAATATAGTCCACTATCAACAAGAAGGCTCTACCACAACTATAGCGAAGTCAGTGTGTTACTTTTTCTTCCTAATATATACACTATTACCTGTAATTAAGCAACAGACTGATTTGCTACATTCAACAAAAACTGCAAATCACAGAATCACTCAGGTTGGAAGAGACCTCATGGATCATCGAGTCCAACCGTTGCCCTGACACCACCATGTCAACTAGACCATGGCACTAAGTGCCATGTCCAGTCTTTTCTTAAACACATCCAGAGATGGTGACTCCACCACCTCCCTGGGCAGCCCGTTTCAATGTCTAATGACCCTTTCTGAGAAGAAATTCTTCCTGATGTCCAACCTGAACCTCCCCTGGCAACGCTTGAGGCTGTGTCCTCTTGTCCTATTGCTAAAATTTGAACTTGCTTTCCTAGAATTTCCTAGAGTGTAAGTCCAACCTCTGTAATTTATCAATTTAAGCAGAAAAGGTGTGCATAAGTAAAGGAGTATATAAGGTGATTCTGTACTTAGGGAAATCCATGCCTGCAAAACAAAATGCTATATACACAATAAGATGTGTATATAGCAAGATTGAACAGACAGCACAAACCATTTACATTTATGCAGAATTGAAGTTGGAAAACTAGATATGCATGTTAGTAAAGCTTTTGCAGGCATTACATGGAAATAAATGTACTGCACGGTGATATCAATCAGAATGTTTCCTAGTACTCCTGTGTTTTCAAGCCATGTATTGTGATCTTTTATTATTTATCTCATTGCAGAAGTGCACTGTAACATTTTTCCTTTCTGGCCTTTTCCTATCTGTTCTTTCTCGTTCTGTTACCCTTTCAGATAACTGTATTTTGTACTCTTCCTTCTCATTTATGAGTAAGATTAAAACTAAATATTTCTGAAAAAAAAGTGTAAAAGATGGGTTCCCTAATGCAAAATTGGGAAGGCAGAAAGAAGGTAGAAAATCTTTTTTTTAGCAAAATTCAGGATGAACATGACTCCACAATAATTCGCAGTAATTCCACCTAAATTAACACATTTGTGTTAACAAATTAATGTACTTTAGGAAGGGATCTGTGAAGAGCTGTGACAATCACAGCATACAATAAGACAGTGGAAAAGATTTTGCTTTATAAGTTTGACTATTCATTTAATACATAATTACAAGCTACTGTACTGAACTATGCTAAATTTAAAACTTAAAAGTTTCACATAAAATATTCCCTTATGGGTAAAATACTGTATGAATTTTTTTAACAATATGCAAATTCTATGCTTATTGTACTTTAACAATCCCATAGGAATGAAGTCTACTGGTCCTTTTCTGATAACTTTGGAGGAATGGGAAGTTGAAGAAAATAAATCCTTTTTTATAGAAAAAAAAATCAAGGCGGGTGGAACTATTGTACCATGTGTGCAGCAAATGTTGCTTAAAGGAAATTTTAACTAGACCTGGCTAGTGATGAAAGTGCATTTATAATTCAGGATTTATTATAATAGTTTTGAAACACAAATAATGCATTTAAAAAAACTTAAAATACTAAGTTTGCTACCAGACTGCACCTGTTAATACAGAAAACCCATCATTAATAAGGTACTGAGCTACATTTAACCAAGTTTTATGACCCAAGAGATATATTCAAGCAATAAGTGAAAATACAAGTACAAATAATTTTTTCAGTAAACCAAGTCAGATCTGTGTTTCTATATTGTATCATTAAATTTGTATTAAGCAACTGAATGTGACTTCATATCAAAACTCATCACCATATTAAAACAGTTACTGCACATAGTTGGAGTCTAAAACCACTATTTAAACTGCACTTTAAAACTGGTAACAACAATGGAAATAATTATTTCTCAAATCTTTACACTGAAGAGTTAAGATGCAGTCCTGAACATATGTTCATTTAACTGAACAGGTTAAAAAAACTACCCATTCAAACATTCTTCTCTAGGGGAAAATAAATCCTAATGTAACTAGCAGGATAGGCTACTCATTAAAGCTGAACTTGGACAAGTTCCAGAATAAATTTAAGGAAATATGAACAAGCAAGTCTTGCTGTGTAGTGGCATGGAGTGAAAATGAATCTGTCCTAATTAAATGATTTTCAAATACACGTTGGTTGTACCCAGTTTGCTGACAAACTGTAATACAGACTTGCTGAAATATTTGGATAAATCTGGCGTACCATTAAAGAAAATAGTTTTCTTCGCTGTTTTTGAATGAAAACATGAATTGGTCCTTATTATACACCGTGCATAGGCACCAATATAACCAATCCATGTAAGTTCACAGGCTTCCTATGAAATATTTTCAGGTCGTAGACTTTAGGAATAGCAACTCATTCTTTTAAAATCAACACCTCAGAGTGACTGAAAGAATATAGTGGTGAACAGCTGGCTCCAGAGGTTTATATAAAGTCCCCAACTGCAAAGCTGAAACCTGCAAAATGTTTCCAAAAATATAATTCTTGTTATTACTCATATCCTGTACAGCAAAATACTATTAGTTCATTTTTTCCAAAATAACAAAACCATTAACCTGCTACTAGAACCCAGCAACTGTGCCTTAGAAGAACCTGAATGTAATTTAAACACCTAAATAATTTCAGTCAGCATTTGCACACCTTTCCTCTTAGGCAACACAAAATGTATGCTGGTTTTATATTTGACGTGACAAAGGCTTCATCTACATACGTACAACAAATCCATCTTTATTCTTAATTTGATCTTTCATATCAACTTAAAGAAAATGACAATTTTGATCCTTTTTCTTAACATTTAAGCAACTATTATTGGGTAAGGGAAACAATGTCTAGCTACTTAATGACAAATATCAAACCTCTGAAGGGAATGTGCAGGGAGAAGAAAAAAGGGAAAGGAAGTTAACCACTACAGTCTTGGAATGACTGTTTTTTTAAATGCAAGACTGAAGTCACTACTATCACAATAAAAACAGTTATACCACACATCTGCATATGCTAACATAATTTTCAGTCTTCAGACAGCAACACACAGTTATTGGTGCTAGAGGACCAATTTAATTATTATCAAAAAATAATGATAAAACCTGCTTTGGAACACTTCATTCCAAAAATATCTCCAAGACTGATGTCTTCAAAACTCTTCGGCTCTTCTATAGGCTTACTAAAGGCTGCCTGACATCTTATGTCATCTCTTACAGGTGACTCTTCAGCAGCTGCAGCTGCCTTTGCCTCCTATTTGTAGGAAACTGCTAATCACACAATTTAATACAACAGAGAAAACAATGAACTTCAATATTCACCAACTTTTTTCTTTTTTTCGATGAATAAAAAAAATTAACTTTTCCTTTCTGAAAATTTTAGAGATGGGATTAGAAGGGAACAACACAATCATTTCAAAACTGACTTCTGTATAGTAGAACAACAGTTCTGGAATTGAAATTGTCAGTGACAAAAACTGTTTGTAAAATGTTAATTCATATGTGAACTTCAGAAAAAAAAATACAGATTTCCTGGAAACAACTGTGAAAACAAAACAACACAGGCAAAGTACAAGCTTTAATATGTCTTAGAAAATGAACGGAGAATACTCATTCACGGTACAGTGTGTGTCTTAATGGAACAATAAAATTTACCTTCATATAGCAAAGTAAAAATAAATGCATTATTACAAGAATAAAAATAATTACTAAAATCAAACAAATTTCTAAAAGGAAGAAACCTTGCAAAAAAAAAAATCCCTTTGAAGCAAAGAATGCAAGACTCTGGACATACATGTTAGGAGCTCTAAACCTGGATTGTTTTTAAAATCTTTTAGTTTGTTTTGTTACATCTGGACATTAAAAATTATGATCATTAGATTAAAAATTATGATAGTTACATGCGAATAACAGTACTGGTTTGTGAAGCAACAAGGAAGTGAGAAGCAGTGACCTCAGCAGGATGGTTACTGTAACTTTATCTGCTGTGAGACATCAAGAGAAAATGTTGAAGGCTGCAAGAAAAAACAAAGACCTGGAATGTGAGGGTAGGGAAGTCTTAATTTCCCTCAGCTCAAATCCAGCCACACTAAGCATCAGATGAGTCTTTCCACCCACTTAATTAAAAGTTTAAGATAGAAGGCAAGAAAGCAGTCTACCTCCACTTCCAGTTAAGTCGTTGCTCATTTGCCTCAAAATACAATAGATTTGAACTAAAAATTTGTTGATACCAAAAAGGGATAACCCAACAAGGGGCTGGGTTTTCAGTCTTACTTTTGGACACATGATAAACTAAGGTGGCTGCTGAAACTGTAATCAGGAACATGTTAAACTTGCAGCTGCATTAGAGAAAGATATTTAGGATGTTTAGATCAAATTCAGCTTACTGGCTTGGGGAAAGCTCATCAATGGGACACATTCTAGGGATCTGAACTCCCATCAAATTGCAATTTGAGGTCAGTCACTAACTGCTATTTCTTCCTTTGAAAAAAAATCCTTTTCTAATCACTAGTTAATACTTGTCTCCAGAAAGAATCATTAAAGTGATATGAACAAACTATAAAAGAGTAAAATTCCATGTTCTCTGCTCTGAGGAAACTACAATATGAGCCCTCAGTCTTCTTTATGTCCTTAATATATATGGTTAGCTTTGCACACATCATCAACAAACTTAATCTTGTGTATAAAGTTGTATCTTTGAAGAACTGCATCTTCAGAACTCCACAAGGTGTGTGTGGGAAATTAGAAAACAAGGGATAAGAGTATCTCCTCACAAAATGTGATTAATGCCAATTCAGGACATTTTTTTCTTACTTACACTTTAAGCTATTCTTTCTTTACTTCTGCAAGAAGGTCCATAACTTTTTTACTTGAATATAGGAATCTTATTGTCATTGATTGTGAATATTAGTCGGCACAAGAGAATGGATATGACATTTAGCTGCATTATGTCCAATGAGAATCAAATATAAGGACCATGAGAAAAATCAGTACTTATTACAGTGACCAGAGATCAAAACATATTAAAAAACAAAAACAAAAACAAAAAACACACAGAAAGAAGTCTGGAAAGAAGCAAGGACTTTCTATAGGAAACCACTGGCTTGATGAAGGTAGTACAGAGGGAATCATACCAGAAGCTGAGCACTTTTACATCTACAATTTGAGTTATGCCTTTTATCTTTTCAGGAGAACCAGCTCCTACTTGGAAAACCAGCAATGCCAAAATAAATGCAATCATTATGATTTATCTGCTAGTAAATTATAGTTTCTTAGGGGTGGGGAGAAATCAGTTGGAACTCAGAGATGCTGTAATTAAACACCTGCAGATGACCAAGACCACCAAAACCACCAGAGGTAACCAGGTAAAAGTTGCTAGTGTCTATAAATCTCCAAACAGCAAAGATCTGTGTTTATTAAAACAAAGCAAATGTTACATTTTTTGCAGCTTTTGTAAATCCAGTATCATTGCTTTGGATACCACAGTGTAATCCAATGTCACTAGCCACACGGGTGGAACAGGGTTCAGGGAACTGCCTTCCCACAGAGCAGCCTGCTTTACTGTCCAGAGAAGCAACCCCTCTCCCTCCCCACTTCACACACTCCCAGAAGCAGCAGCAACAGCCATTAGATCAATCCTCTAAACCTGCCACACAGAGCCATTTGGTTGCCATTAGCAGGTGAAACCAGGAGCCAGGAGGGCTCAGAAACATGCTCGTGCTCAGTGAAGAAAACTGCATGTACGAATGCAGTCATCTGCTGAACATGATGCCACAAAACAGGAACAGGACACAATGGATCTCCATTTGGCAAGGAGATCCATGCTTAACCTGGTGTTATTAGGGCAGCAAGAGTCACAACTGTGGAAGCCCTGAGAACAGCAACTACTTCCATCATCCTTTCATGCTGTCAGAAGTAAGAGCAGCAGCTCTCACAGAAACTATCCCTCCAATCTGAGGGAAATTCACACAGTCAATTCAGCAGCTAATAATACAGTCATTTACAAGATATTTTTGTAGGACAGAATTTTGTTGAACTACTAGGAGCACAAAAATGTAGATTTCTATACAATATGATCTTTTAAAATTGCACTATTTTGTTTTTAAGTTACTGCCAAATTACCTTATTCCCAGAAGAGCTGCAAAATTTGGCAACTTAAATACAAATTCGTAATCTCCTAATAAATTTATTTCAAAATGTGCAGATATTTCATTTGTTAGTCAATTCCACTCTATTAATGATTTCAAATTTCAAACTCTTTTCCTACCTCAAATTGGCAATGTGACTTTCCTCTTTTCTATTTCTTACAACACTTTGGAAATTATCAAACATGTTCAAAAATTAAATATACATTATCTACAAGAAAACAGCCCAGCTCATGGGCCCTATCTATGGTGAGGAACTTTCCGTTTGCCAGAGCCAGCACAGCTGACCAGACATGACCCTTTGCTGTAGAAGGAAAAACTTGAGCGTAGAGCTGTATTTTATGCAGCAGAAAAGTTGCTATCTCAGGAGTCTGACCCTTCTCCAAACAACACAGAGACGACGAACTCTCAAGAATGTAGATACAGTGAACAGAGGCTTTGATTTCTTCTCATCTGAAGACAGCTCCTGAAGTAAGGATATTAGCAAGTCTTGCAAGCTAGGAAGAGTGGCTTGTGAGAGTTAACTGAGAGAGAAGACAGGCAGTGTTTAAGGCCAGACTGGACAAGGCTTTGAGCAACCTGGTCCAGTGGAAAGGTGCCCCTGCCTGTGGCAGGGCAGTTGGAACTAGATGATCTTTAAGGTCCCTTCCAACCCAAACTATTCTATGATTCTGTGATTCTAAGATAGCTCCTCTCTTTGGGGAGCAAGGAAGAGGAACTGCCTCAAGCAGGAACAGTCACAAGGACAGATCCACAGACTTTGTCTCACAAAAAGTTCTCTAAATAACTTGTAGAGCATCCTCTCAACCCTTGTAGACACAGCAAGACAGAAAGTGACAGAAGACAACAGTGGCTTTTAAGAAGGGAAGAGGCACAAAAAGGCCCACAGAACTGCCTTCCTCTCACAGGTTTCAAATCGTAAGAGGAAAAAGGAAAAAAAAAAACAATACAGTGGGATTAGCAGATTTGGGATTAGGGCACAAGGATAGAGAATAGACACCAAGAAAAAAATAAAACAAATAAGAAAACACAAAGGAAAAGAAGCATCTTCAGAGTATTTCCAATAAAATGCTTGGAAGATGGGAAGAATAATATAAGAACAGAAGAATCTCAAAGCACATGTGAAGAGAACAAGCTGTATGCCTGAATCTTCTTTGAAAGAGCTTGGAAACTGAAAGAAGGGACCAGAAAAAATAAAATTATTTTTAGAGCATTAAGAGGAAGATAGTTGTGGAATAAAATGCTGACAATGGGAACGAAACAAAATACTCAGATCTAACCCATACACACACTAATACACAAACCTCCTTTCCTGCCCGCCTCGCAAATTTCTCATATATACCACTTTTGAATAGTCTTAACTGAGCTCTACGTACTCCCATGAAAATTGTGTGAAATCGAAAAGAAGTGACCAAGTAATTATCCTTTTTCTTGAGATTATTAACAGCTGCAAAGTTGTTAGAAGATGGACCACAACTCACTGAAAGAAGCACAAAACTCCCCTTTTGTTTCCTCTCTGAAATGTTCAAAGATCTTGGGAATTAACACCATTTCAAATTCCCTGCTAAAGATTCAAGAGCTGAACACAACGCCAACTTCAAGTAAACACTAACAACTGATCTAAGAAACTTTGTCCAGAAAGGTAAGGTGGTTAGGATTTGAGGTTTTCCATTAATTTCTTCTACTAAATACTTTTTATTTTGTTTCATAAATGGATAAAATCTTTTGGTGGAAAAAGACGCATTTACAGTCAGAGAAAAAAGGTTGTTTGAAATTCTGGCAATTTTTTTACAGCTAGACTATAAAGATCAGACAGGTAAGAAGGTGAATGTCTGCATTAGCTAAAACAAAATAAATATTTGAATGAAAATATTCCCACGGAAAAGAACAAGCACATCTGGGTCCCAGAGGGAACAAGCATGAGGAGAATACAGCAAACAAACGATACTGGACACAGGACAGTATGCTTCTCCTACCTAGAGATGAACACAGATGCAGAAAAGCTGCTAAGGTATTACGGACAGCTGAACAGGTGAACATGCACATAAGTCTTTATATTTATTTGTTGCTCTGAGTGAAAGTAAATACAGCTGCTTTTTTTTGTTAATAAAATGTTTTTAGTCACCATTTATCATGGTTATCAAATTCAACTGAGTGTCACATTATAATGCTTGTAAAAATAGGTGCATAATTTAAGACTAAGGAGTTTCTGGTACCTCACTCCAGGTGGAAATGAAGCCTACCACTCAGGAGTGAAGCTCAGCTTGTCCAGCAACATAACAATGCTCCAAAAGCATAACAAAGGTAACCATAAAAAGATAAACAAAATGAGCAATTCTATATAGCTTATTCAAATAAGCATATCACTTATTCAAGAAGCCTTTAAACACATAGCCTGGGAATTATCTGGCACACAAGGTGAATTATACAATTTCAGAAACATAATCCTACAGGGAACTATAGTAAAAGTCCTAATGCATGAAAGACAATCTAATTTTTTCTTCAAGTTATGGTATTTAACAACTACAATTTTTAAAACAGTGTTTTCAATCCTATCAACTCCCATGACATTTTCTTAAAAAAGAAGATGCAAAGAAAAAAAGTGAAACGTAAGAGAGCAACTGTAACGCTATAGTACATTCCTCCAAATTTCTGTGTAATAGCCAACATTTGAATGGGGCTGGCTAGCAAGATGACACCACGTTGATCTCTATGCCCTTCAGTTTCAGGGTGCAGGTTTCAAGCAGGTTACACCCTTATTTGCCAACTAATAAGGGTCAAATGGAGGCTCCAGTAACAGTCTGTGGCTCTGCATACTGTTTATATCTGTTAACTTGGTCCCCACCAGTTTCAGGCCACATCAGCTAGCACTTTCTCAAACAACGCTGAAGAGATCAATCACGCCAGAAGCTGTCTGACCATATCCTTCTTAGCTTTTTTTTTTTTCCCTCCTTTTGGGAGTGGAAGGGAAAGCTACAGGTAAGCATGTGGATATGAACTGAGCCTCATGAGGCTACCGGGCCTCAGGGCCACAGATTGGTTTCTGGAATTATTTAGTAGTATGGATTCCAGCTCAGAGATTGTATTTCTCTTTGTGATTCACAGATACACTTAAACGGAAAAAAAAAAGCCACCAAATTGCAAGCAAAATTCTGGAGAAATAAAGGACAAACACTCTGTGTGAAGAACTGCCACCAGCAGATCTTTGTGGCTAGAGTTTACATGGGTAAAGCCTCAAAAACTGAGAATATCACTGAAAGTCCTAACCAGACATTTTCTACAGAGTGGTAACACTAAGGAAGAGAAACAGAATTTCCAAATATATCCGATGCAAAAGGAATATATATTAGGGATTCAAATTTTCTTTAGTATTCATGTTGCATAACAGCACTTCAGCTTTAAGACAGTAAGTTCTTCATACCTTTCACCAATCGCAAGTAAAGCAAAATGTGGCTTTAACCTCAAAAATCCTACACCTTTTGAACTAAATACCATTTACTTGTTCCTAGTACAAATGCCAGCAAATACTGATGGCAACAGTTACTACAGCCAGGATAAAGTATTCACCACGTGCACTCACTTTCCCTGGACAGATATTAGTTAATAGGTTTAATTTACTTTCACTGAAGAGCCTTGACAATTAATTAGTCTAAATAACTACACTGGAAACACTACAGATGACCACCCTTTACTGTCAACTCTGCTGAATTTCCTCCTCATGGACAATACTAAAAAAATACAACTGCTTCCAATTTACATTGATTAAAAGTGCACTTTTAACAGATTTGCTGAATGCTGCCTGCCACATCTGCTGAGAAGCAGTAACATTAGATCTGGACTCTATTTAAAAAAAAATTAAACTAGAGGTTTCCAATTGAAGTTAATTTGTAGTCACACTAATCAAGCTGCAAGTCATGTACTTAGAATGCAAAATCCCTCCAGGAGAGAGGGTCGTTCTTGGTAACTGACAACAGCTCCTTCCATTAGAGTGCAGTTGAAAAGTGCCCCAAAATTTTCATCCTGAAACTCGATACATTAATATCACTGCAGATTAGAAAATGTTCCACACAAGTTCCTTAAGCATCTTCATCCTTATACACAAGCATGGCCTACTTTAACTTTTAGAATTAAAGATACGTTAAACCATGTTATCAATGAAAAATCTCCTGTTAAAACTAAGTGTTAAATCACCCTATATTACTGTTCACAATTTGCTATGATATATTGACATACCTGTTCCTCAAACACAAAGATGCACAGTAAATCAAACTTTTGCAAGTGTCAAATTCATTGCTCACAAAGCCATACCAAAAACAGCTACCAATAAATTAAAAAAAGAATCTGATCTGCTGTTCAATATCTTTATAGATGATCTAGACGTAGGGATTGAGTGCACCCTCAGTAAATTTGCAGATGACACCAAGCTGCGTGGGAGTGTCGATCTGCTGGAGGGTAGGAAGGCCCTTCAGAGGGATTTGGACAGGTTAGATAGATGGGCCGAGACCAACGGCATGAGGTTCAACAAGAACAAGTGCCGGGTCTTACACTTCGGCCACAACAACCCCATGCAGCGCTACAGGCTGGGGGAAGAGTGGTTAGAAAGCGGCCCAGTGGAAAGAGACCTGGGGGTGCTGATCGACAGCCGGCTAAACATGAGCCAGCAGTGTGCCCAGGTGGCCAAGAAGGCCAATGGCATCCTGGACTCTATTAGGAATAGTGTAGCCAGCCGGTCTAGGGAAGTGATTGTCCCTCTGTACTCGGCACTGGTGAGGCCACATCTTGAGTACTGTGTCCAGTTGTGGGCCCCGCACTTCAAGAAAGATGTTGAGGTGTTGGAGCGAGTCCAGAGGAGGGCGACCAAGCTGGTGAAGGGTCTGGAGGGTCTGACCTACGAGGAACGGCTGAGGGAGCTGGAGTTGTTTAGCCTGGAGAAGAGGAGGCTCCGAGGTGACCTTATTGCAGTCTACAACTACCTGAAGGGAGGTTGTAGTGAAGTGGGAGCTGGCCTCTTCTCCCGGGCAACTAGTGATAGGACAAGAGGGCACAGCCTCAGGCTTCGCCAGGGGAGGTTCAGGTTGGACATTAGGAAGAATTTCTTTACAGAAAGGGTTATTAGACACTGGAATGGGCTGCCCAGGGAGGTGGTGGAGTCACCATCTCTGGATGTATTTAAGAAAAGACTGGACATGGCACTTAGTGCCATGGTCTAGTTGACAGGGTGGTGTAGGGGCAACGGTTGGACTCGATGATCCATGAGGTCTCTTCCAACCTGGTTGATTCTGTGATTGTGTGATTCTGATTTAGTATTATGTTGCTTGATGCATTTTTTAAGCAATGGCAGAGAAGTACGCACAATGTTGAAGCAATCTAGCATACTCCCTAGGTTGATTGTTCACACCTGAGGCAATTCTACACAACCACCTCTGCAGAATCCAAGAGAATGACTGCTTCTGTCTGGTCTTGCACTCCCCGTATCACTGGCATATCTCAACAGTTCAAACAGGTTTTTACACGTGCTAGCTCTAACTCACATGATGCTGGTGTGGCTGAAACTGTCTCCTGTCCCATACACTGATGGCATCTGTTCAGTCATGCAATCTCAGCTCTTTTCTGTTTCGAAGGATACCCTGAATTTTCATCTGGCAGTTATATCCAATTACTGACATAACTAATAGTCACAACCGAATGCTACAAAATTAGTTTCATATGTTTTCAACCTGTTTTTGCTTCTGACCCAGGAACTGAGCATGCCCCTCAAATGCCCATGTGAAACACAATCCACATCCAATCTAAATTGACATTACTCTTGATTTACTATGACTAGTCAATAAAGCAGGCTGCCAAAATTGAGACCCAAGTGTCAATTTATTGGAAAACTTCCTAGATTTATGATCTAATGTTCACAGTCTGTGGATACCTGGCTCTGTGTTTCCTGCCAGCAGGGTCCGCTTGCCTCTTACTAGCACAACTGCACTGAACTGCATGACGGCTACATCTCGTGACTCTCAAAAGCTCACAAATCTACTGTGATTTCTAGTTCTAAGCAGCATTACTCCTCTGGACATGCCTTGCAAAGATGTTTCAATCAAAAAAGTAACAAAGACAGATAGCTCATCTGATCCCCATTATACACTTTTAATCCTCTCTTCAGTGAGTAGCAAATCCTAAAATCTCCTACTGTCATCACAGGTGTACCTTGTTGGTAAAGGCCATGTCAGCAGGAGCTAATTTCCTTGCTAAAGAACTTCTTACTGTGCAAGAAACCAGATCTTCTTCTACCACACTGCTTGTGGATCAACATGAATTGCTCTCACTCTGGTCAATTCATTGTGATACCACTAAATGCACACAGGATTTTCAAGACGACCCATAAAGCCAAAATGAGGGGGTGTACATCCTGACTCATACTGGAGCTTATAATGACCTTACAGGATTGTGTAAGGTGTCTAACTATGAAGTCTGTCAATAAGAATACAGTTGTATGGCATACCACTACATGGCTTTGATTGAGAGGGATGTTTGCCTTGTAAGGGATACATGATGGAAGAAAATGGAAGTGAAGCTGTATAAAAATATAAGCAACTTTACAGTAACAGAGGTTTGAGAGAAATCTAAACAGTAATAACACAAGGTCTTTAGAATTCTCAGTTTATGTAATGGTAATATTAAAGTTATGAATTAAAACTAAATTATGTGTACAAAGCAACCATTTGGCAACTACATGACGACAAAGTCAAAATAAAAGCTAAGAAGTCACATAAGAAAACATAAAATACTGATGTTCAGGTTGCTGGCAAAGTATGTTTCTCAATATCATTGTATAATAGTTAGCCAAAAGGAGGTTATGACCTAACATACCAATCTAATGTAAATGTAACAGATTCTAGAGACATAGTAAATATTTACCTTTACAGTTAAAACTGTGTTGAAATATTAAGAACAGCTATATTATACAAATGTTAAGGGTTCAAAAAAACAAAGCCTACAGAAAACGCACATATATATTCCATGTGAGGATATCTGTAATCTAGATTTCTGTAGTGATTTTTCAGTACTGTGAGGCCATATATTAATAAAATAACTATGCCAGGACTGTAATCCACAGCTTTCTCAAGTGAAACAAGTGACATCATTATCTGTAGGCAGCTGAGGTGCCCAGCATATGATACATGTGACTTCCTTTAACAGCAGAGCAAATTTTAAACTTTGTTCAGCTTTTGTCAATAATGGATAGCTCTTCAATAAGAACACTAAAGGAAAGAGACACAATGCCAACACAAATCAAATCTCATGTTGTCAAGAATCCTCCCTCATCAGAAACTGCTTGACTAAAATCAGCACACTGCCTATGTTTAAGCTGAAATTTATTTCTTAAGACAGTATCTGCAGAAAACAGTTCAAAAGAAAGAATCTTTGCAAAAATTCTATCAATTTAGTCTCATAAAACTTTGTTTGTTTATCAGTAACCTCAATCTACTTACAAGTTTCTATTCTAGATTTTTGTTCTGATAGAGTAACAACTCAAGAACAATAAATTAACTGCTCTATACTCTCTAATAATTAAAGTGCAGGCCATGAAATCCTAGATACTAATTTATCCAGCAGGTCTTCAACTTGTTCATGAAAGGTTCATTCACACGCTCAAACTTAACATGACCAGCTATTAGTCAAGTCTGTGCTGGTGCTTCCTTGCAGAAAGCAAACCAGCAGCTATTGCTCTGGTCTCAAAATGAGAAAGAGGAGACTCATTATCAAGGAAACAGACCCCTTGAAAACAGACTACTGGACCAAGAAGCTGAATAGAAAGGATGCAGGGATGGATCACGTCATCCCCATTTATAACCTTATTCCATCAGTGTTTAGAGTCTCAAAAACTGCCACAGGTGGAGACAGTAAGTGAGAACCTTCCCACAGACCTGAAAAAGGAAAACAAAGAGTCTGGAACACTTGTCACAGGAAGGGAATTTAGAGAAGACAGGTCAAGAAAAGAAGAAAAGCAATAAAATAACACACAAAACGGGACCAATATCTAGCTCAAAACATACAGATGACACACTTCACTATCAATCCAGATATCAGAAAAATAAAGGCAGGCTATTCAGAATCTATATTCTTTAATGTTACTTTAATATTCTTCAGAAGTACAATACAGTGATATTCTATAAGTGATACAGGCCCATAACACTAAAGTGTCTCACACTAAGTTACCTCATCTGTTACCACAAACATTGTAGCCAAAAGAAAAAAAGAAAAAGAAATCAGCTAATTCCTCTCAAGATTTCTGTTTGGCAATAAACATTCCTGTCATTCATTCTAGGCTTTTAACCATATTCTGCTAATTCTCAGTTGCTTTTAGACATCCTCCTGAAAGCTTTGAAAGCTGCTTTACAATCTGGTATGCAACACTAAATAAAGTAGTTGTAAAATATTGACATTAACATTGTATTTTGCATCTTGTTTTACTTGACAAAAACAAAAGACCAGATGTTTTTACTTTAATATAGAAATAGATTAGCTATACAACTTAAAAGATGTCGAAGACTTAGGTAACTAGTGAGCTTGAGCACTTTTCTTTTACAAGAGAAAGCGTATTAACTGAAATTAAAAGAGACATCAATCTAGTAGGTAAACGAAACAGTACTTTTGTAATGTTTATGGTTATTTACTGGAATTTATGGGGTTGATGTTGCTGAAATTTTATCTGTTAAAACATGCTACCAGCTTTATCACCTAGTTTTAAAAAATAAATATTACTACAGTATTTAATACACTGCATACATTTTGAGATTATTATATTGAAACTAGAAAAGAAAGCTATTCTACTGATTTATGTCAGAAATAAAGCTGAGATTTTCACTGCTAACTCAAAACATACTACCTGAGGGATTCCATAACAGTTCATAAAATGTCTTTGTTTTCAGAAGGTATGGTCTGTGGTATACATTTTCTATGAAGAAATAGAAGAACACATGTAGCATCAGATGTGCGTACTTTAAGAAACTCTGGAATGTGAAATCTAAAAATCCAAATAAAGCAGGTGGTATAATTTGGGGGGGAGGAAGGACTGAATTTAAGTTTAATGACATTACCAGGTTATCCTACCAGACTAATTCTCACTCACTGCATGACTTCAATGAAGCTCTCAGTCCTCATGCTGATTTCGATTTAGTTCAAGTGCTATTTGATGCGTTTCATCTGGAGTTTTATTCACTTCAAACTACACTTCATTTAACCAGGCTGCTGCTGTACTCATTTGTTTTTCTACTTTATTACCCGCAAATTGGTGTTGCTTAGTTTAGATAAATTGTTGGAATAAGTTAATTTTATATAATTATTTCACACTGTTAATAAATAAATAAGCTTTAGAAAGATATCATAGCACAGAAAAAAGTGAGAAAGCTATTAAAATTATTTTAAAATACACTAGACCACAATAAGTGTTGGTCTTACAAGATCTACTAATAAATGCTGATAGATGATTTGCTGTTTTAAGGCAGGACCATTCCCCTGCCTCCACTCTGCAAAACTACTGCGCATTTTTATTTTACTATGTTTTTAGTCTACCATACTTTATTTTCCAGCTGGGCACACATCGTAATACAATGTATTTTGTACAGTCAGAAAGAAAGTGAGCAAGACAGAAAGCATGAGAGAGAAACCAAGAATGCATGAGAGAGAAAGAGATAGAGAACGCGAGCACGAGACCGTGTACATGAGACAGAGTGTGATGGCAGGCACGCAACGGTGCATGTGGAAAAGCGCGAGAAACCAAGCACGAGTGAGCAAGAGATTGAGTGCTGCGAACACAAACACACACAAAAGAGAATGCAAATGCACTCATGAGCAAGCACTAGCAATTGAGCATCATGAACTTGTCAGATGACAGATTTTTTCCAACTATTTTTCATCTCCAAAATAATATTTTAACTTGCACAACTAACCATGGGTTTTCTAATGTGCTAAATAAACTTAAGTTTACCATTAAACACTAATTTATTTCTACAGTTTACTAACAAGGATAACTAACCAGAGTTTACTGTTAAATGTCAGGTCATGTCAGGAACAGCTGTCAATCCTACTCTGGTTAGTGCCAATTATGGGTTATCCTGGTAACATTTACAAATTTTTAGGAAAACTCCGCAACAGAACAGCAATTCTTCTGAAGTGGTTAGTACTTTTGTAAACTATCGATGGAAAATATGAGAAAGTCAATTAGGCTGCTACCACCTGGTGGTGTGCTGATTATGCTAAAAATCCCTTATATTTATCATGGTATCACAGCTTGTGAGAGAAAAACTAGTATATTCTTTATGTAGCACTATGAACAATCATAGACGTAGTCTTTTTTTTTATAATCCATTAAACTTTCACAAACAAATGACTGTTACAAATTAGCTATACGACACGGAATGTTCGAAACCGAAGTATCTAACACATTAACCTGTTTTCCTGTTATCTTGTCATTTTATATAAGATTTTTTGTATGGATTTAGTTATAAAGTACTTCTACAGCTACAGCTACTGCTCATAATGAAGGATAAAGAAAACTAATGTTCTGTTCAAAGTACTGTTAAAACTCATTTTCTTGAGAATAGTTTTTATAAATACAATTTATTAATAAAAATTATTACACACTGACATTTATGATGACAAGATTTAACCTGTAGGGCTAAATTAAAATACTGAATTTCCATGGCATTAAAGTTAAAAAAATATATATATAGCTCATTTTATAAAACACAGAATTGTTTTCAGAACAAAAGTGTTTGCATTTAAAATCTGAACTACTACCAACAGCTTAATATCTGATCACAATGTTAAATGCAATGAGTAATAGAAATAAAAGTCTGTTTTAGCAGAGACTATCTTTTGGGGGGGGTTGGGGTGTTTTGGTGTTTTTTTCCCCCCCATTTGTTTTTTTTACTTCGTTGAGTTTAAAACAGAAAGAGCTGACCTTCAGTTCAGTTAAACACATGAAGCTTGCCATCAATATATAACTTCAGGTTTTGTATCCACTGAAAGAAGAATGGAAACTGGTTCACAGAATTCTACAAGGTCTAGAAGAAAGCCATTTACTACAGGGCTTGCGTAGCCTGTTCTCTCAACCAAAGGTCTAAAATGTTTACTAACAGCTATCCTTACAAAGAAATTTATTAATGATAACAGACTTAATAGTAGAATAGGATAGAACAGAGAGAGAAGTTTAGGGATATATATGGAGCTTAGCTTTTTTAAACCCTTCATTAGAAACACGAAGTAGTTGAGTACATTGCTTAAATACACTGTACATGCTTAATGCTCACCAGTATTTGGGGAACTTGATCAGCTTGCCATAAACAGCAGTACTGAACGAGGGGATAACTGGGACAGGGAAGCAGTACAATCCTTTACTGTCCAAAGAAGTTAGTGCTGCTTGAAAACCAAATACCTGAAACAAATTAAGTTGGTGAAACTATATACCATCACATGATTAGATCACTTTCAAGTTACTTTAATATAACATGCGCGTTTTTAATTCAACTTAATAAATACAAAATAGATTGTGTATTATTTTTAAATAATTCCTTTTCCCTTCAAACACAAAAATAACTAGAAAAATCTACCTAAAATAACGTCCCAGTAGGAATACACATAACAATGTTTTCTTCACTCAAAAAATGTGTTGATTACACTTTGCTGAATTTTTAAAAAATGCTGAATTATAATTTATCTACTAAAATACATTATTCTATATCCTTTGAATCTGCAGATTGCACATTGCCTTTCATATAAAATAAAAAAGAAAATCACTTTTTGTAATTATAACAACACTGGCCTAAAGAACTGGTATTTAAGGAAACGAGAAGCTTCCCTTCAAAGCTTTTTTTCTTAATAAGAGCACCTAAAGAAAGGTTCATCGCAACTATTCTTTATGATTTTCCCTGTTCAATATGGAAAACAAATGGCTGTAGAGTTGACTTTTTAACATGCTGTACCATCACTCACAGAAGAGCAGAACACTTCAGTCTATATTAAAGCTAGCAAATAAACCCTATAAAAATCAAAACTGAAATCCACATTTTGCAAACACTGATGAAACAGCTGCTAAAAACTTTCTGAACAGAAAAAAAATCTCCTCAAACTGAAACACATACAGATGACTTGCAATATTGCCATCCCATTCACTTTAAATGTGACAGAAGGTAAACTTGTCATCCAGAAAACAAAGCTTGTCATGCAATTCTGGGACAGAGCTTGTTTTATGCAGATAGTAGGAACTTCATTGTTTAAATCTCTATTAAGATATCAGCATGGAAGTAAATGGATAACTGAGAAATTTAGCAAAATTAACAGTGCTAGTAGTAAATATTTACATTTTAGTAGCACCCAAAAGGTTTCAAACTGCCTGAGTACATCTAAAAGGTTGGAAGGCCTGTTTTAAAACCCCACTTGAGATTTCACTTTTTCATTCTACTAAAATCTCAGCAGATGGCAACAGAATAATCTAAAGCAATTTTTCAGTACCTTTCTTAAACTTCCCTCAACCTCACAATAAGAACTCCTCTCACATAATGGATCTTTAACTGAGAACATTCAGAGGTTCTTCCTCTTATAATAAAACAAACGAAATTGTTAGGCAAAAGGTTTTGATTGCATGCCTTCACTACCATAGTTTTGCTCTATCACTACTGCTAGAAGCTATAGTTTTTCCTCGTAACACCCCATCAAGTTTCTAAGTGCAATTCACTGTGATCTACATACTCTACGAGCATTAACATAGAAGAGGGAAAATGTTTCTTTCCAAATTATTTTAACCCAATCTTGCCACAAAGACCTTGGGGTTTCAGTCTGCACAGCTTCCTCATATGAAGTTCTCTGTTCATGTTACAAAACGTTTGGCTCAGGTCAGAAGCAGCAATCCCAAACAATAACATTCTGTGAAATGTATTTACTCTATGTCCTTTTAGATAAGCTGAAAACTTTCTCCCAAAAAAACTGCTAACACTTAGGATTAATTTTTTCTCAGCACATTGCAATAAGAAACAGATCTCAAGCCTTCTTCTTTCACCTTCAGATAGCAGTGTGAGTAACAGTAATGAAGCAGGTTGTCAGACGGCTGACCAAGGCTGCTGACCATGTGCACCAGTTGCTCAGCATACATCGGCACCGAGTGCTCCAGGTTAACCTTATCCACCAAAATTCGGACAGAAGGTAAAGGTCGCAGGGGCTGGAAGCTTGCAGCATTTAACAGTCCACTTAAGTTCTAGGAGAGGTAGGTGAAAAAAATATGCAATTATTACACTACAGATGTATTATCGACCACATTTACGAATTCTTACCTCCACACACACACAAGCAAATCTACATGTAATAAACTATTTACAGATACCATGGCCTTATGGTCATTATAATACAAATTCTCAAATCTTTTCAAAATAATTTCTTCGAAGTTTAAAATTTCTGTATAAACTTTTTATCTAGAATTGTCTTGGGTGTAGGCGTCCAGGTGTTGGGAGCCGGGGGTTGCAGGGCGGCCTCAGTGAGGGGAGGCCAGGGGCTGCCCCGTGCCAGGCACGACTGGTTCCAGCCAGTTCCAGCCGGTGCTGCACCGGCCCCACCACAGGACACAGCTCAGCCCAACAGCCAAGCTGGTGGCACCTCTGTGGAAACATATTTAAGGAAGGGCAAAAACACCACACAGGCTGAGAGAACTGAGGGAAAAAATAAGTGAGAAACCACAATATGAACAGCAAGGGCAGAGGAGGAGGAGGAGAAGGCGGTGCTCCGGGCACCGGAGCAGATGTTCCCCAACAGCCCATGGAGGAGAGCACTGGAGCAGGTATTTCCCTGCAGCCTGTGGATGAGACCACACAGAGTAGATATCCACACTGCAGCCTGTGGAGGTCCCCACACTGGAGCAGGTGGATACGCCCCAAGGACACTGCAGCCTTGTGGAGAGCCCGCACTAGAGCAGATTTTTCCTGAAGTACTGCAGCCTGTGGGAAGGACTCACGCTGGAGACAGGGAAAAGCCTGAGGAAGAGGGAGTGGCAGAGATGAACTGTTATGGACTGACTGCAAGCCCCCACTCCCCATCTGCCTGGGCTGCGGGGTGGGAGGTAGAAGAGTCAAGGAATGAAGGAGTGAAGTTGAGCCTGGGAAAAAGGGGGGATGAGGGAAAGGCGTTATTTTGATTCTTGTCTTTGTTTCTCACTATCCAAATATATTTTAATTGGCAATAAATTAAATTATTTTTCCCCAAGTCGAGCCTGTTTTGCTCATAATGGCAATTGGTAAGTGATCTCCCTCTCTTTATCTTGACCCATCCAGTTCTCTGGCCCCTGTCCTGTTGAGGAGGGGGAGTGAGAGAGCAGCTGGATGAGCATCTGGCAGCTGGCCAAGGTCAACTCACTACAAGGATATGCAAAGTCAAAATATTTTGTTTTATAAAATATTTGCTTACATTTTTACCACTCCAAAGCACTATCAGCATACTAAACTCATGCTGATCTAACCTCTACACTGTCATATATTATGTATTCACAGCCATGCCAGACACCTCAGAAAAAAAATGCCATTCCACAAAAATAAATATTGCAATTTTACAAATCCAACTATATTTTTCATAGTACCCATTAAAATGAAGTACTGTATCCAGTACAAGACAGACATGGACATATCAGAATAAGTTTGTTGAAGGGCTACCAAAGTGGTTAGGGGGCTGCAGCACATGAGCTCTCTCTTGGGATAGACCAAGACAACTGGAGTTGTTCAACATAGAAAAGGCCAAAGGGAGATCCTACTGCTGTCTACAGCTACCGACTGGGAGGGTACAGAGAAGAGGGAGCCAGACTTGTCAAAGGTGTACCATGAGGGGACAAGTGGCAACAGACACAAGCTGAAACACAGGCAATTCCAAGCAGGTCTATGGCGAAGCTTTTTATGACATCTATCCTTGGAGCTAATTCAGCATTTGACTGAACAACCTCTGGAGCAACCTGCTCTACTTGGGCTTGCTTTGAGCAGGATGTTGGACTCCTGGAGATCATCTCCAGAGAACTCTTCCAATCCAAATTACTATATGAATCTAAAAGTTTTATTAAACTTATATCAGAATAGGACAATAACCTGATGTATGTATGACATCCAATCTAAAAGCCAAAATTATTATTATTTTCAATAGGCTTGGCTTCACTTAGGAAACAAATTGAAACTCCAAGTAAAAAAAAAAGTTAACTTGAGTTCAACTTGTTTGCCTCACACCTACGATAAATATGGGGTTGTGAATAAGGTGAAAAGCACCACAATCCATTGCACTGTTCTGGGCTGAAAGGAAAGAATGCTTCCTATTAGGCACCTAGTGATGTCCCACTTTCTAATATTAGAAGCTTCTGAATGTATCCTAATACATCAAAAGAGAACAGATTTGTCACCAGTTCACTCACTCCATCCAGGTTAACTGAAAAGATAAACTGTCTAAATTTGAGAAAAAGATACACACTCCTTAAGCACACTCACTAAATAAATGGCACATACTTGAAACTTATAGATGTTGCAGTCTAGAGACTAATGATCCAAGTAAAGTATTAACGTGTATGTTACTATGTGTATTTCACTTCACCAGTGAAAATGGTTATACAAGCACACTACAAGAAATACCATAGATTAAGATTTCCTGTACTCTGTCCTCTTGTGCATACACATACAATCTTAAACCACATAAACATTCTGTAAACAAGCACATTCTATAAGAAAATACAGCACAAGTTAGACAGCGCTCCCTGAGTCATTACCAAGATAATTTAATGTCATTGTGCCTTCCACCATGTAATATTACTCAAATCCATCTCTAAAAAAACCCTAATAAACTTTTTGAAATCTTTTTCACCTTTCTTACATATCAATACTTCACAAATACTAATAAGGTTACTTTCACAACGCCTTCAGAATATAAAACTTCATCTCCATTTTAGATAAGAAATTATCATTGAAAAGAAAAGCTGATACAACCATAATTCAGTAATTCTGGAAGTCAATTGAATGCCATTTTTTGAATGTTTAGCATAGCAAAGTACTTCACAAATAAAAGCCTAACTCCAATTGCTTTAATTAGAACCACAGATACTGAAAACTTCTACAAAATACATCCTACTAAAAAGAGCTCGTCCTCAAGTATAAGCAACATGTATTTAGTGTCCACTTGTGAAAAACACATTGGAAGTGTTTAATATGAGATGAAAATTCTTGGAAAACTCAATCAAAAAAATTTTTTTCCTCTTCTTCCCATCCCTTCCGTTATCCATAAAATACCTTCCAGTCTCTGCCGCAAGAGGTAAACCTACTGCAAGTCTTCACTACAAAACACTGACTCATCCCTACAGTACCTCAGCTTTGTGCACTGAGGAAGGAGTCCTGCAGGAATAAAACCAGTACAGGATTCTTTAGCTGGAGTTATACTACACCCATCCAGAAGATAAAACAAATTAAGGCTATTAGGAAATTTCATTTCTGGCTCTCTGAGCTAGTCAGTCAGTAGCTAAATGCTCAGTAACAGTCAAAGTCCTGCTGGCATCCTGGCTGGAACTAGTACACACAGAGCTGGCTGTTAACACCTCTGAAGTCTCTATGAGCCTATGTATTCAAAGATTTTTATTTGACCAAGTTTGGGAAGACCTGCATGGCAAAATGACAACAGGTACTCTTCTGATCGAAAGGTTTCCATAAAAAACTTCAAGTCGGAGCTACTTCTTTTTAATCTACTTGATTTAAAATCCTTTTTCTTCCAAATTCTTTTTTCCTACCAGTACATGACACCTTCAGTTTACAAGTCTAGCTAGACACCGCACACATTACTCATCTTAAGTATCTGAAGGGAAGCCTCATGGGCAAACTCATTTGGAACTCAGTAATACATCCAGCACATGGAATAACAGCCCAGTGAAAAAATTATACGAAATAGCACATGCTGATACGAAGAAATGAATAAATATCCGTGCATACATACCTTCTCACCCATGATTACAGGCATCAGGTGGTCTAGTAAATTGAATTCTGCCACAGGGATTATAATTGTACACTTAAGAACAGTGAACGTTGTAAGTCGAGTGGGAATGTATTCCTCCAATAATGTTACCTCTTCTGAGCTTGGCATAGTTCTATTTCCATCCATATTATCTACAATAAATCAAGATTACATATGTTTTGACTAAAATATATAAAATGTCTCCTGCAGTCGCTGTTTCAGAAATGGTTAGTGACTAACAAAAAATGGAAAGGATTTTCCCCACCCTTCATAGTTAATAATTTTATTCCACATTGCTTCTAGCTAAGGCTAAATGCAATCATAACTGGATTTTCCTTACTTTGAAATCTGTATAGCTCTTCCTCAGAAACTCATCTTAACAGTTTACCATCACTTGTGTCCATGCATTTTTATCCTGTATAACTATTATTTCAAACTAATAAATACATACCAACAGGGCTACTTTCTTATCTAAGACTCCAAAATTAAGCTAGAGTTGTCACTGAAATAAGCCCTCCTTACTCAACAAGAAACTTGTGACTGAAACAAATGGCCTCCAAAGAGTCTGAAATTATCTCAGAGCTATATACAGCACTGATGGGGATATTGCTATTCATTTAACCTTTATTGTAAATTTTGCTCTTTGGACTCATAAAATCCCCCGACAGATTCAGAGTTTAACTATTTAGAAGTTGCACCTTCAAGAACACTGAATTTGGTCTGGTTTAATTCTGGATATTTGCATATATGCAATAGGAGCAAACCTGGCTTAATTCTGCTGTATGGCTCATATTCATGTTCCAGAGCACAAACTATCATTTTCATTATGCGGTGTACTGCACTGCTATCCAGTCGAAGATTGAGTGGACCCACAATGAGGCTTTTTGTAGACATCTCCTGAACATTTCCAAAATCTTCACTCTTTACTGAAGAAAGGTCTTGTTGGGTCCCAGTAACTACAAGAAATGTTATAAACAACAACAAATTACACCAACAATTGGACATACTAAAAATTTTTATCAGCTACTTCTGTTTCATATCCTGTAACCACAGACTTATAAATATACAGTAAATATAACGATGCAAATTGAACACATAAATATACCGTGACTGGTTTAACATGTTTAAACAAATACTGTTTGTTTAAACTCTGTTTAATGCAGAGCAAACAGGGTAAGATTCTGCCTTGCCTCCAAGCACAGCATAACTTAGGAACCTTTCCATTAACCTTGTACCCCTCAAGCTTGGGACCCTCTGAAGGTGTCCAAACTATCTCCAGACTTCTGTGGCAACTTAAGCCCAGATGCCAGTGACAGCCGTGCTGTTCAAAACTTCCTACAGTTTATTACAAAGATATCCATCCCGAACAATCAAGGAAAAGGTGTGCTGCAAAGAAACTAGAGATAGGGGCTCTTGAAATGCTAGCTGCTGGTACTTGGGCTAGAACAGTGATGAGAATCACACTCACTTGTATTGTCATAAACCAGACTGACCCTTCCTTCCATTCACTGATGAGATAAAGCATGCGCAGCAAGAATGAAAACTTCTTTAATCATCATGTCTCAGACCATTTTTAGAAGGACTACCACAGAGGTAAAAGGGTAGTTTAGTCTCTGCGTCCAAAAGATATAACACCTTTGTGCTCAGAATTAAAACTAGTGTACCAATAAAAGCATAGCTATCGTTTTTGTGATACAGACATAGGGTAATGAAGTAGACCGAAATAATACGTTCACTGTATACAGGCTACTCATCAGCTATCAAACAGTATGACTACATTTCTCTAAACATACTTCATGGAAATTGTTCAGTTAAATTATGCAAATTTCAGAAGCTTAAGTTTTCCTGTTACGTATGCCTTGTAAAAAAATACCCTAACTCCTTTAATGTATTTAGTTTGCAGAATTTCACTTGTAATTTTTTTTTTTCCTAATAAATCATCACTTTGACAGTGTCTTCATTGCTTTGACACAAACACTAAACATTAAACGTCTTGCTAACCATTCTGCAAATGAACAGTCTGACAAAATAAACATCAAGATTAAATGGATTCTGAGATCACTTAACCTATAAAAATGAAAAAGTCCTGAGATAAAATTGTAGGATAACAGTTTAATTCATTCAGTGAATCTGGACAGCACATACTCCTTAGATAGCACAGTAGTCCATAATCCACCCAGTCAAAGCTGTGACAAATAGGAAAGCCAGGAAACACACAGCCATTGCCATCAATTTCACCTTGGTTTCCACAATTTAACACATCTGCAATTGCAGCGCTGTCCATTTGATACGTTCTCCTTGTACTCATGGATCAAGCCATGCCACAGAAACCAAAGTCTGTGTAAGCGGTGGACTGACTTCTTCCATGATGATCCTTCTCAACAGTAGTATTTTTCAAGTGATTTCCAAGCTCTTATCCAGTTCCCTCCCTCCTTTACTGCACTCATTCAAAACAGCCTTTTTAATGGGGGAAGTGAACTTCTGGGAAAAGGAAGGAAGGGTAGGGGTTTTTTCTCTTTTCTTTAAATAATACTCTAGAAACTGTTCTTGCTTCTAAGCACTGGTGAGGAAAAGGTCCCCAAACAAACCGAGACTACGCCGAATTTGACACAGAGCTGGCCTAGTGCTCTGTAGGCCTTTACAGGCCTATATACTCAGCAGAAGAATTAACTTTGTCCCTAGAAGCCCAACAGAAGCTGATGGTGAAAGCATTTATAGCCCCTGCTTCCCTTGGTGTTTTGTTTACCATTTCTGAGAAGGAAAATAAAAAAAAAAAAAAAAGGAAAAAAAGGACAGAAAGATACTACCTTAAAAAAACCTATTCAAATCTTCAAATGGAACTGAAGTTACAACACTTTTAATAAGTCCTGAAAAACATTTTTTTTAAAAAAGCAAACAATACTGCTTGCTGTCAGGGTATGCTTTATTTAATATGCAGTTAACACACATTTTTGTCCTTCCAATTCTACACAGTACCTAATTCAGATGAACACTATTAAGAAGCGTAAAAAAAACATAACCTAAAATAAAAAATACCAAGGCAAAAAGCCTTTAGAAGTAATAACAGCCTACCTTTTCAAAAAGAAAAAAACAAAACACGTTTGTATATATTGTATATATATGAATAATATACTGAAGTGACAGTACTTGTACAAACCATTTTCAGGAATAGTTCCATTTAATTCTAACTAAGTGCCAAGAGAATGTGATAGGAAACCTATTGGTTCTACAGAAGCAGGTGATCACAGGTTACTTTTGAAACTGCAGATGCATAAGGGAAAATAATTTCTGATCACTGAGTATTCATTTCTCCATAAACCATATGTCTAATTCTAACTGACAAAAAAAAAAATCTTAAAATGATAGTGCTGCATAATAAACTTGCCACCGACATAGACAGGTACATATTATAAACAAAACATAACTTCAAAAGTACACCCCATTAGGTCTGTAGGTCACGCAAGTCAGTGATCAGGGAATTGATAGGCTACAGAGAGTTTCAGGGAAATCACTGTTTTGTATTGAAATACAAAACAAAAATAGAAAAATAAAGTCAGAAGGGAAGGACAGGCAGAATTTCAAAATAAGACTACTGTCCATGACTATCTAGCTTGTTTTCATTCAAAATACTAAAAGTGATTAATGCACTTAGTGAAGTGACAGATGAAACTCCTAAGGTTAACATTATCCATGAGGCACTTGCGGTTTAATCAGTAATGGTATGCTTCGGGAAAGGTTAAAGGGGCAAAGAAGGTGTCAAAGCAAAACTACCTTGACAGATAAAAACCTTACAAGTCACAGTAACTGCCTCCTATAACTTAAGTTCAGTTAGGTTTTTTAAGGGAAGGTGGTGTGCACTGATTGTAACTAAAAACATAGTTAATGTAATATGTAAAATTTTACTTAAATACTTTCATATAAACACCACACATTAAAAATGTAGCAAGATTTATATTGTTTTTAAAATATTGAGGTATTTATACCTTCATTTTAAATGAAATAATTTACACCTATTTGTTTATATTCTATTTAATAATTACATACTTGGCTCGCAATACAGAAAAAAATAGCTAGAAAATAACTAGCAGAAAACATCACATTTGCTTTTCTGAGGAACAAAACTATTTGAAAATGTAAGGTTTTAAGTTCTTGATTCTAGAGCTATAACAACCATTTAAACCATTAATTTAAAAATTAATTACTCCATTAGTCTATGTAGTCAGGTGGCTGAAATTAGGAGTAATATTTAAACAAAAACACACAGCAAGGCTTGATAGGAAGCCAAGCTATGTTTTGTGAGGTTTTTTCCCTGGTGACTGACGCAGGAAATAAAAGCCAAGGCCCTGAGAAAGCAAACTGAAAGAAATAGAAGAGAAGCTGAGGCAGGGAAAAGGTAGTCAGAAAATATCAGTAGCCTGGCCTTGAGGCAGGGGGGCGGGAAGTGTTTCTAAATTCAGCAATTTCTGAAAAGGCTTAGTTAGAGTCAGAAAAAGATACGTCATTACATTTCTTGTGCGTTCAAAGAAACAAGGCCAAATACTCCACAAAAATCAATTTTTCCTCATAATCAAATAATCTGTGCATATTCAAATTTCTATACCAAAAATCAAAAAGGAGATAATGCTTATCCTAGGTTTTCAACTTCTCTACGTAAAAGTTCTGCATGCAATCAAACAGTTATTTCTTTATTAAAAAAAAGAATAGACTGCAATAGAAGCTTGACTTAATGTACATTTTCTCAGCTTCATATCACACTTATACTACAGAGGGAGGAAAGACTCAGGGACAGGAAAGAACTGTTAAATTGCCTTTGATAGCAGAGGGATACACCAGGTAATGGCATCATTTAGTTCTTTTTATAAGCTTTGCATGACCCATTCTCTAAACAAACTGCAAGTTTTTCTTTCCTACTCCTTTTATACTTAATGTCCAACAAGTCCAGAAAAGAAAAACATTAGGAGTTGATACTTCTCTTACACAGAGACAAAAAATGCACAAAAGAAACCCCAGATGAGCTGGACTAGGTAGCAAGGACAGACAAATGTTTGGTCACAAAACAGCAAGAAGTTACCAACAGATGTCCACAGAAATAGTGTTCGTGATAATAAATACACAGGTGAGGAAGAAAGCTTTATTTAGGCAATAAAACTGCAGAGTAGCAGCTGTAGATTAATTCTCTGCACTCTCTCTCATCCTTGCATTTTTCTCCATGGGAGAAAACAACAGTCCTATTCATCTTCTGCATCAAATAGATGATCAACTTCATTCTTCAACTAGAATTTCTCAAAAGATTTTTTTTCCAAAGTCAATTATGACAACATTAAAAAAAAAAAAAAAAAGACATCATACTTTATAAAATTCACCACTGCTGCCTGCTGCAACAGAATTATTTTCAGTTTAGCAACTAATGTATGATATTTTTTTTTTAAAGTTGTTGTTTAAAAGATATCATTGTCATTACTTATGCAGGGGAAAAAAAAAAAAAGGAAGAACAGCAACAATCAACAGCTAACCTCAAACATATCAATGAAGAAGAAACCATTTTAACGATGAACCTCATGGTAAACTTAAGGTAAGTTAGAGGACAGCTGGTCAAGGACCAGCTCTGCATGAAAAGTCTTTGCTTCTATTATTTAACAGGGTAAACAAAGAAAAAAAAGGTACCTTTGCCACTGGTGCTTTCCATTGTGTACAAGTAATCCATGTAGAAAGCCCCAAACCTCTGCATTCCAGCTATCTCTGTGTACGTCTCCTACCAACCAAGCAAAGCAAACAAAGAAAATGTTGTATAAGGAAAGAATCTTGAGATTACCAACTGATAGGCTGGTATGAGAGAGATATATTCATGTTTGGATTTGTGCATCAACACACAGAAAGGCTTATCAAAACAAAGGACAGAGGTTATCCCAAAGAATTCACCTTCCCAATAGGTAATGTAACTTCTATTTGAGGCCACACAAAGGCACATCCATAATTCCAGTGGACATGCTGACCAATTCATCAATAACATCTAGTTACTTAGTACCTTTAATGGAGTAAATATTCTTAACTTGACCTCTTGCATCCAACAGATCTGCCTAATTAAATACACTGACAACTGAAGCTCATACATTCTGGCTTTTTTATTTAAGGAATATTGTGGTTTTATCTTTAAACAGTAGGATACCTATTAAGACTTTATGCCATCATTCAGATTTGTACATAGTATAATCCATTATTACACAGCAAGTTTGCCTCCACTCTTGCTAAAAAATATGCAAATCATAAAAGTATCAAAGACAGGCCAAGGAAAAAGTAAAGCTTAAAACTAAAACACACTATGTAAGATGTTTGAATATGTATAAGTACTTGTGATTTCACTAATTAATTTTATTTTTTATGTGATTCTTCAGGGTTACACTTCATCAGTAGTACTAAAAGGGTGAAAATAATAAAATTTAAATTTAAAAGAAATTAGATATATTCAAAGCTGTAAATGGCTTACCTGTACAATAACACGGAGCACAGAACTCCACCTATGAACACACCTGGAAGGGACCACCTTGGTCACCACATCCAGGCTTTAATAATTGCAGACAGTCAGGGAATAAAGTTTTACTGCACAATTTGCAACAACAGAGACTATTGGTGCCTGAAAATCTGTCTCTACCGAAGGCAGAATTAGCAAGACTTCCTCTAATCAGATAAACATAACACACAGACAGTAAAATTAACATTGGCCAAGATCTGGTTTCCAAGAGAGCACTTCTTAGTTTGAAGACCATGAACTACTTACTGGTTGGGATTAAAGAAGTATGTGCTAGTAAAGCTTGACCTTTTGCTAACATTATCTCATATCTCTGTTTTCCTCTGCAGGTGTTCTGTAGTTAGTGCTTTTGGGAACTATGGCATTAATTCAGCTTTTGGGGCAGGAGGGGAGTTTGAGGTTTCTTTTGGACATGTTTTTGTTACCTTTTTTTTTTTTTTAAACACAAACATGTTTACTTTTTTTTTGGCCATCTGCAAAGTAAGACACAGTTAAACGCAACAAAGCAATGAAAATTAGTCCTCTAATAGTACTCAGATCTAAATAATCATTAGAAATCCATTAGAGAGCATTAGAAACTACTTCTTAAGAAAAATGTAATTCTCTGACCTTATGATGAGCTGCATCCAATATAAATTCTGCACGAATACTATTATTTTCTGGACTTCTGTAATCAAACAATGAATTGGTAAGGTATGTCATCCCTTTTGCACTCAAATTTTCTCCGCAATTAAAGAAGTAGGCCTCCTTCATGAGGTAGCAGAAAGTAACAAGGCAAGGGAGGAAAATAAAACACATTAAAGTTAACAAAGCAGTTTCAATTCTGTCACAACACGCTAATGGCATGGTAGTATCCCTCAAGAGCATATGAAAGAGGGTACCTCAGCACCAGACACATATTTCATTACCAATGAGGTTAAGACAATTAAAATAATTTTACCCAAATAACACTGAAGTTCCTGTCCACTCCCTCCCCATTTTCAAGTTAATAAAGACGACCTGAGCTAGTGAATATTATACAACCCATGATACAGAACATACTAGTTTCATTTTAACAGAAAATAACCTCAGATCATTGTTACTCCGAATTCTACCCCATCCTCTTAACTATACACAATCTTGTCATTACCTATTCCATTTCTCTGACCAATGCCTTTCACATGCTTTATCTATCCTCTTCATGATGAGCAGTTATTTCAATGCATGACCTGCTTGCTAGCTTATCACTCTTCTTTATTTATCTAGGTTTTTACATGCCATCCATATCCCAAACCCTTTATCCTTCTGAAATCAATACAACTCTTCCATCAAGAGTTATTCTTCTAAAAATGGGTATTTATATGAGATTGATTTTTTCCAACCATCTATTCTCAATCACATACAACAAAGCTGGAACCTGGATGAAAGGCACAAAGTCCCAACTATAGCAGTACAGAAAGAGAACAGGTGAGGCAGCATCAACATCACCACCATTCTCACAAAAGCAGAGATTTTCTTAAATTCACACCCTAGAGGGTGGCAGAAAAATGAAAAAGAGCAAAAATCCAAATGTCCCTGATCAACTAACCTACAGGAAACTCATTCATTCACCCACCCACCCCAATCCAAAAATCACTTCTCTCATGATTTTATACCTCACAATCTCATAGTCACTGCAGACAAGGCTGCTGTCCACCCTCACATCCCCAACCATGTCTCTCTAACAAGGCCAGCAGAGCATCTTTTACACTTGGCTTATCCTTGCCTCCCCAGCCTGTCTTTCTGGAAAAGCCTGTATCTATCCATTGCAGCACACCAGTCATGTAGCATATCGCACCACACCGCTATAATCCCAACAATGTCATACTCTACAGCTGCGTAAGGATATCCAATTCATCTTGTCTGTTTTCTGTGCTGCATGTGTTTGTATACAAACACTTGAGATGGATGCCAAGCCATGCCACTCTCACAGGGGAAGAACCTGTCCCATCATACCTGTCATAGTACAGTATACAATCATTTTCCAAATAAGGAGATACTTGACAGTAATATACAGTCACTTTGTATTTTTCTTCCACCTGATTTTGTCTTATTAAGCAACTGAAGCTTTGCTTCTATTTAAAATATATAAATTAATACTGTTTTACTCCTTCACTTAATACTGGTCTCATCAACGTTATTGAAAAAGGTTCATTCAATATTTGAGCCACACTTCTATTATCTTTAGCATACAGTGTTCCCATTTCTTCCCTTACAATCTTCTGTTGATTTAAGTACTTTCAAAGGTTTTCAACTGTTTTAATTTGTTATACAAGATCAAAGTATGCAGACATACATAATAATGAGTGGTAATGAGGCTGGCAAGGAAAGAGCCTTATGTTTTGCAGCTTCTCACTCTTCAATATTTGCCTTTCCAACTGTAAGGAATAGACATTGAGTTCTATATTCCAGTGACACATTCAAAAGACTTAAGTCAGAATTGGTAACAGCAGTGTTTCCAATTCTTGCAATCAAATACTTTAATAAAGCATACCAGAATTGCTTATTCAGCAAATCAACTGATATTTCAATATACTCACTTCATCACTCCTATTCATGTTCTCTTCAAAGTCTTTAACTCCCATAATTCCTTTAAGGCACATAGCTTGGCAACCAACAAAACCTATTTGGCAATCAAAGAAGAGTTTGCCTTTCATAAGGACCTAGTAAGGAAAAAAAAAGTGATATTTTGAAGAATTCTGCTCCATGAGAAATAGAAAAGATGGAGCAAATTGAACCAAAATATGTTTAGGTTTATATATTTAGAGCTTTAACAAATAGCACGTTAATCAAATAGGGCACTTAGAAGGAAGCAATTACTTCAGTGTCTGATCACCATAGCACTAGAAATCTAGAGACTGTCTATCTGCCTGATTATTACAATAAACTCATCCAATATAGCAGAATATGAAAAATCAGTAATGAAATAATTTCAAAATATTTTATTGGTAACTAGTTGCTACATTATTTATAATGAATAAAAAAACACCCTGTCAATGGAAAATTACCTCAACTGTGGTTCCTTCTTGTTCCCAGCATATAACTTCTTTGGATTTTACTTTCTGAGGGCTGTAATAACTACTTTCTGCTTGCATCTCAGTGAGCTATGAAACAATAGGATAAACACCTTATATAAGTCAGTATTAGTATTAAACAGCAGTAATGCCATTAATATACAGAACTGATGAAGACAAATTAAACTATGGGCCAAAATTTATTAACAAGCAGGAAACAGGTGCAGTTAAACAGCTGTAATGCATTATCCATATTAGAACTTCTCATATTCAACTTCTGGTTGAAGTATGCCATAACAGAAAGTTTTAAATCTACTATAGTACTTTTAGCTTGCTTATCTAAAGAGAAACTATGTGAAACGGTGAAACAGATACACAGCTGCATTATTAAATTGTATCAAATTAGCTTATAAATTGCTGTAAAAATCCATAAATACATTATTGATTCTTCCCAACAAATAATTAAACAGCATGATAATATTAAGGAAATATTTTGATTACAACCATATTCATATTTGTTTCTTGTCATGGCAATTGAGAGAAACATGCGTTTATTTTTCTTGCATGATTTCAATATAAAAATGTAATATGGTAAAACACATGCGCTCAGCTTAAAAAGCATATAACCTGCATCTAAGAAAAAGGAGAAGAGACACACAAAATAATGAAGGGGTTATGTTTTGCCTTAAAAAAAATAAAGTTTATGTTGAGCAGCTTAAATAGTTCAAATTCTAATTTTTATATAAAGAAGATCTCATTATTTTCAAGAGTGGATACACATGGATGTTGTTTCAAATTAAAATTTTGTAATCCAAATGTCCCAATAAATTGGATTTAAAAAAATCACTGACCACCCTTCAGCTGTGTGCAATTACTGTAGAGGAAAAGCAATTAATTGATTAAAAGAACTCAGACATTACAAGAATCATTTTCACCATTATTAGAAAATGCTACATTTAATTTGGCATGATTTTTAGCTGGAATGATATCAACTGTTCAGAATGCTAATGCAGAAACTTGACCTTATTTTTTAACCAAAATATGAAGCACAAATTAATTCCATACATTATTTGCATGCAAGCAGAACAATGAATTCTGGTTTCTTCCTAACTGTCACCATATTAGTATCATACCTCACATTTAAAACCTATAGAATGGAAGATGTTACATTTTAAACTTGCCAATGAAACATTAGGAAAGCCCAATCCAGCAAATCTTGATCAAAAAATAAGTTCATAATATTTTTATGAGTTTTCTCCAGTGAGGAAAGAGCGCACAAAATTACTGCCGTATGACAAAGCGCAAAAGCAAGAAGATGCTGACCTATGACAAATGAGAAATTTGAGTTTTGGCTATTTGTTCAGGTTTTTTTAAGTGGTGTTCCAGGAATATAATTAAAGGAGGGAGAAAAGATTTTCCATGATTTATTTTTAGCCTTTTTTTTTTATTGAAGGCTGAAGAAGATTGACACAAAAGAACATGATTGAATGTTTGTTGAAGCTTTATGTCCTCAAATTTTGCAACCAAGTTTGCCAGGAGACTGAAGGCTTAAAACATTAACCTCCCCACAGAATGCCTGCAGCTCCCTAAGTCACTTGTCTCATCCCTTCTGACAGTTGCTGAGCAGCTAAATGCTCTGCTACGCCACCAAACAAAAACAGCTATGAGAAAGTTGCCATGAAGCCCCTCGAAACACTCTCTTGTGCCCAGATGACAAGCCAAATGGGCAGTAAAGGAACAGGGAGCTGCTGATGGTGTTGAGTGTATAATCAGGCACAAAAAACATTATATGAGGGTTATAAAAGTACTGCAGTTCATCTGAAAGGCTCAAAGTCATAAAAAACAACCTTCGTTATTCTGCCGCTCATAGAAATAGTATTATTTCCTGTTCTGAAGAGTTTTGGCCTTGATTTAATATATGTTTAATTGTAAAACCAAGAGCCACTTTCCATTGGGCGGGTGACCAAGCTGGTGAAGGGTCTGGAGGGTCTGACCTATGAGGAATGGCTGAGGGAGCTGGGGTGGTTTAGCCTGGAGAAGAGGAGGCTCCGAGGTGACCTTATTGCAGTCTACAACTACCTGAAGGGAGGTTGTAGTGAAGTGGGAGCTGGCCTCTTCTCCCGGGCAACTAGCGATAGGACAAGAGGACACAGCCTCAAGCTTCGCCAGGGGAGGTTCAGGTTGGACATTAGGAAGAATTTCCTCTCAGAAAGGGTCATTAGACATTAGAACGAGCTGCCCAGGGAGGTGGTGGAGTCACCATCTCTGCATGTGTTTAAGAAAAGACTGGACATGGCACTTAGTGCCATGGTCTAGTTGCCATGGTGGTGTCAGGGCAACGGTTGGACTCGATGATCCCAGAGGTCTCTTCCAACCTGATTAATTCTGTGATTCTGTGATTGTAGTTATGCACGTAGAATTGCTTGCATATATTTTGGCACGTGTTAGAAGTATTTTGCTAATTCAGAACCTTAATTTTTAATTTCTGTCAGTACAGCTCAGTATCTTATTCAGACTCTCCATATTCCCTTCTGCAAGCTTACAAAAGGAATAGAGAGAAGCCCAGCAACTATTTTGAGATTTGTTTACAGAAAATACTCAAATCTTTGTATTTATAGTTTGTAGTTCAGAATATGTGTAATTTATCCTTTCTTCCCTTAATTCAATTCTAGCCCATGGAAAATAATTTCAACATTATCAATTTAAATTCATATTTGCACAGATTATAGTTTAAAAAAAGAAAAAAACATTCCTCCAATTCATAAGCTATATGAAGCTAAAGCTTTTTTATAAAGAAATATATTTATATAAATATTAGATGGGTAGAATACTGCAATAAACATTCACAGAAAGCCTTTTAAGCTTTTTCTCCCATCAAAAAAATATTAATCTAAGTGAATTAAGTGGTTTCCCTTTAAGATGAAAATTGTTCGCACTCAAATTCTTGCTCAAATGGCAAAAACCTCACATTGCAATTAACTACACTTTATGATGCAAGAGGAACTTCCAGCATTCACATTGTTGTTCTTTAATGTACTATTCCCTGTCTCGAATCAAACAGTACACAAGCACTCACAAAAATCTTTATGCACTTTCTCAACAAGCCAAATAAATCCTATACGACACAGAGAAATACTTACCTTAAAAGTCACTGTTGCCTTTGTACAGTAAAATCCAACTGAAATAATAGGATCCTTATGGGACTGAGATTTCTGCTGATGTAGCATCGTTCCATCATCCATTCCACTAGAATCATTCTTTTCATCATCATAACTCACAATAGCAGGAACAAAAGACCAAGCCCAAGAAACCCATCCTTGTTGCTGGTCATAGTCTTGATGCAAATAAGGATCTTGATTAATATACTGTGTAGGATATTGCATTACTGAGCTTGCTTCATCTTCTGTGCCTTTTAAAACAAAAACTACGTCAAATTTGAAATCAACCATAGTTGAAAATTTATTATACTCAAAATTATAGTATATGAAATTTATCTAGGACAGTATTCCACATATCATTCATTGATATTTGGTTTATAATGACAGAAAATAAGTAGAAATTTTAAATTTCTGAATCTAAGTTTCCAAACACTTGTTTGATTCATTAACATTTTCCTCCAAAAAATATTAAAGGTCTTTGCAATGATTTTATTATCGTACATTTGCAGCAAGACCAGAATTTGTCATCTATACCACATGCTTTCAAGACATCTTCTATTAAAGCCCTTCTGAAGTTGCAAATTAAACCCTACTAAATAACGATATATTACAATCTTGTAGTTTTCAATTTTAAAATTAAATAAAAAAGGACTTCAATTGCAAAAGCCATAATAAGGAAAATGTAAACACAGTACAGATCCAAAAATTAAGGTTGAAAACCTCCTTTAAGTCAGCTTTTCAGGTATTCAAAGATACATGTTTATCTATGCTCTAAAAAGCTGGTATGCCACTTGTGAGTCAAAAAAACAAATGTTCGTCTTCTGTGAAAAAAATATTAGAGATAGCATACAGAACAAAACAAGGATTTCCCCAAAGATACAAGTTTAAGATTCATGATCCAAATGAGTAACACTGTGCATGTTCAAATGCAGCACAACAAGCTTAGCCTGTCTGGCTTCATCACCACTCTTAGGGGACTCCCGAGGGGTATTAACTACTTCAGAATTACCATAGCTAGTACAGGATGCAGTACTATTCCCATAGGGGAACAATACTGAATGTATTATTTAACCAAGAACAGGAATAGGCATATTCCATTTCTATTTACTTATTTTTAAACTCAGAGATCCCATTCTTACAAGTTTTAGAGCTTTCAGGCTTTAGTCTAATTAGTCTTTAGTCTTATTATTTATACACTGGCGCAATGGGAGAAAGCATAAGAAAAAACACTCATGAGAATTCTCTGCATATGCTTAGAGGCGAGGACACCTCCTCCCACAAGGGCAATGCAAGCTTCCTTCCTGCTCTCTTTACAAAAGAGTGTCAGAGATCAGATTTAAATCCAAATGTAAATCTTGAAACACGGAAAATACAGAAGAGTATTCTGTACATAAAGTCTTGGAAACAGCCAAGAGGCAGAACTGTAAGATGTAGAAGGAAAAAGAATTGATATGGAGCATGACTAGAGTAGTTAGGCTAGACTGTAGTTGCCAAGCACAGAAGAAATGGTAAAAGGTCTGCCAAAAAGAGAAAAAAAAAATCTGGAGATGTAGGACCTGGGTCATGCATAACATTTGGTCTACATAGGCATAAAATTCAGCCATCATTTAGCACACCTCTTGCTGCAGTAGGTGTAGAGAGACAACAGTAAAAGATGCCAAATAATATTTTGGTTTACAATATTTATTAATATTTTGGAAACCACTAATATAAGACAGACGAGCAGCTAGACTAAAACGGTGATATCTATATCCTGGTAGACAGAAGATGGAAAAAAAGAAAGATACATCTATCTTCTATCACTAAATTAAAACTACTACAACCATTATGGAATCAACAGTCAAACTTTGGAACAAATGCACATCAGCCTAGTAAGCAACCCACAACAGCCTCTAAACACTCCAAAGCAAAAATATAATGTAAATTCCTTTATAACAAGTAATGTATGAAGGGGACTATGTACTTTGGAAACACAAAGTCTCTTTGGTTTTTACTAACTACACTATCCACTGCATCAACTGCAAACATACAGGATAGTAAAGCATAATGATAAAACCCCTATGCTTTACATACATGAGTTTGTTAAAGGACAAAATGCTCCTACTCATCAGGTTTCTAAATCCACTCTTGCTAGCCACCCATAGCAAGATCACACTAGAACAATCTTGCTTCATAGCGTAGTGCGGTGATTCCAGTTAAGAAATACACTTGATATAAACTACAAGATTGCAATGTGACTGCATCTCACTGTTTCCATGTTCAAATCAAGCCCGATCTTCAGAAATCAAGTTTGATCTTCAGAAATTCACTACCCTTTCTTTTAAAGGGTTTGAGATACTTACCTCTAAGAGTCTGCAAACTCTTATCTCTCACCATAAGTCTGGAACTAACCTCGTAGAAAATTACTCTCTTTGTATTTATTTATTTTTCTGCCTGTGTTCGTGTTCAGCCAGGCAAGGCTGATCCAGCTCAGCCTGTGGCTACATAAATGCAAGTGCTGGCAGAAGGGGAAGAGGAAGGGAATGCATCACCATCCCTGCTGGCAATAGCATGAATTTTCACCTGATTCAATCACCCATTAAACTGCATAAGTGAAACTTGGTAAGTATTTCAAGAACCCAGCTTTAGATGTTCATTCTTGTATCGTTAAATAATGTAGATATTAAAATTCATTTCCTTATCCATACCTTACCTGCTATAAGGTAAAGAAGCTACTGCAAACTCACAGATAAGATGACATTATCAGTAGTTATGAACACAAAACTTATGGAATAAATCTTTTTTTTTTTTTTAAAAAAAAAAAAAAAAGACATTTGCAAGCAAGAGTTATCTGGCCGATGACAACAGTTTTGGTACTGACTTGAGAATGCAACAGCCCTTAATTTTGTCCTTGCAGCTTGAACTGTGCCTTGGAGAATCTCAAATGTAATAACACACACGCTTTCAGAGTAACAAACACTTCCTCTATGACTTTCCTTTGCATATATTTATTATATAAGGAATGCACAGAAATTACTAACGTACAGTAAAAAGACAAGTTCTATGTTTGTACAAGTTCCTCCCAATATGTTTATACTATTCAGTGGCTGTGTTGCCAAACTGAATTTTATTCGAAAGATGTTCATTTTGGATCTATAAGACAATAAATTGACTGCCACAAGATAACTCTTAATATTTACTATGCTAGTAGCTTAAATTTTTGATGTTTAAATAGTTTTACTTCACAGCACATATTAAAAACTAGTGGCTTGTGATCTATTGCACGTGTATTACACTAGCACAGCAGTATCGATGGAGGAGATTGTACGTAACTGGAAATTATATCAACAGCAGCAGAAACTAAAATCCTATGTACCAAACTCTAGTCTGATATGCATTCCACATCTCCTTTTAAAAGTAAACGTACTCCCAACACTTTCTAGTTGAAACTCTGATGCCATCAAAATTGTTGTAGGATTAGTATTTGTGCTACAAAGTCGCACACTCAAGTGACAGTACTTTTACACATTTAAGAGGCATCACACTTATTTTGTACAAGACAACCCACTACAGTGACTGAAATAGCCAGGAATCAGTACTGCAAAATAGTAAGACTTAAAGGTTTCTTCTTATTTCTGTATCAAGAACATCATTTTCCTTAAACTCAAACGTCTGGATCCTACTAGACCAGAATATGCTCCCACCTCACAGACAAACATAGATCAAGGGAAGAAATCATAATTCCCTTTTACTGCTGAGTTGTACAGTCCACTGGATATGCAATGTGACTGCAACATACGAAAGCTCCAGGTTCAGCTCTAGTGAACCCGCTTTATCGTGGTGTGTACCTCCATTTTTTAAACAAAATTTCCCAATTCCCCAATTAAAACAAAATTAAACAAGCTTCTACTCCTAGTCTACCTGTCTTGTCCTACTGTAAATTGAAACTACCCTAGTGAAGAACTGATGGATAAGGAGGGAAAGAATGAAATCACCTTACAAATTTGTTAAGAAAATTCCAATTAAAGAATGCCACAACAATTCTGAAGTGCTGAAATAACAGAATCACAGAATCAATCAGGTTGGAAGAGACCTCTGGGATCATCAAGTCCAACCGTTGCCCTGACACGACCATGGCAACTAGACCATGGCACTAAGTGCCATGTCCAGTCTTTTCTTAAACACATCCAGAGATGGTGACTCCACCACCTCCCTGGGCAGCCCATTCCAATGTCTAATGACCCTTTCTGTAAAGAAATTCTTCCTGATGTCCAACCTGAACCTCCCCTGACGAAGCTTGAGGCTGTGTCCTCTTGTCCTATCGCTAGTTGCCCAGGAGAAGAGGCCAACTCCCACTTCACTACAACCTCCCTTCAGGTAGTTGTAGACTGCAATAAGGTCACCTCGGAGCCTCCTCTTCTCCAGGCTAAACAACCCCAGGTCCCTCAGCTGTTCCTCGTAGGTCAGCCCTCCAGACCCTTCACCAGCTTGGTCGCCCTCCTCTGGACTCGCTCCAACACCTCAACATCTTTCTTGAAGTGCGGGGCCCAGAACTGAACACAGTACTCAAGATGCGGCCTCACCAGTGCAGAGTACAGAGGGACGATCACTTCCCTAGACCGGCTGACTACACTATTATAACACCAATATATATAACACCAAGTTATATAACACCAATAACTATTCTAAAGTGCTCCCCATGATATTACTTGGGGTTGCTAATGAATTATTTTAAAATTGCAATTATTTAAACAATATCCCAACCTCAAAATTAGGAGCAGAAGTACGAGTTTGTTAAGGGTGAACTATAAAACAAGTGGCAGTGATTTTAAAACACCAGAAACAGGACAAGAGGTAGGAGATAGTTCTATTTTAGTGGCAAAGGAGACTAAATAACGTGAAATATCACAAAAAAGGGCAAATGACTCTGGGTTGAGGTACAAGTGACAGGACAGTTAATCTCAAAGTGATATGTAAGTTCAGATATCCAAGAAGTTGAGGAAGGTGTTAGCTGTCTGACAATGCCAATCCAAAAAGTGGTTTTGTTTCATATCCTGCTTACAAGTTCAAGTAGATCAATGGGAAATACACTTGGCTTACTGGAAGCATTCAAAAAATTGCTTGCATTGTGTCATCTACATTAAGCCACTTTTAAAATCATCAGCTGAAAAACTGGTCTGATATTTAAGCTTTTATGTAATAAGTAAAAACAAAAGGTCAGCCTATGACTCATGCCCTTCAAAAATTCAATCAGATTTTTTGGGGTCTTTACTTAAGGAGTATTAATGTTTTTCAAGAAAAAAGAAATGGCAACAATATAAACAAATTTTATCTGCTCAACTTCAGAACTTTATAATTTGGTAAGAATTAAACTTTACTCATTTTTTTTAATTTGCTACTCATTTTATCGCTGCTCATTTAACTGATGTTAACAGATGTAAGCAATTCTACGTGCCTAAACATGTATTCCAAATTAATGAAATTTGGCCATCTCCATCCAATATCCTCAGCATATGGGATCTCAGCAACCAGTTACAATGCACTATTATAGATGCTTACAACAAAGTTACTCACTGTCATGCTGGCTGCTAGACAGCCACACAATGCACTGACCCTACAAGCCTTGTTCCACAGGTGTCTATCTACGCTGCATCTTTACAGCTTGTTGAAATATGAATTGCAGGTATATCTACTGTTCCTTGGGAGGATACCAAAGTAAATAGGCAAAGAAGAAGATCCAATGACTGGAGCAGGGGGTGGGCGGGGGGAAAGTGTGGGGTTTACTGCACAGGTCATTTACCCCATAAACACATGAAAACATGAAGAGCTGAAATGACATTATGTACCCTGGTACAATGATTATATGCATATTTCCATCTCTTTAGCCCTCAAGAGAAGACAGATAAAAAGTGCGGGTCAAAAAAATACACAGGAAAGCATAATTTGGCACATACAACCTTTTATCCTGACACCACTTCAGTCAAACTGAGGATCATTTTCTCCACTGTTTAGGAATAACTCTACTCTACCCAAACTCTTTAACACAGCACACAGCTGCTTTTCCTCAGTCAAGTATAGATAAATCTTTCAGTTCTCCCATTTTTATCCTAATAGAATATTGCAGAGTCAATTCCTTCTCCAACAACTAATGCTCATCCAGAATTTCTTGGTGTCACAAATTATTTGCACCTGGTTTTCAGTCAACTCAAATCTCATATTCAGCCCAAAGCTGGCAACATATTAAACTCATCCTCTTGACCTGCTTTTTGTTCCATTGCTATCTCAAAAAATTCCCCCACACTACTGTTCTTACCACCAAGTTTTCAATAAGAAGCACTTCAGCTCATTGAAAATTTGAGTTTTATAGGATCTATGCAACATGTTATCCTGCTTAGCAGTGTTAAAGTGTTAACTACTTGCATTCACAAGGGTCATCTTTATATTCATTCACTCACAACAGGGTCAGTGTGCTTTACAAACATCAGAAAATTTCACAATATTCCTTTGGTATGGAAAGGTACTGTTCCTATTGCCATTTTATACCCGAGAAACGTGCTTCATATGCTGGAATCACATCTGCCATGGATTTCATTTCATGAAAGAAAAAAAAACAATCCCACAACTTTCATATTACAAAATCCTAAGGCAATCATTCAGAGGAGGCAGCACCAAGAACTGTTAAAACCAGCTCTCGGAAGCTCAGTAGCTTATACTGCTCATGATTCCAGCTTCTCACATCTGTCCTAAGCTTCTTGCTCAGCACCTCCTAACATCATTGTGCCGACCCATCTCAGCTGTCTGCCTGCCTGCCTTGCACCCCTCTCTCAGCCATGTAACTTTTCATTTCTAGGCCACTGTTTGTATTTCTTTGCCCAGCAAGTGCTAGACTTCCTCCGCTTGAGCTTTCTCTGTTCTTCAAACCCCTCCGATCATTCTTTACTCAAGCAGCTCTAGTATTTCAGCCTTAGGTCATCAACCTCAGCAACTGCATCCAACTACATTCCAGCTCTCCCTTGCATCCTGGCTTATTGTTCTCTTCATGCCTAAATCATTTTCATTTCTAGTTACATTAGCCAATTTTTTCCACCACAAACCAAAAGCTTATTCTCAAGTCCCAGCTCCCCACAACTACAACTGCTAGTTCTGCCACAGGCTCTTGTCCAAACCCTTCTCACTTTTGTATCTCTCTGCACTGAAATACATCCATTCCCTCCTCTGCACTACCAGTACAATGCAAGACCACATGTGTGTGTACATACATGAGCGCACATGTGTATACGGATGCCCTACACATATACTAAACTCTATGCAGGAAACGAGCATAAATGGTATGAAGGAAAACAGTTGATAACAGTTTTAGCCTGTGTGTGGCAAAATATTTTGCAGTGAAGATAGAAATGGACTTATAGAACTGTTTCTACAGCTCTGGCTTGGCCACCCAACAATTGCCATCTGTTTTGTGTTCTGAAGGAGATAGCTCTGTCAAATAGATATGATCATATAATTAAGTACAATGACAATGTTTGAGCACAGCATAGTTGAAGAAAAATTGCATAGGAAATTACAGATTTCTTCCTTGGTAGTTCTCATCATTGCAACTAGTCTAATTTCTGACCCTTCTAACAACTCTGTTGTGCATCGGTGTGAAGTTACATGATACTTCTTTTTTAGATGGCTATTTTATGAAAAACTAGGAAGTCAGAGTCATAGTCGTTAAAAAAAAAAAAAAAGAATGCAAGTAAGATTTCCAGACAGCAATTGCAATTCAACCTTCCTGACATACATTAGAAATAAGGATGGCAAGAGATGCATTGTCAAAGATTTTACTCATATTTGGACATAAGAATCTCAAATTCCATTCCAGATGCAGAAAAGACTGAGAACTTGTAGGCAGCTGCCTTTTGTTTTAATGTGAATCTTTGCTTAAACTATGCTTCTGTTTCACCACCTCACACCCTAACCGAAAGAAGCCAAACAAACAAAACCCGCATATTTCTCCTATCCAACTTCCATCCTCTTCCACAGTTACAGCTGTTCATCCCAGTCTTCTCACTACCCAGCTAATCTTTGTCGCCAGTCCTTAGATCTTTCCATCTCAAACTCACTGCCTACCAGTCCCAGCTGTTCGCATATCGATTTGTATGATTTCTCTATTCTTTCAATGTCTTTCCTATATTCAAATAGTCCTACTCGCCTTAGCAGCGATATCTTTATCAATGATCTGGACAAGGGGATCGAGTGCACCCTCAGTAAGTTTACAGACGACACTAAGCTGGGCATGAGTGTTCATCTGCTGGAGGGTAGGAATGCTTTGCAGAGGGATCTGGACAGGTTGGATTGATGGGCTGAGGCCAACTGTATGAGGTTCAACAAGGCCAAGTGTCAAGTCCTGCACTTGTGGCACAACAACCCTATGCAACGCTACAGGCTTGGGGAAGAGTAGCTAGAAAGCTGCCTGGTGGAAAAGGACCTGGGGGTGTTGATCAATGGCCGGCTGAATATGAGCCAGCAGTGTGCCCAGGTGGCCAAGAAGGCCAAGAGCATCCTGGCTTGTATCAGAAATAGTGTGGCCAGAGGGACTAGGGAAAACGATCATCCCTCTGTATTCGGCACTGGTGAGGCCGCACCTTGAATACTGTGTTCAGTTTTGGGCCTCTCACTACAAGAAAGACATTGAGGTGCTGGAGCGAGTCCAGAGAAGGGCAATGAAGCTGGTGAAGGGTCTGGACAAGCCTTACGAGGAACGGCTGAGGGAACTGGGGTGGTTTCACCTGGAGAAAAGGAGACTCAGGGGAGACCTTATCGCTGTATACAAGTACCTGAAAGAAGGTCGTAGCAAGGAGGGTGCTAGTCTCTTCTCCCAGGTAACAAGCAATAGGATGAGAGGAAACAGCCTCAAGTTGTGCCAGGGGAGGTTTAGATTGGATATTAGGAAAAATTTCCTCACAGAAAGGGTTATCAAGCAGTGGAACAGGCTGCCCAGGGAAGTGGTGGAGTTGCCATCCCTGGAGGTATTTAAAAGACAAGTAGATGTGGTGCTTAGGGATATTGTTTAGGGATATTGTTTAGTGGTTGACTTGGTAGTGTTAGGTTAATGGTTGGACTTAATGATCTTAAAGGTTCTTTCCAACCAAGACGATTCTGTGATTCAGTGAATTCAGCTACAAAGTTCAAGCAACTCTAAATACATCATAATCCTCTATGGCATGAAAACTTGGCCAAATTTGGGTGAACTTCAATGGGAACAAAAGAAAGATAATTATGGTACGAAGATAACTCTCTGTCTGAAAGCAAGGACACTGCAACTTTTCACAGAAAAGTTCTTCACCCTTTCTCCTGCAAATAGTACAATTAAAACATTGGTTAGATGTAAGGAGTTCTTGAAATGCACACCAATGTTTCTTCTAAAAACTGTGCTTTTTAAGGCTCAGGAAAAATTAAGTTAATATTTTCAGAATATTAATTAAGTACTTCTAATCATATGTCTTGTGTAACAAACTCCACATTTCTTCTAAGGCAAATAGTTTCTAGTGCAAAAAGCTACTTGAGCTTTAAAATAAATACAACAGAATTATTTAGAGACCTCTGATTCATTTGCTCAGTTCCACATAACAAAAGCATGACAGAGAATTCTACATCTCGCATGACAGTGAAATGGTTATCTGTGCCAACCAACACTGAAGGCTATATTTTGGCAAAAAAAAAATCCCCTGCTGTCATTTTTCCAATAATTGATTTATTTCTCTGAAACTAGAGAAGACAGCAATACAGGATTAAAAAAAAATTGTAAACTTCTTATATAAATTGAAATTGTATATTTCTTAAACAGAACAAAATGAATTAATTTAATAGTTTGCACAAAGTTTCAAACTGTTGTAATACTATAAACATAAGCACAGCTTAAGAGTGCCGCATCACCTTCACATATAATTCCAAGAATTTTCTAGAAGTCATCATGCTCTTGGCTGTGTGGTACATATCTCTTCCTACTTCCCCAGATCCAAATTCAACCTTGGAAAGATACCCAAAACTTATGTCTTGAGATTAAAATTAAAATACAAATCTAAATAAGTACCCTGTTTTGACAAGTAAATTAACTTCTGCTCTACAAAAGCATAACAACATGAAAATTCAGAATTTGGAATGACAGTCCATCCTCCCTCTTCTCTTAGTGCCCGATACATCACAAAAACTTTAGATTCAAGTCTGGATATTCAAGATCATGACATTCATGATTAAATTACTGAAAAAAAAAAGAGAGCATGATATAAGTCAATACGACTGCTTGACTCTTGAATGTTCTGTGTTCATATTTTACACAGAACGGAAAAAACAGGAAAGTATTTAAGTTCTGATGTCTACTTAGAAATTTTATTTCCCTTATATTTTAATAAAAACTAAGCACCTATCTGCCTTTCTTATGTTGCTGCAAATTCCTAATAATTCACCTAACATAAAACCTCAACCCTCAAATACATGACATGATACAACTAGAAAAAATAAAAATACAGTAGCAAAGTTGTTAGGTCCTAGCAAAGCCACTTAAAACTGAGGCTGGAGTGAAGGGTTCACAGCTCAAAATGCATCACTGGCCATCCAGTACCTGTTGTAACCCCAGCAATATTGGGGAAGCAGCAGATGGGAAGCCATCACACAAAGGTAAAGAGAATTCACCTATCAGTGCGGTGCTCCTCAAAAGATCATGTCACAGTAAGTTACCAGACAAGATCATGCAGAAGATGAATACATGTTATACAAAAATAAAAAAACAGAGTAGACTAGACAATGTAAAAGGATAGAACTACTGAAAACACAGTGCAAAGTAATACTTTGCTGTTCAGAACAAATGCAGATATATCTATTCTCAGTAACAAGTTTCAAAGATGAAAAAACACAACTTTGAAACTGGCAGCAGCCACATTTGAACCAAATAATAGAGAAAAGTCAAAGTTGCCTATGGACAGGTGCCTTGTTGCACAATATAGGAACAGATAAATCCAAAGTACCCTACTGTGTCACAACTCCTAAAATGATCTTTAAAAAAGTTTAACCTCAGCATAGTCAGGACTCTCAGAATACTTTTCAGAACAAAACATGAAAAAGAGGTTAGAGCACCACAATCTTGCGCAGCACAATGAATCGGCTCTAACAAACTGCAGACTGCCGAGATACTTTGCAATGACTAGCCTTGGCCATCTACATTTGTAAAAAGCAAAGAAATTAATATTTTTAACATTTCTTTTTAAGAAATAAAAATTTTATTTACCTGTGATACTTCCCAATATATCTTTAGCGTGGCAAATCAAATCTTCACTTTCCCCATCTTTGAAGTTGCCTATTTCTCCATAATAAAGAGCAATCCCAAGTTGCATTATACGTATAAACATGGGAAGCTGCTGATCCGAGATTGAAAGTTTCAAACTTTCAACTAAGGTGTGAATCTGCAACATGAAAGAAAACAAAAGCAAATAATAACAAGCTCTGTCATCATTAAAGCCAACTTTTAAAACATACAACTCCATATTAATTTTGTATGTGCATTCTTATTTTTAAAACAAAAGCTGTAATATAACACAAGACAAAGGGCTGTAAACAATGTCAAAAACATACACTGAGTTGCTACACGAGAGATCTTCAGGTTGAAAAGTCAAATGTAATATATTTTGCATATATGTATAAAAAAAATTTTTTACAATTGTTGCCAGAGAAATTTCTAAAACATAAGTCACATAAGTGCACCTGATTAAACTTTTATTTTCATTATAGATTCATAAAAATCTCTGCATGCTAAAGAAAACTTAGATATACTGGTTTTAATATGCAAGGTCCTTCATTTTGATTCTTTCCCACTCCCAATGTTATTGCGAGTGGACAAGTAACAGGAGGGGAAAAAGGATTCATTCCAACTGAAGTGCAGAAAATCACCTTCTCTGGATATTCCAGTTCAAACATGCAATTAAGTAGTTTTCTCTAAATGAAAGCAAGCTTTGCAAAGTCTGTAATTATTAGGATGAAAATTTAACCTTCTGTAAATATCTTAGCTATTTTATTCAACACTTCAGAACAGTTTTATGAGTATGTGATCAAGCTATAAAGACAAAAACAGACTTGATAAGAAAGCTACCTTTCGTTAAGCGAGAGCTGCATAAAATAAAATTACTGTAATAAAATTACTGTCTGTAACATTAGACATATCTCTAGCTCCAGGTTCAGTTTCTAGAAGTTGTGGGTAAAAATAAGGAAAATGGAGAGTCAGTACACATCAGCATTGGCCTTAATGCAATCCAATTTAAGAAGCATGAAAAATTACTTTGTAAACAGTACTGTACATCCATGGCAGGTAAAAACACAGTAGTAAAATAAATATTTGTATAAAAATATTCTAATATACTAATAAGACTTCACTAATAAATTTATATGAGTAAATTTATTCATAAAGCCCCAGCCTTAATCATATAGAATGAGTGACAACATAGTATCAGCCATTTATATAGACTAGAGGAAAGATTTTAGGTATTAGAATTCTGCTATTATTTAAAATTGTCTGAAAGAAAACAGCATGTAAAATCCTAAGATACATTTCAGAAATCAAAAATTAATTCTTCAATACAATTTTTCAGGGCTAGTTGATTAAAAGTTGTCAATAATAAATATTTTCTGTGCAGATGAACAACAGGAAGGATAAGGAGCAAAAAACTGTCTTAAGATTTGGAAGAAAAAAAAGACTATTTTGCCAGAAGCCTTTTTAAAAGTCAAACAAGGGGCATATGTCATTGTGGAGGACAGGAACACCAGGTAGCACTGTAGGCAATGAACATAAATATCTAGTGGCTTAACTGGAATTATGTTAAGAAGCCCTGGACTTCTTGTACAGCACAACTCTTCCATCACAATCCTGCTCTTAAATTGCCAGTGGAACTCATCTGCCCCTCAGTAAGTTGACTCGTCTCACTAAAACTGGCAGAAAACTATATATTTCTTCCTGTTCAGTTAGCTTTCTGTCACCACAGTGAGTTGACTTAGATGAGTGACAGGTCAGACAAACGTCAGTGCTGCTGCAAACAGGGGGAGACAGGACTGACATCCCCAGTGCAAATCAGTTCATTTGTCTCACAGTTGTCTCATCCCATGACGATTTCAAACAGAAAAGCAACAAAAAGCTTAAAATTCTAATCATTTTACATGTGTTTCGCTGCCTCCCCTCACATACACTACTTTAACTGTAAAATTGAAAATAGGAGCTTAGTGTTCCCAGTTTAACAGCACACAAATGCATATCCAAGTATTTCAGAACTGTCCTCCTTTGAGAAGTCTCAACTTAAACTCATTAAGATTAGTTTGGCCAAAACTTTGCAATAGACGTAGTAGTCAAAATTATACAGGTTATAAAAATATTCTAGTCCCTACAGAGAAACTAAAAGAGTATATGCTATTACAAATGTGGAAGTCTTGGAAACTCTCACTCAAGACTAAAAAACAGATGTGCTTTACCAAATGAACAACACAGAGTATGAAAGTTTTCATTATAAAAGGTCTTTACAAATTTGGAGAAAAATATTTGAGTGCTGCAGGCTTTGGTCTTCAGCTGGGAAAGAAGCCACCAGAACAGAAGCTGCTGGCATTCAGTATTCTACCCTTCAGACGCACTGAAGCTACAGTAATTTCATTTGCACTGGAGACTTTCAAAAAGCTTTAAGCATCCTTGAATTAATTCCACTAACGAAGTAGTTATATTTACTGGTAACATCTCCTTTTACTTCAACTGTAAGAAAATACAGCTATTTCTATACAACACTTAAATATTTTAAAGACAGCCTATTTAAATAACTGCATCCTGATCCACAGCACACAATCTCCATGCATACAAGTCAGAAAGTTATCAAATGTAAAATCTGTGAGGATTAACAGATTTGTAGTTCTAATCATTGCATAACAGTATGGCAGTGAAATAAGAGAAAAAAATTAAGATTTTTAAAAAATCATTACCTTTGGACCATTATTCTTTGGAATATTAATTCACCTAAATATTAACCTAGCATCATATATCTAAATGCTTTGATTTAATTAAGCATATTTCTGAACATCTTCATAAACAGTATTTTAAGTTTAAAGATTGAAGAAAAAGAGAAAAAAGGAAGAAACAAATTAAAAAAAGAAGAAAATGATAAAAGGATAAGTAAACTATGTGCAATGTAACCAAAAAAATCAGGCTATATAGGAAAAAAAGATAAAAGACATCTTTGAACAAACTTAAAAAAAGGGCAAGTATCCAGAATTTTGTGACAATTCTTATCTGGATAAATACTCATATGGCCATAACCATATCCACAAATCTCCAAATTTGCCCAAAGTAATCAAAGGCATACAGCTGTACAGCACATCAAGAAATAGGAGCATTTGACAAATTGGACATGATTACTAATTAACTCCCATCCTTAAGTTCACAACAGCTTAGGACTTCCTGAATCATATCATGAGTCAAACAAATGCACTATCCCAACTGAAAGAGTAACACTTCTAAATTATATTCTTGAGAAACGCCCATCAAAATTTATCTCAAAATTTACGATTTTGCAGTGTAAACATCTAAAAATTATTTTTATTAAAACTTGGGAAAAGCCTAGTATAAAGTCTGTGTCTTAATTTAAAACAGTTCTCAACTAATTAAACGGACACCACTATTATTTGTTGAGAAAGGAAGGAAGACAAACCTTACATATATGACTATTCAGAGCAGAAAAAAAAAAAAGCAGCAGTGAAAGGTAGTTTAGTCTCTCCCTGAACTCAGAGTTTTGCTTCTGCACTGCCAAATGTAAAGATGTCACCTAGTGTCAGATGTCCATGAGTAATATTGCACCCCTGCTCACTAGGAACAGAGCTGGCTTGCTAATCCATTTCACATGGTTCACCGCATAGTGTTAATACACTGAAGTTTCTTGTTATTTATAAGAGTTTGAGCTACATTTGAAACAGTAACAGAAGTGAAAAATCCTTTCCATCTTATTGCAGGCTCCTTAAAGCATACAGTGTTTTTTCTTCTTTATCACATTGTCTGCAGATCTCTTTTTGCTTACAATTATCATGGGGTTTTTTTTAAACTTCAGGAAAAACAGAAAATATTAGAGAGCATTACTTCCTTACTTACATGCTGTTACATAGACTAATTGCATCATATGAACAAAACACAATCAAAAAAATCCCTTTAGCAAAAAAACAATAGCATTAGCTTTTCGTTTTACTTTAAATTTCAAAGTATATTTTAAAAAACCTCAAAACTTCACAAGTGAGTAGCAAAATAAATTATTTTGGATACCTACTTTAATAATAGATGGCATTTTGGAGTTGAGGTTATCATAAGTAAAATGCAGACGAGTCCTGAAGGAACATTTGTACAGTAGAGGTTCCTGGTAAAATTCTATTTTACCACTAGCATTTCTCTTATCAAGACATACTGTGCAGTCAGAAAAGTTGATCATCTTTCTCAGTACTAGATCGGTGGCTTTTAAAAGAAGTATACAGGTTAAAAAAATATATCGCATAAGAAAACTAAGTTATGCATACATGTTCTTATCTAGAAGAAAACAATACTAGACAGTTGTGTGGTCATTATTTAAATCATCAGCAAAGTACTTGCTTACGTGACTAAAGAATAACTTAACATGTCAGACTTTTCAGCTGAATACTTAAGTGAGGACAAATTAGTTATACCCAATTCAAATTTTCATTCTTTCACTGTACCTTAGATCTGTTTATAAAGTAAGATTACTGTTTCGTGTGCAAGCTAAGACCAATAAATATTATTACTGTTATTCTCCCAGAAAGAATCTTGCATATTTTCCCCCAGTCTTCTTTTGAATCTTCCAAAGTAAATGAGATCTATTATAGTGATCTTAACATGAAACATATCTTATGATTTGTCATATTGGTTTGTAATACTTTTAGCCAGAACAAAGAAATGGGTCCAGTGGTCAGGAAACTATTAAAACTCCCTGTGCTACTGGAGATCTTCTGTATGATCTTAAAACACTCTTACTGTGCCCAAATTTTGCCTCTACCAAATGTCAGTAAGAACATCTAGACTCACAGGTGACATTGGTAATTCAAAGACTGAGACATTCAGATACTGAAGATCAAGATAAAAATCAAAAAGTTTCAGGTTTTTTCCCTGAAAATACGAAGCTAAATGAAGCACGCCTAGCAATTGGTATGCCTTGCTCACTATGGTGCAGCACATTTTACTACCTCTCTAGCCATCCTGTTTAGATAGTTTTAAGATCATCACAACCAATTGCAATGGAATGCCTTAATATGCTAACACTCATTCACAAAAAAAGAAACAGATTACCTAAGCACTGACCGCCAGCAGCAAGCACAAAATGAAGCATAATCACAGAAGGATAGCAAGTATGAGCATAGAGGACTACAAAACATGTTGTATAACTATCTGTGATCGTAAAAGTATGCATTAAGAATCAGTCTATACCATAATTGGCTCTTTAAAAAGAAGGACAAGGGAAAAACTAGTAAGAAATTAAAACAGGCAGAAAGTATCTTTCTTCTGACATAAAGAGCCATTCTTCTTAGACTTGCAAATTTCTATATTAATTTAAGAGTGCCTCCACTGTGATACCTAAAACCAAAAAATATCTACTCACCAGAGATGTCCATAAATGCTCGATCCCAAAACTCATCCACTGTATAGCATTCTGCAGAAGTGATATTGACTGAGAGAACAATATCATCCTCCACATATTTTAAAATGAGATTGTTGATCACAATGTTGACGTTGTTTACAACACGCCTAATCAAACTCTGAACATAACCTATAAAACAAATTCTTAGGAGTTATAAGGAAGACATGATGCCAGATTCATTTATTACCAGAGGAATTATTTCCAACTTGTATGCTTTTTTAAAATCAAAATTAAAAAGAAACCAAGTATCACTGTCCTTTACTTATCAAAAAAAAACACAGGACTTAAAACTCTTTAAAAGGGCAACCAGTGCAGTTAAGTCAATCAGCATCCTGGAAATGCAACAGAGGAACTATAAAAACAAAATTGTAAATACTAGGAATACAATATAGTGCAAGATTAATTTTTTTGTGGCAAGAATCAACCTTCAAAACAATTAAGAAAACAGAAGACTGTCTACAATAATCAAAAGAATTATTGTAGACAAAGAATTTTAATGACAGTGACTTTTTTTACTTGAAAGATATTTAGAAATAGGTTTGAAAAGTGAACACCAGTTGCTAGGTTACTTTTCAAGTATGCATATACAATGCCTATTTGCCTCCTCACCTATTTTTTAAACGTTAACTAAACATTAATACGCCTAGTACTTTTTTCATTCTAAAAGCTAATATAATCCACATCATGCTCAGTAAGACCCCTGTGAGGTATAACAAAATCAATTTCTGTCAACAACCCAAATAGTAAGCACCTGCACTGAAGCCTGTTGGGAAGAAATCCATCTAAATTTTCTCAGACATGATGTGATTGGAAAAACGATCTCATCTATGAATTCCCAGTATGCAGTAAACATTCATATTTTACCAATATGGTAAAGAAATTAAACACTACCCATATTCATGTCTTTTATGTATACTGAATGTAACTATGGAGCTAACTCATTTGTGCTGGAAAAAAAAACAAGCCCTAAAATTTCTATGTTTTAAAATTGATAACATTAGTCACATTCTATCTAAAAATATATTTAATACATGCTGTAGAGGTCTGGTTTGGTAACTACACTGAAAAAAGCCAGTTAATCATACAAATTTAAATCCACAGGCTTCAAAAATGGTTTTCGGAAACTCGCATTAAATAAGACTCATTTATATAAACAATTTTAATTCAAATAAAACTTAAAATGAACATCAAAACACTGTGAGATCAGCAGGCGCAGACTCAGGTTGCTACTTCCATTCCACTCTGCTTTTTCTAGCTATTCATCGTTTTCACACTCAAATATTACTTTTCACCTCAGAGTATATGGAACATTTTACCATTACATAAGTGATTTTCTTCAGTTCCACAACAGCAAATATACACAGCTGACAAGACTTTTTTCCTTTTTCAGCATTCAAAGCCTCCAACCACCTCTTTTATTAAATGCAAAACGTGCTTTCAGCTACCATTAGCAGAATATTTTGATTCTGATCAAAATATTCAGGTACATTTCTATGTTTTAAGAGTATTTCAATATGAAGATCTCAATTGTAAAACACATATCACATTTCTTATCATAACTCACTTTGCTTCGTCACCCTTTGAGCAAAGCTAGTTCCAGCAGGACAAAAATAGCATTTTAACGTTTCCTGCCATCTTAATAGGATTGTAATTGTATAAAAACGAAATCTGGAAAATGTTTTAGATCATTGTCTACAGAAACAGGAAATCCAGAAATGTAGTTAAAGTCAAAATTTTGACAGCTGAGTACTGTCAGATTTCTAACATAATCTGAATTTACCTTTTTAGCATATCAACCTAAAAAACTACCGAAAAATATGCGGAGTAACTTGTTTCTAAGAATTTTCTCACTGACTTCTTAAAATGGTAATGTATTTTTAGGTTATATAAATTCAGAAAGATTGATGTATTATTTCAATAATTAAGGGGCATAAGAGTCCCATATTCATCGCTGCAATGGTGCAAACTGGGCTGTAAATAAACAAAAGCCAGCACAAAGCATTTAGTTGCTTTTCTTAAGTTCAGCATAAAAATATTTTGCAGACTACTTAACTAGCAACTACAAAATCATAACCAGTGATTTAGTTATTATTTTAAAGTAAGCTACTAATTTCATTGAAGAAAGTGAAGCTGTCGCTCCACAGATCCAAAGTTTTTTTCAATAGTTTGCTTTCAAAGGTTTTTCAAAGTCAATCTAATTCAAAACAAAGTAATTAAAACATCAGTAAGTTCATGTATAATACAGTTTTTAAAAGGTTTTTGTTTTAAATACAAGTGGGAATTGCTTCTTATTCCTGTAATTTTTAAACATAGCACTGTGACCATCTTTGCTACTAAAATTCAGGTATTCTATGATGAAGTGACTAAAAATTCTATAAAATGTGTAGGAGTAAATTCTCTCCTGAGATGCTACAGAAAATCCACATGTATGCTTTTTCCGAATTCTCCAGAAGCTGGTAGGCTGCACTGTGCAGTAAGACCTACGAATGCAGCTTCAGATCCAAGCCCCCAAAATATTGTAGCACTATAGCCCACAGAGTGGTCTATTGATTCAACAGAACTGATATCATCAGACTGCTCACATCTAAACACCTTAAGTTTAGCAGTGCTCTATTGTTACAAAAGCTACATTTTTAGCTAAGCTCTGCCTAGCTCCTTCTCTGAGAACACAGCAGAGCTAAAGGACAAACAAATCTTTCAACAAATTACAACAGTAGTCTGATACCTGTATCTTCCAAAGATTCAACCAAATCTGAAGTAGATGACTCAACATCTTATTAAAATCAAAGATGTGCAAATTGCAGCTTAGCAAAGCCATATCCTTTACCACAGAGAATAAAATCTTCCTATAAGGAGGCCTCTACTCCTCATGAAGGCTGTTTACCACATAGGACCTCTATAGTAAACAGTGTTATTTATGCATCAAAAAAACAAAAACAAAACCAACTGTCTTTATAGAAATGCACCACATGAAAAGTAACTTACAGTCCATTCAATAAGGTAAGCTTTTCACTAATGCTCTCTGAATCATTAGACTTCACTACCAAGATACTCTACGTAGTTGAAGAAGGAATGTGGTGACAATGGAAGTGATAGTGCCCTACAGTCTCACAGAAGCACAGAGTACATTTACAGAATCTATCACATAGTACCGTAAGAAGGCACAAGATCTGATAATTAGCTATGGTATTGCAAATCCAACATGTGCAATTCTTATGAGCACAATAATCACTGAGAACCACAATAAATTCATAAAAGACAACACACAAACCAATTTTCAATGTGCATGTTGCACCTGGATCTGTGGAAACACATCTTTTGGAATGTTTAACTTCATCAGATGTCAACATTACAATAAGCAGACCTCCAGCCTTTCACTAAGGCTACACCTTTCTGAGAGGTCCACAGATAACACCAACTGAAACAAATTTGAGGAATCAAAATCCTAAAACTGTCACTGAAGTCAATACAATCATTCAATTCTTTGGCAAGCCTTTGGCTCCTGTTGTTCACAGGTGAGACACAAAGAACAAAATGCCAAGGGACTGCCAGAGCTGAAGCGCTGTCCATGGTAGCACACGGCGGATGCCAAGAGTCCTGCAATTCCTATTCCTGAGATCCAATTATGGGATCTCAGAGCTTTAAGAGAACCATTCTGAAGCAAGATGATACTCTGTAGTACATAATATTCCACACACTGAATTCAAATGTTCTCTTTTGATTCGAGGCAAATATAAACTTTCCATTAACAAAAGGCAGAAAAAAAAGCCTAACACAAAACTGTCATGTCTTTAACCCATCTAAAATTACTTGGCCCAAGAAGGCAACTTGCAATTCTTTCCAGTACTCTCCATTATAGCCACCTGAATGAAGTTTAGGTATTTTCTACCACTCAAATACAATCCAGCTTCTGAAATTACGGTTTACCTGGAGGTAAATCAGGGTCAGGAGAAGCAGATTGCTGAACTCGTCGTGGTTTTACTGCTGATTTCATACTTTCTGTGGTACTGCGGTTTGTTGAACTGGAACCACAACTTTCATGGTCTTCCTGCTAGAAGAAAAGAAAGGGGATATCAACCAAACAAAAAGAAAATAAATGTGGGGAGAACGACTTGGTAAAGATTTGGTAAATTAAACTTCTGTTAATGTTCTTCCATCAATTCAGTCCTGTACATGCATCTAACTACAGAAATTTTTACAAAACTAGCTAAAGAACATAAATTATTTGTAATTAATACTTTCACTAACTTTTATTTAAAAAAAAAACTTCAGTCTTTTAATTATTAATTTCAATTGACCACATTTCATCTAGCTACATTTCTGCCAAAACATTCCTTCAGAAACAGAGCCCTACAGACTACCAAAACAAATACGAGAAACTACCGAATTTTATGAGATTACATGCCTACTCATGAAACCACCTCAGACAGTTCCAAGATGTCAGAGTCATGTCCTTCCTAACACGGGTAACTGAAGCTGATTCACAAAGCAAAATATTTTTGCAGACTTCTAAAATAGCAAAACATGGCCCCAGAAAAGATAAATGAACTGACGGCATCTGCTCATCTTGAGCTTCTATATAGCCTATTCACCTTAAGGAATTCAGAAGCAGGAAACATGGCTCGTAAGTAGAAAATATGATATAAGCCTTACAAGATGAAATTTGCAGACACAAGAAAATCTCAATTAGCTGAATTTAGGTTTTTAAATACCCCACTAGTATTCCCATTACATTCCAGAATGACAGTTTAACTACGAGATTCAAGTACAAGAAAGCCAAGAAAAGTAATGCAAATATTCTTGTAAGTGTATTAGAAGAGCAGGTTAGAGAGGAAGCAAATTCTTACAACTTTTGACCCAAGCCAAATTACCTCTTTGATAGATGTAGTCTCTTGCAGAAAAAAAAAAAAAGAGTTAAACGCTCTCTGGGTCATGGCATACTAGGATCACACAACGCATTCATAAAAAGAAGGGTTTGGGGAACAAATGTCAAGTGCTGCAGTACGAAGCTATAATATTCTCAAGTCCTCTAACCACCAAAAAGCAAACAGCTTAAACTGTGCACGGTTCTTGTACAGGATAAATCATGTGTTTCCCTATATGCTGCCTGGTATTTTTAATAATCTCAGAGAAATTACAAAATGAAATCTTCACATTACTTGCTTCTTAATGTTTTTTGCATGAAAAATAAAAAAAAAATTAAGTTACATGTAATGATACATTTTAAATAGAAGTCTACAACTTCAAAAACAATTGAAGAGATAGTTTCTTTCCTTCCATTCCAATTTTAGAAAAACAACACAGAAGGAAACTCTGATAAAGTGGAAATACCACTTCACTAAGAAAAAAAGATGAGCAATATAATCTTAGCCTGGAGAAAAAAAAAGTAGAAGGCTGAACTTATTTGGAGAAACTGCAGAAAACGGACCCATTCATACATTAGAAGGGTAGAAGATAGCTTCTAAAAGAAGGATTAGTTACCAAAATGGATTTGAGATTTTCCAGTCATTAATATAGAACTGAAATAAGCTGTTCGTTGCTCTTTAATTTACGGTTATTTGGCCATTTCAGTCATACAGGACTTTCCCATTCCAGTGTATGATAAAATGAAATGTGTCCTGGTTTGGACTAAGACAGACTTTTCAGTTAAGTTTCTTTCAAGTGACTACTTTTCTGAAGTTGACTATATGTCCTGCTGCCGTGGGAACTAGGGTCCCCTTTGGGTCTCTGTCCCACAGAGGAAGGGGCTGTAGAGTGCCACAGAGTGGGGAGGGGCGGACAGGACAGGTGACCCGAACTGACCAAAAGGGTTTTCCATCCCACTCACGTCATCCTCAGTATAAAGCTGAGAGACCACGAGGGTCGAGCTCTCTTCCCCTATGGCCGACACCCTGGGAGGACCCTGCCCACGCTCCTGCCTTCACTCCTGGAGCCGGTTCCCGCTGCTGCTGCTGCGTGTGCTCCGGGACTGCCCAGCACCCGCGCTGCAGCGTCAGCGGGGACGTGGGTGTCATCGGGGAGAGCTCAGTAGCGGTTTTCTATACAGTTCATGATTTATTATACTCTTTTTCCTTGTTATTGTTCATTAAAACTGTTTGTTTAATGAACTATTGTTCATTAAAACTTTCCAACCCACAAGTCTCTCTCCCTTTTCTCTTTTCCTTTCCCCCCTGGGGAAGAAGGTTAATAGAGCAGGTTTGTCATCCACTTAACCGCCTGCCCAGCCTTAAATGGTGACAAATGAGTGTTTAGCATCAACTCTGTTTGGAAGGCATTTGTTTGATTTCTTATCTCTGACAACCTTCTGATGCTTTTCATCGAGGAACACAAGGAACACAAGCCTCCTGAAGACTGAGTCAGAACTTCTAACTACAGTGCAACTTCATTAGAAAGGCACCACTCTCTTCATGGCATACCTGAGCAATAGTGACACCTTGAAGCTATTGCTTTACCTTTAAACTTGGGTTGACAGAAACCTCTTCATCAACATGTATATTTTGTAATCAGAAAAGCCCACCTCTCCTTCACGTCTCCAGTTTACTACGAAAAATTAGATCATAGATTTCTAAGCTCAAATTTCTGAAATAATGTTTAACCATACCGTCTTTCTTGGAAACTAGTTCGTATGTAGCATGAAAATATTTTTTCAGATGACTCACCATACTTGCTATTTATGTTTTGAACTTGCAAAAAAACTCAACATGCCAGAGTGCCCAAACAGCTCAATTAGAACATTTCCTTCTTTCCTGAGCTCACTTATGGATTGTACAGAATGCTGTGGTATGACTACTTAATGATTTGATCTGATAGGATCACATTATGCTTACCTTTTAATATTTATGTTGGCTACCAGAAAAAGAAAGGGGGGCCAGGGGGATGGTGAAGGCATTCTATTTTTGAAGTGTTAACTGTACAAAGCCTGACTGCATTCAAGTCTAACTTTTCTATCTGTGTACTGCCACGACCATGTTTGATGAATCTTCTCATAACTTCATGCAAAATCTATGTGATGGTTCAATCATAGAGTATGACTAACACTTAAAGATGAAATAAGAGTGGTTTAAGCTTTTACCACTTTCAGAGAGTTCGGAATACACACTAGCACACTGAGTTTTGGGGGGTTTTGTTTGTTTTAAAGGAAAGGGGAAGAGAACTCTTAGACTGTGTTGATTTTGAAAGAAAGTCTCAAATCTTAACCTATAAATAAATCCAATACAATAAGCTTTTTATATTTCCCTGAACTACAACTCTGTTGTGACAAAAAAACGGTTGCAACCATTTAGAGCATGTTGGACCTAAAAGTAATCAAAACAAAAATGTACATGTTCCAAGATGGTGCCAAAATGAAACACATAAAAATTTATCTCAGAAATATACCTATGTGACTTAATCCACATGAAGTAACAGAGTATACCTACATTTAAGAAGAATTCAACCTGACCAAACATTTGAAAAAAGTTTTTTTAATCTGGGATAACATCCCTTCATTTCCTTATATTACACAATTATCAAAAAGGTTTCAGAGTTGCATGGGTTTTTTTGAGTGTGAACACAGCATTTTTCACAACAGCTACTGATACTTTAGAAAGCAAATGTATTCTTTAACATCCAGAAGATGATAACAGTGGCCATAACCTTATAGGAACTACATTCCTATATAGACATATATCCAAAAGCTTTCTGTATATGCATACTTCTGCTCAATGTTAACTTTAAGGGCACACTATTAATTTCTCAAACATGTGGCTGTCTCATAAGCCCAGAAGTAAAACATGTTCATTAAAGAAATGGGAAAAAGTTCCAAGTGAACTGCCAAAACTAGCATAATTATGAAACTATTTAACACTGGAACCAACTAGAGTCACACACTGTGTCTAGATCACAATGATGTCATCAGAAACACCCGGCCAAAAGGCACTAAAACTACTGCACTCCCAATAAATCCACCTCACACCAGATGACAAACATTTTAAAGTTAAAGTCAAAATTATACTGGGGGTGGGAAGGGAGTTACATTCTAGAAGTGCTATTAACTATAGTTATAGTATGAGATTTGATAAATGCCCATTCATTTTACCACTAATGAGAGTGATTCCAAACAACAGTAGTGTTTAGTTTTTAGTGGAAAACTAAAAAAACCTCATGATGTATCTAGAGAGATGATTTTTAAAGAAAATAATACTCATTTACAAAAATATCTTTTCCCACTAGCTTGTACCATAAGTAAAGCCTAGAAAACTTAAAAAAAAATTTAACATGAGGTCCTGCTTATGGGAGTTGTTATACAAATATACCTTGGATTGGGACAAATAGAATTTTGCACAACCAGGCTCCTTTTTCCCTTTTGGCAAACCAGGTACTCGGCTGAAATGTTTACATAGAGCACTATGGTTACATCTAAAACTATGCAAGTCATAAGTAACACGCTAAAGACACCTAGGCTAGTAAATTTACATGCCAGCTCTTCTGTCAATTTTCTACTGCAATATAAAAGTTATTGTAAGGTTTAAATGGAATTACAAATGACAATGCCTGAACACAAACTAGATGAGGTTTATTATGATCTTTCCTAATAAGTGGAGTTTATTATCTTCATTCATTATTCTGTTTTCCAAATTTAAAATACGTAGTTCTTTTTCTCTTTAAAAAGAAGACACCTTCTCATTTTAAAATACATAAATCCTATTTAGTGTGGAAGACCTCCAAAATGCCTCATAAGCATGCTTTATGGGAAAATAACGTATTCTCTTGGGGATCACTTCCCTATTTATGCAAATATTGTCTCTCTGCTTTCATCAAATCAAGATAAAGAAAACTGAGTTCTTAAAAAAAAAAAAACACACACAGGAAAATGTGTAAAAGCAATAACCATTATGAACTAAAATTTTAAAACCCAAACTGATCCTAAGTACCTACTGCACAAACTTGCAGAGAGCTCTCCATTGCCATTTTCTCTCTTCCTCTACAAAATTTTGCCTCTTATCCTTTGTAATTTCTAAAACAATGAGCTTAATATCTTTTACAAGTCAGTAAGAGATACATGTTTGTATTTCTGTAAAGTATATCTTAAATTGCAAGATGCAAAAACTGCAAGAGAGGAACTCATTTCCTGCTGGTGGACTATGCTTATATAGCCAAGTAGTTAGTTGCCTGTGGCAAGGCTGAAAGTAATATTCAGAATACACTCCTTCTAGTAAGGCCTTTGACACAGTCTCCTGCACAGATCGTATTCCCAACCTGGTGAGATATCAACTGGACAGTAGGAGATAAGTTGAGTGAAAAAGCGGCTGGACCACTGGGCTCAAAGTGCTGTGATCAGGGGTACAAAGTCCAACTGGTGGACGGTTACTTGTGGCATCCTTCAGGGATCAGTACCAAGCCCATGGTGTTTTAACATCCTTATTAAAGACCTGGAAGATGGAATACAGTGCACCCTCAGCAAGGCTGTGGATGGTACCAACCTAGGGAGAGGAGCCAACGCACTGGTGGGCAGGGCTGCTATTCACAGGGACCTTAGGAGGCTGAAGAAATGGGCTGTCAGGAACTCCGTGAGGTCCAGACACAAACACTAAGTCCTACACCTGGGATGGAGGTACTCTGTGTAACTGCACAGGCTAAGAGCCAAACTGCTAGAAAGCAGCTTTGCAGAAAAGAATCCAAGCGTCTCAGTGGACAGCAAGTTGAACATGAGTCAGCAGTGTGACCTTGCTGCAAAGGCAGCCAACTGTGTGCTGGGCTGTATTAGCAAGGGTGAAGCCAGGGGCCTGATTCTTCCCCTCTCTTTGGCCCTTGTGAGACGTTGTGTGGAATACTGCACCCAGTCTAGGGCTCTCCAGTACAAGAAGGACATGGACGTACCAGAACCAAGTCCAATGGAGGGCCACCATGGTGGTTAGGGTGCTGAAGCACATAAGCTCCCTCAAGGGAGACTGAGACAACTGGAGTTGTTCAGCCTGGAGAAGGGAGATCCTACTGCTGTCTACAGCTGCCTACTGGGAGGGTACAGAGAGGATGGAGCCAGACTCTACGTCCGTCGCCACTCACCCTCTCACAGTACACCTTTGACAAATCTGAAACACAGGCAATTCCAAGCAGGGCTATGGGGAAGCTTTTTCACTAGGTGGGTGGCCAAGTATTGGAACAGGCTGACCGGAGAGGTGGTGGAGTCTCAGTCCTTGGAGCTATTCAGCACCTGGCTGGACAAGCCCTGGAGCAACCTGCTCTAATTGGACTTGCTTTGGGCATGATCTAGTTGGACTAGATCATCTCCAGAGATCATCCCAAATTGCTCTATATTTCCTCTCCATGGAAAAATGAGACAAAAAGTTTTTAAAAACATTATCTTAAAAATACATTACAAGCTTCATTAAAATGGTAAACACTATCAAGATCTTGCTTTCAAAAAGATATCTGATTTTGTGCCACTGCTATATAATTGACAATATGCATTATATGCATACGCAAACAAATTCATTCATACTACACTTCTGTCTAACCTTGCAACAACACTTCTGCTGGCTAGCACAGGTCAAGTGTTACTTACAAACAAGTCATCAACTTTAACATAGCCTTAATAATTTCATTGCACAATTATCCTGCAAAGAATATTTTACTAAGAGTTAATAACAAACAGAGACTGAAATATGGAAAAAGAAAATTAACTTTACTATTTTTCTAATGAACAGCAAACTGGAAGTGTAATAACACTGAAACAGAGAAAAATCAGTGACTTAAACATGACATCTGTAAATCTTTTGGAAGGTGAGAGTTAATAGTCTAATGCACGCTAACTTTAACATTATATATAAATGAATATTTTAAAATTATGACAGTATAATACTGAAAAGAAGATTTAGACAAATCAGACAGGGTTACTATTTTGTAGAATAATTAAGGAGTTCTGTATTACATATGGAAATTATAGCTTATACATATACACTTGCTGTACCTTCAAAAGTCTAGTCAAGACAGTCCGTTTTCTTTCACTATTACAAAACCCAATTTTACATCTTTTCAAACTGGCAAATCACATACTTCAGAGTGAGTACTTGGAGATTAAGCTCTGTCTTTCTCTAAGGCAAATGAGAACATGGTAGAAAGTCTTTATTTTTCTACTTAAATTTTTTTTTCAGTATTATTTCATGTAGAAACATGTCAAAAATCAACTCTTTAATTACGTACCAGACTGCAAAGAAGAAATACCAAGGAATTCGGGGCAGAGGTGTAGTGGTATAGCACCTTGACGAGCGAGGGGAATAACTGCCAATCTGGAGCAATCAAGAAATAATTTTACAAGGTATTAGCCTGCATTTGCATCTTGTTGCATCTGATCTCAGCCGATGTTAGATTCAGAGAAACAAGTAGTAACAGCAACTAGCAAGGCACACTAAGATACCTGTACTACATCAGGAGGTTACATCCATCTCTCAGTCTGTTATCACAAGCCATGTTTTGTTAATTCTATATCAGCATAGCACAATGTGCTCTGAAATAGAGGTATGAGTTAAAAATCCATGTGAAAGCTGTGGACAGGCTAAAACACTGTCACAGCAGCCCCAGCTGAAAGCCAAGAAGCTTGTAGTAAGTCTATTGCACTGACACTGCAGAATGTGTGCTGTTTGCGTATTGATCTCTAGGCAATAACATCTCCCTGTGATGTTACTACTGCTTTGATTAGCTGATTATCTGAGGTATTTGAGAGGAACATTCCTTTGTTTACAAGAAAGGGAGCTGTCAGAGTCTGAAAGCCTATGGCAATAAGGCCATAGAGCCAAAGATAAATAAAACAGGCTACTCTCACTTTACGTGCTCCTCAGAAATACACCTGTGCTGGTTTTGGCTGGGATAGAGTTAATTTTCTTCATGGTAGCTGGTATGGGGCTGTGTTTTGTATTTGTGTTGAAAACAGTGTTGATAACATGGGGATGTTTCAGTTACTGCTGAGCAGCGCTTACACAGAGCCAAGGCCTTTTCTGCCTCTCACACCACCCCACCAGCGAGCAGGCTGGGGGTGCACAAGTAGTTGGGAGGGGACACAGCTGGGACAGCTGACCCCAACTGACCAAAGGGATGTTCCATGCCATACAACATCGTGCTCAGCATATAAAGCTGGGGAAGAAGGAGGAAGGGGGGAAGGTTCGGAGTTATGGCGTTTGTCTTCCCAAGTAACCGTTACGCGTGATGGAGCCCTGCTGTCCTGGGGATGGCTGAACACCTGCCTGCCCATGGGAAGTGGTGAATGAATTCCTTGTTTTGCTTTGCTTGCGCACATGGCTTTTGCTTTACCTATTAAACTGTCTCTATCTCAACCCACGAGTTTTCTCACTTTTACCCTTCTCATTCTCTCTGCCATCCCACCAGGGGGGAGTGAGCGAGCAGCTGTGGGGGGCTTAGTTGTCAGGTGGGGTTAAACCACAACACCACCCTAACTTCTCAACACCCAAGACAGAGAGACAAATAAAATGACTTTGCAAGTCTTTTTGAGGGAAGTGAGTTGTACAAGTATCTTCCTTCTATTTTGGAAAGAAAGCTATAACATAAACTGTTAACTGATCATCTAGTAAAGTTTCTGATATATTTATTGTGTTTTAAAAAAAATATGAGACCACCTACCATGATGTAAGTGCTTTTTAATAGAAATAAACATTTCAAAATGGCTTTTCTGCAATTCCTCCTAAGATAAGCTTTTTAAAGTTTTCACTCATCCTCATGTTGCAGGAAGCTTGCCTAGTGCTTTGGTTTGGGGGAATATGGGTGGGAGCATCTTAATTCTGTAACACTATTCTGTGTTTGTTTAATACCTATCACAGCGGAGTCCTGATCCATGACTAGAGCTCTCAAAGCTACAAAGAAGAAAACAACAAACAGTAAGAAATGTTACAGTAGCAACTGGCAGCTATACTCAAGATTTGGCATTACTATAGAGAAAGGATGGAAGGGATGGAAAAAAAAAAAAGGCAATTCCTAAATGTTTGTTCCACAAAACTCACAAGGTACAGAACTCTAACTCAGCAATTCTCACACCAGGGTGGCCTGAAAGGAAAGGAGTCAGAAGGAGAGACGCAGCAGAAAGACTACTGCTAGATGAGCTCCTTCAGCAGAACTGATGATGTGGGGCATCCTTGATATAGGGTGGATGTGGGCTAAAAAGGGTCCTTCTGCCCCACGTATTCTCTGTGCCTGCAAATGAGAAGAGTGGCTGAAACAACTTACCTGAAGGACTGGGAGGAAAGAGAGACAGGAAACACTCAGGAGAACAGAAGGCAAATATGAGAAGAAAAGAGAAGTGACCTACAACATTTTTATTCTCTTTTCTGACTTTGAGACTGTTAAAAAAAAAAACCTTTCTCTTGAAAATTAAGTCTGAATAAAACAGAATATATATTTCACATTGAAACAGTTTATCTCCATGCATGGAAACTCCGGAACAGTTTGACTGTTCTACTGTCATTCAGCCTAATGCACAATTCAGTGCTGTTACAGGACCACCTGACCCACAGATAGGTCCAGCCCCTGAACTAGTCAGCACCACAAACATTTCCTTCTTACACCACTGCATTTCTTCTGGGTACAGTAACAGTATTTAAGCCAGTTTACATTTTTTTGTGTGCTATTTTGGAAGACACTGTACCAAAGACTGGACATACTCTCATCCTTGTTACAGGTCCCTAACATTTATCAAGTATGTTGTCCTGAACACTATAGGAAGATCAAAACACCATTGCAAGCATGGCTAAATCACATCACTGATTCATTAAACATTGTCTGGGAACCATTAGCAAAAACTTGGCCCATTCAGGTCACTCTTCCCATTGTAATCTGTTCCACCTGCTACAGGGCTAGCACTAGTCCCTAACCCTGGCCTCAGACTCTTCACCAAGACATCACTTTCCTTTGTAGTGGCAGATTATTAAGGGTACTTGTTCCCCCCACTGTCCTAGTGGGTTGCAGTTGCAGCTCCATTTCACACTTTCTTTAGGGGGTACTTTCCCCTAACACATTTGCTATTGCAATTTATTAGGAAGCCAGACCCCATGTGCAAGAATTCCCTCCACCAAGCACCTGCCAAGGATGTAGTAATAATTTTTATTACAACGTAACCTTGCTACCCACTTCCTTCAGAGGAAGGCATAATACTGTCCAGACCAAGTTTTCTCCTAATTCCAAACACTACTGAGCAGGATATCTACAGCAGGGCCCCAGTAAGTTGAGTAAGCCCCAGCTCTCAAATTTCTAACAACAGGACAAACCTCTGACACACGACAGAGGAAGGCCTGAGGCACAAAGCTTTGCCTGGAGAACCTGCTGTCCAAGTGAGCTCTTTTCACTGCTGAGCATCATTTGGGCAGTGTTCAGCTTTTGGCAGCTGCTGGGGTTAGAAAGAGAGGAAAGGAGGTAATGAAATGGCAACGGATTACACATGCCAATATCAGAAGGAGGAGTATACCCATTAGGGTCTTCGCAGCTGCCACTGATGTTCACAAATTTATATTTTCAGAAATTATTATCCCTGAAGTGACTAATTCTCCATTAAAATTGTTTGAAACCAGACAATAGGTTCAAAATTTAATGGTGCAGTGCGAAAGAAGAGAAGACTGAATGACAGACAAAAATCGCACGCATGTGGTTTCCTTAAGATAACAAGTTTAAAACCCAACACAACTGAAATGCGTTGGGGTCACAGCTTTTAGCCTAGCAGTCCTTTCTTCCTCAGTTACTGTTTGAGATGGGTCCAAGCCAAATTTGAGCTTGCAGCCATTCTCCCCAGACCATGCAGCAGGGGAATTCTGCGCCAGCTGGGAATGGTACTTTTTCAGGACATTTTTGCCAGTGGAGGGAGGTTCAAGTAGGAATGAGATTTCCCAGCCATGGGCACAGCAATACTGCAACTCTACAGTTTTCACTGCATTCTGCAAATTCAAAAGCATGGGGAATTTCATTAAAGAAAAAGTAAGATCTCAGCATACAATACGATCTACAGCAGGAGATTGGAACATTGACATGACACTAGTAAAAAATAACTTCCCCTTTTTAAGAACTAGGCACAATCTTCAAAAAAAGATTGTGTATTCACTAATGGCTTTTTAGTGCTATGTTAAGACAAAACTTCATTTCCTAACTTATTTCCAGTAGTATTCTCATGCAGTATACTTTTTGTGCATTCTATGCACACACAGGTAATACTATGTAATTGTATTATTAATGCCATGTATGAATGATATTCAAATAGCTGTAACAAATTAAAATCTATTGAGTAGAACTGTATGTTAAATTTTAGAAACTTCCATATGCCTGCCTGAAACATCATTAGTCCTAATGTAGATAATTTTCTAACTTTTCAGCTGATCAAATTCTAAACATAGAAGCCAAGTTAGCTGAGGGTTCCAGTTATCTCCAGCCATTTAGTTGTCTCAAGGAAAACTTCCATAAAAACAAGACAATAATTTTATCAAAAGCACAGAACCACAGAACGTTAGGCATTGGAAGGGACCTCGAAAGATCATCTAGTCTAATCCCCCTGCCGGAGCAGGATTACCTAGATCATGTCACACAGGAACGCGTCCAGGTGGGTTTTGAATGTCTCCAGAGAAGGAGACTCCACAACCTCTCTGGGCAGCCTGTTCCAGTGTTCAGTCACCCTCACCGTAAAGAAGTTTTTCCTCATATTTATGTGGAACCTCCTGTGTTCCAGCTTGCACCCATTGCCCCTTGTCCTGTCAAGGGATGTCACTGAGAAGAGCCTGGCTCCATCCTCATGACACTTGCCCTTTACATATTTATAAACATTAATGAGGTCACCCCTCAGTCTCCTCTTCTCCAAGCTAAAGAGACCCAGCTCCCTCAGCCTCTCCTCATAAGGGAGATGTTCCACTCCCTTAATCATCTTCGTGGCTCTGCGCTGGACTCTCTCTAGCAGTTCCCTGTCCTTCTTGAACTGAGGGGCCCAGAACTGGACACAATATTCCAGATGCGGCCTCACCAAGGCAGAGTAGAGGGGGAGGAGAACCTCTCTTGACCTGCTAACCACACCCCTTCTAATACACCCCAGGATGCCATTGGCCTTCTTGGCCACAAGGGCACACTGCTGGCTCATGGTCATCCTGCTGTCCACTAGGACCCCCAGGTCCCTTTCCCCTACGCTGCTCTCCAACAGGTCTGTATTTAATCTGCTTGTATTTAAACTTGTATTATAATATATACTATATATATATATTATATATAGGTATAATACTGCTTGTATTTAAACTTTCAATTACACATTAATAGCCCTACTATATTTGTAACAACTCACTTTAAGTTTTGTATTTTATTTTTATTCTTTCTTTTTAAGTTAACTTCAGATACCACTATGGGGAAGAACAGATTTTTCACCAAATGTAATTTTATCAAGTGCATCTTATTTAGATAACATTAGTTAACAAAACTAATGGACTAAACTACAAAGCTGGCTGAAAGACTGCAAAAACTTCTTGGTTAATCAATAAAAAAAAGTACACATAGGTGCAACTTATTCAATACATGTACATTAAGGAGTTTTTACTTATAATCAGTCATTTCTTTTGCAGTTGTCGGTCTGTGATATGTACACAACTTCAAGGAATTTATTGCTATTTATAATGCATTGCTTTTTAAATAAGAAAGCTTTTGAAACATTACCTTAAACCTAAACAAACAATAATTTATCTTCTAAAATACTCGGCAATCTATCACACAAAACCACCAGAATGCTATATATTAAGTGTAGCTTTCAACACTACAGTATAACTGTTGCGAAGTTTTACAAAAGACCTCTGTAATTCTAACATAACATGTAAATTTCTGTCACATTGGTTAGTTTAAAATACAACGTGCCTCCTCTCAGTCAGTAGGGACTTTTTATCAGGATCAAACATTTATTTTTCTTCCTAGAGACCACCATATGCATACCACTTCCTTCCTTACACAAATTTTGACATTCAAAATTCTTCAAATGAATATACTTTCCTTGGTACAAGCTATTCAGAAGAGATTTTTTTTAATACAAAATTAAAAGCAAAACCTCTTCTCCCAAATCTGTGCCAATCACTTTGAATGGAAAATAATTTTTCTTTCATCCCTGGTCTAATTTGCAATGAAAGAATGAGTACAGTTTTAAAATGAGGGAAGAAAGTGAGTGTTATCAAGAAATGAAGTTGCGGGCCCCACGGAACAAAACATACAAATATTCTTAAAGGAGCTGGGGGGACAGAGATGGGATTGTTACTCATTGGTACTCAGCTACGCACTCCACTCACATGCAAAAGTAAGAGATTAAAAATTGGCCAACAGGATGGAGATATAAGAAAAAAGGGAAAAAAGAATATACGTATGTGGAAAAGTTAGAAGCCTGGAAACATCCTCTAATCTCATATAATGCCAAGCAGGAAAGCTCGGGGAGGATTTAGTGTGGAAGAAGAAAATAACGTATCTTGTTTCAAATTAAAGCATGCAACATCATCTGTAACAAAACTATTGAATAACATAGGCCAAGTAATATATTTAAAGCTAAACTCACAAAAATATTCTCTTAAATCTGTAATTCATCAGGTTTTTATTTATTTACATTAAGAAATCTGTTTTATAAATTTAAGTTTGACATGAATAATCACAGGTAGCACACCACTAAGTCATCACTTCATTCAGGTTTCTCTAACATTTGTCATTTTACATGGTATATATTTGTTGGGATGGTGGATAGTTTTAGCTTCTTCAAAAACTAACTTAAAGCATACTACGCACAATACTACAAATTCATTTAAGTGCAGCTGCATTCATATCAAATGAAAAGAGAGCTTTCCTTCGCTGGTGCTTTTCATCTGCAGTCCTCAAGAGCAGTTGCAACAGATAACTCCATTATTCAGAAGGCAAATCCCTCACTTTACAAAAAACATCTTGATCTCTATTTTAGGTAATACCAATAACTGAAGGACTAAGACAATCCAGGATTGTCCACCCATGGCAATCACCCAGGGATCAGGTTCATGCTTTAGCACCTTCCTGTGGTACAGATCATAGTCCATTCACTCCTGAATCCACCATACACAGGCAGACACCATCCTCCACTTACTCTTTTCAGGCAGGTCTCCTCACTACTGTCTTTCCCCTCCTTCCCGCTCAAACAGCCTGTCGACCAAATACTTACCCCACATCTCACAGACTAGGTTGAGCTACATCATACTTGTGCCTACAAAGTTGGCCACTGCAACTATCACTTCTGAATGAGTCCTATATACCATTAAAATAAATAAAAAATTATGATTTTAAAAACTATGTTCAACATAAAATATTCATACATACATATTGTTAAACTGCTCTGGAAATATAAAGCTCTAAAACATGTCAGTTTGAGTAATGTTTTTTTCTGAAATCTTGAATAAGTATGGTCAACTGATTCTGAGAGCTGCTCTTTCTCAAGACTTACTGTTAGGGGAGGAACACAAGTTTGTGATTCACTGCACAAACAGATTAAGTATTTGTTTTATGCTTGGTAAGATAAAACGCATCTAGCTTTCATATAGCCAACAGGCTGGCATATCATTATTTCCAAGTTTCCTGGTCAAGAAGCTAGGATGCAAAGAACCACACACCTCCACTTCATCCTGAACAAATATTGAAGTGCACAGATTTTAGATAGTCCTTTTACATCTATGCGAGTCTCAAAATCAGTTTCTAAACTGTAATACAAGGTTGAAATAGACAATACACTACACATCAAGAAAGTTACCACAGGACATGACTGTGGCAGTGCATCATATTCATATGAGTCTCTTAACATAGTCACACAGTGATATCTAAATATCCATGTTTTTAATAATACTGAACTGTGTTTCCTACATTGTGACTTTCTACATGTTTTTGAAACATGATCTGGCAGTTAGAACTTCATCCTAATCCTGCTCCCTTGGTGGAAGCACACAGGCACACTTACATATAGGTAAGCATTTGTGCCAAATGATGAACAGCCTCTTTCTATCCATATGCAGTCTTTTTAAAAACTATTCCATGCTCTACAAGCATTAGGATGAACAAATATAGTTTAAGTAGAAAAAGCAATATAAAAATTAATTTAAAATACAATTGAAGAGTTACAGTTTCAATGCAACCGTTAAAAAAGAAATGCAATACTTGAGATAGATAACCTGTGGGTTTTAGCAGCTCTTTGAAAAATAAAGTAGCAATGATACAGATTAACAAAGAGCATCTATGTTATGAAGCCAAAACTTCATGCCAAATCATGATACAGAATATTGGAAAGTTATCAATTGTATATATACTTTTATGATTTTCATAGATGACAAAAATAGCCCTAGTCACTGTGCTATCGTCTAAACTCCTTACAAATTTTTACATCATAATTGTCAATGCCAAACTTATCGACAAATCTAAGTTATGAATACTTCTGGATATACAGATGCCGCTTACTAAAACGTCATTTCCAACGTAAAATTAACACGTTACATGTAAGATCTCAAAAAGCAAGGGTGCTTCCACCTCTGCACTTCTTTTGTGCCTGGATTACAATCACATGTGCACACTTGCCCATCACATACCCTCTGCTCCTATGTGCAAACGTACTATACTACAACCTTTAATTACTTCCCAAGAAAGATTACTTCATTAAGTTATTTCAGCAACGCTCATTAGTTTAGTATATAAAAATAGATGAATATACACACAGTATATGTGGATATACTTATAGCTAAACTGATATGTATTTACATATGAGTTTGTGTATATATACATATACTATATATTTATATACTTTTGCTTAAAGTGTAAGATATCTAATATCATTATCTATTAAGACATTATTTTACAACCACTTCTACAAACAAAAGGGTCCCGTACATGTCTGCATGGACAAAACTCATACTACACAGTTTTTCCCCCTAGATTCAGTCTGTAAAACAAATTTAAGAGAAAAAACACAGATGGCATGAATACACCACAACATTTTCCACGAATAATCTGTGTTCACAGAATCACAGAATCACAGAATCACAGAATGTTAGGGATTGGAAGGGACCTCGAAAGATCATCTAGTCCAATCCCCCTGCCGGGGCAGGATTGCCTAGACCATATCACACAGGAACGCGTCCAGGCGGGTTTTGAATGTCTCCAGAGAAGGAGACTCCACAACCTCTCTGGGCAGCCTGTTCCAGTGTTCAGTCACCCTCACCGTAAAGAAGTTTTTCCTCAGAGTGTTCCTGTACTCAGCTTTGCAAAACAGTATGAAAATGTTTTCTGTGACAAATATCAAGTAAGTGATATTCATCTGTGGTATTCACAATGTTACATTTTACTAGAAAAATATCCTTGTATTTAATCAAAATTTTGCATGAGGTAAATGTTGTAGGTCAGGGAGAATATTTTTCATCTGTTACTTTTGTAACAAACATCCATAACTATTCATAACTATCCCTGTAAATTAAAGATCTTTGCCGGGTTTGTTTTCCCCCCCACATACACACTCAGGTTTACACTTCAATGCGAAACATTTCCCTGGCTGAGATTACAGACTTTTTTAGTCTATAAAACAGTGGTAGAAATATGCAATGAAAATCACATTTATTTATTTATTACATAAGAAAGTTTAGAAAACCAAGCAGAGGCTTAGACTTCTCTTTTAAAATGCAAGGCACCCTCACCACTACGTCATTTTAGGTCAATCGCAACAAAAACAGTTTCTTAAACATATTTGGAATATTACATTTTTCTGATATCAGACTAAGGACTTCTTAAACTCCAAACATAAGAACAACTAAATGTCTCAAAACCTAACAGGCATGATGTGAGACAGCAGAAGACTCTAAACAGATTTTTCTTGTTTCTACATGATAGGGCCAACTGGGATTTGTTCCAGAATAAAAACTTTGCACTGTAATCAGGTGCTAAAGATAAGTCAACATACTGAGACACTACCTTTTCACTTTCAGAGAGCTTTGATTAATGTAAATCACCAATGAAATCATATTTATTACCTCTCACTGGCATGTTTAAATAAGGTGCACAACTGTGATTTTCAAGGGGTTGCATTAAGACATCTATGGACGGTGACCACTTTGATTATTTACACATTCCTAAAAGCAGGAAAGCACTTCAAGGCTGCTGAAGAATCACACATAAAAAAGGCTGGGAATTACCAAGTTTCAGGGTACTGCACCTTCTTAACTCTTTCCTTATCAATTCTGATCTACAGCTGCAGAAAGAAACAACATACAGTAACTCCTCGCAGCAGCTTTGGGTTCTATCCCAAAGGGCAAATGACCAAAGACGATGACAACATTTCTCTCACACAGAACACCTGTATGTTGTAAGATTTTTGAACAAGATTAAATCCTCACAAAAATATTTTGACCAACTCTAACCTAAACTTCTAAAGTCTTCAAAAGCACCACAAACTGAGGGACTCCAAAAGGAATTTTTGCTGACTGCTGCATCAGCAGCGTGAAGGATGGAAAACTGCAGGAACGGAAGAGCAAGCGCTGAAAAGTAGCGGGGCTTTTCAGTTGAATTAAACAAAAAAAACCCACAAGAGCTGCTTATCCAGTCTAAAAATTGGACGTGTTCCACACAGTGCTGAGGAAACACGTATGCAGAAATACATGCTGCACATCCCATCCCAGAGGGCTCAAGAAGCACCAATATATTTGGCACTCCTGTTCTGGTCCCCATCCCCTTTATTCTCTCCCTCACTGCTCCTATGCAAATGTTACTCTTGGCTTAATACACTCCTTTATGCGTACAGCGGTCCATCCACCCATATTCATGCAACCAAAAATGACACAGCTCATTTTGCCAAATATCTCATAAAGTATACACCAGTGACAGACCACTAGTCCAGTTGAGCCCTTTCCCATGTTTACTACTGTTAAAATTGTCAAATTACAGTGTTCCAACCTCTGTAACAAGTTCTGAACATGAAATCCTCCTCCTCTTCCTAATGTCAGGAAGGAAAAGGGAGAAGTGACTCCATTTCTGTCTTCCACACAAAAGTCTCATGTTGTTCCCCTGCTGCAAGTGCCATTAGAGCAGAGCATGTATCTGGGAGAGCACCAGCCCTGTGGTGGTATATACATCAGAGAGAATCATTAAATCACTGAAGCTGAAGTTTTCACTTGTACTTCCAAGTGTGCCATAACAAAGCCAGAGATATTCAATTTCCTACGGCTTCTAGCCTTGCAAACATCCTGATCAAGTTTTAAAAATCCTTCATAAGTTTACTCAAGAAAAATTTTCAGGCACCAAACTAATTTTTTGAGTGTCATATGTTAGCCCAAGGAAGAAACCTGATTTACAGTAGCCCAAATGATCAGGGAAAACCAGTTCAATTTATAGACACCTTCTTATAAGAAAATAAGATAAGATTATCAAAAAGCTCCTGTTGGTCTTAAAATTCTATTAATCCACGATTGTAGGAAGCTTCTGCAATAATTACTTATTCCAATATTGACTACTGAATAGTATCAAAAAGGACAGACTAGTAAATGATCAGAAATGGAGGTGGGATAGTGTGACAAAGATGACAAAATACAAAGGAAACAAGAAAGCAGAGGGGTAGAAACAAAAACCAAAGTGCTCCTTAAAAATCACATCTTCAATACAAAAGAAATACAACTTTCACCAAAAAGTGCGAGTCGTAGCATGGCCAGTCACCTGGCTTAATCCAAGGAAAAAAAAAGTAGTAGACATTACCCTTATTCTCTTCCACAGATCCCTGTTTTGCTACATAAAACTCAAACGTGCGATTGTCTCTTTACAAGATTTTAAAGGGACTAAGATTTACTAAATGGCTTATTATATGTAAGATCTGCAAGTTTACCAAAACAGTTTGGAAGAAGTTATGAAAATGGCTCTCTGAACAAGAGCCAAACCAACTAGCAAGAAAAAATTCCTATAAGCATCTCACAGCAATACTTCAATCAACTACAACATGCTAAGTTGAACTACACACAGAGCGGTAAATCTTAGTTCCAGCATTATTAAATGGAAAAAGAAACCTCACTGACTTTTGACAGTAAATTTTAATTTGGCATCTGAATGTAAAAACATGTCCAATAATTGGTTTTTATCATATAGAGACAATTACATACACAGATATTACTAGATGTATATTAAATACTGCAAGATCTACAAAAGTTATTGGAAACAGGTTTTTCCCCATACTAATGTACAGTTGTTTCAATGACTACCTTTTTAACCATCTGAATACCCCATGGCACAGCGTTCAGAAACTAGGTGTCAGTATGCACCTCACACACGTCCAGTTGTTCTTGATGTAAAACAGGACCATATAAGACAATACAGTTAGAATAAAGATACCGTGTTCAAGCATTTCAGATAAGCAATGAAAGGCATGTTTGCTAACTACACACCTAGCAAGGTCGGGTTTTTTTCTTTTCTTTCTCCCCCGCTTCTGGAGGAAGGAGCTGTGTTTCTCAGGTGGAAGGAGCCTGAGTTTCCAAGTTACTTTGCCCCAGTATTAACTTTCAAGCAGAGTTTGGGACATTCTCCAACTCAACGTGGGGAGGTAGGAGGAGGCCAGCAGTGGGGGAAGACTCAATTCATTAAACCTTTTGCTGAAAACCATGCAGGTGGATTATTTTAGGTACATTACAAAATACCACCATGACTGTATAACAGCAGCTTGTTATGAGATATTCAGTAAAACATTTTATTGGATATGAGTACAGAAAAACCAGCTGTAGCAAACCATGACCTCCAGAGAATCGTGAAACTACCTGCTACCTGCATGGTATTTTGTGCAGATGCCCCTGCTAAGTAGGAAATTAAAATGGCTACAAGTTTTCAAATTAATCTTTGGGCAACCAAATTATCGATTTCAGAATTGCATTAAGAGCAATACATATCACAGCAATGAAACACCCTGGGTAAAGCTACTGAACTACACGTGAGTTTGACAACTGAGGAACCTGCTGGGCCACATACAAGGTAAGGGAAGGGCTGTGGATGGAGATGGATGAGATGACCAACCCTGGGAGTCAGGGGCTTGCAGGCTTCTCAGCAGGGACCATAAGGGCAGTGAAGCAGCAACACTGCTGTCCCCAAGCTGATCTCTTGCAGCACCTTAAATGCTACACCCTGTAGCAACAAGAAGCCTTCTGCATAACCTCCATAGTCAGTGCTTGGCCCAAGCAAAAAACAAAATCAGCTATCTACACAGCGAACACCAAGAGGTGGCTAGTTTCAATATAATAGAGACTAAGCCCTAGTGAGTATTGTCTCTGAATATGTACACGTACTAGAGACTATTTTGAAGTTTGATAAACTTACAGGGTTTATTAGGGACTTTTTCCAACAACTTACATCCTGCTAAAAGTTTGTCACAGCTGCTGTTACAAACAACAGATTTACTGAGCAGATAATGTAACTCAACACATGGGAACATACTATCTGCAGCCTCACACAAAAAAAAAAGATGGAAAAACCCACACACACAAAACCACCCTGTGAACCCTCTTTCTACCAAATTACAGTGTGCATTACTGCTAACAAATTTTTTCTCCAAGGCTTAGACTATAGCAAAGAAAAGATAATGGTGTAGAAAAGTGTTTGCATTTTATATTGTTATCGTAATTTAAATTTATATTTAAATGCATATTATGTATCACTGTTCTCTAATGTACTAGATGAAGTATATAGCTATGTTCCCATGAAAGGGGTGATTAAGTGGTTTTATAGAATCATAGAGTTATATATGAGAAGCTTTGGACAAAACATCAAATATTTAAACAGTTCACAAAATAACATTTTTTTTAAGAAATGAAAGTTCCCAAAAGAACAAATAGAAAAAGAGAACAAGGGTAGCATTCCCAACAGGAAAAAGAAAAGGCAATTTTTCCTAAAATAAACTGGTTTTCATTAAAAATTTTATCAAGTGAGCGTTTATACACAACTCTATTTATAAATAGAAGTGTGATAAAGACTACTTCTATTTGCAGTTTTATAGTCAGAAAAAAAAAAAACTAAATCAGAACATTCTACACTCACTACCTCTGCTTACCAAGCCAAATCAAAATACTTTGAAACTCCCATAAGAAATTGTGCAAGTGTTCTATTTTTTAAAATTATGAGATTCATCCAAACAGTCTATTAAAGAGAATGAGCTATTCAAATGGGTCCAAATCTGATTTTTAGTTGTGTAAATTTAGACTAAAAAAGACAGTACTATATAACTGGTTTTGTCAGATAGGCACTTGTTAATCTTTAAGACTCATTAATTTTTAAGAAATAAATGTTTCCAAATACTGTAAACATTGACAAAAAACTGCCTTTGTCTTCTATTTTTCAGCCTAATTTAGATCAGGATTCGGAATAAAACAAGTATTTATGGAAACTGGTACAGGACTGCAAGACAAGTTTCTAAGACCTGGCTTTCTCATGGGGAGTGTGCTTATACACTACTCGTCTTCAAAATACAATGTGAACCCTTTCCAAAACACAGGTCTTGCACTCCTTTAATTAAGGCAAAATAAATTATGCAATACCTCCAACAAATCTATATTCAAAATGAAGTAGCAATTGAAGCACTGTGGGTTTTTTAAGTGAGAGGGGTGGCTGAAGTAAGGAAGGGAAGTTCAGAAAGGCAAAGCATAAGCTCAGGCAGCAGCAAATAGCTCAGGTGGAGAACAGCATCTTACAGAGCAGCAAGTAGCACAGCAAGCGGTGATCTGAAGTAAATGATGACTGGAAAGCTGAAACATATGAGATCTCTCAGGCAGTAAAGCTTAAGAATCAGTCTGATTAAGATTAAGCCCCTGTTTCTTTTTGAACAGGCTGCACATTGCAGAGAACCAAAACCAAAGCAAAGCCAGAATGTGTATTTAGGAATATACTTGTGCTTCTTAAATTGCAGAAAGAAGAGGATAATCTTGCATGCGCAAAACCATTTCTTATTCAATAATAAGAGTAAACATGACAGAACACATGCATTTATACTCAAGAATATAAATACTGAAAAGATAATGATTTGTGCAAGAAGCCATACCAAGCCAGCACAAATGACAGGATCATACCACATTTAAATTCATTGCAACAGTGTTCAATGACGAAAAAAAAATCATCACGTACAAAGGAAGCTTTTATGCTATTATGACCTGAATACGTTCAGAAGGTTACTTTTAGAAACCACTTAAGAATGTGCTACAGTTCTCCCAAGAGGCAGAGTTAAACACTGAAAATAGCAGAACACTCCATTTAAGTATGTCCTTGCTTTCTGCTATGTGAGATTACTATACATAAGCCTTCTGCACAGATCTAAGAAATGTGTTTCTTCAAATGAAAAACTAATAGCACAAAACACAAACATGCTACACATTAAAGATGCAAGTATCATCACTATTAAGATTTTGAATTGGGTGAAGATATCCAATAATATTACATATTCATAAAATGTAAAATGTCATACACCAGACATTTTAGATGGGCAAAACTCACAGGTCAGGCATCAAAAAATGAGCAAAAGTAAAAACACTAGAACAGACAGGAAAACAAAAAAAAAAAGATAACTTAAGATCATTTTGAGATGAGGCACAAGGGAGTATCACAGAATCACAGAATGTTAGGGATTGGAAGGGACCTCGAAAGATCATCTAGTCTAATCCCCCTGCCGGAGCAGGATTACCTAGATCATGTCACACAGGAACGCGTCCAGGCGGGTTTTGAATGTCTCCAGAGAAGGAGACTCCACAACCTCTCTGGGCAGCCTGTTCCAGTGTTCAGTCACCCTCACCGTAAAGAAGTTTTTCCTCATATTTAAGTGGAACCTCCTGTGTTCCAGCTTGCACCCATTGCCCCTTGTCCTGTCAAGGGATGTCACTGAGAAGAGCCTGGCTCCATCCTCTTGACACTTGCCCTTTACATATTTATAAACATTAATGAGGTCACCCCTCAGTCTCCTCTTCTCCAAGCTAAAGAGACCCAGCTCCCTCAGCCTCTCCTCATAAGGGAGATGTTCCACCCCCTTAATCATCTTCAAGGCTCTGCGCGCTGGACTGTATGTGAGTGGTGCTGTTCTCTGACAGTCTTCAAGCAAAGCAGGACAGGACAAAGTTTAAAGAGGAAGGGCACCACCACTCAAAAAGCTCAGTCCCACCAGATCACACTTCCTTCATGTTTCTGTCACAGTAGTATCTCAAAAGCAGGGGATCTCTTCAGAACTGCTAGCAGCAATCCCCCCAGCTTTCTGTCTTTGGAGCACTACCCATCATTTGTTCTGGAATGAGCAAACTGCCTGCCAGTTCTTTTCCAAAAAAAGATGAGAAAGGAGCACATCGGATTGCTCTCTGCTCAGGAGAGCTCAGAAACCTACAAAATCAGAAATCACGAAATATCAGGGTCAGCAGATCATAAACATTACTTCAAGAGCTCAGAGCCATCTTCTACGAGCAAGCAGCACACACAGAACTTGTACCAGTCCCACTGGTGCCAAGGACTGGACAGGATCTTGGTATTAGCATAGTCATCAAGATTGGTTTAACAATGGATAAAGACATAAAGCATTAGTTTCAAATTAGCTGCACTTTATCCTCCAATAGCGTCAGAATCATATAATTGCATTCCAAAATAAGAATTTGTGGGCCAGAATCATCAATCTCTAGCCAGGTCCAGCACAGCCAAAGGGAAGATGAATGCTCGTCAGCCAGCAATTCTGAAGCAAGTCTGTTCCTCACCAGGTCCTAAAACACTGGCCATTTCACTTCAGACTCCTGCGCTCTCATTACCTTAATACTTGCTTTTAGTACTAGATCAAGGTGAAAACTGGTGGGAAAAAATCATTTAATTGGAAGCACTAAAGTTTACTTTCAGATTTCTGAAAAACTGTATGTTGGTAATTCCCTTTCAAATAAAGTTTTCCAACATTCCTGAGAGCAACACAACTTTGTCTGATCAAAATATTCTGCTGTTTTCACACACAAAAAAAACATCCACCCAAAGTGAATTCTTGGGAATAATGACCACAAAATGTTAGAGTTTTCAATAGTGGGGGAAGTAAGGAGGGGCAAGAGTAGAACTTCTGCCTTAGATTTCTGCCGGGCAGACTTTAGCCTGTTTAAGAGGCTGGTGGACAGAGTCCCTTGGGAGTCGGTCCTGAAGGGCAAAGGAGTCCAGGAAGGCTGGACATGCTTCAAAAGGGAATTGCTAAATATCCAGGAGCAGGCTGTCCCAGTGTGTAGGAAGACAAGCCTTCAGGGAAAAAGACCGGCCTGGTTAAACAGGGAACTTAGGCTAGAACTTAAGGAAAAAAAAGAGAGCCTGCTTGCTCTGGAAGAAGGGTCGGGTAACTTGGGAGGTCTATAGGGACATGGCCAGGTCGTGTAGGGAGAAGATTAGAAGGGCCAAAGCTCAATTAGAGCTTGATTTGGCTGCTACAGTCAAAGATAACAAAAAAAGTTTCTACAAATACATTAAGAGCAAAAGGAGGGTCAAGGAGAGCCTCCACCACTTGCTGAATGAGGAGGGTAGTGTAGTGTCAGGGGATGAGGAAAAGGCAGAGGTGCTCAATGCCTTCTTTGCCTCGGTCTTTAACGTCAAGACCGGTTGTCCTCAGGAGACTCGGCCCCCAGAGCCTGAAGTTAGAGACGAGGGGCTGCGTGAACCCCCCGTAATCCAGGAGCAGACGGTTAGTGACCTGCTGTGCCAGTTGGACACCCACAAGGCTATGGGCCTGGATGTGATTCACCCCAGAGTAATGAAGGAACTGGCAAATGAACTTGCCATACCACTCTCTCTTATCTACTGGCAGTCCTGGTTAACTGGAGAAGTTCCAGCTGACTGGAAATTAGCAAATGTAACGCCCATCTACAAGAAGGGTCGGAAGGACGATCCAGGGAACTATAGGCCTGTCAGCCTGACCTCGGTGCCAGGCAAGGTGATGGAACAGATCATCCTAAGTGCCATGACATGGCACATGCAGGACAATCGGGGCATCGGGGCCAGCCAACATGGATTCATGAAAGGCAGGCCCTGCTTGACCAACCTGGTCTCCTTCTATGACAAAGTGACCCGCTTAGTAGATGAGGGCAGGGCTGTGGATGTAGTCTGTGTAGACTTCAATAAGGCATTCGACAGTGTCTCCCACAGCATCCTCCTAGACAAACTGTCTGCCTGGGGCTTGGATGGGTGGACTCTTCGATGGGTTAAAAACTGAATGGATGGCCGAGCCCAGAGAGTGGTGGTGAATGGGGCAAAGTCCAGCTGGCGGCCGGTCACTAGCGGTGTTCCCCAGGGCTCAGTTCTGGGGCCGGTGCTGTTCAATATCTTTATAGATGATCTAGACGTAGGGATTGAGTGCACCCTCAGCAAATTTGCAGATGACACCAAGCTGGGTGGGAGTGTCGATCTGCTGGAGGGTAGGAAGGCCCTACAGAGGGATCTGGACAGCTTAGATAGATGGGCCGAGACCAACGGCATGAGGTTCAACAAGAACAAGTGCCGGGTCTTACACTTCAGCCACAACAACCCCATGCAGCGCTACAGGCTGGGGGAAGAGCGGTTAGAAAGCGGCCCGGCAGAAAGAGACCTGGGGGTGCTGATCGACAGCCGGCTAAACATGAGCCAGCAGTGTGCCCAGGTGGCCAGGAAGGCCAATGGCATCCTGGCCTCTATTAGGAATAGTGTAGCCAGCCGGTCTAGGGAAGTGATCGTCCCTCTGTACTCGGCACTGGTGAGGCCGCATCTTGAATACTGTGTCCAGTTCTGGGCCCCGCACTTCAAGAAAGATGTTGAGGTGTTGCAGCGAGTCCAGAGGAGGGTGATCAAGCTGGTGAAGGGTCTGGAGGGTCTGACCTACGAGGAACGGCTGAGGGAGCTGGGGTTGTTTAGCCTGGAGAAGAGGAGGCTCAGAGGTGACCTTATTGCAGTCTACAACTACTTGAAGGGAGGTTGTAGTGGAGTGGGAGTCGGCCTCTTCTCCCGGGCAACTAGCGATAGGACAAGAGGACACAGTCTCAGGCTTCACCAGGGGAGGTTCAGGTTGGACAATAGGAAGAATTTCTTTTCAGAAAGGGTTATTAGACATTGGAATGGGCTGCCCAGGGAGGTGGTGGAATCACCATCTCTGCATGTGTTTAAGAAAAGACTGGACATGGCACTTAGTGCCATGGTCTAGTTGACAGGGTGGTGTCAGGGCAATGGCTGGACTCGATGATCCCTGAGGTCTCTTCCAACCTGGTTGATTCTGTGATTCTGTGAAACATGGCGTCGAGACAGACTAGCTCTGAGTGTATGCAGCTCCAAAAGAACATTGCCCTGGTGGTACCCTGTAGCCACAGGACTTGTGTACCTTATTAGGCACTTCAGTGACCAAGGCGGCAGCAATACTTCCAAGGAAACACAGCCAGAAAAACAGTCCAGAATGGAGAACAAGACATCCGAGGTACAAGTCACACACAGAGAAGCAGTTTAATTACTGACAACTCAATACTGAATAGTCCAAACTCAGTATCTTGTTTCTTCTTCTTCTTTTTCCCCCAAGACAAGAGAGAAAAAAGGTTAAAACCAACACTGGAATTTCACTAGAAAGAAAACACCGTTTTGCAGAAATTATGCTTTCATCAAAAATGCCAAAAGTAAAACAACTGAGCAGCTATAGCATGTTCTTTTTTCAAGTTAATTTGGGTTATACAGATACCAATAGAAGTGCATCTCAGCTTTTCCAACAACTATATGCACAGTTCACTTGGTTTTACTTTACTGAGAACAGAAGTGCTTAAACAATTAGTGTATGGGTAACAAACTACAGTATTATAAGTCACATTTATGAGTGGAATACTCTTAGATATGTAATAAACAAAGAAAAGATTAAAGTATCTTGACCTTTAGATGACAGTTCCGAGGAGGGAAAGTTAACTGCAGAAGATTTAGCATCATCAACAACTAGAGGATTTCAAATGAAAAGAACGGTTGTATACGCACAAGCAGGTACAAAAGATGTCCACCATTCACTCCACGCCACCCAATTGCTTTCAATTTTTATATGACTACAACCATAGCTCATTTTTGTACAAGTCAAGCAAAGTAGAACATCCTTAACAGAGCAGGAAATGAAGTTTTATTCGTTGCACAAAATAAATCAACAAAAATGTAATGTCTGTTGATGACAATGAAACCACTAGCATATGCACTCGGGACTCTGATCTATCCTGCCCACCAGATGCTCCCTCCTTGTGGAAGGCTGGTAAAAAGAACTGGAGAGTTCACTGTGGCTTAAGCAGATTTTTCTCATGCTGTTAAGTATTTTTCCAAAGTTTTACTGCAAAATCTTAATGTTCTTCACGATTGTAAGCAAATATTGAGGATGAACAACCTATAGCCCACAGGCCATATGTAGTATGGCAGGACAATTCATCTAGCTTGTTCCCTTTGGCATCCTCTCCTAAGAGCCTCAGCTGCACACCAGATGATTGCACTGGAGCAGGCAGCCTGCTCCCCATGACCATTTTATCTAGGAAGCTTGTAGCCGCTCCCCCATTATATAATGAGCCTGTATTTAAATGCACGCTGGGAAAAAGGGCTGAAGAGATTCCAGGATGGATGGCCACTTCCCACTGCCAGAACAATGCATTTACCCCACAACCCCGTCACTGTCCACATCTGAGGAACATATGGGAAAGAGGACAGTCAGGAACGGGCTGAATGAATTGTATGGAGTCAGCAGCACACCCTCTTTCTCAGGTCTTCATCAGGTCCTGCTGCGGAAAAACTGCTGGGCAGAAAGCTTAAACACTTGGAATCCAGTAGAGATGCAGGAAGGCAGAGGCTTCCAGAAGGCAGCAGAACTACACACATATACAACACAGTCCAGATGATATTCACCTGCAGAAAGGGTCCCAGAAGCCATGAAATATGACACTCTTCTGCCACTGGGAATAAAAAACAAACCTAGAGCAGTCCACCCACGCACCCAAAGGACTGGAACACAACTGTTCCCCACAGTAGACTGTGGAGCAGCATTGATTGCATTGATCAGGAGACCACTTAGCTCACAGAACTGCATGGAAAACCACTGTCGTTCTTTGAAAAGTAGTCCCTAATTATCAACACAATTCTAAAATATCAGGACTAATGAGCTTTGGGCCTAATTCTAAGTAATTACACATTACTACTGCTGCAGCAGCTGTTAGCTCATTTCAGAGAATCCTACACTAACCTGAAATGTTGAATAACACTGACAGGCTAAAAGGGGGAAAAAAAAAAAGGGGGGGAAAAAAGGTACTTCGCTATCTAATGAAAGCAAAACACATTTTCAGCTTTAACTGAAAATACTTGCCAATTAAATAACTCCAATCAATAGAGCCCTTTACATGACAAAATCTTCCAGAAGAAGGATTCATGCATAAAATAAAAAAGGGTAAAGCAACTTTGTGTTATTCATCCTCCAATTAGGTGCAATGCATAAGGACTTATACTGGAAGTGAAGGACACCACCTTACAGCATTCTGGGCTCTTTAGACCCTCGCATTTTGACAGATACCCCGCTAGACACCAACTAGTCCAAAGCTGACAGGTGCCTGGGTAAAGGAAACCAAGTGAGGATCCTCAGTAAGCCAAGGTGACAGCATCAGGACATGGTTTCTTAGCAAGTCAGAGGCAGAACCACTAACCAAACATGCCAGGGCAGGAAGAGATTTTCATAGTTCCCAATAGAAGGATCAAGTTTGTTCCATCTTCTCCAGAGGCAAAGAAATAAATATTTACAGTTAAAGTTCTTAGTTTAACTCCAACTGTTAAATAAACATGAAGATGACTAAGACAACAGGATGGTTCAGGATACTGCAACAGGATGGTACAATTTCCCTGGGGTTCTATGGCCTGTAAAAATGTAAGGCAGTGATTTTTCCTTAGAAAAGAAAGTGCACATTTAAAATGGAATATTTCCCCATTCTTTTGGAAAAAGTGCAGCTTGCTAGGATACAGTTTATTACTGGATATAAGTGTTCAAAATAAAACACAGTCTACATCAGTTGTGCATCAAAATTATTTGCCTAAAAAAAATTATTTTCCCTAAGTTATTATTTCCCTAAGCAACAGGTGAATAAAGAGATTTTTTTTGCCTAAGTTCAGTAACTGTATCTAATAAATTATAATTGAATCATACCCTTTCAGAGAAAATACCACTTTTTCCAAAAGAACAAGCTATAATTTCAGAGTACACTTTGTACTTGAAAGAATTAAGAGTATTTTGTCTTTTGGAATTTTAAGATGCTTTTACTAAAAGTGGATAAATTACAGGCTTTTTCCACTACAAAAATCTGTAATCATGCCCATTCTGAAAGAGTAGGTTTTGCTATAATGAGGAGCTAAAAATACATTCCAACAAATTTAACTATGCTTTAATCTACCAACAAATGAGGAAAAACTGCTTCCTCTCCAAGGATATATTCTTAAATGCATTACCTCACCTCAGTCCCTGTTAAACCATACCAATCCAAACTCTTCACCCGACTACATGAAACAAAGCTGGATTGTAGGGTTCTGATTTTGATGTCAGCTGGATTGGGACAACTCTGGAATTACTCCAAAGTAAATCAATTGAGGTATTCCAGACCGAGGCCAGGGAAAGCTGAATCAGAATCCAATCCTAGATTTCTAGGCATTATGCCAAAGATGATACATAAATCCTTTCACCCTATACCTTGGAACAAAGACATTGACTATTGGCATTGCATTTCCTTGCTGTGAGTAGGTCAGTAAAAAAGCTGAGTAAAACCAGTAAAGGTACAAGGATTACTCTTAATCTTTCTACTCTACACACCTGTGTCTACAGACAAGAACTATTTCTCTGCACTTTATAAAGAGAAATACACCACTGTCCTGGTTTGGACTAGGACAGACTTTTCAGTTAAGTTTCTTTTAAGTGACTACTTTCTCAAGCAAACAAAGCACGCTTGTTGCCGTGGGAACTAGGGTCCCCTTTGGGTCTCTGTCCCACAGAGGAAGGGGCTGTAGAGTGCCGCACCTGTGGGGAGGAACAGACAGGACAGGTTTTCCTGACCAAAAGGGTTTTCCATCCCACTCACATCATCCTCAGTATAAAGCTGAGAGACCACGAGGGTCGAGCTCTCTTCCCCTATGGCCGACACCCTGGGAGGACCCTGCCCACGCTCCTGCCTTCACTCCTGGAGCCGGTTCCCGCTGCTGCTGCTGCGTGTGCTCCGGGACTGCCCAGCGCCTGCGCTGCAGCGTCAGCGGGGACGTGGGTGTCATCGGGGGGAGCTCAGTAGCGGTTTTCTATACAGTTCATGATTTATTATACTCTTTTTCCTTGTTATTGTTTATTAAAACTGCTTTAACTTTCCAACCCACAAGTGTCTCTCCCTTTTCTCTTTTCCTTTTCCCCTCTGGGGAAGGAGAAGGTTAATAGAGCATGTCTGTCATCCACTTAACCGCCCACCCAGCCTTAAACGCAACAACCACTTACATGTTAGTATTCGCATTTGCCTTAGTAAACCTGTCATCTGGAATATAAATCAGTGAGGCTGCGGTATCTGAGTTTCAACTATCTACTTGCTCACCTGCAGAATTAAGATAAATAAATGCTTTTGTTGGTTTCTACTTTCAGTAATCAAGTGTATCGAAAAGACTAATATTGGGGGTTTCCCCTATAAACTTGAAAAAAACAAAATGCAGTTCTGTAGCAACAGTATTGCAGTAATCGCTGTTTGTCTCTGTTCCTGTGCAAATGGGTTCCTTTCCAAAATTCAAAAATACATACCATGACATCACCACCAATTACAATTCACCAAATCAACCACAGCAAAAAGAAACCAAACAATGTTTTCTACCAGGTGCATCCCATGAACAGTGCAGACTGTTACGCTGCGACAACCTTGTTCTGAAAGCAGCTGGTGCAGGTTTGAACCCTGAGCTGCAGAACAGCAAATGCAACTTGCACTTAAATTTGAAATTCAGTTATGTCAGTGATGTACAAGCCAGCTTCTTCTCTCCCAAGACCTTAGCCTACACGTTAAGGAAGGAAAAGGACTGTGGCAGGAAGGAAGGGGACTGCTGGCTGGCTAACATGGACCAATTTGGTCAGTTACTTGTCCAGGACTACCCCACAGCACAGTTCCTCAAATAGATGAGCTTTTGTATCACCTTAGCTGTCTCCATAGACAGTCCCCAATACCAAAAGTTAGATACAGCATTTGTATTATTTTTTTAAGTGTTGGCACTGAGGATGCTTACACATTTCTAAAAACATTATGTATTAACACACAAGTTTCTGGCAAGATATTGTGCTATTTTCCCTGCTAATCTTGATGTGATATACTTGTACATACCTGTATGTGACAGGCAGTATCAGAGAGCTTAATAAACTCAGAAGCTTATGTTGTTGTATTCAAAACAGTCACTCTGAAGCAACTCCCGAGTTGTGCAATTACTAGTTTTCTTAAGCTTTTTGAAAATGCAATAGTTTGTTAAACTCCTCTGTACCTCCATGCATGGCCTGCCAAAGCAGCTCTGTTATTTCAGAGCTTAAAAGCCTTTGGAGTACAAGATACAGAAAGCATGACATACAGAGCCAAAGATTTCTGTTCAAGGGGACCTATGTCAGGAGTGAACTTTCAGAAGACCTGAACAACCAACTGCTCTGTCACCTTTTGGAGGTACCGGTAAGTTTAATGAACTTGTCTAAAATCAACTTTGAGTGTTCATGTTGAAGGAAAGTCGTGTACGTACATACACACACCCCCTCTGTACTCATACATATCCCAGAGACAGTAAAAGGTTTAAATTTAACACACGTAATCTCATCTGAAATATATGAGCATATGCAAATTACTAGCGTTGGTGGGAGGGATTAATAGTTTTTTCTATCTACTAACTTGCTGATCTTTTTTTAAGAAACATACCACATTAAGCTGCACTAAAAGCAATCCTAGTGTATTCATATTCAAATTCACCACAACTTTGGGAGCCACAACACACTACAAAGTTCTAAAACACAAGTTACAATGACCATGGCTACATTAGCTCTAATATTTAACTTAAGCCATCCACTTCCTTACTAAGATGTTAGTTTGCTACGTGTAATCCCTCCAGCTCCCTAGCAGTACAGACACTTAAAAAAAAAAAAAGAAAAAGAAAAAGAAAAGAAAAAAGTTCTGGATACTATCCTAGCTGGTACAGAAGACTACTATTATTTACATTTCAACAATGCACTTTCTAACTGGTGTTTTGAGAAGAGTTCAACCTGACATTCAGTTTCCAAGTTCATTTTGCAGCCTAGAAACCCCTTGCATCTTCCCCTTCTCTCTCCACACAGCAAATTCAGCTGATTTGATCTATAAATATAAACAAGCATAACATTCACAATCTTAATGTAAACTTTCTAGAATATAGCTGTACTATGTAGTGTAAATACCCAGACTGGGGTCTGCAGCTTTCTAGTGATTACAGAACATGTGAAGATGGTCCATGAAAGAACTGCAGAAGAAAATACTGTTTTCACAGAATCACAGAATCACAGAATGTTAGGGATTGGAAGGGACCTCGAAAGATCATCTAGTCTAATCCCCCTGCCGGAGCAGAATTACCTAGACCATATCACACAGGAACGCGTCCAGGCGGGTTTTGAATGTCTCCAGAGAAGGAGACTCCACAACCTCTCTAGGCAGCCTGTTCCAGTGTTCGGTCACCCTCACCGTAAAGAAGTTTTTCCTCATATTTATGTGGAACCTCCTGTGCTCCAGCTTGCACCCATTGCCCCTTGTCCTGTCAAGGGATGTCACTGAGAAGAGCCTGGCTCCATCCTCATGACACTTGCCCTTTACATATTTATAAACATTAATGAGGTCACCCCTCAGTCTCCTCTTCTCCAAGCTAAAGAGACCCAGCTCCCTCAGCCTCTCCTCATAAGGGAGATGTTCCACTCCCTTAATCATCTTCGTGGCTCTGCGCTGGACTCTCTCTAGCAGTCCCTGTCCTTCTTGAACTGAGGGGCCCAGAACTGGACACAATATTCCAGATGCGGCCTCACCAGGGCAGAGTAGAGGGGGAGGAGAACCTCTCTGGACCTACTAACCACACCCCTTCTAATACACCCCAGGATGCCATTGGCCTTCTTGGCCACAAGGGCACACTGCTGGCTCATGGTCATCCTGCTGTCCACTAGGACCCCCAGGTCCCTTTCCCCTACGCTGCTCTCCAACAGGTCTGTCCCCAACTTGTACTCATACATGGGGTTGTTCTTGCCCAGATGCAGGACTCTACACTTGCCCTTGTTATATTTCATTAAATTTCTCCCCGCCCAACTCTCCAGCCTGTCCAGGTCTCTCTGAATGGCTGCGCAGCCTTCCGGCGCGTCAGCCACTCCTCCCAGTTTGGTGTCATCAGCGAACTTGCTGACAGTGCGCTCTATTCCCTCATCCAAGTCATTAATGAATATATTGAATAGTACTGGTCCCAGTACCGACCCTTGAGGGACTCCACTAGACACAGACCTCCAACTAGACTCTGACCCATTGACCACCACTCTCTGGCTTCTTTCCTTCAGCCAGTTCACAATACACCTCACTACCCGATCATCCAGACCACACTTCCTCAGTTTAGCTGCGAGGATGCTGTGGGAGACCGTGTCAAATGCTTTACTGAAATCGAGATAGACCACATCCACTGCTTTACCATCATCTATCCACCAGGTTACGTCCTCACAAAAGGCTATCAAGTTGGTTAAGCATGACTTCCCCTTGGTGAAGCCATGTTCACTGCCCCTAATGATCCCCCTATCCTTGATGTGCCTAGAGACAGCACCAAGGACAAGTTGTTCCATCACCTTTCCGGGGATGGAGGTGAGGCTGACTGGTCTATAGTTACCCGGGGTCCTCCTTCTTGCCCTTTTTGAAGACTGGAGTGACATTCGCTTTCCTTCAGTCCTCAGGCACCTCTCCCGTTGCCCACGACTTAGCAAAGATGATGGAGAGTGGCCTAGCAATGACATCCGCCAGCTCCCTCAGCACCCGCGGGTGCATCCCATTAGGGCCCATGGATTTGTGGATGTCCAGATTGCTTAACTGGTCTCTGACCCAGCCCTCACCAACCAAGACAGACTCCTGCTCTATCCTGACTTCCTCTGGGGCCTCAGGGGTCCGGGGCTCCTCAGGACAGCCTCCAGCAGTATAGACAGAGGCAAAGAAGGCATTCAGTAACTCCGCCTTCTTTTTATCCTCTGTCTCCAGGGCCCCCACCTCATTCATCAGTGGGCCTACATTGCCTCTAGTGTTGGCTTTACCTGCAATGTATTTGAAGAAGCCCTTTCTGTTGTCCTTGACCTCTCTTGCCAGGTTTAATTCCAAGGAGGCCTTAGCTTTCCTAGTTGCCTCCCTACATCCTCTGACAACAGACTTATATTCCTCCCAAGTGGCCAGCCCCTCCTTCCACAATCTGTACACTCTCTTCTTCCACTTGAGTTTGCCCAGCAGTTCCCTGTTTAACCATGCAGGTCTCCTGCTATCCTTTCTTGACTTCCTACCTGTTGGGATGCTCTGATCTTGAGCTCGGAAGAAGCAGTCCTTGAATGCTAACCAACTATCTTGGGCCCCCTTACCTTCTAGTACCCTGTCCCATGGGATTTCCCCTAGCAATTGCTTGAAAAGGCCCAAGTTGGCCCTCCTGAAGTCCAGGGTTGTGATTCTGCTAGCTATTCTGTTCCTGCCACATGAGATCCTGAACTCTACCATCTCATGGTCACTACAACCAAGGCTGCCCTCAACCTTCACCGCTTCAACCAGACCCTCCTTGTTAGTGAGGATAAGATCCAGCAGCGCTCCTCTCCTAGTTGGCTCATCCACCATTTGCATCAGAAAGTTATCATCAATGCACTGGAGGAACCTCCTGGACTGAGGATGGCTGGCTGAGTAGGCCTTCACAGAATCACAGAATCAACCAGGTTGGAAGAGACCTCAGGGATCATCAAGTCCAACCGTTGCCCTGACACCACCCTGTCAACTGGATCATGGCACTAAGTGCCATGTCCAGTCTTTTCTTAAACACATCCAGAGATGGTGACTCCACCACCTCCCTGGGCAGCCCATTCCCATGTCTAATAACCCTTTCTGAAAAGAAATTCTTCCTAATGTCCAACCTGAACCTCCCCTGGCGAAGCTTGAGGCCTTCCAGCAAATATCAGGGTAGTTGAAATCCCCCATGACAACCAGGCCCTGTAATTGCGAGACTGCTCTCAGCTGCCTGTAGAAGGCCTCATCACCCTCCTCATCCTGATCCGGTGGCCTGTAATAGACACCCACAACAGTAACACCCCTGCCAGCCTGCCCCTTAATTCATACCCACAAACTCTCAACTTGCTCCTGATCCGCCCCTGGACAGAACTCAATACATTCTAGCTGCTCACTCAAATAAAGAGCAACTCCACCACCTCTCCTTAGTGGCCTGTCTTTCCTGAACAGGACATAGCCATCCATGACCACATTCCAGTCACGCGAGGTGTCCCACCAAGTCTCTGTAATTGCCACTAGATCATAACCCCCCGACCAAACACGGATTTCTGACTCCTGTTTATTCCCCATGCTGCGTGCATTGGTGTACAGGCATTTCAGGGAGCGAGCTGAGCACACCGATTTCACCCTAGGGGGATGGGAGGCCTCCTGGTCTACCTCAACACTAGAGCATTGTCCCAGTGGTGCAAGCCCAGCTACCACCCCATCCCCCTTCGAATCTAGTTTAAAGCTCTCCGAATGAGCCCTGCTAATTCCTGTCCCAGAACCCTTTTGCCCCTACGAGATAAACCTTTCCCATGTATTACTGTCAGGTTTTGGTTTGTTTGAGGGAAGGAAGGAAGGAAAGAGGTTAAATATACATTGACTACCATTCAGCTGGGCATACATGACAGTGCCTGCCCATAAAACAGTCAGAAAACACCTCTTCACTGCTATCACTACCTTACTAAAATGTGGAATAACAGTGAAATTATGACTTCATAAAGCAGTTGTTTACCTATGTACTACGTGCTATTTATATTTCATGACCCAGCTGTTTCCCCTTACCATCAAGCAATAATGAAATAAAAAAAACAGTTAGATGGGAAGCTGTCTTTAAAATGCACAGATATCTACACAGATATACACACACAGATAAACATATGTGTAAAGAACCAGCTTTCTACACCAATGCAGCCCAACAGGTGAGTAGGTCTCCTGCTTCCTCCCTTAAGTAACATCACGATCCCCCAAGCAAGGAATCTATAGCAACAACACAGGAAACGGGGAACTACAGTTTTAAATGAGTAAAAGAAGCAACGTCGGCTTCCTCCAGGACAAAATACTCTTTCCCTCCACATGAGCAACAGTGCTGAACTGTCAACTTTTGAACTACTTCACATGCAAAGTAGGAATAACAACAAAAGTGGGATAGGTATGGATGTTAAGTATCAAAGAAATGTGTAAGAGGCAGCTCAGTAAAATGAAATTGTGTTGCAGACAGAACTCATACAGAGATAAGCACAGGAACATGATTATCCATGCAGAAAAGAGAAGCACCTGCTTTTGGTTAAAATAAATAATACAGATTTTGTTAACACTGGCATTTGACATAGGTTTATAAGTTTTCATGTGCGTGACTAAAGAGAAATGTGCATATTTGGGGGTCGAGTGGTTTTACTGGCTGTTGGCGTACATAATTTGATTTCTAATTTTTTTTCAATAGAACACAACTTGCCAGTGGCAAGTTACAGTCAAATACTAGAATCAATTTTAGAAAAAGTTATGGAAGCAAAAGTGAAAGAAGAATGAGAGAGAGACACAGAGAGAGAAATGAGTTAACATGACTGTTACTTGTGCCCTATTTGATAACAATAAAATATTCTCAACAATATGCGAGTTTCCACAACTCAGAAATGGTGAAACACTTCAGCCAGGATGTACCTCCATCATGGTTTGCAGCTTCTACACCAACAAATCTCTACCCCTAGCACACTCCAGTTCCAAGGAAAGCCTCACAGATTGATATATAGCTCTTCTTGCAGAAACGGTAGCCCATATACAACAAGCTCATAACACAAATTTTCAACAAATGATAGCATTGAGAAAAATTATATGAACATGTTTATGAACATTTCTTGATTTAATGATAAATTTTGAGATCCTGAATTCTCACCATGCTCTTTCTCAACCAACTCAGTTTTGAAAATGGACCCAGTCTGCTTCTTCGCTCTCCATGTTGAATTGAAATTGCAAAGTGCATTGACATGGCACTGCAATAGAGACACACTGGATCTTGAATATTCTCTAGTTCCAAAAGACCACTCTTGGGGGGAAAAAAGCATTGGCTATCATTCAGAAAGGTCAGTTCAGTAGGTCAGCCGATAACCACTCAATATATAATTTAGTGGGATGAGACTGATCAGACAAGGATGCATTTAGACAACACAGCTAATCAGAGCTGAACCTTTCCCACACTTGGTGTCTTCTCTGTATGCCATCTTTGGCCCTCACTGATCACCCAGCAAGCTAATTCAACACACTAATCCAGAACAAACAAAGAAATCAACCAACTTCATCACCTTTTGGGGACTGGTTCCATTTTCTACGAGATAAGCAAATTGTCCGATTCACCCCACAGTAAGACAAATGCCAACACATGCAAAGAAGTAGACTAAAGCTGGAACCAAGACAGAAGGCACCGAGTGAGCTCCATCAGCCAAGTAAACTGAACGAAAGACTACAAGAATCAACACAAAACACTCACAGCCTGAGAAGAGCTGCTGAGATATTACTTCACGAGTTTTTGTCAATATCATATTTTACTGAACTTGGGAACACTGACAAAGGAAGAAGAGACCTAACATGAAAGAGTGACGAGGTTCCAAAAAGAAGAGGAATGAACTTCTACAGCCAAATAGGAAAGCACAGTTATAGCTAAACTGGAGTTCCACGTAGAAGGGAGGAAGCTAATTAGGAAGTCAGTGCCCACATTTTCACTGTTTAAAAAAAAAACAACTTAGAAATTAAAAAAAAAAAAGAGAATAAACAAAAATTAAGGGGGGGAAGTAAAAAAGATTAATTTAAAAGTGTTTGCCCAAAAGCCAAAGGCTTTTAAAAAGTACATATCAGAAACACATCGCATAAAGCACTGATTTCTGCTGAAATACAAGTTGATCCTGAAAACAGCAAGCATGATATGCACATCTATTTTAGAACAAAACCATGAAATAACTGTGTTCTAGCAATCTGCTCTGAAGAAAAAAAATTAATTTTCGAAGCATAGGAGAAAACAATAATATATTAGACTACTAAGACTGAAATATTATGACAGATTCAAGAAATTCAACGCTATGCAGTATTCCCCAAAACATTATACACGTGGAAAACTCCAACATGTCCAAAGTTAGGATTATATCTTTCCAAAATGTGGCATCCTGACACGGTTCCACCAAAAGAAATGAGAGATTTCTCGGCTAGTCAGGTGTTCCAAGGCAAAAAAATGAAATTCTTCATGTAAGTGTGGTACCCTCATCTGGTTAAAAAATTTATTTAGAGTTACCTGTAAACCTATGAAAGCTTAAAGGACCACTACCCCCCCAAGAAACACCTCTCCCCTTCACATCCATCAGGTGGTTTTAATCTCTTCTCACCTAACCTATTTCTCCACTTGGCTGCCCCAGCCTTCCTCCATGTACTACTCCTACCTGCATTAACCTCTTGATACTTGAGAAAGACAGATCTCCAATTGATGTTCTGCATAAGACCAACTAATTTACAAAGGCATGCTCCAAACGTGTTCCTTGTACTCAGCTAACAAGACCATAAATCTCAAACTGTGAAGCGCCTACTTTTGTAAATATGCTTGGGACTCTTCAGCAAGTCAGAGAGAACTCCAGAAGAGATCTCTTGGAAACGTACCCATGCTGCAACCATCCAGTCAACTCAAACTTTACCTGCTGATGAAAGAAAATTGGAGCTGCAGTCTCTGCAGCTGCAAGGTTGTTTAACAGCCTATAGAAAGGTCATACATTAAATGAGGTACAGAGTTAGCGCCACACAAGCATTGGAAAGAAGCTCAACCTCCAAACCTGGGAGATTGATTTGTGAGTTAAAGTGAAGTTCATATGACATTAAGGTATATAACCCATGTTTATACATAAGTAAATATATTTCTGTCCTTCTTGAATTTAAAGGACAATTAAACTGGTTTTTGGAAGGCAGAAGGTTGTTTAAAACTTGAGAAGTGTTATTTCCTCTTTGGCAACGCCATGTTTCCCAATACACAAACATCTTAAAAAGGCAATGAGCCAGTCTAAGCCAATATAGCCAAATAGCAATAAAAGCCAAATAATATTTAATTCTAAATATTTAAATTTTAGAAAAGCAAAAAAAAAAAATTTAGAATAGATCACAAGAAGCCTAGCCCATATGCCTAAGACCAACTGACTGTATGAGTATACTAAAAGATACAAAGTACCACCAATCACGAGGCAGCTAAGGAACTGGAGGTCTTGAACCTCAACAAAACCCCAAGAGTTTTAAACAGCAGACCTCCACCAGTATAGCAGCTATAAGATAATACATCCAGGTCAAATTAGCTTTACAGCTACCAGCACTGCATTATGAAGACTGTCTTTCAATCATTTTTTGGTAACTGAAGAAAACCACCAGTTTAGAAAGAGGTAGCTCAGGGGACAGAAGGAACAAGAAAACAGGAATTTTAGAATTAGACTTCCAAAATGTGAGAAGCAGAAACTTCTTGCTCTCTACTAATACTGAATCAGGTTCCCACAGTACACAGGAACACAAAATAAACAGCAGCAACACCACTATGAGGTGTCTACACATGATAACGAGACCATACTTTGAGGTTTGTCAGTATGAAAGACATAAGGACTTCACTTGTTCATGCCCAAGAAAGAAAATTCCTTATTACGATCTGAAGTGCAGCTGCACTGCTTAGTTGTGTCGGTGTCCATTACCTTCCTTATTAATCACTGAATCCTCATATGCCTAAAATTCTTCCATTTTCCTCATACGTCTTCTTGACAAATAATCTCATACCAGAAAGTTCTGCTGTTTATACAGAGTCCAAGACACTGCTGGAAGTAGGATATGAGTATTAATTTGCTGTCTCCTGTCCATGCCAAATACATAGATCTCAAGCACTGGTATTTGCCTGTAATATGGAACCTGCTTCACTACCACCACAGACAGTTTTCCTTTTCTTCTAGTTTCTTCTTACATTCTGAGAGAGCAATTCCAGACTGTTTGCAGAATGTTTGCTACTTAAACCATTATAAAAATGAACAGAGTGATAAAAATCTATCATTCTGGAAGCTTAGATTCTGCTTTCTTACTATGTAAACTTTTTCCTGAACCCTTGGATAAGAGGAACACACAAATTTACTGCAGTCTCAGAAAACACTAGAGGGATGTGCTTTTATAAAGGAGAATAGGGGAAAATAAAAAAAAAAAAGTGGTGCTTGCACCACTTCTGTTGTCCAGACTTACTGTGCTTTGACCCACAACCAGCAGATTTCTTCAAAAGCACAAATTCAATCTGAAGTACACCAGACGTACACAGAGAAGATCTTGTTCAGAAGACAAGAGGCAAGCTGAGAAAAGGCAACATTTACTTACCAGATAGTATTGCTCCAGCTGCTACAGGCACTGAAGCAAAAACTAACTACACATACAGCTCCTGGCAGCTTCCTTACCTTGCAACGCCTACACCAACACAGAGCCATACCTTTGCCTTGCTTTCTCTTCATCACCCTTATAATTCACAAAGTGCATCCATTTGAACACAAAAAAACTATTGAAAATCACTGGTGTTATACAATCTCAATACATTTTGTAATAATGACCAGGCTGATTTTGACAACATTCCTCTTGAAATGAGCTGCATTCAAAACCTGAGCTCCATAGTAAAAAAACATCCCCAAATACATTTTTGACTGCTTTTCTGTTCATGAATCTGCTACCACAGCAAACAGGCCTGACACAGTGTACTTGGCTTCTCTTTTTAAAGAAGTATAATGTTAACATTTGCAGGACTAAATATTTCAAGGAATGAAACTATCAAGTTTTAAATCTTTCTAATAAGCATTTAATTTTTAGCCAGTTGGAGAGAGCGTTTAGAAGATAAGCTGGCAGGAAGAAAGGAAAACATATCTTGTTTACATCTTTCATGCACATGTGTACTGTCATGATAAAACACTGGGAAAATGTTACAACCACCAGAAAGTTCCGCTGCAGTGGGCACTCATACATTCCCTGTCTTGTTCGGTCGTCCACTGTTTGGCTGCTCAGAAAAGCATCCTCCTAGTCAGATCCTTCTCAGATAAACAGAGTCACATGTATTCACAAGGTACTGGGACAGTTTATCATGCCTTGTCCCTACGGGTGTTCTCAGGAGCTAGGCACAGCACTGCCGATGAAGATGTCACCCTTGTATTGCACGGAACAGAAAGCAAGATGCTTACTATCCGAAGTCTTGTTCTTTAGCAGAAACACCAAAAAGCAAGGCTCACGCACCCAGACTAAGTACTAGTATTAGGTCAGGACTGCCCCTCTATCTTTGCCTGTAGGCAGCACACCAACACTGGAAGCTCTCCTAGGGCCCAGGAACAAAAGGAATCCGGTGGGACCACTCATACCTTTCACAGTAATCAGTTTCAGACATTTGAAATCACCAGTACATAGCCCTGAAAAGGGCTTCAAAAAGAAACATGCTGACAAATTCACATGAGAACTGTCCAAAATGACTAACATGGTAACAGGCATTTAGGTAAGCAAGCCAGCTATTCAGGTTGAGGCAACACAATGGCAGAGGAAGGACTTCTACAGCTAGAGTATTAAGAAATGTGCCCACAGGCATCTTTGAACAAATTCACAGTAAAGGCCATTTTTTCTCTTGCAAACAGAATTACTGCAACTTAAAATGTCAGATACCTTGCTTTTTAAAGACTTTTCATATTAAAGTGCTTAGTAGGAAAATAACAGGTAAATCACATGGTCACTCTTACTTGCCCAGCCAGAACGTATGACTATTAATCCAGCTTCAAGAAAAGCTGTTCAGTATCTCCTCTTTAGCCACTCACTTGAAAACAATGGAAATAGAAAGACAATAAGTGTCTGAACCAAATGCTGCAAGGCCTTTTCTAGCAGCTGTTGCAGCCTGTCTTCACTGTTTCCTCTACTGAAAAAATAAGTTTACTAAATGTTTTTGCAAGAGATTTGTGAGACATGGTATTTCTGCCCTAGAAAGATAATATCCTTAAAAGAGAACCTCCTACCTAAACCATTTCTTTTCACATCAAACAATTCACAGAAAACATAAGAACTCTTCAGAATGGAGTTCTGGACAGAAAATAGCATAAAACCCAACCAAAGGCTCTGCCAAACCTTCCTGAACCTTTGGAAAATGTTAAACTCTATTTAAAGTCTGATTTACACATAGGAATTTGTTTAACTAAAAGTAATACAAAAACCTGTTCTTGTTACTTATACTTACTTGTATGCACACACACAGAGAAATGGATAAAATCCCCTTTGTTACATTCAGCTATTAAAACATACATAAAAGCAGCATGAATTGGCACAGAATTTCATATTCATCATGAACCCGAGACTAGGATTCAACACCAGCTGACAACATAGTTTGCTTCCTGTAAGGCAGATCTCAATATAATCTTCACCTTAAATGTTGTATGCAAACATTAAATGTGAGTGTCAGATTTACTGAACTAAAGATACCACTATGAACATGAATAAGTACCAAATAAAAATATTTGAAAAAGAAAGACCTTGAGTTTCTATGCAAGCAAAAGAAAAGCAGAAAGGTGAGCCACTAAAGACTGTTAGTCCCTCCTCTGACTCCAGCTCTTACCATTTTTGCTGCTACTGAACAGCATACACATACTCAAATGGAAAAACCAGCACTGCGTGTCCATACAACCACACACGATTGAACTACTTACTGCAACCCAGGTGACATGCAAAAAATAGCAAAGCACTGCTTTGGACCTGGAGCTAGCTTTACCACTTAACTGAACACATTATATAACTATACCCTTATCAAACACAAGCCTTCTGTCTTCACTTTCAAAGTCCTTCATAACCTTTCTGCACACCATCACCTGGGCTGCTCTCCACTGCTTCCACAAATTCGTTAAATTCCTTCAAAACTTTTTTTGTAATCCCTCAGTAAAAGGAACAGTGCTTAATCATCTGTATGCTGATATAAACAACTACTTGGTTTCCCTGTGCCCTTCTAAGTGCTTATATCTAAGTCTTCCCTGATTCCATAATTAGTTATCCTTGGGGTAGAGAGAGTTTCATCTTCATATACATAAGCATATTCATGATGCACTGTGTCCTGATTAAGGGCAAGGACTCAAAAGTGAAGCAGTAATTCAGATAACACATTTCTCCTTGGATGTCCTCATTTGCGTCAGTTCCAAGACTAAAAGCCACAGAATTCGAGGTTGAACATAAAGATTAGTCTTGTGGTTAGTTACAATGTCAAGAAGGTGAAGGATACAGACACAGCTTGTCCTTCCCAATTTGCACATAATGAATTCAAAGCCTCTGGTTTGGGCACAGAGTTATTGTGGCATGGAGGGGGGAAGAGAAGTGAGAAAAAAATTTCAATTTTTTTTTTTTTTGAAATTAAAAAAAAAAATAGTTTGGGTAGAAAAGAAAAAAACAGTACATAACATTCATGAAGAACAGTCTCATGGGAGTCTATTACTATAACTTAACAAATAGCAGCCAAGCAAACTTCAGAATCAGATTTAAGTGTGAAAGAACACATTTCAAATCGTACTTACCAACATAGTTCATCAACTGATAACATTATAAATGGACACACTTAAAACTCAGTGCTGCAGAAGATCACATTCATGAGCAAATGAACAGGCACAGTTGCGTTAAGCTGACAGACATCAAAAAGCCGTGCAAAATGCCTCACACCCGATTTCTACTTCAATTACTTGCATTAATGAAATTCATAACCAAAAGAGCACATATAAAGCATGTTCAGTAGAATACCACTTTAATCATTGCAAAGTGCTTTTCCTGATGCACTTAAGTTTCATTTTCTTACAAAGTTGCCATATTTATTTAACATTCTGGGTTTAGAAGTGGTAATATCACCTTTGGAGAAGGAAAGGAAGGAAGAAAAGCACTGAAAAGAAGGGAAAAGCGAGGACCTTCAAAATGCTCAAAATTCAAAATTCACTGGGTGAACTTACCCCTTATACAACATTTCTGGTTAGAAAAGGAGAATATTAGCATAAAACTAGAAGTTGAGCCATTACTGTCTACTCCAAACTCTTAGCTGAGGAGATGCTGCAATAGCATAAACAGAAAAACAACCCAACTAACACTGAAACTGAACTAACAATGACAGCATCAGAGCAAAGCACAGACGTACAGAAGCAATCCCAAGGGGCTAACACACTTCAAAAACATACAATGGGAGAGAGTTTTTGCTCACAAAAATCTGTAGGGACCACTGGACAATAGCTTCAAACAATGCCATGTATCTTAATCCCCATACATCTTAACAATAAACATTCTTTGAAATAGCCCCTTTCCAAAGGATGCACATCCCACCAAGGTCAGAAGCCTTATTTTATGCTCAGGTTAAATTATGCATGTGCTCATTAGAGGTTTCACCTGAGGAAGAAAATGCAGGATCAAGCCAATAAATTTTTGAGAGCTAAACTTTCTTGCTAATTATGCTCTTTGCCAATATGAAGCTCTTGGCAGAACAGTTCCAGTTGGAGCTAAATTCACTGAAAGTTCATTTTACTACCATTTTCCATAGAAATATTCTATTTCATTCAGGTTTTCTATTCACTAACTAAAAAGATTTTTGTGACAATTGGTTTTACCCCAGTACACTGTCACACTGGAAGTTAGAACACAAGAATTTGTCAAAATATTTTTTTTATAAAACACTTTCAAATAGCAACTTAAGAAATAAAATTCAAGCTGTCAACTTTTTAAATCAAATCCTCAGAAAACAGCACAAAAGTATTTTCATTTACACTCTTGTTAGTCAAAGATAATCCTTCTACGGCACAGACCCAAATTTTACCCTCCTGAGTGTACATACCACTGAATAATTTGTTCAAATGTCAGTTACAATTTTCAAAAATCCTTTCTTGCCTCTGAATCTTAAACATCTGTAACAAATACTTGTTTTGAGAGTGCTTTACATTCATGACACTTGACCTTTTGCTGTACACACCACAAAATTTAAGTTTCAAATACCATGCAAGAGGAAATCTGATCATTCCAGCAGTAGCCATCTGCATGGTCCAGTATCAAGTATTAGTTCTGGGTTGCACAGTCATGGGCTACAAATCTTTTTCTGCAACTTCTATCATTAGTTGTAATTTACTGCTTCTAAAACACATTTCTCATGGAAAGTCTGGCCTCAAAATCTTACTTTAACACTGGAAAAGTACTTAGTATTTGGCTGTTGGTGCGTGTACATGTGTGTAACTACCAAATGCAAGCATATGCTTTGCGAGTAGCATACCTAGGACTAGAGATTTCTAGTCCAGCAACAAAAGCCTTTTAGCTCTGGAACTGTAAAAGAATATTACAAGAAATATCAAATATAATGGAAAAGGGTTTTCCAATGCTCTTGCTGCCTTCTATCTAATTATTGATGTTAAAATTTAACAGCTCATCAAGCACCCTACCAAACACTTGAGAGCTTTGCACAAATTGGAATTTTCTTTTGTATGTTCGTTAATATAACTGGAGGAGTCTATGTTGAAATTAAAATGTGAACGTGGCTAAAAAAAAAAACCCACAAAAACGCAAAAACTGCTCTACAGTTAAAGCACCATGCTGACTAAAAAACAAAAACCAAAGTTCAACAGTAACATACCCAAGTACTTTTTGTTAACTAAGTTACATTTATAACAAGATTGAGCCACTGCGTATTTCAGCTTCATTGTGTCAGAAGTAAGTCTTTCCTGAGCCTGTGAAATGGTATAATGGACTAATTATTTCTAGCAACTAAACAAAAAGCCCTTTGAGACCCTTACATGTAAGAAGCCTTCCAAGTACACTCAGGCAAGTACTATAACTTCTAAAGTGAAAAAAACTCCAGGATCTTGAAAGCACTCCTTCAATCATAAAAACACATCATCTTTTGAAAAATGCCCAATGCCCAGTGGTGCCACACACAGCTGTCTCAAGCAACCAGCACTGCTTCTTGGGAGAAAGCACACAGGATCCTATATTGCTCCTGAAATGCATTTCTTGTCTAGTCATCGGAAAATTCTGGCAGAGCACTATTAACGTGCTTTTACATCTTCAAGAACACAGATACAGCTAATAAAGAATTAAAAAATATGCATAAAGGAAGATACTAGCCATGATGAGAATAACAATATTAGCCTCTCAGAAAATAACAGGGACCGCAACTTCACATGCCTGATTATTCAGATGGCTTTAAAGAACGTGACACATAGAAGCTATTATTCTGACCAACATCTCAATGTTAGAAAAGCATTCATCACATTTCTTACCTGAGCTCCATCCTTTAATTTCAGGATGCATTCCATTGTATTGATAGTGATGACAACTGGTTCTGATCCCAATTTTGTCCATGGCACATGAATACGAAGTTCATGAATATGCCCACTTAAAAAAGTAAATGGTAGTTTCAGCTCCTAACAAGAACAAAGAGAGTGGTGAATTAACTACTGAAACATATCAAAATTTAAGACACGTTTTTAATTTAAAAAAGTGCGATTCTAAGACAAAACAAAAATCAAAATTTATTCTCCCTCCTCAAATCAGCAGTGTGCCACGAGGCTTGGCAACTGGCTTTATCATCACTTACACACTTAGGTTACAATTAGTCTGTTTAAAGGAGACATTTGGATTATCATGTCCTTGATATTACAAGACAGTTTAAAACCACTCTCACATGAAGCTACTGCAAAATATGGCCCTATTCAAGGCAATTTCTTCAGAAATAATTTAGTACTTTGAGTTGTAGGAGCTCGGTGCTCTTATGATTGGGCTATTGTTGCCACATTCACATCAAACTGCTCAGTAAATACAAAGTTATTAAATTCTTCATTGGCAAAACCAGACTCCTCCTCACCAAGGCCTAATGTGGATATCACACTGCTTTACAAACTGGTGCAAGTCAGTCCAGAACTCCTAAAAAATGCCTGGCACTCCACCCAGTCAATGCATAGATCACACCTCCATAGGACAGCCCCAGTGAGCCAGCTGCAGCACGCAGTGAGTCAGCAGGAAACAAGGTGCCAAGGTTCAGATAAATTCTTTGCATACTAAGTGTTGGAATTTCCCCAGTAGCTTCAGGGGTTCTCCTGGGAAGCATGAGCTTAATGCATATCAGACAGAATGGTCAGGCTAGAGACCTGTTCCTAGGATTAGAAATCAAGATTTAAAATAATGAAAATAAGGGCTTAGTGCAAAATAAAGAAACAATATTTGATATTATGTCAGAATTTTAAGTCAGCATTTTCAATACTAAGTATTCTAATGATGAGGCTTCAATGAGGATTTATCTTCTTACCTTTCTGATCTCCTATACTGACTTTTTAGCTATAAAGGTTTAAAGTTTTAATGGGGGGAAAAAAAACAATAGATGTCTTCATTTGGAGTTGCTCATAGCTTGGTCTTCATCATAGATGCTGGGAACTACAGGTGTCAATCTTCTCATGTTGAGAAAGAAGGGAATCACAGAATCACAGAATCAATCAAGTTGGAAGAGACCTCTGGGATCATCGAGTCCAACCGTTGCCCTGACACCACCCTGTCAACTAGACCATGGCACTAAGTGCCATGTCCAGTCTTTTCTTAAACACATCCAGAGATGGTGACTCCACCACCTCCCTGGGCAGCCCGTTCCAACGTCTAATAACCCTTTCTGTAAAGAAATTCTTCCTAATGTCCAACCTGAACCTCCGCTGGCAACGCTTGAGGCTATGTCCTCTTGTCCTATCGCTAGTTGCCTGGGAGAAGAGGCCGACTGCCACTCCACTACAACCTCCCTTCAAGTAGTTGTAGACTGCAATAAGGTCACCTCTGAGCCTCCTCTTCTCCAGGCTAAACAACCCCAGCTCCCTCAGCTGTTCCTCGTAGGTCAGACCCTCCAGACCCTTCACCAGCTTGGTCGCCCTCCTCTGGACTCGCTCCAACACCTCAACATCTTTCTTGAAGTGCGGGGCCCAGAACTGAACACAGGATTCAAGGTGCGGCCTCACCAGTGCCGAGTACAGAGGGACGATCACTTCCCTAGACCGGCTGGCTACACTATTCCTAATAGAGGCCAGGATGCCATTGGCCTTCTTGGCCACCTGAGCACACTGCTGGCTCATGTTTAGCCGGCTGTCGATCAGCACCCCCAGGTCTCTTTCCGCCAGACCGCTCTCTAACCACTCTTCCCCCAGCCTGTAGCGCTGCATGGGGTTGTTGTGGCCGAAGTGTAAGACCCGGCACTTGTTCTTGCTGAACCTCATGCCATTGGTCTCGGCCCATCTATCTAACCTGTCCAGATCCCTCTGTAGGGCCTTCCTACCCTCCAGCAGATCGACACTCCCACCCAGCTTGGTGTCATCTGCAAATTTACTGAGGGTGCACTCAATCCCTACGTCTAAATCATCTATAAAGATATTGAACAGCACCGGCCCCAGAACTGAGCCCTGGGGAACACCGCTAGTGACCGGCCGCCAGCTGGACTTTGCCCCATTCACCACCACTCTCTGGGCTCGGCCATCCAGCCAGTTTTTAACCCATTGAAGAGTCCACCCATCTAAGCCCCGGGCAGACAGTTTGTCTAGGAGGATGCTGTGGGAGACAGTGTCGAATGCCTTACTGAAGTCTAGATAGACTACATCCACAGCCCTGCCCTCATCTACTAAGCGGGTCACCTTGTCATAGAAGGAGATCAGGTTGGTCAAGCAGGACCTGCCTTTCATGAATCCATGAATCTAAGCCTCCTAGATACTGGGCGATAGTTTTGGTCATTTAAATAGACTATTTCAGTTGGAACAGACCTACAGCGATCATCTAGTCCAACTGCCTGACTGCTTCAGGGCTGATCAAAAATTAAAGCACGTTATTAAGGGCATTGTCCAAAGGCCTCTTAAACACTGACAGGATTGGGGCATCGACCACCTCTCTGGGAAGCCCATTCCAGTGTTTGACCACCCTCTCGGTAAAGAAACGCTTGCTGATGTCCAGTCTAAACCTCCCCTGGTGCAGCTTTGAACCATTCCCACACGTCCTGTCACTGGATACCAGGGAGAAGAGCTCAGCACCTCCCTCTCCATGTCCCCTCCTTAGGAAGCTGTAGAGAGCAATGAGGTCGCCCCTCAGCCTCGTTTTCTCCAAACTAGACAAGCCCAAAGTCCTCAGCCGCTCCTCACAGGACATGCCTTCTAGCCCTGTCACCAGCTTTGTTGCCCTCCTCTGGACACATTCAAGGACCTTCACATCCTTCCTAAATTGTGGGGCCCAGAACTGCACACAGTGCTCAAGGTGAGGCCGCACCAACACTGTGTACAGAGGGATGATCACCTCTTTTGACTGGCTGGTTACACTATGTTTGATGCACCCCAGGATGCGGTCTGCCCTCTTGGCTGCCAGGGCACACTGCTGACTCATATTGGGCCTGCAGTCAACCAGCACCCCCAGGTTCTTAACTGTTGCATTTCTTAGTAAACTCAGGGACATAAACCTTTGTTCAGAACTCCAGAATTTCCCTGGCAAAACTAGGCAACCTGGATCCTAAGCACCTTTGCACCTTGGCTCAGTTTAGGTACTTCCATGCTTCGACTCAGTACTCCTGCAAATGTGTAGAAGTTAAATAGAGAAAACTAGTCCATGAAACTCTGAGGTCAAGCAGGCAAGTTGCTAGGGAATTTCAGACAAATGTCTAGAAGCGGATCCAAAAAGCCTGTTTTCCTGCACTACTTGACCCTAGACCTATCCCTGCTGTACAGAAGTTCTACATGAAAAAAATCTGAGGACAAGTGGATTTTGCATTTAGTACTTGAAATATATTATAAAGTCTACCTATAGAATACTTCTGTGAAGCTAGTTAATGTCATTATTTGCCTAACATCTTGAAACTGTAATCAAATCTTAGTGACATGTTTTGAAAGCCCACTAAAAATTTTTATTTTTCTAAGTAGTTACTGTGTCATAAGTTCAGAGTTGAAATAACCACTATTGCAACTGTGACAGGTTAGCATCCCGAGATAGCCTCTAACTAGTCACCCAAAAGCAAAGTCCAACTATTCTTACACAGAAATACCTAGCACCATCACAGCAACAACAGCTGCTAACAGGAGCAATTTTAAGGAACATTCTCAGCCTTTCTACTGGTACTATGAAAAAGTTCATCTTGCATCCAAGAGCTAAGAGTAGATGAAGTATATTCACTGCTGACAAAATCTTCAGAGAAGACAACTACACAAAAGTATAACTCTATTTTTTTGCAAAGTGCAGCTTTCAGTTTGTAAATTAGTTTTTGGGGTTTAATGAGCTTTCATTAATGAAGTTTAAAAAACCACACCCATCTCATGTCAGGGAAACTCCTGACTCCCACCTTGGCCATGCTTACACAAAGCCACATCTAATTTCAAGTCACCATTCCAAAAGATGACAGTTAGAGACTTTCTCATAAAAACAGTTTGAAGAAAAGTGTTAATTCGTTTTCCAAAGTGTTTTTTCTTCATCTCATTCACTAATATACTGAAGGATTTTAGCTAAAAGCTTCTCTCTTAAAAATTCAGCCTTAGGCTTACAATGAACACAAAATTTTAATCCAGACAGCTTCAGTTAAGCCACTGAAAAGCAAGTACTGGGCAGTTTAGCTAGAGATGTTGCTAGACTAATCAAAGAACAAACGAAAAAGTACCTTATGTCCCACAGCTTGGGAGGTGGGCGCAGAAATAAGTGATCAAAAAACATGCAATCTAAAAATACATTACAACTTAAGAGACAATGCTTTCATGAATCAAGACAGCAAGCTATCACTATTAACAGCAATAGATATGAATTCCCTTTCCAGACTTGCAGATAAGTAATTTTTATGTCACTCTTCAGTACCGCAATATCTATTTAAACCCTGCCTTGTGTTCACAAGTCTGTGATGAGTTTATTTCAAAAGGCATTCTAGAACAGAACTTTTTCCACTATTTGCTGGATGAATTTAACACATTCTCATTTTTGTCTAGTTAACTGTAAGATATTGAAAGAAACAGAAGTAGGAATTCTTTCAAAATGAGCGGATACAACCAGATGAACAGCGTATTTAGAAGACAGAGTTGTTCTTTTTCAAAGGAAGTTAGATACAAATGTTGTCTGACATTATCCTAATTGCACAAGCAAGTTTCCTTAACGCAATGCAGAGAAATCTTTGTTGTGCTACTTCAGTAGACAATACAAGTGGGTGCCAAGTTTAGTAACTTGTTCATAATACAGTATAACAAAGACCATTTTTATTCCTCCTCCTTTCCCATGCAATCTTTCCCTTTCATTAAGTACTGCATGAAATTCTTAATATATCTTTTGAACTTACAACTGATTAGACTTCACATTTTAGATTTTCTATTTACATCACATAAATCCTTCAAATAATTATGATATGGCTGAAAACAAACTCCTGGCCTTGACAGATAAATAACTGACCAACACCACACAAGACTGCAGACCAGATGATCATAATTCCCCTTGCCCTAAAATATAAGGCTCTCCCAAACTTTGGGGTGATAGGCAAGTACTGTCTCCTCCACATCAGTATTAACTCAAATACCTTTTCTTCACATTCAAGGCTGTATTTCACAAGTAACCCAGTGGCACATAACACAGACACTTACTGTAAGGGTACTTTAATGCCCTAATTTCCTTAAAATTATTTTAAGTACATTAGAATTTTTCATAATTCTTTCTTTCTAAATTCTTTCAGATATGAGAAGTCCACACTACAATAAAACTCAATGATCTTTAGACCAAGTTCTCCTTCGTCTTTCAATGAAACACCACTTCATCTTTCCCTTCTGAGTTTGTAAAACAGCTAACATAATAAGCTACAATGTTATGGAAATATACACAAGCAGAAAAAAGAGCTCACCATGTATCTTATCTCTTTGGTACCAGTGTGCCAACAGAAATACTACACACAAGCTAGTTACCATGTTCACAGGTAGTTCTGTTACCTCTGGTACCATAGTGACCTCACATAAAAGTTGCCAAAAGTGCTTAAAAGGCTTTTCCATAAAACAATATTTAAATATTAATTTTAAAGTTTAATTACAAAATACTTCAAGTAGTTTTTGTACAATGTGCCAGTTATTATGCCTAGATGGAAAATTTCTTGGAATGCTTAGTCTTCTAGTAACCATCCAGGATAGGAAAAAAAATTATTATCAAAATTTTATTAGATTTAATCTTCAACTAAAGATAATTATTACAAAATTAACTGACTATTCAAACAGTGACATAATTATGTACAAAAGCCACATTGTACCTAGAAGGTTGAACCTGAGTACAAACTAGTACTCAGCTTTCACTATAGAACTGATATTGTCAAAAAAAAAAAAAAAAAAAAAAAGGGTGGGGGCATGGGAAGGACAGACCCTTTGAGTTATTGCAATAACATTTGGCTTAGTTTAATGAGAGCATATAAAACATACATAAATATATATAAAAACATGCAAAGTATTTTCAGGTACTGAAACATTCCCTTTGGGTTTGATAAATCTTCTATGTCAACAAGTATGTTATATCCGATTTCAAAAGGTATTGGTTCCAACTTGGTCCCAAAAATAGAGATCTTCTAGAAGACAGACAGCAGTTTACACTGTTCTTATCTGTTCTTTGAGATTCTGTTTAGTAGCCCGTAAGAGTGCAAGATGACATGGAAATGCTAACATCAGCTGAAGCGCAAGGAGAGGAAGAACAGATTTGTTCCCAGATCTGTTGTAAGGTGCTTTGTCCAGGTAGTTTGGCACCTACGTTGATGTTCCCAAATACTCATGTATAGTTTCACAAAAGCTGGAATACTCTAAAAAAGTTTAAGGCTCCAGACGAAGATATCCAGGGTATGTGCATTTTCATCCAAAGCCTAAAGCATGAAATTAAGGCTGCATTCATGCCAGATAAGGAGCAGGGAACCAGGCTGGGGATAGCAGCCGAGGACAGGAAGGAAGTTAGAAGAGCAGAGCAGTTAAGGTGACTAACTGGATATTATGAATCCATCCAGGCAGAGAATCCAAATAAATAATATATACTGGTAATTTTTAGAGACTTTAGCTTTTCAAGTGAGCTCCCTGCCAGCTGCAAGAGGCTTGGGATGTTGTATCACCAATACTACATACTCGAAGAGTTTCGCTGAGCAGGCAATAAAGCAAACATCCCTTCCACCAAAAAAGAGGAAGACACCCTAAATACAGCCTGTGGGTCCAGGCAAGTTCCAAAGAACAATAACAGCCAAATTAAGATCACTACATTTCACATAAACACACAGCCAAATAATGTAAAAAAATTAATGAGCTAAATTTCATGTTAATTGCATATTCACATCCCCATTCAAGCTGATAAGACATGAGCACAGGTATATACGGCAACACTTGCCTCTACAAGAGCCATGACATTAACAGATTGCACTGGATATTTAGGTACCCAGCTGATACACAGGCAAAGCTGAAGCCAGGGATCACCTATCTGCAAACTGCAACTATGTGAAAGGGAAAAACATAGATGACGGCAGCAAAATCCTAATAGCACCAGGTAATACAGCAGGTTTGATATATCCATCCCAAGTCATCATTTGCTATTAGGACAAACTTTCTCTCTGCACGGTATAGCACTGGAACAGTTTACCCAAAGAGGAGGTTTTCACAACCAAGACAGAAGATTTCAAGACTGACCTGGAGAAAACCACAAGCTGATCTGACGTAACGCTGGCAAGAGCCCTGCTCAAACAGGAGGTTGGACTAGACGACCTCCAGAATTCCCTTCTGATCAACCCTTCTTTGACTCCATAATATATACATTAAAAAAGACTTTCAGCATTCGCAGGAGGAACACATCCTACACAGCTGAAGTCTAGTATCCACACCAGCTGTATGGACAAGCTGTAGCAAGAAAATGAGGCACTTGAGAGAAAATACAGAGGCCACCAAATACTTGAATGACAAATCAGTCTCTTTACAGAAGCACAGAAAATAGGACAGGATCTCTTGAAAGATTGTCTCCTCTTCTACAACAGGATCAGAGATACTTCATTAACCATAAATATTTTTCACATTTTTAAAAGGTCTCCCCTGACAGAGACCTCCTCAGTCTACTCCAATGCCTCATAATTCGATTAAAACATCAGAAAATTTTCCTTGATGTCCAATCTAAGGTTCACAGAGCAGAATTTATACTATTCTTTCTTGTCGCATCCATATAACTCTTGCCCTATCTTGTCTCACCTTATTTTATTCAAAACTAAAAACACATTCCCTGTTCCTTCAATGGCCATGTTGTCTAAATCTCCCACTACTTTTTGCTGCATTTCTCTCAGCTCCTCCACTTGGATTACATCTGTGGCTCTAGCTAAGACTCGCTACACCATGCACAACAGAAAACAGCTTTATCTGTCTCACACTCTCAAATCCTTAAGTTGTCAACTCATATAAGCAGAGAAGGAAACAGTCCCTCCACTAAGACTTAATCAGTTCATATTGACAGCAGGCTCCAAATTCTCTATCAAGTGTTTTACTTGGTCTTTTTAAGGCTAAGTTTTAGAGTCTCTGATCTAATCCACACAAACCAGCTGATCAAACCTGTCCCTCAATTACTCTTAAGTTTAAATACAACTAGAATGATGAGAACTGGAGTCATAAAACAACACAGAGAACACAAATCTGTGTTTAGTATGTATAATTAAAAGGAGATCCTACTTTACTGTGTGACATTTTGAATTAGTTACTATATGCAATTAATAAATATGACTGGAAAAGCAATTTAATTAATGTTCATACTATAAAACAATGGTTACTGAAAGAAGAAACATGTCTACAAAAAAGCCTTTCTCTTCACACCCCACAACTTACAGAATGTGCAAAGAATTACCATTCATTACTAAACAAATGGCATGGAATTAATGCAAGAATAACTAAATGCAGGGGGGGAAAAAAGGACTTGCATAAGAAGAAAAACAGTGAGTACCAAATAAAGATTTATCTGTGCAGACCAAACTAAATTATTTAGCCAATTTGTTTTAAATCAAAGACACAGACTGTAACTACTGTAATACAACATACCTGTTCAAGCACATCCAACTTTAATTCAAGTTTACTAAGTACAACATCTCCTCCCCAGAGCGACAACTGTAGATCTGAAGGCTTCAAGTTCTTTATGTAGCGATTCACATAACTCATCAGAATAGGAGTTACATAGGACTCCAGCATTCTGGAAGATTTCTGTATTACAGGTCAAGCACTAGGGAAAAAAGACAAGACAATGTGATATTATTTATAAATCTGTCAGCCTAATTTTCAATAAAACAACATTCACATTGTTTGGATGTATGAAAAATTATATTTCAAATTCTGCTTTATAAACATATATGTCAATATGCAGAGATACACATACTTACATATAAAGACGAAATACATACCAAGATGAAAGCATGTCTATTTGCACTGACAAATTTCCAGCTTACACGCATATATATATATACACACACACATATATATACTGGAACTAATAACTGGCTTGCTCACTATCAAAAGAAAAGCCAACCCAAACAAACCAAAAAAAACAGCAAAGGAGGAGGTCAAGCAGTCTACCACGCTTTCATATAAGAGTTAAATGACACAAACCCTGTCACTTTTAACCGATAAAAGTCCATGCTAAAACATCACCCCAGATACACCTCACCGATCTGATATCTGGAGCATCGTATCACGTACGCGACAAAAATGCCAGCTTCGTGCCACCCTTAACTCTAAGCAAACCAACACTCTTCACAACCCAAGTTGAAGTTACATTAACGCTTGCCACCACCCCCCTCCCACACCCCATCCTTTCCCGCCCTCCCTGTAGCCCTGAGGAGACCCTTCCCCACCCCCATCGCCGCCGCCACCGCCTCTCCCGGGCACCCCCACCAAGCCGGGAACCCCCTGCCCGTACCTTCGGGACACCCCTCACACCTCCCTCCCCCAGCCCCACGCCCTCTCAGGACCCCTTTACCTGCCCCTCCAAATACCTCCGAGGCTCCGCGCCCCCCGCCCCGCCGCCGCCCTCACCGGGCCGGCCGGGCCGCGGGAGCGCCCGCGCAGGCACCCCCCGCCGCTCCGGCTCCACCGCACTGGCACTTCCGGGTTCCTCGGCGCGTGTGCTCTCTCCCAGCGTCCGCCGCCTCCCACGTCCCGCGCGCGTCTGGGCCTGTGCCTCAGCCGGAAGGATTTGCCGGCAGCACGGAGGCGGGGCCGGAAGTCGGCCTCTTGAAGCCGGTGAAGGTCACGCGCTCTGCCAGGAGCTGGCGGGCGGGGCGGGGTGGCCGGGCGTTGCGTGGGGGCGGGGCGGGGGCGGTGGGGGCCGTTAGGGAGGTGGGAGGGGGCGGGAGGCAGCATCTCGTGTGTGTGAGGGGAACTGGAGGGGCGGCAAAGCCCGCCGGGATCGGGATCCGTGTGTGCCGGTTCCTCACACGGCGGAGGAGGCCCTGCCCCCGCATTGGGGTACATTCAGAATCACAGAATCACAGAATCAACCAGGTTGGAAGAGACCTCAGGGATCATCGAGTCCAACCGCTGCCCCTACACCACCGTGTCAACTAGACCATGGCACTAAGTGCCATGTCCAGTCTTTTCTTAAACACATCCAGAGATGGTGACTCCACCACCTCCCTGGGCAGCCCGTTCCAATGTCTAATAACCCTTTCTGAAAAGAAATTCCTCCTAATGTCCAACCTGAGCCTCCTCTGGCGAAGCTTGAGGCTGTGCCCTCTTGTCCTATCGCTAGTTGCCCGGGAGAAGAGGCCAACTGCCACTTCACTACAACCTCCCTTCAGGTAGTTGTAGACTGCAATAAGGTCACCTCTGAGCCTCCTCTTCTCCAGGCTAAACAACCCCAGCTCCCTCAGCCGTTCCTCGTAGGTCAGACCCTCCAGACCCTTCACCAGCTTGGTCGCCCTCCTCTGGACTCGCTCCAACACCTCAACATCTTTCTTGAAGTGCGGGGCCCAGAAATGAACACAGGATTCAAGGTGCGGCCTCACCAGTGCCGAGTACAGAGGGACGATCACTTCCCTAGACCGGCTGGCTACACTATTCCTAATAGAGGCCAGGATGCCATTGGCCTTCTTGGCCACCTGAGCACACTGCTGGCTCATGTTTAGCCGGCTGTCAATCAGCACCCCCATGTCTCTTTCCACGGGGCCGCTTTCTAACCACTCTTCCCCCAGCCTGTAGCGCTGCATGGGGTTGTTGTGGCCGAAGTGTAAGACCCGGCACTTGTTGAACCTCATGCCGTTGGTCTCGGCCCATCTATCTAAGCTGTCCAGATCCCTCTGTAGGGCCTTCCTACCCTCCAGCAGATCGACACTCCCACCCAGCTTGGTGTCATCTGCAAATTTGCTGAGGGTGCACTCAATCCCTACGTCTAGATCATCTATAAAGATATTGAACAGCACCGGCCCCAGAACTGAGCCCTGGGGAACACCGCTAGTGACCGGCCGCCAGCTGGACTTTGCCCCATTCACCACCACTCTCTAGGCTTGGCCATCCAGCCAGTTTTTAACCCATCGAAGAGTCCACCCATCCAAGCCCCGGGCAGACAGTTTGTCTAGGAGGATGCTGTGGGAGACAGTGTCGAATGCCTTACTGAAGTCTAGATAGACTACATCCACAGCCCTGCCCTCATCTACTAAGCGGGTCACTTGGTCATAGGAGACCAGGTTGGTTGAGCAGGACCTGCCTTTCATGAATCCATGTTGGCTGGCCCCGATGCCCCGATTGTCCTGCATGTGCCATGTAATGGCACTCAGGATGATCTATTCCATCACCTTGCCTGGCACCGAGGTCAGGCTGACAGGCCTATAGTTCCCTGGATCGTCCTTCCGACCCTTCTTGTAGATGGGCGTTACGTTTGCTAATTTCCAGTCAGCTGGAACTTCTCCAGTTAACCAGGACTGCCGGTTAACATTCCTGGCGCAGAGCAGCCTGAGGAGGGCGGCTTTAACCCGCAGCACCACGGATCCCTGCGATGTGTTACTGTTGGGTGCGCGGCTTCAGCCGACTCTAGCTCCAAATTTTTATTCACGTTGTTATGTTGATGAGCGGCCATTTGGGGCAAATCTCGGTGATGGCAAACATGTTGGTTGTTTCCACGGTGTTTAGTAAGGATGGATGTTTTACGGTTTGCTTTTGAGTGAAGCTCTGCTTAGGTTCTCAATTTCACCATTTCAAATGTGAGAAGAAAGTTGCTCAGAAATACCTTCGATTTTCTGTGTGACCAGAGCTCTTCTCCATATGTTGATCATAGTGAAAAGCCCTCCCCAACAGCCCTGAGTCCCTTGGGGTTGCTCCTGGCAGCAAGTGATTGCCCTGGAGAGGCATGAGTTAACGGACTCCTCACGGGCTGGCATGTGGATGATCTGGAAAAGAGCCTGGGCCCATCTTCTTCGGGGTGAAGTGCAGAAGGCAGTGCCTGTGGGCATGGCTTTGATGTAGATAATGAATAACCTTATACAAAGGCCTCTGATCTGAGTTTTGAAGAAAAGGCTGGGATATGCCCGTAGAGTTATATGTTCCTCCTGGAAACGTGAAATCCTGGGTGTTTAATCTGCACGGTGTAGTTACATGTCTGAAAACAGAAAATAAAGCAATATATGGCACGTGGGGCAGGTTCATGTGAAGCAGGGCGCAGTGAGCGCTCGGGTAGGAGCCTACCTCTCATAGCAGTACATGTGTTGAAATCTGGCTGAGCTAATCAAGGTCTGAAGGCTCCAGCTCCTGAAGGGTTAGCTGTCTACACTGCCTCTGGAATACACAGGCTGAGTTAATCATGAATCTACCCTTATTTTACATACACCAACCCCTCACTGGCTGTGTCATCTTCACTCATGAATCACAACCCGTAAGCCAGTATTCACCTCACAAAGAGTTGAAGCAGCTTGGACTGCTTTTCCTCTTACAATGAGGGTGACCACTCCCACAGCTCACACTCGAGCATATGTTTGACTGTTCTTCAGCAGGCAAGGCATGTTAACCTGTTGCTAAGAGGTGGTAGCAGGCAGATGAGGGACAGAAATATTTTAACATCATCAGTGGTCTTTAATTAAGGATGTCTTTCTGACTTAGAATTTCTCTAGTGCTAACATTCTTGAAGAGTTCCTTTATGCAACTGCTACACGTTTCTGTCCCTCTGCTAGAGTTGTGGGAGGGGTGAATTTTACTGGTGAAACTTTTTGGGAGTCTACACTGCAAGCCAGCTCAGTGAAATAATCTGTGTTAATGGAAGCAACCTCGTTTATAGACAGCCTCCCTATAGATTTGCATTGACACAACAGAGGGATGTGCCAACAGATAAGTGTAATGTTGAAGCACACCCTAAGCACGCATCAAAAACCATCATTTCAACAGAAAAACATTCCTCTGCTTCTTTATCCATTGTGTGATTACTTTTGAATGACACATCCAATCAACGCTGGAATGTTTTCTGAAAGTTTGGAATTGAAGAACAACGCCCTATTTTGGTGAAAATCAGTAAACTAGAAGAAGAGTAGGGGAGACACGTAGTGCTCCTGGCAGCTGCTTGGCAGACCTAGCAGCTCTGAACAACTCTGTAATTTTCCTGGCAGTTATTAGCATTTCGTTATAACTACCTCCATCTCAGTCCCAGTTCAAGTATGTTGACGCCCTGAATAACTTATTTCCTACAGAAGAAAAAAAAAATACAAAAAATGGGAGGAAGGGATCATGCGGGAATGAGTCTTTGACAGAAAGGAAATGGGCGGCATGAAATGGAAGTAGCTGGAGAGGGTTACAAGAGGTCCCCAACGTACAAAGGGATGAGAGCAGTGCACATGGGGAATTTGCAGGTAACAGGCAGGTGGTGTGTAGTAATGAACTTGGCCATAGTAAAGCAAAGAGGGCATGTCTGCTGGAAACATCAGCTGCCTGAACTAGTCTGATTTATTCAATATTTCAGCAATTCAGTGAAATGTGCAGGATAGATATATTCAAAAAGTGCGTATCTAGTGGTATGCACATCTTGTTGGTTCCTATAACTTGAGTAATTCTGAATCCCTTAAAGGCTAGCAAAAATAGATACAGTTCAACCTGGAGACTGAAAAAGTGTACACAAGATTGTGTAACACTTGGCCAGAAGTGAAAAGATTACAGGAGTTCAAGGAAGTCCTCAGGAAATGTATCTACCGGCACAGGACTGCATCTTGATAAAAGAGACTATCAACGTGTTTCTAGCTTCAGTGCTGTTGCTGCTATGACTGATTTGCCATTTTATGCAACAGAAGCAGGATCAATGAAGCGCAAAACGGAGAGGAAAAATAGAGTTCATAAAAAATGAGGAAAGTTGAGAAAAGGTAGAGGATGATTTAGTGAATATCCTACTACCTGAGGCTGCAATCAAGGGGAAAAACAAGGAAATTAGACATGTAAATAGATTTTTTTAAAAGTCTGTATAGCCATATCAGTTAATTTCTACCTCTTCTGTTCATTAACTTAAATCAACCTTTTCTTCTGAGCACCATTTTGGAAAGACCCCTCTACTGATGTTGGTGTTTGACAGTTGTTGTGCTTCTAATGGCAGAACTTGAGTCTCCTGCCTCCTGTCCATGGGCAGCCCAGGGCAGTCGTGTGAGCAGAGGGGTTTGGAGGTAGGCTGGCCCAGGCTGTTTGCAGGATGTGAGGGAATCTGAGGTTACTGACAAGGAGGGTTGGGAAACAACCAGTGAGGAACATCTTTTTTCATTGGACAAAGGTTTCCAATCCTCTCAACTTCTCCTTCACTGTGTCTGTTAGCTAATAGAGAGACTTTAACTGGGTTAACTTACCAGGCAAACTGCTGTCCATGTCTGCCCTGCTCCGATTCTGCCTGTCCTGCTCCCATGCCTCCAAGTACAACAGCACGGGTGCAGGCAGGTGGTCCCGGGACCCCTCAGTCTACCCATGTGGGAGAAGACTTTGCTATTTTGTGATTCTTTACAGCCTGCTGAGGTGCCCTGTGGACAGTATGAGACTGACAGCATGGAAGAGTTGGGGATCCTAAATAAGCATACTTACTTTAGAAACACTTGTGAAGAAAATAAAAATGATTTGGGCTTCTTCCTCCTCTCCTGTTCTAGGTGCTAAAACTTGGACTAGTTAATTTGTAATGTTTCCTGGTGGTTTCTTTTTCTGTTTTTACTACACATTACTATTTGTAGTGAATTATATTGTATATTGTATATACTATATATATGTAAATAAATGTGTATATATTATAAAATATTAAAAATATATTATAAAGCTATTAAGATTTGCCCCTCTGTTTTATGGGAAATTTCCTGAGCTCATGACTAAACTGACTAAAATTATGTATCTTCTAATATTTTTCAGACATTTAAAAACTACATCAATAAAAACAAGCAATATAAGTCAATCTGTTTCACTATTAGAATTACATAACTTATTAGAGATGTCATGTATCTAATTATTAAATCATATATAGCCATCAAAAAGTGGGAAACAAGAATTGCCATGCCACTTTTATTACTATGGGGTCATTTTCAAGTTCACCAAAATGCAGAGATTTGAAAGTTGGAAAAAATAAACCCAAATAAAAATTAAAAAAAAATTCACATAGTTTTTCATTGTAATTTGAGTGTTAGGTATAGTCTAGATTTAAACGTGCAAATGATTGTCTGTTATAAGTTTTGTTTGTTCTTCTATTCCCTAAATTTTGAAAAAAACCCACAGCTGTAGTCTTGAACTAGTAATTTTTTTTTAAGTGTAACGGAAAATAGACTGAATTGTGGCACCTTTAAAATGGGAAATCAGTGTTCAAAAGAAAAAAAAATAAATCTGGAGTTTGTAACTATGATTATGAACAAGAGTCTGTTGAAACAGTTAAGTTCACACTAAGTAAAACTAAAAAGTATTAATTTAGTGAACGAAGGTCACAAAGTTCTGGAAGCAAGTGGCTTTTGATACGTAATCCCAACTCATTGCTGCCTCATCTGGCTTTTTAGGAGCTCACTTTTCCCAACACTTTCTAAATCTCTGGTAATTTTAAATCCCTGTAGTAGCTTGGGCACAGAACGCTCGGGCACTGGGGAGCGAGGCACATTTATGCAACTTTGGGTGCTAACCCGGCTCAGGGCTTTGCCAGCTTCCTCCAGTGTTTCCTCTGTCAGTGAATGTTCACTCTGAGTGAATGGGGCAAACGTCTGATGAACCCCCTCTTCAGAAGGGTGCACGATGGACTAGCAACCAGCTTAACCAACATGAGCAGGGTTGGGTTGGAAAGGGTCTGGTCCAGACAGCAACGGTGCACTCCAATGTAAGGATTGAACTACAGTGACTGTTCTTTTAAAATGTAGACTGCACGCGTAAATTCTTTTTACATATGTTCAGATTGCTTTGGGAATTATTAGACCTCTGATACAGAGGCTATATTGCATCTCCAGAATAGCTGCGGTACTGAACTTTTATTCATGCACCAGAATGAATGAAAGACAAGATAGGAAACCTGAATCGAACAGGGTGGGAATGTACAAGCAACGCAGTATTGTTCTTCTAGGAGTATAATTTCCAGGTAAATCGTGAGAGGCACATGTGCCCGTCTAAACCAGAAAAGTTAAAACTTGAAAGTGTTTTCCAAGGTTTTGTTGAATTCGTAACAAAGGAGAACAATTACCTGTCTTGCAGTAGTGAAATTTTAGGGTATATAAAGATATTTGACCTGTTCCGATATGCTTAAGGTGTTTATGTATCCTTTGGGTATAAGGAGGTATCTTTGACTTCTACACCTAATTATGGAATACATCAAAAAAAAGTCAGCCAAGAAGATATTATTTCTGGTTCCAGTACATGAAATGTATGTCTGACATTTTTAAAATGTATATGTAAAGAAACATGTAATTTATTACTGCCTCCAGGCATGAGGAGATTTATGTGCTAAAAGTTTCACACAGGTTTTTGCTTGACTGTTGCTCTACTGTTCATGCAAAACATATGTATTCCTAATGACAACTTCTAGCGTACATTCTTTTAAAACAGTTCTGCTTTTCAAGAGTTAAATCATCACATTTCTCTGATATTAATATATTTACAAAAATTGCAAATATATAATTTTGTATGTATTTGTACTTATAAAAAATTGTCAATAAATACAAAATTCATAAATATACTATAAATACATTGCAAATAAATATTTGTAAATACCACTCTGCTATTATAATTTTTCCCAATTTCAAAAATATTATATGTTATCAAAAGATGAAAAGTAATGGACAGCTTCTTTCTGTGTCATCGGTTGGTTCTTTAGAGGTTGAAGACAGAAATGACAAAGCTCAGTAATGTTTTTGCTTGAATTATGCTAAAATCCAGTTGCCTTCGTCGTTTATTGCAAAATCAGGTTTTCAGTGACACCGTAACACTCCATGATGCCCTTTGCTTGGCTTGTCCTGCAGCTGGAGCCAGGAGCATTTCTGCAGGAGCTGAAGTCTGTTCTAAAGTTTCTTCTTAATGGAAATGAAAATGTCCTTAGATTTGATTTGCATCTTGTAGAGCTGATATTAATGAATATCAGACATGTTGAACAGCTACAAGAACTGCAAAGCCAAGAAAATGTGTGTCAGCTCCAAAAAGCCACCCTTGGAACCTGTTTGGCAGCCACAGCTCCATGCAAATAAAATCTTCATTATTTCAGCAGTGACCTCCTGGGTTTCTTGGACTTTATAGATAAGTAAACATGGGTCCTAACACTGAAATCAGACTATATAAATTGAAATCAGACTGTGAAAGAGACAAAAGACTAAAGAGAGAACATGTAAAGCTTACGATTAGGATACTTGGATCTTTTATGTGAGGGATGCTTTTATTCATTTCCGGAACTTTTGGTAATTTTTTAGGTGTTCATACTAGCATATAACTTACAGCCCTTAGATAGGCTTGCCTTTTTCTCTCCAAAAATTTATGGAGGTTAGTATTAAATGATTTTCTGATGTATTTTGTCATGAAAGAAAGTAGCTGTTTCACATCACTCCAAAAATAATGGAGAAGTCTCCATAAGGATCCAACTTCCAAGGGGATGACTGCTCAGCATTCCCTCTGTCCCTGAAAAACAAGATGTAGAGACTGGGGAAGATATCTGCACACAGCAGGAGGTTTGGAGGAAAGGATAGCGTGAAAAGATGAGCAACGAGTGACCATACCCTGACACATGAAAGGAGACTGCATCAACACTTAAAGCTGGACATCTAATGATTCGATTGAATTAGCCTAATGATCCGATTGAATTTTAAACTGAGGAGAAGACAGAGCAGGTGAATACAACACAGAGGATGTAGAAGAGACCTGGAAAAGGTGACTAGGAGATAGGTACACCGTCTATTCATCAGGTTGCAGTTTTGAGACATTTTTGGTTTGGTTAGAAGTTTCGAGACACTGTGGACTTGTTCTTGCTTTTAAGCAAGTGCTTCTTACTATCTAGGCAGCCATTATCAATTACTTGCTTTCCTGGCTTTTTTCTTGTCATTCATGTAATTTTCTGTCCACATTTTAGATTCAGTATTGCTAATGACATTAATCTGGGTATGGAATGGAAGCTGGAGAAAGTGGAAAGGTATCCTTTCAATCTTAAGTTCACTGAGTAGGCAGCATTGTGCATCTTGTGTTTTATTCCAGACTTACTTTTTTTTTTTTTCAGTCCATACTTTTACGTAACACACTCACTAGCAATTGATATTGATTTCCAGTGTGCCATATCCAACATGCATTCATGCGATGCACAAGAACTTCTTGTTATACTTCTTGTTATGCTTTTTATATCATCCGTCAACAATATAGTGAGCAGTTCTCTATGTACAGGTAAATATAATTCATTAGTCCAAAGATGAATAATTATACCATCTAATTCACACTTTTTTGAGTTTTAGTTCAAATCAGTGTTCTTGATGCCATTTCAATTACGTGATATACACCTATTATTTTCTCAATATAATCTAAAACCTGGAATGATGGGAAGAATGTTGACTTACCCCAGATTATTAATGGTAGCCAGAATTTGAGAGACTGTTTTATAAAATACCCAAATGTTTATAGCATGATTTAAGTGAGAGATTGTTGTAATGTTGTATGAGATATTACAAAGAATTTTATTAGTAAAGGCTCTCACTCTTTTCTGAATCTTGCTCCGTATTGGAAATTCTTAAGATCTATGTGAGAAATGAAGAAAATATGACTAACCCAATCTATTAGTAATTTACACTAATTAGTAATTTACACTAATTGTGACACAGACTGCGAAAATAAGGTTTGCTGACATCTGGACACTGGGCTTCTGATAGCTTGTTCAAGCTTTATGTAGATATCTCATGCCTAAGAACAAATATGCACAAGTCTATAAGATGGAAAGAACTCCCAAAAATGAATTCTTAGGTTTTATTTCAAAGACTGACACCACATGAATCACCTGGTTCATGGTAATGGATCTCATACCCTTACATCCAGATGTTTTGTCGTCACCTTTTTTGTTTTCAAACACACACACGACATTTCTAGAAATGCAAATTAGGCCTAACAATTTAGGGCACTGAAAAGATGTTCTCTTCCCAGCAAAACACAGCTGCTGATTTTAATTCTGATCACAAATTACCTGGAAAAACTGAGCCATTTTAGGCTATTTTCCTACCTCTGCTTTCTCTCATGTTTCACACAGTTTCTTCTTTAACAAGAAACAAATCTGTGTGAAAAGGGGGAAATAGTTATATTTCATAGGGGAGTGTATTTACTTCTTTCAGACATACAAATTTGATACTGAGAAAGGATGAATACTTGTTTTAGGGAAGCTAGACAAAATATTTATCAAGGTAACCTAAACTTTACCAATGGAAAACATCTGAAGGTGGGGCAGCTGCTATTAGTTAGCAAAGATAAAGTTCATGTTCTCATCATCTCATGTCAGAGGTACCACAACATCCTTTTCTAAAGCACCTGACAATTGCAAATCTACACCATTTCTCTTCCCTACAAAGTGACAACCTCCCCTTTGCATGCCTCCATTAAGTTGTCTGAGTTTATCACAATAGATATGAAGGATTTCATTTTCAATGAGTTGCATTTCTTTCAAGCACATTACCCTTACTCTCCCTTCTTTACTCTTGCAGCAGATCCATACTCACTTCTGCTCCAGCAGTGATGCAAATCACCATCCTGACACCAAGTTTTTCACCCTTCTTGTGTTTTCTCCTAAGCAGTCTTTCATACATAGAGACAACATGTTTTAAACATCTGCAAAGACCCTCGCTATACTTTGTCATATCCTTTCTTAAAACTCACTGTCACCAGGATGTCTACCAAAATGACAACAGCTAGGAGCAAGGGAACTGATACCCTCCCTGTCTCGTGGATCACTGTCATACAATTATGTTCTTGGGCTCCCCATCCATCAGTCATGTTTCCGTGTTATCTTAGGATGTAATTAGGTGCAACGTTTTTTCCTGTGTCAAAGCTGATGTACAAAACACATGCCAACTGTTACATCTGGGGAAAACTTAAAGCCAGATGACACCTTTATGTTGTATATTTTTCAGGCAGGGACCATCTTTTTCTTCTGGATTTGTACAGTGTCTTGTAAAATATTACTTTGATTCCTGACTTCAGCTTTTAGCTCTGCTGCAATGCAAATAATTTTGATAGCAAAATCCTTTCAATGAGATCCAATCCATTGGACTGGAGTCATGCAAAACCAGTTTGCGTTGCTTGGATGGCCTTTAAAACCGCTTGAGTTAAAAGCAATAGGCATTGGAGAATTATATGGCTTCTAATCTCTTCCAGCTCAAGGGCTTCCCAGGAGCAGACTGTGTGAACTGGCAAGAGGACTAAAAGCCTTCCTGTTCACTGCGGTTCTCAGAATTGTACACTAGATAAAGAGAGGGATGTAGTGACCACAGAGAAATACAGCCAAAAGAAATGCAGTGTCTAAATATGACTGGGAAAGGAGGTGAACCCAAGTCTGAGTAGAGCAGAATTTTAAACTAAAAAGTCCTAGAAACTTCAGGGAGCTGGGAGCACCTCCAGTCGGTCTCTCTTTGTCCAGATGCAGCAAGAAATGAAGCACTTCTTTCCAGACACAAAGACAAAAAAGAATGGACAGCAGACGTGTCATTTTTCCCAGCTAAGCAAACTTCTGATGGACTGTTTTGCTCTCACTTTACAAAGAGGAAAGAACAGAGTAGTACTATCCCTCTTAACAGGGTTGTAACAGACGTGCAGACCCTGATTGTCTTGCTCTCCAGCAGCATGCTACCTTTTGTGCTCTTTCATAGATGGTTAGCACTAAAACCACTAAAACATTACCGCCTCCAATTGAGTGAGGAGCCAGGGCCATCTCACAGTAGTTCTTTGCTTCTGAATCAGTGGTCAATCTGTTCTAAGAAGACAAAAACACAGAATATTCTTATTATTCTACATATCCTGGTAGTATTGTTTCAATCTGTCAGCGGTATGGTCTGTGAGACAGTGCACTGGTTAACATTGTAAAGGCTCCTTTCAGAAACTGGGAAGTTAGAACATATATTATTTTAATGAAAGCATAGATTGTAGAGGCTACAACAAAATCCACAGGAAGATCCTAAATCCTCCAACACTTTGGATTTTTCAACAGCCTGGATTTGGATTGACCCTAATAATGTGTGTACTTAGCGCTTAGAATCACATGTATAAGGTCCATAGAAAATACAATTTACCAGCTGTGCAAGTATTTTTCTAATGACTCAGACTCTCTGCCTTTTTGTTATTGTATAAAAATGTGATGCTTTTATACTGAGCAGCATAAATTACATTGTTCCTTCTCTGCTGTAATATAAGGTAACCTTTTCCTTTAGTTATACATTTTTAAAGGGTGATATAGAGAGTTCTGTGTACCCAGGGCACCTCCTGGAGTTTCGTTATTCTCTGTCACCAGTTAGAGTGGCTTTCAGGCACTTCTGCCATCCTTCACTTCCTAATCATCAAAGATCTAAAATCTTCATGTTAGCTATTTGTATCATGGGAAGCATGAGATACCTCTGCATTTCAACATCTTTCTCTGGTTGAAGGGATACCTTCAATTCTGAAGTACTTAATTGCTATGGCAAAAACAGTGTCGCTGTCACAAAACATACTTTTTGTGGACTGATACTGTAAAATAAATTACCTTACATGGTAATTTACGTTAGTCTCCTATGAGAGGAAAACTGGTCCAAAAATGCTATATCCGAGGCTGTTTCTCTGAAGGGAAGAATGTGGATGAATAAATAATTTATTTCCAAGCATGGAAGATAGCAATTTTGTTTGCTCATCGTTAAGACCCTCACTGAGGTAAATAGGATCAGGACATGACTGAGCCCTGCATGTAGTAACTCTGGACAGAACTGAGTCAAAAGTATTGCATTACAAAATCATCAAACATTAATTTTTTTGAAGTTTTGGCACAAAGATTGCACTGTACCATCAATCATTAAAAGGTACATGCAAAATATAGCAAATGTCTCAATTAAAAGCAAAGCAAGAGATTCCTCTGCATGACATGTTCTTTACAGAAGAAAAATTAAGATGACAGTACAATAAATCAAAACATGAAACTGGAAAATGTATGCTGTTGCTTTCTGTGTAGGACACACATGACCCATGACTTACTGAGTGTTCTGATAGTTATGAAACAACCTCCACTTTAGCGGGACTTTCATGCAAGTGAATCAGTTTGCAGAAGGGCTGTAAGGTCTTGTTTTATGCTCACTTAATTTTATGGCTGAAGCATCATCAGGAGGTTTGACTGTGGCTTAACAGGTATTCAATACATAGAACACAATCCAAAGGGCTAATGACTGCCAAGCTGATACAATGTGTATTTGAAGAGGCAATTTAATGTAAACTTTTGTTTATAATGTGCCACATGTTGTGCTGTAGCAGTCCATCAGTACTTGCCAAACCACTCTCGATTATCTACCGGCAGTCCTGGTTAACTGGAGAAGTTCCAGCTGACTGGAAATTAGCAAATGTAACGCTCATCTACAAGAAGGGTCGGAAGGACGATCCAGGGAACTATAGGCCTGTCAGCCTGACCTCGGTGCCAGGCAAGGTGATGGAACAGATCATCCTGAGTGCCATTACATGGCACATGCAGGACAATCGGGGCATCGGGGCCAGCCAACATGGATTCATGAAAGGCAGGTCCTGCTCGACCAACCTGGTCTCCTATGACCAAGTGACCCGCTTAGTAGATGAGGGCAGGGCTGTGGATGTAGTCTATCTAGACTTCAGTAAGGCATTCGACACTGTCTCCCACAGCATCCTCCTATACAAACTGTCTGCCCGGGGCTTAGATGGGTGGACTCTTAAATGGGTTAAAAACTGGCTGGATGGCCGAGCCCAGAGAGTGGTGGTGAATGGGGCAAAGTCCAGCTGGCGGCCAGTCACTAGCGGTGTTCCCCAGGGCTCAGTTCTGGGGCCGGTGCTGTTCAATATCTTTATAGATGATCTAGACGTAGGGATTGAGTGCACCCTCAGTAAGTTTGCAGATGACACCAAGCTGGGTGGGAGTGTCGATCTGCTGGAGGGTAGGAAGGCCCTACAGAGGGATCTGGACAGCTTAGATAGATGGGCCGAGACCAACGGCATGAGGTTCAACAAGAACAAGTGCTGGGTCTTACACTTCGGCCACAACAACCCCATGCAGCGCTACAGGCTGGGGGAAGAGTGGTTAGAAAGCGGCCCGGTGGAAAGAGACCTGGGGGTGCTGATCGACAGCCGGCTAAACATGAGCCAGCAGTGTGCCCAGGTGGCCAAGAAGGCCAATGGCATCCTGGCCTCTATTAGGAATAGTGTAGCCAGCCGGTCTAGGGAAGTGATCGTCCCTCTGTACTCGGCACTGGTGAGGCCGCACCTTGAATCCTGTGTTCATTTCTGGGCCCCGCACTTCAAGAAAGATGTTGAGGTGTTGGAGCGAGTCCAGAGGAGAGCGACCAAGCTGGTGAAGGGTCTGGAGGGTCTGACCTACGAGGAACGGCTGAGGGAGCTGGGGTTGTTTAGCCTGGAGAAGAGGAGGCTCCGAGGTGACCTTAATGCAGTCTACAACTACCTGAAGGGAGGTTGTAGTGAAGTGGCAGTTGGCCTCTTCTCCCGGGCAACTAGCGATAGAACAAGAGGGCACAGCCTCAAGCTTCGCCAGGGGAGGTTCAGGTTGGACATCAGGAAGAATTTCTTTACAGAAAGGGTTATTAGACGTTGGAATGGGCTGCCCAGGGAGGTGGTGGAGTCACCATCTCTGGATGTGTTTAAGAAAAGACTGGACATGGCACTTAGTGCCATGGTCTAGTTGACAGGGTGGTGTAGGGGCAGCGGTTGGACTCGATGATCCCTGAGGTTTCTTCCAACCTGGTTGATTCTGTGATTCTGTGATTCTGTGATCAGTACTTCCAGTATAATTTAAGTTTTCCTAAAGTTCAGCTCCCTGTTGTGTACATCTATCCCTCTTTCAGGATGTTAGAAGAAACTATCAATTATTTTTCCTTACAAAATAACAGCAACAGTTTCAAATGAAACAGAAAAAAAGCTAATGTAGTTTCTTATAGCAAAATAAATATATAGGGGTTTTTTTTCAAGAAAGTATTACAAAAACATTAATAACTAGTGCAAAAACGTAAGCGTAGAAACATAATTTTGAAACTAGGAACAAAGTTCATTTATCCTCTGTTTGTTTATTGGTAAAATATTTTCCATTATTCTAGAGAATGGCATTTGTAAAATGTTATTTCCTTAGATACAGCGATGCAAAAGCATTTATATTCTTTTAATCGCTTGTGCTTCTATTTAACCTAAGTACCATGTACATGCTTGGAAACCTAGCTTTCAATAGCAGCAAAGTATGTACATAATTAGTAATGGGGCCTTCAATCATTCTCCCTCTCATGTTCCACTGTTTTCCCGTATTCCAGCACAGTTATGTGCCCTTTAAGCTATTTTTATCAAGTGTGACAACTTTGAACTTGTTCCAAGACCATATTGTCTTAGAAGTGACCTTCTGGTGTGGAAGTTGAATGTTCTCTGAAAATCTTGCATATAACATGTACTTCTCTATATTTACTCTTAATGTAATATCTTCAAAGAATACAAAAAAGTCAGTGAAACACGAACTTTTTCTATAACAGCCTTAGAGCCTGATCCTTTATACATGACTTCAGTAGGATTTACACATGTGTAAGGGCTGTGGACCATGTGTGCAAATATGGACACATGTTGTATCATATTAAGGTTCAATAATAGGGCTGGCCAGGAAACAAGGATTCTGTTTCGTGAAGAATTCTGAGGTTTTGGCATTTGGTTTCATTCTGATGCAGGGTGAAATCAAGACTTTTTGGAGTGTTTTGAAAGCAAGACAATCCAAGAAGGAGACAGAAAGACAGACACACCACTGGGGCCAAGTAGTTACCTGTCGTGGTGAATCCCTGTTTCAGACACTGCTTCAAATCTGACAGCGGTGATTCAAACCTGAAAGTGCCCTGGGCAAGATGAATTTCCTCGCTATCACATTATTTGGTGTCCATAAATGAGCAAAGCCCTTCCTCCTCATTTTGACGGAAATTCCATTCTAATGTTGAGGTGGGCAACTCCGGTCCTTTCTCAGCAGGGCAGGCAGCACTGTTCGCTAAGCTTTTTGCTTGTGGAGCATCGTCTAGCCATGAGATATGTTGTATGCCAGGGAACCCAGGTGGTGTATTTTATCACAGGGCAGGCGACAGGCCACGGTGCTGTACTCTGCTGCCTCGCAGGACTCTCTAAACCTATGCCTGGTGGTATTCCCTGAGTGGCCACAATCTACTCAGCAGACACTCATGAAGCAGAGTTTGGGGACCAATGATGAGAGCAAAAGGGCTGGGTGTGATGGTTTTATATCTCATTTTTTTATAATGTGCCACAGGAATCTCTGTCACTGGAGTTGTTTGTGTGTTATATCTGCAAAATATTTGTCTGAGATATACGTCTCTAAAGTGTCAAGTTTTCTCTGGTTTACAAGGAATCGGGTATCCAAGGGAGCAGATTTTCTGTTTGATGAATGGTGCTTGGTTAGAAAAATGCTGAATGAGTATGAACCCCATCAGCTCTGCTTTATTTCCACTCAAATGAAAGTTAACATTATTTGATTTGTTCCTTGAAAACAATAGTGTTGATAACAGGACTTTGAGATACATATGTGTTTCAGCCATATCTGTATCACTGCAACAGCAATATCAGCAATTTTTTTAAGTATACTTTGAGCATTTTATGCCCAAAAAATAACATCATAACATTGTGCTGACTTTTTCTGCAGTGATGTTGTAGATAATGATAATAAAGCAATTCTCATACAAGTTACATTTCCATGTGGATTATACTATAAAAATTAACTTTTCCAGGTTAGATAGAAGCTCTAGCAAACATTAGTTGATAATTTAATTTAACTTCATATATATTTGAATATTTGTTTCATGCAATAAAAACTCAAAAGAAATCTCAACAACCTTGAGTGAAATTCTTATGGATAAACGGAATATAGCTTTGCCCGTGGATTGAAAAAGTCCTGGAAATATTTGTAGATTCCTGTTTTGTTCAGCTGTTTTACTGTCTGCAAGCACTGAACTGTGATAATGGTAAGAAACAGTTAAAACCAGTAAAGAAAACTTTCTAAAAGAGGAAATAACGATTGACTGATACTGCTTATTTTAAACTTGAACAGTTAGAAAACTGATGAACAGAAACAAAATCTGGATTTTCTCTGAGTTTGTTTCTAAGACAATTGTCTAAATTTAGTTTCTATGTTTGAAAAAACCTCACAGACTATATTTAAAATAAAAAATGGTTTTTTTCTTCATCATTCATTGCTGGCATGACCTAAGACAAGTTTCTGGTACATTTTGCCTAAGGGCCGAAGTAATAATTTCAGTCTGAATGTAAAATACTATCCAGCAGTCTGTCCTAGATCTTGATATGAGAAATGGCCAAGTAGACTTTTCTTCAGTTCTTTTTTATTAAAACAGTGTTTCAAAGGGTAATTTTAAAAAAAAAAAAAAAAAAAAAGCAGGGAATTGGAGCTGCCTTTTTCAAAGATCCGATGATGGTAAGTTTAACATTTATGTGGTAGCACCAAAGAGGCATGACCTAGTAAGGCAGAGGCAGCTTAACAGATGATATGAAGTGTAAATGCTAAAGATCTGCTTCAGCGTGTCTGGTAAGAATTACAAGTACGGATTATTCCCACTTTGTAGATGTAGAAGCAAATCAGGAAGATCATAACTAGATTTAGACCAGGACTTGGTGTCAGAGATGGGATTAGAATTCAGAAGTTGATTGCTGTCGAGTTTAGTTCATTAACTCAAACTACAAGGCATGCTACTAGATATCTGGTGCTCTTGTGGCTGGTGGTCACACCAGAGGCCACCCAGCCCGAACAACCATACTCTGAATGGAGCATTTTTCGGCTTTCTGAACTGTGGCACTTGTTCACGTGGTTACACTGTAGCAGGCCACAGCCAAAGCAAAGAATTAGTTCTTTTCACAGAAATTGTCAGATTCAGCTGTTTCACCAGGGATATATTCTAGCATTGCATTTCCCCACTATCTATGCATTCAGATAAAGTGAACTGGCAAGACTACCTGCAATAATGCCCAGCTGATGATGTATCAGATCTCCCTAAAGTCCAGCTTTGGTTGCCCTGTGTTCCAGAGCTCAGCTGGGAATGGCTGTGTGAGGGAGCATGGGCAAACCTGTCCTTGTGGGGAAGAAAACAGTGGCACTAGTGCACTCTCATATCAGTAAAACAATAGAAATACCATTTTAACAAGCAAATCAGTGAATGGACTTCATAGGCTGTAAAACCTCTTGCCTGAAAGCCAGAAGGCGTCGATCTTCATGTGCTATTGGCCCACCAAGGGAGGTATGAGCAGCACGGATCTCACAGCCGTATGAAAATAGAGTAAGCAGAATGTTTTAAAACTCTCTTTTAAAAAACTAGAGGAACCAAATTTGTCTTTATTTTGATCTTGGTGCGTAGAGGCAAATGCCAACCAGAAGAGGGAGCGCATGTCAACTGGAAGTCTGTGCCCAGCGCTCTACTGACTCAACTAATTATCCTGCTGACGAATACATCCATGTTGGCAAAATAAATAAAGAAGATAAATCTGGGCTTGCTTTCTGGAAAAGGGCAAAGCTGATCAGAAAGGAACAGATACTTACATACTCCATTGAACTGCCCTATCAGAAGTATTTCCAAGTGTAAGAGTGGCTAGATTTGAGACAGAAATGTGTGTCACTCTTGTGCTTTCATGTACATCAACTCAGCTCATGTGAGCAACAGCAGGCTCCTTGCTGTGCCTCTCCTACTTACAGCTCACACAGGGATCACTTATGTATGTAGTACAAGTTATTCCTGTAAAGAGGCCATGACCATTAATTGCTTTTCTCTTGTACTCCCTTCCCTCTTTTGCCCTGTTTTTGTGCCCCTTCTTATGACAGGTGTCACTTTTCCTTATTTCTCCTGCTGTTGTGTTCTCCAGCTGTACTTCTACCCTAGGCTCCTCAGGGGAAAGAAAATAAGAGAAAACTACATAAAATAAGGTCTGGCTGCCTGCGACACTCCTGTTGCTCTTGGGAGGCTCACCCTGCGCACAGAGCAGGCACCAAGGGACTCCAGCCGCCGCTGGCTCCAGCTGGGTCTGCTGGCAGGAGCGCTCAGCTCCAGGAGAGGTGACATTTCCCTGCCACACAGGACTCTCTCTACCATCTTCTCCTGCTCCCTCTGACACTGGACCACAGCTCCAAGTAGTTATCTTGGCATGAGGCTGCACAGCTATGGCCGCAGGCTGCCCCAGAGGGGCTGCACATGTGTAATTGGGAAGCACTGATTGCTCCAAGAGGGACTTACCGTACTCTCTTCAGTTTAGCGCTCATTTGGGCAGGTTTCTTTTTCTCCCTTTTTAGCTTTTTCACCCTGCCCTTATTTTATGTAGTTCTCTCTTATTTTCTTTCCCCTTGGCTTCTTATGCTCTTTCTCTGTCCCCGCTGACCCTTATTCTTCGTTCTTCTCTGTCACATTCTTTACCCTCCACTGCCTATTTTCTATTGTTCTTTTTATTCTTGTTTCCTTTAGCTGCCCCCCCCCCACCCCGGCATTTTCCTTCTTTTGCTTTTCTCTTCTTTATTCTTGTCCCTGCTTCTTTGCCCCTAATCCCATCTTCAAAGTGGTATCTCACATCTTCAGCCTACCAGGAAATAGTCCTGCTTACAAACTCACATCTATTTTTCTTTCTCCTGCTGGTCATGCCACTTAATACATCTTTCCTTCCTTGAAGGGAATAGGCTCTGATCAAGGTTGCAAACATTTTTTTAAATGGTTAGAGTGGATGAAATATTTGAGGAATATTAATTAAACAAATTATTTTCTTATTAATGTTTAATATATTTGCTTCTGCTCAAATAGTCATTGAATTATGTTATAGTATATTTCAGTCTTAACTGCAATCAATTAACATATAAACAATAGATTTAGAATCATTACATTTAAATTGCAAAAATTATTTTCATTTGCATTTTTTGTGATCATATGTGTAAGTTACATGTTTGCACATAGAAACTAAGAAGGTAGGTATAAGTATTCATTATTTTCCCTTTTAAAATCTGTCCTATAATGTGACTTTTCACAAATACTCATTTCAAATAATTATTTTTTTAAAAATTTTGCAAATTATTATTATTGGTTCATTACTGAACCAAAACCAGAAGGCTTTTTTCCTTTCTATATTATTAAGACCAACAGAAGAGATATGAGTGACAGTTTTATTTACATACTATAATGGAACAAGAGACCATTAGGCTTTACACAGTATAGAGTAACTAATATTATTCTTTTCCATCGTTTTTTTGTCTTTCTGAGCCACTGAGCCCTTGATCTTTTTAAACAATGCTGGGTCAAGTCAGCTATCTATCTAAGGAATAGTTTGCTAGAGAAAACAAAAAAGCAATGGTGTCTGACAGTCTTCAAATGCACTTTGTACCTTGTTGTTTTAGCATCAGCTATTGACAGATCTAGTTGGGGAAATTTCTGGTCCTATCAGCACAACAATTCAATCTTCTACAGCACTTTTCACATCAGAGCACATTACAGATAGCATTATCATCCCTCTGTTGATAGCACAGGAGGCTGGGGTAGGGATAACTGACAGGTTATAGGTAAAGGAAAGATCTGACTGGAAGAAATAAAATTCCAGCAGAAAACAAATACAAAATTATGTCTTGCAGTGACATTTCCCCCCCCCCCAAAAAAATGTTACACAAAGAACTTTTCAAACCTTGCTGAAATTTGCCATCCTTTGATCTGACTTTAGATATAGTTGCAAAAATAGTGAAATTAGGGTAACTTTTGCTGACACCATTTTGGATTAGTCAGGTCTTTCTTTTTTTTCTTTTTTTTTTCTTTTTTCTTTTTTCCTTTTTCTTTTCTAAAGTACAAGTTTGGTCTCTGAGGAAACATTCCCTCTCTACCACACAAGTGGTAAATAAAATCTACAAATAAATTCTACTATTCCCCCAAATGTATAGGATACAAAAAAATGTATTCATTAGTGTGAGATATAAAAATGTAGACTCACACTTCTGAAATCTACGGCTGTTCCTTTCACACTTGTGCCAAAGGCAAACAAACATAATTCTCCCTGGCAGCTGGACGACATTCCAAACAGCCACCACATTAATTCACTCACCTCCATCAGCCTCCGCCTGCAACCTGCACAGCTTGCTGCCAGGAAGCCTGGCAATAAATTCCAACTCTAAATATCAAACAAGGTAGAAAATCCCATACAATGCGTTATTCCAAAGGACAAAATGGGCTCGCTCGATAGGGATACCGAGGAAGGGGCTTTTCTACCACCTTTTGGAGTTTCTGTTGCTGCACTTGCGGAAGCTGGGAGTTTTAGTCACAGAAAATGTAGGTTTGCACTGGCAGTTGAAGTCTGAAATTGTTACTCAAAATTTGTGTCATTTTCTTACTGAAGTCTATAGCTAGTTGTTTGATTAAAACTAAGATTAACCTCTAGTAACAGCTGATGTGATTATAAGGGATCTAGCCTGGAATTTCTGTGTATTTGACTGTGTCTGGAGAAGGATGTTGTGGACACTATGCTGCAGCTCTACAACATCTGTTAGTGCAGAGCTTCTTATTTTCTCTCCAACAAAATGTATATGAAAATGGAAGGCATGTACCAAATAATAGCACTATCTATGGTTATAGATTATGTTTATTTACTTTATAGATATATTTATTAATATATTTGGTTAATATATATGTATGTATATATGTATGTACACAAAACCATTCCACTTTTCTCCTAGTCTTTAAATTGTTTTTATTTTGATTTCAAGATGAAAACCAAGAAATAAAAGTAGTTCTGCTCTTGGAGGAAACGGTGTGCACCTCTCATGCCTAACAGCAACTGCAAACAAAATAGTCATTGTCTCAGGTCACTGATAATTTCTCATTGAGTTAAAGGTATGGTGCACAATAAAGGCATCACAAATCCGAAGGTTTTCCTATACAGGTTATTTTGTCACTTTTTTCCGTTCACCTTTTTCAGGAAAGTTGTGTATTCTGAAATAAAATGAATGCAGTATGTTAATTTTGTTTTCCCTGCAATGATTTTCCAGAGTTCAGCCTGGAAGAACACCCGGCAATCTAAAAGTTTTCCAACTTCTCAGGTTCTTGTGAGTATGAAGACCTGGGCTGGAAAACTCAAGGGAACAGCCGTCAAAAAAAGTTGTGACTGGTTTGGCTTAAGGTTGCACTCAGCACACCAGAAAGTCAGCCATTCTTTACATTTGGGCCCCAGCCAAAAATAAGTGGAGCAAATGGGATAGTAAAAGAATAAAATAATTCTCAGAGGCACTTCGAATCTCAGAAAAGTTTTACTTTGTGTTGTGAGCGAAGTTGCTGACAATAATTTTGTGCAAACTGCTTCCACCCATGTTAGTTTTACTAACTTCAGATTAGTTCACTGCCTTTAGGGATGGCAAAAAAGCTCCCTCTGTTTGATTAGTCATCTATCTTGACTTTATCTTTTTAGAGTTTTGCAAAGCTGATAAAAATACACAAATTCACACAGGACTATTTATTTGGATTTCAGCCAAACCTCTGATAAAATTGTGTGTCATGAGCTTCTGTATCAGCAAAAGTAGCTCATTTTTGAACAATAGGATAAGTAGTTCTTTAAAACATATTTTACACCTTGGAGAAGTGTTTTAGTGAGGAAAACATTATACCCTGTAGATCTATAAATTCTTCATGTTTTCTTTGAGCGAACACCTACTCCACATTCCTGCAATGACTTATTTTCAGTGCTGCTTTTAGTGCGGGCAGAGGGGTTGTTCATACCATTTCCACTTTTCTTGTTCTTTTTGAAGTTGCACTAGGATCTCCACCTGTAGGCTGTTTATTATGTTGAGTGGCTGTAGTTTCAGTGGAATTAGAGCTAAAATAAGCTTTCTGACAAAAATTGAATTCAACTCCTGTTTATCCCTCCTTCCAAATTCTAATTGCACTACATTTCCTGCCACTGGATCCTTGCCTGGGATGGGTTTTTGTACTGTAGTGTACAAACTGTGCAAATGTCTACCCCCCCTTTGTTGTTGACAGCATAGTTGAAAACTTTTCCAGCATAAATTTGATTTAGTCCACTCTCCATGAGGACTGATGCTTTCCAGTTACATGCTTGTCTTCTTCATGATTTTCTTTTAATCTCCAAATAATTTAAACTGGCTTGTGGACTTCCTAAAATATCAGCGTAGGGTAAGGAGCTACAGGGTCAACAGGTCTTGCTATAATGACTAACTAGACAAGGACTAAGTGCTGCAGTCCTTTCACATTTAAAACTCCTGTTGACCTCAACAAACCATAAGGAGATAGTCTGGTTTGAACTGTCTTCACCTCAAAAAGGGTATTCACTGGGCAGAGAGGACTGGAGACAAAATTGCTTCACTTTAGGAATGGCTAGGAGAAGTATACCCTAATTTGCACTTGCAAGTCTTTCAGTGCTTCAGGTTTTTTTCATACCGGCTGCTGAGCTTTAAGTGGCTTTACTTTCAGGGTATTTTAAAATTAATTTGTTTTTTAAGAAATGACACTGTTCTGCTGTATTTTTGCTCTACCTTCTTAGTGGAGATTTAAGTGTAAACTCCAGAATAAGAGCTGCTTTTGGTCTAGGGGGATGGTGGTGTTCAGTTTTGAGAAGTCTCAAGATTTTATCTTGAGTTTCAATATTTGCTCCTTCCTTTATAACTGCCATTCTTGGACATGAATGAACCCATGACCGTTTTAAGCTTCTTTTTCTTTAAGTGTGTTTCTACTCCTCACATTTGTAACATCTGAAAATACAAACACAAGTTCGATAAAAGGTTAGAAGTTTAAAAATTCCACCTGATTTTTTCTGGAACTTAAGATTTTTAAGCCTGTCTCATTATTTTTGATGCCTGTAGGACACCAGTTTTAGGGTTAGCAGAACTATATGTTTCAGCATGAGTTCGAAACCAAGGGACTTAACAGAGCCTTAAAGAGCAGCTGACAAAAAAAAAAAGAAAATAAAAAAGAAACAGATTTTTTAATGTGTTTTTAATTCAGTTATTCTTTAACAGGGACAACATTAAGATCCTTATTTTTCATTTTCGATGACCTCCATATCATATTTGCTGAGTTTACAGGTCAAAAATCAAAAATCAGCTTCCACCTGAGATTTGAAAGTAAGAAATACTCATTCTGCCTCCTACGTCGTTGCTAGTAATAAAGATTCTGCAATAGGAAATTAGCTGACAATTTTGTTGATGATGTGCAAAACAGAATAGAAGCCAGCTCACCCTCCCAGAGCTCCGTGGCTCTGCAGTGCTAGCAATAGTAAAAACAGGCTTTTGGTCAAAAAAGTAAGCAGCTCTAATTTCAGGGTACTCAGAGAACAGCTCTGTTGAGTAAGAGTGTGCGCCTTAACGTAGTGACTTTGCTGCCCGTAACTCTGCGTTAAACCGCTGGCACTCAGCAGCGGGGCAGCGTTGCATTCCAACGGCCAGCGGCTGGCTCTGCCTGCCCACAGAGGTGCATCGCCGTCCAGGCAGCCTCCTGCCCGGCCCCCAGCACCACCAGGCTGGGGGGAAAGGGAGAAGAGAGCTACCAGGTTTTGGGCGGTAAGGTCCTTTAAATGGAAATGCCCGTGGAGACAAGATGCGCTCTGCTAAGTTGGAATCAGGTGCCGGAGCAAACAGGACTCAACTCTCCTGGGCGGCTGAGAGATGGTTGGGATTACCTCTGTCGTGAACAAGAGCTGGTATTTTTCTTTCTTCCTGTCCCTAATAAAGAAATAACAGCCACTTTAAGAAAGATGTGTTCTTCGGCCTGGGATTATTTTTCTTAAATGATCTTGACTGAAAACTTCATCTTTATCAAAGAATCTTCAGAGATTTTAAAATGGTTGTGGCTCTGTCTCTTATTCCTCCCCGTAGGAGAGGGAGAACAAGGCATGAAGTGGGACTATGAGTCTATGTTTGCTCACAGTCTGTTCCTTGGGAAGAGCAGCTACATGCATGAGCAGCTTGCAACCCCTTACAAGGTTAAAATCTTGCCTGGGGCAAGGATTAGTTTAGTGAAAATGCATAAATAACATGGGTTTGTCTGCAATGATACATTCAGGTGTCTGACTCAGTATTATTACCAAGAATAATTAACTCAGCAACGGGGAAAACACACATATACACAAATGAGGTGCTGATATTCATGAGATAAATTTCATTTATCATGCACTGTCTCACCTGCCTTCTGCTCTCTATGCCATCAAGGCCTCTGAGACTAATTTGAAGGAGCATGAAATATGTTTAAGAACCAAATAACCAAAAATACAAATAGCCAGATAAATGTTTCCTCACCTCTTCAGAGGTGGACCAAGCATAGTTCTTGGATAAAGTGGTATTTAGTGCTGCATCTATGATAGATTCAATGGGGGGAACAGTGCAGGAGAGGGAGAGCTCTAGAGATAGCAGAATGCAAAATTATGGCATTATGAAACATGGAGCAGCTATTTTGGGGTCATTTTAGGGCATTTTTAGGTCATAAAATGTTCTCTACTACGTTGTCTAATTCGACTCATGGAAAATCAGTACCCTAATTTTAGAAGACAGTGGAAATACATTCAGAATAAGATAACATTTAACAGGTTCAGGTTAGACATTAGGAAAAATTTCTTCACAGAAAGGGTTATTAGGCATTGGAATGGGCTACCCGGGGAGGTGGTGGAGTCACCATCCCTGGAGGTGTTTAAGAAAAGACTGGATCACAGAATCACAGAATCACAGAATCACAGAATGTTAGGGATTGGAAGGGACCTCGAAAGATCATCTAGTCCAATCCCCCTGCCGGGGCAGGATTGCCTAGACCATATCACACAGGAATGCATCCAGGCGGGTTTTGAATGTCTCCAGAGAAGGAGACTCCACAACCTCTCTGGGCAGCCTGTGCCAGTGTTCAGTCACCCTTACAGTAAAGAAGTTTTTCCTCAAATTTAAGTGGAACCTCCTGTGCTCCAGCTTGCACCCATTGCCCCTTGTCCTGTCAAGGGATGTCACTGAGAAGAGCCTGGCTCCATCCTCTTGACACTTGCCCTTTACATATTTATAAACATTAATGAGGTCACCCCTCAGTCTCCTCTTCTCCAAGCTAAAGAGACCCAGCTCCCTCAGCCTCTCCTCATAAGGGAGACGTTCCACTCCCTTAATCATCTTCGTGGCTCTGCGCTGGACTCTCTCTAGCAGTTCCCTGTCCTTCTTGAACTGAGGGGCCCAGAACTGGACACAATATTCCAGATGGGGCCTCACCAGGGCAGAGTAGAGGGGGAGGAGAACCTCTCTCGACCTGCTGACCACACCCCTTCTAATACACCCCAGGATGCCATTGGCCTTCTTGGCCACAAGGGCACACTGCTGGCTCATGGTCATCCTGTTGTCCACTAGGACCCCCAGGTCCCTTTCCCCTACGCAGCTCTCCAACAGCTCTGTCCCCAACTTGTACTGGTACATGGGGTTGTTCTTGCCCAGATGCAGGACTCTACACTTGCCCTTGTTATATTTCATTAAACTTCTCCCCGCGCACTTAGTGCCACGGTCTAGTTGACACAGTGGTGTTAGGTCAAAGTTTGGATTCAATGATCCCAGAGGTCTCTTCCAACCTAGTTGATTCTGTGATTCTGTAATTCTGTGATTCAGATGCAGGGTTCTTCAGGACTATATTGTTACCCCCGGCATTTTGGAGCTAGTTTCACTGGTAAATCCAGTAAAAAATCACAGATGTCTGTCATTTACAGAAATTAACCTTATCCAGTTTGTTTCTTCCCACAAAAGTAGACTACCATATCATTCCTTTGGGACATTTGCCAAATCCTTTTGGATAATCGGATAGAGATGCCTTGGAGTTGTGAACAGTTGTATTTCTGCTGTGAACCTACAGTAGCTCTGTTTTATTTTTTTCCTCTGTGAACCTTGCGTGAGGAATGCCTGCTCTGTTGGTTTTATCTTCTCCTTCCCAGTAGGATTACTTAATGCGGTTCGATTCTGTGCTGGCTTGCAATGTAATGAAGCCATATGAAGTGACATTACTGGCTGCAGAAGGGTCACTGGAGAGATTAGCACACATATTGCTCTCGAATATCTGCTGAACAAAGTAGGCTGAAGCAGGAGGAGGCATCGTCATTGCACCAGGCATGAAGAGACAGTGGTGGAGCTCTTCTTGTAAAATAGCATGAAAAAGAGGAACACCTCTCTGCTTTCAACAAAGGAAAGGAAAAGTTTTACTTCACTTCTGAAAATATTTATGGAAGGGAATAAAAAGACTAACTCTAGTGGATGTGCATCTCCTGTTACAGAGCCACAGCCCTGAGTCAGGCAATACTCTTTCGATGTCAAATGACAACATTGGGAATTTTGCTCTAGTAAGGCTACAGAATTTGGCCCATTAAAAATCACTCACTATCCTTCAATTTTCAATCATCAGCCTTTCCAAGCCAAGTACTTTTTCTTGTTTACACTCATGTAAATCCATAGAGGAAGTAAGATGAAGTCATTACTCCCCAGGTTACACCATTGTAAAATGTTGTGTTTCTAAATTCCATGACTCAGCTTTCAGGGACTTGTTCTGTTATCATTTTAGCAAACACTCTGAGTCCCAGGAAAGTTCATCACCTGGTAGTCTTTTTTTTCTGAAGGAGTTTAATACTGAAAAGGAATCAAAAACCACTTAGGAGGTTTTACTTGGGACTACAAATATTGCAGAGGCACAAGTTTTGCCAAGTGGTTAGCTGGAGGCCAAATTCTGCAAATCCTAAAATCGCATGAGTATTTCTTTCTGCTTGAAAAAGACTCACAATTTGAAGGACTGCTCATGTGAAAAGGGATCTGCAGGATCTGGCCTTTTCTGGCAAAGCCAAAATCATGGCTTTGCTGTATATAGTTAACCTGCATTCTGTTTAAAGGGATCCCATCAGGAAAGTGGAAACAGATTTTTCTTACCTAAGTGCTTACAGTTGAATTTAAAAATGCTGCCCTTGTCAGAGGTTAAACTGTCCCCTCCCTCTCTCTTATAAGCATTTTGAACTGTCTACATTAAATACTGTAAATAGGAAATACAAGGAATAAGAGTACAATCTAAGCACAAGAAACTGTAAAACAAAAGGGCAGTTTCATTGTCCTTATTAAAACGAATAAAAACTCCATCCAGCTGCTTGTGTTTAACCAATACAAAGTATGGTTTCACACCAAAAGAACAATTTATTCTGTGAATTAAAACATTTAAAAGGCCTTATTAACAATGGTGAGCACTTACACACATGAGCAAAGTCAGTGGCTGTATGCACACGATTAAGTGCTTACTAATGCAGATAATGCTGCAAAACTGGGGTCAAAAGTGTATAGAATAACTGGACATGGTTCTGGTTAGAAATTAATCCAAGAAAAGCCCAAAGATCTGAATGACTGCAGTAAAATATATGGGGGTGTGTAAACATAGAAGTTGGGTTCAAGGAACTAAGCCCAGTTTCTAATTTCCATATCATCCCTTTCTATCTTGCAGGATTAAAAATCTTGCCACTTAGACCTATCTCTGTTGCTTACTTTCTCAAAGGTCTTGACTTGTTTTCTGTGGGGAGAGAGTTGGAACTTTTTCCCGTGAGGGTGTATCTAGAAATGTTTATATACACATCACTGAACCTATTGTGCCTCCTGTTCACCCTCTCTCAATGTCAATATAGTCTGCATAACATGATCAGTAATGCAGCAGTGTAATTAGCTACAGAGATCTAACTGTCTGTTAATAAAAGGCCTAAGGAAAACAAAAATCTGTCTTCCAGCAGGAGTGCCTGTCTAAACATTTGTTTCCAACCTCCCAGGTTTAACGTAAAATTATAGTGCATCTCTTCCCTAGCAATACCTATAAATAAATGGACACTGACTTCAGTCAATTTTTACTCTTCAAAAAATCACTCCCTGGCTTATTATTCTGCTTTTCTTCTACTTATTTTATCATTTCTACTTTTCTCTACCTTGCCCTACAATTTCCTTTAGTTTCTTCCCACCATTTTAGATTTCTTGCACAAAATTTTATTGTATTTCAATCATAGAATCATAGAAAGGTTTAGGTTGGAAGGGACCTTAAAGATCATCTAGTTCCACCCCCTTGCCACAGGCAGGGGCACCTTCCACTACACCAGCTTGCTCAAAGCCCATCCAACCTGGCCTTGAACACTGCCAGGGAGGGGGCAGCCACAACTTCTCTGAGCAACCTGTTCCAGTGTCTCACCACCCTCACAGTAAAGAATTTCTGCCTAATATCTAATCTAAATCTACCTTCTTTCAGTTTAAAACCATTACCCCTCGTCCTATCACTACATGCCCTTGTAAAAAGTCCCTCTCCAGCTTTTCTGTAGGCCCCCTTCAGGTACTGGAAGGCTGCCAGGCTGAACAACCCCAACTCTCTCAGCCTCTCTTCATCGTCTTCGTGGCCCTCCTCTGGACTCGCTCCAACAGCTCCATGTCCTTCTTATGCTGGGGACCCTAGAGCTGGACGCACTACTCCAGGTGGGGTCTCACAAGAGTGGAGTAGAGGGGCAGAATCACCTCCTCCGACCTGCTGGCCACGCTGTTTTTGATGCAGCCTAGGATACGGTTGGCCTTCTGGGCTGCAAGCACACATTGCTGGCTCATGTTGAGCTTCTCATCAACCATCACCTCCAAGTCCTTCTCCTCAGGGCTGCTCTCAATCCATTCTCTGCCCAGCCTGTACTTGTGCTTGGGATTGCCACAACCCACGTGCAGGACCTTGCACTTGGTCTTGTTGAATTTCATGCAGTTCGCACAGGCCCAGCTCTCAAGCCTGTCAAGGTCCCTCTGGATGGCATCCCTTCCCTCCAGCATGCCAACCGCACCACACAGCTAGGTGTCATCGGCAAACTTGCCGAGGGCGCACTCAATCCCACTGTCCATGTTGCTGACAAAGATGTTGAACAGGACTGGTCCCAATGCCGACCCCTGAGGAACGCCACTCGTCACTGATCTCTGCTTGGACATCGAGCCATTGACCGCAACCCTTTGAGTGTGACCATCCTGCCAATTCCTTATCCACCAAGTGGTCCACCCATCAGGTCCATGTCTCTCCAATTTAGAGACAAGGATGTTGTGCAGGACAGTGTCAAGTGCTTTGAAAAATTCCAGGTAGATGACATCAGTCGCTCTTTCCTTACCCATCAACTCTGTAACCCCATCGTAGAAGGCCACCAAATTTGTCAGGCATGATTTGCCCTTAGTGAAGCCATGTTGGCTGTCACCAACCACCTCCTTATTTTCCATGTGCCTTAGCATATTTTCCAGGAGGATCTGCTCCATGATCTTGCCAGGCAGAGAGAGGTGAGACTGACTGTCCTGTAGTTCCCTGGGTCTTCCTTGTTTCCCTTGTTGAAGATGGGGGTTATGTTGCCCCTTTTCCAGTCGGTGGGAACTTCACCAGACTGCCATGACTTCTCAAAAATGATGGATAGCAGCTTAGCAACTTCATCCACCAGTTCTTTCAGGACCCATGGGTGCACCTCATCAGGTCCCATGGACTTGTGCACCTTCAGGTTCCTTAGATGGTCTTGAACCTGATCTTCTCCTACAGTGGGTGGTTCTTCATTCTCCCAGTCCCTGCCTTTGCCTTCTGGGACTTGGGTGGTGTGGCTAGAGTACTTGCTGGTGAAGACTGAGGCAAAAAAGTCATTGAGTACCTCAGCTGTCTCCATATCCTGGGTAAAAGGTCTCCAATTTCCATTTTAATACTAATAGTCTCCTTTTAAATTCTGTTTTTTACTCTGTTTTCTACTCTGTTTTCAGTTTGCATATCACTTCATATCCTCTACCTAGCAAGTTCTTCTTATTTCATATTCTGCTTTTTTTTTGTTCCACTTTTTGTAGCCTCTCTCCTGACTGCCCTTGCTTTGTTTTATTCACCTCCACATCCTTCTCCCTGGCTCTCTACTCCTCTTTTCTAACTGGTACTCCCCTTCACTGCACCCTTTAGGTTTATATCCCACCTGTACTTGTTTATATCCCACCTGTCCTGTATGGAAATATCTCAGGCAAGCCCAGGAGCGAAACTTATCTTATCGTGTTTCCCTGCAGTGTGTATGATGAGATTTAACTGCATGAGAAATGACAGAGAATTCCCTTTAACATGGCAAAATCAGTGAAACTTTTGAGAGATGGGAATCTTTCTTGGTAAGTAAATGGGACAGTTTGAACACTAACCAGTAACAGTTATGCATAGGTACAGCTAGAAAAAGCCACTTTTTGAGAGGGCTTGTCAAAGCAATGAAGAAAAATCTTGTTCAAATTAAAAAAAAAAGACAAAATCGTGAGAGAGGTAGCAAGCACTGGGACTGACTGTAAGCATTTTTGTGGGTCTGCAACACATTTTACACCAAAAGAGCAATAACCCCCAAACAGAAAGTCCTCGCTCTAGAAAAATCCAACTTACCAGCAGCAATTTTTAAAATTGGCTCTGTTCTTTATATTTCTTCAATGTCTTCACACTATTTCTTCCCTTTTAATGCTCTATCTTTTTCTCTTTTAAGATGTTTCCTCTTACAATGTGCAATAGTTGGTTTCCCCTGCTTTTCTCCTGCTGTCTCTCTCTGTTCCTCTGGATCCCTCCTGTCGCTCTTTCTCCTTCCTGTGTTCCTCAGTTGGACTCTTCATGTGCTCTCTTTGTACTCATTTTTTAACTCGGATGTTTCATCATACTTTCATCACCATAGAGGTCTTCTATGCTAGCTTCTTCCCACACCACAAATAATATATTTATGCTCTGCTGGCATAGCCACAGAAACTGCCTCTCTCTCCTTTCAGTCGCATGCGCTCTCATTCTTTCCTATGCACATACACTGCACCAGCACTTCAAAACAAAAACAAATATGTGGATACATGAAGATTTCCCCAATATGTGTTTGTACATGCAGGCTCCACAAATGTATTCAAAGCCTGCTTACAGGCTCTATGCCAGACCCAATTTATGAATTATAATACAGCCTCCTACTGAAACACATGTTCAACCTCAGCACACTTTCTTCTAGATCTCTTTTCCACATATGCACAGAACCTCCTTCTCATGTGTTTTCTCATTTCCTGATTGATCTATCCTCAGATGACTTTTAAATAAAGAGGTTCAGGTTTTGAGTAATAAGGTATCAGCTAGACTGAAAGTAGTTGGGTGAATGTTGCGGGGGACAGGTTTGCTCTTCCGGTTTGGAAAAACTCTCCTGGTTTTCTCAGGAGAGGTTTTTTTAAGTGTTTATTCCTGAAAGGAAAAGGGGGCATCTTTGTTTTGAAAGGCAGGATTTTGGTAGTAGCTTGCTGAGCAACTGGCCTGGACCAGTATCCTTATTTGATCTTAGGAGAAATCTCTTTTGACTTTTCAGAGGACAGTATTTATAGCATGCTTTTGTCACACTTGGTTTTAGGCTTTTGTTCTTGCCCTCAGGCATGTCAGAGAGTAAACTAAGAACTAAGATAAGACCAGTTTCATGACAGAAATGAGGTTCCTCAAAGCAGTGCAAGGAAGGGCAACCATAATAGTTCTTATGTGACTAACGACAATGGTGTGAATGGTACAACACTACCAACCTCTCTCAGGGCTGGCTAAGTGGCACAGAAAGGCTCATATGCTCCTCAAAGAGTTTGATTGTGTCAGAACTTGAAGAAAAATGTTTTACAACATTTCTTCAAGTAATCTCCCCTCCTCTTGCCCACCCAGCTAAGGACAATATGGAGATGTGACTTCCAGCCTTTGAGCTGGAACAGTTTTTTGCAGTCTACCAAATGTACTGAAGATCAGCAGAACACTCTTGGCATTGCAGCTACATCTCCAGACTACATCACATGGGAAGGAAAGGCAAGCACTTGCAGAGGTCATGGTTCAGTCCAGCTGGACTCTTAGTCTATGTGACCGGTGAGCAACAGCCTCAGCATGTGGCACGCAGCAGCTACTCAGTGAAGATACAGAGGAAGTGTTTCAAAGTGTACTTTGCCAACAGCCCTTCAGAATCACAACTCTTGGCCTCTGCAGTGTTCCCCTTGCCAGCATCCTCTTAGCTCCCAAGAGACTTTCCCTTGTTGATCACTGATGCACTCAAAAGTACAATCTTGACTAAAGTTTATCGGACCTGTCTTTTGCCCTGTGCTTTCTCTGTCCAATGCCTCCTCCACACAGCAAAATCATGTGATCCAATCCACACGTGCTGCCTTCAGCCCTCAAACTGTTTTCAGGCTCTCTTCTCAACCTAATACCAATCTAGCTTACTCCTCAGCTTCATTGGGAAATTTTTACAGGGGGAAAAAACTATTCAGCTCTTCAAACTGCATTTAAACATCCTGGTAGGTGTGTGTTGGTGTGCCCCAGGGTTTTGGTTGCTCAGTTCAAAACTGGGAATGTGGTTAAAACGCAAGCCAGATCTCTTTGGACAGGGTGCATAAATTTCTTTTTGATGGAAAGCCAGGTACAATGGAGCTGACTAGGAAAGTGATATGTGGTAAGAGCCCAACTTAACATGGGGTTCCTATGCGGATATGTTGCTTGCTTTATTTCAGGAACTCCAAAATGTTTCCAGGGCCTCCAGTTTAGAGGTAACCTTAGCTCATCGTGTCAGCCAGGGAAGCTGTCAAGGCCCATCAGCAAGCAATATTGAAAGACTTGCACCTTCTTTGTGCCCCAGGAACCTCAGAGTGTTTTCTGTCTTACAAATAAAGCAGGAGTAGGAAGTAGGATAGACTTAGATACCAACTCTGAGACCCAGTGCTTGTCTTACAGCCAACTATGGCCAGTCTTTGGTAACAATTGGACTAAACCATCAATTAAATATTTGTATCATTTCAGAATGAAATACTAGCCACCTTCTAAACGCCTAGTTATTATTTGCATAAAATGATGTCATATCCTTTTTGCAGTCACCTAATTTCTCTCAAGGTAAGCAGTTTCCAGGCTTACCTATATGCCAATTATGCAACAGGACAGACCCTCATTCAGTGGTTTTTGTTGGGAGCTTGATATTGCTTTGGTTTAAAACCTGCATAATGGCAGCTGCCTTCTTTCTTATGTGTGTGAAAAAGCAGATACACACAATGTCCCTGAAGTCTGAACTCACAGAAAGCCCCACAAAAGTATTGTTTAGTCTCACGCATTAAATAATGTCCAGGAGCCTAGGATATGTCTACACTGCTGATGAAGAAACTTCTGCCTGAGCCGAAGTGGGTTGATAAGCAGTAGAAATGTGCCTGAACGAACGAGTTCTGCCTTACGCCATCCTGCTGCCAGACCTTGTCTAGCTCATTTGCACAGCAGTGATTGCCATGCCAGCTTGCTGACGTGGCTCACTGCAAGCTGAGGGATCACTGCTGGGCTCAACGTGGAGACAAGGCTAACGAGTATCTGACTCCCAGGGAGTGGTGGTGGGCAGGAGGAGGAGATGCAGAAGAGGGAAGGAAGGCTGACTGCTGTCTGCTTTTTTTCCATTACATTCTCATTTCATATTCTCATCATCTTATTTACATATATTTTTATTACTTATATTTATGTTTTTCCATACTATTTTCTCTCCTTTCTCTTATTAGATTATGAGAAGTATCTATTGATATTTCTTCCAAGACTCTTGAATGCGTGGGAAATCCTTGGTGCAGCTACTGGCGAAAGATGCTATACGAAGAAAACAACTTCAGCATGATGCTGCCATTGCACCCATCAGGGAACATATCTCACATATCTCACACTGCACCTGTCAGGGAACATATCTCATAATATGACGCCATTGAAACAGAATTGAGGCATTGTACTGAACACAGAAATATTCCATAGCTTTTGTGTCAAGGTCACTCTTACCAACAGGATAAAAACATGCACTGGGAAGAGAGTCTGGCGATAGTTTTCTGTGCATGTTTAAGGGCAGAAAGTCATAAACAACTTTTAACAAAAGCTTCTGACACTGCAAAACTAGACTACTTCTGTATATACAGAATTAATTTTTAGCCAGCACAGTCCTGCAGCATGAAAACAGAGAAAATGAGCAGGAAGTACTCTGACAGATAGAAAATCCAGCTATATACTATTTTTAACCAGGGATAAAAAAAGTGAGCCTCTGCCCAATGTATGTGCAAAGTGGATAATTTTCCTTTTTTTTTATTTTTATACAGCTTTTTATTTTCAAGGCAGGGATTTGGAAAATATCGTAAAACAAATTTTGCAAGGCAAAGATTTACAAGTGCTTCTGTCTATCTTTCTGATAGGATAGCCAGACATCAGGGAAAAACTTTGCTTGCCTCTCAAGAATATTGGAGCTATCAAGATGAATTGGGCATAGAAGATAGTGTATGTAAGGGCAGCTGGAGGACTGAGAACAGAAATTCTCGAGAATAAAGCAGAGCCCTTTTGGAAGAGAATTTTGTATCTGGAGAGCCAGAGGCACAGCAAATTGGCCAAATTATATCAAGGATATCCAGGAACCTGGTGAGCAGATGTGAGACATGCGAGGAAATGTGGTCCAAACAGCAAAAGAGACTATGAAAAACTGCAGCATCCCTAGCAGCTCTTGGAGCAGAGTAGGAATGGGACTTTTGAGAAAATGCACTGCAAGAAGTTACAATTTTGAGCTAGAAGTTACTTACACAGTAAGTACTCATACATGTCTTGCAAATGCAAGTGTAAAGACAAAGCACTGCCACAGTTGAGCGTAAACTTAGCCCATATTACTTTGTTTTCATGCTGCATGTATTGAATTGAGACTGTTTCCCAACTGAGAGACACTAAGTTACTGAGAGTAACTTAGCCCAGGAGTGTGTTAACTTGGGTGGTTGCAATCACCTGAACATAGTAGGAGACTGTATGTCTTCAAAACGCAAAGAAAATATATAGTCAGCGATTCCTGAATAAAGAAATACATGTACCAAGAGCCTGAACAGCATCTTGAGGCCACACACAATGTCATCTGCATATTTCTGCATCATTAGCCCCAGCATCACTGTCACTAGTGGTGGTGAGAGGATGAGGAAGAAAGATGCGTATGGAAAGATGGGAACTCGCTACCACTAAAAACCTAACTGCCTTCTAAACAGGAGACCTTGTTGTAACCAGGGATCTCCCCAGGACAAACTGTGATCTTGAAAAAACTCAAGGCATTGAAGAAGTAAATTCGTGTTGATATAATACAGCAATGGGCAAGCCTGTGTTTCTCTGAGACATTATTACAACACCAGGACATTGGCATTGCTATAAAGGGTAGTAAAATCTACCTCCGCTGAGATATGATCAGCACTACATTGAGAAACTACATCCACCAGAAGGACTGAATGCAAGAAAGCCTTTTGGCACTACCAGAAGATAAATACTCATTAAACTCCTACGGGATATATCCAAGACCCTATGCTACAGCACAGTGTGGAGCAACACATCTCCAAGCCCTGAGGAAAATATCTTAGATCCCACACAGAGTTAAGAAAAGAGAAAGAGAGAGATGAGTGTGTTAAAATATGTATGATGCTAATGACTTCAAGACTTCAAGGGTGTGTAACAGAATGCTAAGCACATAAATTGGCCATGGTATTTGCACTTAATTTTGGTATCTCAAATAAATGCAGTAAATGGGACATTAGTATAAATATATTCCCTATGAGGACATTGTCACATGGTAATTTAATGTATAAAACCTGTCCATCCTTACCCTGTACTGTTGGCTGATATCAAAAGTATCTATGAGCTGAAGGCCCATCTGCACTGCCTCAGTAAACACAGTGCCAGTATCGGCAGCAATACCTACATCAGCTTAAATCTAAATAGTTCGTGCAACAACAGTGATTACGTACAGGAACAAGGTTTAGCACAAGCTTCACTAATCTTCCGGGGATGAGTGGCTGGTTTACATAGGTTGTCTGAAGCAGTGTGAGGATGCTTGCTCATACTCCAAAATGAAGCGTAAAGTGACTTTGAGGAGGTGGTTGGTCAGAGAAGATCGCATGCAAGGCTGAAGGAATACCGCCAGGCTATTGAATTGTCTTGACTGTCTCTCTACCCTTGCTTGAAAACTGAATGATCCCAGACTTTCACTGTCATGTGGATTTAGAGAAATTTGCCTCCAGGCACCCCCTTGCCTCCCCATGTTCTCCTTACAATCTCCTGGAACCAGTTGTGCCCAGGGAGCGGATGCCAGAGGACATCCCTCCTCCTGGCCCACCTCCTCTGCACTGTGGAAAGGTGGGGAGCAAGGTCTGCTGTCAGTGTGCAGCTGGGTGGAGCCACCAGTTCTCTTCTCTTCTCTTCTCTTCTCTTCTCTTCTCTTCTCTTCTCTTCTCTTCTCTTCTCTTCTCTTCTCTTCTCTTCTCTTCTCTTCTCTTCTCTTCTCTTCTCTTCTTTCTTCTCTTCTCTTCTCTTCTCTTCTCTTCTCGCTCTTTCTCTTCCTTTCTCCAGTTGATTTGCTGTGGATTGGAGCACCTGAAGGTCAACTGTTTTGCTCCACTAAGCACTAAAGCTCTTGCACACAACCACATGTGAGATACCCAGGCAGTCAGGGAACTACTTTCCTGCACCCATGTCCAGCTATGTTCAGTCTGGATATAACTTACTTAGTAATACACGAGGAAGTTAAAATATCTTCTGATATAATTTTTTTCTACTTCATAACATTTAAAAATTTGACTTAACCTCTGAGTGTTGAGGGTCAGTAACCTGCTGAATGTAACCTCTCAGTGGGCACTGCTGCCAAAAGAGATCCTAAGGCTATACAGTCAGAAGCACTTATGAAGAGTAAGGAAGATGATGTGACTGCTACACTTAGCATTGGTAGGACTCATGATGGACTAAAGTCCATTCCTGATGATTACAATCCATAGAGGATGCTGATAGATTACACAGACTATGGAGAAGAGCCATGGGACTCATTAAAGAATCCAAAAACATGTTTTATAGCAATAGACTCAAAGAGTTTAATATGTTATTTTAAGAAAGAAGAGGCTAAGCGATGAGATGATCACAGACCATGAGTATCTATGGCAGGGATGTGATTTTGATAAATGAGAGTTAGTCTAGCAGACAAAGGCATAATAAGATTTAATTGCTGGAAGCTGAATCAAGGCAAATTCAAAATAAAAAGTAAGGCACAAAAATGTAAGGGCAAGAATAGTTTTTCCTTGAAACAATTCACTGAGGGTTGCTGTGGGCTCTCCATCACTGGAAATATTTTAATTGAGATTGGCTGCTTCTCTAAACTTTGTGCTCCAGTTCAAACAGGAATTAATTCAGGGAAGTCCCATGGCTTGTATTATGAAAGAGGCCAAGCCAGATGATCACAGTCGTCCCTTCTGACTTTATAATTTATGAGCTCTGATATAATCAGACCCTAGCACAATATAGCCATAGGCAAAACCACTTCCTATTCATCACAGATTATTCTGAGAAATGTTAGCATCTTCTCATTATTTCATCAGGATAAATCAGGCATTATAGTTTATGGCTGTATTAAGCTGGTAAAACATAACTGTAGTTTCATGTGTCTTTAACTCATTACCTTAAAAAACCTCAAAACATTTACCCAGCTCATCCTAACTGTTCAGCGTAAAAAGCATTTAAATGTTGAGAACAATGAGTTCAGGCTCCAATACTGCTGAGTTGTCCTTCAGTAAGAACACACAAAATGTATCCTAATAAATGAGCAACCCTAAAGTAAACCCTGCATCACTATCACCTGGACGTAACTACACCTAATGTCCCCTTGATCTTTGCACAGAACTCTCATTGCGTACACAGCAAGAGCAGTAAATGGCTCTAAGGAGGGAGATACTGTTTCACAAAAAGGTTTAAGACAAACATGGACAGCAGAGAAGTGCTGATTTAGTAACAGAATATTTTACAGCAAAGAAGGTCACAATTGGCAGCATTAAAGGTTTTATTTTGGTTAGTTGACAAGTGCGAATAAATGCTATACAGAACAGGTAGTCAAGTGCCAGCAATATTTTTCTTTTGAAAATGTTATCTTCATTTAGATCTTCTTCAGTAGAATATCATCAGTCAATCATAAAGCTGGCTGTTCCAGCCAAATACTTTTACCATTACACAATCCTGTGTGAATACTGGGTTCACGCAGTGGAGACATAATCCTGCAAACCCTGAAGAAGATAATGTTTTCTAATCCAAAAAGAGCCCATTTCCCCTTTATAAATTAGGAAATGAATCTTTACAGAAAGTGGCTTTTAAAACAAGCTAAATTCCTATTCCAGATAGATTGGCTTAACTGAATTTACTGAGTTGAACTTTTCGTTATTAGGCAGAAAGACGGACAAACAGCTTATCATCTCCAGCATGTTTTTCATGCACAGTCAAGGCAGTATCTTGTGACCAGCTTCACAGAACACATCTGACTTTTTAACTAATGTACAGTTTTTAAAAATCAGATAGCTAAGAATAAGCAATGGATTTAATAGTGACTTTAAAGAGAAAATACAAAGGAATTGTTGCAGTACCACATAGCTAGTTGTATCCACTAGACATAGCGACTTAGCCACTGAGTCACACTAGCTTAATTTACCTGAACTGTCCAGATCAGACTGTTTGTTGCTTATTTGTTGAAAGTTCATGAGGAATTGGCACCTCTTTAAAAATTATAATTCTATTTTTCATAATCATGACAAAAGACATTTCAAAAGAGCTGTGGAGTCTCATTAATCACCTTTTCTTCAGAGCTAGATTATATTTTAAATGATCGTAAGTAGATGTCACGTAATATTGCCACAAAATATTTAAATGCTTATCGTCAGCCATACAGGCAATTAAAATAGCAAGTGGATTGACTTGATGAGCAACTTGTGGCTGAAGTTTAAGTTTGCTACAGAATTATCAGCAGGGCTCCAAGTGGATGGTATCTTCTTTGGTTCTGTTATTTTTGCATAGTCCCAACTGCACCTCTACAGTCACATCCTCCAAATCTTATCCCTCTTCTGGCTGCCTGTGACACTTTCCCACTGCCCTCTCCTCTAGATATCCTCGTTCCATTCCTGACATTGTCTCTTCTGTGCTACATCTATTTCATTAACTTGAAAAACTTATTCCTCTCACTGGACTTTTACCTAATTTATACTACTTGAATTCAGCTTAAAACCACTGAAAGCAAGGTCACCATTTTTATCCTATTCTTCACAGTACACAAACGTCATGACTTGAGTTGTAGTTCACAGAATCACAGAATCACAGAATCACAGAATCACAGAATGTTAGTTCCTTGGTTTTCATCCCCAAACTAGTACTTAGACAAAGAAAATGTACAGTAAATGTATTACCGATAGATGTAATGCAATAATTTGAGCACAAGAAGATTAGATGAATGGCTTTGATATGACCATTGCCTTTTGGTGAAGGACTTGTCTTTGCGGTATAGCTTTTGATGGCCTAAGATACATGGATTGACCTGCATACACCACCAGCTAACAATCATGCTGTTGTACACTCTCGGAAGGAAGAAAAATCCATTGACTGAGAAAGGAAATGAAAGACTATTTCAATCCCAAGGAAGAAGTAGCAAAGCAACCTAAATGAAAGTAAAACCTCTGAAAAGAGCATTGCATCTCTGAGAAGATGAAAGGGGGGTGTCAGTGATATCTTATGATTTTTAATAGCTTTGCAGTTGCAGGCTGTGATGTGTGAATGTGGTGTGTTTTCCTAATAAGAGGAATAAGTGCTCTGAGTTGATCCTTAAATAAATGTATAAAGGGCTGAAAAGCATGAGCACAGAGTACAGCTTGAGAAGTGTAAATACAGATATGAAATGACTGCTCTTGAGTGCAAGAGGCTGAGTGATAGAACGAGAATGAAAGAATATAGTGTTCCTTAAAGAGTTTACTTTTTAGTGGGGAGAAAATGAACATACTGTCTTCAGTCCTACACTCCCTCTTTCTTTCTTCCTTTTATCATCTTGACAAAATTGTTTGCTTTTGAAAAATAATGAAGATTTTTTAAAATAACTACCCTTCTTATACCTTAATACATTGCTTCATTTCTTCAAAGTGCTCAGCAAACATTGCTAAGTCTTCCTAAAAACATGGCTCTAAAATATTACTATGAGATAGGGAAACTGAACCCTGGAGATGAAACGACTCAGCTGAGGTCCCGTATTTAAAGCTTCTGAGTGACACTGTTGTACAAATAATGATTATATTAATAAACAATGCCATTAAATAACTGATAGTGGAATCAAAGGTGGAACACGGGATTTCCTGCTTCTTCTTTTAATGTTGTGGACCACACAGCCTGCCTGTAGAAATCCATCTAAAGCATTCTTCTTCAGTGTGTTCTTACTTTGCTGTATGAGCCTCTCACCAATGAGTAATCAATTCCTGAGCTATCAGTTTAATAAGTTACACATTATGCCTCACTTGCACATTTTATCAAATGGGATCTATGATCCATTCTAAACACCTTGTGTGTTTGGAGTATGTTGGGGATCTAGTGTGACCTGGAGAGATCCAAATGCTACTGGATGCTCCGTGACTCCAGCAAATTAACGTGATGGTCTCTACAGCTTTCTAACTAGGAAAATGTCCCTATATCAGAAAAACTGGTTCCACATTGACAAGCCAAACTGAAAGAATGAAGACTGCTGTTTCCTCAGATTGTGTCTCTTGCTGATACCAAGGTTCCTTTCATGATCAAGCGGAAGCAAACTTAAGGGACAATGTGAGTCCATTTTGCTGTAACTGCCCATGCTTTACTTTTTCTTTAAGTAAAGCTTTTAACCTATGAGCAACTTGCAGAAAAAGCAAATTTACACCACCTTCATTCTCACTTACCCAAATACCTAAGATTCAGGTTTTGCTCTGGTATGTCAGTAATAATAAGTGAAAATGTACAGCTTGTAAGAATACATCAGAATAGGACAAATACTGTAGAACACTGGTAGAATACAATAGAATGCATAGATCTATGTATTCCATAGGATGGGATAGTATTGTTTTCTGAAAACGTGCTCTTCAGCTGGCTCATCCCCATATAGATAACCTTTTCTCAAATTGCATTTTGAAGATCTCAGAAAGCTTTTTCCAAAAAATCAATCATTTGTAAAAATGTCTGATAAGAATACTTTTATACGTGACTGTTCTGCACCTTTGATGACTTTAGGAAAAATTAAGCACTGCTGGGCATATAGTTAACAGTGAGCTATGTCATTCTGCTAACTCACTGAAATACCAAATCCAGTATTCTGGACTTGGAACACTCCCTTGAGGACTTTGTGACCATAAACCAATAAATGGATTACATTCATCCACATGTTTTTTTCCCATCTGTGACAGATAATGTGGCGTGCCACAACTAAGGTAAAATAGGATGGTCAAAATGCAGTTTCTTTCATGTCCTACAATTCATCAAGAAGCACCCGGATAGATGCCAAGACTTTCAAAATCTTGAATTAAATGCAGAGGCCGAACCCCAGAGGTTTAAATAAGGACACTAACATTTTTTAATATCTGGATGGGGACATCACTGTCACAGAGCAGGAATACTCACAGCCCAGCTGCAAATGGATAAAAATTGCACTGAAAGCAATCAGCTTGGGAGTATGAGGCAAGAACTCCCACAGTTTTCTTTCCTCCTCCCCCATCTGGCAATAAAAATCCCACAGAAGAGAAAAAGCTCCTTTTAGTTTAGATTTTAGATGTTAAAAAATAGGTATGTCACTTTTACACAGTGCCTGATGTATTAAGTCTCAAATAACACAAGAATTCTTATATAACCCAGTAATCAGTGAACTCAATTGTTTATAATATGCCAACAGTAAATGCAGGAGGAATTTATAATCATATTTTCATGGGGACTAAGCCAAAACTCCTTCTGCAATTCAAACAAACTGCTTCATTTCTCCATTTTGGACAGGTTTAAAACACAAAGAGATATGACAATATGTCAGATAAATTTCTCTTGTGGCATTTTCCCCATTGGGGTGACGCAAAGAAAAGTCAGAAGATTAGCTTGTTATGTGCAGTGTGTATTTTACAGTTACTGTACAGGTGGATGGTTACAATAGTCTGATGACAAATTTTTTCTACAGAAAAAATTACCAAAAAATTACTTCACTTCCTACATTTTCTATCCTTCCTGTCAATTCTCCACTTTTTTTTTCCTCCTCTCAAAATGTTCTTTTCTTTCTCAGCATATCTCTCCAGTAGACTTTGTTTTTTTCTTTCTTTCCTGCCTCTTTTAGACTCCCTCAACAATGGAAATTAAGTGGGGTTGACTGAATTGATTCAAACACAATAGAAATACAGTTCCAGTGCCTGGAACTTAAAGACAGATTTCCCCTGACTGATGTCTGCTAGTCCTAACTGTTTTGAGACAGTATTTTAAAATCATTTCTCAGATGTTTCTTCAAATGAAACGATCCCATTCTCAGTAGGGAAAGAGACAATACCTTCCTCATTTCCTTGCTGTTGGCCATCAGTTGCTTTTAGTCCTAGGCTTCCCTCCTTCCCTTCTCCACCCATTCCCATCTCTTGCCTGAAGCTTCTTTTAGAAGAGATTTCAGCTAGGAATGTGCTTCAGCACCCCAAAAGTCAATCCATGTGCCTCTAAATGTCCCAGTGTCAGCAGGGCAGTGTTCTTGCATTGGCTTGTCTACACCAGGATTTATAACATGGTGGCACTGCAAAAAAACACATCTTCTCCCCTCTTACTTTCAGCCAGGGTCATTTTCAGATGCAAGCTGCCCTGGGGCTAGCAGGGAGAGGAAAGCAGCCCTCACTGGAGCCAAAGCTCCTTTGCCAGGGGAGCAGGACAGGAGCAGGGATCATGTCCCTCAGGCATGTGTTGACTGGCACAGTGAGGTAGGGGAACGTGGGGGACGATGGCGGAAAAGGCTTTTTGTCAAAGTGCAACAGTCTAGCTAAGGAAACATGAAGAACTGAACAGTGACACAGATACTTGCAGCCTGGTGGGCATTTTTGGAGCTCCTCTGTTCCCTGTGGTCCCCTGATACCTTCCTGATCTACTTGTGAGCCCTCAACTCTTCTACTCCTGCCCTTTTTTGCCTTCGCTCCTCACAGGTTTTTTTCAGTTAGTCCTTTCTCCTCCGGGGAGGACTTGACACTTTGGTTAGCCCATTAGTGCCCCAGCCAGCCCTGAGTCACTGAGGTGAACAAAAGCTTCCCTGCTCTTCCATTCATTTCTGCTCAGAAGGAAGGAAGAAAGGGTAGACATTCTGGGAGGGAGAGGGTGAAAGCAGCGATTAGACCAAGGCACAGCTATCATTTCAGTCTGTGAATGTGGGTTGTAATGGAGAAAATTAAGATGCTGCCTTTCCCAAGCCCTGCAGACAGACCAGTCTTGGGACACGCTGGAGAATATTCTCTTCACCTGGAAACATTTCACAGATTCCTACTGACACTGATTCCTCTCCCAAAGTCCAAGCCCTACTTCAGTTCAACACCTATGTTCCATAGCTTTAAAGGCCAAGATCTCAGCTTAAAGTGGTGCAAAACTGCCAGTTTTTTCCTTGAATTTAGGGCAAAGCAACCCTTTCTGCACTTGGGCAAAGGCACTTGTCTTCTGTGATGAGGCAAAGAGATTTGTGCTTCAAACATTCTTGGTAATACAACTTCAAGATGCTTGGCACAGCTGAAATCCCGTGAAAGAATCTGATGCAAGAAAACAGATGAAAGCTGCAATGTGGTTGAAGGGAATTGCAGAGATTGGATTGAGGACAGGATTTGGCCTCTACCACTGAACATTCATGAGGCCAAACATGATATGGAAACTGTTTCAGTAAAATGTAGTCCACAGAATCAACACGCCAAGGAGCCTGAACAGCTTCATTTATCACTGCTCCACTGCTGGTGCTTGCCTTTACGCAGGGTTATAACTTTTTCCGTTAAATCCCATGTCTGACTCTCAGTCCCTATTGATTTGATTTCAAAGGATGCAGAAAACTGTTTATAACCAAACCTGTGTATGATTCCTTTTTTAAAAGAGAGCTACATGCTTAAAATCCTTCTGACCAAGAACATAAGAGTTTGGATGTTGTTCTGAAGCCGTTGAGAATAAATGGAAAATTAATTGCTACAGATAGGTGTGGTGAAGAGGAATACTAAATGTTAAAAATACTCTTTAGTATAGAAGAGTGTCTGTGGCAGTACCCTCACTTAAGGAGAGAACTATGGAAAACTTGAGACTCTTTGATATCACAGAACAAAATTAGTCAAGGATGTAGCTGGTTTTTCACTCTCCATTTCCATCTGATTCATTTTTCTTAGTGTTCCCACAGTGTCTCTTTGAAGTAGCCCAAACACCACTGGCTAGAAGAGCTTTCCACTGTATCTTTCCCACAAATTTGTTGAAAGTTGTTCAAAAAAAGATTTCACACATATATGCTTATTTTCATATGGAAATCTTTAACTCGTGAAATGAAGAGCATTCTTTGGTCTCATATCCAATATTTATCCTAGTTAAAGAGATGATACTGATTTGCACCACTAAACAAAGAGCACATTAGTATTGCAAGCAGTCATTTTCCATCCAGCTAAGCTTTCTTTGGAATGCAGCTGTCAATTTTTCCTTTTTCAGACCCTGAAGGAAGTATCCACATTTATTCAAAATAAAGAATCCAAACTTTCAGACTCCTCAGAGCAAAATAAGCCAGAAGGTGGAGTTGCAACTGTAATTATGATCTTTTTAGTGCCTGAGGACAATGTCTTTAGTTAACTAGATGCATTCCACTGCTACTAATGTAGTCTGTTCATGTTTAAAAATGTTTATTTTGTCCTATCTAGTCATAGCTTTCAATGCTATTGATAAATACAAGCAATGCATGCATCCAATAAACATAAGAATCACCAAAAACATCCCTTTCTTGTTGGTGCAACATCAGGTTGAAGAATCCATTTCATAAACTATTAGCTATTCTCTTATTTGATGTAAATGTGGTAAATGTAATGCTTATCACACCCTACTAATAGTTCTTAAATTGTTTTAGAATAGTGTATATGTACCTAAAATTGAACTAACCTGATCAATTTCCCATATGAAAATACATAAATTACAGAGATCAGGGAATTACAGAGATCAGAGAAAAAGTGAACCTTTATGCACTTAAAGCTATAAGCAATTTGTCCTGGGAGGAAAGCACAGAAACACTGCAAAGCTACAACTCCATGAGAATATTTTGCTTCCATCAGCTCTCCACTTTTTGTGTCCTGGGTTCTGATGAGAGACTGCTTTTAGCTTCACTTGTAATTAAAACTATTCTAATGTTTTTTGCTACAAGTAAATATTACTCGAGATGGAAAAGAGCTTTAAGACTTCAAGCTGAGAAATACAGTGCTGTGTAACTCTGCCTGCCCTTACTCTCCACCTTTTTAGTTTGAAATGCTTGGGGAATTTTTTTCACAGGGGGAAAGATCTCTTTCTGACATTACACCCTGCACCTTCCTATCAAAATGTGATTAGCGGAGCTAAAGAGTGACTGGCTCAATATCGTAAAAATTAGCACTTGTTTGAAATGTGAGAACATTGTCTTGTTGCAGGCTTTCAGAAATGATACTTAACTGTCAAGATTTTTTGCTGTCATTTATTTATTTTCCTTTGACAAAAGTTCATGGCACAGATCTGAGATAAGCTGTGCTGTTGTAAAACTAGTGTGAAACCTTGCCTACAATAAAGGAACTGAGAATTGTAAATTATTTAGACAACTATGAAACAATTTTGTAATTCTGTTTTACTACAAGTTACTCGGCTGTTCCAAAGGCTCGAAAGATCTGTGTGTGTGTGTGTGTGCATGTGTGTGCATGCATGTGCGTGTGCGGGTGTGTATCTCTATGGAATTTTCATGGCAGTGGATTTTTTTAATCTAGAGTCACATTCCTCAGTAAAGCTAATACAGGTGTCTGTCCTTCGAGCTAACTAAAAAAAAGCAATTTAGTCCCTTCAGGAGAAGGAGACAGGCTGGAGACAATGGAAGATGTCACCCGAATTGTGCCAGAGCCTGATCAGAAGTAGGCTGAGCTCCACCAGAATCTGCTGTGGCATATGGAGGTTAGGAAGCCGGCTGGCTAGATAGTGGGGGGGTGTGCATATGCACGTCTCACTGTCCATAAAAAACCGCAGCCAGAGAAGTAGTCCTGCGAGGAACCCAAACCAGACAGGCACGGCTCTATGGGGAACGCACTCTGCTACAGAAGAAAGCTTGGAAACTTTGAATACGAAAAGTGCCTGTTGTTTATTTCTACTGTGTTCAGAGAAACAAGATTCTGAGTACATGCTTTGTAAATAAACCAAAGACATTCCTGACTCCTATCATCAATTTCTCCTCCTAATGGAAAAAATCCAGCAAATTTCCACTCTGTGAATAGGGGCAATAATACAAGCACGAACACAGGGTCAAGTCAAGTGCTATCCTCACTTATACTGGTACAGCCTCACTCAAATCAGTGCAGGAAAATGTGTCCCTCGATAGAAGAGTCAGAGAGAGACTTTCTCTTGTATCTGAATTTTCAAACCCAGAAAGCTAAATGTAGAGGGATCAACCGTGCTCATTCCTTTGGCTAGAAGGAAAGTTGCACTTCCAACGAAGTAAGTAGAGTTTTATTTCTCTGAAAAGTTTTAATTTGTAGACCAGCATTTTTCTTGTCCTAAATATACGGACTCAGCTTGCTGAAATCTCTTCTTCTTCAGCCCTCCCAAATGCAAAACAGTTCTCGTATCGCAGTACCAGGCTGCCTCATTTTTTGAGACCTGATTTTTTCAGACTCAAAAGCTATGAGATCCTTTGGATAACAAGTAGTGGGCACTCAGTTTCTGTATGGTCAAAAGTATTTTTCCATAAGTGAAGGTCTTTGGAAGATATAATTACATATTTTTATATTAAAAATATATTATAATATATATTTTATATTATGAATAATACAGCTGGAGGGAGAGAAAAAACAGTTTTCCTATATAGCAAGCTTGAGCCTTGCACAGTTCATGAAGAGAAAGATTTAGAAAAAGCCCTCAGAATAACTGCAACTGCTGGCCACACACATCCTTCAGGATTGGAGTTCATTACTGCTTGATAATGTAGCCTCCATATCAATGCCATATTACAGTTAAACACCAGCAGAAGCCTTTGAATTTTCCACCTTCTATTTAAAAGTCACCTTTGAAAAATCACCTTTCTTCCCATAAAAACATTGTATTTGAAGGGTTCTAACTTTTCCTCCTGGGATACTGTAATAAAAAAGTGCACGTGGGGTTGAGTGAAGCCACTGACGTAAAGGGCATAGCTGTGCAACACGCAGGCAGGGATGTACCAAGTGCGTTCACGTGAACAGCCTCATGCACTCTGATTGCATCTTGCAGGAAGACAGAGAGGAGAGCCTAGAGGAGCGATTTAGTTCGTCCACAAAGTCTTTCACTCATGTAACTCTCTCTTGTACAAGGGAAGTCCTAGTACAAGAGTAGGGCTCCTGACCACTGTAGTAACACAGGTAAATTAGTTAATCTAGTGATACCTAGACTGTGAGTTGAAACACAGTCTTGTCAGTCTTATATTCTTTTTGAAGGACCCATCTCTCAACCAGATTTCTTGCTCGGGGTGTCTTGCAGGAGTAGGGCAGCAGCCAAGAAAGCACAGTAGCCTAAATGGTGTCAAAGAATGGCTGGGAGGGAATCTGTTGGATGCTGTCTCTCCAAAGCTGCAGAAGCTGGAAAGACACAACAGATGTCACCATGTGCTGGAGTGGAAAAGAAGTAACAGCTCTAAGAAAGACCAAGTCTTACAAGACTTTTGATCTGTAGTTCTAAATGATGGGGGAACAATAAACCCAAATTAAAAAAGAATTGAAGTTCTAGAGGAAGTTCATTTAAAAGTCCAGAGAAACAACTGGACTAAAGGAGTGATTGTTCTTCTGGTCTCGTGACTTCTGCATTCCTGGCTATGTGGTGGCCCAGCTTTAAGAAATGGGAAAGGATGGGAAAGCAGACAATGAAAGTGAAAGGAAGAGGATGAGGCAGGAGATGCACAGTAGGTCTATGAATCATTAGCGCAATAATGACTTCTACATTTCTGTTTCTGGAGGAGGTGGTCAAGAGATGAAGTACAGAAAAACTGGGGAAGGAGATCAAAGTCAAAATCTGAAAGACCCCTTTGAAAATCAATAGGGGATCATAAGGAGGAGTTTCAAAAGGACTTGTTAAAAGAGTGATTACAGAGCTGGGAGAACCACAAGAAGAAGTCAAGAAATGAAAGGGTTGGATTGCAGGAAGAGGGTCTAATTGCTGTGGAGAAGAGAGAGAAAGCATGAAGTTGGGAAGAGCAGTCCAAAAGAAGTAGGACTCAAGCTAAGGAGATGAGGATGGGAGAGGTCTGCAAATACTTCCCAGATTCAGACCCCACTTACTCACAGGGAGTTCATGCAATTGATGAAGTGCAAGTCCAGTTACATCCCCACCTCCATACCTCCCAGCCAGACAAAGGTTTTTCGCCTCAGCTGAGCTGATAACCACTTCCCAGCAATGGAAGCCCTACTGCCTGCCGAGTGCCCCAGTACCTCTTCCTCCCACCCCAGAAGCACCTGGTCCCGCTCACCCCCGTGCGCCAGCTCTGGTGCTTACGCAGCCCTGCATTAAGCCAGAGTAGAACTAACCCAACAAAGCAAATAGTTTTCCACCAGCTTAGTGTACTATTAAGCAATACTTTAAATAGCAAAGAAAATACATGGGATGACATATGGAGACACTTTCCCACAGAAGCATTAAAGGGAGTTTAGCACAGTGCTTAGTTTCAAGACGTATGAGTATCTTTGATGTCTGTAGCCCCACCTTTACTACGGCTTACAGTCTCAGAATATCAGATGGAGAGAAGGATGGATATGCTGAGGCCAGTGTTTACTCTGAGCAACAAGATAAAAAGGCTACAAAATTCTAAAAATAAGAGATCCTTGCAGAAGCTTGTTATTTCTGCACACACTAAAAGCTAACAAACTGAAATGGCAAGGTCTCATCACACTGTGAAACACCTTATATATTTAACTGGAACTGCAAATACATCAGATGTATTTGGTCATAGCCATAACACAACAGATCATAAATGTGGAGAGAGAATGTGGGAAGATAGCCCTCTGCCAAGGCAGGTGTGGAAGGACTATGCCAGTGCAGAACCAGGTAATATTAATGCTTAATTATCACAATTAAATATCACAAAAGACAGCAGCACAAGGCAGCATCCTATTGCCATAAGGCTGCCTGGCAGTCCCTACAACATCTAGCTGCTGTGGGATCTATGTTAGGCTTTGTACAGCATGCTGATGTAAAAAAAACAGCCTTCTAAAATCTTAGAAAATGCTTCAGCTAGACAGCAAAAAAATGGTGTTTGGTCATTCATATATAAATTCAGATCAGGGGTGTAGAGATATATATTATAAATATGAAATAATTATTAGATTTTATGGGAGTATAATAGAATGTTAACAGTGCAAATTATTGATAGTATTAACATGTAACATAGTCATTCCCAAAAAGGAATCTAATGATGAAAGTATATGTGTGGAGTCTGCTACACACTGTGATAGGACATTTATATAGAGGGAATGGCCAAGACGTACAGGGACTCCATTTGCAGAAAGCGTTTGGTGAGAGAGGACATTGTATGTGAAGGAAGGAATAAAAGCTGAGCGTTTCATTCTCTTGGCTCTGTTTTCATGTTTGCTCACAGAACAATTGCTGACTTTAGCCGAGTCTAACTTACTGTTCAGCCTCGCCTCGGTGCTCACTGTCAGCACTCGCATTTTCAAGCCGTTGCGATATTGTCTGTTCATCATGAGCACGGTAGGATACACACTTGAGCTCGAAAGGCCATGGTACATGTGTATCTAGCAGAAGGAGCTATTTATTCCGATAAGTAGCTGACACTTGTTACTCAGCTTTCTGCTGAGAGTTTGCAAAGGGCAAGCTGCCAGGGTACACATGCCAAGGGCAGCTCTGTCATACCCGTGCCCAGGATGGGAGGGCATGGCCATAACATGGTGGCTCTGACCCAGTTTGTTCAGATTCACTGCATTTTTGTGGAGGCAGGAGACACGTGGAAGCCCTGGTCTCCCCTGGTTGCACGGCCCGTGCACCTGCGGCACATGGGAGCCCTGCCTCCCTCAGCGCAGGCGATGCAAGATGTACAGGCAATGGAGGGAAAGATCCACAAAATCTGTGTGTTAGGAGAGACAGCAGTCAGGGCAAAGCTGAGTGAGTGCTGACAGCAGAGCCAGGGAGGAAAGCAGAGAGCAGAGCTCCTTTTCAGCAGAAAACTCTCTGGAAAGGCTGGCCAGGGATTCTGGGCAAAAGACGTCACGTGATGCTGACGGTGCCTCTTCGGGTTTGGGAAAGCAGACTGTGTTTATTCTTCGTAAATAAACAGGATTGCACCAGAGAGTTATCATCAATCTCCCATGCTAAGGAAACACCCAAAAAGGTCTTAAATGCTGGCTCACCTCTCAGACCAGACTACGACAATACAGCTGGTTCACTTTCTAACGTACTCAAACACTTGCAGGAATGCCAGTACTAACTGGCAGAGCTGGACGCCATCCCACCCTGACAGCATGGGGAAGGAGCTGCCCTTTCTGCAGCAGCCTGGATTGGCCCAAAGGCCCCATGTATAGGGTTAAAGCCCTAGGGAAGGGAGCATTGGGGGTCAGGGGGTCTGAGGCAGGGAGTTTGGGGTTAGGCCTGGTTGAACTACTTGTCTCTCATACAGAAACTGTGTCATCTACCTTGGATAGCTTTAGTATCACTAATAGTTGAACATCACTGGAGCTGTACTGCCAGCTGAAAGGGAGAACAAATTCCAGGTTTGCCATGTGATAAATCTTCTTTGAAAAGCCTTACCTGGGAGGGGGAGAGGCTGGATCTCAGGTCTCATCCTGCAGGTACCCCACACAAGCAGTCCTTAACAGCTTCTCCGGGGGTCGGGTTTAATCCTTTGATTAAGGCGAGCAGGATTTCGCCAGCAATAACCTCGTTCTTCTGTGAAGCAAAGCAAGTTAATTAAGTTCACGTATCTCTCTCGGCCTGGCTAGAGGTGTAAGTTACTAAATGCAAAGCAACACCAGACAGCAGCTGAGGGCAGGAAAGGCAAAAGTCCCATCTAGATCCAAACCTCAGATGGAAAGTGCATGGGCAAAATCAAACCACCCATGCTTATCCACTCTCGTTGGCATGCCTAACTCTTCGGAAAAATTATGTGGGATCTTTGTCATGAATGACAACAGCTGATTTAACATCTTATCCCAAAAGACTCCACTTAAAGTTCCTGAGGAATTTCTTAAGTAACCACATATGTTGAACTGTTACTTATCTTAATGAAAAAAAGATAGTCACTTAACAAAAAGATATCCAGAGATGAGTTCACGCTATGGATTATACAATATGTACCCCCCCCAAAAAGAGACAATCTTAATGTATACAGGCACAATTTTTCCATATGAAAATACTAAATGTAATTGTTTTCTGTCACTTGAAGGAAGTCCTGGCTCCACTGAAGTCAATGGCAAAACTCCCATTGACTTCAAATAGATCAGGATTTAAACCTTTGCCTTTAAGAACATGCCGACTGATTTTTAAATTTTCTTTTTAAAAAAAAAATCAAAAGAAAAATGTGCTTGTATTTAAAAGTTTTGATGCCAAGTTTTGTCCCGGAGTGAATTACTTCAGCCTTGATATAAATCTATCAAAATAGGTTTAAAAATGTAAAGATGAACACACCCTTAAAGAATAGCCTGGGTCTCCTCTTCTGCTCAGGTCCATACAAAAGAAGTTTGCACAGACAATAATGTGAATAAAGGAGAAAAGATAAAATAACAAGCCAAATAATATCCAACCTTATGGATGTAGTCTGCCATTTAGAAATAGGCAACATATTGTAGTCTTAAGTATTTAATAGTAAAAATATTTATTTCCCCAGCTTCAATTTTATTGAGATACCCAATATTAAGGAAATAAAATTAATCTATTTAAATTGCTTTACATCAAGTTAAATTAATTAATTACAGATACTTAATCTGAATACAAAAAGATACTTTTCCCATTTCATTTCATGTTGCATAATACAAGAAAGCTGACAGACTAGGGGTCAATATATAGCTGTATCCTGTCTTTGGCAATTTTTAGGAGCATTTGTTTAAGGACAAAGTATAAAGCCAGGGCAAGTATAGAAGTATGAGGTCAACATCTTCTAAAATGCAGTAAATGCATAGTTCATGAAAATATTTTATTCTTTCTAAAAATTCATTTGAGATTTTCTAAATCTGTTCTGTATCTGACAATATTGTCTTGTGAGGATCAATGAATTAACACTGCGGTTTGGTGTTGGCATGCAACAGCTAGATCACATTGAAACTTCTGCTTAAATAAAATATTTGCATCTTTCCCATTGCAATCTTGATTCATTTCTAGTAATGTTAATCAAGAAAAATTTCTTCTGTACTTTCACATTTAAGCAGAGAAACAGTTGGTGTCTTTTGACTCCGTCTGAAAATTAACCAGGCTCCTAGACTCGAAATAATACCCGAACTAAACAAGTTATGCAGTTTTCCCAGATGCATTAGCATAGCTCATCGATCATTGCAATGATAGTATGACACGGTGACGATACAATTTTGCTATATTTGTTACAGTGATACCAAAGCAAAAAAAAAAAAAAAAAGGACTCGACATTGCAGAATGTTGTAGAAACAATTTCTCTACTTTCTGATTATGATTAAATCTTGATGTGCTTTGAAATCCCTAATGTGTAATGCAAACCAGGATTTGGGGTGTTAGGAATGCATCCCCACCCTTCTTCCAAAACACTCTGTAAATTATCATCTGCAGACCCCAAATCCTTGAGTGGAGGGGGGAAGGAAGGAGAGGGAGGCAGGGAGAGGGAGAGGGAGAAGGGGGGGGAGAGAGAGAGGAGAGAGATTAGAAGCACTTTTCACCTCTTGGTCCCGTCAGTGTGCTCAACGCCGAGAACCGTGCTTCAAATCCAGTGTTATCGTTAGGCCCGATTCAAAGGAAGTCAAATAGTCTACTGAGAAAACAGTGGAAAAAGTAAAGGTCCTGAAGAAGTAAGTGCTGCATGTTGAAACGTATGCATGTCACACCCCATTTGTCTTTCATATTGAAGAATAAAGCAGCCTGTCCCGCAGCAGTTATTATACACCATATTCTTTATTTTAAAAATGCAAGAAATTTGGCACAAAGAACAAAAAATCAACTGATGAAAAGCATTTATGTCATGGTTTAAATTAAGACCTTTGTAATGCAAGAATTACATCAGCAGTGGGCTTAGCTTAATGAAAATAAGACAGTGTTTTTAAAGACTATGAACGAACAAATCCTCTCCACTTTCTGGAAGAGAGAAAAGGCAGATATAGATAAATAGATAATTTAAGCTGAAATCAGAGCAAATCACACTTTGCTACCTCTAGGAATTACTGAACTTTTTATTCCACTGACAATTCTGGGTCAACGAAGTCAAGTGAGAAGCTATTTTATATTCACATGTGGATTTTAAACATTTTCAGGGAATATAGGTATTACAAAGTCTCTTCGATATTCTCATTGCTTGAACTTCTGGTTAAGATTAATTGAAATTTTAGATTTCCTCTCTTTTGATGTGTTTTTGGTTTTCGGTCCGCCTAACAAGATCTAAAAGTTCGAATGTTCTACTTTCTCAACTTTTAAAAGTGTTTATTAGAGTATTATTTTGATAGAATGATCGTTAAGGATTTAATAAAAAATCATTTTGAATGAGAAGAAATGAATTAATATGAGCCATTTGGGGCTACTAGCAATGATGTAGTAATGATTTGATTAATGCTAAAATGTATGGGTGAAGGTAGCAAAAGGGAAGTTGAGTCTTCTCTTTGATATGTATTGTTTGATATAAACTTTTGTCATCTATTCTTTGTGCACTTTTTTATCTTTATGGGTCTGCCAAATGTTTTATGAGAATATAAGCAGTAAATTTCTGATGAGAAAGCAAGATAAAATAGTGGTTTCTAGTGGAGATGAGTATAGAGTTCAAAATCTAGACAGAAAACTTTCTGCTGTAGTACGGTGAGTATAATTATATATGATTTTAATATTTCTTTATTGTATTTATGTGACAGAAAACTGCAAAGCGACTGGATCGAGTCTATGTTTTGCTGTTATTGATGACATGCAACTGTTTTAGTCACAAAACAACATATATATTTGGGGGGGTGTAATGTATATGTGTCCAAATATATATGTGTTATTTACTCAATATAAAAATCATAACAAAAGTTGATTTTACTTATATCAGTTTTTCAGGGGGAAAAAAATACAGTATTTTGCATTTCTCTGTTTCTTTTTGTATATTAACTAATTATGAATTAATCATCCACATGTTGCAAAGTTATCTTAAATATTTGGGGATGTAAATAAATGAGGTGAGCATGCACAGCACAGAATGAACACTAATATTTATGTTTTATAAATATGTTTTATAAATATATTGTTTCTAAAAATGTGATCAAGCTACTGCCAATATTTGAGATGATGATGTGTATTAACACACTGCTAGCCAATCTGGTTTGAATGGTCTCTGAATTAGTTATGGAGAATAAATTATTTCTGATGTGGGTGAAACTAGCTATCCAAATCCTGGAAGAACCTTCATCTTAACATTTCTTCATGTGTCCATTGGGATTTCCAGGAAGATAGTCGGTTCTGTGGTAAAATAAGCGTTGTCCTCTGTACCTACACAAACTCTCAGTAACAAAAGGATGAGCAGCAGAGGTTTTCTCAAAAAAAAAGGATTATGTCAGTGCTTTAAAAAATAGTTTTTATCTTTCACTTTCAGAGGACTTCTGACATCTGTTGCAGTTTTATTTTGAACAAGTGCAGAAAACCGTTGACTTTCATTTTCCACTTCCTTTGGGCTGTGGGAATGAAAGGGTGAAGGGAATGGATTTGGAAAGATGGGGCCTGATTCTGTACCCAGAGCAGGTCAGCAACTATGGCTGGTGTCAATGAGACCTGCTTGGAAGCAGCAGCTGCAGGACTGGGCCTAATGCTAAAGGTGATCTGGTGTGCAAGAAGCAAGGGAGATAAGGGAGTTGGATTTGCTGCTCTTTTTATTTGCACACACACACACAAGTTCCTTGTCAATCAAATACAACCCTTCCACTCGCAATTGGTGTCTCTCCGGGAGGACTCAGAAGGCTGTTAGGAGTCTGCCCAGTCCTTGAAAAATAGCAGACAATACACAATGTTTACCAAGAAATCCCTCCCTCTCACTAAGTATTGTTTTCAAGGAATTTAGGTAGGAGCTAAACAAAAGGAAACAACAATTTCAAGCTGTCTAAATTGAAAAATGGCTTTTCTTCCAAGAATTCTTTGCCCCCTTGATTTCTGTCATGTCATCTCAGATATCTTGTACTTCCGTCATCTCTAAAATCCACAGTCCCCAGGAAGTAAAGGGGGTCAGTACCTACCTTCCTAGCAGCAAAAAGGGGAAAAATATGACTTTTCCTTTCATACGTGATTTAAGAGAAATCCAGGCAACAGACAAAAAGACCCTAACATCTAAACCACTCCGCTTTTACAGATCACCTTGAACAAAAGCCGATACCAACATCGTCATTCTCTGACGGGGTGGCAGTTGTGTGCTGTGGGGGCAGCGGGCACAAGAGGCTGGGCTGGGAGGCAGAGGAGGTCAGTCCCCATCCGGGATTTCTTCCCCTGTTGTGCCGAGCAGTGTCTGCATGCTGCCCTGTTTCTATAACACTAAGCTACTTGAAAACGCGATAAATAAGCAGAGCAGCCTTTCTTAGTGGGATAAACTGCTACTTCTGTTTTGCCAGAGGACTTGACAGATGTTGCTAATGAAAAGATTAGTTTCTTTTCGCCTTGTCACTGGTAGGTAGATCGGAGTAGGAATCTGCTCTCCTGCCCTGCTGAAGTTTCTGAGCTTTCAAAACACTTCCCTGGGCAGAAAAGGTACCAACGTGAAAGAGCATTTGTGCCAAGGAACTTTTTCTTGTGGGCAAGGTTCTGACAGCTGAGATTGACAGGTGGGATCCTGAGTGAGATGTTTCATGCTGTTGTTTATGAAGCAGATATTCCTCCCGATGCACTAAGTCAAAACGGCAGGTCTTAAAATGCGGTCGACGAAGCATGATTTCTGAAGAGCTGGCCACTCACCTGGTGCTAAATTCCTTCCTTCTGCTAACTGCTAAATTGCATTAGACACAGACAAAAAAAAAACATTAAAGGTTTTCCTTAGATTAATTTTCTTAATATTAATTTTCCATGTCGGCAAGGGTTCTCATTACCGCAAATATGTTATGCAACTGTGGGCTGCACGGCTAGATATGCATCGCAACTGCTATCTATTAAGGTATGAGGCACATCATGAAAATATTAGAGAATGTCTGCCTTAAAAAATTACTATCTCCTGTTTAAAGCAGGTTTATATTAATAGGGATCCTCAGCCTAAAATGTTTTGGGAAAACAAGCCATCCCTAAGAAGCTCGATGTGGAGCTAACGTTCACGGGGCCTGATCTTTGCAAATGTGCACACTCATAATCAGTTTTATTCGTGACAGAAGTTGTACAGAGTTTAAGGGCTCATTCTGTTAGATGACACGCATACATGTTTACAAAATGGCCGCGCAGGCAGTCATACTAGTCTTAAAGACTGCACTTTGGTACGAGACAGGGGAAGAATCTCGCCAGCGAAGGTTCTTTGAACACATTCACTTTTTTCTAGAATACTGTAAAAGGTGCTACAGCTTTAGACTTCAAAGTTGTGAAGATTATTTGCAGTTAATCCATCGGTGTTACAAGCTATAACAAGAACTCTGCCCATGCTGTAAAAAAACACTAATAAGAACTATCTTGACTCCAGAGCCTGATAGCCGCCCACTTTGGGAATGAATGATCGGCGTCTATCTTCCCCAGCTGGATGGTCAAATTACAATAAATGATAATTAGCAAATTAAAACTTAAATAGTCTTCCTGCTTGCTTGAAAGGGGAAAATTGGTTATAAAGGCATTTTTCTAATGCTAAACTAAATTTTATTGCATCAAAAGGTTATAGCTAGATGTGTGAGTTTTTTTCCAGAGAAAAAGAAAATTCAAACTTTACCCTTCTCAGCATTTAAAGCTGAGCTTCATACACAGACACATACTTATACACAGGCAGATTTTTGCCCTTCCAGCTCCAGTGATTTCAGTCTTTTCACTTGTAATTGTCCTGACACATTCCTGCTTCCATTTATTTTAATCCTCTCAGATTGTGACTCTTATTTGGAAACTGGAGCACTTGGACTAATTCAAAAGTACTTTCTGAAAGAAATATTCTTTCATGCAGCATTTTGTAACACTACTGTTGTAACATATTACAAATTGGTGGTGTTAGATCACCCTAACACAGACAGCCACTTCCCTGCTCTGCCCTTCTGAAATGTTTACTTTATCCTACCAAAAAAAAAATCTAATTAAGCCTCACAATCAGCCTCATTGCATAAATAATTGTTAGTTTCCTTGGGTTGCTAACAAGAATACTGAGACACAGATGGGTTAAATGAGTTGTTAAAAGCCACACAGTAGCTGCATTTTTATTATAAGGGTTAGCTCAAAGGGTAGCTTCACTGATTTAAAATATGAACAAAGGAAAGAGAATCCATATGAAAAACAAATGAAAAAAATTCACCCTCTGTGGACAAATTTCTGCTGAAAAGGATATGCACAGTGATCAAAGCAAAGTTTAAAGAATGAGCGTCTGGAAAAAAAAAAACTTTAAAAGATGTTTTAGTTATAATAATGCAGTTATCCAAATGTCAGTGAATTTGATCAAAGCTGATCTACAGAGCTCAGGTTTAGCATTAGGTGAGTCATTTTCTTTTATTAGTGATGCTTTTTCATTCAAATGGGTAAAAAGGTGAGAGTTTGGATATGTTGAAGGTTTCATTGGCTTACAGTAGGGACAGACAAATGAGGCCCACCTAGTTTTACAATCTGGCCCACAGCTACTTTGTTTTTAATAAAACGCAGCATATTGAAAGGGCATGTCTCAACATGTCTTGACCCATCCAAACTGGATCAAGATGGAGAGCTCCGTATTGAAACCAGTCCACTCCCGGGATGGGGCCTGTTGTCCCCAGGGAGTGGGAAGGGTCCCTGCCTTGCCACGGAGGGGAGAAAACAGCCAGCCTTGCTCCTCCCAGCCATGCACCCATCCCTCTCCAGGCCATGGGCTCCGGCTGCCTTGGGGGGAAGTATATTTTCAGGCTCCAGTGCTGTGGGGAGTCCTGGGAGTTCATTCAACCATCTTGACCAGACTTTGTACTGCCACAGTCTGTCTAATTTACCTGTGAGCGCAGTGTGGAAACCGGAGTGGTGTTAAGTCCTCATGGGCAGTTTACAAAGCCCACACAATTTTGGGACAAGGACCCCTGTGCTCCAACCCACAGGTGTATGAGGACAGTCCCTGGGGCTCCCCAAGGAGAAGGAAGAATGTGTTGTCCCAAAAACCTGTTTTTTCCTCTCACAGCCCCTGAACAGCTTCTACCATTGCCATGAGAAGCATTTCAGGGCACCTCTGCTGCTGCCTGGCAGAGGAAGCCCCTAAAAACTAGGTTTTAAAATAAAGTCACCTTCCTAACCTCCTTTATTGTGGCCAGGACGCTGTAGTGTGCTTGGGGGTTTGCTGAGATGCTCAGACAGCAAACAGTGTGATGGTAGGACGGGGGGTTCTTGAGCATCATTGGGAGGTTGTGTACTAGAACAAGGCCCTGATCCTCCGTCAATCTCGATGCTATCAGAAAAATCAGTATTAATAGCAATGTTGAAGTTGAGAGCTCGGGGAGCTGCTACTTTTGGCAGCTTGCGACTGAAACTGTGTAAGTGCACTTCACAGCGCATTCTCTCATCTGCAATTTCCTGTTGCCGAAACCTGAAAATTTCACTCAAACCCTGTTGCTGCCTGCAAGTGGCTATGGGGCAAAGGCCACCAAGCAGGTAAGCTCCTGCACCATTCCCTCACCTCTATCGCGGCTTTGCTGTGGGGCTTTTAGGGAAATTAATCTGTTGTGACCCAGAGTTTGGGGAGACAAACAACTAACTGCAGGGCAAGGTAGTGTCAGCCTATAGTTTGGCTACTCTTTGGTGGCAAGTGTTCACATGCACTCTCTTCCCCAACAGTACCCTGTAGCAAAAGGCAGGTATCTCATTCCTTTGTGGGAGAGGGGAAGTGAATTTGTGTTTATGAGGGGGTTAAAGAATACATAAGAGCAGTTTCTTGGCAGTAGCTGAGATGCTGAACTTTCACACCCCTTGTTTTCCCTGCAGTAACTTGTTCATCTGCCTGTATCCTTACTTCCCAGTTGGAAAGCTCTGTTGAAGCAAACAAAAAAATGCTGCCTCTGTAGGGCTGGGCTTGGGTGAAGGCAGCAAGGTCCCCACCTACAGCCCTCGCTCCTGTGCCATAATCTCAGTTCGTCACCAATCTTATCCCTAAATTGGGCGATTTTAGGGAACTGAGCCTGTTGTCCCCCCATGAAAGGACAGGACCATGCAACTACATCACAGTCTAATTTTTAATTTAAAACTTCCTGTGTCTAGAGATTGATTTTTGTTTTAACTAGGCAAATAAGAATCAGAAACATGTGAGTTGCCCATAGCTGAACTACTGAAAAACTGTTAGGTCGTTTTTCATTTTTTTAAAGGGAGTTTAAAAACATGAATCATGACAAAGATGTGGTTGTAGAACCACAAGAACGTGACATGTGATGGTATGAGCTGCCGCATGCCTCTTAATGCAGCATTAATTTCAAGACCCACTTTTCTGTGAAAGAAAATTAGAGGATAACGGGCATGTGACAAAAGAAGATGGGAAGGATCTGACCCATTCACCCAGATTTGTTCTGTCACTTATGTAACTGAAATCCCCTCGAAGACTTCCTTGTTTTCCTAGCATTTCTCTGTTGTAGCCCATGCCCATGCGTCTCCAGGACAGGATCAGGCTGTCACTTCCACTGTGGGGTGGGAAAAGGAGGCCACAGCATGGAAATGAGAGGCAGAGTCATGGGGTGCTTGTGTGGTCAAATGATTCATCCCAGCACAACCAGCTCTGGACTTAAATCAGGGCCAGGTTTACACTGTACCCAACCGGGCGGCCTTGAAAGGGCTCAGAAGGCCAGGGTGCCCTGTAGGCATCTGCACCGCTTTTGCATTGCCCTTGCAGGCAGCCTGAGCACACCTGGGGCTGGAGCTGCCCACGAATCCCATCTGCCATTGCAGCTGGGCCTCGAGGCCTTCTAGAAAGGCCCTGAGGGTTTGCCTACCTGCCACCATCCTTGCCAGCCCAGCATGCAGGCAGACGGGGCAGCACGCAGCTGGCACAGCATGGGGAGCCACAGGGCTGTGCTGGAAGTATTAATTAAGTATTAATTAGGGCCATCCCCTGGACTTCAAGGGCACTCCAGTAGGCAGCCTGTGACCATAGGTTCTGAGCTGCTCCCTCACAGGACCTTTGGTCCTTTTCCTGCTGATGCACTGAGTGCTGAGCATTGTCACCCAGCTTAGCCTGGTGGGGCCCGTGGGATCCAGGGAGGAGAGGGTGCCTCCACGACCTGGGAGCATTCGCTGTGCTTGCTAACTGTGAGCCGCAGATTAACATAATCCAGCTGTCTGCCTGTGTTTATCAAGCCAAAGAATTTACAAGGTTTAAATAAAAGGACTGTGGTATAGCAACAAAAGCACCTAAAGCACATAACTTGTACGGAAGATACCAAGCCTGTAGCAGCTGTGCTCATTTCACGCAGAGGCTCAAGCGCAAGCTCTCCCCATGTGCTCAGCATGGCACGTGGAGCGCAGGCTGCTTTGAACGCGGGCAAACTTGCGTTAACACGATGGGAAGGAGCAGCTGCATTCTAGCGCACCAGTGATCCATGCAAAATGGGTCACTGGGAGATTTAGAAACTGTACCTTTCAATCCCAGCCAAAGAGATACATCAAGGCACGCTGACGTGAAGCACAACTGACACACCTTGAGGCATCTTCAGTGCACTGAGTGGTAGTGACGCCAAAAGATGTCAGCTGGCAATATCAGAGAAAATGCCTTGTAAATAATCTCTGAGGAAAAAAAGAAAAAAAGGTTTTATTTCCTCTTATGCTTGAAAAAAGAAAAGCAAGCAAGCAATCAATCTCCTTCCCCCAGACAAACAAATGGGTCTCCAAAATGCCCTAGCATGTAGGAGATCCGTCAGGAGCGTGCAGCGAGGGAGCCCCAGGTCAAGGCGCTGCCAGAGGAGCGGGAGTCTCGCAGCGCTGCCTACGGCAAGGCACCACTGGCGCCACCCGTGCCAGCCGGTTCCCTGCCGATCTGTATAGGGAAGGTGAAGTTTGCTCATTGCAAAGCTAGAAGTCTGGGTGATTTCTGCAAAGAGGGAAAGCAGAAAGAGCAGGGGTTTGTAATCTTCTCCCAGCTGCGGCCCTCAGCCCTGTGAGGCGATGGAGCCACTCTCTGGATCCTATGAGAATTTCAGGGAAGCAAAAGTTCTGCTGCTCCCCTTCTCCTACCAAGAGGAGGGTGATGGTAGATGGACCCCAAAGGCCTGGAGAATCACTCTGACAATCCCGAGCAGAGCAGGGACTGCCCAGCGCCCTCCTCGACCCCCTTCCACTGCTGCCCCAATGGAGCCACTGGCAAGACGGCTTGTGGGAGCACTCCCCCAGGTCCTAAAATCCAAATCAGCCCCGTGATGGCTGCCAGGCCTGCCTGCTGGGGCTGGCAGTAGCCCACAGCTGGCATAGACATCGCCTTCAACCAGTGGAGCCAGATCTGAGAAGAGACACCTGGACATCTCCTGGGGCCGCCACGTCTTCCAGCACAGCACGCGGAGTCTCTGCCGAGGCTGTGCTACCTATACACCTGTCTGCACCCCTGCCCCTGTGTCTGCTGGAGACACAACCTGTTTGTGCTCCCTACTGGTACAGCTGTGCTGGCAGAGTCTGCTGCATAGACCACTTGCTTAAGGCTGAGCTCAGTGTTTTCCATATCAATACATTTTAAATAAGTTTTTAAAGTCAACCTGCACCGCAAAGTCTTGCCCTGGTGCTGACAGAGGAAAAAGCCTTCCTGGGGAAGACAGCCATATATTACTCTGGCTCGGTCACATGGGGATGAAGGTGCGAGGCCACTGCGCCCAGGATTAAACACTGCCAAGTCCTGCTTTGCTCATCATAAATTCCCAGGCAGTGTTTGGAAGTTGTGCCTGGGAAAGGGTGCTCAGGCTCATGGGGGAGGCTCAAAAGAGGGGGAGCAGCCTACACTTTGCATTGCCTTAATCCTGCAAATTGAGAAAAGATGTTTAGTGTTCTCAGCATAAATATTTTTGCGTCTCTTGTTTGGTAGACTAGAAGCCTCTAGAAAAAGTTTCACAAACATCTGCATCTGGATTTTTGAAAATAGAGATTAAAATGAATGTTTTACACACATGTGATGCCTTTATTTTGAATGTAAACAAACATTTTTAAATCTAAGTATTCCTCTCTTCAATAACTTCAACAAAAATAACATTTTGGCTAGTAGCTACTCTATTTTTGCCATAATTAAACCATTATAAGTAGGAAAAAGAACTAATAAAAGCTTCTGTAATTAGGGAGGAAAAGAGATGCTGTGAGGAGGGAAAGATACACTGGAAACACAGTACAATATTAATACAAAAGCAACATATGCCTAAAACGTTGTGTAATGTAGCTTGGAAAACAAAGTCACTCTTCCACATATAAAGGACTACCTACAGTTAGAATATTAGGAGCACGAGGAGATTAGGGGCTCTGAGCCACCAGTGGAGCTCAGATGACTAACTGCAAACTCAGTCTTGAAATTTTGGGGCCGGTACATCGCTTTTTTCATTCACCTCAAGCCATTGGTTCCTCTTAATGTCTGTGAGGGCTGTGGAGGCCGGGGGTTGCAGTGCTGCTGCCAACAGTGCTCCCACTCCGAGCAGCCAGGGCTGCCACCGGCCGCCTGCGCTGCCAATTCAGGTCCTCCAGGGACCGCACTCCTGGCTTTGGGCCAGACCCAGCATGCTTAAAATGCTCCGAGTATGTCTATGGCACCTGCACTGATGCCTCCTAAGTGCCACGTGGACGTGGCATCAATTAATGGAGAGGTCAAGGGAAGACCAGCAGCGCATGGGAAGTCCCAGGCAGGGAAAACAAGGTCTGGGTTAGTGAAGAGAGGGGAGCTCGTATGAGCTGATCGAGGCAACAAGTAGAAGCTGGGATGGTTCAAAAAGAGTGAACCAAAAAGTCTGAGTGAGAGAATGTGTTTAGGAGAAGAGAGGTTGAAACACAGGGTGAGACATGGGAAGGCAAAAGAGAAACAGGAGGAAAAAAGTAGGGAAGGAGATGGAGGGGACACTAGGCAGGAGGCGGGGTGAGGAGGTGAGGCCAGGGTGAGAGAAGCAGCTCCTGAAGCAAACATCCAGAAGCAGAGCAGTGAGAAGAAAGGAAGAGGAAAAAGGAAAGGGGAGGGAGGTTTCAGTAAATAATGGATTTTCACATGTTTTACTCAAATGGCCTGGATTTATTAAAATAGCAGGACCCTTGGCACCAGCCCTTAACCCCAGCCAGACACGACCGTGCCACGTTCCTGGGTCACTGCTGGGCTGTTTCCCATTTAGATCTAGGCTGTGCCTGCTCCTGAGGTGGTACCAGTACAAAGTTGGGCTTTGTCAGCAAAGCTGCACTGGCATCACGCATGCTGGTCTGGAACAGCATGGCATGCTGTCGCTGTGTAACAGATAACCTCATGGAAAAGCATTATACACACATCGCTGAGCTGCTCTGCCATTGGCTGCGGACAGCATTCATTTCAGCAACTAATTTACAAAAAACTCAATTTTCAGATGCAACCTAAAGGACTTTGATTTTTTAATCTGATTTGCCTCCCCGAAAATGGAGATTACGGCCAGATGATATCTTATTATCTGCTATTTTTTCTCCCCAGTATGTAGCAAAACTAGTCCTTTGCCCTGCTACTTCTCTCCACTGCAGCTGCTGCATGTAACACAGCAAAAGGTGCAGAATGAACGGTGCCACTGCAGGAGAAAAAAAGCAGTGCCCAAAAACAGGGGGCAATGGGAGAGAGAGGAACATAGGGAGGCAGAAGGCAGGTGGTTTGGGAAGCTCCAGGAAACTGTGGAAGCACAGGGCTGCATGGTGTGCGCTCAGACTGAGCTGCAGAGGAAAGGAGGATACTTCACACAGACAGTGTGAACGGCAGCCGCAGGGATATTAGTGTATTTAGTGTTTGCATTGTGAAAGTCAGGATGGCACTTTATGGCTATAAAAACCCTAGCCCTGCCCAAAAGATAGCTTTACAGAACTTGTTTCCATTCCCAACATGTCTAAAACCAATGAACCGTATCTGTATTTTAACATGTTCTTTATAGCTGGCTCTGAAATTTCCCAGGGAGAGATGATCTTTTAAAAAGTGAATGGAGCGCGTCAGTGCCATAGGCAAGAGTATTGATAGTAAAGAGAAATCCTAAATCATCCTCTGACATTTTAACATGATAGCTACTGGTTTAAATTTAAAAAACAGTCCAGAGACGAACCATTAGAGATACTTGTCACTGCCTCTCTTCCCCAATTTGGGCTTTGTTCTGGCCACTGAACTTTTGAAATCCTCAGAAGACAAATTTATAGTCTGTGTCTGCTCAGGGGAAAGATTATTAAACAGGCAACCCCTAACAATTAAATAATACCTTAGCTATATGCAATCATTTTAATTTAGTCCTTTGATATCGTTCGTCTGATTAAGCTCTTTCCAAACAAACTGCACATAGAGCTCGGCCTAGGAGGAGTGGACTAAGCCCATATGTATCCTGACAGGGGTGTTTACTCAAACAGAGTTATCCCAGCCTTGCTGTGCGTACTTGGGGACGCAAAAGGGCCTGGGGATAGGAACTCGGAGAACAATAAGGGAAGAGAAGCTTAGAGGAAATAACCTACTGGGAGAACAGGAAGGCACTGGGAATAGAAAAATCAGGCAGAGAGGAAGAAATCAGATATTGGGAAGATGCTCACAGAGAGGGAGTGAGAGATGCCCATGAAGAGATGTTTAGAGAGGAGCAGTGTGGAGAGAGGAGCAGTTTGGAGAGGGAGGACAGGGGCTGCCAGCACGGGGCCAGGGGAAGGCAGTCCCAGGGGTGCAGCACCCCACAAGGGAAGGCGTGCCAGTCATGGGGAGTGAAGGGAAAGACAGCAGATGGCCCTTAAATAAACTTTGACTCAGGAGGCTGTTCTTTAGCCAGCAGAACAACATTTCTGGCTGCAGAAACATTTTTTTCCCTCCCCATCTTGCTGGGCAGGAGCAGATGGAGAGATAGGCCTTGACTGCCTAAGAAAGTTTGGCTGAATTTGAGACTGCCATGTCTGCCACATCAGTGGAAACTCACCTGGCTGCCTTGGCCTGGGGCAGAGCAGGGCTGGCTCGGAGGTCCCTGCCCCTGGCCCCGGGGTGGACATGGTAGCCCTTTGCGGAGGCAGCAGACTGCTGCAGGCAGTAATGCAGCCCTTTCTGCACTGATGGCCTGACTGCAGCCCAGGCGCTGCTGGGTTTGACTTGCTACTCATTAACAGGGTTCAGGTAGTGTGGTTCCCTGTTGCAGGACCAGCGAGGGTTGGGGATGGGGACGCTGCAGCCGCCTAAGCTCTGTCAGCATCTGCTCCCCATGGGCCTGCTGGGACCTGTGATACACCCATGGATGGACCATCCATGAGCCCTGGTACCCTGCTAGGTGGGGCCCAGGAGTGGAGACCTCCTCGCTGAGCTGGGTGCAAGGGGATCGCTCACCCCACCCCAGACAGGGCTCCCTAAGCCAGGAGGGAAGATTTCTCCCTGCCATTCTAACCTGGTCCTCAGTTTGGGAGAGGAGTAGGGCAGGATGGGTGTCCCCAGCCTGGGAAAGAACAACTTTTGGGGTCCCAAACTACCCAAGACACTGCAGGGAAGGTGCTGGGAGTGACAAGAGCAGTGGGATGGCAGAGGAGAGGAGGCACATCCAAGCCACCCTGCAACACATGTCTCAGCGCTGGCACCAGACCTTCCCAGAGGGGACCAGAGGCACTGGTGACGGGCTCGCAAGGGTGACAAGGGAGGGGAGCCTGGGGGTCGGTGCCACCATCCTGCATACTGCGTGCAGGTGCTGAGCGTGCAGCCCATGGGTGGGTGTGCCAGGCCGCCAAGAGTCATCTTGATGGGGGGGCAGCTGGGGGCATATGGGGGTGGCAAGGGAAGAAGTGAGAAAGGGGGGGGGCCACGGTGGGGCGAGGGTCTCCCGGGAGGGGGGAACAGCCCCTCTCCTCGGCGCCCCTCCGTCCGCCCCCCGGGTGTGACCTGTGCTCGGCAGCGGGCGGCTACCGCGGGCGCTGCGCAGCGCGGATGGAGGCGGGTGGGGGGAAGAGACGGGGCGCGGGGGGGGGGAGCTCCCCGCTGCCAGCGCCGCCTCCCTGCCAGGGCCCCGCGGGGGTCCCGCGGATGAGCCCCGGGGTGGGGGGCGGTATTTGCGCCTGGCTGTTTGCTCCCGGAGCTGTCGGGAAAGGATCGTCTTCTGCGGGATAAAGTCCCTGTCTGCGCGGGTGGACTGCCCGTGTCCAAAGTCTACTGGCGGGAGGCCGGCTGCGGCAATCTCCGCGCAGGGATGGCTTTTACAATACGTGGGCTGATTGCAAATAAGTTACTAATAAGCCGCTTTGGCGTAAGAACGGCTCTATGCATTATTTCCTAAGATCTGTTTATTTGCAAGTATTTCTTTCTTTCTCTTCTTTAAAAAAAAAAAAATCGTTCGGGAGAATAAAAAAAGTACAGAAGTTAATATTTAGACATTCATACTATTAAGTAATAGAGCTATAAACTCTCAAATACGGCACTTTCGTTTTACTTAACAATAGATAACACAACAGCGACAGTGAAACAGGCCAAACAAAAGCGATCACCAAAATTGTTGTGACAGTACAACTACCCGACTGGGAAATTTATTCAATATGCTTTACCATTGCATTGACACAGCAGGAAAAAAAAGCCCAAATGTTCAGAGAATAATACAACAAGGCAGGAGGTATTTGGAAAAAAAAAAGGATTTATTTTGAAATACACTTTTAAGAGATACTTTGCCTCCCCGAATTGATATCGATGTGCATCTGACACGACGATATGAAACAAACAAACGAAGAAAACCACATTCTGTACAGAGCTCTAAAATGAGCCGCGAGTATCTACAAGATGAGCTTTATGCCTGGGTGTGGGTTGGAGAGGGGCCCGATCCTGCAGTCCGCACTCTCGAAACGAGTTTTCGCAGACGTGTGGTGGGAAAGCTTGGCCCCGAGTCTGCGCGTGTGTCTCCGTGTGTATGTGTGCATGTCTTGTGAGTTCCTACAATACAGTCCTTGAGTAAAATGAGCAAGTTGGAGCTGCCGGAGCGGGCGCGGGTCCCTGGCTGCTCTAGAAGTCCTGCCGCGGGGTGTGAGTTAGACTGTGCCGCCGTAGATCACAGTTTCGCCTGAACACTTTGCCGCACTGCTCACAGTTGTAGGGCTTGATGTCTGTATGGGTAAGAAGGTGAGTTTTCAGATTACTTCTTTGATTAAAGGTTCTTCCACATGTGGGGCATTTGTGTGGAGATTCCTGTTCAGATTTGAAGCAAGCAAAGGATTAATCCTTCACAAACTACCTGGTTTAACGTATTAACTGCACTTTTTCTTATCGCAACGCACAACTTGATATATCGGGGTTCGACACGAACGACAGCAGCCCCGGGAGGACGGCAGACTGCCTCGCTCGCCCTGTCCTGCCCCAAATGCTATAGTTCTATATAGTCTATAGTTCTATATAGTCTATAGTTCGCATTTCGCGCCCCTGAGGCGCAGGGAAAGCGGCCGCCACGCCGTCCTCCCGCTCTGGGGCTCCCGCTACCCGCCCGGCAGCCGCGGCGGTCCCAGCGGGCGGGCAGGGAGCTCCGCACCGCTCCGCACCTCTCCGCACTATGCCGCCGGGCTGCCCCGCCGCCCTGCCCCTGCTGCTGACGAGGTAGGGCTGGAGCCCTCAACGAAAAACGGCTCGAAACGGCGGCGTGGGCAAAACCAAAGCCGGGGCTCGCTCCCCGCCGCCAACCGCGTCCCCGCCGGCTTTCAGTCCATCTCCCGCGGCCGCCGTTTTTACGCGGGTCTCCCGGGGCCGCGGAGGTAACCGCTGGCTGCTTCCCTCTCCCAGGGAAACACGGAGTCGACAAGTGGTGAAGCCCCCTCGCTCCCCTCCGCACCGGAGCCCCGTTCCCCCTGCAGCCGCCGCCCTCGCCCTGCGGCGGGCCGAACCGAGACGAGCCGGGACGGGCCGGGACGGGTCCGCGCCGGCGGCACACGCGCGGAGAAGGCCGGGGAGCGCCGGGCTCACCTGCATGTGTAGGGTTTTGTGGACCGCCAGGGTCCTGGACTGGCAGAAGCCCTTCCCGCACTCCTGGCACTTGAAGGGTTTCTCTTTGGAATGGATGTACCTGGAAGGCAACCCGAGGGGTGAGTGGCGCTGCCGGGAGCGCGGGGCCACCCGCACCCGGGCCCCGCTCCCCCAAACCCAGCTCCCCCCAAACGCCCTCACCCTGCTCCTTCCTCCCCCCTCCCCCGCGTATAATTCTATTTATCGTTAAACTCCTCTATCTGTTCAAAACATTTGCAATTAGTTCGTATCGAGGAGTGATTGCCCTCTCTGGTCACAGGTCGGGACAGCATCTGCTAAGCCGGCGCGACTCGAGTCCGCTCTCACCCGAAAACTGAGCGGATCTTGCGCCCGGCGGCCGCGGGAACCGCTCGGCACCGGCCGCGGGGTGAGGAGGTGGAGGGGGGAGAGCCAGGGAGCGCCCACCCGCGCCCCATCCTCCTCCCCGCACCCCCCAGCGCCGCGCTTCAGAAGCACAACAGCCCCGGGGACTTCACCCCAGACCCCCCAACGCAGGTGCGCGTCCCACGCGAGCGCAGGTTTTGGCTGCCCTGGCCCCTCCGCGGCCGCGAAATCGGAGCGGAGGTTTCTCCTGTTGCCTTCCCGGCTCAGCCCAGAGCTCCCGGAGAGGCTCAGCCTCACTCCCCCCGACCCCGGCTCTCCACAGCCCGGCCGCGGGCGCGGTGGTCCCTCACCGGTGGTCCCGCAGGTGGTCCTGCCTCCGGAAAGCCTTGTGGCAGATATCGCAGGTGTAGGGCCGCTCGTCCGTGTGGGTCCGCTCGTGGATGAGGAGGTTGTAGGACTTGGTGAAGTGCCTGCCGCAGAACTTGCAGATGAACTCCTTTTTCGTCTTGGAGGGCAGGCGGCCGCGGGAGGGCTTCCTGTCCGGGGACAACTTGCTGATGCCCGACAGGGGCGAGGCCAGTCCGGGGCTCAGCTTGGCGAGTTCCCCCACTTTGGGGGGGTCCTCCTGCGTGGCGGCCACGGCCAGATTGGCAAAGTCAAAGCGAGGCCTGTCCTTGTGCAAGGCTGGGAGGACGTGGGCAATGGCCCCTTGCTTGGGGTGGAAGAGGTGCGTGGCAAAGGGGAGCGCGGGGAAAGGGAAGCGGGAGTCCACCAAGCCCTGGGCGGCTGCCATCTCCGTGATGGTGGAGCGAGTGATTTCATGCACGTTGGGGTAGCCCAATGTCCAGTGGTTCATGTGCATGGTTTGCACGGCGCTGAGTCCATACAGACCTTGCAACTGGTCCACAGCTGCGGGGAAGGTGTTCACAGCCTGGAGGAAGGAGTAGTTGGTGAGTTGCAGGGATGGGTGCAGCGGGATGGGGGCTGGCAGAGCCTTGCTTCCCATCTTCCCGGGGCGGGCGCAGGCCGGCGATGCGGCTGGTGCCTCTGCTTGGGCTTTCGAGACGGGGAAAAAAACCTAGGAAGCAAGAGGGAGAAAGCAGGGGAAAGAGAGTTTTACTAAGAGCAGCGTGGTCCCCCTGAGCCGAGGCGAATGCAGCGGCGAAGCCAGGGAGGGCCAGGCACGGCCCCGGTGCGCTGCCTTGCTGCAGCCCCAGCGCCCTGCCGCAGCCGCGGCTCCCGTCCCCGGCGGCCGCCACAGACCCACTGGCCCGATCGTTTCGACCGGAGAAGCTAAAGCGTAAAAAAAAAAAATTTAAAAGTATCACTCCCAGAAACACCCACCCCAAATTAAAATAACAAGGAGAAAACCCAGCGCCGGGCCAACCGAAGGCGCTGCTGACTCAAATGAAAGTAATCGTGGAAATATGCACCCGGAACGGGGCCGGAGCCGGGGCCGGGGCCGGGGCCGGGGCCGCTCCGCTCCCCGCCGCCTCTCCATCGTCACCCCGCAGCGCCCAGCCCGAGCCGCGGCCACCGCGGGGACCCCCGGGGCCGCCTCCCTCCTGCCCCCCGCGCCGACTCGGCCCCCGGCGTCGCTCCCACCCTCCGCCCGGCCCCCGCGGGCGCGGAGGCCCCGACCCCGACCCCTCCTGGCTGGGGCCTCTCCGGGACAGAGCAGGGTGCTCACCGAGAGCCGAGGCAGGCCGGGGGGCGGGCGGGGGTAAACCCCGCGTTTATCCCAGCTCGGGTGCTTATTATTCTTCCTTCAACAACAACTCATTTATCAAGATAACCGAGGGAAAGAAAAGGCGCTCCTGCCCCGCACGCACACCTCCTACGCAGCCCCCCGCGCCGCAGGTCCTAAATAAATCCACTTTGCGCTGAGATCCCTTCCAGATGGCCGGCGCTGCCCCACGCAGCCCGCCCGGGCCCGAGCGATCCCATCGGCGGCGAGGAAAGCGGCCGAGGGTTGCCCGCAGCCCGGCACGGCGCAGCCCCGCAGCCCGCTCCCTCCATCCCGTAGGGCCGGGAAGGGCGAGCGCAGCCCCGGCGGGACGGAGCCGTCCGGCTGAGCCCCCGCACCCCCTCCGCCGTCCCCCGGCCGGGAGCTCCGCCGGAGCGGCGAGGCCGTGAGCTAATGAGCGGTGTGTGACTGTCAGAGGGTTTCACTCAGCCCATTCAACCGAAACCGCCGGGCCCTCTTCTCCCGCCACCCGGGGGGATCCCTCGGCGCACCCGGGGAGACGTTCCCCTCCCACGGGACCGGGGGCATCGGCGCGGCGGGCAAGCCATTACCCTCTCCTTTTTTCCTTTTCGGTGAGGGTTCAATTCCAGCAGCCAAGCGGCTGCCACGACCCAGAAGGCGGCAGCTCTTCCCCAGCGCAGCGAAAGGAAGCGCTGGGGTCTCTCCGGGCCTGTAAACAAGAGGCAGGGCCGAGGGTGCCCCAGCACCTCCTGGGATTTTATGTGGAGGGCCTGGTAACGGGTAGTTTCCAAAATAAACAACGCAGCCTCCCCTCAAAAAAATCCTCAAACAACCCCCCAAAACACCACCACAAATAAAGGAAACTCTCCGAGCGCAGAGCCCGCGCCCCGGGAGCGACGTCCCTGCCCCTCCGGGCCGCCGCCGCCCCGCAGCCCTCACCGCGGCCACACGGGTCGGGCCGCTCCGCTGGCACCGCGCAGCCGCCGGCTGGAAAGCGACTTTTCGATATATTTCCTAAAATACCTTTCCCGCCCGTTTGTGGCACCGCACCGAATTGGCCCTCCGCGGAAAAACTGTGGCAACGAGGTCGGGTGTGAATCGCAGCGCTGCCCACCCCTGTTTTCGTTTGCCTTGAACCGGGGCTCTCCGGGGTTTATCTCCGCTGCTGCCGAGTTTTTCTCGTTCGTGATTGTATCGAGACCGGGGACAGTGTTATTGATACGACCTGTTATATATGGCGACCTTTTCCTTTTTTTTGGAGGGGGGATGGTTATATATAGAGACTTATTTTTAAAGATGTCGTAGTGTGAGTTCCTATTCGCTTTCCGCCAGGAACCGACACAGAGGCAATAAAATCGCTTTTCGCTGACTGCTCCCGCAGCTCCTGCCTCCATCCCGGCTGGCTGCGGCTGGATTTCGGAGCCACCGGCTAGGAGCAATGACCTAGGTAGGTATAGGATTTCTGTAGGGCAGAGCTTCGTCTTTTACAGCCGCGTTTTGCGACTGTGTGTGGGGATGTCATCGCACAGCGCTCGTTTTCGTATCAAAGACGCAAATCCAAAAAACTATTCCCAACACGAAATACGTATTTCAACGCAGAAACTTTTAAAACTACACTGTTGCCTAATCCACTATACCTTTATTCGTACTCGGGGATAACTTTATTAAAGCCTATCAAAAAAGACCAGAAAGTGCCTTCGTGCGTGATTTTAAGGTTACTTTATAATACGGTGCGGGGGGAAAGTCAACCAAAAACGGATGTTACTTAAACTTTGGCACTTCCTTTTCCCTTTCCATTCAGAGCGCTTAATTAAATGAAGCCCTCTGTCTCGGCAGTACGCCCCTCTCTACCTGCCCGCCCGCCTGCCGCCGACCTGCCGGCCCGCCCGGCTCTGCCCTTCTGCCGCGGCGGGGCCGGGGCCGCGGCCGTGCCCCGAGGGCGCCGCTGTAGTTCCCGGGGAGCGGGTGGGCCCCCGGGGCGCCTCCACTCCCCGCCAGCCTCACCCAAAGCCGCGGCCGCCGCTGCCCGCGTAGCCAGGTACGTTTCCACGGACCAAGGAGTTCTCCGGTCCAGCCCCGCAGCCCACGCACGGACCGGCTCCTCCCCGCGGGGAATTTCGCTTGAAGGACATGGGCCGCGCTCCGGGAGGTCCCCGCCGCCTGGCCTCACACCAACGAACGGCAAACTGAAAGTAAACCCGGCGGCCCCGCACTCCCCCGCCGCGGGGACTCTCCCCTCCCGGGGCCCGGCCGCAGCTCCGCCGCCCCGCTCCCGCCGACGGCAGCGGGCAGGGCGGGCCGGGGGAGCCACTCACCTACCGCAGCCGGCTGCTCCTCCCGGGGCAAAGCCGAGGCGGCGGCCGCGGCACCTTCACGGAGACATTAGATCCACAGCGGGGGCGCTCAGCGGGGCCGGGGCCCGGCGGCGGCCGGCATGTTGCGGAGGGCTGGGCGACGGCTGGGAGCTCTGGCTGCGGCGGTCCCGGGGCCCCGGCATAGACCGCCGCCACCCGCCCGCAGCCTCCCGCCTTCGACCCCGGCGAGGCTCGGCGCGAGTCTGAGCCGCCCCCTGCCCGGTCCATCACATTTCAGCGGTGAGTGGCGTGGAGCGCTGTCCCCGCCCGCCCGCCGCCTCCGGCCCACCCCGCGGCGCGCACAGCTCCGCGCTCGGGGCCGCGCCGCTCCGCCCCGACGGGACGGGACCGCCCCCGGCCCCGGCCCCAGCCCCGGCCCCGGCCCCGGCCCGCCCCGCCGCGCCGGCCCCACTGTTTACTTGTGTTTGGGTAGCAACTGGGTTTTAAAGGGGCAGGACGTCCCCCGCCTCCCCTCCCGCGTCACCTAAGGTGACTTGTCCCTCCGCGAGCAACCCGCCGCCCCCCGCCGCGCTGCCGGCCGCAGCCGCGGGGATTTGCGCGCTCCCTGCGCCGCACCGCCTGCCGTGCCCCGGGCAGTGTGACACACGCGGCGCGAGTTGCTTAAATACCTAAAATAACTCCCCCAAACCCAAAGCGTGGGGGTTTTGTGGGCGTCCACCCCTCCGAGGGGACCTGTAGGTGCAGGTAACGCTCACGTCCAAATGGCTCCATGGCCGTCGGGTCGGGTCGCCCCATGGACCGACACTTTAGCGATTCGGCTCTGCCCTTTAACTGCTATTTAGGCACTTAAAAAGGCAGATTGAGGAGAACCGATGCGGAGGTATCCCCATGCGCGGGGACTAAGCACGCAATCCCTACCTGGAACAGACAAATAGTTTCGAAAGAAGATTCGATTTATTACCGGGGGATTTACTGCTAAATGGGGCCTCTGTGACCCTCTTCGAATTGCTCGATTAAAGCACTGTACTTATTTTCGTCGTTAGCTGTAATATGGTTGGTTGCATACAGCGAATTTGGGATGATTTTTTATCTTTAACGTTATCTTGTTCTGTGCATTACTTAAATCACATGTATGGGGAATTTATTGTATCGTCTGGATTGGAGATCGGAGGTAGGCTTTGGGAAGTGTAAAAAGATTTCCAAGAAATGGCATTTAAAAACAGTTTTGAAAATTTTTCAAGATCGCGTCTGTGCCGGTTAATTCGAGCCCGCGCAAGGGAAGAGGATACAAGAGACGGCTGCACCGGGAATTTTTTCTCCTTTTAGTATACAGTAGAAAAAATTTAATCAAAGAGGGGGAATAGGAGTCGGCAGAGGAAGGTTTAGAGGTGTCCCCTCAGAGGGCAGCGCAGCCGAGACTGGCGCTCGTTGCAGCCCGCGGCTGCCGCTGGCCGCCGGGCGCTCGGGTTGTTTTTACTACTTTTCACAAAGTCGTACTTCGAAAATGCCCTATTGTACATTCCAGTCACCCTAAATAAATAGTATTTAGTCTCCTGGGCAGTGATGACACCGAGGTTCACAGTTCCGGGAGAAGGAGCGATCGCCCCGGGCCGGGCGCGGGCGGCCGCGGGAGCCTGCGCGGGGCGAGGGCTCGCCGGCCGCGGCCGCACTGGGGGCTCCGGCGGGATGCGAGAAGGGAGCCGCATGCCCTCGTTGTTTTGCTTTCTCGAGCGAGGCCGGTCCTTGCAAGAACGAAGCGGAAAGGGGACTTTTCAGCGGCATTTTCCGCCCCATACTATTGCGTTGTGGATGCCAAAGTGGACCCAAGGATGGGAGGGGGCTGTTTCGGGAGAACCGTAATTTCTTGCCCTTTACAGCAAGGAAGAACAAACTGCAGCTGCTGGGGAGAAAGAAATCCCCACAACCAAACCCAAATAACAAAATATATTAAAAAAACAACAGCAACAAACTCCCCACAACCCAAACGGACCAGGCAACGAAAAAGCCTCAAAGCAGAGGGAAGTGGGGAGGGGAACGGAGCGGCGCAGAGTCGCTGCCCGGGCTCTTCGCTCCCCCGGCAGCTCGTGGTACGTTTCGGCTACGCCGTGAGCGGGGAAAGCAACCCTCCTCCGCTACCGGCAGCGCGGCGGCAGCCCCGCACTTCTGCACTGGCAGGGAGCGGCCGGTGACCCCGGCACGCCGCCGCCCGACCCGGCCAGCAGGTGCGCGGCGAGAGCTGGCGGCGAGACCCGCCGGTACCGCCGCGCCGACCGGCGCCTCCTCACCCCCCGGAGCCCGGGGCCGCTCGGGCGTCGGGGGCTCCACGGCAGCGGACACCCGTCGAGCAGGGGTGACACCACCGGGGGCAGAGGCCACTAGGTCCCCACGGAGCCTCGCGCTTCCGCGTCACCTTTCGGCGTCCACCCCGGGCGGGCCTTGCCCCGCCGCCCGGTGCGCGGAGCAGGCACCGACGGCCACCCCGCGGCCTGCTGACCACGGGCGCTCCCGGGCCGGGCAGGTGCCCTGCTCTGCCTCGGCAGAGCCCGCCGCCCTGCTGTGCCCTGGACGGACGCGGAGCACGGCCCGGTGGCGCGGCGGGGCCGGTGGGGGGGGCGCCCAGAGCCCCGCGTCAGGCGGCGGCGGCGGCCCGCGGTGCTGCAGCGCCCCCTGGAGGCCAGCGCGGCGCCCTGCCTACTCTGCCCGCCGCCGCTGCCGGCCCGCTCCGGACCCGCGGGCCGCGGAGCGCGTTGGGGCAGGCGTCCCGGCGGCACCCGGCGCGGAGCTCTCCCCGCACCGCCCGGGAGACGGGAGCCACGGTGCCCCGAGAAGGCGTGGAGGCAGCAGCGCTCTCCGTGGGCTCCCGAGCGCGCATCTCGCGCCGCCGGCTCCCATCCGCGCGTCCCGCCGGTGCCGACACCGCCGCGGTCATCTTTGCCTCCCCTCGCCCCCTCTCTTTTTCTCCCCTCAAAAATACACCCGGAGCGCTGGACTCCGTCCGCGGGGGCAGGGAGACAAGCAGTGTTTGTTCTCGCTGCGAGGAACAGATCAGCGCAGTTCACCCGCCGGCAGTGCAGCCTGGGGCAAACCTTGACCACCCGCCCCATCCTGAGCACAGAAATACACCCGGGAGGGGGGAGAGAATCGTGGCTCGGCGGCAGCGAGGCCCCGCGGCGGGGCTCGGCCGGCCCTCCCGCGGAGCACCGTGGGCGGCCGCGGTGCTCGATGCGCGCACGAAGCGGCTCAGAGCTTAGCAAGTGGGCGGCTGCGGTCGCTGGGGGACTCACCCCCCTTAAAATGAATGGAGGGGGAAAATTTCCGTGGGAGCCGGGGGTGCGCCCAGAGCCGGGGCCGGAGGGAGAAGGGGCGGCCGGGAGTGGAGTCGGCGCGGCCGGTGCTGCTGCAGCACCGACCTGCGGGTGTACCCGAGCCGGCTCCGGCCAGGGGCTCTGCCGAGGGAAGGAGCCGGGGAGCGCAGTCCCCGGTGCACGGCACCCCCGCACCCTGCTTAGGGGGACGCACCGACGACTCCCGACGGCTCGGGACAGCGCTGCCGCTGCGCGCAGGGCCGAGGGGCCGCTCGGCAGCGGGCCGGATCCCAGCCCCGGGCTGCCGCCCGCCGCCGGACAGGCTGCAAACGACTCGGGCTACACACCGAGGACTTTAATTTTTTTTTTAAAGGAAAACAGTGACCGCCCGTCGATCTGTCATCTGATTCCGCTGGTGTTTTTTGGTGACTAAGTCATCACTTACTGCACCCAGATTTATTGGGGTGGGATTTTTTTGTTTTGTTTTTAACGTACCAGTCAGGAAACGCCACGGTTTAACAAACAGGCGCAGGCGGCCGGAGGCGAGGCGCTAGGCAGGCTCCGGGGGACACCGCCGATGCAACTCCCGCTCAGCATCTCCCTTTCCCCGCCTCAGCCTCGGATCCCTGTAAAACACCGCCGCGATTAATTTCCATAAAAGAAGAAAGCAATTAAGCACACAACGACCGCAGCGGGCTGGGTCTCGCCCGCGTCTCCCACAGGCGCACAACCCCCGCCACCCCCTCGCCCGCGGCCCCTTGCCCGCAGTCCTGGCCGCGGGGCCACTCCCGGGCAGCAGGGAGCGGGGCCAGCCGCCCTGCCCGCGGCACAGCCGGCTGCCCGCCCCGACGCCTCCCCGACGGGCACCACCACCGCAGCCAGCCCGACGAGTGCCTCCTCTTCGCCCCCCCTTCGCTAGGGAGGCCCGAGGCCCGGGGGGGCTTTTGCTCTTCAGCCGACGCCGTGCCCCGGCTCCACTCTCCCGGGAGTTCCCGGCCCCACGTCGGGAGACCGCGGGGCTCACGGGCACACCGGGAGAAGTGTCAAACAGCCCTTGGCCGAGGCCAGCTTTGCCGTGTGCACGGTGGTGGGGTCCTCTCGTCCTGCGGAACTTGCGCGCTGTGCCGCGGTGCAATCGGACGGTGCGGACGGGGCGAGGGAAGACGCGGAGGCAGCCGTTGGCACAGCGGAGACCGGGGCGAGGACGCCGCCCACTGCGGTGCTGCCGCCTTGCCCCGACGGCGGGTGCCTGAGAGAGACGGGGTGGCCCCGGGGGTCTCTGCGGAGCAAAGGCTCCGTGGCGGGGGCACAGGCTGGCAGAGCCGGCCTGCGCCAGAGGGGACGCTCTGCCCCGACCCCTGCGAGCCCTCCCAGCACAGCCCAAAGCCGGCGGCTTTCTCCTGCCCATCTCAGCCTGCTGCCTGCTGATGTCCTCAGGGAAGAGGGGGGAAAAAGCCCTCGATAAATGGACTTTTCTAGCCTAAAGCATTCCTTTCCCTGCCATCAGCGATGAGATGTTTTTGTGGTGCCTGAAATGAACAGTTGTCAAGACATAAAGAAATACAACGTGCTGTACCTTATTATAGTTTTGTTTAAGCAACCATTTGGCTAAAGTCTTTCTTGCCGTCAGCACTGAAACACTGAGCAGGGCTGCTGGAAACACAGACACCCATCGCACACGAGCGGGCCCCTTCCTTGTCTCTCCATACCTCACCCCCCACCCGCCCCCGAGCCGAGGCTTCCGTTACTCTCTGGTCGTGGCGTTTTACCTCCCTTGGCAGACATGCCAAGGAACAGCTCGCAAGGTGGAGGCCAGCGGGGCTTCAGGGCCGCCTGTCTGCTGCACAGACGCGGGCTTGTACGCTTCGCTCCTGGGGAAATGGGGGATTTCAGGCACCAATGAAGTTCTGCAGCTGCCTCGGGTTGGAAGGATCATGAAGTTTGCAATCTCCGAGCCAACTATTGGGGGGAAATCTAAGAGAAATATTGTATAAAAGCAATAAATTGTTTTAAGAAATGCTGTTGTACATTTGGTTGCGTGCCTCGTAACTCACCTAGGACATGCGAACTCCAAGGCATCAGAGAACGGGGCCCATACATCTTGTCCGGTGGCGTATATTAAATAACTCCATTTCCTTTTAAGAACTTTTTATACCCCAGTGAATAACTCGATTTTCACAAATAAAATTAATGCTATAGGGTGAAAGTCAGCAAACAATAGAAAAGCTCAGAGGGGTTTTTGCAGTTGTAAACATGCAGAATCCATATGGTCATTAGATACATCTGTGGGTTAAGCACTGATTTGTTTATGCAAGTCTGATGCTTATGATACTCTTAAACTGGGACTATTCTGTGGAATATATGTATACTGTAATCCTCTTTTACCTACACTCCGCATGTGTATTTCCTGTTTTCAGCATGCATTCTCGATGTGTAAACTGTGGCGAAGGATATGTTATAAACCAGGATACGACAGAGCATTTCAGATATTTTCAGAGCATTGCAAGCACAGTGCAAGCATATGCAAATCATCACTTACAGATGTGCACAATGTCTGTCTTAATCTCTGCGTGTTTTTTCACTTGTTTGTGGCATCTAATTCAAAGAAAAGGACAATAATGGATATTACAAAAAAGTACCAATTGTTCCTGGGCAGACTCACCCCTAGGATGTCCAGACAAATCTTACTGATGCAACCCCACACTTAATAAAATCAGTGTCTTTCAAAGTTAAGATATTGAAGATTCCTGAAATATGAGGAAATTGAGGGAAAATGTACCACGGTAAGGCATTTGAAAACTCTTAAAGACACTGCCAAGGCTGGACACAAACCTGTATCTCTATTGGGTACGATCCAACAAAGCACTCAAGCGCATGCTTAAGTTCATCACTACCCAGGGCAATACCTAAGCAAGTGCTTCAATTTCTTTATATGCCAAAGTCACCTGCTGAGTATGTGTTTTACCACTGGTCTAAAAGACCTCCTCAATCAGGGCCATTATTTTCAGATTGCCTCATAAAAATAAACAAATGAATAAAAGCTTATAAAAAAAAACAAGAGCAGTTACCATTCTAGGTAAGATTTTGCATCGTGCCTGCTTTTATGCCGTTTTCCATGAGTTAAGTTGTTGGCACTCAGTCATCTGGTGTTCTCCTCAGCTTCTCCTGCTGCCACCGCATAGCACCACTGTGTGCACCACCCTGTTGGGTGAAAGGACAGGTGCTCCAACGCGGAGTTTGTGGATGTGATGCTGATACACCTTGGAGATTTTTCAGAGCAGAACAGTTTGGACCTAGCTTGTGGCATGGGAAAAAGAGTCCTTTTTCTCCATGAACTCTCCACAGCCACTGTGGAGAAAGATCAGGGCAAGATCACTCTGGAGTATAGAAAGGCTCCCTTCCTGTGAGCTGAGCCCTTCAGATGACAACATGCACACCCAGTGTGTCATGGCAGACAGTCTCTGGTCTCTGCGTATCATGAGTCAGCAACAGATCAAAAGCATGTAAAATTAGGATGAGTCTGAGCTGAGACCCAGCAGTGGATTTCCACCTTCTTTGCTCATGGACCCCTGTTTTCTGTTCCTGTGGAGTTGCAGGTCTCTGCTCAGAGGACTGGCATTCCACTTGCTCTCCTTAGTTCCCTTTTTCAGACCCCTCAGAAGTATTTGAGTGACTTACACAGGCTGGTAAATGGTAGGATGAAAACTAGCAAGTGGATGTTTCCTCTGTTTTGTCCGTACTAGATGGCATGGTCCATCTCATGAAGAGTATCAATAATTATTGTGGATCTGCCTTGTTTGCATTAATTATTTCATTTATTTGACCTGCTCAGCTGTGATAGGCTGGTGAAAATTATTTGTTGGTTATGCTATTCTTTCAAACGCCCCTTTGGGAATTGTTTCCAAGAAAAATACAAACCCTATTCATTTCAACACCAGAACTCAATTTAGCACCAGAGAAGCGCTGAAAGCCGAGAACATTACACTGCAGCAGAAAGAGAACTGCCTCGAGGTCTCTTATTTTCAGCTTTTCAGATGAGTGGAAGGGGGAAAGAGATACTGTCTGCCACACTGCAAACTTTCAAGTATCGTGCATATTCCCCTTTTCTACTTCATTTGTCCTGATGATTACTGGTCGTTCAAACGCAAGCAGGAGCTTTTGAATCTCACTGTTGTCATGAGTTTGCCTGTCTTTGAACTGCTTGATGGAGCCCACCTGCGCAGGTAGAGCACTCTGCTGTTTTGGGAGGCTGGGTGCACGTGGAGGGGAGCAGCAGAGACCCTGGGACAAGGCGCGCTTTGGAATGACAGTCTTCCTGGCTGTTATGGAAGCAAGGATCAATGGTGCCTCCAGGACCGGGGGCTTTCAGGGAGCCTAGGACAGTGCCTATGGAGAGCTGTGGGGAAGCTTCCATCATTAACAGAAATGCTCAGAACAGAGAAGGCAAAGCTGATTATAGTAACTGAAAAATTATTTTCTGAATCCAAGAAAGGCCCCACAAGAAGACTCATGAAGCCACCTGAAAGGATTCTTGAACAAAATGTATCTTGTGCTTGAACTCTTTGTGAAACCTGAAAATAGAGAAGTCTGTGTGACTTTGGCCAGAGGGCTTTGCCAAGTTTGGCTCGGTAAGAATTTCTATTGGGAAGAAGCATCAAGTAAATACAATACAGTGTGTTTATTTCAGTGGGAGCTGGCATGAGAGCCAGTCTGTGGCCACAGCAGCATTGCTGACACTCCCAAGATCTGAAAAGGAGACCACCGAGACCACCGGCAAAGGTCATTAGCTAAGGTTAAGCAGGGTTAACCCTGACCTTTCTCCAGCCTCCAAGCAGACAGCTTTTGAGCAAATACAAACCCACAGTTATTAAAGAATTCTTAAACAACTACAATAACAAAATAGAGTGGAGTCAAAACTGCAGATCTGTTTTATTAAAAGCATAATATTTACAGATGACAGATGCTGAAAGGCAGCAGAACTGGTTTTAAGGACCATCCCTGTACCTAGATAGCAGAGGCACACTTGAAAGCATTTTGTCTTTTGAACCACAGTGAGACATGAATTTAAGTTTTTCAGAAAGAGTATTTTCATTCCTAGAGCTTGGTAATTCCTATGTGCTTGAAAGAAGAATACTAGAAATACTTGACTTTCTGTTGGAGTTACAGGTGGAGCCTGAAACGCTAAAAGGCTGTCCAAAGCATCACTTAAGTCTGATCTAGTCCAGCATTAGTCTAATGTTATCTTTTCCCCCCTCAATGTTTTCAAGAAGATATATAAAACCAGACCAGAGCTGATGTTTACTTTTACAGCTAATGGTTCCTCAAATCTACAAGAACTTCTAAGGAGTAGATAAAAGCAGCTGCAGAAGTGATCTAGAAATAAACATCCAGAAGAAAACATAACTGCAATCAAAGTTCCAGCTGTTCTCCTCTTAATTCTTATCAGTATTCTTTTTAATCAGGCACATTTTGAAGTCAAAGGCTTATTTCCAACAGCTTTTTTCCATACATACGTATATATGTGTGTGTGTGTAAGTCCCTTGAAATATTACAGAAGTTCTGTTTCACATCAAAATAGTGTACATTGTCACCGGAATTATTAATTTTCTTTTCCTCATCCCCCATGTTCTCTCTGGGCCCCTCTTTTGCATCTGGCATGTGTACTGATACTCAAGATGACAAATACTGATAACTGCGAAGCTGCAATGCTGCATACTTCCATAACGCAAAGCTTAGCCAAAGTTAGTCACTGATTTATGTCCCATATTCTGTTCAACAGCGCAAGGGTTTTTTTTCTAATTCCATACCTTTAATCCTCGCCACCTTCAACCTAGTGTGTGTCAAATTTCCATCTTATTGTTGCAGCTGTGGTTCTTAAAACTAAAGTACGCTTCTTGAAGGCAGTGACACATTCTTAGGTTTATTCACAGATTTAAATGCTCAGTTTTTCGAAACGGCCTGAGCTCATTAAAATGTGATGGTGTGGGTTTTTTGCCATATTAAAAGGTTGATACAGAGGCTTTAAAACACAAAGGAGGGATGTTGGGATGACTATTTTTATTCAGCCCAGTTCTATAGGAATTGTGGTAACTTAGGCAGAGATCGTAAGCCCAGGTTTTTCTTTAGTAAAGGGGTTATTTACAAAATACACAAGGTAGAAAAAGCTCTCTCCCACACAAAAACCCCTCTGCAGGTGTATAGATGAAAGGAAACAAGCTCTGCACCATCTAGGTACCATATTACTCAGGTTGACTTCATGACCTACAGTAGGAGGTAGCCCACAAAGCAGATCGATTTCAGAAGAATCTATACGCTCACAAAAAAGAGCTGCAAAAATAAAGTATTTTCATTACAATCTTCGCTGTTTTAAGAGCACACCCAACTTCCTTGTGCTCTCCCATGGAAAGCGGACCAGAGGCAAGATGCTGTAAATATTCCTCCAAGAGCTTGCAAGCGAGCCCTCCGTGTTACGGTCCCAACCCCTTCAACAGCTGTCTGTTAAGGATTGCTCTTCCTGTAGGTGAGCTGGTGAAAAGGACCATACCTTTGCTTCAGCCATTTCAGTTCAAAGTCCGGTGCAGTAACTCATACCCGCTTTTATCGTCTGTAAAGGCTGAGAGGTTAGTGTTTTCCACTAGAGCAGCTGAGACATGTCCCATTCCAGGAAAAGGCCAAGAAAATAGCTGAGAGCAGTAACAACTTAAACTGCTGAAAAAAATCTGCCAGAGGACATCTGTCAAAGCCCAAAGAGTTCCAGTTATGTATGATTTCATTTGATCCCAGAGGCTAAATAATGTACAGGAAAGATTTAATAATGTTATGCAGATTATGTGTGGAAATGTAAAAGGAACCAAATACAATGCCAGTTTGAAAAATCTTCATGTGCTTGTAGCACTATTATTGCTGCACAGTCAGAAAACACAGCTTGAGTAGTAGACTATGATAATAAAATTAAGAATTGGAATTGCTAGAATATTTACTCAGGTGAGACCATTTGATTAAAAAAAGATGACTTAATATTTTCCCTCTGCCAGGAAATTATCAGCGGAGAGAGCCCCATTTCTGTTTCCACCACATAAGTTCCACTGCCACGTGAAACCCTGATAGTGAAAGTGTGGTAACCAAGGATCGCTGCTCACAATATTTCCAAATGCCAGTGCAAAGGCAACTTCAGCTATTAAAAGAAGAACAAAAATGAACAGCTCTCAGCTGTATCTGTTTGCAAGTGTGAGTTACAGCATCTGATGGAACTAAAATTCCTGAACTATAGATATGGCCCCTTTTGCCAAGCCACTTCCAGAAACAGGAATTTCTGGCAGAGAGGGGGAAGAGGCAGATGAAATGGTGATGTGAACGGCCACCACAGGGTCTGCCAAATGATATCTGTCAAATCTTCTGGTAGTGTAATGCCCAATGCCATGTGACACTATTTAAATACTGGAAAAGGAGGGATTATTAAACAGGATTCTTAGCCAGGATGGCCATGGGCTTCATCATTAAAAAAATAACCTGAAAGCAGAAGCAAAGGGATCCTATTTGGTAATACCTGAAAACTTCTGTGCAGACTCTCACAAAGGAAGCAAGTGTAATGTTTTCTAGATTCCTTGAGGCTGGCACTTGTGGTGGTCTTTCTTTGGCTGGTGCTTTTATCTCCCTTGGGATAGCGGTTATAGTTTTAGCAGCTGAAAACTTATGCTCACCCATTTTTCTTTCAGTGGAGGGATCTAAGACTTTTCCTTCCAAGGTTGGGTCTTTATTTGCAGGGAGTTCCAGCAGGTTTCTTAGGTTTCTCATTTCCTCTTGCTATTTCTGCTCTCATCTGTTTTGCAAATGGCCACCATAATGTTAAGCTTATCTAATGGCCAGGCCTCCAGCTGGAAGACTGCCAGCAGTGTTCTGAAAATCAGTCAAAAGCATTCAGAGGAGATGGCCATCACCTTCTCCCTGAACCTCAAACATAAAACTTCGCTGATAAGCACATACTCCAATGCCATGAAAAGCAAGAGGTTAGTCTTAAATTTGGATATCACTTCAACCAGCTTCCTTGGGTGACACTCAGACACTCTGCTGAATCAATCTCACTCTACAAATATTAAATTCTTTTTTTTCAGTGTTTAGAAAAGAATCTGGTTGCACACACACACAATTAAGACTGAGTGTCTCCATGATGGCTTCACTGTGAACCCAGGTTGTATTCTACAGTTGGTTCTCCTTATTTTGTTTATCAGGATCCTTTTCTCCCTCACTGGCAGGGTGTAGTCCAGGTCCATCTGCTCCTGGCTTTTGACATTAGGCACGGCCATGGCAGTTCCTGCCATCAGTGAGACTTTGTCACAATTCCTGCTGAGAAAAGTGGTAACGGCAGAGTAAGTTTCTTTTCCTTGGTAAGGGGAATTCTGAAAAAATGCAAGATCTGTTACAGGTCTTTATGTGCAGATATACACAGAGGACAAAAATCTCATGAATTTTGCTATTGACCTGAGTGAGTTCTGGATTTTATTCAAAAGGAGGAATTCAGTAGGAATACTGGGTCTCCAATTTAGAAACTTGAGAAGAAGCCTAAAAAGCTGTCCAAGGTCTGCATAACACTCTGAGGACAGAACATGTAGCAATAAAGATTGATGTAAGAGATAACAAGCTTAACCTTGCAAAAAGAAAAACCGAAGTTTGTCGTCATAATATTTATTTAGTTAAGATCTGAGAAGGAAGAGCCAAGAGCAGCTCCTTTAGGACCTATAGAAGAAGCATCTCTGTAGGAATGGGGTCTGTGTGGAAAAATCATCCCTCATTTGGACTTCCATTTCCTCAAAGAGGACGAATTCTGACCTTGTGGGAGATAGAAAAAACAGGCCCAAAGGAGGAAAATGCAGTATGAAGACACCTACACAACAAGAGACTACCCTCTGGAGCAACCTTATTTTGAAAAGAGGGCTGACAACAGGAAGAGAAAGATCTGCTGGCTGCTGCTGTGTCTGTCTGAAGGGCTGGCTCAACCAGCGGTGAGAGAGAGAGAGAGAGAGAGAGGAACCTCCTGTGAGCCTGCTGGGAAAAGAGTGTTTCCCAGCTTCCAGGGATCTCGCTGCCTCAGTGCTGTGGGATCTGCTACTGACCACGGCAGGAAGGCTGCTGAATCAGCCGCTGAGCATCAGTCAAACACTTTCCACTCTGATGTACCACAGGACGCAGGAATCAGAGGGGCAGGAATGCATGACGGAACTAGAGAAGGTATCAGTACGCAAGGTAAACGCCTTTCTGGAAAAGCAAAAGAAAGTCATACCCTTAATACTGTTTCATTAGACTACATAGTATAGCTTAGCTTATTTATTTGGAGTAAATGAGAATATATTTAGGAGGAAGTGATAATTAAGTGACTTTAGTAAAAAATTAAGCTTAAAACAATAAATATATAGGTATAAACTGGCACAGCTCTAGGGGTGTCAACTGGTGACTTACATGGCCTGTGGGTCTGCCTTAGCACAGTCATTTGTTGATTAAACAAACTTTCTTAAGGCTGAGGAATCCAAATAACAGCACTGAGGCTCCCTCCAGCTTCTAACTTGCACGATAAGGTCCTGTGCTAGCCTTCCTGTCCTAGGACTAAGACAAACAAAAACAGAATTTCTGGAATCCATTGCATTTCTGAAGGGTATTATTTAAAAATTAGACTGCAAGAGATTATTATCACAGACACACCACTTTAGAACAGACTTCCTAGAAGCAAAGCAAGTTTGGGGAAAACCTCTCAAACAATCCCCCTTACTGTAAGACACCTGTTCTCAAAACACGTTTTTTTTTTAGTGGAAGTCACCCCAGCTGAATTAAATTTGTTTCCCTTGGGCCTGCATTTTCTTTAGCCAACACAACAGCTGCACCATGTGGAGATGAGCCACAAGAAGTGTAACAACACATGTTTGTGATTGCTGTATCAGCTTTGGCAGATTTAAGTGCAGAGGTCTTTAGCTGCCTTCTATTAGAAAGCCAGTTTTACAATATATACAACATCTTGCAAAGTAGCAGCAATAATATATATAGCTTTATATATTTCTTGTACATGCTGGTACAGTAAAATCAGAAAGGAATTGACTGTTACTTGTGGCTATAAATATTGTATCATCAAGCACAAACATTTTCTTTTGCATGTAAAAGTAGGAACAGAACAGGAGGATGGGTCAACTACAATAAAATCCCCTGAGACCCCTGTGCTAGCTGTTATCCAGTCCTGCAGAGACACTCAACCGTTCAGAATGTTCAGTAACCCTGTTATTTCAAAGCTGCAGTAAATTTAATCTCCCCAAGAAATTGCTGAATTCCTGGAAAATAATGCATAATCTTGGTTCAGCATGTTTTGTTTTTTTTCTCATTTCAAGAACAGGTGCCAAAAACTGGTCTTGTGGAGTCTAATTCAATATACTTTAGAACACATTTTTAAAGTCTGCTTTTGAGGCATTTAATTAAGAGCTGTTGAGTATCCCACACCTGTTAAAATGAGGTACTTGTTTTTGAAAGACCATTTTGAAAGGTCAGGATAAATGTCAATAACACAGCATAGGATCAAGCATTTGTGTTTATAATGTGTTGTTCCTGTTACTTTATGTATAACTAGTGCTGTATATATTTGTGGGTATACTAACACAGTTGTGTGACTTTAATCTTCCTACACATTTTCTCACTTAAAATTACTATACCATTGCATATTGTATAATATGCAATGCATATTATACATTGATATTGTAATGCATTATACATTAATATGCAAGACATTATACAACATTGCATAAGTGCCCCTGTGACTCCGAACAGCAAATTTTCCAGATGCTTAGTATCTATTCCATGATAAGGGGACCACTTCTACACTGTTTATCTTCTCTGACTGCATCGTTTCTAATCAAAGGAACCTATGACATATTATTAGAGGTAACATCAAATAAATGGTGGTAGTGTTTAATGTGATCTGCCTCTGATTTTGACCTTTCCTCCATCCTCCTGGGAGATGAATCAGGCTGAGGATGGAAACACCAGTCAAGCAAAAATCTGCATTTATATTCACACTCCCATGAGCAAATTAGACGAGTCTCTAATTTGAGGAGATAGGACTCTCCTTTGAGAACTGATCCCCAAAGTAGTATATTTGAAAGAAAGATTCTGTTGATGTTAACAGATTTTGGATCAGGTCCTAGACGCATTCTGCCTAGTTTGAACCGCATAGAGCAGGGATTTACTATCTATTAATCTTACTGAAGGAGAGATGCAGCATATATTAAAACATGTAGTTTGCCTTTTTTCTTCTGTTTCAGTTTCTCATTGTTTTACCTAGTATTCAAATCAGCACATTCATTTTAAAATTAGCTTTAAGGAACTTAAACTGTGTATTGTTAATCCAGTAAGAGCAGCTTAATACCACCAGTGTAACAAATTAGATCATGGAACTACAGAAGAGCTCAAGGATGAAGCAATAAAAGTTGTGTACTGGCCAGTTCAAGGTTACACAAAATCATTAAGCTCTGTCTTGTTTAGAAGACATTGAAATGTGATATATGAACACAAAGAAGTAATGTCTTTAAATCTTAAAACGATTAGCAGTTTTATTCTGTAGGGATCTATGGGAGGAGATGAACTCCACCCTGAGGAAGATAAAAGACCTCAGTTTTCTCAACTGGAAGGAGTGATTCATTTTAGGTGGAAGCGGTATGCATGTGATATTCCTCATGTGGTAAATTAACTGTTTCCATTAAGAAAGCTCCTTACATATGGAATTGCTCTATTTTGCTCCGCTCTGCAGAGAAAATTATACCACCAGAATATTTTCTTTCTGCCTGGGTAAAAATGAGTGGAGCTGATGTCTGTTGATAAACTCTTTTTTGCTATTAAATAAATCCATTAATCTTCCACTGGTTTTCTGCTTCCAACTAAGAAAATTTATTTTTAGTGAAGGAATAGTGGAAAAAGCTTAGGTCTCAAATTTAATGGGGTTCATAAGCTCTGTAGATAGTAACTTGCTTTATGTTTTGCTGTGGTTTCATAGCCTGACCTATGTACACTCAGGCACTTCAAAGTTTTGTTTTCAGCAGAAAGTTCCCTTGCTTGGTAGTGACAGTAGTTTAAGTACTCATCCTGGGTAACGGTGAGGATGCCGTAAAGCTCTCCCCTAATGAACCAAACCAAACCTGATTAGTGGATGCTCAAATCAGTTCATCGTATAAAGCCAGTTCCATGAAACTTTATTATTTGCTGCTTTGCTGCTGCTTTAGTACATGGGCTGCTGTGGGCAAGGCTTCCCGCTGCTTTTAAGAGCAGAATGGGAATGTAAGTGCAAATCTGGATCTTTTTCTTGTTTTCAATGTATTTCTACTTTCCACGGGATCTTATCTTGTAATCAGACCCATTACTTTACAGTCAGTCATGAAATGGCTGTTATGCCACTGAACTTTTTTTCTGAAGTTTAAAGCCTAGAATTGTATTTAGTTGGTTTTTTTTAAAGTGTGACTGTACATGTTATACGAGTAGCTTATTTGAACTTGAATTATGATCTTCTGGCATGTTTTGATTGGGAAAGGTTGGAAAAAAGTAGGAAACTGAAATTTTGTGGTTTCTGGATTTTAAAGCATTTAGAATGAGTGCTTCTTCCACATACAAAACACTGGCTTTGTAATATCTATGAAGCAAGCTGGAGATGCACTTCAGAAATAAATAGGAAGGGTTTTATTAAAAAAAAAGCTCTATAATTGAATAAGTTGTAAGCATTTCATGGCATTGCTTTTGTAGTGCTCAGTATTCATGATGTGCTTTCCAGTTGTATTGGATTCTCCTTATTTGTCAATTGTTGTTCTGTTCTTCTGCTTCCCACCTTTTTACATTTCTCTTTGAGCACTTCTGGGAAAGGCCCACAAGGGCAAGGAAGCTTCCCTTCTCTAAATCTGAAAGCATGGGTCTTGTTAGCCTCTTGAAAGCATTGTCCCCCAAAATAAAAAAATACCCTTATCTTCACTAAACGTTTCTGTTATGTATTCCTCAAACTCTCAGCTCAGGAGCTAAAGGAAGATGGGAGAAAATGCAGCCTTCATGGTGGTGGAAGCCTTGGGCATAAAGCTGTGTGTATTCAGGCAGCTGAAGTTCGTTTTGTGTAGCACTTGCTTCATCAAGTAACAATGATTCGATCATTCTTTAGTTATTGATACTAGTTTCCATTCCTAACACAGGCATCAAGCCTTGCTAGTTAAGTGTTAGTTATTTATTCTCCAGGGTGTGAGCATACTTCTTTGCAGACTGGAGAACAGATGATTGCCCCCAGAAAGAGGGGGAATATTTTGGTGTAGAAGGGAATCCAGAGTAACCCTCAGTATTACCACAACAACAGTAACTGTTTTACAAACCAAAATGAGTTTTTTATTCAAGTTGATGGTAATCTGTAGATCCCACGAGCGCAATCAACACAGCTGTAGTACAGTCTGGAATATCTTCTGTGGTTAACTGTAAATAGCAACTCTGTATCCATGGTTTATTTTTACCATAGTGTGCTATAATAGGAAAAATAGCCAATAGTAAGTCTATGTACAGCCTGTTACTAAGAATGTGAGCTAAATGGTTAGTCAACAGAAAAATCCTATCCTAATCAACAAATGTCTTTAGGTCTAGTAATAATATTTTGGATACCAAAATGATGTATACTAGCCAGTGAGAGGAATTGCAGCTGTGCAGCTAATATTTTACTCTTGCAGGTTTTTAGTGCTCTTTTTACTTTCAAGTAGGAATTTTGTGAATCGTGCTGATTTTAATAGAGTGGATATGGATGGCAGAATCTGTACCTATATTTCCTGACTATTTTCTGCATCTCTCTTTTGCTGGACCAGCAAAAAGTCCATTTCCTTTTATGTGACATTAATTAACCATTAAGTTGTGAATAGTTCTGGAAAAGAAATAAAAACCAATTATTCTTTATTCCTAAGTTTGATTAAATACTCGCTTTAAAAATATCTACATTTTAGTCCAAACTTGAGAATATGCTGTTCTTTCATATTTTATTTATAACTATTTTATGACTGACAGCGTTAAGAAAGTATATAACAAATTCTTAGATAAGCCTTCAAGGTTGTTTCACATTAGACGTGATAGGTAGGAAAAAATACAGGCACAAGTGAGTTTTTCTTATCTTTTGTATAAACAAGCTGGTATTTCATTCAAGGCCTTTTCCTTAACTTTCAGCATACCAGATCGTTATCAGGCAGTCACAGGGAGAGACATGCAAACATGTTGTTGTTGGCTATTTATGACTGAATTTATGAATCAGTTTCTAAGGAAATCAGGCTTCCGCATGCACTCTATCTCTGTGCTTGCCTGCCGTTCCTTGCCTTTCTCCCCTTCACAATCATTTGTGGCTTAGCTGGCCAATATTAACCATGTTTGACAAAAAATTGGAAGTCTGTAATGATAGTAAGTTCCTATTTTTACAAAACTCATAGGTGATGGGTAGAGGAGGGAACGCCCTGTTTGTGGTGCAGTCCACCCCATGGCAAGGGAAAGTAAAGGAAACTCTGTCCGTAGCTGCTGGGTTTGGGAGCATGCTGCAGACCGACCTGCAGCCTTCTCCTGTGAGCTAAACACCGGGTTGTGATACAGACGCAGGATACTCGTAACTCTGTGAGGTAATGCTGGAGTGGGCCAAGGCACAGTGAGATAGTGACGTGGAGGGGTTGTACGGAGCACAGAGCTGGGGGCATGCTAGGGGGTCTATGCAGGCAGTAAGGATATTGCCGGTTTTGGCGTGCCAGGGGGTGAACGGAGCTATTGTGGAATGATAGAGGGGACACTGAGGGAGAGGGCATCGAGGACCCTGCAAAAGAACTGGGGAGCTACTGCAGTGAAAGGGTAGAAAGCACACGGGGAAAGGAGCTAGGCTGTGAAAAGCACCACGGACATGATGAAGGACTAGGGGTATTCTGTTTGGAGAGCATAAGGTGTTTGTGACATACACCTCTTGCAAAACATGTACTATTAATTCTGCTGTTTTCCAGTAGCGCCGTGTATTAGTTACAATGCACATTGTTTAAATGAGCCTGATCGAATACCTTCTGAAGTAAATGCTGCTTTTATTTGCTACCAAAGGAACAAGATAAGGTCCCTACTATAACATACATAATGTATTTGCATGACATTTATGAATGACTTTGAAGTGTATATTTGGAATTTAAATCTTACCATTAGTAATACCTGTTAGAAACTCAGACAATGAGCTTCTCAAGTAATTTTTATCCTTCTCAGGTTTATTACAAATCATATGCAACTGAGGCAGGACACCTTGGAACTTTTTGGTTCATATATTAAGGAGCTTGGGGACTGTCTTAGTTTGTGGTTATTAGGCACCTAATACTTGCCCAGGCCATCCTGATTCCTGATTCCATTGCAGCGTAAGTAATTATAATAGAAATTATTTTATCTGTTTACAAAACTACATTATAATATAAAATAATTATAGTACTCAAAAACTAAGTATGATCTTCATCCATCCTTTGGTCTAAGGAATTGTATTTGATGTTGATGCCAGTTCTGCAGAGAAGGGAGTCCTAATGCATGCTGATAAATTGGTGAAATGGATGAAATAATACTTCAGAAGAAAAAGAGTAATTCATTCAGCTTTCTCCTATATTTTTAAGATTGGGCTACATTAAGCCTTTTCTTACTCACCTGCCTTCTTAGCAGTGTTATATACTTCCAGTGTTGGAAGAGATCACGGGAATACTCATGTAGATTGTCTACAACTTCCTCATCTCCATGTTGTCTAGACATCAGCAATCTCATAGTATATTCATGCCTCCAGAACATCTAGACTTCCCTTGACCAGAAAGCCTGAATGAGGTAGTAGAACAGAGAGAGTCTGTTTTCCCTTTCAAAGTTCCTTCTTTGCTGGTGGCTAGGTACAGTATTGTAATGAATACCAAATCAGTGTTAGATTTCACAGCACGGTTCCCAAATTCATGTTGCAGGGGAAAGGTGAGAGATGTTATTTATTCCAATGTTATCAACTAAAAATACCATTTGAAATTATAAGAGATTAATAAAATGATCTTGAAAAATACTATGATATATATGTTATCTTCTTATTGATATTTTATTTTCAGCACATATGTACTTAGAAAGCATTCTGGCAGTTGAATAAGGCACAACTGAAACTTCTGTGAGAAAAGCATGGAATTACGTCTGTATTTTTTGACACTGACTCACTAGGTTAAAGCCAGGTAACCCAACTCTTTCTGTTTCAGGCATCTTAGTTTTTTTCACACTCTTCTTTCTTCAGTGGCAGAGATGGAGGACACTCCTGTCCCCTTCTTCCTCAATTATCGGGTGGTCAGGGTATTTTCTGGGAGTGTAGATTGTGGTATTAATTTTTTTTGAATGAAGAGAGCTAATATCTAAATCTGCTTTTCTTGGATAAATTTTCTTCAGACTTGTTCTCATTGGCTGTTGTTGAAGGGCGAGGGAAGAATGGCAGATTAGGCTGTTTAACTGAACTTTTTCCAGAGAAAGACATATATGCGTGAACAGGAAGAGGGAGCACTTCTCGGCTCCCTTTCCTTGTGTTGCTGCTACAACTGTAATATAGTACCTGTATTTTTTTTAAGATTGCTTTTCCTTGCTCAAATGTAGAGTTTATCACAGCTTTGGCTTGAGAGGCTGGAAAAAAACTGCCTCCTCTGAAATAGCCTGAACAAAATATTGCTTTAAAGATTTGTGTTAAAGGATGTGGAGACAGTCTCTGCATTCCAGGAGTATCACAGCCAAACAGGGATGTCAGGCTACCCTTCATTAGGTGAAATTGGTGAAATGTAAATAATAATTGATCAGTGGGTACATCCGAATACCCTGTAAAACAAACTTGGACACTAGCCACATGGCATCTTCTACCTGCCTGACCTCACTTGTCCTAGAAGTGGGAGACAGGAAGTCTTGCGCAGTTCCTCCTCACCACTTTCTAAGACACTCATACCACACTGCATCTGAGGCATCTGCTGGCTCCTTCTCCTGGGTGGGGTTTTTTTGGCATCTCCTACAAACAGTTGTCTATGGCATGGACACATCTGGCAGTACTGCTGGTAAACCACACTGGCTTGTGGGATGATAGTTGAAGAGCTCTGCATTAATCTGTTGTGCAAAGGAAGATTTTCTATTGCAGTTTTTCCATGATTCAGAAAAACAAAGAAACCCAAAAGGTCATATGTTGGTGTGTGATTTGTTTTACGGGTTCATTCAGTATTGCCATTGTGCATTTAGCCTGACCACAGTGAGTCAACTGGACTGGATTGACTCAGGCAAAGTCAAGGACTTGCACAACAGTAGGACTTCCGTCATTCAAAATTCCCTTGCTAATGCACATCAAAGAGATGAAATTAGGTATGGAGTGAGGACTTTTTTAAGGGGGAGTGCTGTTGTACATCTAAAATCAGCTTAAAGTGGAACTTGAGCATCTCAGTATGTATATGGATCTTGCCCAAGTGTTTTACTCCCTTGAACTTCCATCAGTTAGGCAAATAAATCTACTTTCAGGAAAGGATACGGAAATTGGCTTGAACATTTAAGCTTTTCTTGTATTGACTTGGCTGGATCTACCTGGATGCTTTGTCAGTATCTTCAATTGCTACATAAACAGCAGAAAGTCAGAAGTTGTAAGGCGGAGAAATCGCAGATAACTGTCATACGATACTCGGTGGCCTATAATCTGCTGCTTGAATAATTACGTGACAGCTTCCTATGGCTTTGCAAGGTAACTTGTATGCTTTGGCACTAAAAAGTCAAGTGCCAAGTGCCAGCGTTTTTCATCTCAAAGCTGTATGGTGTCACCCAGGCCAGCTTTGGAGAGCAGCTCCCCCGTCCTGCCATGACTAACTTCAGTCTTCCTCTCTGCTGTGCTCTGGAGCCAGCTGTCCATGGAGAGATTTAACTTCTCAAGGAGTGGCTGGATGCAGCTCAGCACCGAGTGCGGCTGCCCCTCGGCTGGTGCAGACAGGCGGATGAAAGGCGCAGGCCGCCCGGCAGCGTTGCCCCGAGGTGACGGGGCCCGGGGGCGGCAGCGGGGGGAAGAGCCGCTCTCAGCCTCCGCCTCAGGCCGCGGCTCTGCCCCAGGCCTGCCCTTGCCCGAAGGCCCAGCTCCAAGGGTCGGGGGATGAGGTCAGCGTGTGGGGGAAGCACGGCTGTCCTTCGCCTCGGCGGCGCCTCAGGGCCGCGGGCCTCTGTTTCTCCGCCGCCCGGTTTGCCTCGCCCGGCCAGGCCCCCGCGGCCGCCCCGCCTGCAGGAACGGGTGGGGTCGGTTCCTCGAGAGGACTACACCTCCCGGCGTGCCCCGCGGGGCACAGCCGCGCGGAGCATGCCGGGAGCGCGGCGCCTCTGCCCCGTCCCCCGCCGGCGGCACTGCCGCCGCCTCCATGTTCTTCCCCTCCCGCCGGCGCGACACCGCCCGCTCTTCCCGTGCTGGGGTGGGGCCTCGTCCCTCCTGCCGCTCGGAGCGACTTCCGTGCCGCCCAATCAGCACTTGCAATGGCGCAGGTTGTAACCACTGAGAGGTCGCGAGGGGGCGGGCCTCCGGCGGCCGCCGGGTAGGTAGCGGTAGTGGCGGTTGCCTGAGAGAGGCCGGGAGCGGCGGCGGCCGCCGAGGGAGGGCGCGAGCCCCGTTTAAAGGGCCAGCGAGCTCGTACGAAAGTTGGGAGGAGTTTAGCGGCTACCGGCCCGGTGCTGCCAAGGGGGCTTGGCTGGGAGCCCCCCCTCCAGGCGGCGGGGCCGGGGGCAAGCAGCGGCATGGAGCAGGCAGCGCCCAAGAGGTAACGACCCTCCCTGGCGGCCCCTTCCCCTTCCGGGAGCGAGGCGGGGTGAGGCCTTGGGCCGGCGGGGAGCGGGGGCGGGGCCCCGTCGGCCTCGGGAGACTCCAGTCCTGGGCGCTGTGAGGGGGGCGGCGGGACAACGACGGGGCCTGAGAAGGGGTTGTGTTGCGTTGGGGAAGGTCGTTTTTAGAGGGGGGTGTCCCCTAAGTAACCGTCCTGAGTGAACGTCCAGGTGGAGGCAAACCCTTAGGGGCTAGTTGAGTTGCCAGAGGAACATTTTAATGTGAAACGAGGGGAAACTTCATCGCCAAGAAGAGTCCTTTGTGGCCTGGGGGTCTGTGCACTTTATAGTTAGAGCGTGTGGAAGAAACCGACATAAGGAGTTGTTCGTATGTTTCTACATTAGAAAGTGCCCTTGTGTCCTGCTGGTGGAGAGATGCTTGTGGGGGTGGGAGTTGCATAGTTGCAGTTGCAAATCAGGGAGTGGGAAGAGGAAAAAATCAAGAGTATTCCCATAGTATATGTATCTTCTGAAATATATAGGCTATCTGGTCATCTTAATTACTATGTGGTGTGGGGTTTTCTTTTAGCATTTATCATTTGACTTCTTTCTGTGTGCATGTGTAATGATGTAAAGCCATGAGCTTTTGCTTTAAATGTGACACTTGCCTTAGTGCACAAAACAATTTTGCTTTATTTCTATGGGTATATTTAAATTGGAACAATCCTTTCTTGGCATAGTTATATATTACATAGGATGTGTGGTATACAGAATGTACAGTTTACATATACGCTTACTGTCTTAGAGCTCCAAGTATTTTACTCTTGCTTCCTGTTAATTTAATGAAAAATCTAGGGACTACACAATATAAACTGGTCGTAGAAGATGATAAATCAATTTTTACATTTTACTTTAAAACTTTTACATTCCACATTTAAAACCTCTAAAATTCTTTAAAACAGCATGCTGTGGGATGACAGGACTTGGGAAGAATGTGGTCTTGAACTTCTACGTTTTTTTCCTCCAATAATACAACAATTAACAGTATCTACTACTTGAAAACTTTGACCAAGAACTGATTAGCAGTTGTTGTGCAGAGTGTTTTTTAGCAGGCAATGGAACAGTATCTACTACTGAAAACTTTGACCAAGAATTGATCCGTAGTTGTTACGCAGAGTGTTTTTAGCAGGTGATGGGGTGAGGAGGGACAGGCCTACACTGTAGTTTCAGGCTGACAGTGCTGCGTATCTCAAATAAAGGAAGTAGGACGGGCACTGGCGAGGGTTTAGGAGAAGAAATGGGAATGTATGAGGAGTAATCAGTTACCAGCACCAGTGCAAAGCTTGGAATCTGGTGATATCAAAGGATTGAAGTTAGCATAACCTACAAGATTTTTCTTTTGGAAGATCTGGGATTTGCTCTAACTTTGTTACCTAGCTGGAGGTGTGTGTCTGGCCTAATTGAAAGTGAAGAACTGTTTAAATCCTTAGATTCAGTCAGGAAGAACTAGAAAGCTGATGAGAGAACTTTTAAACTCTCTGGCATGTTTGTATACTTTCCATGTTTTTTAAAGCTTATTTTTAGAAATTTGAATGTGATGAGAACTTAATGGATTTGTTTCTTTAGTGGGAGGGAAGATTTGAACTCGGTTTTTAATAAGATATTAACTCAGGTTTTCATAAGATTTCAACTAAGTTTTTCATAAAGGTGCATATATATCCCCTTTATCCGTTGTTTTTTACAGTTTTCTGATTGGTGTTCCCAACTATTCTGCTAGGCCACCCCCCTTTTTCTGCAAGTCTAGAAGGAGTACAGATTATATTTTGTGGGCTGATTTTTTTTTGATGCCTGCCTTGGGTGCAGTAGCGGCTTGGGATGGGCACACCATGTTTGCTTGGTGAAATAGATGTGAGCACTAGACTTCTTTAATTTGGTGCCTGCTGCCCACAGGAACACTTACTGACAGGGATCGATTGCCACGATATCTGTAGCACAAGACATTCATCTAGAGGTAGCAAGAATTTTATATGAACACTTCAAAGCTGCATGGATGTCCTAGAATCCCAGTGTTCTCTCCCAGGTGCAGGGCACTTTCAGTCCCCCCTTCTCTGTAAAGGAACTGACAACACGGTTGTGTGTTGTGTAAATCTTTAAAACAGCCCTTCAGAAAGTAGCAGTGATGATGCCCAAGTTGACAGGCTGGGCCAGTGTGGCTTTTAAATGGGGATGCTGTCAAAATCACTAGCTTTTCTTGTTTGGCCAATGTACTGCAACAGTAACAAGACTTCTAAGGAGGAGTCCTTTTCAGAATAATTTTGTTTACTTTTAAAAATAATTTAGAGTAAGTGTTCTGATTTTATACTGAACAATTTGTGCAGGAGTTGACACAAAGTGTTTTCTTGCATCTGAATTTCTAACTGTATTTCAGATGTGCTTTATACTTCTTCACCTCACTAAAAACACATTCACTCTTGGAAAGAGACACAAAATTTGCTTCTGAGTCTTGTAATTTTCCTCTGTTATTATTGTTGCATTTTTCTGTATATATTGGCATACTCAGGTGTGAGGAGATAGATTACATACAAGTGAGAAGGAAAGTAGCTAGATACACAAGTCTGTCAAACACATAGTTTTTAATCTTGCCCATCTGCTGCCCACTGCTGCCAAATAAAAGGCCTCTTAACAAGCATGGAGCACGTTAATTTAGGTTTTCCAGTCCTTTCTTTAAACTTGAGCAGTTTAATTTTCACTGACATTTAAATTTTGTGGGAAGGAAAAAACTCTTTTTTAAAATATGAACTGTCTGTGAAAAATACACTGGTTTTAATGTTGGTGTCAATGGACATGTAAGGCCATATTGATGACAGTTGTCAAGTTCCTCCTGAAAACAATGGGACAGAAGTGTAAGTTTGCTTGGGTTTTATTGGTAGAAAACTAAATGTAAGTATGCAGTACAATAAGCTAAACTACTTGTGTGAACAATGTAAAGCAGTGTAAATGTCTCAAGGCTTTCGCATGGCACCTCTATTTCTGATGACTGCAGTGATTTCTCTTACTAGCTTCTCTTTTAATATATCAGTATAATTGATCCCAGCCATTCTTTTTAAATGTTTCAATGTGCTAGAGCTTCTGCAGAACAAGCTGCATATATTCATGTTTTGTGGAGCAGCTGTGCAGTTTTCCGTAACTCATGACAGTAATTGATGGGGTTCTATTCTTTAGTACTGATTTATTTTTCAGGATTTTTTTATACCTACCTCTGTAGCACATAACCAATTTATTTTGTAAAGTCTGTACGTAATGACTATGGGACTTTAAACTCATACTTCTTTTTTTCATGTTGTGCGGAAAAAGGTCTCTTGCTCTTTCAGGTCCCAATTCAGATTTTTCTGATATTTATGCCAGGATTGATAGTCTTGGGTGCCTGTCACTGTTTCTAGATTTCTCTGCATTTAGTTATGTGGAGTTTTGCGGACATACTCAATGATGTGTAAGATTCTGGTCGTGCTAAGTATGAATGTGTTTTATTTTTATAAATCCAGTTGATGGGAAAATTCTTTGCTAGGATGTTTTTCTGTTTAAGAGACTAGGTGTAATGCAGAAAGTCAAACCTGTTTGGAACAAGAAAATCCTTTTGATAACTCTTGTTGTTCCAGAATTGTAGTTTAGTTAGTCCTCCTGCTTTCAGGAACAGCTCTCCTGGAAAACTACTGAGATAGCCCATAGTCTCTACCTGATGATTTCCTAGAGCAAAGAAAAGCAGAATGACTTTCTCCCCAGGTTTTATACTTGTATTCTACACATCTCCTTTAGACTTTCTCACAGATATATCTCTCTCTTTCCTGTATTCCTATATGTGAGATATATATCTTATAAAGGTATATATATCTCTTTTTTTTTTTTCTAGCCACAGAATACAAGTGGCTAGAATAAAACAGTGCCTGAATTTACTGATTTCTTCGTTCTGTTTTAAACTCTTCTGTTAGGAAAGTAGAGGGCCAATGAGGGAGAGGAATGAGACGTCTTTTTTTTTTTCCTCTCTCATTGTTCTTGAGCCCTTTGGCTCTTCAGTTGCGTGTTCCCCCCTACCCCCCTTGTATTTCTAGTCATGCCTTAGCAGGTAGGTATTTTGCTGGGTGCTCATAGTATTCACTTCCCACGTAGAACACCTTGATGCCTTAAAAAAAAAAAAAGTGATCCTTCTGAAGTGTTTGGCTCGGTATGTCTTACGTTGCACGTTTTCAAAGTGTGGACAGCAAGGACGCACATGTACACAAACAACTCCTGATTAAGAAGCTGATTCTGAAGTCTTGGATGTGTTTCTCTGTCTCAAGTTTTAGTTGCTTGTTTTTAACCAACGCAATAAGGTAATATTTCTAGTCTTTTCTTCTTGTATTCTACTTAGTGCTTTACAGCAATTACAACAGTCATCTTCCTTCTCCCTGCTTCTCATGAAGTTTTCATAAACGCTTTCATTATTGCAACCCTTTCAGGGTATATCGTGTGCTGCTCTGCAGTTAAAAGAGCTGGCAATTCTGTTAAACTTCTAGAAATAGAAATCTTTAAGCAGTCTGAGTCATTAGGATCTTTCTATGGTTCAAAGAACTGTGGTGTTAATACTGTAACTTGAACACCGGACCTAGCATCTGTACTCTTACAACATATTTGTGAAGGAGTGTGAAGTACTTTGAGCAGTGTATTTGGTGATGAAATTCCTGAGGTTCACATATCTTTCTTCCTTTAAATAGGTTTGGTATTTAGCTGCCTTAGTGTTAAATATTATTTGTAATAATATTTATACATAATAATGATTTATGCATAAATCATAATGTATTTATCAGAGTTGGATAACGTGAGAATAGTTTTAAAACTACAGAATGCTTATTTCTTTGGTCTCCAGGTTGCCTCTTAAGTACTCCAGATAATCTGTTATTTGACAGTGACATTGGTTTTCATCAGTTCATGGCTGTTGGTGATTGTTTCCCTAGCTCTTCTCAAGCACTCCCAATGTCTTGGCATTAATGGTGCTGCTGGAACCCTTTTGGTATGGATTTTTTTTTTTTCCACTTCTCATTTTAGCAGGCATTGCTCTTTTGATGAGCGTGTGGAAGTGTTCTCTTCTTAGACATCTTTGGTTGAGGTCACTGTATGTTTTCTCTTTTCTTACAGTGACTAGAAAGTTCAGTTCCTCCACTGTTCTGTTGAGTATGTATGCCTTCTGTTACGCAGCTCTTTGATCAAGTGAGAGACTTGGCTGATGGTCATGCTTTTTATTTTTTTGAGGCTCTGCTGGTATCATAAAGCATACTGTGCGTGCTTTTTCTTGGTGGTAAGCAGAGGACAATTGCAGTAACTTATTCTGTGAACTCTGCCTTTAAGGCTGCAGATAACCTGATCAGAGAGAGGGAAAAATAATTCGAAACAAAAGCAGCAAAATTAATGATTTCTTTCTTTAAAGACTACCTGCAAAATCTTTTTTTTTTTCCCCCTCTTCTTTTTATTTTTCTCAACTTATACTTGTTCAGTAATGAGAAATGTGCTTCCCTGCAATATTTAAGTTCCATCTTTCTGCTTTCCAGTCTCTAACAAGCAGAGAGAGGGCAAAAGAGAAATCGGAATTGTTATGTGTTCCTGCGTTTGATTCGCAGGCCAATTTTGCAGACTTTATGTAACTGCTTTCATTTGAGTTTTCTGCTGTTTTTCTTCGTGTTTGTGAGTTGTGCCTTTCCTTCGTTGTGGAGATTTTTATTGTCCCTTAAACACACATGCTTTCCAGCTTCCTGCCTGTTTGCTGTAGCAAACTGCATGGTCTTTACAGCAGTTCATGCACCTTTCCGTACTGATTGTGGATGCTTTTTGTATTCATATAATTGCTACATGAGTGAAATAGTTCTTTGATATATAAATGTGTACACCTCCACCAGCCCATTGCTTTCCTTGTTTAATACCAATCCATATGACCTGTGTGCTTATATAGTACTTAAAATTTTTGTCTTTAGTTAGATGGCAGTAACAAGTCTTTTCTGGCTCAGTAATTCCCTCATTAGTCATTTCACTAATTTTTATTAGTTCTGTATATCACAGAATTGCATCTCTTAATATGAAGGAGTTTCTTTTGAACACACTTCATCCCCTATTTTGTATTCATTTCCAGAAAAGTGTCACAGGGTAACATATTTTCCAGAATTCTCAATGATCTGCTGTGCTTCAAAGTTTCTTTTTTTTCCTTTTTTCCTCCTCCTGCATATGGAATGCATTGTCCGTATCTAACACTACAGCACCATCTATTCTTTAGCTCATCGTCTACTTTAATAGTACCCTTGGCTATCATATAGAGTTAACTTGTTATTTCAGTCTTGCAGCAAAATTCCCTATAACTTTTTAAGGTGAAGGATTTACATGTTGCAGCCACCCGGCCTCACTGCAATGCGTGTGTGGTTATATTTTCCTGTGCCAGGTTCAGTGTCAGCTCCATTGCAAGCTTGCAGCCAAGTTGTGTTCTGAGATATGCCAGGAGTCTGAGGGGCTGGATAGATGGGAATGCTGGAGACTGCGGAAAGGCTAGGACCGTTTGTAAAGGACAAAGGGTAGTAGTAAGAGTGGGTTGAAGGTACTGGAAGAAATAGTAGGGTGATACTGAGTGATTTGAGACTGTGTCAGAGAGAATTGGAGGGCAAAATATGGTGGTGATATGTGGTTAGAGATTTTGTTGCACCTGTCCGTGTGTATATTCACAAAGATGCAAAAGGGACTGCCCCAACAACTCTTAGAGTACTCAGCTCTTGGAAGTCCAGTGTTCTGCTACCACCTGTGAAGGTGAAGTGCTACCGTGTGCTTCCAGAGTCATCTTGACTTTGGGTTCTGCTTTTAAGTTGATGTAATTTGCTGGCTTATGAGTGGTATAGTTAGAAAAGGGATACTTCACGTGGGTGAAAGATTGGTTTATACTTTCTTAGATAACAACATGGTGTACTGTAGGCAGTAATGAGCGTGTGTTTGCATGTTGGCTGCTTTTTGACGAAAGGTGAGCTTTAACTGTATTCTTTGGCTGTTTCTACTTTAGCAAAGGAAGTGGTTTGGACAGTGAATTGGTCCCATGCTGCTTTGAATTGAGCAAACATTAGAGGGAAAGTGATAATGACAAAAATTTTCATAACTTTTTCCCTCTTCTATGGTGGTTCACTAAGATTTTATTACTGCACTTTAATTAGGCATTTCATTTTCATTGGAATATATTTTTCTTTATAATCTCTTTTTCTGTCTGCTCACTTGTATGAAAATTTGCTTGAGCTTCGAGTCTTTTCCTCCCCAAACAAATAAAACCTTTGTCTTTCTTTTAGCAAACTGAAGAAGCTAAGTGAAGATAGTTTAACTAAACAGCCTGAAGAAGTCTTTGATGTTCTGGAGAAACTTGGTGAAGGGTAAGTGCAGCTATTTACGAGGGGATGGGATCAGAGGGAAACAGTATATAAAACGTGTTGGAATATTAAGTTACAGAGACAGTGACTGTAAATGTCCTAAGGAATGCGTCTCTAGACAAGTTTTAATAATAAAGCGAATGCGTGCATCGGTAGACTTCCATACTTCCCCAAATATATTTATGCATTTTTGATGTCCCCTGTTTATTAAGGCAGCAAAGCTGGTTGCGCCTGCATTGGAGTTAGATACACTACCTCTTGACAAAGAGTCAGTCTTCAGAGGCACGTCTTTCCTGAGGTCCTGATAGAACGGGATTTTTTTCAGCCTGAAAAAACCTTCAAACTTCTGCATGGACATGGCTTCTGTGACTTTTTAAAGTTTCTGCATAATGGAAATAAGAAGCAGTTTATCTTGTCTAAAAAAAAATTTCCTCTTTTATTTTCAGGTCTTACGGTAGCGTGTTTAAAGCAATACACAAAGAGTCTGGGCAAGTTGTAGCAATTAAACAGGTTCCTGTGGAGTCAGATCTTCAAGAAATAATTAAAGAAATCTCTATAATGCAACAATGTGACAGGTAGGTATGGCAATTCTACTCCCTTTCTAAGAATCTGTGTGAAAATGTACTTGTGAATATAGCTGAAATATATGCAGCTGCAAACTTTTTTTAATATGGAAAACTAAAGCAGTCTGTGTTGGACAGTTTACTTAAAGGAACCACTTTGCGGACCTCCTGCTATCCTTAGCTTGGATTGAAGGAAGTCCAAATAGTGTATGTAACAGAACCTGTTGAAAGAAGTAGTACTTGCCTCTGCTTAGAATTCTTCATGCTCGCTTCACTTTACTTGCACTGACAAGCCCAAAGGTTAATTCTTCCTGTAAATGTCTTAGGCCTTGTAAATTCAGAGTTACCTGTTTCAGAAGATTGATAAAAATGTTTCTAGCACAAGATTAATGACTAGCAGTTAACTTCCAAAATAGTACTCTATCGGTTGGCTTTTTCATGCAGGAACATACCCTTTAAAAAGTGAACAATCTTCTAATAGTTCTGAAGAAGGACTGTTACCTTACACTTGTTCACAGACGGTATATCTTATGATTGCTAGTATTGTAGGAATGGAAGACTCAACATCAAGTGTCTGCAAGGATGCAGAAATTGCTTTGCATTTCCTCTCTTCTATCGACTTATCAGTTTCTTATTTGTATATTTTTTGGGGGATAATCTTTTCAGGTTTTGTCTGTAACTTAAAAGTCAGATTTGCTAGGGTGAGTATTCATGTCTGGTCAGTGGTACAAGGATCTATTGTTTGTGACTCGAAGTACAATAAGGAAAGCTTTACACTCTAGTTAGGCAAAACTTTCTTTAAAATATTGATTGCTTTAGTCATTAACTTGGTGAATTGTGTTACAGCAAATGGTCTGTTATTTATCAGTTGTTTTTGGGCTTTTGTGGCATATCAGTGTTCTGTCTTTAAATGAAAAATTTACTCTTGTTTGGCAATGAGCAGTACTCATCCCAGATTTAAAGATAATCCTTTTGATGCAGTCTGAATTCATTCAGATTTGTTGCTGAATGTTTTGCTCGGGTGTTACATGGAGCTTGATCGTACTGCTCCACAGCATGTTGTCTATGGGGTCATGAAGGAGGAGAGGAGGTTCAAATATTTATCTTTAAATATAGAGATAGAAACCTCAGGGTACATTGAAAAACAGTTGCATTTTCATGTGCTAGGTACTAACTTCTTTAGAACCTCTGCCTGAGAGCCCTGATCTGAGTATTTGTGACCTATGAACACACTGGATCTTGTAATCCATTCCCTTCTGGCATTGACTGCTCTGAATGCTAGAAGCTTGTTGAATGTATAGGCAGGGGAATGGAAGGAAAAGAAAGGATTTATGTTTTTTCCCACATTCCATGATGATGTGTGATAAGGTTGTTTCAGGTGATACTAAAAGGATTTGGGACCCTTGAGGTTTTTTTCGGGCTCCTCGTAATCCTTTTCATCCCTGTGAGACTATTCTTGCCTGTCTGGCCAACTGGAATTTTGTGACAGGTGCAGATTAAAAAGGAAGCAGTAATCTTGTTTGTCTGCTTAACTGTGGGACTAGATTTGATCCACAGAACAGGTCCTCAGCTCTTCCTGTGCACTGGAAGAAGAGTTAAAATATGTTTACTTTGATTCTTCTTATTGCTGTGCTCTTAATTCTTTTTATCTCCCTCGCTTCATTTCTTTCCCCTTACATAAAAGAAGACATTGAATAAGTTGAAAAATAGCACCTTACGAATTCTCAGAAAGAATTCTTTGTGGGCTTAAGCCATGTGAGCTGACTGGAAGCAGTGGTGTAGACTGCAGTTTGTGTATGTCTGTTAATACTAGACCAGGATTGAAACAGATACTTAAAACAAATGGCTGTGAAATATATTGACAGAGAAAAGAAGTGGTGATACTTGAGAATCTTCTAAACTTTTCACCTTTCTTTCTGTACTATGCTTCTTGTGCCATTTTCATTCTTGTCCTAGGTGGGCCTACTCAGCGTCTTATTCCTGTGTCCCCTGTCCTGCCCCCCTTTCTCTGCCCTTGTTCTTTGTTTCCTGCTTTTCTTTGAACAACATGTTGCATTTAGTATCTACTGGACATGTACTGTTGTATAACTTTTTTTTTTTGAGTAAGAGTTCAGAATTTTAGAACAGAAGCTCTTCCTTCGCTGGACAAGATGCAGCCATTCTCTGCTTGGAAAAGAAGGGTTGGGCTGCAGCTCTGCGCCATGTGCTTGTATATGTGTCATGTGCCTTCGTGCAAATACAGTGCTGTGTGGCACTGATGGGAGGGATGATGCACTTTTTAGTACTTTATTTTCACATATGGTGATTCCACAGATATTACAGAAAAGCATTGAGCTGTTGCAGCATCTCAAATAAAATATGATTAAATCTTAACACTTTACCCTTTATTCTCCATGCCTGTTTCTAGAACTAGATACACTGTATGTGCTGAAGCTTTTCTAAGGGGAAAAACGTAGATTCTAAGACAAGCAGTTAATACGGAAAAGGCTGACCCATGTAGTTAACTGGGACAAGACTTTAAGCAAATGTGAACAGTGTTTTGAGATTGCACAGCACTTGATGTTTTGAAAAGATTATCTTATCCTGATTTGTAATAATACACATTTTTTGCTGGGAATACTAGTATAGTGTTAATCTGGCAAGAGACGGTCATGAAAATCAGGGGATTTTCTTCAGAAGTAGCAGCAACCTTCCTCGCTTCAGGAATTTATAAAGGGCAAGATCAGTATGTTGTACTTGTTTGGTAGACATTTTGACTAGTTAGGAGGGAACTGGCCCACCTTGCCTTCTGTAAAGGCAAGTTCCTATAATACTGATGGCTGCTCTTTAATGAAGTAGTTTGCCGATGGTTTTGACCATCATGTTGCAGGAGGCAACCATAGGTGCTCTCTTTTTCTTACGTCAGTTTTGTAACGAAAAATGTTGCTGCCCAACATGCTGTTCCTAAAATATGGTTCCTTGCTCCAAAACAAAATAGTGTTTGATTCCACCCCACAATGCAGGTGTTCTGACCAGAAGCCACTGTCTGAGATCTCAGTATCTTACTTAGTGACTTTGGGAGATGGATGGCAACCTAACTGTAACCTCCTTTGCTTAAGTTCCTGCAAAAAACCCTCCAACCTTTTATTTCCATAAATACACCATGTAATCTCTTTTCTGAAGGAAGATGCTTGTTATGTTTACCACATCTGTTTCTGCCTTTCTTTTGCAAGCGCCTCTGAGGAAGCATTGTGTCAAGTGACAAACTGATGAGCAGCAAAGCAATATGTTGTGTTTATGACAGTACTATCGCTTCACATGAGACGCTTCAATTTGAAAATGCATTTGCAAATCCAGAAGTCTTGTTCAAACCAACACTAGATTCGGTTTAATATGCAAGTCTAGACCTGTACTTGAAATAAGTCCATGCTTGCAAAACCAGAAAAACATGGGTGATATTTCATGGTTTTTTGCTGAGGAGAGAAGCAAACAAGGCATGTTTTTAAGACGGGAAACATCCAGTAACTTTCTGAGGAGAGTTAAAAATTGAGAGGCCTTAGAGGACGGAAAAACAAAGGTATATCAGAAGACTAATGTTTGTGAAGACTATGTCTGTATTTGAAGATCACTGAAAGGTTGTGATATATATAGTAGTGCCTTTATAATTTTATTAAGCAGTCAGACTTCATTCTAACAAGGCATTGGTTAAGCTAATTGCAGTTTTAAAATGTATTTGGTTATACTTGCTTTTTAGCTGTGTTAGTGTGTGTCAAACTGTAATTTTTAACAACACTTGTGATGATGATTTTTTTGTTTCCCCTACTAAGAATTCATCTATTTATCTAACTCTTTTTTCCGTCTAGTCCCTATGTTGTCAAGTACTATGGCAGCTATTTTAAGAACACAGATCTATGGATTGTTATGGAATATTGTGGAGCTGGCTCTGTTTCGGACATAATTAGACTTCGTAATAAAACGGTGAGTTTTCTCAAAAAATGTATAACACTTATTAAAATTAAACTGTGAATTAAGACTAGAAGCCAGAATAAAAGTCAGAGTTACGAGACAAGATCTTGGTTGATGCCAAGGGGCGTATCTGTGTCTTGGTTCCTTGGAAACAAGCTTGTGTAGTTGCTCTGACTATGTTTGTCCATTCCTCTGTGCAGTGATCATCAGCAGAAGTAAATGCATTTTGGAATATGAAGATCCTGTAAGTTTCTTGAAAATTACTGCTTTGTACAAGGCAAAATTGTATGTGGCTTCTTCCCCCTACCGCTTCTGCCTCACAGTCTGTCAGCAGGCCGCTTAGTACATGCATGGTTTGAAAACAGACATAGAATTGTCTTGCTCCCACTCAGAAATTAGGGAGCGTGAGAACTAATTGGGATTAGTCAAGGAATGAGAAGGGGAAGGGTGCCACTTAAGGAATGTGAGAGGGAACCAAAATGGAGGGTTGTATGGAAGAGTCTTAATGGGCTTATAACAGAAATAATGTAGAGGAGGATGCAAACCTGTAGAAAACAGGCTTTGTTAGTTCCACTTAAGAAACAGTTTCTCTGAAAAATGTTTTATTGTAGATGTCAAATAATATTTAGTTCCTTTGAGTCCATTGTTTTCAGTAGTGTGCTGTAACAGAAGGTGTTCATTTTACCAAGTACTATGAGATGGCCCTCTGCTTGCTAGCTCTTTACATTTTGTAAACACAGCTTGAGATGTTCCTTGCACCATACCTGGGAGCAGAGAGGGAAAGAGAAGGAGAGAAAAACAATCTTTAGGCTTAGAAAATAAAATGTTAGTGAAAATGGAATTAGATTTATTAGGAAGTGAGGGTGGTGTCCAGACTAGAGGGAGCCTCTTTGGGACAGGTGGCTTGCATTAGGGCTGCTGTAATGTTCAACTGATGACTGGGGAAAAGCCAAAAACAACGTGAGATTGCTGGAGATCCTGCAACCTTTAGAACTGGTGTCCCTACAGTTGTAAGGGTTGGAAGAGTCAGTAGCTCCAATAAGAAATGGTGCAAGCTAGTCCAGAATTTAAAAAAAAAAAAAAAGAAGAAAACCCATTTAAAACAGGATTTAGAAAAATAAGGAGTGCTCTTGTGTTTGTATTAATAGAAAATGCTAGAATTTTTATTTTAAAAAAAGTGTGCGTATGTGTATGTATTTATATTAAATAAATCGGGCAATCTAGTTTCCCTCGTGTCTCATAGGATATTGACATAGTAGAGAGGTTAGAGATTTGGGAAAAGAGATGGAAAGAGATGTTTGAGTCTCAGAGCAGATGCATACCAATGATCAGACAAACTAACTCTTCTACTGCTCTTTGTGGTTAAAGTTGATATGATTAAATAATGTAAATTCTGTTCTAAGAAATAGAATAATCAGTAAATACATGGATATGTGTAATGAGGGTAAAGTTAACATACCTTTTGTAAAGGCAAGTCATGCAGCATGTGGCTAGTAGAATCCTGTAAAGGAGTTGTTGGGCACACAATTAATGCTGATTGGTGTAAAGTTGGTCTGGATGTGTTTGGTAGTGAAAGGTTTATGGACAGACTTCCACACCAGAGGGTCTTCAAGAAATACACCTGTAGTGCAGTAAATGGGGAGTTCTGTCATACATGGGTAATTGGTTTAAAGATTAAAAAAGAGGGTGTGAGTAAATAGTCATTTTTGGAATACTACGTGGGTCTGTGCTGTCCTCTTTGGCAAAGAGAGTAGAAATATCGATGAGAGAGATTTGTATTCCTAGTAGTAAAACTGGGGAAAAACTTTAAAGGCTTTGTGGTACTGAGTGTCTGACTGAGAATATAATCATAAGTAAATGTGAAGAGATACATTTGGCTTGGTGGGGGAGGCAAAGTCTTTATATACGGGTTCATGAGCATTTCAGCTTAATGTTTAGAAATAATTGAACAAGTAAAGGGGTTGCCAAAGATTACAAATAGTAGCAAGGAGGTAACAGAACTGTGGAAGCTACAGAAAGGTGACAAGTATGATCAGAAGTAAAGAATACTTCTCTAGAAGGAGATAGTAAATGAATTAGGATACTTCTGTGTTGAGAAGAGGTACCTGGAGGGAGAGGCATGGTGGAAGGTTTCGAAAACCATAAGTAGCACAAAGAAAGTGGGTAAGATATGATTATGCACTGTTTATTACAAAACAAGGGATCACTGGTGTTAGCAGATCCAAAGGAAAATTTTTTTTTTGTCTACACATGATGATGAGGTCCACTGTATAGTTATAGATGATCTTATAGGTGCTAAGAGTTTGTTTTCAAAAGGCAATTGAATAAGACCAGGAAAAAATGACTGTGGCTGAATACGAATATTTAATGGCTGGAGTGGGAAATCCATGTGCTTCAGATCTCTGGGAGGGTGAAGAAGACAGCTATCACTGTTTACTTGGCGTGTACTTACATTCGTCCATAGGTACCTACTGTAGGCCACTGATGAAGACAGCCTACCAGGCTAGATAGAAATTTTATTCTGATTTAGGATAGGGGGTGTTCTGGTGCATGTAACAAAAAAGCAAAGCAAACTCCTCCATTTCTTACTTACTGTGCCTACGTCTTGCAAATTTTGGAAGATTTAGGCAGAGGCTCTGTACTTGTTTGAATGCTCTCTCTTTGTGGAACAGTGACCTGATCACCCAGACTATTGTGTGGTGGAAAGCTTGTGACTGTGTTACTGGAATGAGGCTGCTTGAAGTACTTCAGCATTCTGTTGGTGACCACCTTTTTTTTTTTTTTTTTTTTTTTTAATGGAAACAAGAAGTGGTTTCATGGTGCTTTTCACAAGAAAAAAAGAAATGTCTTCACTTGGAATTGACTCGTTTTTTGTCAGAATGTTTGTTGGATAGGCCCAGACACACAGCGTTATGTGTTCTGTAATTTTCCTAAGTTGTCGAATGAAGACTCTGGCTGAGCCAAGGGAAAGTTTATTTCCTGCTTCTCTATATGTAAAGAAAAGAAACTGAGGAAGAGAGAGTTGAAGTAAGAACTCTTACTTTAAGGTAATGGTCATCAGGATCATCATATCAAAATACATCGTAGGAAAGCGTGAAAAGAAGCATGACCAGCAGGTCAAGGGAGGTGATTCTGCCCCTCTGCTCTGCTCTCACGAGACACCACATGGAGTACTGTGTCCAGCTCTGGGGCCTCCAACATAAGAAGGACAGGGATCTGTTGGAGTGAGTCCAGAGGAGGGCCATGAAGATGATCAGAGGGCTGGAGCACCTCTCCTGTAAAGAGAGGCTGAGAGAGTTGGGGCTGTTCAGCCTGGAGAAGAGAAGGCTCTGGGGAGACCTTATAGCAGCCTTCCAGTGATAGGACAAGGGGTAACAGTTTTAAACTGAAAGAGGGTAGATTTAGATTAGATATTAGGCAGAAATTCTTTCCTGTGAGGGTGGTGAGACACTGGACCAGGTTGCCCAGAGAAGTTGTGGCTGCCCCCTTCCTGACAGTGTTCAAGGCCAGGTTGGATGGGGCTTTGAGCAAGCTGGTGTAGTGGAAGGTGTCCCTGTTCAAGGCAGGGGGGTTGGAAATAGATGATCGTTAAGGTCCCTGTCAACCCAAACCATTCTATGATATGATTCTGAAAGGTGAATGTCCCCTCATATTTGGGGAGTAGAAGTTACTATGTATTTGACCTTGTAGCTTATCTCTAAAAGTAAGAATTTACCGATCTTTTTTTTTTCTGTATCTGTTTCCCCTACTTCTTCAAACATTTCGTTGTTTGTCTAGAAAGCGAACAATGCTGGACTTTGCTCTAATGGACCAAAAATGAGGGAAGCAGAATTCAAAGTTAAGGAAATTTCTAGTGACTGTTGGGAGCCTGTTCATATCAAGAGATTTTTAGCTTGACAGGAGCAGCTTCTTGTCCAAGAGGCCCAAGCTAATTCTTTGAAGTTAAATCGACCTCTGGCATTCTGCCCAAGAGTATTCTAGCATGTCAGGCAGATCAGCAGCACTGGAGCAAGCTTATGATGCCTGTTAGCTCAACTGAGGTGTGCTATTCGTCAGTCCAAGGCAACAAAGCTGTATATCTAGTTTTGTCTGCCTTTCTCAGAGACTGCTTTGGGAGGTACGTGTATTTTATACAGTCAAACTGTGGGTCGCTGCCAAAAAGGGCAGTTCCACTGTTATCCTTCAGCCTGGCTGATGTGTTCCTGCCTTTTCCACATCTCAGATGCAGTGGTTGTGTGGCTGCAGGGTAATCTTGGATAAGCTTGATGATCTGATGGGGCAACTTTTTCCTCTCTAGTCTGTCCTCCCCACCCCCTCGTGAGCTAATTCAGGAACTTACGGCAGCACAGTGGCTTGATCTGATGCAAGAGAGATATTAGGAATGAGCAGTGGGGAAAGGGAAGGAAAAGAAGGAATGAGACTGACTTTTTCAGTGGCAGCTTGCAATAGAATGAGATAATTACAATGTGAAGCAATACTTTAAGTCCTGCTGGCTGCTGTTAACATATTGGGGAGTACTGACGTACCAGCAGCCCTACCTCTCTACTGATAATTTAGGGTGCACTTGCTTATGCGCTGATCAACTGAGTCATTCTAATCCTGTCTTATTTGGGGATCAATTCAGTTGACTGTAGCATACCATATAGTGGCTCTGCAGTGGACTTATGAAACAAAACCTGCTTATTTGGGACAATATTATAAGTGACAAGTGTAGTAATGAACTACTCTACAGGTGGTGTGCTGTTGGGACCAAAGGTCTTGCATCTTGTATCTGAACTGTGGATTCCTTTACATACCAATTTGTTTATCAGTTACATATACATTGCCTCATGTATTCTTATTGATTGTCTTTTGCCGTGTTTTCTTAGCTAATTACTTTTTTCATGTGTTTAGACTCCAGTAATTCAAATGAATAGCATATCTGTATCTCTAGATGCTGTGTTTGAATGTCCTCCTGGTTTTGCTTTCTGTATATGCTACCATGGGGGTCCAGGGCAGACTTTTGTTACCTCTCTGGGCTAAAGGCACTTTGCTCATAAGAATGTTATTTTGCATTTTTAAGCAGTCATATTTCTCTGTAATTTCACACTTAAAATAGTTTTAATATGTAGGCCTTTGCTGCACTAAAGTATCACAGAATCACAGAATGTTAGGGATTGGAAGGGACCTCGAAAGATCATCTAGTCCAATCCCCCTGCCGGGGCAGGATTGCCTAGACCATATCACACAGGAACGCGTCCAGGCGGGTTTTGAATGTCTCCAGAGAAGGAGGCTCCACAACCTCTCTGGGCAGCCTGTTCCAGTGTTCGGTCACCCTCACCGTAAAGAAGTTTTTCCTCATATTTATGTGGAACCTCCTGTGTTCCAGCTTGCACCCATTGCCCCTTGTCCTGTCAAGGGATGTCACTGAGAAGAGCCTGGCTCCATCCTCATGACACTTGCTCTTTACATATTTATAAACATTAACGAGGTCCCCCCTCAGTCTCCTCTTCTCCAAGCTAAAGAGACCCAGCTCCCTCAGCCTCTCCTCATAAGGGAGATGTTCCACCCCCTTAATCATCTTCGTGGCTCTGCGCTGGACTCTCTCTAGCAGTTCCCTGTCCTTCTTGAACTGAGGGGCCCAGAACTGGACACAATATTCCAGATGGGGCCTCACCAGGGCAGAGTAGAGGGGGAGGAGAACCTCTCTTGACCTGCTAACCACACCCCTTCTAATACACCCCAGGATGCCATTGGCCTTCTTGACCACAAGGGCACACTGCTGGCTCATGGTCATCCTGCTGTCCACTAGGACCTCCAGGTCCCTTTCCCCTACGCTGGTCTCCAACAGCTCTGTCCCCAACTTGTTCTGGTACATGGGGTTGTTCTTGCCCAGATGCAGGACTCTACACTTGCCCTTGTTATATTTCATTAAATTTCTCCCCGCCCAACTCTCCAGCCTGTCCAGGTCCCTCTGAATGGCTGCGCAGCCTTCTGGTGTGTCAGCCACTCCTCCCAGTTTGGTGTCATCAGCGAACTTGCTGACAGCGCACTCTAATCCCTCATCCAAGTCATTAATGAATATATTGAATAGTACTGGTCCCAGTACCGACCCTTGAGGGACTCTGCTAGACACAGGCCTCCAACTGGACTCTGTCCCATTGACCACCACTCTCTGGCTTCTTTCCTTCAGCCAGTTCACAATCCACCTCATTACCCGATCATCCAGATCACACTTCCTCAGTTTAGCTGCGAGGATGCTGTGGGAGACCGTGTCAAACGCTTTACTGAAATCGAGATAGACCACATCCACAGCTTTACCATCATCTGTCCACCGGGTTATGTCCTCATAAAAGGCTATCAAGTTGGTTAAGCATGACTTCCCCTTGGTGAAGCCATGCTGAGTGCCCCTAATGATCCCCCTATCCTTGATGTGCCTAGAGACAGCACCAAGGACAAGTTGTTCCATCACCTTTCCGGGGATGGAGGTGAGGCTGACCGGTCTATAGTTCCCCGGGTTCTCCTTCTTGCCCTTTTTGAAGACTGGAGTGACATTCGCTTTCCTCCAGTCCTCAGGCACCTCTCCCGTTGCCCACGACTTAGCAAAGATGATGGAGAGTGGCCTAGCAATGACTTCTGCCAGCTCCCTCAGCACCCGCGGGTGCATCCCATCAGGGCCCATGGATTTATGGACATGTGATTTGTAGCTATAAATTGGTTATCTGAGGCCTAATAACTCTTATGTTTTCTGTTTAAGTAGCATCTATCACAGTATAATTTCCTCAGTTTTGCTCACATGGATTAAATAGTATCCAGCCAGGCCATGCACAAAGACTGAAACTCCTTCTGCGCTGGTTGCCTTGTTTTAATGATCTCGGTTGCTGGAAGTCATGGCAATGGACAAGTCCATTGTGGATATGCTGCTGACCATGTTCCATCAGTAAGCCTTCTGGGAGGTGAATTGAATCAATGGGCTAGTCAGCTGTGTTACTGATCTTTAGACAAAGGCTCTTCAAGTACTTTTCGATACAGCTGGACTGAGGAAGAGGAGTAAAGTAGTTTATCCCAGATGTCCTGGTTGCCTTATTCAGTGTCTAGCCTTACAAACCAGGGTAGTCTATACTAGCTTCTGCAGTGGGGCACAGAGATCATTCAGTGCTTGATGAAAAAAATCCTTATTATAACAGTGAGCTATTTACTGTTACATAGATGCTGGGTGGTATTATGTCAATTTTTAGGAATTATTTTTCCTAGTTCTTTAGACTAGCATTGTATGTTCCTTCAAAAATGGGTTGTGGTGTCTGAATCTCAAAAGGATAGACCTGTTTTGTAAACATGCAGTAAAACTGTGTTCATCTGCTTGGAAATTAGCTCATAGGAGAAAATTAGTTTTCATCTCGAGGCGGGGGGGGGGGAAGTATTTATTGTTTGTGTGCCAGAAATGAGATGCATTGTATATGTTGGTTAATTGTCATGAAAGAAGAGCGAGTTAGAGCTATACTGTTATTCATCAGTTTCCCAAATAACTATGTGTATATTACATGCAAATAAGGCTTCCAAAAAAGCATTCAGAAGTTGTGAAGTTTCAGAACGAAGACTGGCCATGCAGCATCCTCTGGTACATGTGCAGTGTGCAACACTAATTGCCCTCTCTTCTTCCTTTTTCTACAGGACTCAGTGTTAGTGGGTCATGCTTACGCAGTGAGGCATCACTGTATATGCTGTTAAAATAGTATATAATCTGAGGCCTGGTGTTTATTTGCAAAATACTAAAAGAGTTACTCTGAAAACAGAATTGTCTTTCCCCAAACTTTATCTGACCTTCATCTTCCCATTAAAATAAATACTGTTATTAACTAGTCAGATATTTCTATGAACATCTACAGGTCAGTTCTAAGGAGAGTTAGCTTCCTGGATGATTTCTGTAGTTTTCCCACCTAGATTACCCAAGGTAGATGCATAAAAGGTTGGAGATCCATTTTGTGGGCAGTCTTAAAACTGTTGGTAGCGATGTACTGTTAAAATGCTTAGCATCGTATAATTCACAGGCTTTGTGTTTTTAAAATGTGCTTCTTGGAAGAAAGCTTACAGAATACTACTTCAGTACCAATGGCTGTATTTGCTGGGTTTCACAATGTTTATATTTGCTACTGATCTCTTTCTGCAGTCAGGTCACTGCTAGAAGCTGAGAGAGGCTATAATAGGTTGGGGAGGGGATAGAATTTTCATGTTTTTTCTGATCTATACAGACTATCTAGTTGCATATTTAACCGATGTCCTTTCACTCCCCACCATCCCCCAGTTTTCAGAAGGGAAATTTGGAGAGATTTTAGGAGAACGGCGGAAGTTGCATCTGTGGTTTGAACTCAGTTACTCATTTTTCAATTTGAGCTGCTGAAGATTTTTCAAAGAAAAGATAGTTAGACTTACATCATGTAAGCAACAGCTTTTTTCCCCCTCCTTGTATATAATTTTCAGTAATGCTAGTTTTAAGTTGCTGAAACAATAAAATGACCATGTAAACACAGAATATGAAGAAATCTATACTAATGTGTTCCAATCAAAGGCAGCTGTTTAAATGAATGTTAAATCAAGGTAGTCCTTTATTGGTACCCCATATACACCTCACATCACAAAACACTCAAAGTCTTATTCCTGTTATACTAAAGGGTGGAAGTTTAACCTTATTGCCACCCCACAACGCTCTTTCCCCTCAAAGAACCCCATCATTGTTTGCCTTGGAGAGCCGGAAATATCAGCTGAATTGTTAATGTCTTTCCAGTTTGAGTCAGTCTTTCTGCATATAAACTTCTAATCCAGGCAATAAAATTTGTCTCAATGTAAGGATTAAACCAAGTTTCGTTAAGGTCAGAACAACATATCCCTTTTCAATATATATTTTATTTTACAATAAAAGAATGTGTTTAAAGTTGGAATGGATTTGTTGCTGTATATTATTGTGGTGAGTTCGATTAGGTTAATCAGGACTTTGTTCAACTGAGTTTTGAAAATCTGAAAAGGGGAGAGTCAGCAATCTCTCTCTGCAGCCCTGTGAACTTCTTTCTTCTTGTATCTACCTGAACTTCCTTTGTGACCACTTATGACTGTTGCTCATTCTCCTTTTTCTCTGCTACTCTCAGAAGTGTCTGCCTCTATGAGAAATTTTTTTAATCCCCCCTTCAGATTGTTGAAAATTGCATTGAAATATCCACTCTTGTTCAGATAAGGCAAACTTTGCTCTGTCAACGTGCTGCATCATGTGTTCTAGCCCCCACTGCTAAACTGTCCAGTTTGTCAGTATTTCTTTTATAGTAGCTTGAAACTGGGCACAGTGTTCTGAATTTGGCTTTACATGTGCTAAATAAAGGGGAATAACTAAATGACATCCTCAGCTCTCTCTTTATCCTCATAGGAAAGTGGCCAGGTTAATTTGGCATGATTTCCTTCTGGTAAACTTAAGCTGGCTGTTTCCAATCACCTTTTTACCCTTTGTGTGTCTAAAAATTAGCTTCTATGAGGATTTGCTCCATAATAGCCTAGGGACTGAGGATAAGATGGCCAGCGTGTAATTCCTCAAATCATTCTTCTTGCCCTTTTTGAAGATGGTGTCATAAGGGGACATACCTTGATTGCTGTAATTTTTTAAAGCTGATAAGAAGTAGCATTGAGTTGGCACTAGCCAGCTCCTTGGTACATTTGGATGCATCTCATCTGCTGCTATGGACTTATATTTGGCCAGTTTATTGGAGTAATTCCTAACTCCTTCCACTTTTACTAAGGCAGAGACAACGGAGAGCCAGGGAAACCCTACTAAAAACTGATACAAAGACAATGCTTAGATGATTTCTGCATCATTTGTCAATAGATTGACCCCCTCCCCCCCATTTAGCAGCAGGCCAACATTTTTTCCTGTGCTTTTTTTCCTTTTCTTTTTTTTTTTTTGCATATAGAGCAATACGAGCTCTTCTTGCTATTCTCTGTATTGCTGTCCACTTTCAAACCCACCCTAGCCTTGGCCTTCCTAATTCTGCTCCTTAGTATCCAGGCGATGCTTCTTTATTTGTCTTTAGTAATCTGTTCCTGCTTCTGTCTGTTATAAGCTTCAGTTTGTACACTTTAGCTCAGTCAGGAGTTCCTAGTTCATCCAAGATGGCTTCCTGCTGTGCTTCCTCATTATCTTGCATGTCAGTAAGGACTGTGATCGTACTTTGAGGAGGTTGCCCTTGATGCTCAGCCAGCTCTTCAAGGTCCCATTGTCCTTTAGGGCAGCATGCCCTGGCATCCCATCTACTAGTTCCTTTAACAAGCTGAGGTTTGCTATCTGGGAATCTGGTTCTGCTACTGCTTTTGTCACTTCCCTCCATAACTTAACCTCCAGCATCTCATAGTCACTGCCAAGGCTGCCTCTGCTATCCCTGGTGAGTTCTTACTCTCTCATCAGTAGCTGGTCTAGTGGAACATGTCCTGTAGTGGGCCTGCACAGCACCTGCAGTAAAAATTATTACTACTCATTCCTGGAATTTTTTTGTGCCCTGCCCTGTTGCCCTTCCAACAGGTATTGAGGTGGTTGACCCCCTGCCCTGGCCAATCAATGGCCTATGATCAGAGGCTTCTTCCAGTGCTGAGGATGATGTCATCTGCTTCACCTTTTTGATTGGGTGGTTTGTAGCAAGTGCTGCGATGGCAGCCATCTTTTGGGCTACCCTTCTGATTTTGACCTATAAACTCTCAACAAGTTTAAATGTTCCATAGCAGAGCTGCATGTTTGTGTAGAGCTCAACCCTGCCCATCCATCCTGCTTATGGCTTGTGATGAGCCTGCATCCGTCTCTCACAACATGCTAGTTGTGCGAGCTATTCAGTTGTGTCTGTAATTCCAGTGACATCATAGCTGTGCACAGGCTGGCAGTTCTTCCTGTTTGCATCACAGGCTGTATACTTCTGTGCCCAGGGTTTCAGATGTACCCATCTGCCCTATGTTATCTCAAAAGGTGTAAGAAAACCTCCCCTGGAACCCTGTCTGATATGTGCTTCCCCATTTGTTCCTCCACTGAAGGCTTTGGTTTCTGTTCTTTGGTGAACCTAGTTTATATCTCTTCTCACTAGGTTAGCAAGCCTGTTGGCAAAGATACTCTTGACCGTTGTCAGGTAGATCCTGTTTCTTCCCAGTAGTCGTCATTCCTCTGAGGATCCTGTGTTCGTAACAGCAGCAAAGCATTAGTGTTTTTAGCAGACCTGCTGGAAGGTGTGGCTCTGCAGATGCTTCTGCTTGAGGCTTTCCCCTTGTCTGGCAGGATCAAGAAGACCACCACAATGACCATTGTTCACTTAATACAGGTTATTCAAGATCTCCCTTGGTGACGCTGTCAGGGCCAATGTGGATGGTGCGAACAGGTGTGTAGTTTGTGAGCCAAGTGATCTATTTGCAAATACGTTTTATGTAATGGTCAAGTTGTTTTTAAACAGTGACAACCCAAATAAGTGCTTCCTGTTTGAAAGGCATGTGGTCATATTTTTTTAAATGACCCATGGTTAGGATTTCCATTGAAGTTCTTGATCTTATTCACAGTGCTTTGTCAGAACAAGACTTTGAAGAACGAAACTAACTAAACTGGTGCTGATCACAACTGTGTGTAGACATGACAAATGCGTGCCGTGATACTGAATCATAGTTAAAATCTGTTTTCCCACATTATCTGTACTTAGTACAGTGCTGAAGAGACTCCGTACCATTCTGCATTACTTCCAAGGCTGTGCTCAGCATCTGGTTAGCCAGTTTAGTACCTCATAGATATGTTACAGTAAGCTGGAACTTGGTAGTGAGGAATAAGGGCTAAGGAGTCTGACTTCTGTATTCTAATCAGTTCTTGATCTCCCTATGTATACTTACTAGTGCTAGCTAATGTTGAGCATGTGGCCATGGGAGATGCCTGAGATTTCCTGAAATAGTTTTCCATACAAGCCACTAGATACGTTTTAGATAATTTTATGTTGCTGCTAGGCTGTATTCATTTTCAAACTACAGATAGAAGACTGATTTGTTAGCACTATCTTGAATTATCTAGTACAAAAATACTAATTTAAGGAGAAGATGGGATCTGTTGCATATTATATTCAAGAAACATTACAAAAGTTATGTTACTGGGATTACATAGTTAAAAATCTGAAAAAATACCAACACTGATCATCACCTGTGCAGTGAATTGTCGTTGTTATGTTTATTGGGGCATATTTTCCATACGATATGGATTGAGAGCAGCCCTGAGGAGAAGGACTTGGGGGTGGTCGTTGACGAGAAGCTCAACGTGAGCCGGCAGTGTGTGCTTGTAGTCCAGAAGGCAAACCATATCCTGGGCTGCATCAAAAGAAGTGTGACCAGCAGGTCAAGGGAGGTGATTCTCCTCCTCTGCTCTTGTGAGACCCCACCTGGAGTAGTGCGTCCAGCTCTAGGGTCCCCAGCATAAGAAGGACATGGAGCTGTTGGAGCGAGTCCAGAGGAGGGCCATGAAGATGATCAGAGGGCTGGAGCACCTCTCCTGTGAAGAGAGACTGAGAGAGTTGGGCTTGTTCAGCTTGGAGAAGAGCAGGCTCCAGCAGCCTTCCAGTACCTGAAGGGGGCCTACAGGAAAGCTGGAGACGGGCTTTTTACAAGGGCATGTAGTGATAGGACGAGGGGGAATGGTTTTGAACTGCAGGAGGGTAGATTTAGATTAGATATTAGGAAGAAATTCTTTTGTGTGGGGATGGTGAGACACTGGACCAAGTTGCCCAGAGAAGTTGTGGCTGCCCCCTCCCTGTCAGTGTTCAAGGCCAGGTTGGATGGGGCTTTGATCAACCTGGTCTAGAGAAAGGGTGTCCCTGCCTGTGGCAGGGGGGTGGGAACTAGATGACTTTAAGGTCCCTTCCAACCCCAACCATTCTATGATTCTATGGGCAGCATGACTTGGGCTCAGTAAGAGTAATGACACTTGCTGCCTCATTTCCTTCGTATGAGCCTATGCCTAAGTTGTTATACTTGAGTAAAACTGGATTCTCCTGTGGTAGTGCGTTCTTATTCTGGCTATTACTGTAATATTGAGGTGTCCCCTTAGTTATGATATAGGAAGAAGAAGGGATTATCTCCATTAGTTTGAGACAATTATTGAAAGTCTCAGACCAAACCTTGTCATCATAAGTAACTTAGATGTCATGATTTGGTACCTCATTCAAGGCGCAGGCTGTGTTTGAACAGCACTGTCTTTGCACAGAGCTTGCAGATCTGCCTAAAAAAAGAAGTTTGAAAAGTAATTGCTCTGAAAGTGAAGCTCCAAGTGGCTTCAGGAGAGTGTAGTCTTATTGAACCTTGTAGCAGATGGTGGGAACCAGAATCTAATGTTGACTTCAGGCTAGAGCGGCAACCGTAACAACTCTTTTTCTCTCTGAAGCTTTCTCCTTTAATTCATAAGTTATACTTCACATATTACAAGCGGGAAGGGTATTGTAGCAACTATCGTCTCTTCTCCCGTGCTCATTTGCTTGTCTCTCCTGCATCTCAGCCTCTTTGTTAGTTCAGCCTTGTCTTCACATAAATGAAGACTTGGAGAGGTATGTGATTATGATAAGATCGGTGATGTTTGAGCTTCATAGCTTCTGGTGGAAGAATGATTATAGCATGGTGCCTTTTATTTCCCATGAGCATGGACTTACCCAGTGTACTTGACTAATCAGACTGTTTAGATGCAGTGATCTGATACTTCCTGGAAGCATCGGGCTTAATATGCGTGTATTACTTAGTGTAAGAAGAGCAGATGGGAATGGACTTAGGCAGTTAAAGCAATTCAGCTGACCCAGACCCCATCAGAGGGGCCCTCAGGAAGGAGAATGATTGACTGTGAGCAGAGAACCTGTAGATGAGATGTCCCAACAGCTGCATGGATTAGGTAGTGTGTGATAGACTGTATAAATGCACCCTTGAGTCTCTCTTGTGCATGGCATCCATAGCCTGTTAGATGTAAATATATGGATTAGCTGGTTTCCTAATAGATGTGGAACACCTGAATTTGCTGCGATCCGCTTTGCTTCAAATTTCCATTTTAAAGATTGGCTTCATGGTTAATGTTTTACGTAGGCTGTAGAGTTGTTCACCTTTATCATCACATTCATTTTAATATATAACTTGTGTGTGGTTTTGATGATGAAGGATTTGAAGCTGTTTCATGGCTGACTCATATTTGGAGGGTAGTACCAGCCAATCAAAGGGACACAGCATGCAGAATTAGAACTAGCCAAAGATACCAAGCAGACAAATGTTCCACAGGATTTTAAATTAGGATCTTGACACCACTGGAAATCAGAAATGAAGTAGAAAGATGACTGTGAAATTATACTAAGGTGCAAGGTATAGAGCATGTTATGCTGATGGAAGAATGGTGCTGTGTGTTTAAAAGCTCAGAATAAAATAAATCATCTGTTTTAACAGGAAACATAATACCCATGTGGCTTGATCAGGAATAGTACAGTATAAGAACCATATATCTAGACCAGGATAGCAACATTGACTGGAACATATTACTAGTATTAAAATATTAAATAGTTTTGTTTCTTTTAATAGTACTGTGTGGTAGTTATCAATGGCATTACTTGTATGTCAACATCAAACTACTGTTAGAACTAGAGAGTACTGGATATTAAGTCGATGGCAAGTCGTGCGCTATGGCAAGGCATATTATGGGCTGATTCTGTACTTAACTGTTTCCTTTGTAAGTTGAAAGTCACTTGCAGTGACACAGGACTACACTACCTATGTAGTGACTTTTAACCATCTTAAGAGGAGAGCCTGTGATTTAGGGTAAAGAAGGGAGGAGACATAATATGAAGTATTTTGATGTGGATTTTAATAGTTTATTTGAGGTTTTGTAAGATTTTGTGAATAAGTGAATAAGAAATAAATCCAGGAACTTTGGATCTGGTTATGTATACTTTGGTCCCTGTTGCTTTCAAAAATTGGTAGGCACGAGAAGTGTATCTGCCTCATCTATTCCCTCAAATTACATTAGGCTTTTATTAGTTTATGTGCAAACTAGTCTCCATGTGATGTAAAGAACTATACATTGTGTTTTGTTGTGTTTAAAATGAAGTAGTTTTATATATTTCCCAACAAAACAGTTTTTTCATATCTTGTATATATGAAGACATAAGCTGTTGATGCATTTAGGATAATCTGTCTTCAGGAATATGTCCTTTTAATACAAGTTTAGAAGGATGGAATGCATTGTAAAATCTAAATGGAGTTAACTGCTATGCTCATCGCAGGGGAAAAAACAGAATAGAATATTTCAGGTCGAAGGGACCTACAACAATCATCTAGTCTAACTGCCTGGACAATTCAGGGTTGACCAGCAGTTAAAGCATCTTATTGTGTTTTGTCCATTGTCCAATGTGCATTGTCCAAATGCCTCTTAAACACTGACAGGATTGGGGCATCGACCACCTCTCTAGGAAGCCAGTTCCAGGGTTTGACCACCTTCTTTACAAAGAAACGCTTCCTAACGTCAAGTCTAAACCTCCCCTGGCGCAGCTTTAAACCATTCCCACACGTCCTGTCACTGGATACCAGGGAGAAGAGCTCAGCACCTCCCTCTCCACGTCCCCTCCTTAGGAAGCTGTAGAGAGCAATGAGGTTGCACCTCAGCCTCCTTTTCTCCAAACTAGACAAGCCCAAAGTCCTCAGCCACTCCTCATAGGACATTCCTTACAGCCCTTTCACCAGCTTTGTTGCCCTCCTCTGGACACTTTCAAGGACCTTCACATCCTTCTTAAATGGTGGGGCCCAGAACTGCACACAGTGCTCAAGGTGAGGCCGCACCAACGCTGTGTACAGCAGGATGATCACCTCTTTTGACCGGCTGGTTACCCTATGTTTGATGCACCCCAGGATACGGTTTGCCCCATTGGCTGCCAGGTCACACTGCTGACTCATATTGAGCTTATTGCCAACCAGCACCCCCAGATCCCCTTCTGCAGGGCTGCTCTCCAGCCACTCCTCTCCCAGTTCATACTTGTGCCTGGTGTTACGCTGTCCTAGGTGCAGAATCCCTCATTTGGACTTGTTAAATTTCATGCCATTGACTATTACCCGGTGCTCCAGTCTTTCTGGATCCCTCTGCAAGGCCTCTCGTCCTTCAAGAGAATCAACAGCACCTCCCAGTTTGGTATCATCAGCAAACTTATTAATGGTGCACTCAACTTCAGCATCCAGATCACTGATAAAATACTGAACAGAGCTGGCCCTAGAATTGAGCACTGAGGAACACCACTGGTGACTGCCAGCCAGATGTGGCCCCATTCACTACAACCTTTTGAGGCCTGCTTTTCAGCCAGTTCTTCACCCAGTGCACTGTGAACCTGCTCATCCCAAAGTTGGACAACTTGTTCAGAAGGATGCTGTGAGGGATAATATCAAAAGCCTTACTAAACTGCAAAAAAACATCTGCTCTCTTCTCTTCATCCACTGGGCTCGTGGCCTTGTCATAGAAGGTTATCAAATTAGTTAAACAGGACTTTCCCTTTGTGAACCCCTGTTGACTGTGCCTGATGATTGCATTGTTCTTTAAATGCCTTTCAGTAGTACCCAGTATGATCTTTCTATAATTTTTCCAGGAACTGAGGTTAGACTAACAAGTCTGTAGTTCCTTGGGTCTTCCCCTCATGCCTTTCTTGTGAATTGGAATAACATTGGCTAGTTTCCAGTTAACAGGGACCTCAACCACTAATTTTTCAAGAACTGAAGCTAGGGATTTACCTCCTTTGGAACACATACTTACCTTTTGTTCAGACAGTCAGCTAATTTACTGGATATTCTTGAGTAGCTGAATATTTTGGAATTCCTTTATTTTGGGGTGATATGAAAGCTTTAAATGTAGACCAGTCAACTAAAACAAACAAACAAACTACCCCTGATTTATTGAAATTGGCATAAATGCACCTAATTCTGCTGTACAGAATAATATTAGTTGTAAATGATACTAATACAGAATCACAGAATGACTGAGGTTGAAAGGGACTTCTAGAGATCATCTGGTCCAACCACCCTGCTCAAGCAGGGCCATCTAGAGCTGGCTGCCCCGGACCATGTCTATGTGACTTTTGAATGTTTCCCAGAAGGGAGTCTCCACAACCTTCCTTGGTCAACCTCACAGTAAAAAACGTGTGTTCTGACGTTCAGAGGGAAGTTCCTGTGTTTCAGCGTGTGTCCATTGCCCCTGGTCCTGTCACTGGGCACCACTGAGAAGGGCCTGGCTCTGTCCTCTTTGTACCTTTCCTTCAGTTATTTGTACACATTGATGAGGTCCCCCTCGAGCTTTCTCTTCTCCAGGCTGAACAGTCCCAGCTCTCTCAGGCTTTCCTCATAGGAGAGATGCTTCAGTCCCTTAATCATCTTTATGGCTCTTTGTTGGACTCTCTCCAGTATGTCCATGTCTCCCTTGTACTTGGGAGCCCAGAAGTGGACCCAGCATTCCAGCTGTGGCCTTACCAGTTCTGAGCAGAGGGGGAGGATTACCTCCCTCCACCTGCTGGCAACACTTTGTCTAATGTAGCCCAGGATACCATTTGCCTTCTTTGCAGCATACAAAATACTTAAATACCCTTAATGTTTTGCAAAAACATCTGCAATAGATAGTTTTGGTGTACAGGAACAACATAACTTTCTGTACAATGCTTTATACGTCCAGTAAGGGAAGAAATGGTGTATGTATGGCTCAGCTGCCATAATGCCATAGTTAAATAATGTTTCTGGTTTTAGAAGTATTTTTTTTTGAGATTTTAATATTTCTGTGTTTTCAGTGGTATGCGTAGATGGTGTATGTTCTGCAAAAAGTTTAAATTGCACAAAAATAAAAAAAGAATTTTGGAAGATTTTTTTAAAGTCTCTTTTTGTTGTGATTGCATGGTAATGTTCAATATGGCAGTACATTTTCTGAAAAGGTAATTTTCTGTAGGGAAGGTGAGTGTACTTTTTTGGCTTGTTGAGTAAGGCTGGAAATTCATTGCATCCTTCTAAATATTATAAAATATCAAAGCGAAACATTTTGTCTGTGTATTGTTATGCATACGCTGGGCTGTGTTTGGCAATAATAGAAGCAGGAATTACTTTAGTGACTGCATCACACTATATAGATGATGAATATATACATGTGTGTGCATATATACGTGTACACATTTTATGAAGCACAGGTGGATGGATCTAGAACATCTGGAGTTGGGATTACAGAATCACAGAATCAACCAGGTTGGAAGAGACCTCAGGGATCATCGAGTCCAACCGTTGCCCTGACACCACCCTGTCAACTAGACCATGGCACTAAGTGCCATGTCCAGTCTTTTCTTAAACACATCCAGAGATGGTGACTCCACCACCTCCCTGGGCAGCCCATTCCAATGTCTAATAACCCTTTCTGAAAAGAAATTCTTCCTAATGTCCAACCTGAACCTCCCCTGGCGAAGCTTGAGGCTGTGTCCTCTTGTCCTATCGCTAGTTGCCCAGGAGAAGAGGCCAACTGCCACTTCACTACAACCTCCCTTCAGGTAGTTGTAGACTGCAATAAGGTCACCTCGGAGCCTCCTCTTCTCCAGGCTAAATAACCCCAGCTCCCTCAGCCGTTCCTCATAGGTCAGACCCTCCAGACTCTTCACCAGCTTGGTCGCCCTCCTCTGGACTCGCTCCAACATCTCAACATCTTTCTTGAAGTGCGGGGCCCAGAACTGGACACAGGATTCAAGATGCAGCCTCACCAGTGCCGAGTACAGAGGGACGATCAGTTCCCTAGACCGGCTGGCTACACTATTCCTAATAGAGGCCAGGATGCCATTGGCCTTCTTGGCCACCTGGGAACACTGCTGGCTCATGTTTAGCCGGCTGTCGATCAGCACCCCCAGGTCTCTTTCCACGGGGCCGCTTTCTAACCACTCTTCCCCCAGCCTGTAGCGCTGCATGGGGTTGTTGTGGCCGAAGTATAAAACCCGGCACTTGTTCTTGTTGAACCTCATGCCGTTGGTCTCGGCCCATCTATCTAACCTGTCCAGATCCCTCTGTAGGGCCTTCCTACCCTCCAGCAGATCGACACTCCCACCCAGCTTGGTGTCATCTGCAAATTTGCTGAGGGTGCACTCAATCCCTACGTCTAGATCATCTATAAAGATATTGAACAGCACCGGCCCCAGAACCGAGCCCTGGAGAACACCACTAGTGACCGGCCGCCAGTTGGACTTTGCCCCATTCACCACCACTCTTGATGTATCTCAGGATGCTTATGGCAAAGTGAGCTTGTTCTCTCTTTTCCCTGTGCTTCCCTGTTACTGCTGTTCCTGATAAACACAACTCGTGCTCTCTGCTTACTACTTACAGGTGACATTCACTTCTATGGGCTTTTCTGACTACTGTATGTATTTTGATGCTACCTAAATACTTCTTACTTGTGTAACACGTAGCTTTCCTTTACCGATGGTCCCAGATGGTGTATCAGGCTGCAGTACTCTAGAACTCATTCTCTTCTGGTTTACAGGGTTGTCAGTCCTTAGCTTCTTTGTCCGTCTTTTGGTATGGGTGTTCTGTTACCCTCTGCTTTTGAGAGCTGGATTTTGCCACGCAGCTGCAAAAGCACTTCTTCATATAGAGTTGTTCCAAAGATCTCCATGCGGTTTAACCATTAATTTTTCAAGAACTAAAGCTAGGGATTTACCTCCTTAGGAACACAACATATTGAAGAGAGGTCTTCTCTGCAGACCCTTCTAAGCACAGTTTCTCATAATACTTGTTTCTAGATGAAAGCATGCAGTAAGTTGTATGCCTATCTTGCTATACAGTTGTCAGTGCTCGGGATCATTTTTTGGTGCATGTTCAGGATTAACTGCGTGGAAGTCTTTGGAGATTCAGGACATTATATTGTTTCTGAACTGGGGTGGATTTGGCAAAGCTCTGGCAGGAAGTGTTACACTCAGCCTGTCATAAACCATTCATGATACAGTATTTGTTAATAGCCAGAGCTTAAATTGCCTGTAGTGTGAGTCTTCAGATAATCAGTTTTAGTGTACTTCACCACAAAATTATTAGCTCACATAATGAGAGTTGTCTCTTTCTCCAGATATCCTTCTGACCATACTTCAGTTTATCTTACACTTGATTTAAAGTCACTTCTTCCTTGGCTCCACGTCAGGTAGATGGTTTTACTCCCCTGGTGCAATGCCAGGAAAGCAGTCTTTCAGCTGTGTATAACAGGGTTTTCAGTTCTCCTGGTATACAGTCATTTGAAGCAGCATAGCATTCAGCATAAAGTAGCACAAATAAAAGCTTTGAGCAGTGTGCCACTGAACAGAGACACTGAAAGATCTCAGAGGTAAACAGCAGGCAAGGAATGCATAATGCACAGCAGGCGATAACTGCTTGCTGTGGAGCATGGAGCTAATGCCTCCACCAATTTCATCCTCTGCTTGCATAGGGAAAGGTTTATAAAAGTTACTGGGACTCTTTGGGTATAGCAACACTTGTACTTATTTGGAAAGCAATGCCAATTTGAGCAGCTCGTACTCTGCTACATCCTTGCTGACGATGCCGTGAATTGAATCAGGGAACTGATTTGTTGGAAAAATAATTTGGCAGACAGGTTTATTTTTAACTAGGGTCAGTTACAGTTGTTCACTGGAAGGGCTGACACACAGCAGGAATTACTGCTGTAGGTTGCAGTGAAAGGAGGGACTGGAGCTTGGCACTGCTATTTAAATAAATGTGTGTGTAACTGTGCCCTTGGGCTCCACGCCCAGGTTTTATGAGACTGGATAGAAGCTGGAATAGGGAAGTGGTTCTGTTTGTTAAATAATGAGCACCTCAAGTGCATATAATCTTGCTGACTAATCATTTTTTCCTTTCTGTTGAGTCATTCCGTTGGCTTAGAGTGATTATGAGTGGGTTTTTTGTTTCTTGTGGGCTTTTGGTGGTGGTTTTTTTTTTTTGGAGAGAGATGCGGATGTGTACCAACACTTTCAAAACTGAAACTGGAAGGAATTGCTATCGCTTAATTTAATTCCTGTGTAGGATTGGAAAAGTAGAGAAAGAGAGGAAAAAATGTAACCCGGTGTTGCAGCCAAACTGGAGTATTCGTCTTCAATTTTTCAGTTTCTTGCATTTCTAAAAGTGTGTCAAGTTCATTTGCTTAGTTCTTATATTAAAGCATCAATGTACTGTAATTGAACAGCATTTCAGTTGCATTAATAGTTTCTTTGTATTTCCTTGAGAAATTGCATCACATGAATTGTGTGTGTGTTTGATTTTATTCTTGTCCTGGTTTGGCCTAAACCAGACCAAATTTCCTTTAGGTGATTTTTACTTTCAGCTAAGTCTCTTCTAAGTAACTGCACTTTCTGAAACTAACTGCATGTTTTGCAGACAGTGTCTGCTTCCAGGACTGATAACACTCGAAGTTTGTAGTTATCGCTGAGGCACCGGTAGGGATGTTATGTAGAAAGGCTCTTGCTGTACTTAGTCTTAGAGAAACCAAGGTCACTGCTGAATTCCTCACTGCTTACAAGTGAAGAGCCGAAGGGGGGTCGCAGCTGCAGGGAGGAGCGGATGGGACAGGTGACCCAAAATTGACCAACGAAGGTATTCCATCCCATACACGTCATTGTCAGTATAAAGCGGGGGGATCACGAGGGTCTTGCTCTCTTTCTGCTATGGTCGGTGTCCGAAGAGGACTCTGTCTGTTTTCCTGCTGCCCCCGATCCCGATCCGTGCATTCCTGAATCCAGCTCTCGACCGTCGCTGGGCCCAGCCTGGGCCTTCCCGGAGCCTGCCCTGCAGTGCCGGTGGTGATGTGACCGACATCGGGGGAGCTTGATCTTGGTTTTGTATATATTTCTATATATTTAATTACTTCTATTATTATTATTATGCTCTTTTTCATTATTATAGTTCATTAAAACTGTTTTAACTTTCCAACCCGTAAGTCTCTCTCCCTTTTCTCTTTCCCTTGCCCTTCTCGGGGCTGGGGGGTGCACGTTAACAGAGAGCATCTGCCACCGGTTTAATAGCCAGCCCAGCCTTAAACCGTGACAATTCCAGAATAAATGTTGATGAAAATCTGAGAAGTGTTCTTACACGGTCTGGTAACTGCAAAAGATTCACTTTCACTGTTTCTCTGATAACACTCATTCAGGAGCTTCTGTCTTCCTAGTATGTTGATCTAAAGCAATGAAGATAAACAACTGGGCTAACTGATGACTTAGTAGTCCATGTAGTTTATGAAGCAGATAAATGAAAATATATCTCAAATTTTTTTTTTTACTGTATTGTATTTTCTTTGGTCTGTCAGCTTGTTGCCAATGGATACTTGTAGCCTATTGTATCGTTTGTGATAGTATATGAATTCTGCAACATACTGAAATAGTAAATAAGAGAAGCATTTTGGACTGCCCAGTATACAAGCACCTCTTTATTTATAGTAGGTGTTTAATCATTGATAGGTTTTTTTTTTTCCTAGCTTTAAAACTGAAGTTTCTGTGGTCTGCTTAAAAAAAAAAAAACTCAAGCAAAAGAGTTCTTAGTGTTTCCTTTGTGATGCTTTTACAGAGTTCAATAAATATCCCAGCTGTGAATTTTTTTTTTCCCCGTACTCTTCAAATTTTGAATTTTGTTTCTCAGTTTGTATTCAGTTACTTGACTAATTTGAGAGTACTTTTCTGTTCATCCTGACTGAAAAATAAACAGCAAACATGATATGAAGGAGAGCTGGGTATAACTGTGCAAAATGTGTTGTTGATTTCAGGAACCCTAAAGTTCTAAAGAGCCTCAACTCTCCTACCTTAATTCTCAGAAGTAACTGAAGGCCATGCTATTATTAAAGAACATAAAGAAACCTGTTAAAAATTCATCATGGCCGTAGAAGAGAGCTGTATGCACTGGTAAATGTTATGTAAAGGAATAGGTTTTTTAGAAACCAGAAGATATTAACAGGCTGCAACTACTTTGAAAGTTGCAGGCTGACATGTTGCATTATCTTCACATAGTGGTAGTTCTGTTTACTGAAATGTGTCTTGTCTTATGAAATATATTCAGGGCCAACTATGTTAAGATTTCTGTTAGTTCAATTGTACAAATTTATAGTGCGATAGTAACATGATATATTATAGCATAGCTCGTGTGGATTATCTGAATTTAACATTGAGAACTATCAGGAAACCTTTGCACAGATGGCAAGCTGATTAACATTGTTGGTAGGTATTTAAAAAAATACAATATTTGTGGCTGAAATTGAAGAGCCATAGATTCAATCTGATTGTATTGAGGATGCCCCCTCCCTGGCAGTGTTTAAGGCCAGGTTGGATGAGGCTTTGAGCAACCTGGTCTAGTGGAAAGGTGTCCCTGCATGTGGCAGGGGGGTTGGAACTAGATGATCTTTAAGGTCCCTTCCAACTGAAACCATTCTATGATTCTGTTTTTCCTGTGAGGATATCATCTAGCAATTGTCAAGTGATTCAGGTAATTTAAAAAGAACCCAAAAGTTCAGTGAGCATTCATTCTCTGCATCAGCCAGCAACAAGAAAAGAACAGTGTAAGAAAAAGCCTGTACCATCTGATTGTCATCCATTCTCAGTCATTTCTGTAATTGTCTACAGTTAAAGGAATGAATGATAATAGGTACTGGCACCTTCCAGCATAAGAGTACCCTGGCATCTTAGTTGTCCTTTTTCAGGGCTGAGTAGTGTTTTAGGAAGGTTAGTGGGACACATCTGTATGGGTGTAGTTCTACAGCTTTGTGTCAGTATGGAACACAGGCTGAGTGAGAAATATTTATTTTCAAAAATCAGCATTTACTTACATTCCATATAAAATGAAGGCACTAGTCTTAAAAGGAATGAATTACGTGACAGACTTCAGTAAAATTCTGTAAACTAGTTGGGAACTGTTTACAGTTAATTTCAGAGCATTTGTATTTCTGCATGCTATATTATCTCCCTACAGATAATAAGTAGCAAACTATCCTCAACACATATATTTTTTGCAAGCTTTATAGTAAATAATTATTTGGCTCTTTTCTGTACACCTTTATCCCTTGCTTTTTGTTTTGTGTTTTTTTTGTTCTGGCAAAGCAGCTCTTAATTAATCCTCTCTAATTTGTAAATTACCAGCAATGAGAATCACAGAATCAAGCAGGTTGGAAGAGACCTCTGGGATCATCGAGTTCAACCGTTGCCCTGACACCACCCTGTCAACTAGACCATGGCACTAAGTGCCATGTCCAGTCTTTTCTTAAACACATCCAGAGATGGTGACTCCACCACCTCCCTGGGCAGCCCATTCCAATGTCTAATAACCCTTTCTGAAAAGAAATTCCTCCTAATGTCCAACCTGAGCCTCCTCTGGCGAAGCTTGAGGCTGTGTCCTCTTGTCCTATCGCTAGTTGACTGGGAGAAGAGGCCGACTCCCACTTCACTACAAACTAATAGTAGTGCAGTTAGGAATAGCTGGTGAACAAAAGCTTGATACTACTAGTTGCAGACTTAGCAGGCATTTCGTGTGTAGGAATTTGAGAAATAAAGAAAACATGGCATTCCTTTCATCTCTTTCCAAATATAGGACTGTGCTAGTGTGTTGGGCAAACTGTGTAAAGAACTTAAGGGCGTGGATGTTTGAGGAACAGCTCTAGCCTTCCACAGCAGAGAAAGGGCTATCTCTTTTTCCGGGGAGGTATTCTGGTATGTTCCATTTAGTCCAGTGGTGACCACCATTACCTTTGTTTTGACAAAGGTAGTTCATAACTTGGCAAATAATATGTATGATCTTAGTGATAAATTTATTAGTTGTATATTGTGGAAACTGTGCAGCATTCTTTATGAAGGATGTCAACATCTAAGGAGTAGTAACTCTTGAATGACAAGCAAGAGAATATTGCATATTCTGCCATCTGATCTGCATCAGTTAGCCCTTTCTCTAGTTTTGTAGCTCGCTTGCTCTAATTGGACTCTAGGTATATAAGAATCTAGCTATATGGATCAAGTTAGTAGATCAGAGTTTTGAATTGTAAATTCTGTTGGGCATATTCCTGTGTTAAAATAGCTAAGGTACGTTGTCCGTATTATTTCTAATAATAATTATGAAATGATTATGTTTTAAAATGTTCAAATATATAACCTCTATGTGTATACCTCAAAGTGGTTTTATGTTTTTTTGCAGCTAACTGAAGATGAAATTGCAACTATTCTGAAATCTACTCTGAAAGGACTTGAATACTTGCACTTTATGAGAAAAATACATAGAGATATAAAGGCTGGAAACATCCTTCTTAACACTGAGGGACATGCAAAATTAGCTGATTTTGGTGTGGCTGGCCAGTTAACAGTAAGTACCTGTGGAAAGATCATTTAAAAATGCTTTAGTGCTCTTAACCACGTTCTTTTGTCTTTCTTCTGCCTTGAATTTTGTGTCTGAGGAGTGACTAGTAGTAGTGGTAGATCTAACATTCTTTATCATGATGAGTATTTAATGTATTGCAAGGCTATTTAGTTTTTAGTTGTTTATTTTTATAACCTGGTGTACTTCAAGTGCCTGATGATCCCACTTTAAACTTTTGTTTGAGGTTGATGATCATTGTCATGTGTTTGGCCTCTGTAGGCTGATGGGCTGAATCTGGTCTTAATTGGAAGTCACTACCATTTGACCTTTGGGTGGCTAATTTAACTTTTAAATATAGAATTAATATCAAAAAATCTGAAAACAAGCATCTCATGTTTTAATTGCATAAAAAAATATAATTACAGGATACAATGGCAAAACGTAATACTGTTATAGGAACTCCATTTTGGATGGCTCCTGAAGTAATACAAGAGATTGGCTATAACTGCGTGGCAGACATCTGGTCCCTTGGTATCACTTCAATAGAAATGGCTGAAGGAAAGCCTCCGTATGCTGATATTCACCCAATGAGGGTAAGTGTGTGTGGTAGTATTTTCTTGTTTGTTGTACTAAAAAACCAAAAAACCCCCCAAAACTTAAAAAACTAATACTGGAATCATAAAACTATACGTTTATGGACAAAGATTTTAAGACTAAGGATTTTTACTTGCTGTCTAGCTTCCTATTTACTGCAGTTTGCCTGTGTTTTAACGCATCTCTGTAAGGTTTCCGAATGCTTTTGTCTCTGTTTGAAAGACAGCTAAAGCAGTAAGTGCTTAATTGACTTGAAGGCAACATATAGAGCCTATTCCATACTGTACCTGCACTTGGAGAGTTCCATAACCAAGAGGGCCATCCTCCTTTGAAAGGGAGTTTTGAAGATGACCTAAAGAAGGATTCAGGATTTGTCCTGTGTGAGCGCTGCTAATACTAGTAACCCCTGACAGTTTTTATTTATTACTGACTCTTAAAGTCTGTTACTGAATTAGTTTACTTTTTGCAAAATAAAATGTAAATTGAATTAGTCACTTTATGAGAAGTAGCAGTTATAAAGGAATTACTTGGAGAAGTTCATGGGGAGCAATGTTTATCTAGGAATAACCGTTGCCACTGTTATGCTTTTATTTTTTTGAAATGAGCTGTACAATAGCCACACTGATTGATTGCACTGAGCATCAATAAGTACTCTGTTCTTGAAATGTTTATATCTAAAGCCCATTAGGTATTAATAAGGCACTTCATATTGCTAAAAGCAGATTTTTTTCAGCTTTGTCATTTGTTGCAAAAATGGCATGTATACTAGATTATTTTATTCAGTTTTCTTTTGCTGGTGCCTCATATATCAGGATCTTAATATAAGGAAGCCACCACTGTTGAAAGAGAAGGTACTATGCATATATGATTACTGTAAGGTGACACATATGAGTTCAAGTGCATTTAGTGATGTTGGGTTCTTGATTTTTGTTTTTGGGGTTCTTGGTTTTTGTTTGTGTGTGCTTTTTGGAACAGAGATGTTTCCTGAAGTTTTACGGCAATGTGCAGCTCGGTTAAAGCTAGTGAGTGTTTTGCAGTTAGAAACATTACATAACGTTGGAAGCAAAGCTTAGTAATTCTCCTGCACCATATTTTTTTTTTTCTGTGTAATTAACTATTTTAAAATTACTGTTCAAACTGAAAATACTCAGATGAAAGCTGGAAACAAAATTATCTCTGAAGCTCGTTTTGGATGGGAATTTAATTTAAGATGAAATAACATTTAAAAAATATTTTGAAGAACTATTGATTACAAATTAAATACATTTGATCATGATGGGGTTTCTGGTTGTACTTTTAATGAAAATGTCTTAGTTACATCTGAGTTCATTTTAACATTGTTATATGTAGTTGCACTAGCTGTTGAAAGGTGAGGACTACGTTATCAGAGAGGATTTTTATACGCATGACAATAGCTGCTTATAAATCAAAGGTCACTGAGTTTGAAAGCTTGTGAATCTCTTTAATTCTTGTAATCAAATGAATGCTATCAAAGGCCAAAGTAATTTAACACAACAATTCTGGATTACATAGAATATGTGCTCTTGTTAATAAATTACGTTATGGTTTTTAAGGGCTTGTATGCAGTTAGTACTCTTTTGTATGTTTGATACCTACAGTTTTTCTTAATTTTTACTAGTGAGTTGTTACAGTGGTTGACAAGAAATACACGTATTTAAGTTGCAATAGTTTTACCAGTGTCATATGATACAGCTTCACAAGACTTTTGGACACATGTAGATGCTTTCCTGCTTTGTTTTGGTTATGACACAGAATTGATACAGGCAAGCATGAAAGCCTGGGCAAATTTTCATTGTTTTTTCTAGATGTTGCTGGAGTTTTGTGGTATTTATGTAAGGCACAATTTTGTTATTTGGGAATGCATGTTGAAATTACCATGTGCGGTATTTTGCTGTAGGCTGGTTGGCACTGCCACAAAGGTAATGCACTGCCAGTGGGCCATTTCCTTGTCAACTGCATTTACAGCTTAATAGAAATATTACATGACTTCTTTAAACAAGTGTTTTGGCAGAGAGGAAATAGCAGGTTCCATGCAAATAAGCATGGCTTCCTCTGCTTAACCACACTCTAGCTACTCCAAAGAACTGTGCTAGTTTCAGCTGGCAAAGAATGAGAAGTGGGGGGTGCAAAATGGAATTTCATAAGGGGGGGAAAACCAGCAGGTTTTTTCTGTTTAAGTATTCCTGTTTTAGTATATTTGCTTAAGTGTCATTGATGCTATTTCACTTGTTTCTGCTGCAAACCTGAGTTCAACAGAACCTGCAGTTGTCATACTTGGTTTGAGGCTCAAAGGTCAAGACCATTTGCCAGCCCAGTAAGTCTAATGCTTTATTAACATAAGAATTATAAAATGCCTCACATACTTGGTGTTAGAGTCCTTTTGTGCTTTTGCTAATGATGAAAAGTGAAACCTCTGTATTTTCTGAGTTTTTATCAAAGGAGGAGTGTTTTCATGTATTTTTAAAGGAGGAAAAAAATACAGACATTTCAAGGTTGCCCTAAAACATGGTGATACAGCCTCTAGAAATAGCAAGGAATTTGCTGATAAGTGAAAAATCACTCAAACCTAGATAACGTAACCCATCCAGCAGGGCTAAAAGCATGTTAATTGCAGTAGTCCTCGCAGCAACCAGGGTTAGTGTGGCTAACAATGTTTGCATCTGCCTTTGATTACTCTGCTAGGATAAGCAGTTATGAACGTATAGTGGAGCTACTTAAAGGGTGCTTCAGTGTGGTTCTAGAGCAAGACTCAATCTCCTACTCTGAAGCTGCAGTGATATCTTTTAACAGCTGTGTTCCTGTGTTCCCCATTGATTGCAGCATGTATGCTGTATTGTAGTGCTAAAGTATTTATGTCCTACCACTGTTTGAATTTAATTCAAATAATTAACTGCTTTGTTCAGTCTCTCCTCTTCACGCAATATCTGTCTTTATTATTTCTGTTTGTTTCTAAACTCCTTTTTTTTTTTTTTTTTTTTTTAATCTATAATGGAAGCATAAGGATTGGTACTGTTTTGCTGTAGAGATTGTGATTTTGCTTTTTGGTAAAGATTGGTAACATGCTTTTGAAATATCTTCTGAGTTTGCTAATCAAGCCATGATCTCAAATTTGTTGTGTAAAAGAGTTGTTTCTGGTGGAAGATCCTTCAAGCTGCAAAGTTTTTTACTTGATCATAATCCACCTACTGCTGATATTTGGCTTTATTAACAAGTAGATTAACAACACTTTGCCATAAAGCTAATCTTAAACCTTAAGAATGGCTGTTTTTTTGAGGTCCTTTCTCTAGGACCACCTTTACCAAAAATCTTCCTTGTATTTGTGCAATGACATGATCACTTATTGCTGCGAGGCTGTGATTTTATGATCAATTTAAGCCAATTAAAGTGTGGGCTGCTGGTTATAGAGACAGCCTATCCTTAGGTAGGAGTTCCTGACCTTTCTGTTAAGCAAACACTAGCATTTTGGTGGCCTCACATGGAGTTGGATAAAGGAATTGATGTTCTGAAAAGTTAACGTGACAGAAGCCTGCTAGAACTGAGACGGAGAAGACTTAGGAGCATGTAGATGGACAGGGGAAGTGGGTTGAGTGGAGTTACTGCCTTTGGCCACAGCCATGCACTGAGCGTTGTAGACCAACTGTAAAACTGCAGCCTGCATTTTATAATATTTGCTTTTCTTTGCAAGGTCAACACTTGCTGACAGGTTGGTGTGCTTCAGATAAATGCTGGTAGCTCTCTTCCAAAAAAAAAAAAAGCCAAAAAACCCCCCAAACTCTTTTCTTTCATGCTTATCAGGCAGCTGCAATAATTCACGTTGGTGTGGTATGGAAGAAGCTGGTGGTAGATGTGTTTTTCAACACTTGACAGTATTGGCCTTTGTTTTTTTTATGGTGAGGTTTGTTGGAAATGGACATGTGGGCATCACATGTTCTGCAGTGAATTGGAGGAAGCCCATTTGAACTGCTTCCATTTGCCTTAAGTCCAATCATGATATTTATTTTTCCATGGCACTTACCCAGATTATCCATGCCTCCTGCTTAGCCTGTGTCATTTCCACCCTGGACTAATCTGTTTATAATAACCTTTTATTTCTGATGTATCTTATAACAATCTGCCAGTTCTCAGTTTTTATTCTCAGCATATTGTATTAAAACTTGAGATTGAAGTGAGAATGATTTCTGTGCAAAGCTGTAAGAACGAAGGAAGGTGTCATGTTGAGCATCGCTGTCTGATTGAGATCAGTTTTTCAATCATTGAGAAAATAGTTTCCTCTAGGCCTTTTGTGCCAGAAATTGAAGAGAGGGGAAAACCCCCCACACTTCTGGTGATGTCAGATGTCTTTCTGTATAGTCACTCTTGCATTTCTTCTCTCCAACAGATGGAGTTGTCTCATCGGTCTCTATTATTTTATTTGAGAGTTCACCTATCTTATCTGAGCATTACTGCTTTTAATTTAGAGTAATTTAAGTTTGTAAAAGTATGTTATGTAGTTTTCTTATTTTAGTACTTTTGCTTATCTTTAGAAAAGAGTTTGAGTTAACTTCTAAAAGTCCTTTTCCTTTTAAGAACTTTCTATGAGACACTTTTTGTTAATTTGTAACTTGAGATCTTGCCAGCTGTTTCTAGATAGAGTGAGCTAATATTTAAAGAGATTTAAAATATGGATTTTTGATTGTACATTACTGTTTATTATTTTACTACCTCTTCATAATCTAGTGAAAGAATGACAGTGAGCTGTAGTAGGGCTTACTGAGTGTGATTCCCTCAGGGAGGTCATAATTCTGCAGTATTTCTGTTGTGCATTCTATGTTATGATAGGTCCCTTACAATTAAATATCCTACATGCTTTTAGGTGACTTAATACATTAAGATTATTTTAAAATAGTGAAATCTCAAGTTTTGAAAAAAAGCGTGTGAGACCCTAACATATCCAGCTCTTTGAATGGTAGGAATGCATATAGTTAAAAGAGCAAAAAAATGTAGCTTGCCCTTCCTCTGGATCTTCCATTGTGTCTTGTCTTGTCTTTTTCTTAAAAATCTGATTTCTCAGGACAGGATTTTAGTGTGTGTTGTCTTACACAATGCCACAGTCATTCTAAATTCGTGAGTAATAAATGATGATATAATGTATGTTTACAGTGGGGACCTAAGACACTGAAGTGATATGGTTGAGGCAGTAGACTGGAATTGGAGAAGTATGCGTCTTGCTGCAGGCTTCCCAAAGAGCTGTTGGAAGACCTTTGGACCTTTCTAGGCTTTTGCGTTTGCTTTAAACTGACCTAAATGCAGGTGGTGGCTGCAAAGGGGTGGTATTCCTACCTGTTACCATGCATTTTTGTCACCCATTTCTGTTGGAAAGAGCATTTAGGTGGCCACGCTGGATCAGAAAATTGATCCATCTGAAAACTAACCAGGTAACAAGAAGTAGCTTTCGCTGATATTGTTAACATGATGCTTGGACTGTTGGGACAAAAATATATAGGTGCCAAGAGACTGGAGAAGGATGGCAGGTCAGCAGGAGAATGCTGGAAGAGCCACAGAAAGGGATTTCAGGCAGCAAGGCAGCTTCGTTGGGGGCCCAAGTGAAATGCCTCTCTGCAAACATACGGAGCATGGGGAAAAAACAAGAGGAGCTAGAGATGTGCGCATACCTGCAAAGCTACAACCTTATTGGCATCACAGAGACATGGTGAGATGACTCTGATGACTGGAGAGTTGGAATGGAGGGATACAGGCTTCATTGGAAGGACAGGCAGGGGAAACAAGGAGAGGGGGGTTGCGCTCTATGTCAGTGACCACTTTCAGTGCGTGGAGCTCTGCCTGGAGATGGAGGAGTTGCCGACGGAGAGCTTTTGGGTCAGGATTAAAGGGTGGGCAGGGACGGGGGAGACATTATAGTGGGTGTCTGCTACAGGCCACCTGACCAGGAAGACCGAGCGGATGAGGCCCTCTACAGACAGATAGATGTAGCCTCACATTAACAGGCCCTGGTCCTCATGGGGCACTTCAGCCACCCTGATATCTGTTGGAAGGACAACATAGCTGGGCACAAGCAATCCAGGAGGTTCCTGGAATGCGTGGATGACAACTTCCTTCTCCAAGTGACAGAGGAGCCAACGAGGAGAGGTGCCATGCTGGACCTTGTTCTCACCAACAAGGAGGGGCTGGTGGGGGACGTGAAGCTCAAGGGTAGCCTTGGCTGCAGTGACCATGAAATGGTGGAGCTCAAGGTGCATAGGGCAGCAAGGAGGGCACGTAGCCAGCTCACCTCCCTGGACTTCAGGAGAGCAGACTTTGGCCTCTTCAGGGACCTGCTTGGGAAAGTTTCCTTGGGATAAAGCCTTGGAGGGAAGAGGGGCCAAAGAAAGCTGGTTAGTATTCAAGGACCACCTCCTTCAGGCTCAGGAGCAATGCATCCCAACAAAGAGGAAGGCAGGCAAAAAACGCCAGGAGGTCTGCATGGATGAACAAGGAACTCCTGGATAAACTCAGGCACAAGAAGGAAGCCTACAGAGAGTGGAAGCAAGGGCAGGTAGCCTGGGAGGAATACAGGGAAATTGTCTGAGCAGCCAGGGACCAGGTTAGGAAAGCTAAAGCCCTGTTAGAATTAAATCTGGCCAGGGATGTCAAGGACAACAAGAAATGCTTCTACAGGTATGTCAGTGATAAAAGGAGACTAGGGAAAATGTGGACCCTCTCTGGAAGGAAACGGGAGACCTGGTTACCCAGGATATGGAGACGGCTGAGGTACTCAACGACTTTTTTGCCTCACTCTTCACCAGCAAGTGCTCTAGCCTCACCACCCAAGACACAAAAGGCAGAGGCAGGGACTGGGAGAATGAAGAACCGCCCACTGTAGGAGAAGATCAGGTTTGAGACCATCTAAGGAACCTGAAGGTGCACAAGTCCGTGGGACCTGATGAGGTGCATCCACGGGTCCTGAGGGAAGCGGCGGATGAAGTTGCTAAGCCGCTAGCCATCATTTTTGAGAAGTCGTGGCAGTCTGGTGAAGTTCCCACTGACTGGAAAAGGGGCAACATAACCCCCATCTTCAACAAGGGAAACAAGGAAGACCCAGGGAACTACAGGACAGTCAGTCTCACGTCTGTGCCTGGCAAGATCATGGAGCAGATCCTCCTGGAAACCATACTGAGGCACACGGAAATCAAGGAGGTGATTGGTGACAGCCAGCATGGCTTCACTAAGGGCAAATCATGCCTGACAAATTTGGTGGCCTTCTACGATGGGGTTACAGAGTTGATGGGTAAGGAAAGAGTGACTGATGTCATCTACCTGGAATTTTTCAAAGCACTTGACACTGTCCTGCACAACATCCTTGTCTCTAAATTGGAGAGACATGGACCTGATGGGTGGACCACTTGGTGGATAAGGAATTGGCAGGATGGTCACACTCAAAGGGTTGCGGTCAATGGCTCGATGTCCAAGCAGAGATCAGTGACGAGTGGCGTTCCACAGGGGTCGGTATTGGGACCGGTGCTGTTTAACATCTTTGTCAGCGACATGGGCAGTGGGATTGAGTGCGCCCTCGGCAAGTTTGCCGACAACACCAAGCTGTGCGGTGTGGTCGACACGCTGGAGGGAAGGGATGCCATCCAGAGGGACCTTGACAGGCTTGAGAGCTGGGCCTGTGCAAACTGCATGAAATTCAACAAGACCAAGTGCAAAGTCCTGCACGTGGGTCATGGCAATCCCAAGCACAAGTACAGGCTGGGCAGAGAATGGATTGAGAGCAGCCCTGAGGAGAAGTACTTGGAGGTGATGGTTGATGAGAAGCTCAACATGAGCCGGCAATGTGTGCTTGCAGCCCAGAAGGCCAACCGTATCCTGGGCTGCATCAAAAACAGCGTGGCCAGCAGGTCGAGCGACGTGATTCTGCCCCTCTACTCCACTCTTGTGAGACCCCACCTGCGTCCAGCTCTGGGGCCCCCAACAGAAGAAGGACATGGAGCTGTTGAAACGAGTCCAGAGGAGGGCCACAAAGATGATCAGAGGGCTGGAGCACCTCTCCTATGAAGACAGGCTGAGAGAGTTGGGGCTGTTCAGCCTGGAGAAGAGAAGGCTCCGGGGAGACCTTCTAGCAGCCTTCCAGTACCTGAAGGGGGCCTACAGGAAAGCTGGAGAGGGGCTTTTTGCAGGGGCATGGAGTGACAGGACGAGGGGTAATGGTTTTAAACTGAAAGAGGGTAGATTTAGATTAGACATTAGGAAGAAATTCTTTCCTGTGAGGGTAGTGAGACACTGGAACAGGTTACCTGGAGAAGCTGTGGCTGCCCCCTCCCTGGCAGTGTTTTAAGGCCAGGTTGGATGAGGCTTTAAGCCATGTGGTCTAGAGAAAGGTGTCCCTGTCCATGGAAGGGGGATTGGAACTAGATGATCTTTAAGGTCCTTTCCAACCCAAACCATTCTATGATATATGGCTGGTATGGGGAGGAGAATCTGGTCGTCTCTTTTGTGGATCAGCCAAGTTCGTGCTGAGGGTTGACTTAAAGTCATTGCAAAACCAGAGTCTCAGCTGTCCATTTGTAAATTTATTATGATTAAAACTTAATAATTATTTAAGGAAACTCCTGTGTACGTAAGTACATGAAAGGTCATAATCTATCCAGTTATGGTTATGCTTGGGAGCTGTAGCTGTAGTGCTGTCACGCTGTTTTTGCTGCTCTGGATTTCATTTACCTTTTGAATGCAGAGAGAATTTGAGGGGAAGGAAAGAGATTGCTTTTCCTTTTTCTAATAGACTAGTAAGTGTCTGCAGACTGCAGAGCTTCTCTGGAGATGGCTGTTACAAATGCCAGTTGTAAGGGTCAAACTGACTTTTTTGTAGCCTGTCCTACCTGTCCTTTTGGACTTTTTCTAGTTGTGCATATCAATAAAATGAGACAAGGTTCTAGACCTTTTATGGGTAAGTGTCCCCCCGCATAAGCCTCCCTCCTTCGCCACCTCATCTGTTCTTCCATTTTTCAAAGCTATTGCCATGATACAGCTGAACTTCATGGGGTAAACTTCCAGTGGCCTTCAGTTTGCAGGCAGCTGAAGGCAGGTGTTGCTTCATAATATATTTGTCTCTGTGGTACTATTTAGAGCCAGAATTTTAGGTGTTATAACTTTATTTAACAAAAAAAAATGAGGACAATTAATACCAGACAGTATTTGCGTAACAGAAAATGAAGTATGTTCTCTATATAGATTGGAGAAAAAAAAGTCAATGTCAAAGGACTTGCTTCTCACATAAATCTCCGTGAGAAATGCAACTCTAAGGTAGTAGGATATGTAGCATTTTTTCTTTGAGAGAGTAGTAGTATTATGTAGTTCAAACCAGTTGCACCTATCTAATACCAGTGCTAATCTGTGTATTGTATCTTTAGTAGTTTTTTTGTTCAACAACTTTCTTTTCAGGGTTGAACTTGAAGGAAGTGTGGCTTACTTTATTTAAGGGTTCTTAAAAAAGAAAGCTTTAAGTTTTCATTGAAGTATGCTGCTACTTCAAATAAGTAAGAAGCCTGTCCAGCTGCTCTGATCAAAACGTGAATAACTGTTGTATGGTGATTTTTGTACGAATTGAAAAAAAAAACCCAGATAAGATACTTCTTTCAGCAGTACATTTAAAAAAAAATGCCAAATGCTTTTTCATTCAAGATTTTATTTCACTTGTCAAAATAAACATAGATTTTTTTTTTTTTTTTTTTTTTCTTTTTTAAACTTTGAAGAATGATCAATGTTTATAGTGTGTGAACAGACCTCTTTACCTGAACTGCTTCTGGTGTGGTAAGTTATCGCTGAGGTGCAGGCCAGTTCCTGACTAGATGATCTTTCAAGGTCCCTTCCAATCCCTAACATTCTGTGATTCTGTGATTCTGTGACTTGACTCCTTTCAACAAGGCTTCTGGAATTGAGAGATGATAAATGTTGGGCAAAATAAAGTACGTAATTGTGTACATTTGAACATGCACATCTGAGTGTATTCTGTTTTTTGTGAGCAAATACCTGATGTGCATACCTAAATGAGATATTTGCATAGACTTTGCTAGAGCCTTAATATCTGGATATTAGATCTACTAATCATCATGAGAGTTGCTCTTTCTGTGAGTTAAGATGCCAGTTAGTGCTTGCTGTAATTGTAATCAGAGTTGGACTTGGTTGCTTCTTTTGTCAGCATTCTTTAATAGGTATGTAAAAGCAAATTTTCTCTATGGGTTGTGATATGTAACTTGAGGAAATACATTTATAAATTTTTCTGGAATACAATTAAGGCAACAGTTAACTATTGCAGAAATGTAATTTTTACTAGGTGAAAAGAGCCAGTTTTTAGGTACTTGGTAATTGTGTCAGTTTTGATGTTAGTTTTCACTGTGGTTGAGTTTACTTTTATCAGTGGATTGAAACTAAATGAAGTGCAAAACTGTGGTCCTGCAGAAAAAATCATTGTTTGTCAAAGTTGCACTTGTGGCTCATGGACAAACTGCTCATAGAATCATAGAATGGTTTGGTTTGGAAGGGACCTTAAAGATCACCTAGTTCCAACACCCTGCCACAGACAGGGACACCTTCCACGAGACCAGGTTGCTCGAAGCTCATCCAACCTGGCCTTAAACACTGCCAGGGAGGGGGCAGCCACAGCTTCTCCAGGCAACCTGTTCCAGTGTCTCACTACCCTCACAGGAAAGAATTTCTTCCTAATATCTAAATCTACCCTCTTTCAGTTTAAAACCATTACCCCTCGTCCTGTCACTACTTGCCCTTGTAAAAAGCCCCTCTCCAGCTTTCCTGTAGGCCCCCTTCAGGTACTGGAAGGCTGGTATGAGGTCTCCCCGGAGCCTTCTCTTCTCCAGGCTGAAGAGCCCCAACTCTCTCAGCCTGTCTTCATAGGAGAGGTGCTCCAGCCCTCTGATCATCTTTGTGGCCCTCCTCTGGACTCGTTTCAACAGCTCCATGTCCTTCTTCTGTTGGGGGCCCCAGAGCTGGACGCAGTACTCCAAGCAGGGTCTCACGAGAGTGGTGTGGAGGGGCAGAATCACGTCGCTCGACCTGCTGGCCACGCTGCTTTTGATAGAGCTGCAGAGATCCTGCTCTATAGATTTTTTTTTTCCATTATTTCAAGATATATATGGATCTCCAAACTTAAAGTTATGATTTATTATTTTAGCTAAAATGTGCTCGGTGTTCACTTACATATGTAGGGTGATCTGGGGAGGGTTCAGGTGCTTTCCTCCTTAGGCTCTTATTCTTTGTGGAAATGCTAGGCGTAGATACAGACGTAGTACCCTTTGAATGTAACTTCCTTTTTAGTATTTAATGCCTGCAGGATTCATGGAGGAAATGAATTTCAAAAGGATTTAATTTGCTTATTTGCTTGTGACCAGCCTTTCTATGGACTTGCTGTAGAGGAGACAGTGGGGAATATTTTGATGAGTGAGGAGGTCAACCCAGGCAAGTGCCCTCGGGGTATAGTCTATTTTCTTGTGATAGAGAAATACAACTTCTTCCCATTTTTCAGCATGCCTAGCATAGAATTTAATGAAAGTTCCTATATACCAAGCACAGCTTATCCAAAAGAGATAAACGAAGTACAAGAAATAGTATGCGAGTTGTCCTCAGACACTGAAGACAAGTTTAGAGGTGTCTGGTTGCAAAACATATGAAATAAAGCCTGTAATATTTTACTTCTTTTGTTAAATTGCAATCGATAATTCATTGCTTGGCTTTACCAGGTTCAGTTATATGTATAGAGAATGATGTGCTAGCACAGCAGCATCCAATTTCCAAGACTTGACAGCTTGCTATGCGAAGGGGTAGTATGCTTAACATCAGACCATTTCATGTGGAAAGGGGAGAGTTTTTGTAATACTGTTGTGAAAGCAAGATAGGAAAAATACCATTTGTCCTCTGGCAAAACTTACAGATGATAAAAATTTTCTCCCTAATACTCCAAGGAACTTTTTGAAGCGGTTTTGCAGCATTGCTTTATGTCTGTACTCCTTTCTTCCCACAGAAAAGACTGACAGATCTCTCTGGTTTTATGGACTCTTGAGAGAACAAACTACATAAAAGACTGGATACATACTGTAGTTCAGTTCTCTTTGCCTAGAGATTTGCAAAGGGGTGCAGAACTGGCCCGATCATCTAATTTCTTTTAATCAAGATACTACCATGTCAGTATCTGGTTCTTCATAGGGAGGAAAAATGACGTAGAGCAGGATGTAAGGAGCAGAAGAAAGTAAAAGACTGGGATAACAGCAGACAGAGTTGGGTTGAATTCAGCTTTAGAAATCCAGAGGATGCTACTGAGGTAAGACAGGGGAAGCTATGCGAAGGCTGGAAGAAGAGCTCAGTAACGAGAGAAAATCAATGCTTTATGAAGGTTCACATTCGTTCATACTTGTTTGTCTAATCAGCACAGAGTGATATGACATTAGCCTTGATACACATACTAGGAAAACGTTAGATTACTTGAGGTGTGCACGAAGATTAAATCGGAGGGTGACGAGGCCCTATTCTAGTCCACATTAAAGCTTTTGAAAAGTCTACAATCTGATGTCTGTAATTGTTGTCTTCCTTTAGGTATTGTTTTTCTTATCTACTATTCTTTTTTTCTTGCATCTCTCTGACTTGTTTTTCCCTTCAATGAAGAGATGGCTTGAAAGTTCACATAGTAAAACTGTTGCAATATAAACAAAGTGCAGTTAAAAGTATTTGCAGTTATAGAATCTAGCATAAATGTTTCACTGTGGTTTAGAGAATGCATCTTCACTCCATATCACTAGAATTTTTGGAGGTAGAATGAACAATATGTTTATTACTGTTAAAAGTATAAATTATTTACATTTTTTAGTGATACCAGGTTTGTTGGTTGCGTATGTGCGCAAAAAGGAAATGTTAATCTGTCATGTGTAATAAAGTAGCAGAAGTGGAGAATATTTGAAATTGGGACTGGAAGTGGACTTTAATTTGAACTAAATGGAAGACACCTATTTCATGCTTCTAAATGAGGATTTAATTAAAATTAAATTAGTTCATCTTTTTAGACTTACCCCTGAATAGGAAATTTGAAACATGCTTCAGTCAGTTTCTCTGACTTTGATTAATCACTTTCAAAGTAAGTGGAGGATCAGTACAGTAATTTCATAATTACACACAAGTAAGTTAACTTGAAACTTTAACTAAAATAACTGTAAAGGATGTTTGTCCTTGGTTAGTTTCATGTCATGCTGTGTATCTTTTGTGTATGATTCAGATTCTTAGAAGTGCTAATCTGCAAGAAGGACCATACCATGATACTACCCATTTATTTGCAAGATATTTTAGTAGGGAAATGTTTTACCTGGGAATATTATTTTTCAAAGATGTTGGAACAATAAACAGAGGCTGAATGAAGCCATGAAGTTGATGGGAGGATTCTTGATGACTTGAGTGGGCATTGTATCAAGCCCTACTTCTGTAAGCATTGTTAAAAGATTATTTGATAGAACTGTTAATGTGGGTAAAGCGAGGAATGTATTCAACAAACCTAGCACAGCATAGGTTAACATTATTCTCTGCTGCTGAGCTGGCTGCTTTCTCCCTGGACAAATGTTAAAAACAAGCAAGCAAACAAACCCCCACCAAAAAGCTCATTCAGAAGTTTTGAAGCACTATAGATCTGCTCATTTGTTATGTTAGTAAAACTGTAAACAGAGATCAAAGTGCCAAACAAAACTATTTTATAGCTTGAAGATCTCAAGAAAATTTTATTTTAAATAGGCAATTGGTAGTAAATTAAGATGCATTAAAACTAGAATCACAATTTTAATGTTACAAGCCCTTTTTTTTTATTAATTAACTTTACAGACATTCTTATTTGAAAAAGCCTTTCCATCATTTCTACACATCGTTGTACGATGAATTTATTCAATTTCTTTTTAACTTGCACTATGGACTTGGAAAATTATTCAGCAAGGTGTTTATGCACAGACTTAGTTTACTAAAAATTGTACAATACCCTGCGGAATATTGTAAAATATACCACAGATTTCAAAACTTGTAAGTGAAGAGTTATATATATATTTACTACAGATGCTTCTATTTCTTTTTATTTCTATCATCTTTCAAGTTCCAGGATTAACACAAAATATACAAGGTCAATTTTTATTCAGAGGTCTGGCAGCTAGCTTTATTGAAGAGGAGGGAATTTGTGTATTACTTCTAATTGAAGTAGGTCTGTTTGGATTTTTGTATGTGACTGGTGTCTTGTTAAGCCAAAAAAGAACTCAGTAAATAATTTTAAGAGGATCTTAGAAGCTTGAATCAACGCTTATTTATTGAAGTGAATAATATGTTCATTTTTTCTTATACTGACAGAAAACATGTCAAAGTTTAACTAGTTGACTTGGAGGAAGTGCTTTAAAGAGATTTGGCTACTATATCGCCAAATTCTTAACACGTTATTACACTTTTTAAAAGCAAAAGTGTGTTTACTTGGATTTTAGTTGAAGGGAAGTTTATTTGATTTTTAATCATGTGGGAGAAAACCGCAGTCAGATTAGGAGAAAAATATTAAGCTTCTATTGCTACTTACTGTAAGATTTTTAAATGCTTTATACTGGTTGTTTACTTTGTAAAAAGTCTAAAAAATTGCTTAGATTGAAAGGAAGGTAAAATTTGGAATGGAGAAGGCTTATTAAGACTATGTACCCTGTTTCTGTCTTGGTATTATATTGCCTTAAAATGTATACTAGGTCATTTTTTAAAGAGGATGATGCATATTTAGTGGAAGAAAGTTATTTAAAAGGAAGGGTTGCCAATCAGTCTAAATTTGTTTCAGTTAAAACTTGATGGTCTAAAGACAACTTATAATCCTTTTCTTGTTATAAAGTATTGTCAAATTTGTAGTAGTATCAGTTGAAAAGTTTATGGAAACTTTATTTTAAGGTGGTTTAAAATAGAACTAAATCTTTTAATTTGTATTTGATGGCACCTGTTTTCATTTTGTTTCCCCGGCAACACCAGTGGTATCAAAAATTGCCTGTAGACCACCCTGGTTTTAGAGAATGAAACCAGCCTGGCTGTTTCATTTCAGCCTTTTATTTTACTGACTAAATACTTAAAGCTCTAACACACAGTCAGTAGTTTGTGAACTCACTGGAATGATTTGGGTATGCAATTTGTGATTTTTGTATTAGAATTTTCTGTATTAATGCCAGTTTGTTGTTACATTATTTTGAAAATGAATTACTTTTGATATCCCACAGAAAAAGCTGTGTTTGAAAGCTGTATCGTCTACCTGCAGAGCAGTAGAGTAAAAGCTCATAGTTTTTAGGTAGTGTGGTCTGTTTTTAAAGCTGTCTGGATCCAAATTTTTATTCCAGATGTAAGTTCTCATTATTGGTAATCCCATGGGAAAGAAATAAAGCCAACACAAGTGTTACCTCCAAATTTCTACTTTCTTCTGTGCCTCTTTACCATGTCTGAGAATTCATGTTGATTATCAAGATTATACATATGGTGTTCCAAACACCTCAAATCTTAATGCATTATCAGGTTCTAGTTTGAGTTTTAGAAAAGCAAACATGGACATAATTCTGGGAAATACTGCTTATCATTACCTGCCTACCTGAAAAACTCTGCTTTACCAACAAGAGCCTCCTCTGCAAAGTGTATTCCTGAGCTCCACGCTATACTGTTGATGATGATAAAAAAATAAAAAAAAAAAAGTTGGTGTTCTGGTGGAGCAAATCAGAACTAACGAGAACTTCTGATTCATAATGAGAATTATAGAAACACTGAAGAGTCTGGGAAGTTTCAGATGTGTTACGTTTTCCATTCTCCCCCAGTTTTAGAATAGTTTTGGAAGATAATGAAGTGATTTGTTCTCAGAAAAGACTATTTTAGTGGCGAGGACCTCTGATGGAATTCAAGGTAGCCTATGATGGCCCCTGCGGTACTTCTCAGCGTCCTGATGTCATGACTGTAGGCTTCGCAATAGAGATGGCACCCAGTATTCTCTCTGCTGCTGCTCCTTTTTTCATGCTACGAATGTTTCCGTAGATAAATGTAAAATGGGTAGCATTAGCAAGCACAAGATTTATGGGCAAACTTACATGCTTGTGTTGAAATAAAGTAATCTGTTTCAACTGGGATGTTCCTTAAGAAAAGTAATCGTCATGAACTCTGACCTTGGGACAGAGGGCATGTCTACATTGGGCAGGTACTCAGACACAAGTGAGATTTGCCCGTACTGTCCTCCTTTTACTTTTCTCCAGGAGTTTCTCCAGAGCAACTGTGTATGCACTTTAAATACTTTTATTTTTTTGTCAGATGAGGGAGGAACATTACCCCATATTGCTTTTTGTTTCTTTCTCTGAATAATACAACTAATTTGTGCAAACTGTGTTTTTTGATACTCAGAAGTGGTAAGCATTTGATTTTTTTGGGGTGAAAATGAGCATGTGTAAGTTCCTAACTTTTAAAACAAACTAAAAGAGGAGCTTTAATGACTGCAGTGTTGTTAAACAGTCAGATTAATTGAATTGTATAGAGAAATCAGTAAAAAGTTTCTTAAAAATTAATCCTTCTTGCATTTGTGTGAATTGTCATATATAGCTGGTGGCTCTGGAGCAACTGGATGTGATATGACTTTCTTGGTTTGAAAATACATGGAGTACAAAGTAGCTGGAAGGTCCTTGCTAGCCTGGAAATACTACAGTAAGCTGACGGTGCTAGAGAAAGGTCTTACTGCTGTAGCTCTGGATGAACAGTAGGACAGGCTAAAAGCCAAAGGGCATGTCTGTCTGGATGGGTGTTGGAAAGTTGATGGGTGCTCAGATAGCAGTGCTCTCGGAGGGCAGTATGTGACTTGGCTCCAGCTCGGAAGCAGTACACTGTGCTAATGTGCATCTGTATCCAAAGTAACATACCTGGCTTCTGAGCTCGCTTACATGTTTACCTCTCTCCATGTAAAAAACACCTCCTGTTTCAGGCTGTAATTCATAACCTGTAACACTGGATTCATTCATAGTGCTTGGACTGTGCGGGCACAGAAGTGCATTTCTCTTAAGTGGCTAAAGCATACACTGCAGTATTTCTGCTGCTGGCTTGTTGACTTTATGCCAGTTGAGGGTAGATTAAGATTTGGTTCAGCATTACTTTAGCTGATACAAAGTTTAACCTATTAAATTTCTTGTTCTAATTAACTTACTGGAGGAGAGAGTGTATTCTGTTGCGGTGTTCCTGATTTGGCATTACAATTCCTAAAGCTGCTTTAGTGTTGTCTGAAAGGAGCTTTGATAAAAATCAACTGGATTAACATGCCCATAATATGGCTACACAGCACGAGTGTGACTGTAGTACTGACAATCGTGTTTGCACTAGATGTGTTTTGTCTAGCATGTGTCTCACTAGCAATGATTATGTGGTGGAACAGCAGTATGGGACAACTGGCCAGTGGTCCTGGGGAAACTTCCTCAATGAATGCAGAAGATGAATATTGCAGTGACTTGACTCCATCTATTCTAGCTGTACCAGAATGGCACAGTCACACCCTCAATTGCAACCTTTGTCATCCAGGGTTCTTCTGAAAGCTTTTACAAAATGGCTGTAACTTAGGCAAAAATTCTGAGTTTGAACTGTATAAAAAGAAGTTTAAAATACTTCCTAAAGTTAAAAAAAAGCTTTCAGAAAAATTATAGAGAAAATAATCACAAACTTTAAACACCTTTGCTACCTTTTTCTCCCAGCTTAACATAAGTGTAAAATTTAATCAGCTCAGCTTGCTGCCATGGAAGGGAACATCCCTAAGGTGCGTCAGGATTTTTGCGCCTAGTGTTTTATGATCTCTCATGCTTGTCTTACCTGACAAACTTGTCTGGTATTGTCACTGAGCTGAACCAAAGTTCTGATTTGATAGAAAGTTGTGGGTTTTTTTTTGTTTGTTTGTTTGTTTTTTGAGATGGGGGTAGTTTTCTACCAAAATAATGAGTTCAGTTTGTTTAATGCTGTCAGAGAAGCACTGGAGGAGTTGGAAGCATGTGATGGGAAGAATAATCTCCCCTTTTCTCTGGTAAGAAGCTGTTACATCAGCATAATTGTATCACATCAGCTGTGCTGACACAGCTGGTTTTTGAACAGCATTGTAAATGGTTTCCTTGATGTGATATTTGTGGGGGGGTGGGGATGACGGGACTTTCTGGAGGAAGAAATTTACCTTAGTATACATGAACATAAAGGTCTGCAGATGGAGGATTTGTTGAGAAACTGCTCCCAAGAAGCCAGCTTGTCTGTCTGTCTTGAAATGTTTTAGAGGTACAGATAATTATTTTTAAAGATCCCCAGAGATACCAAATGACCCTGTATATTGAGTGTTTTTGATGTACCTGAGCTCCCAATAGTACTGACTTCCAAACGAATGGAAAAATTACATGTTTGTATTTATAGTATTCAGAGAGTTCAGTGGAAAAACCTGACAACTTTGTGAAGAAGTGCTCTGATTTCTCTTTTGAGATACATCAATCATTCTGATCGAAAGCCTCTGGTGTTCCTTGCACCATCAAAGAAACTAGGAGATTAACTACATTCTTGTCATCTAAGTTTAATCCCACCCTTTATTTCTGAATCATGCAGAACATTTAAATTACTTAGCATATTTTTCACTGTTCACAACATCTGTTCTCATTAGACCTGCTTTTGCACGTTCGCTTGTAGACTTTGATTTATGCAAGAGGGGGTCAAAGCAGACGGTTGCCCTTTCGTGTTAGATCTGTCGTATATTGTAAATGCGTGTTGTTCTTAAAACGTGATGCAGTTATAAGCATCCCCTTTGCATCAAAACTGTATCTGTTTCTGATTCATCTGCCTCTTGAAAGTGTTTTGTTGGTAGATTAAGTGATCCCTGTGATTATTATTTTTTACATCTGTGGTTGACAGGTGATTTAAAGAAGGCTGTTTGGCCTATATTTAGGCATGCTTTGCTTTCAGCAAATGGTATAATACAAATCAATTTCCTCATATTTGAAGAAAAAGGAAATCAGTGTTTGGTGCCCTTGGGGGTTATTAACACTAACATTAGGTTATGTACAGATATGCAGGAAAGAAAGTTTTAATGAAAAGAGTCTCCCCCTTCATTTTTGTTTCTTTTTCTTTATCACCTCTTCCTTTGTAAATATTTTAACATAACTGCAGAGCAAGAGTAAAATTATGTTTCCGAATAATAGTATTTGAACTGTGGTGTTAAATTCAAATTAAAAAAAAAAAATCATGAGGACTCTATATTTCTGACTTCATACCTTTGACAATCCTTACAGGTATAGATTTTGATATAGCACATTTTGGCTTCCTGGGACAACTTGAGCTCATTGGCTGGCTTTTTGTAGTTTGTTCTTGACCCCTCAGTACTTTATCTTCTTCTTATGGATGAAGTCAGTGGGTATGTTATTTTCATAAGCCATTAAGGGCCATATATGTCCTCCAGGTATTGTTTAATGCACTGAGTGTGTTCTTTTTCCACTGCTGCTTAATAGTCTAGTTAGGATGTTACCTTGATTACTTACCTGTATTCAGAAAATAAAAACATCGTTGGCTGAGCTTTCGTTCAGACCTCAAGGGAACTTGTTTCCATAGAATTAACCTTTACAGTTAACAGAAGAAAAAGGTGTACAGTGAATGTCATAATTACATTTGTAACACAGTTAACTCATAAGTTATCGGAAGACACATGGTGACTAGATGGAGACTGGCAACCCTGGCAATTAACACAGTAACTTTTTTTTTTTTTTTTGCCTTTTATAACATTACTTTCATCAAAAGGCGCTCTCAGTGCCTGTTACTAAAATAAGCAATTTCACACTGCAGAATGTCAGCGATTGACGAAAGTCTCTACCTTTTTTGGTTTCCTTTGTCAGTTATGTTTTCATAAATAACCTTGCAGAGTGACTTTAAAGGCAGTAAACTGGATTACTGGGGCCAAGACACCAAATCTGGAGCTAAAGACAACCACTGAAAATATCTTCCTTTCTATTTAAATTGGAGAATTGTTACCCAGGCTCAACTGCTGTAGTAGCCTCACAAGGTGAGGTGACTTCTGCATTATTTCCTTCACTGGCTGCTTTTTTGTTTTCATATTATGAATTGAAAACTCCATTGTTTCATGATCACTGTGCCCAAGACAGCCTTTAATAAATAAAGAAATTTATAAATTAATTTTTATTTAATTATTTATTTATGCTTTAGTACATATTTGTAAACATTCAGGGAATTTTAGTATTAAGTTTGTAAGAATTCTGCTAGCCTTTTGACATTGAAATGGTAGCTTTTGGTTGCTGTTGAGACCAGAATTTATTAACAAAAGAAGATTATCATCTGCAAGAGAAATTTGTTCTACAGAGTAAAATGTTGTGCTTCTAATGCCTTTGCATTTCAGCTGGTGATGGTTTAAATTATGACACCCAGTCCTGTGCCTTAGGGCTTGCGATTCTGTAACTTTTTTCAGATGCATCAACCAAGCATTGCCTAATTTGTTATGAAATTGAAAGAAAAGTTGTTCAGTAATTCTGACTAAGTTGTGCTGCTAACATCTGTTTCTGATAAAATATAGGTAATATGATAAGAATTTGAAAGAACTGTATGATTACTGGTTTCAAATAACCATTCCAATGATAGTCAACCAGAGATGGCTTTTCCTTCCATGAGAGAGTCATTTATATGTACGGGGTGTTATGTCCAAATGTCAGAAAAATCTAATGCTGGGTGGAGTGTGAAGGTAAGATGTGTTGTTTTCGAATGGTGTTCTTCATGGAAACTCTGGCAAATTTATGAGAAGTTCTATGTTTTCACTTCTTCAATTTATCATTAAGTGTATTTATAATTTGATTAAGGAAATTGGTTGAGTATTCACTACTAAAATGAAGGTGACTGCTTGTTATAGACAATTAAAATATGTATGCTTAGTTTTTATTTTTAATCAGTATTTTTTAATACATAGAACAGTGGTTCTCAAAAGAAAAGATTTTATGTCCTCTGGCAAGTGTGGGATGCATTCTGGAAGTGGAGGGTGTTAGATGGCCCTGTTTTGAGCCAGAGTAACGGTTGGCTGGTCCCCCACCATAACTTAAGGCCAAACTCTGATGCTTAGTCTGTGTTGTTAAGGTCAGGCAAGATCTGCTCAAACCTGTTGTCTTTTTCCCTAATTTCCACATGAATTTTCCTCTCTTCCACCTCCTCTTCTTATTCCTGGTGCTTTGGCTAGGCGAAGGGGAGCTCTCCAGCAGGCAGGACTGAAAAGGTAAAGTGAAGCTTGGCAAAGTCTCCTTGAGAGATTGCAGTTCTGTTTCACACAGCTGCTCTTTCTCCACATCCTTGAAAATTGTGTGTGGGGATTTGTTTCAATTCCATTTTTGGTCTTCATATTTGTGAAGATTGCATATTAGAGGAAGAGGACATAGTGCACCTGACTCTAATTTGGTGGTTTTTGACTTATTTAGCTGCAATGTTGTAGGAACTTTAGTGAAGATGAGAACCCAGCCGTGGTAATCTTTTCATTTGGGGAACTTCTGCTTTCAGAATTTTCAGTAGTATTTGTTTCACCTGTATTTTGTTGTCTTTGCATGCCAGCTTCCTAAAACAGTAGCCATGACGTCAGGGTGTGCATGTGAGTAGCTCATGAGATGTAACTGATACATTGTAAGAACTCACCCTTCCTTAACTGCTGTACCTTGTGCTCATGTGCTTTAGAGTTATGCTTTATCTCCGATATGGGCAGCATTGATAGGGAAACACATGTAAATCTTGTTCAGAGGCAGAGCAATGAATTTAAAAAACTTGCTTCAGAAGAGAAATAGATGGTCAGGAGCCTCAGCATTTTCAGACAAAAATGAGCATTGTATACTTCGTAATTTCTTTCCCATGGTTACAAGCTACTTCCAAACATGTGGAAACCTGCCTCCGTTGCGTGAAGGTAAAGAAAACAATGAATTTTTATTTTTACTGATATTTTATAAATATACATATATATGGAGTTAGTTCTTTGAGAGAGATATATATGTGTATGTATAAAATCCATATATATATCTCAATATCTATAATCAAAGAACTCGTGTGTGTATATATATGGAGTTTTTAATATACAGGGATATATACATATGGATATATCTCTCTCAAAGAACTCCGTATATACATACACACACGAGTTCTTTAATCATATATATTTGCAAATAATATAATAATAATTCATTATGCTCAGTTTTTATCTTTTCACCCCAAGTCTGTACAGTAGTGTAATATTCTCAGGAACAGCTTCTGACAGTTTTCAGAAGAATTTGGATCTGGGACAATGTTTCAAGACTTATCATTTGAGATGGGGAACTTCCAAAGGAGGTCTCTTTGCCTTGGAAGTTCCCAGGAAGTAACAACCCTTCCTATTCCATGTCAAGCCTTTGCTTTAGGATTTTTATCCCTTGTGTTACTTCTCCATTTATTGGCTTCCATGAGGTACTGTTTTTCTTCAGTCATGCTGTATTTGAGTGCTAGGAGCCCTATTCAGCTAGGAAGTGTGCTGGAGCATACTTGAGGTATTGAAAAGCCGTCTGGACATGGTCCTGGGCACATGCCTCTGGGTGGCCCTGCTTGAGCAGGGGGTTTAGACAAGATGACCTACAGAAGTGCCTTCCAATCTCAACCATTCTGTGACTCTATGGGTATCCCTCAGAAATTCTTTCGAGTCTGTTGTCACTTGCTTCCATCTGCACCTTTTATTAGAGTCTTCCTTTTTGTTGACCTTGGATCTGCAGAGGGACGGAGCACTTTGATTAATTTTGTGACTCTTTGTGCAGACTTCTATTGGAATTAGGTTATTATTTTCTTATGTTGGGAAGCTAACCAGCTGATACTTTTTTTCAAAATTGCATGCATCCCTCAGCTAACATGACAGATGTCAGGCATGCTTTATTTTTCTGTTTGCTTATGAATATCTCTTGCCTCTATTGTCTCTTCTATAGGGAGCTCTTTAGATACTATTATCTTAAGCTGGGGACCATCATGTTGGATAGAGGAATTTCTGTGAAGCTGCTTGAGTGGAATGAATACATAAAATTAGAGCAACAGAGAGAGGTGGGATCTCCAGCATTTTCAAAGTGTGTCTTTCTCAGATCTGCAAAGTCTTCACTTGGTAGTTCTATACATGTGCTGTAAAGTACTGTGCCATTTGGAGGCTGTTCAAGTGAGATGAGTCTTGATAAGATGCTCTTTGAGATGCTTTTCATGTGAACTATGTAGTTTACCCAGTGAATAGTTATCATATTGCTAGAAGAGCCAGGAGTGTGAACGCTGTTGAAGGAGAGAGGAAAGGCCATTTACATGTAACCGAATATGGCTTCCATGTTTTGAAGAATCTTTGCATTCAAAATTCCTTCCCCCTCTTCTGCCTTGAGGTCTTTTTGTATAAACTGGGGACAAGCTGCTAGGAATTAAGAGTATGATATGGCCCATTTATACGCTATCAGCATTTCTAGTCACTGCTTCAGCTGTTGCTATATTGTTTGCATTCTTGAGTGATTGCAAAAGCCACATTGCTAAACTGTAATTTTTCCAGTCATAGAGGCTGTACATTTTTGTTCCCTAAACTCTTTGTGAAGGAAAGTTGTTTCTGTGTGTACCTGCAGTAACAGGGATTTGCTTTCAATAGTTTTTTTTTTTTTCCTCTGCAGTGTCAGTCATTGTAGGGAAGCTACGATACATGTCTTTGAACGGAACAGAATGCAATAGGTTAAACCAGACCCTAACAAAAATTTAGAAAATGTGATTAATAAGTAAGTATTTGGACTGGGCAGTACAGCACAGATCACAGATCAGAACCAAAACTGATAAAATTTTGTCAGCATTGCAATAAAATATTCCAGGTTAAATAATTTGGGAATCTTAATAGATGCTTGCTATTTTTTTTTATATTCTCCCTTCAGGTTTGTTTAAAACTTGGTTTAAGCAAAGAAATTTAGATGCAAGGCCAATTCACGCTATAGTGGATCTTTTATCTCAATGTCTGTATGTCTTTCTGGCCTCAAAATGTTACGTCTTATGCTATGAGCTTTTTTCTTAACTACATGAAGAAATCTTTTTCTGTGTCCTTGATCCTGTAGAGTGATATCATGTACATGCAACCAAGCAATTTATCTGCATGACTTCTGTGTATTTCCTCTAGGGTGTGCAATTTTGAAGTTGATGGCCAAGTCTGGAGGACATCTGATTAGCATGTGTTGCGTTATGCTCCTGTTCCCTGTATTGGGTGAAGTTTGTTAAAAGCTGAGCAGATCATGTTGGGAGGAAGTAGAGATGGGTACAAAACTTTGAGATGATACAAATAACAAGCAACTTGTATAATTCAGTGTGTTACAGAATAAACAACTAACTGGGCTAATATTTTATAATGCATATTACATTTGACTTTAGCAGTTGATACTACTGTTTGAGAGGTGGAAAGCTTCTGGAAAAAAAAAAGATGCCAAATCCAGACATAATTAGAAAGAATACCATCGACAGATTTGCAGTCAGTTACACTAAGTCTAAAGTGATGTTTTATTTAGATTTTTAAATTAGATAGATTTTGATTATCATTTTATAGCTAGTGTTTTTGTCAGAAAAGATTCAGCCCTTGATCACGACTAAGACATCAACAAAGAAGTATTCTTTATTTGCTGCTTGGAGATAAACTTGAGGGCTTTCCTACTCCTCTGGAACTAATTTCTCTGCATTATCAGTAAAGGTTATTGTATGGCTAATTACATGGCAGTTCAGGTTGATTTAAGAATGCAAATGTTATTGCAGAAATAGAAGAGGCTTAGACCATTATTATTTTTAGTGTTCACCAGATCTCCAGTGCTATGTTTTTATTTTTTACTGTGGTAAGTTCAAATGAACAGGCTTGAACAGGTTAGCCACTGGGGGTATTAAAAATAAAGTGGAAACTACGTTGTTTGTACTTCTTAGAATATTAAAAATGTGGTTTTTTTTAAATTGAGTGGAGAAAGAGGAAACAACAAAAACTTCTAGTGAGTCTGTTCATATCTGTCACTTCAGGGTGGGAAAGGGTTGGCTTTTAAATTAGTACATTTCAACGTGAGAAATCTAGAAGGTGTGTTGAAAAAAAAAAAAGGTAGTTTTTAGCTTCAGTTCTGTGTTTGATGTTAGTTGAAATGTAATTCAAGCAATTGTGTTCTCTAGCCACTGTATGACCTACCCAGCAGCAATCAGCCCCTCCTCTCTTTTTTTTTTTTTTCTTTTAAGCTAATTGGCCCATGTTTAGCTTACTAAATGTCATCTGGACTCAGTAAAAAGCAAGTGACCTGCATTGAATTAGTGTAATTGTAATACAAACAGAACATCTCATAGTTTTGGTCTTACACAGGAAAAAAGAAAGTTGCAGAGATTTTTCAGTTTGATAAATAAAACTGAAGATATGGGGAGCCAACTTTGGCTCACAGTTCATTTTACCTTTTTACTGTCTTGTTCTAAAAAATAATAATTGGCATTTGAATTTTGTCTATATGTTTTCTCTTTGGAACTTTTTCTCTTCTGGAAGAATCTTCCTTAGGATGTATGTCATGCCAGTTATTAAATCATGACCAATTCCAGTTTCATCAGACACAATACCATTTCAGAAAGATAATTTCTTTTTGGTCTACCTAGCCTATCCTGAATTTAGTATATTGTTTTACGTCTGTCATTTGGTAGGATTACTTTGGAATGCCATTAAGTAGTCCATATTTTCTGCTTTCTGTTTCAGAGAGCAGTGGTTACACCTGCCAAGATAACAAAGTGCCATGAAGCACTGATGTGTTGGTTCCAGTGGTATATTTGGATTTTAACTCTGACTTTGATCTTGTAGTTGTATTATTCGCTTTGGTTTAAGAGGGTTGTTATTTTTTAAAATGTAAGACTAGTGTCATTGTGTAAGTAATACTATGCCTTGGTTATACTTCTCTTTTCATTTGGTCATTCAAACGCCCAGATTTTACTTTGTGATGCCTCCCACTGCTTGTATCTGCATCGTGGCCTATGGAGTAGGCTACATCAAAAAGTTAGATTTGCTCTAGCAACTACATTTCCTTACAGGAAAGGATATAGATAACTTTTACACTAATCTAGCAATGAAATTAAGGGGCTACAATGTAAATGATATTTTTATGAAGCTATAAGGAAGACTATTGGAAGTGCTAGCTAGGCAAGGATAGTAACACTGTTCTCTGTACGTACTTGGTAGCAGGGAAAGCAGCGCTGTTGAGTCTTGTATTCTCTCAGTACCTTGTGTGTCAGTGAAGCAGAGACAAGAGAAGAAATTTTCCTTCTTTGCTTGAAGGCAGACAGAGCTTTGAGATGTAAGAACTTAATACTCAGTTACTCTTTCATAGACTAGAAAATCTTCTGTAATTAATTAGACATTTCCACTATTTCAGTGGGATGTAGGCATTTAATATCTGGAATATTGTAATCTGTCAGTTTAATTTTAGTTCTTAATTTGGACACTGCAAGTGAATGGGTCGGTTTCCTCTGTGCTGGTGGATGGCATTTGCTGTCATCTGTTCAGCTGTTGCCATTGTAAATGGTGAAGTAGGAAGCAACAGACATTCTTGTGAGCATTGTTCCTTTGTCTTTCACGTTTCTTCTATTAAACATGATCATTCTGTTTCTGTACCTAGTCTGACCAAACATGGCAATCTTCTTTTGTGGGTTTTTTTTTTTTAATTATTACCAAAGTCACCTTTGGACATCCCAGTGAGCGGTCAGCCGCTATCGGTTTTTAAATTCACAGTGTGCAGATTATTTTTCTAGTAAGACTCTATTCCAGCTGTGACATGACTAGATTAAATTCCCACTTTCTTTTGTGCTACCTGTAACCTCTCAAAGTACTGACTCTTAAATGTAAATCCTTACATAATCCACATAAAATCAGAGGCAGAGGAGCTGTTGCAGGGAGAGAGCAACCTGTGAAGGATGCACATGGAGTTTCATTTCATTTCATCTTTGTGTAATGCACTCTTCCACTGAATTTTCAGGTTAGATATGGGGAAAATACTATGTCTTCTGAGATGCTTTGCATGGACACAGGACAAATGGGGAGTTGGTGATGGTGCAAAAGGTCTTTGAAACACATTCCCAAATTTTGATCATACAGTTCTGAAACTGTGTTTGTCTATAATTTTTGGTAGAATACAATGACAAATTCTGGAACTTCTCAGGTCGTTTATTGGAAACTTTCCTACTCTGTAGCCTGAATATTCTTTGTTGAAATTTAAAGTCCTTAGCCCTTCTTCTTTTGTTCTTTGTGGACTTGAACAAAAAAAGAGTATTTTCGCCCCCTTTGAAGTGGCATTTAACATGTTGGAGACTGTTATCATGTTTCTCACTAGTCACCTTCTCTTTAGATGAAGCAATCCTAATTCATTCAATCTTTCCTTGCAGGTAGTGTTTTTTAAATATCTAAGCATTATAGTTGCTCTCTTTTGAACCGTCTTCAGTTGGTTCACATCTCTGAAAGTGCGATGCTTAAAACTGAACACAGTACTGCTGCTGGAGGTCTAATGTATCCTGAATAAAGAATTACTGCATAGTTCTTGAATGCCTTCTGTCATTACTACTGTGTGTGGTTATGGCAGAGGTTTCACATTTAATGTCCAGTGAGTTTACTACAGCTTTTTCTCACGAATATAAGTTACTCACTCCTTGACTCTTTTATTAGTAAATATAATAGCAAGTGCAGTTTTTCCACTTCATGTCTCAGTAGATGTTAATATATTTCTGGGTGTAACCACTGCCTCATTTCCTCAGAAACTGCAGAAAATATTGTGGGAAGAGAGAAAATATGTTGTTATTAAAGTAAGCTATCTTGTTGGATTTTTCTTGGAGGGAAAGTAAGTTCCTTAGTCTGGGCAACACAATTGGAACCTTGTAGACATTATGTCTAAATTTTCAAGATAGTACTGAATCAGGAGTGAAAGAAACTGTGGTGAAAGAAGACTAAATTAACCAAAATAGTATTCCCTGGATTCAGTCATGTAATGTGCACTTTCAGAACCATTTCCTTGGTTTGTAACTGATAAAAAACTAGTTGTTCAAGTTCAATGCTGAAAAAAGTAAAAGTTGTTCAAGACTTATGTTCTAGATATCTCGGATTCTGTGAAAGCGGGGATTTAAGGGGTAGCAGGATGCTTCTATCTGAGAGAGGTGCCAACATTCATGAAATCACCTTTGTCTTTTGATTCCTGGTCAGCTGTGTGATTGGGAAATATCCTTTAGGCAGTGAGTTGCTGGGTCTTGAGCAAAGGTCTGCCATAATTTATAATTTGGTCTGAGAGGCTCTTGAATGTTGTGGAAGTTCCCTGAGGGTTATGGTAGAACTGGCTAGGCGTCTGAAGTGGCCCCATCTTTCTGTTATGGTGATTTCTTCACAAAGAGGAGGTGTTGCCTGTCACTATCAAAAGGAAATTTTGTCCTATACAACTATGTTTAAAAATACCTTCTTTTCCAAGTTCGTGTCAAGTAAAAATTTAATTAGAAGGTTAAACCACTACAACAGATACTTCTTTCAGTCTAAAGACAGCTTATTATTGATTTCTTTTTTCCTACCTTAAAAAAACCCCACAAAACTCTTCCTCTCCCTCACAAAAAAAATCTTAAAAAAACCACATGTGCATACACACTTTTGCAGCCTTCTTCCTCCTCCTGATCAAATGCGTCTTGCTCACCCAGTGCTGAGACTGAGGGTACTTTTCAGAACAACAAGAATAAATGAACTTGTGACTTGTTTAGGTTTTCCTTTTGGTGAGTGAAATTGTTGGAAATACTGTCCTAGATGGTGTCCAAATGCTGCAGTTCCTTTCAGGTGTTTGAAACTCTTGTGTGTGTTTGTCAGACTTGCTAACTTTCATCGTCTTGTTTTCTGGAAGTGTTTGGATTTTTTTAGGTTTGTTGGCTTTTGTTGTTGTTGGTTTTTGTTGTTCCTGGACACAGTAAAAATGTGGAGACTTGTAATTATTGTGAATGTGAACTTTCAATATAACCTTTCAATAAAATGTTAAGTAATTATACTGTTTTGTACCTATATGGGATTATTTGCAAGTTAGGTATTTTTCTCTGAAAATTACTGTATATGTAAATTTTAAAAAAATTCAAAACCTTTAGATGCCTGGGGTAGTTTAAGCACAAAATCTTGAGTAGCCTGAAATTATTTTTGTTTTCAGTGAATGCCTTTGCTTTAAGAATTGTGTAATTTCACTTATCTAAAACACCCTTCCCCTTTCACCCCAAAAAAACCCCAAAGAAACAACAATAAAACCCAACAAAGCCAAAGAACAGTTAAAAAACCTTCATGAGATTGCAGATATTTCCATGCTTTATTTTACATTTCTACAGACTTTCAAAAGGCATTTGTTGCCCTTCTTTAAAGGCTTTCTATCTAAGTTGAAGGAGATGAGAATTTTGAGATTTCTGGCTGTTTCTTCTGTTATAACTTCACTGATGTCAATGAGTTCATAACCTTCAAGATTAAATGGGAACTTGAATGTTACGTCTCTAAACAAAAAGCAAATGGGAGGACGATGTTCAGTTGAATGGCAGAATTCAAGAATATTTTGTGCTGAAGAGTTCGTTTCAGGAAATCCAAATAGCCCTACTGAACTGGATAGAAAAACTCAAACTATTCCATTTTAAAGTAGAAGATGGGAAGTTAGGGTGAGATAATAGCTGAAAAACCTACAGGCAAAAGTCGTGAAGAGTTCCCCAAATCATACGGAATTATTTAAGTATTGGAAGAAAGCCTGGAGAAATAGTGATAGGTCTGCTGGACTTGAAGGGAGAGGAAGAAGAAATAAGCAAGCAAAAGAAGGCCACTGCAGATAAACAGTTGTTTCTTTGCATACAACTCCATCAAGTAATTTGTTGAGTTGCTACCAAATCTCTTTGGATAGTACAAGTGATGACTTACAAGAGGTCAAGAAACTTTCAGAAATGAAACAAAACAAAAAAACTACCCCTGGATAAATTGGTAAATGAACTGGCAGTAAGACAGCAGGTTGAGGTGATATTTCTGGGAAAAGATTGGTGGTAATATTTTTATTAGTCATCTGAAAAAAGGGTTTGACAATGAACAGACACATGGAGATGACATGATCTTCTAGATGAGTTAGCAGGGAGAACTTGCTCTTTGTCTTGCTAATTGGATAACAGCCAGTGCAATAAATTCTGCCTTTTAAATATACCAGTGCTGATTTGTCTCAGCATATGGTAGAACTTTAAAGTTATGATATGTGACGGGATTTAAAAACCAATTGTACAAGTGAGGTTGTTTAAAACCAGTAAAAAAAAAACCCAGACTGAACGAACTTGTGCCCTTAGAATGCCGACTTCTTCAAGCTGTTGTCACAGAACAAACTATCTGTAATATTCTTTTGAAATTTCAAGCAATTTTTTTAAAGGAAGTGTCATAGAATCATAGAATATCTCAAGTTGGAGGGGACCCATAGGGATCATAGACTCCAACTCCCACCTTTAGTAGAAAGAGTAAGTTCAGAGGTGAATCTTGAGGCACAGGTCTGTTGCGTGACGGTGCTAGCAAGGCAAGGGTTGATTCTTTTCAGTAGATTTACAATTGCACTTGCTATTGCAAAATGTTTGAGATTGCTATCTTTACATTCTTGACCTATTGTAACGCTGTCAAAATGTTATGAACTTACTAGCAATAATAAATATACGGGTCAATATAAATGGCTTATCTTTCAGTAACCCATCTTTGCTGTTAATCATGTGATTATTCTTTCCATTATGTATCTTTTCTCTGTGTTTATTACTTTATTACTTTACATCTTAAGTGCATCATACTTTTCTTTGAACAGCAAAGGTCATCATTCCAGAGGGAGGCTTATGACAGTGAATGGCTGTTAAACCACTGGTAACAGTTGTGGTGTGTGGGTTTCTTTTTCTGTTCTGGTGTTTTATTTTATTTTTTTAAATGTTCCTAGTGTTAATATGTGAGGTTTGTCTGTCATTTTATCCTAAAATAATTTGAATGTCATTTTTACTGTATGTAGTACTATGTACGTGATTTAATCAGAGGTCACTCACTGCTAAAGAACTTTCGAGGTGAGCACAATAGAATTGCATGTTAAGTGTTACATATATTTCCCTTCATTAGGATTAAAAATTCAGAAGTTCTCTGGACTAAATCTCCACTTATCCCTTCCTGCAGTTAGGTCTGTGTTGACAATTCCAGCTGTGCCTCACTGGAAGCTTGTGAGGCAGGTGGGTGTAACAGCACAGCAGTCTTGTTCTGCTACTCAGTTGGATGAGCAGTCATTGCTGCCTCAGTGAAGAAGGTGCCTTTTTGGTTGAAGAGTGATAGAATCTTTAAGTTTTTGCTTAATGTTGGAAATGTTATTTTATTGCTAGGAGTAGGTGTTTTTTAATATTTGGTACTATCAGTTTTTTCAGATTTTGTGAAAGGGGAAAGAAAACTGTTTCTGTTTTGATGATCTAGCTTTCAGAATAATACAATTGCTGGTTTGTTTTTGGTTTTTTTTTGGGGGGGTGTTGGGTTTTTTTTGTGGTTTGGTTTCCCCCCCTCCACCCCCCCGATGACATTTACAAGTATTTTTCTTTGATATTTCGTTATTAAAGTCAACTGAAAAATAAGTAACTTCAATGAACTTTTTTTCCTAAATTGGTAACAACTTCGTCAATAGAACAAAAAATGTGTTTTAGCTAAGATATGGGAGAAGCAGTTATCCATTGGGTGGCTAGATCAGTCTGGAGTATTTATTCACTGATCATATCTTCAGTAAATGCTTTTTGTGACACAGTTTCAAAAAAGTGTTAGTGATCAATTAAGAGGATGAAACTTATTTGGTAACTTTTGCATTTCTCCAGTCTTTAATTCAGGGTAAATTGTTCATCTTTTCCTGTGCAAAACTGAAATGCTCTGTTGTAGTGTGTTTCTTCAAGCTACTTCTCTGTTATAAGTGTATGAGGTATGAGAGAGGCAGTGAAAATTAAGAAACTAGCACTGCATGGGCTGTTGGATGCAGAGTTTTCATTTGAGTGGTTCTTTCTTGATCTCTGTAGTTCATGTTGCTCTTGTCGCTGAGATTAGTACAGAGCAGCAGTTACTGCCCCCCAAAAGGAAGATATAGTTGGATGAGTGAGAACTGGTGTGTGACTGAGAAGCCACTTTTTTCTCTCCAAAAAGAAAGAGTAAAAATTGCTATTGGCTGCTTCAACGTAAGTAATATTTCACACAGAAAGATAATTAAGCTTTTCAAACATTTTGAATCCCACGTTCAGATTCCAGTTCGGAGTTTTATCAAACTTGGAGGATACTGAGAATCTTTTTGGATCAGGTATCTGATAGATGTCTGATGGAACCAGACCTGTTTGTAATTCTGCATAAAAAGTGTGAGTGCACTAGAAGATCTTAATGAACTTCTGTGTTTGCAGGTGGGAAGAGGAAGCTAGTGATTTTTAGGGTGCTCCTAATAATGTATGCTCAACACTGAAACAGATCATAAAGTGACTACCTTGTCTTTAAACACAGGAGGTGTTGTTCAGGAATGTTGTTATTTGCTGTTACAAAGTTTTGCAAAAAAACCTATCCCTTAACAATGTTGTAGTTCTGAATGTGGAAGAAGATCAACAAAGCAAAACCAATGTAGAACCTGCTAGTATCTCACCCTTCTATGACCATGCTGGTGTTTCATTTCTAGACAGCTGTTGAATTGTGTAATTGAATAATTAGTGGTGTTTCAATAGCCTTTTTGAAGGCTATTCAAGAAGAGAGGGAAGTTCTATGACATATATCACAAAGAAGACAAAAATGTGTCTTTCAGCTGATTATTTCTTTCTAAAGTTCATAAAATATTACAGTATTCAATATTTAAGCCCCGCAGGCTTAAATACAATTTCATACTCTAAAATGTGTTACTGAGTTTAAATGTATTTTGGAGTTATTTTTCTGCAGTAGATTGATAAACTAAGTAGGATAATTGTGGTGCCAAAAACTATGGAGCCACAAACTGCCTGTGGATGTCGTGTATCCTTACCCTCTTCGTAAAACAAGTTTCTCTCTGTAGATTCTAGCAACGGAGCTTCACAGCATGAAAACTATAAAATCACCTCAATATAAAAATCTTTGCTATCTCCTTCAGTAGTAGTCATGACACTGAGCAAGTAATATATGATAACAGTAAAAGTTATACTCTTTATTTTGATTTCCTGCTATTTATTAGAAGTCATTTATTTAAACTAAGCAACAGAGATAAGTTATTCAAGAAGCTAAAACCCAAAAGACACAGTACCTCTACAAAATTACTGTTGATCATTTAATGTGTCCTTGGGCTGTGTGTAATACAGATGTATTACCTTGACTGACAGGAAGAATGAGCTGCAAGGATTTTCTGATTACGAAATTCCAAATGCAGTATCTGAGGGTCTCATTTTTCTTTTGGCGTTTCTTAATTCATCATCACCATAATCACATTTTCACGCCAATAAAATTGTCTATAAAAAAAACTTAATAGAAAAATGTTTGCAGCCTGGGCTTCATTTAAAATGCCAGACCCTTTAAGAATAATAAAAAAAAAAAATGTGCTGATTTGTGCAGTTCTACTGTTATTTAAGTCCTGGTCTGCAGTCCAGTATTCAGCTTAACTGTAGCTGCTGGTTATTGGGCAGCTAAGTGCTTCCAGGCAACAGTTATGGTAGTAACTGTGTTAGATTGTCTAGTGCCCAATTCAGAAGTGGCCACTGGAAGCTGCCCTGGGTGATGTATCTTCTCCCCCATCTTTTGTCACGTATATGCTGTAATCTGCCTTGGATTCTGGTTTCACTGCACGGTCTAGGACTTGCCTCAGAGCAGCATATGAAAGATGATTCAAAGTAGAGTTGGGCTCAAGGTTCAGAGGTGGAAGAGCCAGTTCAGGACAAATTTGGAATGGATTCTGTTACAGACAGGTGAAGACAAACACTGATTTAGCTGCCATGGTTTTTCAGGCCTGACTTCTGATGTCTTGCAGCTTAGAGATTTCTTTTTTTCATTTTTTTTTTTTTTAAAAGGATGAATGAATAGTTAAAACTGAAGACTGGGTCACACGATCTAACACTCTGGCTGTATAGTTGATGTGTTACTTGAGTAAGACTTGCTAGTCTGTATCAGATATGTAGGAAAATGTGGAAGGTGATGTTGAAGGTGGGAGAGAAGAATTAGCCCCTGCTCTTTCGGAGTATGTCAGAGCCTGCCCCTTCTGTTGAACAATTTCCTCCTAATGTTTCCTGCAGTTGTTACTGCCAGTTCAGCCCATGTAATTGGGTGGATGGGAGCTTATGTTCAGTGCTAGCTGCTGCTGTTGGTTTGGGTTTTCTTCTAAGCAGCAGTTGCCTAATGCTGCCTGTATGAGCATTGCCATCAGCCCTACTGTGAGAGCTGAACTAATACCCATAGCTGTGGGAAACTTCTAGAGAAAATTATAAGTGGAGTGGAAGCAAAAAATGACTGCAAGTAATAGTTTGGGAGAACACAAGGACTGGAGAAATACAGGGTGAGATGAAAGAAACTTGAAAAAAACAAGTCTCTAAGGTTTCCTGTTTCCCTCGGCACCCATGGAACAGAGTGACTGAAATAGCTTAGTTTTGTTTTAAAATAGGACAGGGTTCTTTTAGGATAGAAAAGATGTATTTGACAAGAAATGGAAGCAAAAATGAGGAATAAATTCGTGTCAGATAAGCGTTTTGTTTTTATTCCTGGAGATTTGGGACTAGCTTTATAATTCTCCTGTGACTGCTTTGCAAGCTTCTTGGAAGGAAACAGAAGTTAGCTGGAAGCTAAATCATAGACTGTTTTGAGAGAGAGAAGGAGCTTAACTTCTATGCAGAGAAATATGCAAGCCAAAATGAGGAAGTAGAGGGGGAAGATGGACTTGAAACCCAGCATTTCAGGCTAGTTAACAAAAGGGAGTGCTGAGAGCTGAAGGGGAGAGGTACGCACTGGCAAGTGCATGGCATAATTAACAAGTTGGACTAAACATGTGGAATAAATAGTTTCTCTATGTTTTCTTGTATTACAAAAATGCATCTAAACTTTTTCTTCTTTTCAGCTAACAGCTCATGTCACATGTCAAGATTTTAAAAAGCCTACAGTTTAAGCATTAAATAAATATACATGTTTCTGAAGTAGCTATTTTCAACAAACATACAAAGCATAAATGTGGATTTAGGACCCTAACTCTATTTCTCGAATGTCTCCTTTTGTGGCTTTTATTGCCTGCCATAAAACAATGATTCATGAATTCCCTCTTTCTTCTCATTGTCCTTTGTGATTTATAAAGAAGTCACTTCTTTGCTGTGGTTTTTAACTGCTGCGTAGTTGATGAAAATAAGTGGCAAAGGCAAATATTTTTCCCAGAACATGGGAGCTGAGTAGGACGCCAAAACTAAGCTTTGCTTACCTGCGGAAAGACAGGTCAATGTTTATTATCAAACAGGAGGTATACCTTTTAACACCACACAAACAGAAGTTACTAGTCTTCTGTTACAGCTGTGTGTTTTCAATAGCTACTGCAGAGCTAGCTGTTAAGAGTAGCTAAAGATAAGATTAAAAGTCATCAGTTCAAAGTTCAGAAGAGATGATTACCTTCAAGGACAGAAACAGCCACTGCTTTATACCAGAAGCATTTCACTTGTACTGACAATTAATCTTGTATCACAGTGAAGTAGGTAAGGCCAATTACAGGATAAGAGTGCCACGTTTCCTATCTGAGTTCATATACTAGTTTGGCATGGGTGCCCACTGAAAATATAAAGCTATCGAAGCATATGTCTTTATTAAACAAAATGCCCAGGTCTCTTCTTGTAATTCTTGTATTAGGCAGATAATGAAATTAGTTTTGTAAATGTTTAAGTATTTCAATTAAAGCAAGCTATTCAATACTGAAATAAATTTTCATTAAAATTATAGTAAACAGTTTTTGCATAATTTTGCATGGGTTCTGCCTTTCTTCAGCATATGAGAAGAATACACAGAATGTTAGGGATTGGAAGGGACCTCGAAAGATCATCTAGTCCAATCCCCCTGCCGGAGCAGGACTGCCTAGACCGTATCACACAGGAACGTGTCCAGGCGGGCTTTGAATGTCTCCAGAGAAGGAGACTCCACAACCTCTCTGGGCAGCCTGTTCCAGTGTTCGGTCACCCTCACCGTAAAGAAGTTTTTCCTCATATTTATGTGGAACCTCCTGTGTTCCAGCTTGCACCCATTGCCCCTTGTCCTGTCAATGGATGTCACTGAGAAGAGCCTGGCTCCATCCTCATGACACTTGTCCTTTACATATTTATAAACATTAATGAGGTCACCCCTCAGTCTCCTCTTCTCCAAGCTAAAGAGACGCAGCTCCCTCAGCCTCTCCTCATAAGGGAGATGTTCCACTCCCTTAATCATCTTCGTGGCTCTGCGCTGGACTCTCTCTAGCAGTTCCCTGTCCTTCTTGAACTGAGGGGCCCAGAACTGGACACAATATTCCAGATGCGGCCTCACCAGGGCAGAGTAGAGGGGGAGGAGAACCTCTCTCGACCTGCTAACCACACCCCTTCTAATACAGCCCAGGATGCCATTGGCCTTCTTGGCCACAAGGGCACACTGCTGGCTCATGGTCATCCTGTTGTCCACTAGGACCCCCAGGTCCCTTTCCCCTACGCTGCTCTCCAACAGGTCTGTCCCCAACTTGTACTGGTACATGGGGTTGTTCTTGCCCAGATGCAGGACTCTGTAGTAAGGGGAAAACCGGGGGAGGCGCACTCGCGGGTGCTGGGGAACGGTCCGGAGTAAGCTACACGATCTCAATGTGAGTATGGAAGCTTCTCGTTTATTAACAAAGAAAGCAGTGGTTATATAGGCGGTAACCTGAGTACATGCTAATCACGCGCCCCGATCGCACTTGTGATTGGTCCATAGGTTTACATATTCAGAGCCATGACCGCCCCCACCCCCGGATGTAGTTTTGCTTCCCGCCGAAGCAGGCACCACGGGGTTCTTTGTTTTGCACCGTGCAAGGGGAGTCCAAGGTCGCTAGCTCTGGGCTTAACCCTTGCTCAAAGCCTGGGTTGCTCAGACTGCTCAGTGGCACAAGACCGTGCCTCTTCTCACTTAACCAAACCTCTACAGGACTCCACACTTGCCCTTGTTATATTTCATTAAATTTCTCCCCGCCCAACTCTCCAGCCTGTCCAGGTCTCTCTGAATGGCTGCGCAGCCTTCCGGTGTGTCAGCCACTCCTCCCAGTTTCGTGTCATCAGCGAACTTGCTGACAGTGCACTCTATTCCCTCATCCAAGTCATTAATGAATATATTGAATTTTAGAATGAGGGGTTGAACAAGTTAAATCAACTTTCAAGGACTTATTAAGAAGTTATGGATAAAATCTCAGGAGTTCCCTCTCCCTTCTCCCCATGTTTCAAACACAGGCTGAAGCTTCTGATGCTTCTACTATGTTAACAGTGTGCCTAATGTCTCATTTCAATTTTTTCCCCTTTTCTGAGTACATATTTCTGCCTATAATTGTAGAAAAACAAATGAAGAACTTTTACTCCCTTTTACTGTGGAAAAAGTGGTTGAATTGAACTTAGTTCTAGAAGAAAATAATAGCTTATTATTTCTGTCAAAAGACCTAGTTCTGAGTAGTATGTTACTGTTGTGTAAATCTTAAGCAAAGATAATGAATTCATTTGAGATATTACATACAGAAGTTCAAAATTTCAAATTATTTTACAGTAGTCTCTCAGGATTGTACTGCCTTTTTTCCCCCTAGAAGTGTAAATCTATAATTAGAGGAAGACCTGGAAAAAATGATAAAGAAAATGGCACAATATATAATCTTAAGTGGGACAAACTCTTTCTTAATGTAGTATGAATCTTTTTTCCTAATTGAAAAATCTGTCTACGTATGGTTCCCGACAGTGTGAATTTTTTATTATATAGGTAAAATGCAGCCTCTTCAATTTCAAGTAAATTGTCACTGCTAGTAGACAAGTTACTTGATTATTTTATTTTTGTCATCTTTTAATGTTGTCTTAGGTCTTTCAGCTTACGTTTCTAAATCTTTTTAAGAAAAGCAAGTTTTAAAACTACATCTGAAGATTTATGAATGCAAAAAGAAATAGTAATCCTACCAAATTTCCTAAGCAATTCTCTTATAAAACTAAATGCAGTTAAGAGAAGAGAAGGTGTAATTTTATATGTGTCTGTTTTAAACAGTGCCGTCATTTCTACTAAGTATTTCCAAAAGAATGAAATCATCTCTTGGGACTGATAAACAGCAATAGATAAAATAACGAGTGATGTGCTCAATGGGGTACAGTTTAAATAGAGAAAATCTAATGGGAAGTAGCTACATTAGTAGCAGATGGATTTACTTCCTGAATCTTGAGCTGAGTGGAAATCCTAGCTTACTTAAAATTTATCTTCCAGATTCTTAGCCTGATAAGAAAGGTGGATCAAGCAATTTATTTACTTGGCTTCAGCGCTGTGATGATGTGTTTTGTTTAAACTTGCTATTGTTGTTCAATTTTTATCTAGGCTATTTTTATGATTCCTACAAATCCCCCTCCAACCTTCCGGAAGCCAGAGCTCTGGTCTGATGAATTCACAGATTTTGTGAAGAAATGCTTGGTGAAAAATCCTGAACAAAGAGCTACAGCAACACAGCTGCTACAGGTCAGTATTTAAGTTACTGAGGAAATGCAAGTTTTATGGCTTTTTTCCTCTAGTCTTAAACCAGAACTGTTGTGAAAATTTCTAAGGGCAAATCTCCTTTTAGATGTTATCATGCCTTATTTCTTTTCCATTTTGTGGTCTTTTCTCTATCGGCTCCTGTATCTCTACCCCCATTTTATTTCTCCTTTGCCGCTTCTAAAAATTAATTGCTCTTTGTATAGTGTAGGGCTGGTTCTTGCTGTTAAAATTGGATCCTTGCTTTGGGGTTAGAGGCCCTCAATAGATCTTGGGATTTAGGCAAGTGTTAAGTAAAAGAGTTGAGCCCAGGTTACCCCTCGGTGTGGACCACCCATGGAGTATATTCAATCTGCCCTTCTGGTCACGTCAAATTAAGCAGCCAGGTTGCTCTGTGTCCCAGAAGGGTCTGATGCAGTTGGACAGTATAAGGAGTTTGTTCCTTGGCTGAGTTATACCAAGTGGGGACTTTTAAATTCAAGCCACAGTTGGTGGTATGGACCTATTGAGCCAGGGCAGGGTGTGCCAGGCTTTCGCCTGCTCGCTGACCTGAGCTTCTAGTAGCTGCAGAAATTTAACAGTTGTATCTTTTTGGCACTGAGATTGGAATAAAGCAGAGAGATCAGTCCCTCCTGTTTGATTTCTGAAGTTCTTTGAAATCTATCAATAAAGATTTAGTCTTTGTGAAATGGACATAATTTTACAGGGGCCATACATTTTGATGTGTGTGCGGGAGAGAAAACACAAAGAAAGCTTTCTCATTTGGTCTTGTGTTCGAGTTGTCCACTGTCTTCAGGTTTATCGTAATAAGACTACAAGTAACTAAGGAAAAACAATTTTGCACAGTAGTTTCCAGTAATAGATCATCAAATTCATAAGTCGTGTTATGAATATTTTATTTTACACACTGAGAACACCAAAATGTAGACTGCAAAGAGAGTTAAAATTGAAAGTTATAGGTTGTCATATGATGTATGAATCAGTACTTGAGACCATAAAGATCTGAAGTTTGTACGGTTAGCTGAAGACTGGCAGCTGGATAGAAGAGACTTTCATTAATGCGTACAAGTAAGGGGGGCGGGGAGCTTCAGTGTTCCTCTTTCCACATGCTTATTGGCCAGAAAACCAAATACTGTGTCCAGCACAAGTACATGTTGCCTTTTCCCCCAGCTGGAATTTGGATCATGTGTGATGGAGCTGGAGCTGCTGTGGGTGCGTGTGAGTGGGAATAAAAGTACTGCTTGTGGGGAAAGATCATGGAGGAAAAAGGGGGGTAATTGAATTAATATATCAAGGAAGAAGATAGATAATAGGTGTAGGTCACTAGGCTTCATCAAGTCTGTTCTTCGTAGAACAATTTTTTAATATTTAATAATACATTTCTGAGGTGCTTAGTGTTACATTTTGCGTAAATTGTATTTGCATATAATGATACAAAAATCAGAATTTTTCTAACAGCAGGTGTTTACTAGACAGCAAAATTGAGTGTAAATGGTGGTGTGCACATGTTGGCTAAAGGAAGAAGTGATGTTTTAAATGTCCTTGAATTAAAAATTAATCTTCCTGCTAAAAGTAACATATTTTTTTGCTTGTTCCACATTTCAGCATCGTAGATCAAGAAATGTTTTATGACATATAAAGTACAGGTTTGTTGAATTAGGCAGCCATAGTTGCTCTGCTTACAGCCACTAATTTATGGTGTCAGTTTGTTAAGATTAATTAAATTCTGTAACTGAATATCTGAAAAAGTTTATTTTTCTATGTCAGACAATCACCACTCTATTTATTTACTACTTACTGCACGTTTCCTTTGGACAATTATATCCTTAACTATAAAACAGTTGTTACATGATTACATTTCCAAAGGCTTGCTGTTATTAAAAATAGTTAAAGTAAAATCTTAGTTATGAAGCAGCTTAAAGATATTGTATGTTGTGTTAGCATAGATTGTAATTATTGTGTAAAGTACAACACTATCACTGAAATCTGTGGTGTTGAATAATACTTGTAATTACATCTGAAGTGTAACTGTTGTAATGATATACAATTTAATAACACTTTTTTTTCTAGCATACATTTATTAAGAATGCCAAGCCAGTTTCAATTTTAAGGGACCTGATCACTGAAGCTATGGAGATAAAGGCAAAGCGACATGAGGAACAGCAGAGAGAACTAGAAGAGGAAGAAGAAAATTCAGTGTGTACCTTTTTTCCTATAACTATACTTTATAGATAAGTTGCTGGTTTTCCCCTACTACTTGTACTTGTGTTCAAATACTTTTCTTTACCAGGTTTCTACCTGTTTTTTTGTCTATGAGGGCTGAGTATTCCACTCTTATTTATGGTTAATGCTTCTGTGAGTAATGCCTTATGAGCCAGCTTTCATTGCTATTCCATGATATGTCCTAGAAAAAAGTTTTTCTAGGAAGTGGAAAAAGAAACCACATCAACTTCAGCAGTTCAGACTAGTATTAAAAAAAAAAACAAAACAAAACTGTTAAGGTTCCACTTTCACATATGGGCTTCTAGACAAGTGGTTTAATTTTCAGTTCAGGGCACTTAGCTTTTTTTTTTTTTCTTTTTGGTAAAGTCTAATACACAGAATAGTTATTTGTGAAGCACAGTAAGTAGCAATTACAATATGGTTTGAATCAAGTTGGCGACAACATTTAATTCTTCAGATGACATTGTCAGCATATAGAAAAGCAAGTCGTGTGATAAATATGTTGCATTTAGAATTGTTTGGCAGTGTTAGGAATAAGTCGGCGTTCCTGGCATTATTACTTTCCCTACATGATTTATTTTAGGGCAGTCTTGTGCAATGCAGCAGTATGTGCTTCAAAGAAGTGTATTGCCACACATACAATGAGAGCCAAGGTCATTCAGGAATAACACACAGAGAAGATGGAGACTGGGATGTTGGTAGAAATCTTACAGCTTTGAGCAAACAGAGAAGAGCAGTGCAGTAGGGCAGTCTGCCCTATCCCAAATTGCAGAATCCTTGTAATGTGTTAGAGTGTTAGGTGATGATCTAAATATAGGAATACTTTTCAAGCTGATTCAGTGGAGTGTTTTGTATCCCAAGAGACAGTATGGTCTTTTGTTTGCTGGATGTCTTTCTGTTCTAAGAGTATGTTCTAAGAGTACTGATAGCTTGTGTTTATAAAGATGGCTTACTCTGAATTGTATTTGCTTAGTCAGGAATAAAGCAGGCAGGGAAGGCTGGGATTATTTTTTTTACATTTTAGGAGATGTTGCCTATGTGGAAATGTATGACTTGACATGCAGAGTTGATGTTGTGATTGATATATTGAATAGTTGACCTTTGAAGAGACTGATTTATTACCAGCATAAAAACCTAATGTCCTTACTAGCATGCTTACCTCCCTACTGTTGCCTTCTGAACTGCAGACCTCAAACACTTGGGTGTTGCTGATGTCTTTTGCATTAACCCAAAATTAAGTATGACGTCTGATTACTTAGTCTGAGGTTCAGATGGGGAATCAGATTGCCAGGCAGGGACGAAACAATCCCTGCCAGCTCAGTATGTAATGTACACCTTCCCTCTCCCACTACTGGGTGGAAGGGTACAACACAAGTTTGGTCCACCTCGACTGAAGAAGCATTTAGCAACTCCTTGTGCTTCTTGCATGGGTACAAAAGTCAGAATGTAACACTTTTTTTTTTTTTTTTTTTTTTTTTCCTCCCCACCCCAGATTATTCAGTGTTTACTATATGGGAACCTCAAATCCAGGATTGGGGGAGAAATCTATTATTTGCGCTACCATTGCAGTAGATGGGAGTTTTCCCATGTACTTCTGTGGTGCAGTCAGGGAATGGGTTATGAGTTACAAAGACAGCGAGACTAGGTGCCTCAAATCTGAAAATAACAGAAGTATCTTTGGTTAGCAGGGCTGAGAGAGCAGAATCACAGAACAGCTGGGGTTGGAAGGGACCCTGGAGCGCATCTGGTCTAACCCCCCTACTCAAGCAGGGCTACCTAAAGCCAGTTGCCCAGGACTGTGTCCAGAACGCTTTTTAATACCTCCAAGGAGGTAAATTCCACAACCTCCCTGCGCAGCTTGTGCCAGTGCTCAGTCGCCCTCACAGTAAAAAAAGTGTTTCCTGATGTTGAGAGGGAACCTCTGGTGTTTCAGTGTGTGCCCATTGCCTTTGATCCTGTCACTCAGCACCACTGAAAAGAGCCTGACTCTGTCCTCTTTGCACCTTTCTTTCAGAGATTTGTATGCATTGATGAGGTTCCCTGTGAGCCTTCTCTTCTGCAGGCTGAGCAGTCCCAGCTCTTTCAGCCTCTCCTTATAGGAGCGATGCTCCAGTCCCTTAATCATCTTTATGGCCCTTCATTGGACTCTCTCTGGTATGCCCGTATCTCCCTTGTCTGGGGAGCCCAGAAATGGACCCAGCACTCCAGGTGTGGCTTCGCCAGTGCTGCACAGAGGGAAAGGATCACCTCCCTCCACCTGCTGGCCTCACTCCTCTTAATGCAGCCTGGGATACCATTAGCCACCTTTGCCACAAGGTTGCATTGCTCTTAAAAATAAGTGCAATTGTAGTCTATGGAAACGCTAAGTGTGTAATTTTTTTACTTACACTAACAGAATTTTAGGGGCTGTAATCATGTACCAGTGCATGAGCATCAACAAACCCAGAACCAGAAGTCAGCACCCTCTTGAAAGAAATTGCTCTTAAATATAAGGCAGAAGGTCAGAGTGGATGACAGAAAGGCACAGGCAGAGGAGATACAAGATCAGTCAGCATGGGAAGCTCTGGCATTAGCATACCTTGGCTCAGTTTTTTTTTCAGGATCATGATGTAGAGCAGTTTTAAAGGACAATAATGACAGTCCTGCAGAGGGCTAGAGGCAACCCTGCCGTTAGTAGTGGGGGACCTGAGAAAAGAATAAAAGTGTTAGAAAACTTCACAGGTGAGTAATGCAGGAGGCCAATTTGAGGCAGAGCTGACTTCTCAGTACAGAATGAAGTGATGGAATAGGAGAAGGCCATGAAAGGGGGCTTGTGAATGTAAAAGAAAAGAAAGGTAGTAGAAAAATAAAGAGTATGACTCCACCATAATGAAAGACAGAAGGGGAGAAGTTGGAAAATGAACATTTGTGGTTGTATTACCTTGAGTGGAGGGATCACTAGATGAGACTTTAGGATGACGAATAGGCAAGGAAGATGAGAGAGTCTGAATAAAAACGTTAGCAATATGGACATTTTGAAAATAAGGGTATGTTTGTTAGGGCAAGCCCTTTGTAACACTGTACTTGTAAAAAACTTCAGAATTATTTAAAAAAATAGTAAAATACATTGAACATGCATATTATGCTGTATAGTATCCTTGGAGTTAATTATTGAAGTTCTTATGAAATAGTTTTATAATCCTTAGTAATTTGATGTCTTGTACTCCTTTTTAGTTTTCTGTGGCAATGCTGGCTTACAGGCTATAATTGATTAAAATTAATAGATAATACCAAATTATGTTTGCAGGGGATGTTGAGAGGTGGATCCTGGATATTGAGTGCATAACATATTGCATTTGGACATAATTACATAAGCCTTTGTGGTTGCATTTTTGAGCTAAGTAGTTTGCTTCGTCAGCAGGATAACCCGTCTGCCTCTATGGGTCTATTTTAATGCAAAGTAAACTTTGTGAAGGATGGACTTAAAGTGACACTGAAGGTAGGCTGAAATCAAAGCACAAAAGAGATTAATGCAAACGATCCCTTAATGTTTTAGAGCATGAGATAACAAGTTTAAGAGTTCAAGTGGGTGGTTACTGCATATTGCTAAGGGGTGGTAACTGCTTGAACTACACATTCTAACTCTGCTTAACAGGTTATTGTAACTCTGTTTCTTTGGGGAAGAAAATTTAATCTTTACAATCTTATGTCTGTTTTGCTTGCTGTAAGAGAGGTCCAGTAGTAGACTAGGCTACACAAATAGTCTGTACTCCAATTCATTGTGGGCTGAGGTAAGTCAGGCTGTCTTATATTTGCTGCAGGCCTATGTGTGCGTTTGAAGCGACAGTAATTCAGAGGATGCGTTTGCAACACCATGGTAAGGTGATTGAGAGTTTAACTGTAGTTCTCCAGTAAAGGCCAGCTTTGCTCATGGCAGAGAAAATGGATGTTTTTTAAAAATAGTTTGTGTCATTCTTGTAAACTTCAGTAAGGGGAAGGAATAGATCTCTTGAGCTTGGGGGGAGTTCCAAATGTAGAGGAAGACCATGTGCAAAAATAAGAAGATGTGCCACTTTTAAGTGGAGCAAACAAAAGGGAAGTACTAGCTGGTGCTGCTGGCAAGTGGGAAGTGGTGCTTGTCAGTGTGATAATTTCATATTTTTTTGTCCTGATCATGGATAGATAAATTTCATTACTCCTGGAGATTATTCTGGTGAGGTTTTGTACCTTTTTTTCCCTTGAACTCCATCAGCTTTATTGAAGGAAGACTGTAAGCCACCATGTTTTTACTACTGCAAAAATGTCTTGTAATGGACAAGAGGATGTCCAGCTATTTTTGCTCTAAGGTTTATATTGAATAATTAAACTTTTGAAAAAGTTTGCCGTTATAAAAAGATTAGGTAAAAAGGGATTTTTGTTCCTATTTTTGTTAATGTTCTTTTTATGCTGTTGAGATGTTTTAATTCCCTAAGTTTTCATACGGTTTTATAAGTCTAAAAAATAATTTGTGATAAGGTTTGTAATTAGGGTGAAATTTTTACTTGTATTAAAACTGTTAATGTGATATTTCATAGTAAGTATGACTTTTGCTATCAGTAAATATAAGCCTTTAGTGATTTTGTATTGCTTGGTAAGCCTTGAGTGAAAAAAATTACAAATACTTAGCTTTAATAGAAAGCATGAGGGTACAAGCGAGTGAAGTGAAGAATACTGATGGTGAGGTGAGGAGGAAGGATTTTCTTGTTGAGAAATACAGTTTGTCAAAACTCCGTATTTGGTAGTGACTTACGAATAGCTTTCGTGTTGTCACAATGCAGAACTAATCTTGTTCCAAATGGGTTTTAATAATTGTTTGGTTGTAATACAGACTTCCCATGCCTTGCAACTGAGTTACAGTGCAGTACATCATTATAAGAAATTCCGGATTCATTTGAGAGAGGACACCAGCATCTTGCCCAGTTGCAGTCACTGAAGGTTCTGATCAGTTAAAAGCACAAACCCAGCCAAATTAGGAAACAGGAGGGCAAACTGTTACAATTTTTGATTTAATGAGAGAATTTTTCTGTACCATGCTTCCTGAATGTATGTTATTCCTGTACTGCATGCTAGAAGACTTGTGAGCAATGTGTAGGTGTGATTGAGTCCTGAATTAAGTGAAATTCCCTACAGAACAGATTTTAGTTTTTAAAGCGTAATAGGCAGAGATTGATCGATGGACCCACAAGTTATTAAAGGAAACCAGGATAAAAACCAGAAGAATAAAATGAAAGCATTGGAACATTTGTGTTTGTCATTTAAAAACCCCCCACCAAACAGCACTGCCCCCCTCCCCAAGCCCCCACTTCAATTTTAAATAATGCTTAATTTCAAAATAAGCTCAAAGATTATGTCTTTCATTTAATTTGGATCTTGTTTGGGGAACTGCCAGAAAAACAGTAAACCAGTTCTTTTTACACTTCTGAGTGTTTATTCTTTCCCTTCTGGAAAGGGAAAACAGATAATAAGAGTGCCAGTTTGGTATATTGTAGTGGATGAAGTCAGCAGTCCAGCAATCAAGTTTAGAGATAAATGACCGTTGCACATTCCTCTTTCTTATGTACCAGTTTCCACAGAACCCTGAAGAAATACAGGGCTGCTTGTGTGTAGTTTGCATGACTATATGAGCATACAGTTCAAATTATAGTACAGGGTTTGATAAGCCAACATGCAATGATGGCAGCAGTTCCAGAAAGAGATAATGACAGTCCCTGTGTTACCTTGTGAGTAGTGGCAACAGTAAGTCATGCGTATATTTCTTCATATTTTAATATCTATAAAAGTTTTCAGATTGTGTATGGAATTGGAGTAACTGTTAAGTGGGACAGTAGTAGGCACCTAGCACATAAATTTTGGAAAATAATACCTCAAGAGTGTATTTTTCCCAATGATACCACTGTGAAGTCCTAACGTCAAAGTGCGAAGGCAGGCTCAAGCCTAGAGAAATGCATATTTAATAACACTTAGAACCAAGAGTAAATATTGATGTCAGTGTTAAGTAGAGTCTATCAACATTAAAGGTCTCTTACGGGCAGTGAATTGAGTCCATATACTGTTGCAAAGAATGGTTGAGTTAACCTGTTGGGGGCTTGAATTTATTGATCTAAACCTCCAAAAATTTCTTACGCAAAGTGTGAAGCAGTTGTGCTCAGTAGTTGCTGGTACATGTTTGGGATCCATCAAGAAGAAAGGTGTTAGAGTGCTCTGAAGTATGATGTTCCATTTGTTAGGAAACCAGATTTAACCCTAACCAATTACATTGAATAAGTTTTTATAGTTTTAATTCCCTCCTGAAGCCATATATGTATTGTTACGGGCACTCAAGTTATAAGTGACTTGAATAACGGAAAGTAGAATGGAGAGAAGTGGGTGGCTTTGGAGAATTAAACGGATGCAAAGATTTCACAGTTACGTACTTAATTTTCAGGATCAATTCAGGTTGTTTTCCTTCAAGTGAGGAAGAGTCACATCCCTAAAATTTATTCTTATTTTTCATTTTGCCACTTTCTGTGAACACTTTATGATATGGGAAGTTGTCAATTGTAATGTAAATATTTTTTGCTGTTCAAAAATTCGTATTATATAGCAGTAAATAAATAGCCAGGTTGAATACAGTCTTCATGTCTCTATCCTTCCAGAGAGATACAATATTATTATAAATAGTGCGCTCTGAATTGATTTTATGCTTGTTACAAGAACTGCTTGTGTGATGTGAATGCCTTCTGACAAACTGACATGTTTTCATAGGTGCTGAGGTAATTGTACAGATTTTTTTAATTAAGCAAAAATTGCAAGTGGTATATTCTACAGAAGGTTAATCCCAATATCAAAGTTTAAATGTTAGCTTAGGCATTACTAAACATGACCAATCTCTTCTTGCATGCATTTTTTGAAGTGCGATGTGAACTGGATGCTGAGGCTGGGCAGCTGTATTATGGGAATGTAAAGTAACTCGTTGCCTGGCAGCTCGCAGGAAACATGTCTAAATATTTATTTCTGTGGATCTTTTAAAGGAATGAGCTAACAAGCAGCTCTTCCTATATGTTTTCTTTTACATTTTAATGTCGCTATTATGTGAGGAATGCTTAATTATTTTAGAGTATTCAGACAAGGAATTACTATTTCAGTACTCCATTTTTGTTTTTCTTAGACACTTAGTGGTTGACAACTATTGGCAACTTAGCCAACTGTCAATAATCAGTTATTCCTATATGTAAGCTTATTTATTCATTCATACAAAGGTTTATTTGGTTAATCATATTTTAATTATGAGAAGTTGGCATCTATCTTTTGAGACCTTAAAGAAATAATTGCTGTAATTATTCCTTTATATTTTTACAATATTTATATAATTAATTTAAAGGAACTAGTGAATCATTTGAGTTGTTCTGTATTTTAAATCTGATACATTAGGCTGTATTTTTTCTGAAGGTTTTTATATTTACTTTTATGCATCTTTCATATATCTTTCATGTGTTTGTATGTATATGATATATCTATATATCTGTCTATATATATGTAACTTTGGATGACAGTGTTACAACTTTCTATTTTCATAGCATTTTTCCTTTAAGCCGAAGAACGCTTGACATATGTGCTAATTAAATTGTATTGCAGTCCTTTCAGTGTCCTGAAGTTAGAAATATGTAAAGATGACTTTGTCAAGTGAAATGTAGATACCCAAGGGGCATAAACAGCTTTTTAAGAGCATATTGTTAAAATCCACAGCAATTTAGAGTCAGAAACTGATTATAGAAAGAGTAAACGTAGGGAGGTAATTGTGAGGAGCAAATTGTTACTTAAATTAGAAGGAGGTAGAAAACAAGCTTAAACGCTGTTTCATGATGTGTGTCTATTGAACTTGATGGGATAAATAGAGAAAAGACTATGAAAGTACAACAGATTAATATGTGGCTGAGAGACTGGTGCTGTAGGTGGGACTTTGGGTTTGTTGACCACGGGGAGGCTTTCATGGCACCGGGCCTGCTTATGCCAGATGGGGAACAGCTGAGTCAGAAGGGGAAAAGGGTTATGGCCCAGAAGTTGGCAGGGCTGATCAAGAGGTCTTTAAACTAGGTTGGATGGGGGAGGGGGATAAGACCAGGGCAGCCACAAATGAACCTAGGAGTGACAGGCCTGCGTCGGGGGCAAGGCCGCTAGCCCAGCTGAACTGCGTTTACACCAGTGCACGCAGTATGGGCAACAAACAGGAAGAGCTAGAAGCCACTGTACAGCAGGAAGGTTATGATGTGGTTGCCATCACAGAACCGTGGTGGGATGACTCTCATGACTGGAGTGCAACTATGGATGGCTATAAGCTCTTTAAGAGGGACAGGCGAAGCAGGAGAGGCGGTGGGGTAGCGCTGGATATTAGGGAGTGCTTGGACTGTGTTGAAATTGAGGAAGATGGTGAGGATGACAAGGTTGAATGTTTATGGGTGAAGATCAGGGGGAAGGTCGGCAGGGCGGACATTACGGTGGGAGTCTGTTATAGACCACCCAGCCAGGATGAGCAGGCGGACGAGGCGTTTTACAAGTGGCTGTCAGAAGCCGCCCGGTCGCCGGCCCTTGTACTCGTGGGCGACTTCAACTTGCCGGATTGTCTGCTGGAAATACAACATGGCAGAGAGGAAGCAATCTAGGAGGTTCCTCGAATGTGTGGAGGACAACTTCCTCATGCAAGTGGTAAATGAGCCCACTAGAGGAGGGGCCCTGCTTGACCTGTTGTTTGTGAACAGAGAAGGACTAGTGGGAGATGTGAGGGTCGGTGGCCGTCTTGGGAGTAGCGACCACGAAATGTTAGAGTTTTCGATAGTGGGGGAAGTAAGGAGGGGCAAGAGCAGAACTTCTGCCTTAGATTTCCGGCGGGCAGACTTTAGCCTGTTTAAGAGGCTGGTGGACCGAGTCCCTTGGGAATCGGTCCTGAAGGGCAAAGGAGTCCAGGAAGGCTGGACATGCTTCAAAAGGGAATTGCTAAATATCCAGGAGCAGGCTGTCCCGGTGTATAGGAAGGCAAGCTGTCGGGGAAAAAGACTGGCCTGGTTAAACAGAGAACTTAGGCTAGAACTTAAGGAAAAAAAGAGAGCCTACTTGCTCTGGAAGAAGGGTCGGGTAACTTGGGAGGTCTATAGGGACATGGCCAGGTCGTGTAGGGAGAAGATTAGAAGGGCCAAAGCTCAATTAGAGCTCGATTTGGCTGCTACAGTCAAAGACAACAAAAAAAAGCTTTTACAAATACATCAACAGCAAAAGGAGGGTCAAGGAGAGCCTCCACCACTTGCTGAATGAGGAGGGTAGTGTAGTGTCAGGGGATGAGGAAAAGGCAGAGGTGCTCAATGCCTTCTTTGCCTCGGTCTTTAATGTCAAGACCGGTTGTCCTCAGGAGACTCGGCCCCCAGAGCCTGAAGTTAGGGACGGGGGGCTGTGTGAACCTCCCGTAATGCAGGAGGAGACAGTTAGTGACCTGCTGTGCCAGTTGGACACCCACAAGGCTATGGGCCCGGATGGGATTCACCCCAGAGTAATGAAGGAACTGGCAAATGAACTTGCCATACCACTCTCTCTTATCTACTGGCAGTCCTGGTTAACTGGAGAAGTTCCAGCTGACTGGAAATTAGCAAATGTAACGCCCATCTACAAGAAGGGTCGGAAGGATGATCCAGGGAACTATAGGCCTGTCAGCCTGACCTCAGTGCCAGGCAAGGTGATGGAACAGATCATCCTGAGTGCCATTACACGGCACATGCAGGACAATCAGGGCATCGGGGCCAGCCAACATGGATTCATGAAAGGCAGGTCCTGCTCGACCAACCTGGTCTCCTTCTATGACCAAGTGACCCGCTTAGTAGATGAGGACAGGGCTGTGGATGTAGTCTATCTAGACTTCAGTAAGGCATTCGACACTGTCTCCCACAGCATCCTCCTAGACAAACTGTCTGCCTGGGGCTTGGATGGGTGGACTCTTCGATGGGTTAAAAACTGGCTGGATGGCCGAGCCCAGAGAGTGGTGGTGAATGGGGCAAAGTCCAGCTGGCGGCCGGTCACTAGCGGTGTTCCCCAGGGCTCAGTTCTGGGGCCGGTGCTGTTCAATATCTTTATAGATGATCTAGACGTAGGGATTGAGTGCACCCTCAGCAAATTTGCAGATGACACCAAGCTGGGTGGGAGTGTCGATCTGCTGGAGGGTAGGAAGGCCCTACAGAGGGATCTGGACAGCTTAGATAGATGGGCCGAGACCAATGGCATGAGGTTCAGCAAGAACAAGTGCCGGGTCTTACACTTCGGCCACAACAACCCCATGCAGCGCTACAGGCTGGGGGAAGAGTGGTTAGAAAGCGGCCTGGCGGAAAGAGACCTGGGGGTGCTGATCGACAGCCGGCTAAACATGAGCCAGCAGTGTGCTCAGGTGGCCAAGAAGGCCAATGGCATCCTGGCCTCTATTAGGAATAGTGTAGCCAGCCGGTCTAGGGAAGTGATGGTCCCTCTCTACTCGGCACTGGTGAGGCCGCATCTTGAGTACTGTGTTCAGTTCTGGGCCCCGCACTTCAAGAAAGATGTTGAGGTGTTGGAGCGAGTCCAGAGGAGGGCGACCAAGCTGGTGAAGGGTCTGGAGGGTCTGACCTACGAGGAACGGCTGAGGGAGCTGGGGTTGTTTAGCCTGGAGAAGAGGAGGCTCCGAGGTGACCTTATTGCAGTCTACAACTACCTGAAGGGAGGTTGTAGTGAAGTGGGAGTTGGCCTCTTCTCCCGGGCAACTAGCGATAGGACAAGAGGGCACAGCCTCAAGCTTCGCCAGAGGAGGCTCAGGTTGGACATTAGGAGGAATTTCTTTTCAGAAAGGGTTATTAGACATTGGAACGGGCTGCCCAGGGAGGTGGTGGAGTCACCATCTCTGGATGTGTTTAAGAAAAGACTGGACATGGCACTTAGTGCCATGGTCTAGTTGACAGGGTGGTGTCAGGGCAACGGTTGGACTCGATGATCCCTGAGGTCTCTTCCAACCTGATTGATTCTGTGATTCTGTGTGATTCTGTGGGATTTGAATGTGTGCTGAAAGGGAAGTCTTTACCTGCTTTGCTGATGCGTCTAAACTTAAATGTGTGCTCAGTATTAAGCATATACTTGGGTTGTAGTTGGGCTTTGTATGTTAGGAACGTTTACAAAATCCTTGTTCTTGACCAAACTATATTATGTGTTTAGCTACTACAGTGCTTTTACGAAAAGATAGCTGTGACTGCAGCCAGGTTTTTCAAAGGTGATGATGAGGTGTTAATAGTAAATGAAATTATTTTACAGGATACTAAGTTTTGCCAGCATGTAAATCTTCTTTTAATGTATTGCAGCGCAGTTAGCTGTCTATGGTGCCCTCTAGTGTTCTTTTAGCATGCACAAACCATAGTTAAAGAGATTTTAAAGGCAAGTTGCTGTATTTGCTTGTCCTGTTTAGTTTTTTCTTTATCAGTCTTCATCCCTTTTTTTCCTATGGATGTTAAAAATGCAACAGAAAAATCCACTGATCTCTATCACCTCGGCTCATTTGCTTCTATCATGATGTAGACACAAGTATGATGTGCAAGGCCATCTTTTCTGAGAAAACTTGTGTGATGATAAGATCTTCTATGTTACAAGCATATTGTGAAGTAGTGTGTGTTTTTTCCACTGAAGTATTTTTGATTTTGTGGTCCTGATAATCAAGTATCTATGATTGCATTTTCATGCTTTAAGGGTTGCTTTTGTTCATCTTCTAACTTGTTTTGGTAAATAAGGAGATCAAAGAGTTAGTCTCATAGGGTTGTAGGGTATTGGCAATGTTTTACTTGTACTTGCTTTACGTTATAATGTTGTTTGGAGTTTCTGTAGTTTATTGTAATTTCTGTAGCATTTCAAGAGATACTAGTGCTCTTGCTCGTGTGCTCTTTCTGTTGCCATCTCCTGGTGTATCAGAAACCCCTGTCAAATATCGGTTTGGTGCTTGTTACTTGTACAGAAGAGAATAGCAGACAGTTTAACTCTAGGGTTAGCGGTTTTTATTGCTTGATTCTTGGATGTGTTTTCATAAACAGTATGAGAACATGACACTTCAGCTTTAATACCTTATCTTTTTTTTCCTAGTTAAAGTTGAGATTGTGTTTGGTTTTGTTTAATCAGGGAGTTTACCTTTTTTAACAACAGATCAGAAGTTCTATATCAATATTTATGGACCGTACAGCATGAATGAGAATTTGTACTAAGGAGTCACTTTCATCTGTGATGAAAATGTGCCCTTACATAACTTGGATCCACTGGGTATTTTTATAAAGTTACTTTTTCAGATCCAGTATTGTCTGCTGCCATATTACCTAAATCTCATATTTATGAGAAATACTGGAATGATAGTTCTGGAAGCAGTCTGGCTTAACCCACCAAATTAATTATTCTGGGGCATGCACAGGCCCCAAAAAAGTTTTACATTGCTCTCTCTCAGTGCATCATTCTTGATCTAGGGAAAACGCTGTTGATCAAAATTGTCATGTACTTCCCTTTTTGGGACAACTATTCTGTTAGTACTGAGGTGGGCTTTTGTGATCTGTAGTCTTCTAGGTAGTAGAAGATAACTGTTCTCTTTGCCGAGAGACAAGAGTAAGATAAAGGCTTTTGACACTCTTAGACTGGAAAATGAAATGCTATTCTTTGGGACAAATCCAGATACTTGATTTGACTGAAGGAATAAAATATAATTTTTTTTAATGAAGCAGAAGGTAGGAAAATGGTCATTTAGGACTCCATTTCATACTTGTTCATATTGTTAGCCATCACTTTTTTTCACTAACTTCTAAAATAAAACTTCGAAGCTTCAGGAAAAAGTTTGTTTCATTTCTGATTTCAGTTTTAGTAAGTTTAGGACCATATGCACTGCAAGTGAATATTAATGTTAGTCAAGCAAATCTGTAAATCAAATGTAACTGTGCCTTAAACTTAGAGATTTGCCTGCCTGTATGTTAGAGGTCGCACATTTGTAGAGCTCCATAGGGGACATAGCAGCATGTTGTGAGTTGGTTTTGCATTGTATTGCAGTACTGAAAGAAGCACTTGGAAATAACAGCTTAATTGTTACGGCACTTTTAAAATGCAATGCAAAAAGACACTTTTGGACTTAACTTTCTGAGTACCCTTGTTAGAAAGGAAAAATATAACTCGTAGAAAACACTGACGTTAGCAAGAACGTTGCAGGGTGGTGGGGGGAAGTAAAGAAAATTAAAGTTGCCACCAGGAGGAGCAGTACCAGAATATTCTAATTTATTTACTGACACAGTCCTCTAGTGCTGTAGCTGTAAACTATCTGTATCTTTGGGAATATCATAATTTTTCTAAGGGGAGGGTACTAAATACAGTGTTTCAGAATGCAACAAAAACCCAGAAAGAATGCTAATGAAGAACTTCAATATTTTTACAAATTATAATCTGGAAAATAATGATTCTTTTGACATTTGAAATTTTAATCACAGGTTTAGGTCTGTATCCTGGTTTCAGTATGTTATGCTGTTAGCCAGACTCTCTGAATCAAAATTAGGTCTATTTTTGTGTCTCTCAGTTGCGATGTAATACAATAATTTTCAGGAGCTGGTGTATTGGTATTACTGCTAACTAAAGTTATCTGCTTAGACCAATCAGTAGAGAAACAGATACTCAGGCAATGTTGTGGCTTGTCCACGTACATCTATACTAGAGGCAAATTGTCTGCTGTGTCAGGGAATAACAGTGAAGGAAAGGAATGAGTAAAGTGAGAAATAAAAACTCCCAGACCTTGTAGGGTTTGGGAGCTTGGGTTTATCTTTTCTGGTCCTGTGTTTTGTGTTTCCCACCCCCCTCCCTGGGCCCTTACATCTCTTCATATTTAAAATTTTAAAATATATAAAGCAAAACAAAGATTTAGGAAAAAGGGGAAATTTTTTAGCAGGTGAAATCTTGTTTTAATGTTACATGTGGCAACAAGCATGTTATTTGTAATGGTCAGATTAAAAAAAAAAAAAGTGTTATATGATAGTCTTTCAAGCTGTGTACCTAGAATATTTTGCTAATCAGAGATGGAGTTCATTTATAAATGAACTCAAGTGAAGTTTTGACACAACAGAGGAAATGCGTGCATATATGGTTATAAAGTTGGTGAAAGTAGCATTTGTATTTAAAAATTTCACATAGAGTGACTTCACAGTGATGGATGTTATTTCTTATATAATCAACATGGAGAATGTTTTAATTTTTTTTTCCTTGAGTAATAGACTTTACTCATATAGAAAATGTGTATAGCCCATCACATTATTCCTGAAATGCTGTGATGTTGTGCATATAACCTAAACCAGACTTTGGAAAGCAGAGGGATTTTCCATTAAAGTTTTGAAATATTGATATTCCATATGAATTTTAGAATTCATTAACTGAATTGTCCTTAGTTCTCTGTTTCATGTTCCTAGCCCATTATTGTCACCAAATGAAAATGCTACTGTATCTCTTCACGATACTAGTTGCCCTACCCACTTAGTGGTTAAGTATGTGCTCTACATACTCTCAGCACTGGTGAGGCCGCACCTCAAATACTGTGTTCAGTTTTGGGCCGTCACTACAAGACAGACATTGAGGTGCTGGAGTGAGTCCAAAGAAGGGCAACGAAGCTGGTGAAGGGTCTGGAGCACAAGTCTTGTGAGGAGCAGCTGAGGGAACTGGGATTGTTTAGCCTGGAGAAAAGGAGGCTGAGGGGAGACCTTGTCACGCTCTACAACTACCTGGAAGGAGGTTGTAGCTAGGAGGGTGTCGGTCTCTTTTCCCAGGTAACAAGTGATAGGACAAGAGGAAACGGCCTTAAGTTGCACCAAGGGAGGTTTAGATTGGATATCAGGAAAAATTTCTTCATCGAAAGGGTTGTCAGGCATTGGAACAGGCTGCCCAGGGAAGTGGTGCTTAGGGACATGGTTTAGTGGTGGACTTGGCAGTGCTGGGTTAACGGTTGGACTGGATGATCTTAAAGGTCCTTTTCAACCAAAGCAATTCTATGATTCTACAGGTAGTTTTCTACATAGTATCAACAAGTTATTTTGCTCACTCTTGTGACAGAGGTTTGTAAAGAGAATTAAGCACATGAAGTAAGCCAAGTTGACCTTCTGTTTCTGAGGTGGACTTCTGAAACTATTTTGGAGGGTTGTTTAATAGCTAAATTGAACATGAGTCTGTCATCGGCGTGCTGTGCATAATGTAAGATGCAGAGCGTGATACTTAAGGGTGATCAGCACAAATCCATGGTGATAGTCCATTGCAAAACAACCAAATCACTTTATATAAATTGTGGTACTGATTTTGGAACCCAGGGAGGTGCAGTGGGTCATGAAAATCATGGAAATGTTCAAAACTGGATGCTGATGTGAAGCGGGTTTGTAGGCCATGTTTCTGTTACATCCACCCTGCCAAATATCTGTGGGAAAGAAGAAAGTTTTTATTCTTCCTTTATAAAGAACGTTTTTTATTTTGTAATTTCTTTTAAAGTTTTAGATCTGGAAGTCTAGCAGTACAACTAGGTCACGTGAAGACATAAAGCTAATGAATAAGGATCTAAATGATTGCTTCTTAACTTTGCTTTTTTTAAACTATCTGCTGCATTCTGACCAATGTTTCTCCATAGGATGAAGATGAGCTGGACTCTCACACCATGGTGAAGACCAGTTCAGAGAGCGCTAGTACCATGAGGGCCACAAGCACGATGAGTGAAGGTGCTCAGACAATGATTGAACACAACAGTACTATGTTAGAATCGGACTTGGGGACCATGGTAATAAATAGCGATGACGATGAAGAGGAAGATGGGACCATGAAAAGTATGTTGTTAGTTTACTTTCCTTTTCTTTTAATAATGTAATATTTTTTCTCATACCGCATGAGAACATTGTATCATCAATGGCTTTTAAGTGTCAAGTTCTTTGGTTAAAACAGGGGGAGAGGGGTATTTGTGTCTCTAAGTGCTCTCTATAGCTTGTGGAGAAAAAGGTGACTATAGTGGGACATTCAAAGCAGAAGCCTGATTTTGATGCTTTGCTAAGTCTCTCTGGAGGACTCTAAAATTAGCGTCTGTGAATCCTCACTTCTACTGCTTGTCTCTTGCTTTTTTGCCTCCCGTCCACATGCATTTGGACCAGTTCCTTGGAGCTAAGCTGAAGTAATGTCATTTACTTTGAAGCTGCTGCTTCAATGTCAGTGCTCCTTGGAACTTGTAATGACTCTCCATGGGTTCAGTAATGAGTACACATCTTGCTGCAAAATTGTTTTATAACTTATGATCAGTTAGCAGATTTTTATAAGTGAAATATTATTTGAACATTTGTTGACATGTTGTGCAATAATGCTTGATTTAAGGCAATGATCAAAAGATAGTTTAAACCTAAGTAAAAAGCCCAAATTAACTTCAGCAGCATGTGAGGGAGTATGTAGCAAAGAGGAAAAAAAATTGCAAGTGTTTTAAAGTATAAAATTATAAGTTACACTGAAATATGCATAAATACGTATTTGTTAAATAGTTAACTTATATACCTACATACTGATGTGCTCATTATTTGGCTGAAGACTTCTGTAGAATGAGACCCACTGAATTTAATAGAATTATGTGCTTGAATAAGCAGCATCAATAGATGAATCTAACTTAAGCTGTAGGTGCCTGATTTCATGAGGCACAATGTAATGTTTAACTCCAAGCAGTTGTTGAGGGGGAGGTAATAAATAAAGCTAATGTCTCAAGAGTGGAAATCGGTGCCAAATAAATAACATTGTTGAATGCTTTATAGCAAAAATAAAGTTGCATTTGTATTTGCATATATACACCTGATGTAATTTGTGCAAGATTAGTTGGAACTGCAAAGCAGGAATAGGTTTTCTCTGTGGTTTAATGTACAGCAAACTGGAAGGAAGGAGGGGTTTTGTTGATTTTTTTTTTTTTTTTTGGTTGGTTGGGGTTTTTCTGTGATTTTGTTGGTTTTGGTTTTTTTTTAGTGTTCTCAGCAATAAGGTAGCAAACATACCCGTTGACTGGTGATTAGTTTAAGTAGGATGATTCACCTCATGAAAACACTCAATATGTGCTTTAAATTGTTTTCATGCTGAAACAGAATATTTGCCTATTAAATTGTGAGGCTAATGGAGAGTTAGTACAAGGGATCTCACGCTCATCGGTTTCAACATGTTAAGGAAAAGATGAGTGCAAAACAAGGGGAAAGATATTACAAGCAAATTTGGAGTAAAGGATAATAAAGTAATTCTGAGGGTGGAAGTATTATGAAGTAGAGTTTAGTGCAGTTTCTATGCAGCCTTTCAAATTGTGTCAGGCTTAATAACTATCTGTGTAGTTTTTATATGTGCTGAGAGGAAGTACCTGTTAGTATGCCAAACATCAAAAAAGTGTCATTAGGTTTGCACTGTAGTCTCTTATCTGTGTCCAGTTTGTCTGCTATGTTGCTGGAGACATTGTTTTTAAAATGTACTGTTGTTTTCAATTTTCACTTGATTCCAGTAACAATCTGTAGTTAGAAAGGGAATTACCTTTCTACACCCTGGCATTTAGTCAGTATAATTCATAAACCCATTCTTCCTTCTTGTCAAACAAGAATATATAATCTTGGGGACAGCAGGTTTCCTTCCCCTCTCTTCTCCCCCGTAGGCGACTGTCTTGAGACCTGTAACCCCAGTGAAGGAAAGCCAGCAAACTGGAGGTAGCCTGATGGCAAGTGATGGTTTCATCATTCAGCTGGTAGGCAACAGGTTTGGTTCCAGCACTTACTCGCTGAACTTTTTTGTATTTTGCATTAGACACTCATTGATTGAAAACTAGAAATAATTCAAGAATGGGACCTCCACATGTCTTGGGTGAAAATAAATATAATTCATGTCCACTGTAGCTGGTCCTCCTCTGGTTCTGTGATTCAGGTATTACTGTCTGAAACAGGAGCAATAGCAAGTGTCCTAAATAAACGTCACCAGGAGGGGACATACAAATCCTTGCTTTCCCTGAGAGGCAGACATAGATTTTGTGCTGCTTTATGCTTGACAAAGACACAAGATTTTGGAGATTCATTGCTTTTTCCAATGTACCTTTATTGGCAAGGTGGGAACTTTCTAGATGTTTGTGTCATTTGATTATAATAAATCAGAACAGGTAGCTTAAAAGTGCTCTTTGATATTTCTGAATAAGAGCATTGCAAGCAGGAAGCTTGGAGAAGTAAACTTAGTGAACTAGGGAAGAGGGATTTCGTTTCCTTCCTAGAGAAACGAAATATTTATGACAAACTTTTTTTTTTTAATTACTCTTGTGTTTAGTTTCACGTTTTGTTTCCTTCTGCCTTTTGTTTTCCTGCTCAAGGACAAAATAAGAAACAATAATAAATTTTTATTTATAAGTGCCTATGCTTAGAGGCCTCTGGGAGCCATGGCAGAACATAACTAAAAACATATTTTTTTCACAAATAGGGAATTGTGCCCAGATGAAATTGGGATTTGGAACAAAAAGAGGCGTGTCATCCTGCCCCAACGTACAATATACAGCCTAGCAATAAACAACATTTATGCCTTCTTGCTTAGTATGCCTGTGCATGCTCTGAGCAGAGACTATGCAATATGTACCTAGAAGAAGGAAAGAAAATGCAGAATACAGAGAGGTGGGAGGACGGGGCTTAACTTTAGGAGGTTTAACATGGAGTGCAAGAAAGAGTGGGATTGATGGAAGGGAATACTACTTTTGTTCAGCTGCCTGGATTGTACTTATTTTCATGTAGAAGCTTTTTCATATCTCAATTCAGAGACCGATGTTCACACCAGCTTCCCCACATTCCCTTTGTGGCTTTTCAGCAAGGCTTAATGTTAGGGCTTTCTGGTGCATCAAGAGTACTTCCGATTGTTCTCCTTTCTCCTTTTCATTAACACCTCCTCTCCTTCTGTTTTTTTTTTTGTTTTTTTTTTTCCCTGTTAAATTTATATTTGCCACCTGCTTTAGGCTGGCAAACAAGTTGCCTCTTCTTGTCATTTGGACTTATTCTGGGTTCCTAACTGTTGCTTCAGACTTCAGTGAAGCTTCTACATTGTTCATGGTTGGTAATGAATACATTAAAAGAAGAGGACAGTGCACTAATGAGGTGGCATTTGACAGATAGAATGTAGAAAAGTGGTCAGGTTTTTGTTTTATTACTTTTTGCCATATAAGACATGAAATGTTTTAGGTTTAATCAGTATAATTCTTAAACACATTCTTCCTTCTCATCAAACAGAAGAATATAATCTTTGGGACAGCAAGCTTCCTTTCCCTCCCTCCTCCCCCACAGGTGACTGTCTTGAGACCTGTAACCTCAGTAAAGGAAAGCCAGCAAACTGGAGGTGGCAAGTGATGGTTTCATCATTCAGCTGGCAGGCAACAGGTTTGGTTCCAGCACTTACTCGCTGAACTTTCTTGTGTTATTATACTACGGTATCCTTGATTACAGCAGGACGTGCACCATGATGTAGAACCTACATTTTGAAAGGAGAATTCGTGAGTTGGTTTTATTTAGTTATTATTTTTTAGTGATTTTAGTCCATCCAGTTTAAGAGATTGTGCCATGCTGTAAGTCAGTCTCTTCTGTGACAGGAGGTGGATGCTTGGGTAGCTCTGGAGTGACGCTTCTTAACTCTTAGAAAGGCTAAAGTCCCACAGCTGGTTGTTCAACTGAAAAGCAAAAGCTATTGCTATGTGTTTCATAACAACCTATGACCCAGGTCCTGTAGGAGTTCAGCTAGGACGCTTAATTAAGGGCTGGTTTTGGTGGTGCTGTAGCCTGGGCATTGATATTTTGTTGATATAGTTTAGTTCAAGTGTGTTTACTGTGTCCATGTTAAGATGGTTTGCTTGATGCCATATGCAGGTGCACTAGTGCTTTACTCCTGTATATATAGAAAGAGATGATAGATGTTTCCAAGCTTATTCCAGTCCTTGAGCCCTCTCCTGTTGTTGGAAATAAAGTCGTTTATTTATGCCACTAGTAATAGTATCTTTTAGAAACGGGAATTTTTTTCAAAGAAAAACATCATGCTGGCAATTCTGCTTCAAGAGCTGTTGCAAAATGCTAGCTTAACATTGCTGAAACCAGAAATACAGCATAACTCAGCTGGAATGGACTAATGGGTTTATAATAGTAGTGTCACTGAATATTTTTCCTTTTCTCCAGAACATGGAAAAATAGAACAAAAGTTATTAAACCAGTTTTACAAGTCTCATCCTCAGGAAGCAAGGCAATGTTTTGTGCAGGAAACTCTTCCCCAATAAAAATTCTTTAAACTTGAGTTCATAGTCCTTCAAAAAACCTGTGAAGGCTTCAGCTGGTCAAAAAATGTATGGATTTTTCATTTAAATGCCAGTTGCAATTATTTCTGATAAATAGGCATATTATAAAACAAACAAACAAACTAACTACTGAATGAGGCCTGAATTTGAATGAAGACGTGGGTGTGACGTGATGTGAAACTGCAAACTCGGTAACTGCTTTGTTACACAGCTTTCTGTAGTCAAGCATTTCTTAGATATGCCCTTTGGTAGACTCCCAGCTGCTCTGCCCTAAGGAATTGGTGATCTAGTTTCTGCTGATGCTTCCTTGCAATTCAGAAACTAAGTAGACTGACCTCTGATTCTCTGAAGTGTTTGCCTAATAGACATGTATTAGCAGCAGAACTCACCCACTCATAAAATACAGTCACAATTTCTGCTTAAAATATGTCTGAAGGATGTGACTGTGGCAACTTTCTACATGGTAGTTCACTGTTAAGTGTACTTGCCCAGAGACTGAGGTCAGAATTCCAAGCTCTCTTCAACTGTATTGTATTCAAAGCTCCTGTCTCCCATTTCCCAGGAAAATTACTACCACTGTGTTGTAGGCCACCTTGTGTGGTGAGAAAGTAGTGGTAGTGAAATATAAAGCCTAAGTAGTATATGTTGTTGTATAAGCTGTTGTAGCCTTTGTAGTAGAGGTGATAGTCCAAAGAAGGCTAAAAGCTGATTGCAATATAGCTTCTCACTCTAATGGTGAGAAAGCAATGTATTTTGAGGGAATAAAGATACTGACAGGAACTTCAGAGAAGCACTGCAGACAGGACAGCCTGATCCCCTAACTTCACTGAGGAGGCAGCAGCTGGAAATGTTCCTCAATCGAGTAGCAGGTGGAGATCCTCCAGCATGGGGAAGGTTGTGGAAGCTTGTGGCTTTTGGCAAAAGGAGGAAAGCTTTCCTTTGTAGATTTGCAGCTGTAGAAGAGGTCCAGTGCACTGGTAGTAATGGAGCAAGAGAAAGACATAGAGACTTCCCATAGGAAATCGTAAAAAAAAACCAAAACAAACCACAAACAAAAAAAAGAAACAAACAAACCAAAACCCCCAAACAAACAAACAAAACACCACTGCCACCCACCCCCTCCCAGGAAATTGTAGTCGGAGACTCCCTTCTGTAGGAGATGGACGCCCTTATCTGCTGACCTTACTTGCTATCTAGGAAAAGTTATTTCGTGCCCAGGGCCCAGCCCCACAATGTTGATAGACTGCCAGAACTTGTCCAGTGCTTAGACTATGGCTTCCTGCTGCCCATCCATGTGGGCAGTGATGCTGCCAGAAGAGATCTTGAGAGTGACCTCAAGAGTAATGCCAGGGTTGTGAGGATATTCTTGATCATGATGATGAAGGGAAAGCCTTGGAGGAGTGGATGGATCCTATGGGTGAACACTTGGTTGTGCCTCTAGTGCTGTTGACAGAGGTTTGACTTTTATGACCATGGTGCCCTCTTTGAGGATCAGAGACTGCTGTGGAGAGATGGGTTCCACCTGACAGGGTAAGGCAAGAGTGTTTCTGGCCAACAAGCTGGCCCTGAGTTAGCCAGACCAGCATGGGGGAACATATATGTGACTTAGCCCAACATAAGGTATAAAAGCTTTACAACTAACGGCAGAACTTTTAAACAGATTTTAAATCAATTTAATGTTAATATAATACTTTTCTGTTGGAAATACATCACTACAAAAACATTTTTCTTTATCGATGACATCAATTGAATTTGATCAAAACATGCATTAAAATCTAATGTGCATTCCTTCTTATTTTGAAATGTGTGTTTAGAATTATTTATTTTAGTTATGATATGTTTTTCAAACAGTGTAATAGAGTGGGGGGTGTGTTATATCATTGCCTCGTTCATTTTATCCAGCATACTTTTTGGAAGAAATTCTCTTACGTAACTATTTGGGGACAACCCCATTGGCTGTATTCCTGTCAGGGTTATTGCTGAGGTAGAATGGATGTTCTCAGTGTCTATGGTGGTCTCTGCGTTCCATGGCTTGCCAGCAATTTCTCAGACTGCGCTTTTTATTGTGGCTTTCTTCCCAAAGCCATCTTGAAGTCCTGGAGTGGGCAAGTGTAGGGATGATGAGAGACTGATAATCTTAAATGTTGAAAATGTGGCAAACATTTTAAAATGTGATCATCTGTTGTTGAAGAGCAAAGAAAATTGAGAAGAACTGAAAAATCTAAATCCTTCTAGAATGGAACAGTCTATTGCACAATAGGTTTTCAGTGCAAGTGTGGAGTGATACTGATTGTGCTGCAGATTTTTTTATGGCAAATATATAGCTTGTGTAAAAAGTAACCTACTGGATAGTTGAGTGAATTAATTGTCCTTAAAGGAATCTTTAGGTATTGTACTTTTAAATTTCTTGGTTCTTGAAAGACAGTCCGTAAGATACCATTACTCTGTTTTCATGAAAGTTAGAAAAAGTGCTTTCAGACCAAAATGATGTTCTAATGACCTTAGGTTTTTCAGAAAGAAAGTGCAACCTGCATCAGTTTACTCTGGCATAAAAAGCCTGAGTGTTTTGTAAAGTCAATACAAAAGAGGTAGGAGCCTTCACAGGGCCTTTAAACTAGTAGGTGTCAACCTATAGCATTTTCCATGAAGTATTAAATAAACTTATTTGTCTTAGGTTAGCTAGAGATCTAAAAAAAGAGTCTATTTTTTCATTTAATTATTTCTAAAAATAAAACAAACCCTTAAAAATAAATCTTTAAATAAATCATTCATATTTTTTTTGCATTGGGGAAAAAACAAACCTTGAAACACCTCTGGTCCCATTGTATTGCAGGCATAATATTTCTGGTTTTCTGTGTGAGTTTTTATATTTACAGTGAAGGAAAGCAGCTCTTGTTCTTTTAAATGGGTTAACTAACTGTATACTAAATTGGAATCAGAAGTGAGTTCTGAATTCTTATTTATTAACACAAATAGAACAAGTCCTCAAAGTGTAAAATAAATGTGCTTTGCTCATTTTGGAGTAATTTCAGTCCTGTTGACCCACTTTCCTTAATATGCATTTGATAGCAAGGAATTTGGAGTAGTTGGTTGTTTTACATATGTAGGCAGTCTTGTATTACATATGTAAGGAAGATATTTATAAATAGCTCTAAAACTTAAGAGCAGTACTTGGAAAATCTTCAGTATTTTCTGTTACATGAGGAGGGAGACTATCTTACCTGTGATGGGCCAACATTTTTTGGGCCAGTACTTTAGATTTTCTAACAGACACTGGTAATCTTTTTGTTTATAAGTAAGTCTCAGGGATGAAACATAAGTGCAACCGTCTCAGCAGAAGAAAAAAATCGGTTGTGAAAAGCCAGCAATGTGGTGCCCTGTCTTTTTGGTACAAATAGTTTCAGGGTTTTTGGGTAGTGATCAGCAAGTAATAAAAAGTTTGTATTAAAAAAATGCGTTGTATTTCTGTTTTTAATTTCATCCGCTTTGTACCACTACCTTCTCTTGGATCTGTTTTCTAAATTTATGCTTTGCTAAAGTTTAGACTCTTTCATTTTTGCCTTTTAGTGCTTATTTCTGTAGTTATTTGGCATCCTTGCTGTTTACTTCCCATCCATTCCTCAGTCCCAGACTCAAGAGATCCAGAAACCTCATTCAAGTGATCATGGGTTCAGTGGGAGCAGACTTGGGAGAATCTGGAGAAGTAGTATCTGCTATGTGGTCTGTTAAATCCAACTCGGAGTTTAGTTCACTGAATGTTTTTGTATGGTTGTGGTTGTCATTAATTAAAAGATGGTAAGTAGAGATAACTATGATCTGGGATTAGAAAACAATATGGTAACAGCTGAGAGAAAAACAGGATAAAAAAAATGTGCGGAGGAGAAGGTGTGTATGGAAACACAGCAGACAGTCATCGTGGAGCTGGAGAGAAGCAACTGGAGTCAAGTGCAGTAAAGCCTAGAGCATAAGCAAGACAGTAGAATACCACATTCGAAAAGCCAGAACAAATCTCACTAGAACAGAATGATATAGAAAAAGTGGAAAGAAAAGAACAAGTTAATATGCTGTGAAAGATGGCAGTACAAAAATAAGCATTAATGAAAAAAATAGGCCACGTTTAACCATACAGCACAACTAGAATGAATTTTTAAAATCTTGAGACAGAGGGGAGTGGGTTGCCACAGGAAGAGATGATGAAATAGGGCATGAAAGAGGAGGGGAACAAAACAACATTTAGTGAATTAATGAAAGCAAATGTAAAGCCAGATATGAAGATAAGCAAGTCTTAGTGATCATGTTAAACACAAGCTCAAAAGATATTTCCAGTGGTTTTCCTTTTCACTTGTTAAAACAAGTAGTTCAAATAAAAATTCCGAATTATTTTATTATGCTTATAATTAAAAAGTATAGTTCTACCTGTGGGTTGGTTTGTTTTGTTTTGGTTTGTTTTGTTTTGGTTTGTTTTTTTTTGGTTTGGTTTGTTTTGCTTTTGTTTTAGCTTTGTTATTTATATTTCTTGTCCAGTTTCATATTTTACTTGTGGAAATGTATTTCATATTTCTCTATGCAGAATGTGTTACACTGCAAGCAAGGACATGTTTCATGAGTCACTGCTATGCAGAATACAGTCTCTGAGGTGACAGTTATGTAGAGCTACTAAAGCATTTCTTATATTTTATTTATTGTTCTATTTAGTAATGAACTTACTTTGAAATCCCACAAATGAAAACAAATTTCAGTCATTTGTGGATGAATTTTTTTTACATTTAGTTTCATGAAAGGATAATAGAACTCAAGAACGTGAGAATGCTGATCTCCATCTGCTTTGTAACACTTCTGCAGCTGTGTAGATGATGGCAAAAATCCCCCGGGGTTTCCGCACCATGGCAATAGGGTCCTTTGCAGCCATGTGTAGACTGTGGTCCCATAATTTGCTGAGAAACCTCATTGGCAATGAATTTAGTTAAGCAGTGTCTAGGCAGAGTTTAGTTGTTTTTTGCAAGTTCTTTTTCAAAATAATTTTTAAATCGCACCTTTGGTGAAACTGGTGGAACTCTGTTGCTTTCCTACAAGTGCCTGTGGACCAGGCCTTGAAGTTAGGGGCATTCAGCACTCAAAGGGATGCTTCGTACCTTATGTTATTCAGTCTCTATAACAGCAAATAGATATCACATGAAGTAACTTGTAATATTATGTATGTGCAACTCTGAAATGTCTTGAACATTTCTCCACATTGTATCTTGCTACAAAAATATCATTCTTTGGCTATGAGCTTTTATGTCAAAGATCCCCAGGGGACAAATGGAGGCTTACACCAGATACAAATGACTGTATTAGTTTCTGTAAAATCCAAGAAAATTAATAAATGGAGTTTATTTTATAGTGCAGTAAATCTTTAATTTTTAAATAGTTTTAACTTTTTTTTTCTTTTTTTCTATCAATTAAGGAAATGCTGCTTCACCACAAGTTCAAAGACCTTCTTTCATGGACTACTTTGATAAACAAGATTCCAAGAATAAAAGCCCTGAAAACTGTAATCAGAACATGCATGAACCTTACCACATATCCAAAAATGTTTTCCCTGATGACTGGAAGGTCCCTCAAGATGGAGACTTTGATTTTGTAAGTACATTTTTATTGTTTACTTTCTTGCATGCTGTTTATTTTATTTGTGCAAAAAATAGTTAATCCCTTTCTATAACTATGTTAATACAAGTAAAATAGGTAAACTTTCAAGAGTACCATCCAATTATCTACTCTTAATGCCTCATCCTGGTTGTTGAAATAAGTATATTTGCTTAATGCAGGACCTTTTTAATGAGGAGTGGTGTGTGAGATTATGAATATACTTCTTTGTAACCACTTTTTTTAAAGTATTTTTGATTCTTCATAATTTGTGTGTTATAACAACTTTAAAATTTGACCCACTTCTATTTAAAAAAAGAAATAAATAGCTAGAGGCATGGAATATTGTTGTCATGTTTGCTGAGTATCTCAGTAAAATGATAAGCGTTTTAAACTAGATTGGCACCATTTAATCAGTCTCCTTGTAGTTGGTTCAGATCACCTACTGTTTTACAGATGCCAGCTTGTTGGTACTATTCCAATAGCGCACGTCTATCTACATAGAATTGCTCATCTAACACTAGTCTGTCTATTTTAGGGTGGGTTTTTTACCCCTCCAAAATATGTGTAGTTTATTTCTTTTTTTCCTATGTTGCAAATTATAACAGGGGAAAAAAGAAAATGTTCCTAAGTTATAGGTTGCTATTAAAATGAAATAAATAATTACTGTTCAGAGACTCGTAGATAATTATACCTGGTTTTCACCTTTGTTATTTTTTTTTAACGTGTTTGAATGAAAGAATTTAGTTTATCTGTTGTAGATTAAACATGTTCTTAACTGCAGTGCAGTAGCTAAATACGATCACGTGGCACCTTTTTGAAAGTGCACTTGGGATTTGGAGAAAAATGTTGTGTTTAATTTTAGGTGACAGCTGTAGGTGTGGGATTTTTTTCCCAGATTTCACTTTCTGCATTTCTACATAAAGCTGACTTTTAAATTTAAGCTACTGGAGTAAAGCCAGTTAAATAGCACAGTACAAGCTGTTGCTGCTGGAGAGTTTTGATTAAGTTGGATTTTAGTTTGGGTGGGGTTTTTTTAGGCTTTTTTTTTTTTACCATAAAATGCAATAGTAATCATCCTGATTATTGACTAACAAAATAATTATTTGCACTATTCACTGGAAAATAACTGGCCATTATTTAAGTAGGATTATTATAGTAGCAATAAAATTGCCCTTAGAACAATTTAAAGTTAATCCTATCTTTTCCATTACTTGTTAAGAAATGCAAGCAAAAATGATTCTTCTTGTAAATGCTAAGATCCTGGTTCTGTAAGTGCTTATTCGTTAATAATTCACTCATAGATAATCCCATGGAAGTTGTTGACATTGCTTGTACATATGAAGTTGCCTGCTTGAAATAAGAATTTGTCCTAGAACCAAACCTGAGGAGGTCTGATCTGCAGAAACTAACTGCTGTCTGTGTTGTAGGCAAACCTTGCTAGGGTCTTAAACTGGCAAGTCAAAGACTTCAAAATCATAGAATGATAGAATGGTTTGGGTTGGAAGGAACCTTTAAAGGTCATCTAGTCCAGCTCCCCTGCCACAGTCAGGGACATCTTTCACTAGTTTCTCAAAGCCCTGTTCAGCCTTTGACCTTGAAGACTTCCAATGATGGGGCATCCACAACTTCTCTGAGATGTATTCTCAGACTGTTCCAGTGTCTCGTGGAAGTTTATGTGATGTGCAGTTTACCCTTGACTTCCTAAAAAGGCAGTGTTGTAAGGCTTGTTTCCACAAAATGATTCTGATTGAAGACCGAATAGGACTCAAAAGTAGTGAATAGCTATTTGCATGAGTGACATATGTAGTTAGTTGGGGTGGGAGGAGACAGAGGGATGGGATTTTGTTGTAAGCATGACAGAAGCCAAATACTTCCCATAGATAAGCCAGCCTAAGAAAGAGTTTAGGAAGACTCTTCAATAATGGATGTAGTGCTTCAGAGTAGTCCACTCAACAATACATTTCTCTGAAGCATCTGGTGCCAGCTGCTGTTACACAGGATATGGGTTTTAACAGCCTGCTGGTTTGAACCATAGACAATTATTATTTATTTATATATTCTAGAAGCACTTCTATTTACATTTTAGACAACGGGTGGCAGTATTGGTGGCCTGCGAGAGACTTTCTGAAAGGATAAATCAGTGGGCAGCATGCATAATATATTGTCTGCTCTGAGAGATCAACATGAATGTTTTCAGTTGCTGACATGAAGTCTTTAAATGATTCATGAAAGGGATAAATAATAGAAACTTTTTGTACTAAATAATTCCATTCTATTTTGTTTGAAAGTAGCCTTAATGGGATCTAGAAAGGGATCCTAACAGTAAATGCTGACTGTCATAATTTTATTTAAAGAAGGGATTGATACACTAGAACTTAAATATAAATGTTCAAAATCTAACTTCACGTTCGTATATTCTAATAGTGCTCCAGCTTTCTATGTAGAAGAGGAGGGATGCTCTCTAAGTTGGAGGTCACCAAACTCATTTGCTGAATGATACCGTTATTCTTTCTTACCCATATACCCTTGTAAGTCGTACATAGCATGCCAGTGCAGGCAGCCAGTAAGTGATTTACTTGTGAGCCAAGGCAGAATGACAGTGCCATGCTAAGAATTGATACTCAAGTGTACTGAATGAAAAGACTCAGAAGTTTATTAGTGTATGTGTCTGTTACAACATAAACTAGGGAAGCAGAAATGCCATCGAGGTGGGAGGGAGAAGGGAAAACGAAGCAATAACAATCCTTATAAGTCTCTGCAACTAATTGCTTTGCTTATTTCTGTGTACAAGGTGAGACCTGCAGAATTGGGAGCTAATTCTTGTGGCCAAATGGTATATTTGCTTTAGGTAGCAGTGATAATTTTATCCTATTCCTAGTACATTTTACTGTTTGATAAAACAATACATAGTTATTTTATTTGTTTAAATGTACAAATACATGTAATGCAGACGTAGCAGTCTTACACACTTGCTGATGTTTTTAGATAACGTAAATAAATGACACAGGAAACTTTTCTCCTAAGGTGGATAAATGAATGTATAAAATAATGCAAAATGAATTTAGCACTAGGTCTGGTTTGAAAGTTTTTGTGTGGGCATAGTTTTCTGCTTGACATAAATGTTTTAAAAACTCCTTGCCAATAAAAATAGAAGACTTTTCTAAGAAAATAAGATGATTTGGTCATCAATCTGAGCTTTAAAAACAGTAATTTTAGCAGCATATTTTCTTCTGTAAGTGCATAATTATGCTTTGGTTTTCACTGTTGAAGTACATCTGTTTTGATATTCAAAAGCTGATCTTATTTCTTTTCCACTAATGCCATATGGGAATTTGACATCCATCTCTGACTGTTGGTCCTGTGGGCCTTCAGCTCAATGATCAGTCTGTGCTGATGTAATGTTCCATGAGTTGATGAGAAAAAATTGCCAGTGCAGACCTTCAAGTTTTGCATGGTATTGAATCAAGTATAGTGCAAATAACTTTTAACTAGATGTAATTCTGGTACTGTATAGTCACCTTGAATATTATATTATTCAAAATTTACCCTGTTATGTATGCTTCATGACTTAAGGTGCTGTTTTGGTTGTTTTATACAACATTTCTTCTTGCTTTTTTAAAAAAACAGACTATCCTAAAGATTTTTGAATGTTGTCTTTTCTGTGACTAGGAATTTCTATAGGGTTGTTTTTTTTGATCTTTGTTTTCAGTTATTTTATTGTTTATTTTTGTTGTCACATGATAAATTCTGAAAACCAAAAGTATGGGTCTTTTATATCAGTGAATCTTAGGGAAATGTATTTCTGGGGAAGTGCTTGTATATGTTTTGGTTTGTTTTCACTTCAGTCTTTACAATAGAAGTGTTGAAGGTCTAATTGGGTATAAATATTACAAAAAACAAACTAGTGTTTATTCAAACTTCAGCTTTTGTATTAAACTTTTAATATATATCTCACACTCAAGGATCATTGTGGATTTTTGTTTTCAATGAATACTATCAGACTATAGGCAATGCTTTTACACATTTTCATTATTTTTAAGGGACATGCAGCAGGCAGCAAAGTTAAAGCAATATTTTTAACCTTAATTCTGTCAGTTTTATGTGGAGTTCAGTGATGTTTTATTCACAGCAAACCTTTATGCCAGTTAGTTCAATCAACAAGATACTACTCATTGTGAGAAAAAGCAGCATAATGTCTTCAAATAAGTAAAGATGTGGTAAAGCTATATAGTGTGTGGATATGATATTCATAGAAATGTTAATGATGCATGGTATAAGCAGCTTTTCATAACGAGGCTTAACTGTTTAATGGGCCAACTTTTAGTCTTACCTGACAAGTCAGCAGTTTGGATCAGAGCGCCGAATTAGAGCAAATGATGTGTTTGTTTCGACCATCTAAGTGACCAGTCCTTTTAAGAACAGCTGTTTTTTATAGATATTATGTATTCGTATGACCATGTTGCTATTATAATAGCTTTGTTCTTTCCATGGGGAATGTTTTCCATGAGATGGGTACATGCTGGAGAGAGCTGTGTATTAAATGAGCAGTGTAACTGCAAGGTGGTGTTGAAGCAGCTTGCTCAAATTTCTTTTTTGTCTTTCACACTTGAAGATTTTGTGATATTTTGTGTAGCGTTTATCACATTTTTATGGGCATTGTAGAAGGCAGTTTTCACTAAAAAAGATGAACTTTTAATAAGCAAGAAGTGCTCGGAATTTTTATCATGTGGGGGAAAAACAGGTAAATCAGCTTGCTAGATTGACATGCTATGTGTATGTGTTGTTTAATAACCTGCTGCTTACATTTTTACTGTATCATGACATTTTACATCTCCATTAAGATATAAAATTGCTCTGTAAATCCTTCTGCCCCTTAGTAATGTGTGTTAGTGTGGGACACTGTTAACAAAGGATTTACATGAATTACAGTGAAATGATATCTAATTGATGATAACCTGTGAATTACCATTACTCATAATGAGTTGCTAAACTTAATTTGCAATGATTGAATATATTATTTCATTTTAAATGAGTCATTTACTATTTGTTATGAGACGATAAAATGTAAAAAGGCAAATCTATTTATTATAGCGATGTTAGGGTAATGATTTCTGTCTTCAGTAGAATTATTTCCAAACAGGAATGGTATCCAGATTGTTAAATATTAAATAGTGAACATGTAGACCATGTTTTGCAGTAACTGCAGTATCATGCTTAAATAGATGCATTTTGGTGACTTAAAGATTCTGGAATAATAACAAAAATTTAAAAAGCCATCTGTTACCCTAGGCAGAATATTTCTCTGGGTTTCAACCAGAACAAATACATTAGAATATAATCATTGTGAAATAATAGCATTGCAGATACTGAGCACTTTAGTTAACATTTATAAATGTATAATGTGACAATTCATTCCGTTAAAAAAGTAAATACCATAAAATGACTGAAGACCATATAGAATTTAATTAAAACTTCAATAATAAAGCTAGGCTGAGGTAGCTTCATTGGAAATACTTCTTTGTCTAAAACCTTGGCTGGGTTTACTCTGATTTTGTTTAAGCAGCAGATGAGTGAGTTTGGTACAGTCTTCTTTCTAATTAATGGGAATAAATGTATATCATCTATTTTCAACCACTTCAGTTTCTCCTCTAAGTAATTTGAAAATTTAAGATTAAGTATTAACATATATTCATTTCTCTTTGTTTTTAATGAGTTGCTTGATGTCATGGTTTAAGCCAGTCAGCAACTAAGCCCCCCACAGCCACTCACTCACTCCCCCTTGGTGGGATAGGGGAGAGAATCAGAAGGGTAAAAGTGAGAAAACTTGTGATTTTAGATAAAGACAGTTTAATAGGTAAAGCAAAAGTTACGCACGCGAGCAAAGCAAAACAAGGAATTCATTCACCACTTCCCATGGGCAGGCAGGTGTTCAGCCACCCCCAGGACAGCAGGGCTCCATCACGCGTAACGGTTACTTGGGAAGACAAACACCATAACTCCGACTGTCCCCTACTTCCTTCTTCTCCCCCAGCTTTGTATGCTGAACAGGACGTCGTATGGTATGGAACATCCCTTTGGTCAGTTGGGGTCAGCTGTCCCAGCTGTGTCCCCTCCCAACTACTTGTGCACCCCCAGCCTGCTCTCTGGTGAGGTGGTGTGAGAGGCAGAAAAGGCCTTGGCTCTGTGTAAGCACTGCTCAGCAGTAACTGAAACATCTCTGCATTGTCAGCACAAATCCAAAACATAGCACCATACAAGCTACTACGAAGAAAATTAACTCTATCCCAGCCAAAACCAGCACACTTGAATATCATGAAGCATTTCCAGATGCTGACAGGAAGAACATTTTCTTAACTAAGCAAATATGAAACTTAGGTTTCTGGGTTTGCATAGGCCGTATGCATATGAGATAAACAGAGGTATTATTGGTGTTGACAGTCTGCATGCAGAATTTTGTTCATTTCAGTTCAGACACAGCTAACAGAGGAGAGACTGTAAAATTAATATAACACATATAATATGCTTTATCTAGCTCATTTTGTGAGGACAGTATGAACCTCAGCAGTGGAGGTTTTCTGTATCTCTTATAATAGGGAGCTGGTACAGAAGCTTCTTGTGTGTTGAGTGGTTATTTAAAAAAATGAAAGGTGTGGAGGTAATTCAATGGGAGAGGGATTCGTATTAGGATTTCACTGTGGATGGTTTGCAGGTCACGGTCGTGGTTTGTTAGGCTTATCACGGAGCTGTTCAGACAGGCAGTAGGGGAGGTTGTCCCAGCCTGACACGTAAACTAAAAATGTATTATTGGTTGTGTTTTTTTTTTCTATTAGGCGAAGAGAACAGGCCAACCTATTATATTTTTTTAAAACTCTGCAAGTCAAATACTGACTGATTTTACTAAATCCTGTTTGTATATTCTGACCACAAAAGCAGAATTATTTTTCTTGCAGAGAGTGAGGGAATACACCTCCTGAGCAGAGTGTTTCTCCAACTGATTTTGAATATGGGATCCTTTCTCCTTGAATATTTCTCTTCCTCTATTATTATAGAAGTAAATAATTGAAAATCAAGCATAGTAATTTGGTTTTACATATAACTAAATTGTTTAGGCTGTAAACAGAACCATTCCTTTCTGTTTATCTTAAAATAGTAAGATTATTTTAAAGCTGTTGCTCTGATCACTGAGTCATTCATGCCAAAGTGCCAGTGATGTACTTTTGCAGTTTTGGAAGGTGAATCGTGCCATCTGACAAAGATTATATGAGGTTTTGTATCCTAAAAGAGCACAGAAAACACCTTTCTAGTTCAGAAAGCTTTTTGAGTTCTTACATGTGAAAAACAGAATTAAAGATTTTTACTTATCATTGACATATCCTCTGAAGATAAGACAAGAACTCGGGCTTGAATTGCAGCAATTTATTTGAAGTTAAATAGTAAGAAGAATGTCTATTAGGATAACAACGTATGACAGCAGAATGCCTCAGAGGGTTGCAGAAGTTGCCATTATTGTGAGTGTTGAAGACCTGGTTAGATAAAACATGTCAGGAATAGTTTTGGTGGAGTTGATCCCCCTTGGAGCAGAGTATTGTTGTAGGCTACCTCCTCCTGTAAATGTTTCTGATGGCCTTATTTCCTATGGCTTTTTAAGCTACTGCTGACAGCTGATGTTTGTAATCATAAAAGATGTTGAGAATACATAGGTCTTACAAGCTCTCAAAAATAGTGACATACTTAATTTGTTTATTAGGAGCGTCAGTATTTTGGAGGAGCTAGACCTTGGGTAACCTTGACAATTTTTGCAATTAGCAGTCAACTGTTACTTCCAAACATGAGTCTGCCTCTGGAGAATTTCAGGCGAGATTCGGTCAATAAAACTTAACCATGCTTTCTCTCCTGAAAGTTTAAAGCATCCCTGCCATCTTATTGTATCATGTCAAAAAGTTTCAATGTGCAATGTGGTTTTTAATTACAAAATAGTTTCTAGTGAGAAGACACTTTAAAATTTATTTTTCAGCCAACTTTCAAATTCTTAATATAGAGTTAAGAATGAAAGTACTTCGAAGAGTTTAAATGCTTGCATCATCGAACGCCTGCTTTTTTTTTTTCCTCATTAGCTCGAATGGAGAGCCTGAAGCGTAGCTCTAGTGTATATATTCAGTTATACAGCAGGTCTGTAATTTGTGTGTAGTTTAAGGAGAACAAAGGAAAGAAATGAGTGAAGCTGATGAGCTGAGGCAGCGCTGCTGGTTTAAAGTAACATCTTGTTACCTTAGTAACCAGTTGTCTGTACTAATATACCTCTTAGAGATCATTGTGTAATAGCTAAGTAATGTGTATAGCCTAGAAAGAGCTTTGAAATACTTGGAAAAAACAGTTTTGGCTGGGCAAGTTTTAGACTATCCTTTTTTGTCCATCAAACCAATTCAGTTTCAGGTCTCTCTATGCTGTTTTCTCTTACAAAAAAAAAAAGGGAGGGGGGGCAAGATATTTAATCCAAATAGTTTCTGTGTTGCATGAATCACTGTTAATGTCAAGACAGCATACCACACCTTTGTGTGTAATGTCTGATCCCCAAACTGAGTGCTGACACCAAGGGGTGTGTGTTCTACTTCAAGGTTTCAGCAGAATTCTTTGAAATCATCTCTATGACAGTACCATGCAAATTAACCACCAAGAAACAAAATCTATTCTCCTACTCTTTGCTATGATGATTAACGGTAATGAAAAGTAAAAATAAAACTTGCCTCAGAAGAGTGGGTGACTGGAATTTTGCAAGACTGCAAGTTAGCTTTTGTAACTCCTTAGTTTTGAAGAGGATTTCTTCATTATGTGGTTTGGTAAAGAGCATGAGGTGTTTTTTCCGGTTTAGCTTTTTTAACCTTTTTTTTAATTTTTTTTTTTTATTTTAGTTGACTCAAATAAGAGCATGAGAACTTGTCAGATAGGATTCTACCAATTTAACAGAAAAAAATTTTTGGATTAGTTCAGTGTCTGTGTGGCTAACTCTCAATAATCAAAAAGCTTGTATTGGATTTCTGTGCCTCATGTTTTCATCAGCAGCCAATAAGTAACATGTGTAGACTATGTTAAGCATAGATGTTAACAATATTTCATAAACAAAATACTGGAAATTAAATGTCTGACATTTAATACTATTGAGCTTTATGAAGAATGGAAAAAATTCTATGTGGTTTTTGTTTGCAAATAACTTGTAGAATTTGAAGAAAGAGACTTCTGCATTAAGGCATTGACTTCAACTAGAGGGCTCATAATATATGGAGTTCTTTGTTATTTGGAGTTAATATCTTCAGATATCTGATTAGATTGGGCTTAGTACACGTTTACCAAAACAAGGGATTGCCCAGAATATTTTGGTTTATATGTAAATTTTATTTCCTTTTCTTATAACTTGCATAATTCAGAGATAAAAGGGAATGCCTATGAAACTTGAAAGCAAAATCTGCATTTCTATAAGAATACACTTATTCTCATTTACTTGTATTTTAGTAATGTGTGAAATGTATACATTAAAATAATCTAAATGTTATTCTTTTACATTAGATCTCTGCTTATAGATGCCTGATAGGCCACGTTTACTTTTGTTTATTGGGAGTTGTAACATTGCTATGCACTAGTCATTTTATTTTTGATGAAAAATATGAGACTTTTTATAGAGATGTGTGCTGTGTAAAGCTGTAAGCTAACTGTTTGGAGACACGATTTTTTTCATTCATTGTTGTTGTTATTTGTGTCTGGATAAAAGTGTGCCTTGTAGACAGCACCAGTACCTAAAAAGGTAAAAAACCCTATGTAAAACCACCCAAGGCGGGGGGCAACCCAACAAAGCCACAAAATGAATTTGGCAAGTTTTTTTACCTGTTTGATAGTGTTGTATGAGTAACAATGTAAAAATAAAGCTATGAAAGCCCAATATATAAAGCTGCAGCTATTGACAAACTCTCTGTAGAAGGGTTAATCTTATACTTGCTAAAGTCAGTGGCAAAGCTCCTACTGATGGCAATGTTAAGTTGAGCTGCTCACATTATTAAAGAAACCACTGTCATTTGTGCGCATAAATGTGAAACTGCGTTTAGGTTTAGGGATAGAAATTTCACAGTTTAGAGTGTTTCTCTCAGTATTCCTTAGTTTAGGGCAAGTATGCCTAGTTCCTAGGAAAGAAATACCTGAAGAATGAATGTTTATTTAACATCTACTTAAAGATCTTGGTATTGCTTACATTTACATTTGTGTTGACAGTAGGAGTTGTACAGATGTAAGAAAATTTAGCTTCTTAACCTAAATAAGACGCGCCAGGACAAAATTGCTCTGCAGGAAAGCTCTAAAGGTACGGTAGCATAGTTATAGCTGTTTCAAAAAGCTGCTTGATGCTTAGCTGAGAACCCTGACTGCATTTCCCTGGCAATTTTTGGTGTGCCGTAGTGAGAACTAGAACAAGTTAGTGTAAACCATTTTTAAGAATTTAACTTACTTTACTTGGTGTTGCAGCAGACTGGGCTCATGGACAAGGTTAGGTGTTCAGCTGAGAAGCAGGAACTTTGCAAACTGTGCAACCTTGGCTACATGATACTGTATAAACGTGCTGTAGTGCTTGTAGATGTGACTTAGGTGGAACTTTCTAAAAAGATGTTTAAATTTTTTTTCCCTCATGGTGTCACTACAGCCCAATATATTTAGCTGTTTTTTATATTTGAATATTCTTCTTTCAAGTAAGAATGGAGGAAAAAATGTTCTTCAAAGACACTTGCAGACCACACTTCCCCATCACCCCAAAAAGTTCTCTAGATCCAAAAAATTCTCTTAGTAAAAATGGACTGTCCTAAAATGACTCTCTTATTTTGTTGTGTCCTCTTTGAAGGTTGGCCTTTTTGGCTTAGGGAATTACTTCAAGAAGTGTGTGAATGGAAGAGGAGGCTGCCTTACTGGGAGCTCTTTGGGCATTGGTCCCACTGGAACCTGGAGGAGGCGCTTATATTTTTTGAAGGTTGTTCTTCATGTGCTTCTAGTGCAAATGTTTGGGGTTTTTTTTTCTGCAGTGTCAATTGGATTATCACTTTTGTAGAATGATAATTTATTTTTCATTGAAATTAATCATTACATTAAGATTGCCATTAATTATAGTCACATGTTCTAAATGCCATCCACACACAAGACGGACATGCACTCTACAGAGATGGATAATCACCTCAAGATGAGAACTATTATCTTGAAAATGTTCATGGAGATAGAAATGTGATATTTCCATGGTGCTTGTGATGTGTGTGTATAGGGTGGAGCAGGCTTATTATTTTGCTTTTGCAAAGTTAGAAATTTCATTGCTATTCCTGTCTTTACGAAGAGTTTCCATTAACTAGTAGAATACCATTGTGAGTCAAGATAAAGACCTGTGTAAGTAAGTCTACATTCGGACAGATTCAGTTAAAGTAACGAAGACATTAAATTAAAAAATGAAACTGACAATTGTCCTTTGGGATTTTGTCTGTGACTAATGATTCACTGAGATGTGAGCACCTGTCTGCAGCCCACCATCAGTGCTACTTTAGAGAAACAGAGGAGGAATTGGTAGGAGTGTGTTGATCATAGTGCAGCTTGGTGTGTACATGCTCGGCTGTTTCACTTGTTGTCTCTGGAGCTGGTTAACTTCCTTGTCACAGGTTTCAAAGAGACCTGGTTTACACAGATTGTTTTTCCCTACACCAAGTTCTCTGACAACTGCTAGCATGTTTTGAATGGTACTGTAACATAGAGCCTTTTGAAGGAATGATGTTATGGCCAAATAATGTACCTTTCACTTACACTCAGTGGTTACAGGATTTAACTCCCAAATTGTGCAATGCTCTTTTATTTAAAAAACAAAACCAAAAAATGTAAGCCCCAAACAGTTTTCAGAGTAAAGGATATTTGCAGAGAAAAAGAGATGGAAAAGAGCTGGTGTCTCTCAAGAGGATTTCTGAAGGATTTGAGGGAAGGAGCGGTAGGTGGAGGGAGGCCAAACTCAGTGTTACTTAAGCATCCCCATGGCCTGTGAAACTCAAGAGCCTTATTTTCTCCTCTCTGCGGGCTGATGACTCTATGGCAACAGCCCACTGATCATCTCAGAGGTGGGCTAATTCAAAACTACAGGGGAAAACAGCGACATTGGAAACAGTGGTTAGTTTGAAACTACCTGACCTGTTTTCCATGTTTTAAAGAGCTGTTGCTATGGCAACAGCAGCTCGCCAAGGACCGAGTGCTGCTAAGTTTGAGGTTCGACAGTCATGTGCGCGTGGAGGGGGTGTATCACTTCCAACACCAAGCTGTGTTCCCTGCACCTACCTTTTATACAGATACTTATGCTACCCTAGAATTAGCACTTTAGAAAACATATTACCTAAATCCTAATGGGGCAGTTCACTAATCTAGCTTGATTTCAGCTCAGTTCTTCCTTTGTTCATCTTCTTTCCCTTATTGCATCCTCTCAAAATAGAGCACCTCGAAAGAATGTTAGTTACTATATCCTATGGTCCTCAAACTGTCCTGTCACCAAACACCATGATCATTTTGTTCTGCAATTCCATATCCCACGTTATGGAAGTCAACAAACATAAGCTGTTTGACCATGGGTTAGGGAGAAATTAATTCCAGAGCTGAAATGCCTTCATTGAAAAATAGCCTGACAGTTTTAATCAGTGAATACCTATCTGAAATGCCTCTGCTGCTGTCAGTTGCCATTGTAACGTATGGGGGAGAGAGGATTTTGCAGATGGCCAATTCAAGAAACTATTTTACAACTTTAAATTGAAAATCAGTGCAGTGAACTTCACCTGGCATCTGCAGTAAGCTGTTCTTATTGTGAAAACTGTCACTTACTAAGTGGACAACAGTATAGTATGCTAGCAGAAATGTTTTGTCAGTAGAGGTATAATCCAGTTCTCAAATTAGTGCAATTTTTTAGTACAGAGTGAGAAGAGTGACTGTAATGTGATCCATGTCTGAAAGGAAAGTACATTTTTGCCAAGCACAAATTTCAAGAGGAGCTGTAGTCATAACTGCACCTCGGATACCCAGGAGCACTTGGGAACCCGGCAAAGCACCTTAAGTGTAGCAATACTGGAACCTCTGCCTTACTGAGTGGGAGCTAAAAGAAGAAAGAACACTTCAGCTGCTTTTTTCTTTTTCAAATCTATTGGTATTATTTAAGACTTGCCCATGTTGAGCTATGGATTGAAAGCCTTCCTCCATCTCTAACAAGCAGATTATAAGTCCAAATATGAAGGAGAATATTCATCTGTGATGTTTATTTTATTGGTTTTCTGGGAAAAATAGTGATGTGACAATTGTGGATGATTCTCAACTAACCTCATTAAATCTCATTAAATGTAAAAAAAAGTGCTAAAACACTTTAGATGATGAAATCAAATGCTCAAGAGTTAGGGAATGATGCATTTATGATTGCTTGACCCATTACGGGTCCATTCTTTAACTGAGTTTTTAACCTGTAGTCCTATAATTGAAGAATGCATTATAATGTTTAAGTATAATGGGAAGAGGGCAAAACTAAGGTTGCTTTTAAGGAGTTGGAAGCGTGTTCTTCCCTAATGTCTTTCAAGTATTTGACTTAACATTCTTTTAAAGGGTTTTATGCATGTAATTTGATACCCATTTAAAAAGGAAAAAGGGGAAGAAAAGCAACATTTATTCCACACAAGCACAACAGCCCTCCACTGCACAACACTGGTGAGGTTTGAATCCTGGATTGTTAACCACTGGTACCCAGATGGCTTCAGTGTCTTGAATTGGTAGACTAAGTATGTTGATAGAGGAAATCAAAAGGAGAAATAGACTACTGGGAGCCTGGATGGAGGGAACAGGGAAGGGAAGAAAACAAGGAAGATTGACCCCCTGCAAGGAGGGGGAGTGAGTGAGCAGCTGGGTGGGCATTTGGCTGTTAGCCAAGGTTAACCCACCACACCTGGTAAGACTCATTTCAGGAGTCTTCTATAGCTAGAAGTTCATCTCCATCTTTGACATAAGGATAAATTTGATTGGTCTATATCATCTCTTCTTTACCTTTTCCTGATACAGCACTTCTGTTGTGTGGCCATAGCTCAGTAACTAAGAAGCACCATTGCAGATGCTTGCTTTATTGGAAAGAGTGCCAGGTCTGGTTCCCCCTCAGTGATCTAAAGCACAAATACCATCTGTCCTACAGTTAAGATCACTTCAATAAGTTTCTATATAACTGCTCACACTTGCCAGAGAAAGAGAATCAGTTTAGCTGCTTTTTCATTTCTTTTTACAGAACTGTCCTCAAATTGCCCCATATCACATGTACAGAAGTATTGCTTCCAAATTCCTACTCATTAAAGTCAGCAGCTTTCTCTGGGACTTCTCAGAAGAAGGCCTTGTCTGCAATATAAGGGCTTCAGGGTGGCCTGAACGCATTTTTTGTTTGGTTTTTTTTTCTGGAGTGACTATCTGTCCTCAGAATTGTGATCAGGTCAGAGCTGGCGCAGAGCTGTCTTGGTATTTTGCAACAGCTAGATGATTGGCAAGTAGTCTTACAGCTGGTGAAGTTCATCAGGCAGGTGCATGCTACATACAGATGCACCCCAAAGGGCAGTTGCAGTTGAAGAAATTGATATATCCCACCCTGTGCTCCACTGTGGCAATTAGGAACAATTTAAGCCTCTGTATGTCAAGAACACCAAGAACATGAACATTACCTCCTCGAGGAGAACATTAGAGCCACGAAGATGATTAAGGGAGTGGAACATCTCCCTTATGAGGAGAGGCTGAGGGAGCTGGGTCTCTTTAGCTTAGAGAAGAGGAGACTGAGGGGTGACCTCATTAATGTTTATAAATATGTAAAGGGCAAGTGTCATGAGGATGGAGCCAGGCTCTTCTCAGTGACATCCCTTGACAGGACAAGGGGCAATGGGTGCAAGCTGGAACACAGGAGGTTCCACTTAAATTTGAGGAAAAACTTCTTTACGGTGAGGGTGACTGAACACTGGAACAGGCTGCCCAGAGAGGTTGTGGAGTCTCCTTCTCTGGAGACATTCAAAACCCGCCTGGACGCGTTCCTGTGTGATATGGTCTAGGCAATCCTGCTCCGGCAGGGGGATTGGACTAGATGATCTTTCGAGGTCCCTTCCAATCCCTAACATTCTGTGATTCTGTGATTCTGTGAACATACCAAGACGATAATTTGTGTGAACAAACAAGAGTGTATGAGATCTTGATGCTCTGCAGAAAAGATGATGATATTTGGAATTGATATATCTAGTGTCAAACTCATTGGCTATCTGTTTCTTGAGATCCCAGATAATATTGGGCAATGGAGCCTGGAGAATTGTGAGTAGGCTTCAGGAGGATACTCAAGCCAGTTTTCTGGGACCCGAGATGCTTCAATGGGCCTGTTTTTCCTGATAATGAAGAAGAAATTTTTTATTAAGTGAATAAATGTTTTTTGTCTTGGCCTGGTTTACGCACAGGGTCCCATTTGGATACCTCTTTAATCCACTAGTCACAGTCATTTTACTAGTCTTTTTCTTGCAACTTATCTTTAATAATGATCCTCAGAAAGTTATGATAGTTAAAAGCCATAAGTTTTCCCTAGCTTCATGAAGGCAGCTTTTATTCTAGAATCTCTTCCACCTCTCTGTGATAATTATTAGTTTTGGGATTTCAGGCTTACTGTCACAGGACTCTCATTTATAGAATCATAGAATGGTTTGGGTTGGAAGGGACCTTAAAGATCATCTAGTTCCAACCCCCCTGCCACAGGCAGGGACACCTTTCCTCTAGACCAGGTTGCTCAAAGCCTCATCCAACCTGGCCTTAAACACTGACAGGGAGGGGGCATCCACAACTTCTCTGAGCAACCTGTTCCAGTGTCTCACCACCCTCACAGTAAATAATTTCTTCCTAATATCTAATCTAAATCTACCTTCTTTCAGTTTAAAACCATTACCCCTCATCCTATCACTACATGCCCTTGTAAAAAGTCCCTCTCCAACTTTCCTGTAGGCCCCCTTCAGGTACTGGAAGGCTGGTATGAGGTCTCCCCGGAGCCTTCTCTTCTCCAGGCTGAACAGCCCCAACTGTCTCAGCCTGTCTTCATAGGAGAGGTGCTCCAGCCCTCTGATCATCTTCGTGGCCCTGACTCCTTAAGTCGTAGGCTGGATTGTTGAAAGTCTCCTCATCCGACACTGATCCTCTGAGAACAACCTTATCAAAAAGTGTTAGGAAGTTCACTGTATGTACATACACAGCCAAGTGGACCAGTTTCTGTGCATCGTAGCCAGCTTTGTACTCATCCTCTATGTTTTGAGGGGGAGGTCTCCTTCGCCTTGATCTGGATCATGTTTTGAAAACAAAAATAGCAGTTCTTCAGACACTGTTTTAGGAGTGCACCTGTCCTGGAAATGTTTTCATTACATTCTTCAGTGAAATTTCCCAAGAGCTTAATAGGAGTTTTCTGGCTGATCTAACGAACCAGTTTATTATTGAGACTTTAATGTTGTCTTTACATGCCCTTATGGATCATCTTTATAAGCCTATGGCCACATGTTCACTTCTTCGTTTTTCTAATTCTTTTAGTGAAAATAGTCTTTGCTAGCGATTACCGTGTACTTGGGAAAATATATCTTGAGTCATACTGGCTTTCTTTATGTTGGAAAAAACTGTACAAGGTTGCACTTTGTGTGGTTCCTGCAGAGTTTGGTTCAAGCCAGGAAATCAACCTGCCTGTGTTCTTACCGAAGTCACACACATCCAGGACTGAGACATCAGATATTTTTTATTTTTTTAATTTTTTAAAATTTGGACGAGAAGGTTTAGGAAGATTGTTCAGCTTTTCAAATGGGTGGCAAAAATGCCTGTATGTATAATGATTTTTCCCACAGGGAAGTAGTGTAGTGAGAATAGCATGCTGGGTCAGGATTTACTGCAAGAGGGCTAGGGTGTGATTCATGTGCATTCACATGAGCACAAGTGTGCTTCGAGATCTGAGAAATGTATCCATCCCTGAGACTTACAGATTTGTCCCGATAAATTCCATATGTGCTTTTTGTAAGCATGGTGCCATCACAGAGATCTTCTGGGCATGATGCAGCTCTTGAGAGTGGTTCTTCCATCATTGTTTTCCTCAAGGCTTTACATTTCTTCATCAATCAAACTGTAGGTTCAGCTTGTAATGGAACTTCTTCAAGAAGTTATATTCACGTGTATATTCCTAACTCTGCCTGAAGTCCCATTAAAAGTTACTTGGGATTCTGGATGTGAGGAACCAAGGATGCATGTTTACCAGTTGGTACCTTAGCTGTGCAACCTTCATAGCATGACCTTGAGTATATATGCCTATGAACATTGCAAAGGCAAAAACACAAAAATCTTTCTAGGATTGTGAATAGAGCAGCACATTTCAAAGACCTTCTAGTTACTGCTCAATAACTTACTTTAGGTAGTGCTGTATATTCTTATTTATAAAAAAGAAAAAAGCCCTTTGGGAGTTAAACAGAGAATTTCAGGAAGTATACTTCAACATCCACTAGTTTAATGACATAAGTGGAATTAAGGGAGAAAAAAGCAAGTTTAGAAGTTGTTTTGCTTTTTTTTTTTGTGGGGTGCACCTTGAAAAACTTTTTTAAAATGCAAAAACAATTAGAAACTGTACAGAAAACTCACTGAGTAGGAAAAATAGTGGAAGTGGGAAAGAACTGGGGAAAAAAGGAACAAAACTGGTTTTGAATATGGCATTTCTGGTGGGTAGCATATAGAGGGGGACACAGTGGGAGGATGGTTTAATAAATAGGCAAGGTTGTAGTTATGTATGTTTGTGAAGGGAAAGGGTAAATACCTTTGAGATAAGGACAGTTTGGACTGTGCTTATTTAATTTTCTACTTGAAGAATCCTACATCTAAATGTGCGGTTCTTTACATAACAACCACTCATTTAAGTTTTGGGGTTATTAACTTCACACACTATTGCAAGAAAATGAAAATAATGAAACCACCATGAGGCTGCAAGTCTTCTGGTAACACTGGAAACTCTAATGCTTGTTCTCTTTCACTGCCAGGTTTATGGTTTTGATTTCCTATCTAGGCATTTGGAAGAACTGGGATTTTTTTTTTTCAGTAGTAAGGCATTCTGGGACAAAGATGAAGGGAAAAACTTTAGCAGCAATCAAAATTGGAGGAAAGCTTGGACTGTGGTTATTCTCCATGACAATACAATCTAATTGTAACCGTATTAGAGAAAAGCAGAGTTCTGGAAGTAAATAGTTGGTGTAATATATTGAGTTATACTTTTATATGCTAACATGACTATACAAGACATTCATATTCTCTTATTTCAGAAGTTATTGGTATTTCAGTTAAAACTGAAATTCTTTGGATACCCATACAGTATGAAAAAAGAAAGAATAGAAAGAAGATGGCTCTTAAAATTGGGTAGAAGGGTTTTTTTGAGCTGCTGCTTTGTTTGTTAGGTGTAAAATCCCAGTTATCTGATAACCACACAAGTAAAAAGCTGAGTCAAAAACTGTTTTACACTTTACTGTGTAAGGTGAATGATAGCATCTGCAACCCTTGTTTTAAATGCTTTTTCTTGTTTTTTAATTGTTTCCCTTTGCTTGTATACAAACAGATTCACCTTATTCTGTCTCTTCCTTCAACCTTTTCCTTTACTAAAAATGTTGAGCATAACACTGATAACAGTTAATTAATGAACGGCTAGATCAAATAATACGTATTAAATTAATCTAAGATGTGACACATCACAAGTTGCACAGGAGGCACACTTTACGTCAGCTATACATTGCCAACAGGTTCTCTGTGAACTGTGATTTATCACCTTTTCTGGTATGGACTCTAAGTTGCGCGAACTTAATTCTGATTTAGTTAGATTTTCTAGCCAGTAATTTGTACTTATCAGCTACTTACGGTTTCTTATCTCTGTAAAAGATCTGCCTATCTCTACCTTTGCCCCTCTGAGAATTTGTACTGACCCTCTTTGACCTTCTCATCCCCCTTCTTTGCAAATATCAGGTTTCTACCTCTAATTCAGCATGGCATTAACTTGGCTTATCTGTGTTATTTAAGTTGTAGTTTACAACTTGTGTTTATAATACCACTTCTTTAGTCAGGAGTCTATCTTAAGTATGTGAAAAAATCTACAGGGTCTCAATAGTAGTTTGCATATACCACTAAATTGTGGGTAGACAGGGTTACCTTGAAAACACCTTGTATTTGAGGAAAACTTGCTTCTGCTATTAATTTGTGGGCAGGCAGAATTTCTCCAAAGACATGTTGTACCTGAATACATTACTACATGAGGATCATCGATTTCTGACCTTAGCTCCTTGGGGTTTTCCTAAACAATCTGGAAATATTGACTATTTTAAGTTGTTGGGAAAGAATTGTACAAGTTATTTTTCTCCTTCAAATCAAAAACAGATAGGTCCAAAAATATTGTAAATGGATGGTTTTCTTGCAAAGGGTATAAAAGGTGACTTTAAGTAGACTGTCATGATTTTTTGGCAGCCTTTCAAAATTTTTATTTCCGATAAACCTGAGTTTCACTATCCCTATATGTTTAAATGAGCACCTAACTTAAAGAAAGCATTAAGTCACTAAACCACACAAGTCCACTGGTGATATCCATTACAACTCAAAATAATCAGAATGATGATTTATTCTTTCAGTGGTTTCTGAGCTTCTTATACTTGGGATGCGTTGACATGGTAATGCCAGTATGAGTACATGTAGAGGTCACCTTAAAATAAATTAGCAACTAAATAATGATTCCAGCGTTTTCTTTTCTTGTATACCACTGTATTATTTTTTAGTAAGGTAAACTACTATTAATCTGAAAAATGAGAGATTAAAATTACTTACTAAATGATCTTTTCTGAATCCCTACTGAAGTAGATTGTTCCAACAATGTGCTACCGAATGCTTTTTCCAGACTAGCTCAACACATCTGAATTGAAGGTACTTCCATCTCTTTCCTTGGAGGCCCATGTCACAGTTTCATAGATCTGACAGCTAAACAATAGTTTTTTATCTTCAGTTTAAAATTTTATAATGTTATGCCTAGTTATAGCTCTTTGAACAATCTTCAACAATTCTTATTCCTCCAAGGAGGAATAACTTACTCAAGTTATATAGGTTATTACATCTTCCCTTACGTGTCTATCTTAGGGAGAATATTGCACAAATAAAACAATACATGTATGAGTGTATAAATACCCACCCCTGAAGTTATTATAAAGATTTGGAGTTCTGTTCTACTTTCAAGGTCCCTGGAGCATAACCATGTTGTCCGTAGCTGCCAAGAATATGATCGGTTCCCCCATGTATTGATTCTGTACTTGCATCGTGAGCATCCACAGGTGGGAATAGCTGGTCCTCCAGGAATAGGACATCTGTCATCAGGTCACTAATTTTAAGTTGTGACAAGCTGTCCTTGGTTCTGGAACTGCAGCACAGGAACAAAAATACTGTAACTGCCTTGTAACACCTTGACAACAGCCAGGGGAAATTTGTCTGTGTGCCATCTTCCCTAAGGAGCTGCTTTCTCTCCCTATGTGTTGAATGGACTCTAGACAGACTCAGAGAAAAGGTTTTCGAGCTCACAGTCTTTCCTTTTGAACACAAAGACAAAACACTGTCAAGTTAAAAAACAAACAAAACCCCTCTGTTGTTTCATGCATGAACTGTTTTAAGATACTGTGTGAATAAATTATTGGTTTCACAGAAGGAAGAGGCTAGCCACTGGCAGACAGCAAGGAATTTATCCTCAAGGATGCTGCCAGGGTTATTAAAATAATTGTGTAGTGTAGAAAGCGTAGATGGAGCCATTATCTTAAGTCTCAGTGTTTCATTCATGTAATCAAGTGGTTTGTAGGAATGCTTTTTTACAGTGAATGATTTTCTGCTTGGACTAAATTGTGATGTCTTATATCTGGTATTAAGGGCTTGAAAGAAGAAAGTATCTTATACTATACAGATATTAAGATAGGTTAATTGAGTTCTTCACTAGAAATATGAATGCCGACTTAAGGAAACAGTGAAATTGAAACTTTTAGGATTGTCTCTTGATTCCAAACCAAATGAGAGGAGAAAAAAAGATTGTGTACTGATTTTTTTAGGCTCGTGTTCTTATTTTCACTAAAGATTTGCCTTCTTGCACTGTTTTTGACAAGTTTATTGTGCTGTAATTCTAGTTATAGAAATGATTAACTGTGTGCTTTGAACAGTTCAGAGATTAAATAACATCAGTTTATTTGGATCAGATTTAATTGAACAAAAAGATTATCTTAATTTGCTTGTGTTGTGCTTATGAAATGGTGATTTTTTTTTTTCTCCCTATTTAGGGAAATACTCTTCAAGAAAAACTATTACTGTTTTTAATTTGCAGATAAACTATATTTTAACTCTTTGTGCCTGTTCATTTCAGAGTTCATGAGAACTCAGCTATATTAGAGCATTTTGCCCTGTATCATCTCAAGGCTTTTTCTACCTTTGTAACTGCTGGTGATGACTTTTTTCCTCTGTGCTAATGTAACACACCTATTTTGCTCCAGGTTATGTTTATGTTACTAGCATTGTTTGACAGGATTATTTTAATTTCAAGCTAGCATAGCCATGCCAGATCTGAAGGGAATGAAACACTGTTTGAACCTATGACAAATGATTTTCATGGTATATTAGTGGGTGAAATATTTGTGTGTTTGGTGTAGCCTATGTTGTGAGAACAGGATTTACTGGTACAGCTAAAGCAAGGTAATTGCACTGACAGAGACCTTTTGGTTGAGAGACGACAGTGAGAAGGATTCAGATCTGAGTATTTATTCAAGCACTTTCTTAATTTTAGCCTCATATTACGGAAAAATTAATAAATGCTGTTCTCATCAGGAGAATGGCGGCAGAGAAACAGAAAGTGAGTGATTCCACAAAGAGTTCATAGCAGAGCTGGAATAAGATGCAGGAGTCCTGCCATCAGGTCTCATGTGAAGCGTAAACTCTGATCACTCCTGTGTATTTTATCTTCACTTTCAAATGATCTACTACTTTGTGACAAGCTTATCTCATTTAGGTTGTGTCCCCTTCTGGGCAGTTTGGAATGTGCCAGGCAGTGGAGCCTTGGTTTGGATGCTATTGCAGTTCAGTTAAATAATAGGTGATGTATATCATTATTTAATCAACATCTGTCACATATATGGTTTATGTTGTAAATTTTTTTCTTAGTATTTAATTTATTTTAATATATTTATTGAATACCATCTGTTGGGTATTAAAATTTTGGGATTCTTTTCTCCTTTAGACAATCACTGTAGTCCTTATTTTGGCAATCAAGTAAATTAAGTGATGGATGTTTGTCAGCATTCATGACAACCCTGAATATATTTGCTTAGCTATATAGGATACTTTTGTATGAATTTATATAACCTAACGATGGGTGAAGAATTATTTCTCTCAACATGCATCTACCCATTCAGACCTACTCCATATGCAAAACACTCTACCTTTCTTGTCATCTATGTTCAAAATGTGGGCTGTGTCAGTGGTGATAGTAATCTGTTCTCATGCTGAAACATTGTCAAAATTTCTAATAGCCAGCTTCTCTACCCCTTGTGTGTTGGAGCATTCTGTTTTAGAAGTACGCAGTGCTCAGCAATACGGAACGTAGACAAATATTCTGCAAGTACATCTTTGAAAACCAGCTGTTTATGAACTAGCCAGTAGTTTGATAGATCTTTGCTGAGCATGCTTAAATTTTAATTCTTGTCTTTCCTTAATACTGTTACTGACATTGTTTACCTCAAATGCACTGTACATTTGCTGTTCTGGCATGTTGACGTGGGAAGCTCTAGGGCTTTAATGATGACCAAAGTCACAAGTACAAGGAAATGACTAGAAATCTTTTGAGGAGAATGCGTATTTAAATTATTCCTGTACTAAAATGAATTTGCAATGTCAAAAAAATACATAATGTAAAATGATATATGATCTGGTTATATTACAGAAAGGCTTTATTGAATTTTGTATAGGCATTACATTCTGTTGACTTTAAATCCCAGATGCTTTATTAAATATGCTGTGCCTAATTTCTTAGCATTACTTGGTAACAAATAGGAGTAAAAAACCTGTATCAAATATGTGAAGACCATTCACTCATACATTGAAGCATTCTTGTAAAAAGAATTTGTCACTGAAATTTTTCAACACAAGTGAAGAAGGAATTTAAGCACATACTCAATTTCAAGCAGGTAAGTAACGACATTCCAGCAGTAGGATAACTAATGTATTTCTTTAAGTTTCTTGTGTCAAAGCCCTGTGTGGCCTCTTTCGCAGCATATCGTCATTGCTATAGCTTCATGTTCCCTTTGTTCATAGTTGGCCACATTCATATAAAATCACTGGTTTCTGAAAAAAGTTGCTTCAGCTTCAACAGGCTGCTGCTTGTCAAATCTAGATTTAGTATAGTCTAACACATTAAAAATATCAGTCGTGTGAACTTGGTGTTTACCTATAGAACTGTTTATAGCACTATTGAAATCTAAGAGGGATTTGCATTAATAATGAGGAAAGCCATAAAGAGTGTGTGCAGATGTTTCCTAATGCAGTAAGTCTGTTGCTCTAAAGGCATATGATCACATTTGGAAAATTGCTATTGCATGTCTTGGCAGTTCGTTAAAAACTGAAAACCTCAAGTTAACCGGTATTTTGATAGACAGAGTTCAAGGTCACCTTTTGTTTAAATGATATTTTGTTTTCTGTAATTAGACCATGCCAGGTGTATTAAGTATGTAATTAAAAACACAAGGTTTGGCTAATTCACAGTAAATGAGAATGAAATACAAGGTCATTATTCGTCTCTAGTGAGACTCCAGATGAACAGCGCACATGGAACTATTTATAAAACATTTTGCATGGTCAAAAATTGCTTTAGGTTGCTGTCCATGGCTTTTAAATTAAACTACTCACAGATTTTTACAAAAGTACCTATAGCATAGAAATATGTTTCTATGCATAGTGTTGAATTTGAGTGGAAATAAAATATATATGATGTACAATTTTATGGCATAGATTTTTAAAAAAAGGGAAAAAAAAAAGGGGTAGCAAGAGAGCCTATGAGGCACTCTGCAAAATGTTATTAGGGTGCACTTCCACTGGCACCCACGGTACCGAGCAACTGGTTCAAAGCATCAGAAATAATATCTGAAAAGGAATGGACTACTTTTGTGCTAGTGGGGTGAATTTCTTGCTCTGTAAATGCTCTGTGTTGTACAGTGGTGGCAGATTTCCACCACTGTACTGCACAGTAACCAAACCTTAATGGAGGCAGAATCCATCTATCAGTGATGATATTCTTTGCTTCTGCACCTCTTTTCCTGAGGGCCATGCGGTTCCCGCAGTGTGGGGCTGGAGTGGGATGTGACCTGCGGATCTGACCAGTCCAGGGCAGAGCCCGTGGAAGTTGGTTTAACCAGGGAGACTTTCTTGGTCTTCCATCTTCCAAGGTTAGCATCTTTTTTTTTCCTACCATGCGTATTTTGGGAAAAGTTAAGTCAAAGACAAGTAGAGTAAAGTGTGCTGCTTAGATATTGTATGTGCAAGTGAAATCACTTAGATTTGTCTTCAAAATTTTAAATAGTTGAAAGCTACAGGGATACATAAAGTTTAAGCTAGTACTTACAAAAGTGATATGTGATTGGCTCTTGGGGTTTTTGTGGAGGTTTGTAAGGAGTTTGGTTTTTGGGGTTGGTTTTTTTGGTGGTGGTGGTGTTTGGTTTTTTTTTTGTTTGGTTGGTTGGTTGGTTGGTTTTGTTTGTTTTTTTTTAAAAAAATAAAATGAAGTCCACACTCTAAAATCAATCCCTTTGGAATACTGTAAACTGGCCTTACTGAATTCAGGTGAAACAAGGAATGCCTGTACTTTGTTTTCATGGGCTTTGGTATTTTGAATATTTCTATGCAATTGAAATGATAAGAACTAGATTGTTTAGTTACACGTTTTCGTTAGAACTACAACGTACCTGGAAATGCTTTTCAGTGAGAGGCCCCTATTCTTCACAGTTTGTATCAACATCTTCACTCTGTTTAAAAGTGACCAGGAATTGAAGAGGCGTGCCTCAGAAGGACTATCAAGAGTAGCCAGCTGTGTAGAAATGCAGTCACCAGAAGCAAGTTGCTGAGCTTCATGCTTATGCCATGTTTCTTGAGGGAGGAATTTCAGAATGCTCACACAGAACAGCTGGGCAATTCCTTTTGCCATTTGTATTTCTGTAGAGGTAGGACCGGAATTTCAACGTGCCCAGAAACTGTGAGAAGTGAGTCAGCATGAGGGGATAATTCTTAATCTTCTGTTTATATCTTGTTTTCTGTTTTAGAACTTGGGCTTGTTAAATTCCCAGATGACGAGGAAGGAATACCATGGTGTTGCTGAGCTGGTTTAGTTGTAGTTATGGGAATGTGATAACATTTGAAATTACTTTCATGTCAGATTACTGCTTATTTTTCTGAAGATATCCTTATTTCTTTTCATGGTGTTGCCTTCCTGATGTTTACTGCTACAGAACTAATCCTGTTTCCTATTGTCTGTGGTTTCTTTCCTTAATCTTATTTTCTACTGTAAAATGAGTTCATTATTTTTGCAGTTTGTCCAGACAACCTTGCATCCACAAAAGTATTTGTTTCTTGGAACCTGCTGCCAAACAATTGTGCTGGCTTCTTATTACATGATAATCCCACTCTTAATTTGGAAAATACAGTAACTGGTCTAAGCTGTACATTGTAAAGCCCATCTCAAAAAGCAAGCAAAGGTGATCAAATGTACCTGGGCTGCGTGGTGCAGTCTGCACCATATGCTGGAGCTGTTGTAGTTGATGGTAACCTACTGCAGCTGCCAACACTCCTCTGCAGCCCATATAGCACTGGACAGCGAAGCTGGCACCCGCCCTGTATGTGTCCATCTTGAAGTTGATGCATACATATATTTCTGTGCTGGGATCTAACAAGGCACTGGAAGAAAGTGGGTCTACATGCATACACCTACAGCGATACGTGCAGCGTCTGTAACTGTGCAGCTCCTGCAGCAGTCCCTGTCTGGGAATATGCAGTCCCCTTTGCAAAAGCAGGTGTTGGTGCCAGAGCCATTGGAATGCCCCTGTCTGTTACCAGACCATGATTTATGGAATGCATACTAGATTTTTTCATTCAGCAAAATTGAAATGAGTCCTGATGTATGAAACTACTGACTCAGGAGCCTGGTGATCCTGCCAGCTGCTTTTGCAGGACAGACTACTTTAAAAACACACACAAAAACCCCAAACAAAAAAAAACAAACCCAAAAGAAAACAAAGCCAAACAAAAAACCCCACAAAACCAAGTAGTTATCAATTTGGAATGCAATGTCCCTGAGAATATATAAACACATAGCATAAATTGTATTTTAAGTAAGATCTGGTTTGCCTCTTATTATCAGCAATACAAGTTTCTTCAACTGAACAAAGGTGAAAGATTAAAATAAGACACAGTCCATTCCTTGAAGTTAAATGAAAGCATGTTTGTGCTTGATATGATAGGAAATAGCTTGAAGAAAATTTTATTCTTTAAAAAAAAAAAAAGAAAGAAAAAAAGGTATTTTAAAGCTGCCAGGGACTTTGTATGCAGGTGATTATGAATTGAGTAAGTGTCAAGTATTTAAGTGAAAGCTGGCTGGCTTATCCATATGGGGTTTTTTATTATTAGTTTTATTTTTTAGCCGATTGTGCCAGCAAACTTCATGCTTTGTTTCGCCTTATACTCATCTAAATACACGGTACTTAGTGCCAGGCAGTCCATGATCACAACTAACCCTTTATGAAATTTAACTAGAATTGCTGTGTTCAATGCATTAATGAACATGGAATATATATTTTTATGTAAAGTCTTGCATACTTGATACATTCTTTAAGGGAGTTTTTCTGCTTGCTCTGGTGGTTGCTGTTGAATCGTTGCTACATTTGTACATGAGAAAAAGCATATGCTGATTTATGGGGAAAAAAGTACAGAGTAAAAATGTTGCTTTCTATTACTTCTGTTAATAGCAGCCATGTCTACTTGTGAAGCAGATGAGAGAGAATTTTACTGTAAATACAGGAGGACTTTGTATCAATTTAGGGAGATCTACAGGAGACATCTCAGGAGGTTGGTAAATGTCTTAAGATTGTTTTCTGTAAATGTCAGGCTCATGCTGACACTGGTGCTTTAGGAAGTTCATATCTAGATGGACAATTGTAGGAATCATTAATGAAGAGTTTCCTGTCTCTGTTCCTTGCCAAAATTCCCTTTCTATTTCTTCCTTCTTGAGTGGATATAGTAGGCAACTTCACATTTTGAGTATAGAAGGGCGTCTAGTTTTTGTCTGTGGGAGGCTTATGTTAAGAAGGTGATACTTTACTTTTACGGTATCCGTATGTAAAGGTTAAACTGAATCGTGTTCAGTCAGAGCTTTGTTGTTGACAGTAGCTATCTCAGACTTGTTCCAATTTTGAAATTTTCAAAGCAGTCACCTGAAATCAGTTGAATCCTTTAAATGAGCACATATGTCGTGATGATGTGGTACAGGGAATCTACATACAATTTGACTGCACTTCAAACTTTGCTTCATGAAAAGCCATCTGCCTTACAGGATAGGTACTGCAGTAGCTCATCCCATGGTCCTGGACTGTGTGCTGCCCTGGATGGCAGTGAGTAAAAACTTCCCTTTCCTCACTGCCTTTGGTTTGCCAGTTTAGGCTGGGAATAATCTGAGCCTGTCATTTTAGTAACACCTTTTGACCTCAGTGTTGCATAGCATGAAGTAAAACTGAATGAGGTGTTGTAGTCCTTATCAGTAAAAGGTGTCATTACTTCATGAGTAAGATACATTTTTCTTGCAGTGTTGTAGAATCTCAGTATTTGGACAGTTTTAGTAGGCTATGCGGTAGCTTATTTTGCAATACTTGCAGAATTTTTTTGCCCTATTTTTTATATTCAGTAGCTCCACAGATGCCTTTTAATTCATAGGACAGAGAATTTCCTAATAAACATTCACTTTCTGGTGAAATGGTTCCTAATGAGACTGTGATTGTGACTTAAACTTTTATTGCAATTAGTTGTGTTATTTTTAATGAAAATGAAAATCAAAATCTGTGGTAAAAAATGAAATAACAATTTCCTCATTTAAATATTTTAATTAAAACGTTCTTGTTGAAGTGTTAACATTGTCTTTGCATTTTCATCAGAGCTATCACAACAATTGTGGACTCTGCTATTCATGTACTGCTTTTAAATTTTTAATGTTTTTGATAAAATGATGCTTTTGCACAATGGTGAGAAGATGTGATGCCAAGTCGCTGAAGGCTTTTCTGAGAGAGAAGCTTTTGAATGCTTCCAAATTCAACCAGGGGGCTGCCTGAGCAGTTAATTGAACACAGGTCAGGACCTCAGCAGTAACACTAAAGCAACATAAAGGGTGGATTGTCAGTGACACCTTCAACTTTTTCTCCAAAGATGCTATTTCTTCCTCTTCAAAGGTGTGAAGGCTTTTTAGAAATGCACTTGATGAGTTAGATTGTTTTAAAAGTCATTGTTGTATAACTGCAGTGTTTGAGAAGATTCCCACCTACATCCCCTGTTGGGTCATAATTCACATTCTTTGTAATGTGAGAAGATCAAATTTGTACAGAGAATAAAAGAATCTATGGTGCTAAATTCTTGTTCTATAGCTTTTATTCTCTTTTCATTTTTCTCATGATATTTTTAGTTTGTGCTAGGAAGAGATATAAAAACTTAAGGAATTATTGCAATAGTTTATTTTGTAGGATGGTGTTACAAAAAAGTCTTCAAAAGCATGTATTGTGTATACCACTGATAATGTCTGATGATCATACCACAGCATTTACTGTGCATATTTTGCATTTAAAAAAAACTTTGTGGAGTAAGAAAAAAGTTTACAATTGAATTTTCTAAGTCTACTGTTTCCAAACCCACAAGAAATAATTGGTACAAAGGCTTTGCTTGCTGGTATTAAATTTTCACTTGAGGCTTGTTGGATTTTGAGATCCACTGCCAATTTTGGTATAGGTAGGGCAGTCTTGTTATTCCGCTGTCAAATATAACATGAAACCTAAAATGTGCTGAGGATACACCATCTCTGCGTTTGTTCTAAAGTGCTATGAATGCCAGAAAGAGAAAAGCCACTGTTGGTTTACCCCCAGCCCTGCAGAATCCCTCACTGTTGTATTTAAATTACTTATTTACAGTTCTGCTTGCAGATTGAATTTGAGGAAACTACTAATCCTGTTATCAGAGCTTTGGGGGAAATACTTTATATGATTAATTCTTTAGTAGCTGTAGTGTATAAAATCAATTTTATTCACTTTGTCATAAAAGCACAGCCATCTTTCATAGATTTTTATCATTCTCCCCTCTCCTACTTATCCAAAATGGGATGTTCAGTCTTACTGTGTGTTTTCTGTTAACATTTAATCTTACTGGTGTTTCCAATTTTTAATTACCCTATACAAAGAAGATTTTTTTGTAATCCAGCTGTATATTATTTTTGGTTTATTTCCTGAGGAAGAGAGACTTATGTGATTATGCTGTTTGTCCTGATAACTTTTGAGTCATATTGTCCAAATTCGGCAAAGGTGTAGATTTCAAAGGAAGTTAATTTGCTACAAGTTTCAGTACTATTACTACTGGTACTACTACTGATTTACCTCTGAGAAGAGGGATCCAGATCAATACCTGTGCTGGGGTATGGGTTGTGGTCTGAGGTCAATAGTCAGCTGTTGTCTTTGGCCTGCTGGTGGGTTGACCTTGGTCCCTGTAGCTTGGAACCGGGGAGAGATGGGTGGCATCTTAACCCAGACTTATTCAGGAGATGGGGGTTACGGAAAGAGAGAGGAAGGGCAGAAGGGGGCACCTGCTCATTCCTGTTGCTCTCCTTGTATCAATCGTAGAAGTCAGGCAGCCAGAGAGCTGAGTCAGTTCGGCTTGCTCAAAAAACATCTGACACCTCCTTGTCCTCCTCTCCGCACCCTCCCTGCTCACCCTGCAGTGGCAAAATTGCTAGATCTCATGCGAGGAAGTGGTCAGGAGCCTGAGGGTTTCACACGGCAGGACTAACCCTTTTGGCTACCTCCTGTCATTAGATCAGATTAAGTGTAGAATTAAGCTACTTCCTTAATCTCTATCCCTTTTCAGATGGCTCACAAGTTCTACTGCTGTTTTATTAGTGACAGATCAAGACTGTTCTTTCTGTGAAGATTCTTGTCTTTGGTTTAGTTGCATCTCACCTGAACTAACTTTTTTATGCAAGAATTCCCTTCTTTATATAATGGTTTCCATATGCCTGCTGAATCAAATCTAAATTTACCATCTTTGGTTTGAGCTCCATTTTAATTCCAGCTGCTTTTTTGTCCTTCTTTGAAACAAGAGAGGTGTGAAAAGAAAGTGTTGTTTTCTTTATTATGCTCTCAATACAAGTCAATGGATAACATCCAAAAAGGAATTTTATTAGAGAGGTTCGATTTTTGGCTTTGTTAATTCTTTAAACAAAGAGCTGTAAATGTATTATTTCTACTGTACACAAAACTTTGATTTTGACTGGCCCATGTGTTGATTCTAGCTTTGATATAGAGATATCTGTGTAACATTTATTTTTATTTTAGGAGAAATAAATGCTTTAAAGGTGTTTTGCTCATAGGTAAGAATGTCATATTATCCAGCCTGTATGACTTCCATGTCAAACAAAATTCAGGCTCCAGGGTGTTTTCTCTGAAGGGTCATTGGAAAGGTGAGGAGCAGAGATGAAATGATATCATTTCATGTTTACATTTATTATACAGAGCAGTAGTGGGTTGACCTACAGGAAAATAGATCCCTGCATTTGAATTCCTTCATAACTTCCTAAGTCAATTGTTAGTTCCTTCTGCTGGAGGGAATTTTAGAAAACCATGTAGAACTGGCAGCAATTTAGCTATTACTGTATTCTGGTTTTGAGGGCTTTTAACTGTTTATATCATGAAACACTGCAGCACTATTGCTATGTAGTTATAAGCAAGAGATTTTTAAAAATCCCCGAAACAAGTTTCTGTCGTAATCTCTGCTGAATTTTTATCTAATGTGTTTTAGTTTTCCTAGAGGTTTCAACTAATCTGCATGTAATTTCTGTTGGAGAACATTGGCAGTATGCCATATAACTACCTTTTTGATTTCCCCACCTTAACTACCCTTTTCTATTTCTCCACCTTTTTATAATTCTGTCCTCGAACTTGCTTGTGCCTAAAATTTTCCTTAAGGCTAGTGCTGACACAGCTTGTTCTATTCTTATCTGTTTCTATGGTGTTTCATCCTTTATTGCTCGGTATTTTCTTACACAATTTTCTATGGTTGTTATGGCAACAATAAATAGCAAATTTGTCAATTTTCAAGCGATATTGTTTCAAAATTTTGCATGATAGTCAATTGCTGAACAAGAGGTGAAATATTTTCAGCATAATTAAGCTAATTAATATGATTAAGTTAAATCACCATGTAGTTTTGTAACGTTTCTGCTTCTAGGCAAGGTGTTATGCACTGTGATGCTACTTGGGAAAGTATAAATAGAGTACATTTGTGGAAGTAGGAGAAATAGTGAAATTACTGAAACTACTCCTTTGCTATTGTTATTCTAATGGCCAGGATCTGGTAAAGGTGGCTCGCATGGCATTCTAGAAACATCATCATCAACCAGGTTAGTAGGTGTTTAGTTTGTAATTACTAGGGTTCCCTGTGCAATACAGACCATCAGATGGCATAGGTACAAGCTCCCAGAACGGAAGATGTTTGAAGATATTTACGTCAAAAACAACAGAATGAGATATTTCTCTAAGGTTGTGTTTAAAGCAAGAAGAGATACTGACTGAAGAGAGAGGAGTGTGGTTTGAGATTGAAATGGGTGAGGACTGCTAGAAGCCAATACCTCCGTGAATGAGCATTTAAAGTCAGAATCACTAATGAAAATGGAAGTAATCAAAATTGCTTATGTTAAAAAATGAACTGATGGACTAGGTCCACATTTTTTTTTGTATACAACGTGATTATGTTACTACTTTAAAATACCTCTTCATGTATTTGGGATTTTTAAATATTTTGAAGTCAATACTTGCATTCATTGTGCCTTTTGATAGAGCCTTTGGTGAATTTGACATTCACTGTAACGGAATAATTTGCTAAAATAAATGATTTTTTGCTTTCTCTAGTATGTTTGATTTTACAGTGTTGTGAATTCTCGTAACATATACAGTATTTGTAATTTCAACTGTGTGCATGTGTGTGTGTGTCTGTGAGTGTGTGAGATTAAGTAGGAATACTATAACGAAAACCTTACCTTTTCAGTGGTGTCAAAAGACCCAACAAAAACATTGCCTTCTTCATGTCTATAGCATTCTTAAATTGTTAGTGTAACTTCCCTGATGACAGGATGCTGGGACATTTAGTCTTTGATTACACTGTAATTTCAGACCATAAGAATGCAAGGTCTCCAGCTGTGTCAGCAGCGGTGCAAATCTCAAAGACAGTAAGCAGAAAAAGAGGTATAATTTTTCCCCCATCCAAACCAGAGCTAACAGCTTGTTTCTTCTGGGAGAAAAGAATTGACTAGTCGGTCCACTGTTCAGTATGTTTGGTAGTTCAACAAGGCAGTTTGTATTCAAAACCGTAACAGCTCTTCTGAAGATGGTGGCTTAAAGCCAAAATACACTTTTCTGTCACCAGTCGAATCTACCTGGAAAATCATTTGAGTTTCTAAATGAAAATGCATCTCTGTTTTGTGTGTAAAGGGAAGAGGAGACCAGTGTTGGGGACACTTTCAATTATTACATTCCTGCGGTTCTCAGGTTTTGTTGCTGTATGTTTTTAAACTATTTGATATGGTGCTGTTTTCTGCTTCTGACAGGACATAAACGTTATAAAGATATTCACAATTTTTTTTTCCTGCATCCTTCTGCCACATGAGGTGAATTTCATTAGCATTAATTCAAGAATGTGTGCTATATTTTATATGTCTGAGTGTAGTTTTTCTGCAACAGTAAGTCCTAATGTCCCCATCCAGACATGTGCAATAACTGGATGAAGAAGTAATCCATGGGCTTTGCTAAATTCGTATGTAATACAGAAAGTCCAGGACAGATACACAATCTTTTTGACACAAAGTCTATGTTTCCCTGCATTTGTTTGTGCTCACGCATATGCATCAGATCTGTTGGTGATGAGGGGGTTGTTTACACCCTCTCTACTCTTACAGACTCTGAACAATGACACTTACTGTGTGACCAGTGCCATTAATTTGTACTGTTACCTCTGTTCAGTGTTATGTCTTTGAATGCAGGATACCACTGGAGCTGAGGAATAGATGTTCTGTAAGCAGAAACCCCAGTGATGTATTTTAAATAAACTGCAAGAGCATTTAATAACCTCTGTGTTTATATTTTTTCTTTACTTGGGAAAAGCACTACTCTGAAGATGGTCTTAACAATTGAACTGCTTTTACAAGGCACTGTAAATTGAAATCAAATTTTATTTGGCTTTTAATTACTTCTGAAAGTGCAGTTGTGAAACACATAATTCTAGTTAAAGCTGAGCCTGTGAGCTCTATAGCATTGCGTTGAGCACAGATTCTGTTTGAGTACTGACACCTTGCATTTGAGGAATGCATTTCACATTTTCCTTATCCTTTTTATATGGTCTAGGAATGTGCTGGATGGATTGTTTGGCATGAGTTGGAGCTCGATGAGAGCTTTCATTATTTCCTACGCTGGTAGTTAGGGTTGGAAATAATATAGATGAGGCCCTTGGTTCTACTTCAGTTTCCAAATCATGAATACTAAATCAATTTTAAAACGTAGATTAAATTCCCAACAGTGTTCTTCAGGAGAAAGATATAGATTTGAAGTTACAGCCACATGAACATTACAGATGTTCAAGTGCAGTACGTGTAGCATTTTCATTGTTGATGTATAATGCAATGAATAGGATTTTATAATTATTTTCCTTTTCTTTACGGATTTTAAGTCTAGAAAACTGAAGCATAATCAAAACATAGATAATCACTTAAGAGATGAATTGGAAAACCAGCAGAGAGGTCAGAAAGAGTCTAGACTTGGGTCACATCATATGTCTGGAGGGTTTGCAGAGCTCGTACCATTCCCTAGCTGTGGGCTGTGTAATTGACAGAATTTACTCCAGAGATACAGAAGTGGAGTAGCAAGCACCGTAAATTGGGGCTGGGATTAATGAGTTGGCACAAAAGCTTACACTGTACTTGTTTGTATTGAGTAATAAACCACAACTATATCTGCAGATTATCATCTGAAAAACCTAATTAAACCAAACTAGTGTTATTCTATACTCTGTGGCAAAGCAAATAGATCAAATGCTGTAGACCTTCCTAGGAGATAACACTGTGAAGGTAAGAAAGATCTGTGCAAATTTTTGGCTTGATCGTATTAATGTTTGAGTCATAGACAAAATATTTGATAATAACATATTTATTTGGCAAATGATTTTGGCAGTTCTGGACTCAGTAAGTGAATATGCCACTGAATCATTGAGTCTTGTTCAATGAATAAATGGAGTTTCTAAACTAATACAGAGTGAGCATCAAACTTTTCACAGGATGGATTGTGTTTTAGAGAGTAGAATTGGATTATGGTTAAGTGTTCTGTTCAGTGTTGAGATAGCCTGGATTTCTCGTTCATTAAGATGAGAGTGGTCTGGTTTTTTAATTTTGTATTAGTATTGTATTGTGTAACTAGTATTGCTCTGAGTTGTATGTTGGTACACGGGCTTCTTGATTAATGTGTTTTGACATGAATGATTATCAATTATTATTTTGTTTTGTATTTTCCTATTTTTGGGATATTTCTTAGTATATTACTTGTAGTGAGAGTAGCCTACCACATATCTGTAAAGGAAAAGATACTGTATATTATTTAAAAGCTTCTAGCTAAGAGGTGCTATTTGATAGATTATCCATTTCTGTATTTGTTCACTTATTTTAGATCTAATTTAGTTTGGATTAGGAGCAAGACATTAGCGGTCTTACTAGATTTAGACCATCGCAAAGTGGATTTAGCTGGGTTCATTAAAGATTATTTGATGGTGTTTATTCAAACTGTGTTTCACCAGTGTGGAGCTGGTGCATTTTGTCAAAAGAAAAACTAAATCCACTTTAATGAACCTGCTGAAACTCTGCAGTATCTGTCTGATTGGTATGATTTGTAGGTAAGACTTCAATAGAAGGCAGCATTAAGAGTTAATAAACTATTCCTTAAGGTGTAAAGAGATTTTCAAAAAATCTTATCACGCTCAAGAACTGAGCAGAAAGTTTCCTAAATGATTTAAATCAGTTTTCATAACATCAAAGCCATCATAAGCGAATGAAATCTCCAGCCCCTGTGGCTGGTGAGCTGCTGAACGCAATGCAGGAGTGGAGCAGTGTACCCATCTGTTGTCTGGGGTCTCCGCGGGCTGTGCCACTGCTATTGGGAGCCCAAATATTTTAGCAAGCTGAGTTCTTTCAGTGCTTAGGAAAACTGTGAACCACATCAAACTAAAGCAGTCAAGCGGTTCTGTGGGGGAAAAGATTTCCGAAAAATGATTGAGGAAGGAATAAAGAATTTTTGAGGAACTACGGACTGAGACGCGTTCTTTAAAAGCCAGCAGTGCTTCTGTTAAATTCTTAAAGTTGTACGGAAAATGAAACTTGCTGCTGTCTGGCAAAGATGCCGGTAGCCTCAGGCTAGGGGATTGCTTCTCCACTCCCAGATCGCTGCAGGTCTCTGTGCAGCATCCACTCTCCATGCTGGTGCTTGAGCTCAGGTAGGCTTGGCTGTCCTCTCCCTGATCCCTTTCCAAGGTGGTAACCTGCGTGCCGATCCCAAGGCAGGGATCTCCTTTTCTCCGTGCCGCGACTAACAGCTCAGTTCAGTCTCTCTGCTTAGCCCTGGCTTTGTTCAGTTGCTGTATTCAGATTCTGCTCTTCCCGATGTTTTGCAGGCCTCTATCAACTGATGTCACGGTTTTACTGTCTTTTGCTTTACTTGTCTTTGCTGTTATTTTCTTCCTTCCCCCAGGGATTAAGAAACCTGGCATTTATTGCCTATAAATTGCCATAAGTTTCTGGACTACAGGATTTTTCCTGTCCGTCTTGTACCAAAAGTGGCTGAAACCCATCCTCTGTTGTACGTGACTACCAGAATGCTTTCTGCATGAAATAAACCCCAGCAAACACTATGTCTATCATTTTTCCATTTATTAAAGATGATGTGTTATTTTCCTAAATCCTTTCTAAATTGGCTGTTTTAAACTGAACTGAATTTTCTTCCTTTTAAAGCGTATAAGTAAGTCAAGGTTGCTCAGAAAATAAGATATAAATTTGCGTGTGCGTTTTGGATTGGGAGGTGTGGCTGTCCTCCAACAGACTTTTCCTGTTAGGAAAATTTAGTTTTGCTGTATCCATTTTTGTTTTAGTTTTGAATATCAGCATTTTGTACTTCTAGAGAAACTTGAGATTCACTCGTGTTGTCCCTCACTAGGACACTGAGGTCTGAGGTTTAAGGTTTAAAATTCTTCTAACCTCTTCCATTGCTCTTCAGGTTAAACGCTTTTCTGGGTCTGGTTTTAACTTCAAGGTTATCTCTGTGCATGCTTGTATCTTGTGGTGTCATAGCTCATTATTCAATGAGTTTCCACTTTTCTTTCTGTTTTTAAAATAATCTTAAATGGAGCTATTGAAGAAAAATAGCTTTAAATGTTATCATTATGTATTTCATGAATTTGTAGGTTTTAATACAGTTTCTTTTTAACCTTAGGACTTCTGTTTCATGTTATTTCTATCTTTAACTTTACTTCTTAATATGGATTTGCATTTACAATATATTTTAGTGAAACTGGGAGCATCTTTCATTTTTTTTTTTTAATTTTCTCTTAAGAATGTTTGGGAGTCTTAACTGAATGGTTTTATTTTTTAAAATGGTTCTGATCCCAAATATCTTAGTACTTAATACAGCTTACATTTACACGTAGATTAGTGGAACTTCAAAAAGATGTAAAACTGTTATTTTCTGAATATTTTAAAGTGATCCTCTCATGGAAGAAACTGTTGTCAAGGAGGCAGTGCTTTAACTAGAGAAAACTTTTTGAGTATGAAAGTAACATTTGGGTTTATATAGCTTAGTGATAACTGCAGTTTGCTGAAATGTGATACGTTGAACTGAGGGCACTGTAATGTACCTGCTGATAACTGAGCTTGTTTTGAAAGACAACGAAAGCAATTGCCCTGGAGAGCTACAGATTACTAGAGATAAAATGTTGACTCTGTTATACTACTTACTTAGTACATTAAGAACTCTAGCTAAAGAATTCTTTTATATCTTTGCTGGGTAATATTTGAAAAGGTGGGTGGTTTATTTGTTTGGTTTTTCTTCCCATGCTTTTTTTTTTTTTTCTCCAAAAGCAGAAAGGGCTGAGGGGAGATCCTCTATATTTTTAGATCAGGTGTGGCAGCTGCTTTGCTATCAGCACTGTGTGGGTACATTTGCAATCAGGTTTAAATAGCATAGTGAGTATCCAGATGGAGTGTTTTTCCTAAGCTTTAGGTTATTTGCTCTGTTGGGAGCTCCAGTAAACATTTATAGTATTCTTCAGGGCTAACTGTACCATTAAGCTTGAGATGCCTGGTATAGAAAATTACAGTATTTAAAAAACACAAAGATTTTTTCTAAGACGTTTCAAACGGTGATTTTTTGCCTGTGATACTTTAAAAGTCACTTTTTAAAAGGGCGATAGCAAATTAAGGTGGTGTGCTTCAGTAGACTCAACTCTAAGCCTGTAATGTAACAACACAGTCTCTGTAAATGACAGAGGAAAGAGGGAATGGTCGGATTTTTTCCTTCTGTACACTTTTAACATTCAATTTATTTATTAAATTTATTATCTATCAGATAATAAAGATTTGATCTGAGGTGCTTATTAATGGATGTTTACTAGCTACCAGGTTTTTGGGATACATTGCTTGCAGTGTATTTCCCCATGTTTAGATTCTTCTGTGTTGTTTTATACCTTTTAGTGAAAATTATAAACCTCTGAACTACATGAACATCAGCTGCTATAGTAGGTAAAAACAATGTAAATGAGATTTGAACTGCTTAGGATATGATAAAGCATAGATACACACAATGTGACTGGTTTTGTCGGGCACTGTGTAAAATTGCAACATGCAAGAGTTAGCAATATTGCTAATTTTACACTGCATTTCATGGTCATCTGTGCTTTTCCTTAGATTTCAATTCCTGAAGTCAAGATTACTCATTAAAGTTAAAAGCTCCTAGAATTTTTTTCTCTGAACTTTTTAGCCTTTTTAATTGCAGAAATGCTTAGATTCTAGCTGCCTCCTCATGACTCGGAAATGAAAGGGGAGATAAAAAGACACCTCCCTCCTCCTAAAAAATTCTTATTTTAGGTGTCTAATTTTTAAGGGTAAGTTAATGAAGGTGAAGGACCCAGCTCATGATTTTTGAATTTTAGGATTGGCAGTGCTTAAAGGAGAGCCCTGGGCAGTATTCAACAAAGGTATGCAAATGATAGTAGGCACTAATGCCATAGAAAACTTTTTTTCCCCTGGTGGTTTGCTATTGAAATGTAACTTTGTATGGAACTTAGAAGAGCCCTCTAGAGCTGAAAAATTTTGATGGTAGTGACTGAGATTTAGCTATGTGTTGTTAAAATGATGTACAGTTTTAATGTCTGAGCAGAGAGAATTCTACTAGTGAAAACAGGGATTAATCATGGGACATTTATATACAATTGTATCACTAAAAAGACTTTTAAAAATTTCATTAAGTTGTCCGTCTTTAATTTTCTTTTAGTGCTATGTGCTTATTTTACCCCCCAAAATATTTAAGGTGAGTGCAGTCCTGTGGAACGAACTTTGGCTTTTGAAAGTTAGGTTGTCTGTCCTTCTCTCTCGTAAACTGTCAAAAAATAATGACAGCAAATGAGGTCCTTATATTTTTTAACTCGATGTTTTGTGTTTTGCAACAAGGAGACTTGCTCTTCAGACACCCTGAAATAAATAAATAAATGCTCTCATTCTGTCCCCTGTCTAAGTTTATTTTCTTGTGACTGATTTGCCCGCTGTAGTGACGGCAGGGGTGGGGATGACAGCATGTCAGAGCTCTGACGTGTGGCCAGTGGGTGTCTGAAGCAGCTCATCACCTGACACTGATTATTACGAGGTCAGCATGATTTGCTGTATAAGCAAACATAGAGCAGTTCTGCACCCGTTGCTGCTCGGGAGCAGCTGGACAGACAACAGTGACAATGGAGTATTTGCTTGCACACAAGCCAGAGACAAGAACTACGTAAGTGAGATTCACAGATTTTGGGTGTGACTTCGTAGACCAGAAAAATTGGTCAGAAAGGCTCATCTTGTGCCTTTTGTATCCTGACTCAAGTCTAACTTTATAGTAAAACCCCTTAGTAAAAAGGAGTTCGAAATAATCAGCGGAGCTTATTCCATAAGAGAAAAGAAAACTGCTCAGCAGAGGGAAGGGAACAGCTGGAGAGAAAGAGTTTCTCTTACCTGAGGCCACTAACAACACAAAACAATCCAAGGCATGTGCTGGTTAAATCTTAGAAAGTGCTATAGGCAACCCACTTCTGCAATTGCCATAGAAAATTATTGTTGTTAGCCATTCTGTTGATAGTTCATATTGTAGGAATTACTAGCAGATGGGAAAATAGATGACTCGGAATACAATATTAACAATCCATATTTTTTTAATCAAAGGCCTCTAATAAGGCGTGTTGCATCTGTAAGATTCATTTAAGCAGTTGCTAGGAAGAATTTTTTTCAAGTAAACACAACAAACTTGATACAGGTTATTTTTGATTGAATATCTATTTTTCTTAACAATTTAAACCCTGAGAATACTTTTGCTTGTTTTCGTTGCACCAGCCTAATGGCAGTATTCCATAATTTAGTTTGATAGACTGGAGATTTCCAATGGTAAATCATGCATTATAGAATTACTAATGAAATCTAATTTTATCATATTGAAAACATCACAGGCCTAGAGCTTTTATTTGCCTCTGTTAGCTGTCAAGGGTAGAGTAAGATTATAGTGTGCTACATCCACCAAAACTTTGGCTTTCGCCCCCTGAAAAGTTTGGATGGCTACAGCTATGTTCTGGCCAAGTACGGCTAATGAGTTCCAGACCCTTTTCCAGACCCCTTCGCCTAAATCCATGGGCTGCAAGCACCACCAAGTATCTCAGATGTACGTCCTTCCTCCTGACTCCTGTGCTGGGCGCAGGTGGAAGCCAGTAGTCAGGATTTGCATTGCACCCTTTGGCTTGATGACTTCTGAGAGTCCATTTTTGGTTGTACTTTGTCTCCCTCCTTTTCAGCTTATTGCTACAGAATGCAGGTCTGTAGACAGGAGCGCATATGTATTTTCCAAGTGCCCATTTTGGTCTGAATTTTCGTCAGTAGGATTTGACCAGGGTTGTGAACAAAATCTGTAAGGTACAATGTGGGTCTTCCTGCAGACAGAAGTAGTATTGACTGCAATCAGTTATTCTTTGGTTTGCTGAAAATACTGATCCCAATGAAGCTGGTCCATCTGGGATGCAAGAAGTTAAACTGAAAGATGAAAAAAAGTAAAAATTGTTGCACTTCTCTTGCTGAAGTTTGGTTCTGAGAGACGATCGCATCAGTATGTGAGGAAAGAATTCCTTGTGTGTTGCAGTTTGAAGACATGTAGAAAATGCAATGGATCTGAAACTGGTGTTGACCAGAGTAAGTTCAGTGAAAAGGTTAGTTATGCTTTGATTCTGGGCTGGTTGTGCCAGCTCAAGGTGGTGCTGCTGAAAGGACCTTCTGCCACTAGAAGTTTGGGTTGATGGAGCTCCTTTCTGCACGGGTGCCTTTCTCCCACCAGGATTTGCCCTGCATCAGGCAGAGGCAAGAGCTGCGGGCACTCAGCTTGCACCACAGGTAGCTCGCCCCACAAGGATGACTGTTAGCTGGTCTCTTCGTAGGCAAAGTCGACTTCCTTTGCTTTAGCAACACAGAGTGGAGAATTTCAGTGTGGCTTCTTTGGGTGTGACTATGTCTTGAGAATCCATCAGTTTGTAGAAGAAACGATTCAGTGTTTTCTGGCTCTGGAGATGGTTTTGCCTTGTTTTTTTTCCTTGCTTCCCTTACACATTGTAACTCTCTTTAGTGGTCAGGTTAACAAATACACCTTTCAGGAGAAAAGTTTTTGGTGGTTTGTTTTTTTTTTCCTGTAAACACAGAATCACAGAATCACACAGAATGTTAGGGATTGGAAGGGACCTCGAAAGATCATCTAGTCCAATCCCCCTGCCGGAGCAGGATTACCTAGACCATATCACACAGGAACGCATCCAGGCGGGTTTTGAATGTCTCCAGAGAAGGAGACTCCACAACCTCTCTGGGCAGCCTGTTCCAGTGTTCAGTCACCCTCACCGTAAAGAAGTTTTTCCTCATATTTATGTGGAACCTCCTGTGTTCCAGCTTGCACCCATTGCCCCTTGTCCTGTCAAGGGATGTCACTGAGAAGAGCCTGGCTCCATCCTCATGACACTTGCCCTTTACATATTTATAAACATTAATGAGGTCACCCCTCAGTCTCCTCTTCTCTAAGCTAAAGAGACCCAGCTCCCTCAGCCTCTCCTCATAAGGGAGATGTTCCACTCCCTTCATCATCTTCGTGGCTCTGCGCTGGACTCTCTCTAGCAGTTCCCTGTCCTTCTTGAACTGAGGGGCCCAGAACTGGACACAATATTCCAGATGGGGCCTCACCAGGGCAGAGTAGAGGGGGAGGAGAACCTCTCTCGACCTGCTAACCACACCCCTTCTAATACAGCCCAGGATGCCATTGGCCTTCTTGGCCACAAGGGCACACTGCTGGCTCATGGTCATCCTGCTGTCCACTAGGACCCTCAGGTCCCTTTCCCCTACGCTGGTCTCCAACAGCTCTGTCCCCAACTTGTACTGGTACATGGGGTTGTTCTTGCCCAGATGCAGGACTCTACACTTGCCCTTGTTATATTTCATTAAATTTCTCCCCGCCCAACTCTCCAGCCTGTCTAGGTCTCTCTGAATGGCTGCGCAGCCTTCCAGTGTGTCAGCCACTCCTCCCAGTTTTGTGTCATCAGCGAACTTGCTGACAGCGCACTCTAATCCCTCATCCAAGTCATTAATGAATATATTGAATAGTACTGGTCCCAGTACCGACCCTTGAGGGACTCCACTAGACACAGGCCTCCAACTGGACTCTGTCCCATTGACCACCACTCTCTGGCTTCTTTCCTTCAGCCAGTTCACAATCCACCTCACTACCCGATCATCCAGACCACACTTCCTCAGTTTAGCTGCGAGGATGCTGTGGGAGACCGTGTCAAACGCTTTACTGAAATCGAGATAGACCACATCCACAGCTTTACCACCATCTATCCACCGTGTTACGTCCTCATAAAAGGCTATCAAGTTGGTTAAGCATGACTTCCCCTCGGTGAAGCCATGCTGAGTGCCCCTAATGATCCCCCTATCCTTGATGTGCCTAGAGACAGCACCAAGAACAAGTTGTTCCATCACCTTTCTGGGGATGGAGGTGAGGCTGACTGGTCTATAGTTACCCGGGTCCTCCTTCTTGCCCTTTTTGAAGACTGGAGTGACATTCGCTTTCCTCCAGTCCTCAGGCACCTCTCCCGTTGCCCACGACTTAGCAAAGATGATGGAGAGTGGCCTAGCAATGACTTCCGCCAGCTCCCTCAGCACCCGCGGGTGCATCCCATCAGGGCCCATGGATTTATGGACGTCCAGGTTGCTTAATTGGTCCCTGACCCAGCCCTCATCTACCAAGACAGATTCCTCCTCTATCCTGACTTCTTCTGGGGCCTCAGGGGTCCGGGGCTCCTCAGGACAGCCTCCAGCAGTATAGACAGAGGCAAAGAAGGCATTCAGTAACTCCGCCTTCTTTTTATCCTCTGTCTCCAGGGCCCCCACCTGATTTTTCTACGGGAAACTCGAGTTTGCGTACCCACTCTAAAAGACTGTATGTGTGTGTAAAACAGATGCATGCACATTCTGAATATTACATATTATTGTATCTAATTGATAGATTCGTGGCATTATTAGTTGGAGTTTGGACTGTTGCTTTCCCAAACCCACGTGATTACCTGGTGATATGAAGGTGTCTCAGTGAAGGCAAATGCTTTTACCAGAAACTCCAGTCACTGAAGACCTCTGTATTGGAGGTGGCCCTTCTTGACACTGATTGCTGTCTGTTGTGTGATTGTGGGTGTTTGATTTCTGAAAGGACACGATTGATTCCGTTATTTGGAGTGGCAGAAACCGAACTATCTATCGTTGTCAGACAAATACTATGCTGATTACTGAACTGCTACAGTTTACAGCTTTTAAAAAGCTATCGAAATATAATTTAAAGCCTTTTTGAATTCCTGTAGCTTGCACAGCTGAATGCTCTCCTCTCTTTTCCCATTAATGCTGGTAGCCCTAGTAGTTACAACAACAAACTACATGGGAAATTACAGCAGTTTAAATTGCAAACTGTTTGCAGGTGAAAGTAAATGAGAGCGCTGAGCTCTATTGCGTTAAGAATTTGAATCAAAATAGTTGTCATGCAGGGGAATAAATTACATAGGAATAATTAAATATCTTGTTTGTATTATTTCTGTACATCTCATTTGACGTATTTGCTGTTGCATTCAGCATTTAGGCTTTTGCAGGCTTCAGGCTTCACAAGGTAATATCTATAGCACAGACAGAAGTCAAGAAAAAATATTTTTAAATTTACCAAGGAGACATATATGTCCATCAGCACGCACATGCACATCCTAGGTTCAGCTGCGGCTTTTAGATGTGCTTAAGTGGTTTTCTATAGTACATAGAGCTCTCTGACTATTCCTGCCTAATCCAGCATCTGATGTCAGATAGGTGAGACTTTCATAACTTTATTTTCAGTTTCTTAATGTCCCTGTTTTCTGTCATTTACTTCCTTTGAACGTCCCGAGCATCAGCTGTTCATACAGATGAGTACTGTGGCTCCCTGAGTTCCCTGTGTGACGTGGCTGAGATCCTTTTGAACAATTCTTATTGTCTGGATTCAAACATTCATTCTCTCTATATTTTAATTTCCAGCCCAGCTGTCTGTGATCTTTAAAGAATATTTAATTCTGTTTGCTGGCTCTGTTTCTTGATTGAAATTTAAATAAAACCTCACCCATCACATTCTTCTCTGACAATTTAGAAAAAAATGTTTTTCAGTGCAGAATAATTATGTGATTGCATCACATGGCAGTTCTCACAAAATACTCACACACGAAATTATTCGTGGTGCCTGCCGTAGTCTGTTTGCTGGTCCACAGAGCTCCAAATATGTTTCTCCTCTCACATATGCTAAAAAACATGGTTTTATTGCTCCTCTCATCTGTGCTGCATTGGGATCAGTTACACAGGGGAATCAGCAGTGTTGTCTCTTCTCATTATACTGCAAATCTCTCTGACGCTTCAGTCCTCTAGAAGATCTTCACTGAAAAGTGTCTGTCATGTGCCAGTATATTTACCAATGGGCTAAAAATGAAAGAGAATGGGTTCATGGGGTTTTTTTCTTTCTCTGAAAATGGAAAGGTGTTTTTCTGCAAAAGTCTTGGTGACTGAGGAATTATGATTCCCTTCCCCCATCCTTTCTTCCTCCTTTCTTGCATATATCAAATGGGAGGAATACAGTAAACTAGATGATATTTAATTCCTTGGGAGGCAACTTTTTCCCTCCTAAGAAACAAAAGGTGTTGTTTGTCCTTGGGAGAGACAGATGTTACTGATGAGCTACTGAGCGCATCTGAGATCTCTGAAGCTCATACAGGTCTAAGGATCTTTGGTCCTGGAAGATATTTTGACATCTGGGTTTTAATTCTCATCTTCATTAGGAATCTTATTGTTAAAATGACATTACATGAAAATGTGTATCTTTTTCCATATGCTTGTCTATGAATTTCTGATATGTACTCCCTCTTTATTATGACTTTATTTGTTTATTCTGTTTGTCTATTAGTAGAAGTCATAATGCTGGGGTTTGAACTGTATGTAGTGATATGTGGTGCTAATTTATGTGCCTCAGATGCTGATAAAAATGAAGATCAAAAGTAGTATTTCATTCCTCAGGGAAAACAGATCAGACTGTGTTGATGGAAGGCTGCCCTAGATTCATGAACAAAGTATTGACTCATTAGTAGGTTGATTCAGAAAATGTGTTTTTTTTTCCTCTGAGTTAGGTGGTGTGCTTGTTTGCAATGTCAGAATATTTGCAAACAAAATATAGAATATTGCTTTCCTAGGGTGAAATTACTTGTGCTATTTGAAATTTGTTGATATTTTTCACACTCGGTGAAGAGTAACTGGCACATAGGCAATTCTGACGAGAGAAAATGCAGAGAGGCACTAGACTCCATCACGGAAAAAAAAAAATAAGTAGGCCAGCCAAAGGCACATTTTGCCAATGTAGATCCTTCCCTGCAAGAGCAAGTGGGGCAGTAGTGCCTGATGTGCCCCAGTACCTGACAAGACTCCAACCTTTATTTGCAGCAACCAGCAAGCCAGTAAAACGATTGACTTGTTATATGACCCATCGCTCTTAACGAATGCAATGTAATGAACTGTTTAACATTTGTGAGAAAATATTTTTAGAAAGATAAGAGCTTGGTCAAAGGTAACTCCTTCTCGTGAATTCAGGAAATTATTTCATGTATTATTTAAACACTCTGTTGGCAATTTGCTTTGACTAGTTCTGGCAGCAATCTGTTGAGGAAGACAGGTGCTTTGTCATTCTTATCAGAAAGTACCTCTAAATATCTGTCAGACTATTGTTGACTATTTTTCAGGCTTCTATAAGAGACTGAAGTTCAGTAAGAAGTATTTGATTAAGCAGTATAATTTATATACATGAATATAACTGTGTATAGTGTAGCACGCTTGTTTTCAGCCTAATGAATTAAACTCCAGCCCTATACTTATTTGCAATGTGTTTGCAAGATGATTTTTTTTTTAAATTAAATGTACTGTGTGTGTTTGTGCTTTCATATGCTGTTAAATTATTTACTGTGGAGCATACTAAGGCTTTTGGTTATATAAACAGTTGTATATGTGTATACCTACGCTCAAAGTGTGTACAAATACTGCAACTGTAAATTAAAGGATTATGAAAGGTGGTGGGGTGGTGGTTTTCATTTTTGTTGTAAATAGTTTTTGATCTTTTTTTTGTGTTATTTTTTTTTTGGTGGTTGTTTTACAGTTAAAGAATCTGAGTTTAGAAGAATTACAGATGCGATTAAAGGCTTTGGACCCTATGATGGAGCGAGAAATTGAGGAGCTTCGTCAGAGGTACACTGCAAAGAGGCAGCCAATCCTAGATGCGATGGATGCGAAGAAACGGAGGCAACAAAATTTCTGAGTTTGTTTTGCTTTCAGAGATAATACTATGAGTCAGTGTAGACACTGGTAACTTTGTAAGTCTAAAGGAATTTGATTATGAGAGTTTTCAAAAACCCAATCTTTTGAATTTTCCTTCACAAGCAATGACGATTGGAGCAGTGAAAGAACACGCATGTAGTGTTCTGCAAAGGCAGCGAAACACATTACCACTTGTTTATATTTTCAAATGTTTAACGTAATAGAAGTTAATCTGTTACTTCTCAACCTTTTTCAGGTGTGTAGTGGTAACTTGGTGTTGTACATTAGGAGTTGTGTTTTGGAGCACCTGGAACGATTTCTTGATTGTGCAACACTACAGAGCCTTATGTTGCAATATATTTTCCTTCCACTTAGTAGCATATTTATTATGTAATCTTTGGTTATGCTATTTATTTTTGCCTGTTTTCTTTTTTATTAGGATAATATTGTGGAGAGCGGAGTCAGATTAGATAAAATTGGTATTGTAGTATAATGAAGAGAAGCTCGCCACTGTATTATCTTTTAAAATCCAATTTCAGCATACATCCTAATTCAGGACAGCACTTGAACATGTATCCAGCCCATTTATATCAGTAGGATTTAAGCATAAAATAAGTAATAGGCACATGTTTTTCTGCTCTCCTGAACCAGGGACTGTGGCTGTAGTTGAGCAATACAGTTGTTAACGCTACAGAGCATTCTTTTAGAGAGTATTTCTATCATTTTTACGCACACTGAATGATCTCTCATTAAACAAGAAAACAAGTGCCTAATCAGTTTTGATTTTTCTGTTATTCAGGAGAAGCAATACTTGCAGTCACTCCTTCAGTGTAAATTTCCAATTACTATTGCAATTCTGACCAGTACAAACCTCTATTTTGCACCGTAGTTTTATAATGAAGTAACAGCTACACTTTCTGGATATGTTTTTTGGTTCATTTAATTTTTTATCACTATTTTGAGGGGAGAGGGGAGTCGTTAGTGGTTTGGATTTGGTTTGGTTTGGTTTCACATTATAGATATGAAGGGATAGTAATTTAAAAGCCAAAGAAAATCAGTTGAATACTTATATATAATAAGTATTGAGAAGAAGCAACATTTTGCAGTCTTCTGAGGGTTTTGTCCTGCAATTGCTAAACATTCAAAATTCCTGTAGTCTTCTGTGGTAGATTTTGGGGAATCAGAAATCCAGGACCAAGCTCTTAATATCTTTCTACAAGTTCTTCTGTCTGGTTTATTGTGGGATATCTAGTAGGTAGAATTTACAACATTGCAAGAAATATTTCAGACTTAGCAGAAAATGTGATCCACTTTCTGAACAATCTACTGTGTCTCTATTGATATCTTTACTATTGTTGCCTTTTGTGTAAATAACTTTACTGTGATAGTCATACTTCTTTAAACAGTACAGCTGAAAAGGTCTTTACATTCAACTTTCAGCTGTTAAACTTCTAATGGTGACTACTGTATGGGCATCTTCTGTTAAATGTTTTCTGGAAGTTAGTAATCATCTCATACCTCTTAACATTTACCGTCATCATAGGTGGACCATTTAGATGGAACAGTGCAGATTTTGGAATGGTGCATTATATCATAAAGCTTCTGCAAAAGGAAAACAAAATTTTTTTACAAGATCAGCATACTACAGCCATGCTGGGACCATGCTGGGGTTTGAGCTGTATACAGCCATTGTTGTCATTGTCATTCTGTGTGTGTGTGTTTGTGTGCACGCCACGGTCTAACATGTAAACCCTAGAGTCAAATAAATTTTAATTGTGATTACTGGAACATCCTTACCCTCAGGTCTCTTCATATTTCTTAAAGTAATGACCTTATGAAAAAGCAAGAACACAGAAGATCCATAAAAATTACTTTAGGCAAGATAAAATGCACCTGGTAGCCGTACACCTCACATTTATACAATGAAATGATGTAAGTAAAAAATGGTATAATCATATCACAGTGTCATTAGATTATAATCATAACGCAGCAAAAAAATAACAGCACCAACTTGCTCCTATTAATATGGTTCTTATTTATTTAAAATTAATTTCTAATTCTTGAACTTTCTATTCTCAAAAACTCAAAGGGGCGTGTGCATACATATATTTGTGTAGGTATACACACATATATATGCAGGAGAGGAACCTAGCTTGCCTTTTCTTGGTGTGCCTTTAAAGCAAAGTGTCATTGCGCAGACACTCTTGCTTGCATCATTAGCGGCTTTCTTTTCCCTTATTCTCTTAAACTTTTCCCACCGAAAATTAGACTTTGATTTTTAATAATGTGGCTTTACAGCCACATGTAATGAAATGAACACAATTCTCATATTTTGTGTATTCTGAAAACTTTAGTAATGCAGTGCACTAAATACAAATTGCCTATCCAGAGGGACTCCAGTAAAGGCTGTTTTAGACTAGAGCTGTTGCAGTCTGACACCTAAAAGGTACCAGAAGATAAAGGACATCCTTTCTTCACTCCTGATCTGTCTGCATAGAAACAACTCGAATAAATTTTGTGCACACAGGTATGGATTATACATGCAGGAGAAAAAGCTGAAAGCCATGGAATAAAATACAAATGTAAACAAGCTACTTAAAATGGGTGAAAAATAGCTTCTGAAAGACTGTAAACTGAGTAGATATAGGATCTTTGTGACCAAAGAATACTTTCACCAATTAATATGAGATTAGTAATGTTGCCCTTCTGACTGCACACTGCAGTCAGTGTAAGAAATGTCTTCGGCTTCAGAAGGCTCTAAATTATGTGCGAGTGTAACGTATAGAAATAGGTTTTATACTGAGAGATGGACACGACTTATTTTCTCTTTCTTCTGTTTATATAAATGAATCAAATCATCTGTGTTGATGACTACACATCTCTACTGGAGGATAAGCATCTCTGTAAAGGAAAGCCGATAGTACAATAAATAAGACCTTTTAAAAGCAAGCCTTGCAGGAAATCTGATAGAACTACTGACAAGTTAACCTTCAGTAAGATTTTAACGAAACAGTTTCTTGTTTGCTTCTGACCTTGTCTGTTTAGGTTTAGTAAGTAAAAAAAAAAAAAATTGAAAAATCATTACTTATTACTAAACATTTGTAATAAAAGCTAATTTTTCATGTGTAATTGTCGTCTTGTTGTTCATTCTAACTGAAGCTAAATTATGTTAATAGTAACCATTAATGTTCATTTCTATAGTCATATCTCATGCTTTTATTTCCTTTTGTATAATACTTTGAGCCCAGCTATGAGTGCAGAAAACCACATCTCTCAAAGTCAGCTCTGGAAAGGATTTTTCCAGCTCAAGACATTGCTGCAAGCTCTACAAGTCTGAGGATCTCAGTGGAAGAGCCTCAGGCCAGTCTAAGCACAGATATCCTCAATACTTTGTGGAAGTCCCTCTCTCTGCAATCTGAGGTTTCTAGAGGCCTAATCCTGAGAGAGCTGAGCACCACCCCAATACAGTGGAAGTCTTCATAGACATGCTTTAGTTGGAGGTACTAGCGGACATTAGCAGCTTTAGGTGTTCCTTTGATTTTTCTAGTGTAATGAGAACAACAATAGGTAATGGATAGGCTTAACTAGGAAAAGCAAAAATGTTTAATGTCTCAAATTTCATTCCATAGCCCATTTCTTTTCTGATTTTTTAAAAATTATTCTCTAAGAATTTGCTCACAAAGACACTTTAGTAAAAGGGACTCATGAACAAAACTCCTTAGTGAACCACGGTATGTTTGAAGTGACAAAATTCTACTGCTAATCTGAATTAGTCTGGCAATTATTGGATATTATAATTATTTACTGATTATTTACAGTAAAGAACAGCTTGCCTGTATTTGCCCAGGTATATTCAGGTGAGAGTGCAGAGTAGCTCAGGCTGCTTCTCTATCCAGTGTGTTGAACTTCCGAATGTAAATACGGCTCATGATGAGTGAATCTGTGCACAAGCACATGAGATTGCCTTAGTCACCATTAATAGCACTGGTGCTCCCAAGCGGAATGTGTGCTGTACGACTTCTGTAAAGCACTCTGTGTGCACGCTGTTTTGTCAATGTGGTATGATGAGGGTTACATTTTCTTTTTAAGTGTACACGTGGTTATAAAACAAATTAAAAAGACCTTATGATGTGAGGAAGTCTTTATTTCTTTGCATTCATAAATATTAAGGGCTCCAGCTTACTGTGGCATTTCTTTCTGTACTTCCAAAGCTGATGATGGATGTTCTATAATACACAGCTGGCTGGGAAATTGGCTTGGGGATATTTCTATACCAGGCTGTGGTGCAGCAGTGTTATGCCCACTAGTGCCATCGAAAGCCTTGGAGAAGACAAGTCCTGGGTAGCGCACGGTGATTCTCACCATCGTGTTGTTCCAGGTGAAGTAATGGCTTAATCTTTTTGGGAAAAGACAAAATTACATTGATGGTTCACTGTGAAGTTGTTAAGTTGCTCTTGGGGACTTGCCCTGTTAAGTTTGTTTTAAAATGCTTTTTCACAAAATGTATTTCTCCTCTCTAGTTTATTCACTATGGAAAGGGACTGCCATTTCCATGGTGTGCTCTCATCCTTTTTTTTTTGTTTTGGTTTAATTTGTTAGGGTTTTTAAAGAATACTTGAAAATTCCCCATATTTTGCTGCTTCTCTTCCCCCTGCTTAGGAAGATGAAGGTGGGCATTACTTTTAAGAGCATCCCCTTGAGCCAAGTGTTCTTGGGACATTGTGCACAAGGGCAAATGTCAGCAACAACTTTTATTCTCTTCTTCTATTCAGGGATCACTGAAGTGAAGTCTTGGCTGTCCTGTTTTCCCTTCATTTGAAAATGTGGGATGTTCAGATTCTAACCAGATCTTTCTCTTTCAAAATATTTGTCAGTCCCAGACAGACTAGATACTAGGTACTTTTTTCCTTTGTTTGCTTCACAAATTCCTCAGGATAGATTCATTCTTAGGCCTTAGAAAGTCTTCTAGGTTACAGAAGAGCTATATTTGTCACAGAAGCAGGAAGAAAGAAATCATTAAAAAAAAATTTCTTCAGGGAGGAAAGAAAAAGCATATGGTATCTGCACCTGGCCACGTTGCTTATGAGGCTAACTGCAGATGTTAGGGGAAAAAAGTGTTGGCTGACAAAAGCAAATCAGGTAGTCATTTATGTAACTTACTGTTCTATGTCGCTGCTTCACATCTGATTTTCTTCCATTCGTGTTTATTGTCTTTTTTTGTCTGTGCTTTATTTATTCAGTTGCCACTTTTAAAGAAAGAAGTGTAAATTTTTAAAAATTCTATAAATGGAAACATACCATAACAGTGCCAAGTAAATAAACATGGAAAAAAAAACCCAGTTAAAGTCACCGAAAGGGTGGTGTTTTCTCCTCCTTTCCTCCCCTGCTCCTTTCTGGAGTCATGGAGGGTTTTGACTGCAGACGATGTTTGTCACAGAATCACAGAATCAACCAGGTTGGAAGAGGCCTCTGGGATCATCAAGTCAACCATTGCCCTGACACCACCATGTCAACTAGACCATGGCACTAAGTGCCATGTCCAGTCTTTAACACATCCAGAGATGGTGACTCCATCACCTCCCTGGGCAGTCCATTCCAATGTCTAATAACCCTTTCTGAGAAGAAATTCTTCCTAATGTCCAACCTGAACCTCCCCTGCCGAAGCTTGAGGTTATGTCCTCTTGTCCTATCACTAGTTGCTTGGGAGAAGAGGCCGACTCCCACTCCACTACAACCTCCCTTCAGGTAGTTGTAGACTGCAATAAGGTCACCTCGGAGCCTCCTCCAGGCTAAACAACCCCAGGTCCCTCAGCCGTTCCTCATAGGTCAGACCCTCTAGACCCTTCACCAGCTTGGTCGCCCTCCTCTGGACTCGCTCCAACATCTCAACATCTTTCTTGAAGTGCGGGGCCCAGAACTGGACACAGTATTCAAGGTGCGGCCTCACCAGTGCCGAGTACAGAGGGACGATCAGTTCCCCAGACCGGCTGGCTACACTATTCTTAATAGAGGCCAGGATGCCATTGGCCTTCTTGGCCACCTGGGCACACTGCTGGCTCATGTTTAGCCGGCTGTCGATCAGCACCCCCAGGTCTCTTTCCGCTGGGCCGCTTTCTAACCACTCTTCCCCCAGCCTGTAGCGCTGCATGGGGTTGTTGTGGCCGAAGCGTAAGACCCGGCACTTGTTCTTGTTGAACCTCATGCCATTGGTCTCTGCATGGAGTGATTTTCCATGCTCTAACCCTGGGCAGACGTGGATGGAGATGGTTTTATCAAGAGGGCTGAATGAGCTGTACACCTACGCAGGATGTCATGTAAGTGTCGTGCTCTGCTGGGAACTGTTGTCCCCCTGCTGCCCTCCTGTAGCAGAGGCCCTGAGGCTCCTGCAGAGCGTGAGGAAGCCATATGAAGCAGTGGGTACTGCTTTGCCACCAAGAGACTTTGCATGAATCTGGAAGCTGCCGATCAGCATCAGGGTAGCACCATGCTCAAACCAATGCCTGTGGGCTTAGGAAGCCTTGCAAGAGCCAGCTCTTTATCTCAGGGACAAAGCCACGCCGCAGTGGCAAATGGCTTTTGATGCAACTTCGCTTTGTTGGCAAGACTGCGGCGTGTCCATAGCCCCCTGTGCAGGTGTAGGCATGCCCACACAAAGGTATTTGAAAATCACATTTAACTCTTGGAAAGGAAAAAGTTCGTCGTGTCCATTTTTATATTGATGTACAAAAAATGTTTAGTGGCCCTTAGGAAATTATCTCAGTGCAGTGGAAGAGTCTGTGTAATCACATCAGCTAACGAGTGCTCCATGCCCTATGCCAGGACATTTCTTAGTCCAGTAGCACTATCCCTTGGCCTCCCAAGTTCTTAATGTGGGCATTGGGTTTAGCTTTGATGGAAGTGATGGTGGGAGACGGAAGTTTGCACGTGCTTTAGGCAAACAGCCAGAGTCCTTGCCTGGTGCTGTTACTTGTTCAGTGCAAACAGGCACAGAAAATTCAGAGGGGATGAACTGGACAGTAAGCAGGGAGCTGCCTGGAGCCAGCCAGCAGGAAAGCATTGGAAGGAATTAAACTAATCTGATTCTGGCCTTAAATGCTGGTTTTCTGTCTGTCACAATGGGGAAGACATTAATGGTATTTACTCATGCACTGCAAACCCTAGCAACCTTCAAAATTTTTTTCTTGAGGTGTCACAACTTCAGAAGTCAAATTTGTAAATGTACACAACCACATGCTAATGTATATGGATATGTTTTTCTCTGTCAAATTAATTGAACCGTATGTTCTTTACTAAAGACCTGGACTCTACTCCCTGCAGATATTTCTTCTGAGGACTGGTATTTTCTATTACAGTATCTCTCCCTAGCCAGCTCCTAGAGAGAACCACAGCCCTCCTAGTCCTGTTTCTTCTCTCGAAGACAGTATTTGGAGCTGACCAGGATAATCTTTCTTTCTCTGTGCACAGGTGTGCGCAGGCACACACACAAACACCCCCCTCTACCTCGTATTTGTCCTTTCATGCACTTGGTGTCACTGAAAGGACCGATTCATAAGAAGATGGCCGTGGCCCCCATGTTTATAATGCTGCTTTTCCCCCTCTTCACATCTTTCTGCTGCTTTGCCCTCCTTCTGGGCTTCCAAAGCCTGCATGGTTACTGTTAAGGAAAAACTCACAGCCAATACATCAAAGAGGGAGACCAAAAGCTTTTGATTTGATTTATCTGACACTAAGCCTTTAGTGTAATGCATCAATTGATATTTCATTTTTATTACAGTACAATGGAGTATACAGACTTAACAGCAAGAGGTGTCCTTTTGATCTCTCATTGCACATGAAAACAGGTGTCATAGTCCAGAGATTGTGGAGGTCAGAGATTATTTGAAGAAGGATTAAGTAGAATTACCATTTTTCTTAGCAACCATATCCAAAAGCATGAGATTCTTTTTAAAATGCAGGCCTTACTTCAGTCTGTAGATGTCGTGTTTATTTGTCATATACCAATTTTCCCTGCTGAAACTATAGAAGAAGACTAGAATTTTTCTAAGTGTTTTGTATTTTAATATGTGGGAAAAAAATCAAACTCTGTACTTATAAATACAATTAATAAAATAACTTTTCTGAGTCTCCTAAAATCCAGGAAAAGTTTTGTTTTGTTTTTCCTGTTAGTTGATCTTCACAGAATAAAGTTCTTGAGACCAGCCTGAAAATAATGGGGTGACTGTATTAATGTTCAACACTGCACTAATGTATATACACGTATAACTGCTTAATCCAAACCTGATTTACCTCTGAAAAGAGAACAGAAGTCTCTAATGCAGTAAGTACTGGTTCAGTATTTCAAGAAATAGAAATGAAATATTGCTCTGACTCCTTCCAAGAGTCTCTCTCACCCTGTTAGGAACTCTAACAGAACCAAAAATAATTTGGTAACCCACTATGGGTGTGTGCTAGAAAATGTTGATGGTCTATATACCTGTTGTATTTTTTCAGCCACCTATCCTGCTAAGGAAGCACATCCACCACTGATGGCTCAGCTTTTATAGAAACACATTAGCTTTTCAGGCTGTTTATATTCCACGGGGTAATGTGGCTGAAATCGATGGCAATAGCCTTGTATTAGATTCAATAAACCTGTTTCTCCTAGTTAGTGTAATTGTCACTCTTCTGTTGACACCCATATGTTTAAACAGCCCCCAAATATGTAATTATTGGGATAAATAAGGAATTGAGGATTTCTAGGATCATAGGACCAGCAATACAGTAGCCCCACATCCCAACAATTAATGCAAGTTTATTCCAAGAGTGGGTATATGTTTGAAGCCTTTTAAATGTGGTTACCACTGATTTATTCAGCCTATCAACTGACACAATTTTTATACATCTCATAGCACTTATCTGCAGTTACTGCCACCACAAAAAGCATGACAGTTAAGGCCATCTTGCAGCTGAAGTAGAAGGAAGTCTTATTAGCAAAGTGTTTGACTCGTATTTTGTTTTGTAGACAGATGCTTAAGTAAACTGTTTAGTTCAGCTCTTCGCTCTAGAACGAGGAACAACGATTCAGTCATATTTAAGAAGAGATTACTGCTGCGTTTCTGAGCCGTCTTCCAGCTTCTGTCCTCATCAATGGAAATGAAGCTTCTCAGGGCTGAACATGCACTGTCCTGCAGACCCAAACAGCTGCTGTGTCCCATCATCACAGCAAACCACAGAAGCTACATGGCCTTACTTTCCTAGTACTTGCTTACTCGCCTCCCCCCAAAACACCATGGGGCAGCCAACTTCATGTTTAGAGCTCAGTGTTGCTGACTCAAGTGAGGGGAGGGTATGCCAGACACCCCTGGCTGTGCTTAAAAACTTGGGAGTCTAAACTTTGGGAAGTTGCCCTCCGTTTTTTGGTCCAGACCTCTGAATGAAACCATGCAAGACATGGCTGTCCTGCGCACTTCGTAAGTAAAGAATCTGAACTCTTCCAGCTGCAGCTTTGCTTTCCATTCAGGTTTATTTTTATTCTTTTCTGGACTGTATAGGATTCATGTTTTATTTTAAAAGCCCAGAACCCAAGCAGGCTTTATTCACCATGGCTTTTTTTCTCACCTTCTCTAGCAGGATGGAGCGATGCATTTTGCTTTTTTAATTGTGTTTTCTCAGGAATGAAAACTGTCAGATATCCCAGATATCTTGTTTCAGGAAACATTAACTGTCTGTCAAAGCATGTAGCCTTTTCCTTCTATATTCTTGGTGTGTCTAGACTGACCTCTCTCTGAATCTGAAGGGATTCTTAAGAAAATCAAACACACATAGAAACACCTGCCACCACCTCCTGTTCCCAGCATGACTCCCATCTCCTGGCATGTGAAATGGTTTCAGTGCTTTGAGGCTCCCGCCAAGTGTGAGGAAGCACATTTGTGTTTCTGTGTGCTGGTGGATGGGCTGGGTAACAAACAAAGAGGAGTCCTTTGTGCTTTCCAACACAGCCCTGGTAGCACTGGTGAGAGCTCCAGTATGGTTCCAGTTTATTATGCTTAGGGAACATGAGAGCCAGGAGTGGGGCTGCCCTCGCTAACAGAAGTATAAAGAAGGCTTGGTTCATTTTTGCCACTAAAAGCGTAAACAAAATTGCCCTGTATTTTAAAGCATTTCCAGTACCACAGCTGAGAAGTATCATGCAAAAACCAACTGTCAAACCTGATAGCTCACCAACCAGGCTCAATATGAAAGGATCAGTGAAGGAGCTTGGCCATTTGAGATGTTCCCGTCGTAGGGGCCTGCTTTGCCTCTCCACTGGCTGTGCAAGAGAGGAGGGGACGCATAAGGGGGAATTGGATGGGGATGACCCACTCTTCCTGCAGGTGCTTGCAAGTGGCACCAGCCTCTTTCCAGGTTTCAGCTGTCTTCTTTAAAGCGTGCTCCCATGGGGAATACCGAGAGACACTTCACCAGAGAAAAATACATCCAGGGCTTCTTCCTTTGGGTTTTCAGGGTAGGGATCAAAATGTTAAAGAAGGATTATACTAACAAGCAATAGAAAGCTATGCCTTGGTATGGAAAGAACAAAGAAAGAAAGAATCACAGAATCAGCTAGGTTGGAAGAGACCTCTGGGATCATCGAGTCGAACCTTTGACCTAACATCACTGTGTCAACTAGACCATGGCACTAAAAGTGCCACATCCAGTCTTCTCTTAAACACCTCCAGGGATGGTGACTCCACCACCTCCCTGGGTAGCCCATTCCAATGCCTAATAACCCTTTCTGTGAAGAAATTTTTCCTAATGTCTAACCTGAACCTCCCCAGAACAGATTTTTCCCAAAAGTAAACCACATTTTTGATGTGTTATCTTTTGCCATACTTCGAAAACCTAACACACAGAGGTGCTAGCCCATGACCTGGAGTGCCTAGCTTCTGGTACAATACAAATAAATTAGAATTTACTTGGTAATTAAATGGCTGGTCGTTAAAGGGACTATGCTAGGGTGTCGATGTTCAGAACATTTCCTAGAATGGGACAGAACATGAATTTCAAAAATAACATAGTGATTTAAAAGGACAATTTCCACTGGAAGTTGATGGGATTGACATTGCTAAGTCAGGAACTCCAGCTGCTCATTTTGCTGTGTTACGACCCCACCACATCAACGATTCATCGTATGTCATGGGAGCTGCAGGAATAGCCACATCAGGATATAGCAAACAGATACAGAGGGTGAAGCAAGAGGTATGGGACTTAAGATGGGCAGAGCAGTGGCTGTTGGTAAGCACACTGTGATGTTTGAGTACCACTCATCTTCCAAATGTGACTAAAAGTTTTCTTTGAAGGTCAACACTGTAATCAGTGGAATATCTGCTCAGAACTACATGGACTCGTGCATCACGCAGAGCGCCTGCGCATGTGGCAACCACAAGCAGATGTTGGACCATGCATCTGAAAGTGGGCAGCTCTCTTAGGCTGCTTTAGATATATAGAAGAAATTGGCAGATTTATAGCAGACCTTGTCCAATCCCCAAAAAAACTTAGCCCTGTTTATTTCTGACTAGAGTTCAGTGAGAAGCCAAATCTTACTCGTACCCTGAAAGAAAAACACAGAGTGGGAGGTGCTGATGTTTCTTCTACACTTCTGTGAAGCTGAAGTGTTGGATTTGTGCCACTGCCTCCTATAGCCAGATGCACGCATCTATCCAAGTGAGGACTTACATGATTTAGGGTTGTGTGTAAAGGGTGAGGTGATGTCAGGCAAACAAATTTCTGAGGTGTCTAGTGGGAGGTCAGTTTGAGTCTCAACACCTGTGAGACGATTCTCCACCCTCTGTACTAGCAGGAGAAGTAAATACCAGAGCCAGACCTTTGCCAGCAGTGTCACGCTATCTTGGGAAACACTTTCTAGACTGTTTGGAGGTTGCCTCCTCCAGTTGACAACCCATAATTTTATCTATGAGAAGTGAAGAGATCCACAGTCCTTAGTGAGGATATTTCTTAACAACTTCAATGATTGCTCTGAAAGCACAGGCATTACCGCTGTCTCTGAATCAACTAAGCAGAAAACTGTTGCTGTGAATAATGAATTGCCTGTTGTTGCATTGTTAACCCAGTAAATTATTCTCAGGTGAGAAGCATCATCTTGGTTTTTTTTTTCTTTTTTCTTTTTTTTTTTTTCCTAAGGAAAAAGGCAGAATCAGTAAAAGATGCTTCAGAAACTGGATGGGAATATTCTTCTAGCCCTGTGTAAATAGTGGGCAACTTGAGAATAAGTTACAGGAGATGAAATTAATTTCTGGTAACTTAATGGGAAACCAGGTGCATACACTGGGGAAAAAAAAAAAAAGGAATAACATGATGAGAAAAGAATAGTTCTGGCACAACACTTCACCAAGGGATATGAGTGGTGACTGTGGGTTGAACATTGTTTGAAAGTATCATTAAAGGTAGGTTAAAGTCAGGAGTATCGTGAGAGGAAATGGATAACTAGCACAGCAAGAGCAGCTACTGCAGGGCCTTGCTGCTGCTTATATGTGCACAGCTGGGGCCTCTAAGGATGGGGGTTGTTTTGGAAGAGATGAAAGGTCATGTCAAGTTGATATAGTGCCTACGAGTGTTATTGGTATGTTGCTTAGTTGCTAATCTGTGAGGTAGAGCACAAGAAGCTTGCACTATTTGCTCAACTGAAAAATGTGGGTTCCCCACCACAACCACCAATTAAGAGCATTTCTAAAAACAGAAATCTGGCCTGATGTGTATGTTGAAAAGAAACCTATCTTCACAATGCTATCCAGGCTTCTCTTTGATTGTAATATATACCCAGAATATCCTGAAATTTAAATCAGTTCTTAATCCCTGGTGAAATATACCTTTTTAATGCATTTAATTTCCATTTTGTGGCACAAAGATGAGTTCTTGAATGTGTTACACACTACTGGGACAAGAAACACAGTATAAAGAGCACCAGATACAGTAGTTCCCTGCAGTCTCATAAAGTTCTGTACAAAAAGGTACAAATAGTGGAGGTATTAAAGCTGGAAAATTAAATGCAAAGTTCTTTGTTTTTAAGTTTGCAATGTGAAGTAGCTCATGCTATATATAATACGTGAGGGAAAACCAGTCTGCTTTCAAAATGGATAAAATAGTCTGCAGGAAGAGAGAGAATTAGCAACTAATGAAAGTAAGTGAATAATAAACCAGGCAATAATACAAAATCTGAATTTACATAAAAAGCTTAATCACAATCTATATATAGATTTTACATCTCAGGAAAATAACATAACATATTGCTTCTCAAGGACATCGCTGACTCTCATAATAGCCTAGATTTGTACTAGAAATCAAGGCAATTCCTGGCAATAAAGTAAGTTGCCTCGTTTGAAATATTACCATAATCCTCATTAAAGCAATGCAAAGCTCTAAGCTGAAAGAGAGTAGGAGCAGTGTTTTCACCGGTGCCAGGAAGGTGACCATCCCAAGGCAAGAGGAGCACGTGCCAAGTGCAATGTTCTTCACTAAACTGCACATCCATAGTAAGCAGATTTCTGACCACAACAATTTTCAAGTTTCAAACACTGAAGAAAGCGGCCAATTAGTCCTGTCATCATCCTTCATTTCTGACCTGCTGTTCTATAGAAGTGAAGATGCCCTGCTCTTACAAAACAGTGACTTAGAAGTGTGGCAAAAGTACTGACTACTCAAAAAGTACACCACCTCTTCTCCTCATTGAGGCTTTGGAGAGATTGAATTTTTCCTTCAATGTGGAAACATTTTTCTGTAACTTTTATTTAATGAGAGATTAGGATTCTCAGCACTTATTGGCCATAGAACACAGGTTATTTCATAAAATGCCAAGAAGGGTGTGCCTCATTCTTCCTTATCTAGATATTTTGAGGGAGCTAAGACAACAACATTACTTAAATTGGAACAATTGTTATCCTCCTCAGTGAAAAAAGCTGTTAGCCATAAGCAAATATTAAAACTGCTGTACAAAGCAATACAATACTGTACAATGCCAGCTCAAACAGATTAAATCTAAGAAGTAATGCAGGAGAAAAGGCTACATCCCTTAGGATGGTCAGGGGAACACAACTTGCAAAAAGAAAACTAAGAGGAAGCTTGGCAGGTATAACCCATTTAAAATAAGGATGTAAAGGCATATGGTTGCTGTCTATAAATACACCATGCATGAAAACACTAAGAGGAAAATGAAATATTTAAGCTAGAGAACAGTGGTGGCATGAGAAAAAAACTGATATAAAACAGCCATTAATAAAGCTATGCTAAAAGTTGCACAAGCCTGGGAGAGCAGCACAGCTCTGGAATGCTCTTCTGGAGGAGAGGGGAGCAAAAATCTGACTACTTTTAACATGGAGTTAGTTAAGTTTATGAAGGGAATTCCTGTGTACTGTGTAAAGTCATTGTCATGATAAGAACATATTAAATTTCAGTACTTTATTTCTTTAGTGTCTTTGATCCAAAGCACTTATATAAAAAAGCAATAATGAAAATTCCTTTCAACCAGTACAATAAAATTCATAATTCCTTGGGGTATTTCATTTTGTTTAGTAAAATGCAATTTGGACACATTCCATTCAATATTTGCAGAAATGACAGAGCATCAGCCCTATGAATAACAGTAATTCTAGAACATAAGATAAGCTATAGGTTATTGAAATGATGTGTTGCAAAGTTTGGATCCAACCTTTGCAATGCTAAACTAGCAACAGCTGAGGGCATTTGTAACTCTCTGGCAAGTTTACAAGTCTCTTCAAATAACTGCCCTGAAAGTCATTGGTTTTCAACTCTGTGAACCTACTGCTTATGAAACTCAGATAAAACCACTGCTTAGATCTGGATTCTCTGAAGGCCCCCAGCCAACAGACCTAGTGAGAACTTGCAGTGTCCTTGACATTGGTGGGAGAGTTTGCCACCCTTGCAGTAAGTAACCCAAAGGAGTGTATGCACTGCGCAAGCCAATCTCTTCCTTCCCTTATTTCTTTCATGGTATTTCAATCCAACAGGCAACCTAGTGCTGTGCCATGTTTGGGGGGGGGGGGGGGGGGGGCGGGGGGGGAGGGTAGGTGTATGATAGTTTACACACATGCAACATGAATCAGGGACAAGACTATTAAATTCATGCCTGTGACCCAGCAGAAAACTTGAACCAGCCCTCCAGAAGTGAACACCTTAGCAAAAGGTTTCAAGTTTAGACACCTAATTCGGGTTATCAAGGTCTACCTTCAGGGCCATGTATATGGCTCTTTGATTTTCAAGGACACCAAGCAATGTCTTGCCTATTCACTTTATAACTGGTGCAGGCTATGTTGAAATCTCCAACAGTTTTATTTGGTAAGGTCAGAAAGGACCCGTTTCCCTCACACTTCATGGCCTAAATCAACTGCTAACTGATGTGAGAGGAGGGTGTTCAAAGGAAATGGAGGGATGGGATAAATTATTTCACACTGTGTATTCTGTGATAGATCATTGGGCATACAGGAATTTGATTCTGGGTGCTCAGCTTTCTGGTTTCAGGTGGAGCTGATACAGCAACAAGAGCAAAAAATCCAGACCAAACAACCACCTCTAATAGCCTAAAAAAGGGAATTACCTATTTGTACCATATTTGCTTTATTCTGCCTCCTTGTTGCAGTATAGAAAACACAGGCTTCCAAACATGGCAATTTCAGCTTTAGTATTTTAATTTCTCTTCTAACTAGTTTGAATTTCTTTTCTGAACCTCTCTAGTCTTCACAAGTAAAACAAAAAAAAATTTTTTTAAATAATTAATTGGAACATTAATAAACGGGATGGAAAACCAGCAGGATCTGAGGAGAAATGCTATTCTGCCTGCTGAGTGCCAGTAGTTTGTTTTATAGCACAGATCCCTAGAAGTATAAAGAGAGGGAAGCAGTGGCTACTGCCTGTGGGCTACAGGTGTTTGATCTCTGTACAATTGCGGAAGGGGAGAGGCTGAGCACTCAAAAAAGAAGTTTATGCAGATTCATGATTTCTCTTGGAAACCCAGATGATCTGCTCTCTCGTGTCTTTTTTTTAAAAAAAACAAACAGCACAACAGGCCAGCCCTTGACAGGATTTAAATTGACTACGTCACAGAAGCAGGTAGGAGGATCTGCCCACAGTGAGTGCCATATTAAGCTCTTTTTCTTTATCCATTCCTTTCTTAGGCCCTTATACTCTTCCTTAGCTCTAAATTGTGGGTGCCTTTCTGAGAGAAATGTGACTTACAGGTTTTTTTTTTTCCTTAGAGTTTCCTTGGCAGAAAGCTTAATGGAATTGTCTGCCATCAACACCTGCTTTCAAGCTTTCCTGATAAAATTAGATCTTTATATCTCAGCACCACATATGGCATCTTTATAATTAGTCTTTTTGCAGTATATGAATGCCAGTTCCTAAAATGCTGCCTGTACTGTTCATGTGGGAATATTTCGCTTCATTAAACAAATCCAAGTTTTTCATTGGAGCTTCTAACCGTTGAAAACCCACGTTTTTGTGTGTCTGATCTCAGAACCATTTTGACAGACTGAAATACAGCCTGTCTTCAGCTTCACTGGAACTGAGCTGTGTGCAGATCACTGCTGGAAATGGGAACCTGAGATGTCTTCATGGGCCTCCATACCTAGAGTCACTTGTGGAAACGCAGTCTTTGAATATGTAGTTATCTGAAAATGAGGGGTGGGCTTCTTCAGAGGGCTCAATATTGACCTAATCTTGGAAGCAGAGGTAGGTCTATGCTTAGGAGCTTCTGAAAAATGTTACCATACATAACATTTCAGAACAAGAACACCCAGTTTTTAACACACATGCTCAAGAGTAAGCAAACTTCCATCAAAATGTGAAGCTCAGAAGTGTTTTCAGACATGTGATGTTCAGAATCACAGGTCAGAAAGACGGGGAAGAGTGTTCCCATGTCAGCGATTCACAGGTGACTGTTTTAAACTGTCATGAAATGCATGGGAAGTCCTACACTAGTACAGATACCGGTATAGGTGACAGGAGATTTCTTCATTACTCGTGTCACAGCTGAGAATTTTATTTCACTTGGGTACGTTCGTTTCTCTGTTCAGATGAGGAAATGCACAAAGTAACAGATCATCACTACACCACTAGCACTAATGTCATGGAAGTGGTAACATTTATATGGAAAAGTCAGCATTTAGTACCTATGCAACAGGATGAAACTGTGCAAAATGTCAACTCGTAATAGAAACATCTTTAGTTTCTCAAGTGCAAAGTTAGTGCAGTGTCAGCAACACTATCCTCTAGGAAAAAAGAAGACAAATAGGAAAACATTTATAAACATAGCTCTTGATAGCTCTCATGCAAACTGCTGTCAAACTTGTACATTAATGCAGTGAATCATTCAGGCTCAGCTCACTGGGGGTACTCCTGCTCATATTGGTAAGACTGGCCATAAGGGATTTAACTTTATAAGCATAATAGTCCCTTAAGTTGACCGACGGAACTTCTTTCATGCCATCACCAAAATCACAGCTTCTCATGGCACTCTCTAACTGCTTCTGACGCCTGTAGAAGTGGGAGAATTTATTGAAGATCAGTGTAATGGGAAGCACTACCACTAGGATACCAGCTAGGATGCATGCAGATGCCGTCAACTTGCCAGCAGTGCTCCCGGGCACAACATCCCCGTAGCCAACTGTGGTCATGCTAACGGTAGCCCACCACCAGCAAGCAGGGATGGTGGCTAACCCTTCATTCTCTTCTTTCTCAATGGTGTAAGCCACTACTGAGAAAATGGAGATGCCAACAGAGAGGTAAAGTAAAAGAAGCCCCACCTCTCTGTAGCTATACTTCAGGGTGGCTCCAAGAGACCTGAGACCTGTGGAGTGTCTAGCAAGCTTTAAGATGCGAAAGATCCTCATAAGTCTCAGGACTTGTGCAACCCTGCCTAGATTTGCTAAAGTTGGACTACTTTCCACCACCAAGTTGACAATTAAGGTAATATAAAATGGAAGGATAGACATTAGGTCAATCAAATTCAGGGCATGCTTGAAAAATTTTAAAAAGTCAGGAGCTACTGCAAATCTTGCCACCAGTTCAAAAGTGAACCATGCAATACCAAAATGTTCCACGATTTCAAAGCGAGGGTCTTCCTCAGGGTTCCCATTGCTGTCCACAATCTGAAAGTCTGGGAGGCTGTTCAGGCACATGGTCACGATGGAGCCCAGCACCACCACTATTGAAAGGACACTGAAGATTCGGCTTAAGACTGAGTACCCAGGATTATCCAAAGCGAGCCAGAGCTGCCTCCTGATGTTTCCAAAGGGTTGTTTGTCAAATTTAGAGGCATCGTTGTAGAATGCCAAAATCTCATCAAAAGAAGATGTGGTACTTTCCTGGTCACTTTGTTCCTCCCATTTCTCTTGGTCTGGCTCCATTTTCCTCCCATGGTAGCTGTAACTGCAGCAGGAGTCTATAAAGAATTCATTGATTCCCCAGTATTCAATCTCCTGGCTGAAAGAAAACACGCAGAGTTCACCCATCACATGGAGCTTGCCGGTATTATAAAAATGTAGCACATAAGGAAAAAGCTCGGGGTTCCTGTCAAAATAAAATTCATTCTTGGTGTCATCATAGTCGTCGCAGAGCTCCAGTATTGACTCCTTTGAGTGGCAGCTCAGCAGTTTGCCCAGCCTGGTCTCAGGGAACCTTAATAATGTGTTGGATCTCATCTTTTTCTTAAAGCCTCCGACGTTGATGCTGATCTCATTGTCTTCGAAATTTGCTTCAGATAAAGCCTTCAGACTCTGCCCTGTCATAGTGAGATCCTTCCAAAGGTGTACAGGGAATGAAAACCTAGGACGCAATTGCACAGGAAATCAGCAGAATGAGCAAATCTACAGCATGTTCACCTATTGATGCTTGCTTGCATTCTTTCTTTCTCTTTCTTTCTTTCTTTCTCCCTTCCTCTCTTTCTCCCTTTCTCTTTTTCTTTCTTTGTTTCTTTCTTCCTTTCTTTCTTTTTCTTTTCTTTCTTTCTTTTTGCTCTTCCCCCCTTCCCTCTTTTCCCCTTTTCTCCCCTTTCCCTCCTTTTTCCCCCCTTTTCCCCCTTTCTTTCTCCCACCGAAGACACTGAGGGTGGCTCCTTTGTCCCCGCTGCAGGTTCCTGTCCCTCCCCGTACCCTTCACCTGGGCTGCGGCTGTCGCTCCTATGAAACCCCCCCATTACACACGGCCTTTGTGCCACCGGCTCCGGGCGGACCTTTCCCTTCCTCCCGCCGCGCCAGACGAGGACCCCCACCGGCTGCCGCCGCCCGGGGCCCGCTCGCCCCCCGCACCGCTCGCCAGCCGCACCTCCTCGGGAGCCCCGCGCCGCCGCCCCCGCCCGGCGCCCCGCTCTGCCCCGGGGGCTCCGCCGCCCCCCGCCCCGCTCGGGCCCCCGCCGCCGGGGAGCCGCCCCGCCCCGCCCCGCCCCGCCCCGCCCCGCTCCGCGCCTCGCCGCGCCCGCCCTACCTGTTCTCTCAGCGGCCGCGGCCCCCCGCCAGCGCGCCCTGCTGCCCCCGGCCCCGGCCCGCCATCGCCGCCGCCCGCGGGGACTGCCAGGGCTCGCCTCGCTGCCGCTGCCGGGGCCGCCCCTCTGCCGGTGCCGGTGCCGGCGGGGTGCCGGTGGGGGTGCCGGTGAGAGCGGCCCCGCCGGCCGCGCGGTGCTGAAGGGACAGCGGCCGCGCGCCGCCCCGCTCAGCGGCGAGAGGCGGCGGCACGCGCGCTCGTCATGGCGACGACCCCCACGGCTGCCGCCCCCCCGCCGCCGCTCCCACCTTCCCCCCGACCCCGCCGGCCGATCGGGGCTACCGCCGCGGGACGGCGGCGCGGAGCCAGGCGGCGGGGCCGGGTGGGTGGGTGGGTGTGATGCCGGCGGGGGGCTGGCGGCCGCGCTGCCCGGCTGAGGCGGGGCGGCCCGGCGGAGCCGGTGTGCCGGCGGTGCCTCCGCTCGCTCGCTCTCCCTCCTGCCTCCGCGCACCGGCGCTGCGCGGGGACGGCAGCGGCGCCGCCAACTCGGGTTTCCTCCCCCCGCGATACAGCCTCGCGCCGACTCCAACCGGCACAACTTCCCGAGGCGGGGGACGCCCACCCGCAGCCGCTCACCCCCGCCCCTCTGACCCCTCACCCTGCCGGCGGGCTCCGCGAGACCCCGGGCAGGGCCCCGGGAAGGGGCCGGGGAGGGGTGCCTCCCCCCCGCCCCCCGCCCACGGCACACGCGGGTCCTGCCGCGGCCCCCCACGCTGCAGCGCCGGGGCAGTGTCCCTGCGGGGGCTGAAAACACGAAAGATGGGGGCACTCGTCAGAGCAGTTTGGCGTGTGCAAAGCGGCGCGGCGTGTTGAGGCTGCCCGCTGCCCCCTCCGACGCCAGCGAGGAACCCCCGACCTCCCCACACAACCTGCCCGGCGATTTCTCAGAATCACAGAGTCGTTTTGGTTGGAAAGGACCTTTAAGATCATCAAGTCCAACCATTAACCCAGCACTGCCAAGTCCACCACTAAACCATGTCCCTAAGCACCACATCTGCATGTTTTCTAAATACCTCCAGGGATGGTGACTCCACCACTTCCCTGGGCAGCCTGTTCCACTGCTTGATAACCCTTTCAGTGAAGAAATTTTTCCTGATATCCAATCTAAACCTCCCCTTGCGCAACTTGACGCTGTTTCCTCTCTTCTTATTGCTTGTTACCTGAGAGAAGAGACTAGCACCCACCTTGCTACAACCTCCTTTCACGTACTTGTAGACAGCGATAAGGTCTCCCCTGAGCCTCCTTTCCTGCAGGCTAAACAAACCCAGTTCCCTCAGGTGCTCCTCATAAGACTTGTTCTGCAGACCCTTCACCAGCTTTGTTGCTCTTCTTTGGACTCGCTCCACTACCTCAATGTCTTTCTTGTAGTGACGGCCCAAAACTGAACACAGTATTCAAGGTGCGGCCTCATCAGTGCCGAGTACAGGGGGACGATCACTTCCCTAGTCCCTCTGGCCACACTATTTCTGGTACAAGCCAGGACACTGTTGGCCTTCTTGGTCACCTGGGCACACTGCTCACTCATATTCAGCCGGCCATCGATCAACACCCCCAGGTCCTTTTCCACCAGGCAGCTTTCCAGCCACTCTTCCCCAAGCCTGTAGTGGTGCATGGGGTAGTTGTGACCCAAGTGCAGGACCCAACACTTGGCCTTGTTGAACCTCATACAGTTGGCCTTGGCCCATCAATCCAGCCTGTCCAGATCCCTCTGCAGATCCTTCCTACCCTCAAGCAGATCAACACTCCCACCCAGCTTCTTGTCATCTGCAAACTTACTGAGGGTGCACTCAATCCCCTTGTCCAGATCATTGATAAAGATATTGAACAGAACTGGCCCCAACACTGAGCCCCGGGGGAACACAACTTGTGACCAGCCACCAACTGGATTTAATTCCTTTCACGACAACTCTTTGGGCCTGGCCATCCAACCGTTTTTTTACCCAGTGAAGTGTATGCCCATCCAAGCCATGAGCAGCCAGTTTCTCCAGGAGAATGCTGTGGGAGACTGTGTCAAAGGCTTTACTAAAGTCCAGGTAAACAACATCCACAGCCTTTCCCTCATCCAGGAAGCGGGTCACCTTTTCACAGAAGGTTGTCAGGTTAGTCAAGGAGGACCTGCCTTTCATAAACCCATGATGACTGGGCCTGATCGCCTGGTTATCCTGTACGTGCCCCATGATAGCTCTCAAGATGATCTGCTCCATAATCTTCCCTGGCACCAAGGTCAGACTGACAGGCCTGTAGTTCCCCGGATCCTCCTTCCAGCCCTTCATGTAGATGGGCGTCACATTTGCTAATTTCCAGTCCCCTGGAACCTCCCCGATTAGCCAGGACGGCTGATAAATGATGGAAAGTGGCTTGGTGAGCACTTCCATCAGCTCTCTCAGTATCCTTGGGTGGATCCCATTCAGCTCCATAGACTTTTGTGTGTCTAAGTGGCGTAGCAGGTCACTAACCATTTCCGCATGGATTATGGGGGCTTCACTCTGCTCCCTGTCCCTGTCCTCCAGCTCACGAGGCTGGGTACCCAGAGAACAACTTGCCTTACTACTACAGACTGAGGCAAAGAAGGCATTAAGCACCTCAGCCTTTCCCTTATCCTTTGTCACCACGTTTTCCCCCCGCATCCAGTAAAGGATGAAGATTCTCCTTGGCCCTCCTCTTGTTGCTAATGTATTTGTAGAAACATTTTTTATTGTCTTTTATGGCAGTGGCCAGATTAAGTTCTAGCTGGGCTTTGGCTCTTCTAATTTTTTCCCTGCATAGCCTCACAACATCCTTGTAGTCCTCCCGAGTGGCCTGCCCCTTCTTCCAAAGCTTGTAAACTCTCCTTTTTTTCCCAAGTTCCAGCCAAAGCTCTCTGTTCAGCCAGGCTGGTCTTCTTCCCCACTGGTTCGTCTTCTGGCACATGGGGACGGGCTGCTCCTGCACCTTTAAGATTTCTTTCTTGAAAAGTGTCCTGCCTTCCTGGACCCCTTTGCCCTTCAGGACTGCCTCCCAAGGGACTCTGTCAACCAGGCTCCTAAACAGGCCAAAGTCTGACCTCTGGAAGTCCAAAGTAGCAGTTCCTTACTTCTCCAAGAATTGAAAACTCTACCATTTCATGATCACTATGCTCAAGACAGCCTCCAAACACCACATCATCCACAAGTCCTTCCCTGTTTGCAAACAGGAGGTCCAGTGGGGCACCTTCCCTAGTTGGCTCACTCACCAGCTGTGTCAGGAAGTTATTTTCCACACACTCCAGGAACCTCCGAGACTGTTTCTTCTCTGCTGTATTGTATGTCCAGCAGACATCCGGTAAATTGAAGTCCCCCATGAGAACAAGGGCAACTGATCGTGCAACTTCTCCCAGCTGCTTATAGAATATTTCATCTACCTGCTCATCCTGGTTGGGTGGTTTATAACAGACTCCCACCATGATATCTGCCTTGTTGGCCTTGCCCCTGATTCTTACCCATAAACACTCAACCCTATCGTCAATATCCTCAAGCTCTAGACAGTCAAAACACTCCCTAACATACAGGGCCCCCCCCACCGCCTCTCCTACCTTGCCTATCCCTTCTGAAGAGTTTATAGCCATCCATTGCAGCACTCCAGTTGTGAGAGTCATCCCACCATGTTTCCATGACAGCAACTATCAGTTTTCCTGCCGCACAATGGCTTCTAGCTCCTCCTGTTTGTTGCCCATGCTGCATGCATTGGTGTAGATGCACTTCAGCTGTGCTACTGATCCTGCTGCCTTTGTGGGGGCAGAAGCCCTAATTCCTGTATGACCATTCTGGATCACTTCCGTGGTTTCTAAACCATCACTAACCCTTGCATCCCTGTTGCCACGTGGCTCTCCATCCCCCACCGCCACTGAGCTGGCAGACCGAAGGACCTTGCTAGCACGCCGTCCCTCAAACACTGATGTGCCACCCCCAGGCTTGTCTCTAGCAAGCCTGGTTTTATACCCTTCCCCCTTCCATACTAGTTTAAAGCTATTTCAATGAGCCCTGCTAGCTCCTCCGCATAGATCCTGTTCCCCCTTTGAAACAGGTGTACCCCATCTGCAGCCAGCAGGCCTGGGGTCGTGTGTATGGACCCATGATCAAAGAACCCAAAATTGTGCCGGTAACACCAGTCTTGGAGCCAGGAATTGATCTCCTGGCTCTTCCTGTTTCTTCCTTTATCACATCCTGAAACTGGAGGGATAGAGGAGAACACTACTTGTGCCCCTGACCCCTTAACCAGTTGACCCAAGGCCCTGAAGTCTCCCTTAATTGCCCTCTGACTTCTCGTAGCTACTTCCTCTCTGCCAACCTGAAATATCAATAACGGATAATAATCTGAGGGCCTTACTAGGGTGGGAAGTTTCCTCTTCACATCTTTAACCCAGGCCCCAGGGAGGCAGCAGATTTCCCTGTGAAGTGGGTCTGGTCTGCATATTGGGCCTTCTGTTCCCTTCAGGATGGAGTCTCCCAATGACCGATCTTTTATGGATGCTGTTTTGACACAGGGCTTAGGTTGACTTAACCTCAGCAGCACCTCTGAGCTAGTTGAACCATCCTCCTCATTGCTGTTCTGGTCTTCTTGCATAGCCTCATACCTGTTACTCAGGGGCACCTGGGATGGTGGAGCAGTCATGGCGGTGACGTGCCTGCTGTGCCCACTGTGGCAGGCAGGAACTTGCTGCCATTGCCGCTTACCCCTAAGTCCCTCTGTTCAACCATGCAGAGAGAGGACCAGGAATCCCTTCGTCATGTGCCCCTTCTGCCTGTCAGGTCTGTCCCAGGGAAGGTAGGGTGTGATTCCCATAGTCTCTCTTGCATACCCTGATACTCCTCAACCTCCTCACCTCCTCTTGGAGCTCTGTCACCAAGCGGAGGAGTTCCTCCACCTCGGCACACCTCCCACAGCTGTGCTCACTGCTGCCGTCCGGTGCTGGCACAAGAGCAGGTCAGACGCTGCAGCCTGACGCATGGTTGGCAGCGCGTTCCCCCCAGAGCTCTGTCTGGGAAGCTGCATTGGTTGTGGCCGGTGCAGACCTTAGAGAGGCTGCAGCTCTCTGCCGGGTGGATACAATTGCTCCTGGGTCGAGTTGGCAGATCTTTAGCGCCCTCCCTGCGCAAACTGCCATGCAAACTGTCGTGCCATGCCCTGTTTGCCCACCCTGTTTGTGGCACTCCTGGTTGCTGGCACTACCAAGGCTGCCAGGGAGATTCTAAGAGCTAAGGCCCTCGTGCACAGCACCTAGGCTCAAAGCTGCTCACCTGCTATGAAGTCACCAAAGCCAATGCCAGTCAGAGTGGTAAACACAAAGTAGATGGAGTCCAAGGCTGTCCATCCCTCAAAGTGTTTGAAGATAACTGCAGGAATGGTCACAAAGACAATGCAGCCTTCCAGAATGAAGAGGATGGTAGAAATCACCTAGGTCTTTGGTTGACTCACTTGCCTTTCAGGAGGAGCAATCCTGAAAGAATGCACCCTGAGCCGAGGGACCTGACCTCCCTCCACCGCTGCTCTTGACAGGGCAGAGTTTTAGTGCTGGCATGTGGAATAATGTCTAATTACATGGTCACCAATGGCAGCGTCTCTGCCCACGCTGGAGGCGGCTGTGAAGAAATATCCCTCCTCTTGCTGAGCCCGGCATTAGGCTGAGTTTCCCCCCAGGGAGAAGCCTGGTCTTGGCAGCTATGGGAAGCGGTGGCACCCTACGAGCAGGAGCCGGCTGTGCACCTGACTCACCCTGAGCAGGTATCCGGCTGTGCAGAGCACAGATGCTCTGAGACAGGTGCTTTGTATGGGGCTAACCAGCATTGTCAGCTGCCTTGTGACCACCTCTCACTCATGATCCTACACATCTGGAGTCCGGCTCCTAGAAATGGAGTGCTGTTGATGCTCTGCAGGATTAGGGGGTGCAGGGGGATGAAGACTCTTCACTTGCTTTCCCCAGACCTGGCAGAACCCCGAGCACTCCAGCCCTATGCTTCACCTTCAGCTTGTTCCTCAAACCCTTGGAGAGGAAGAGATTCCCTCATACACTCCAACTCCAGGAGCACATGAGCCCTATTTACAAGGAACCCCCCAGTATTAAACAACAGCCCTGTAAGAACCCAGGTAACTGAGCGCAGACATGGAGTGGGGCAAGCAAGTCCTGGTGCATGCCAGCAGCCAAGTCTCCAAGTGCCTGCTCAGCTTTCATACCTGGGATATTATGATCACCCCACTGCATCCCACCAATGCTGGTGCATTGTGCAGCTGGAGCCCCCACACCTGTGGGGACACTCCCACAGTGGTGTGCATAGACACCCCAGGGATGCTTCAGAAGATCTGTGCTTCAGAGATGCTATAGAAGCTGCCCCTCTTTGCCTTTTCTTGGGTGGTGCTTGCGCTTGCTTTGCTCTCCTGCTGGTGAGTGCCTCCTGCCTCCCTTTTCCCCCACAGTCCTCCTCCGTGTCCCTCCCTTTGCTACAGATGCCCTGGGTCGGGGCTCTGGGTGACAGCGTGCTTCACTGCATGTCCAGTGGCATCTCACGGGACATTGAATCCACACTACATTATGCACACCAGGCTGCCCTCCTGGACAGGGAAAGTGCTGCTGCTTCTTGGTTCAGTCCCCCCAGCTCTTTCCCTCCTGAGAAGGTGCACACAGGAGCCAGAGCCTGCACGTAGCAGGGAGGAGGCTTCGCAAATGCAGTGGTGATCTGCACGTTTCCCTACAACAACAGCTTTTCATCTCCAGAGAGGTAGCCCTCCTGCTTCTCCGTGGCAGCACAGCTGTTTGTTAGGTTAGTTTGTGACAACCTCCTCCTCTCCCAGTTCTGCTGGTGAACTAGTCACTGTGGAGCTCTAATTATACTGGTTTTTAATGCCTGGGACAAGGGATGGTACAACACAGGACTGGGAACCATCACACTGGGATTTCTGATTTGGATGCCCCTCCACATTCCCCAGGGCTTGGATAAATCACAAAACTTCTCTGATGTAATTTCCCACTCACTGTTAGGAGAACAAAAATAACTCCTGTTCCTCAATGACGTTGCAAGGAATAGTGAGCTGCTTCTGCTAGTGCATTCAAATGAAGTCTGTGTGTTTTCACCAGCTCTGCAATATTCTAGGTATCTCGTGGGGGGGCTTTAAACATATTGAAACATCTTCAGCAAATTTGTAAAAAAAATTCTTTTTCATTACTTCTCTTATTCTTAAATTAGGTATTTTTCCCCTAATGCTACTTTGGAAGAAACTAAGTGGAGATACGTTTAGAGGATTTTCAAGCTTTTATACATTCTTCTCACCTTCTTAGCCACTTGGCTAAGAAAAAGGATTATAGGCAACCTTATACTCATTTTGGGAAATGTATTTATCCATCTCTGGATATTCTGTGTTTTCTCATTAAAAGGCACAGTGAAGTTTATGCAGCTATACTGGAGATGATAATCAGCGAAGCAATGTAACTGTGTAAGGGTACAACTCCCCCTAGTCTAATATAACTGCTCCTGTAATTAGGGCTAATTGGCTCAGCCAGAGCATTTTGCTAATAAGGCTAAAATGCTTCCAGCACCCAAGACAGTAATGGAAAAATCATCTGAATGTTTCTGCAAGGTGGGCAGTCTGCTCTACAGACACACAAGCAGGTCTGTTTCTGATGTAGTGCTTTTGCCTTTCCCAATGGTGAGTACAGGACAAATTGTGGTGGAATCCAAGGCAAAAGATCCACTTTGATATGTCAAAAGGAATCAGAGATATAACTTTTTGCACAAAATGAGCTTGTGATGTGTCAGATAAGCGCAAATTTTGGTATGCACTAATAATACATCAAGTAAATATAAAACAACTGCCCTGTGGACACTTCTTGGACTGGGGAGGATAAAAGAGGAGTGCTAAGATGGGGCTAGGATGAGAAGGGAAGGAAGCATGAAAGAATTGCCTGTTGGAGCGGAGAGATAAATGGCTGACTCATATCACCCTAGGGCAATAGTACAAAAGCTCAACTAACTTTGGGTCTGCTGCTTATAGTGGTTGACTCTGAGACTGTCTGAGAGACAGGGTTTGTTTTATTGGTACACATGCTACCATGTTATTTAAGGAATATGAGAAGATGCAGGCGCTGTGCAAATCCATGGGACATGTAGAGGTGCCCACCAGGGCTGGTCTGGGTCTGGAGACATACTAACCTGAGACCGGTTGTCCTCAGGAGACTCGGCCCCCAGAGCCTGAAGTTAGGGAGGGGGGGCTGTGTGAACCTCCCGTAATCCAGGAGGAGACGGTTAGTGACCTGCTGTGCCAGTTGGACACCCACAAGGCTATGGGCCCGGATGGGATTCACCCCAGAGTAATGAAGGAACTGGCAAATGAACTTGCCATACCACTCTCGATTATCTACCGGCAGTCCTGGTTAACTGGAGAAGTTCCAGCTGACTGGAAATTAGCAAATGTAACGCCCATCTACAAGAAGGGTCGGAAGGAGGATCCAGGGAACTATAGGCCTGTCAGCCTGACCTCGGTGCCAGGCAAGGTGATGGAACAGATCATCCTGAGTGCCATTACATGGCACATGCAGGACAATCGGGGCATCGGGGCCAGCCAACATGGATTCATGAAAGGCAGGTCCTGCTTGACCAACCTGGTCTCCTTCTATGACCAAGTGACCCGCTTAGTAGATGAGGGCAGGGCTGTGGATGTAGTCTATCTAGACTTCAGTAAGGCATTCGACACTGTCTCCCACAGCATCCTCCTAGACAAACTGTCTGCCTGGGGCTTGGATGGGTGGACTCTTCGATGGGTTAAAAACTGGCTGGATGGCCGAGCCCAGAGAGTGGTGGTGAATGGGGCAAAGTCCAGCTGGCGGCCGGTCACTAGCGGTGTTCCCCAGGGCTCAGTTCTGGGGCCGGTGCTGTTCAATATCTTTATAGATGATCTAGACGTAGGGATTGAGTGCACCCTCAGCAAATTTGCAGATGACACCAAGCTGGGTGGGAGTGTCGATCTGCTGGAGGGTAGGAAGGCCCTACAGAGGGATCTGGACAGCTTAGATAGATGGGCCGAGACCAACGGCATGAGGTTCAACAAGAACAAGTGCCAGGTCTTACACTTCGGCCACAACAACCCCATGCAGCGCTACAGGCTGGGGGAAGAGTGGTTAGAAAGCGGCCCGGCGGAAAGAGACCTGGGGGTGCTGATCGACAGCCGGCTAAACATGAGCCAGCAGTGTGCCCAGGTGGCCAAGAAGGCCAATGGCATCCTGGCCTCTATTAGGAATGGTGTAGCCAGCCGGTCTAGGGAAGTGATCGTCCCTCTGTACTCAGCGCTGGTGAGGCCGCACCTTGAATCCTGTGTCCAGTTCTGGGCCCCGCACTTCAAGAAAGATGTTGAGGTGTTGGAGCGAGTCCAGAGGAGGGCAACCAAGCTGGTGAAGGGTCTGGAGGGTCTGACCTATGAGGAACGGCTGAGGGACCTGGGGTTGTTTAGCCTGGAGAAGAGGAGGCTCCGAGGTGACCTTATTGCAGTCTACAACTACCTGAAGGGAGGTTGTAGTGAAGTGAGAGTCGGCCTCTTCTCCCAGGCAACTAGCGACAGGACAAGAGGGCACAGCCTCAAGCTTCGCCAGGGGAGGTTCAGGTTGGACATTAGGAAGAATTTCTTTTCAGAAAGGGTTATTAGACATTGGAATGGGCTGCCCAGGGAGGTGGTGGAGTCACCGTCTCTGGATGTGTTTAAGAAAAGACTAGACATGGCACTTAATGCCATGGTCTAGTTGACAGGGTGGTGTCAGGGCAACGGTTGGACTCAATGATCCCTGAGGTCTCTTCCAACCTGGTTGATTCTGTGATTCTGTAACCACAGTATGTTTGACTATACACCCTGCTTTGGGCTTGTGGTGACCTGAACTGTGACAGCATGTGGAATTATTGCTGTGCTAGTGACTGACTCGGTGTAAGAAGCTGCCACCTAGGAAGCCATGTCCTTGGACAATATCTCCTGTCTGGTCCTTGTTGGCTGTCCCATCACCACAGCAGCTATGCTACCCTGCAGTGAGTTTAATGCTGATGAGGACATGTGACACTCTTCTACAGGCATGGTACACTGATAACTTAGATGCATTGTCAGCTTTGGAAGAATTGAAATTGCCACGACTACTACTGCTTTTACAGCATTAATGAAATATTGAATAGTGTCTAAAGGAAGATACGGGACCTATCCAACTGTAGGCCAACCATATCCTGGGCTGCATCAAAAGCAGCGTGGCCAGCAGGACAAGCGAGGTGATTCTGCCCCTCTATACCACTCTCGTGAGACCCCACTTGGAGTACTGCGTTCAGCTCTGGGGCCCCCAACAGAAGAAGGACATGGAGCTGTTGGAGTGAGTCCAGAGGAGGGCCACAAAGATGATCAGAGGGTTGGAGCACCTCTCCTGTGAAGACAGGCTGAGACAGTTGGGGCTATTCAGCCTGGAGAAGAGAAGGCTCCGGGGAGACCTTCTAGCAGCCTTCCAGTACCTGAAGGGGGCCTACAGGAAAGCTGGAGAGGGACTTTTTACAAGGGCAAGTAGTGATAAGATGAGGGGTAACAGTCTTAAACTAAAAGAGGGTAGATTTACATTAGATATTAGGAAGAAATTCTTTACTGTGAGGGTGATGAGACACTGGACCAGGTTGCCCAGAGAAGTTGAGGATGCCCCTTCCCTGTCAGTGTTTAAGGCCAGGTTGGATGGGGCTTTGAGCAACCTGGTGTAGTGGAAGGTGTCCCTGCCTGTGGCCGGGGAGTTAGAACTAGATGATCTTTAAGGTCCCTTCCAACCCAAACCATTCTATGATTTTATGATTCTATCTGACCTAAGTCAGCACTTCCATTGAGTGGTGGATAGATTCACTTTGGACTTGAGGACACAACCATCTATTAGGTTGAAGGTGGAACTTCAGTCTGAACTGAATACTTACTGGAAGGTCCCCCTCTGGCCCTGGAGCCAGATTCAAATGTACATTCTTGTTGATTTCATTTTGCTCCAGATGGATTGGAAAATCCTGGAGTCTTAATGTGTTACTTTAAGATCAATAGATATGATCTGTTTTTCTTTGCAAAGCCTCACAGGTGGCTGGGAGCAAAGCTGAGATCCTTTCATGAGAGCATTCCTTCTGCCACAATTATTGACTGTGGCCAGTTGGTGAATACGTTCAAAAGAAAAACAGTTTTGCACATAATGTTCATTTAAATACTGGAAAAGGACTGTTGCAGAATATTGCCAAGTCTAAAAGAATGAATAAGTTGAAAATGGTTTTAAACAAATTCATAAAGGCTACATCCCTCTCTGAATATTTATCCAAATGATCTGACTACAGCTTGAATCTGAGAAAACCCCTAATTGACAGATAACGTTGCAGAGGAGGAACCCTTCTAAAGATGCTTTTTTCTTACCCCCTCATATCAGCAACATAGCTGTTCTCATGACGTTTGGTTGCTGGCAATCTATGGCCAGCTTTTTCTAACTGGAACTTTAAAGAAAGATGAGATGAGCCCTGCTGCGTGATCTTTCGGCTGTTTTAGAAAGAGCTATGTCAGCCCTTCCATATGCACAGGCAGAAAAGAAGTACCATTTGTTTATTAATCTGCTCATCCTACAAGTGCCCTTACTGACATGCCTGCTTTTCTTAGGAGGCAAAGGCTTTGCACAAGCTCTTGTGGCATTTGCAGTACAAAACTGGGGAGGGAAGTGAGTCAAATGCTTTAGTAAGCTGGAAGTTTACAAGGCAAAGATAGTGGTGTCTGAAAACAAACCTCCACTGAGATGGAGTGGAACTCCAGTGGACCACAGAAAGGCCATCTGGCAGCTAAAGAAACTGAACCATGTACTGAACATGAACTGAACATTTCATTTTGGCTGACAGCGCCTCAACAGAGTGACAAATCCTGGTCTTTTGCGGTGCACTGATTGCATGAGCAGTGAAGTTTTACTGTGATGATGCTGCAGTATTATGCCTTTTGTTGTGAGTTGACCTGCTTAGTCACTGTTGTGCCTGCTCCACCTGATTCTTGACTGAGTGACACATAATATTTGCTTTTGCAAGCCCTGTGGGGATCATTGTCTTCCTGAATTAAATCACCATATCCCAGAATCATGGAGTGCAAGGCAAAAAAGGATCATTAGATAATTGTGACTTTCTTTTAGTATAGACTGTAGAATTACAACCTTCTGTCCCCTACTGAAAGCTGATGTCTGAGATGGGTTAAATGAACCACACCTACAGACCCCACTGACAATATATTAAAGGAGCCGGCAGTGAGTATATTTACATGAGCATGTTACTTGGGATTGGGATTGTACTTTTGAAGTGACCCTCTTGATCAGCTCCACTGCCTTGATTTCATTTACATTGAGTCTGAGAACTATATTCCTTTTGGATGAAACAACCCAAAAGCTGAGCTGCAGGAGTAAGCATTGCCAGTAGCAATAAGCAATGGGAAAGAAGGATTTTCAGGACTGCAGTTTTGGATGCAAGATGATGACCTGATACAGTTCTGTTGTCACTTTCCCAGTGGCACTGGTGCAGACAGCAGTGGGCATGACCTCTTTGATATTTGCCTGAATGGAGATGGGGAGAAAGAGGACCTTGCTTGGATCCAGATTATAGCTATTAGTTTTAAATTGTCACTAAAAAGCCAAGTTCTGTGCTGTCAGTCAGCTGACTTGGAGCATTTGAAGGCTGTTTTGCTTGCATTTGGAACATACTCATGCGTTTCTTCCCTTACATTTCTCATGCTTCTGTGTGTCTAGAAAAAAAAAAGCCATGGGAAATCTAACTACAGCATAGCTCTTCTGGGCAGATCCCCAGATCTGATATATTCTCAGCTGATTTGCTCTCATTGAGAACATGCCTCATGCTTAGATGGTGCAGCGTGTTTTGTCTCCGTTTTTCTTCTGTGCATTTTTAAAGAAAATGGGGAAAATGCTACTTGCTCTAAGCAAGTGAGAAAAAGCTCACCCAAAGCTAATCTGGGCTCTTTATTCTAAAAAGAATAATTGAGATAATTTCTTGTTTCCATAGATATATATATCTCTGTGACACAGGAATTTCTATCTTAAATAAAACTGGTTGAACATAAGCAGGAAGAGCAGCCCCTACTTGGAAACATTTTACTCAAAAAGCATGAATATGAGAAACTCTCTCCTAGCTTACATCTGTTTCAGTCTGGGAGGAAAACTGCTTTTGGTTATGAAACCAGCATGCAGAAGCGCAGGAGAAACCTCTCGAGCTAGTTGACCCAAGCTCACAGACTGTCCTAACTCCCTGGAGCAGCAAAGGGCCATGCAATACTTTACACAGGTTAGTAAGCTTCAGGTCAGGCTTGTTCAGTGTTGAGATGATGGGCCAGCTCCATTGTTGCTACCATTGCCTGCCACATGGATCAGTATTATCTCCCTCTTTCTTGGCATTTCCTGCCTTTTTTGGGGGGAGTTTGGAGTCGGGAAATCCTTAGCTGATCCTGTGTTTCAAATAAACAGTAACAACATTGAAATTGTGCTGATAACAGCCAGAAGAGACTGCTTCTGCTGCCGAACACAATTTCTTAATCCAGTGACTTCCTCTCCCAACTCTTTGGATGAGTTTCTGATCGGTGTCCAATTCTTCTCTTCCATATAGTCACAACGTACAGCATATACCCTGTCATGAGACCTGCCCCACTGCCCTTCACACCCTGTTAGCACAGACCTCACCAACACACTCTCTGCTCTGCCTGGCCTGCCTCAGGTGCAACTGAAGAGTGCTCTGCAGAAGGGTCCAGCTGGGCAGCCTGCCCTTGCCTTTTGTTGCCCAGCCTCATCATTAGGGATATTGGCAAGGATGGACTGATCATTTCATGGCCAGCATCCACACAGCATGAGGCTAGTCTGCAGTGGGCCAGGTAGAGCTTGGAATGATAAGCATCTTCACTTAACTGGGAGCATAAGAGAATATTACACTTCATCTGTCCAAATGTATTTATTTTACAACTGAAAACCTTAATGCTCATCTAGATCAATGAACGAGATGACAAAATAAATAAGCAAAGGAAATGGAAGGCGGGCATATCAGCAACATTCCCTGCACCTCCCAAAGGTGTTTCTGCAGGGAGACAGCAGAAGATGCACTATCTGCTTTCCATGCCTGAGTTGCCACTGCCACCCCTCACTGGCTGCCCAAACAGCTTGATGCTGCAATATCTGGTGTCTGCAGCTATATTCTAGCTTGAGAGAAAACTCTACTGGATCTTTGGATAGAGGTCATAGAGATTTTAGTGGAAAGGTTTCGGGGAGCTAATGTAAGTATTAAGACCCAGCTCTGACCATAGAGGACCATTAGGGACTCCAGCCCTTTCTGCCTCCCAATATTTGTGCAGCTCAGCACAGATTCAGAAGCTACTGGTTTGTGCCTCCTAAACATAGGTCTCAGCTTCTTAAATATGAAATACCAGCATTGTCTATTTTTTGCGAAGCCACCCATCATCAGATCCTTTGTGAAGGATTTAGCTGTTGCACTGGGTGCTTCAGTGTTCACAGTTCTTCAGTTTCCGCTTTATTTGCACCAGTTGCTCCACCAAGAGAAGAGCGAAGTTTGCCTCTGAAGTCAGCCTAAATGTGAAGAAGCTTAAAAGTCCTGGATGACTAAAGAAATAGCAGCATGGGCCTGAAAAGGAATGGTCCCAACCTGTCAGCACAGGTGCATCCTCACAGCCCAGCATTGTCAAAAGGGAGCAAGTGAAAGGCACATCACACCTAGGCAGTTTCCTGCAGCTTCCCAAGACAGGTGCTGTGAATACTCTCTTCCAGTTTGTCAGCCATGTGCAGAGTTTGCCAGCTGGGAATTTAAAATAAATCTATCTCTACTTGAGATGTTTGTAGCAAATAGCCTGGAAGGGCACTATCTGGGAGATATATGACCATTACATGCAGCCAACACAATATGTTTCTGTAATGGTATTGCCTCCAGCAACTTCTCCTTTTTTTGTGTAACAAACTAAAGCACAAAGATTTTGTGCCACACAGAGCCTTATTACGCTATCGTTTTTTTTTTAAAAAAAATTCTGCTTTGTGGAAAACAGGCAATCAACTTCAACCATTTATCCTTCAATACCTGCCCACATAGCAAAAGGAATTTAAAAACTTTTTCACAGCCTGCATAATGCTTATGTCCCATTTTTTGAGTGGGAGAGCACCCCCCACCCCTTCAAAAACACTGATGAACTATTTGCAGCAACAGCCCATCTCTGAGTCATTCACTGTAACTTTGCAATAGTAGCACCTTTCCTGAAATGTATCTCAAAGGCAGTTTGGGCTGTAATTTATCCTAAAGGTCAGACTTGCCTATCTGAGGGTCTGATCGAGAGTATGCACATTCTTATATGCCTCCAAATATATTTTAAGAGGCACAGAGGCGCCCTTTTGCCTACCTGATGCATTCTCTAGAGAGGTGTGCTGCTTACTGGGGGCTCACATCAGGGATGTCACTGAGAGACTATCAAGACTTGTACAGCCACTGATTATTACCCGTGACTCTTGTTTCACATGGGCACCAATGATGCAGCCAGGAGCAGCCTGAGGAGTATCAAGAAGGGCTACAGAGCCCCAGGAGCAGCAGGAAAGGACTCTGGAGCCCAGGTAGTTTTTTCGTCAATCCTCCTGGTCAAAGGGAAGGGGTTTGAAAGGGCCAGTAGAAGCGGGCAAATAAACAAATTGTTACAGGACTGGTGCCACAGCCAGGAGTTCCGCTACTTAGACCATGGGACTCGCTTTGAGATACCTGGTCTACTGGCGGCCGATGGGGTCCACCTGACAGACAGGGGGAAGACCATCTTCGGTCACAGTCTTGCCAAGCTGGTGAAGAGGGCTTTAAACTAGAGTTGCTGGGGGAGGGGAACCTCAATCCATCCCAATCCTGCCAGTTTGATGACAGGGCCAGCAATAGATGCTCAGACCCTGGAGGAGGATCACAGGACAGCAGGAGAGCACCGGGAGAGCAGCAGAAAGGAATTTCAGGCAGTAAGTCAGCTTCATTGGGGGCCCAACTGAAATGCCTAAAGATCACTAACTAAGATTCTAATTAATGCTTCCCACTGCTATCGTGGAACAAAAGGTCTTAAAGTTTCTGAAACATATTGGGACATCTGTGCTCAGTTTCTATACACAATGCAGAAAGTCCAAAACATCATGGGGAACCTTATTCTGAAGGGATGCCAGTCCAGATCCATGCTCTGAAGAGTTTCATATGGTTCAGATCGGTTTATAAAAAAAGCTTCTGAACTGTTTTATCCTTAGCTAACATGATTTTAAACTTCAAATTTTTAAACCCTAATTCAACAAAGTACTTAACGATACACTTAATTATAACCACCTCTGGTTTTCAGAATCATGCTTTTCTTTGCTCTCCTGGAGTTTGTTATTCCTATAACAAAAAGTAAGAGGAAATAATGAAGTATTTTTTTTTCAAGAGTGTATACTACAGAATTATGAGAATACAGCAGTAGTTTAAACTTCATCATTGGGCTTGCTGACTGATTCAAATTTGTTCAAATTGCATTAGAACTGATGGTGAGAAGAAGCCCCATAATTCTGTTCCCACAGCTCATGGGTTCGCCATCTGTACCTTTCAGAAAGCTGCCATAGTGTGCTAAGATGTACTTCAGCCAGCCTTCTCCCAGGTGTAGCAGTGGGGAAAACTGTAGTGCAATTCTGGTCTCTGTTCGCGATATTGTTTGGGTTAATTTAAAGGGTTAAGTTAGCATCACAGAGACCACATCAATAGACAGAGAACGTCTAACTGAGCAATGCCCTGCAGCCAGCAGAAGAAGCTGCCTTGTAAAGCAGTCCTGTCTGCCCTACAGATAGGCTGGAACATCAGGTTCACCAAGGGCATGTTTGCTTCAGTGAATATTACTTTTTTATTTCACAAGAAACCATGAACAGGCTTATTTCAGAGCAGAGTCATAACATATCATAGAATCATAGAATCATAGAATGGTTTGGGTTGGAAGGGACCTTAAAGATCATCTAGTTCGAAACCCCCGGCCACGGGCAGGGACACCTTCCACTACACCAGGTTGCTCAAAGCCTCATCCAACCTGGCCTTAAACACTGCCAGGGAGGGGCATCCACAGCTTCTCTGGGCAACCTGGTCCAGTGTTTCATCACCCTCACAGTAAAGAATTTCTTCCTAATATCTAATCTAAATCCACCCTCTTTCAGTTTAAAACCATTACTCCTCATCGTATCACTACCTGCCCTTGTAAAAAGTCCCTCTCCAGCTTTCCTGTAGGCCCCCTTCAGGTACTGGAAGGCTGCTAGAAGGTCTCCCCGGAGCCTTCTCTTCTCCAGGCTGAAGAGCCCCAACTGTCTCAGCCTGTCTTCATAGGAGAGGTGCTCCAGCCCTCTGATCATCTTCGTGGCCCTCCTCTGGACTCGTTCCAACAGCTCCATGTCCTTCTTCTGTTGGGGGCCCCAGAGCTGAACGCAGTACTCCAGGTGGGGTCTCACGAGAGCAGAACAGAGGGAGAAAATCACCTTGCTTGTCCTGCTGGCCATGCTGCTTTTGATGCAGCCCAGGATATGGTTGGCCTTCTGGGCTGCAAGTGCACATTGCTGGCTCACGTTGAGCTGCTTATCAACCATCACCTCCAAGTCCTTCTCCTCAGGGCTGCTCTCAATCCATTCTCTGCCCAGCCTGTATTTGTGCTTGAGATTGCCCCGACCCACATGGAAGACCTTGTACTTGGCCTTGTTGAACTTCATGTGGTTTGCACAGGCCCAGCTCTCAAGCCTATCAAGGTCCCTCTGGATGGCATCCCTTCCCTCCAGTGTGTCAGCCGCACCACACAGCTTGGTGTCATCAGCAAACTTGCTGAGGGCGCACTCAATCCCACTGTCCCTGTTGCCGACAAAGATGTTGAGCAGGATCAGTCCCAATACCGACACCTGAGGAGCGCCACTCATCACTGGCCTCCACTTGGACATCGAGCCATTGACCATAATCCTTTGATTGCAACCATCCAGCCAATTCCTTATCCACTGAGTTGTCCATCTGTCAAGTCCATGTCTCTCCAATTTAGAGACAAGGATGTCATGCGGGACAGTGTCAAGTGCTTCGCACAAGTCCAGGTAGATGACATCAGTCGCTCTTCCCCTATCCACCAGTGCTGTAACCCCATTATACAAGGCCACCAAATTTGTCAGGCACAATTTGCCCTTAGTGAAGCCATGTTGGCTGTCACCAATCGCCTCCTTGATTTCCATGTGCCTCAGTATAATTTCCAGGAGGATCTGCTCCATGATCTTGCCAGGCACAGAGGTGAAACTGACTGGCCTGTAGTTCCCCGGGTCTTCCTTTTTCCTCTTCTTGAAGATGGGGGTTATGTTTCCCCTTTTCCAGTCGGTGGGAACTTCACCAGACTGCCACGACTTCTCAAAAATGATGGATCATGGCTTAGCAACTTCATCTGCCAGTTCCTTTAGGACCCGTGGATGCACCTCATCAGGTCCCACTGACTTGTGCATCTTCAGGTTCCTTAGATGGTCTGAAACCCGATCTTCTCCTACAGTGGGCAACATGTGTGTGCATCTATGTATATGTGTGTATGCACTGCTTATATGGTGAACACCAACAGTTCTTAGCCTTTTGGACAGGACTTTGTTACAAAACTAATCTTTTATGAGGTTTTTTGTTTGCTTGTTTCTATAGCTGTAGAGGCTATTTATTTTGAGCACACTTTGACTTGCACTGAACATGGATACTTAAAATTCAGCCATAACTCTAATTGTAACCGTTTGGGACATAGCTGTTCAGGCCCTCCAAAGGTTGTATCACTTCCTTCAGTAAAACATGGCATGGGGGAAGATGAGTATTTCCAGATATAAATAAATACACCCAGTTTCTTGGATAAAGACATGAGGCCTTGTTGCCTGTGTGATAACACTCAGGTTATAAACTTTTGACAATGTTGACCCACGATCCATGATGCTGGGTAGTAAATCCTGGTTTGCTGTTTTAAGCATTCTGTGAAATATTACTGCCATCCAAGGCTGAAAGGAGAGTCCCTGCCAGTGTCAGTCTGGAACTTGTACTACATATTATACCTTTTAGTATGATAAGGTTAATAATACCAACTCTATTCCAGCCAATATTTACAGCACAACGGAATCCTTACATGCAAGGATATTTGAGGTTTTTATGCTACTACACCAGAGGAGAACTTGATGTCAGTTTTGCAAGTGGTTATAATTTTTAAATTTGCTTTGTAAAGGACTTCACCTTCCCATCTCCATAGCAGTCAGCACATCTGGATCTCCACTCTGGTTGTGACCTCTGGATATTGTCATAATATAAACATTAAACAAATGTAATTATTGATAAAATGTGGGAAGGTTATTTCTTCCCATGATTTATGGTTTAAAAGATTTTCATGGACATGTGTTGTTCCTAATCTACAGGTACCACTAGATTAACACAATGACCAGTGTGTGAGAATAGTGTCACTGAATTAAAGTAGCTGAGGATTCTTTCCAATGGCTGAACCAAAGCGACTGAGTTCAGCTTTCAGTCCATTTTTATATTGGCTATACCACAACATGCTACAGATTTCTTAGCAAACAGTATTGAATAGTCAGATGGAATGGAAAACAGCCTGGGAGAAATTGGGAATTATATTGGGGGAGAGGGAGCAATCACGAAGTTTACTACTATAAAATTTTGTTCTGTACCCCAAAGAGAGGAGCAAGGAGAACAACTTCTTGGAGATTAAAGTGTGTAACAGCAGGCAAACCTTTGTACACTCAGAGCATCCAGTTCTCAACACAGCAAACAGTAACCTAGAAACATATGTGGTGAGCAATAACACTCATAAATCTTAAGAGATTATGTGTTCCTAATGTGAGACTTCAGACTGATCTATTTTGTTAAGTGCCAAACTTCAGCATGATTCAATCAAGTTTTGCTTAATCTGAATTTATTTGCTCTTTGTGATGATGATTCATTGAACATGTCTGTAGTCCAGTGTGTTGGACTAATTTATCAAGCATTTTGATGGACTGGTGATTTGTCTTCTCTGAGCATTTCATGGTTTATTTATTTATATCATCTGGATTCTGTGGAATAAGAACTGCAGTTCTGCTAAGAATTAAACATTCCTTAATGATGCCTTTAGTAACAGGAAACACTCTCTAGACAGATAGGTATTCTTCTTGCAATGTAGCCAAACAACTAACCCAGGAAAACTACTTCTCTACAGATCTAATTCCCCTAACTAAATTCCTGTGTCAGGAACCTGGGTAAATTTGTATCGGAGACACAACCTGGCAAAGATGGAGGGACAACAGTGATGAGGTTTCTTTTTGCAGGGCACAGGGCTTCCTGGAGGCTGGCCCAAGAGTAGAGGTCATCCCAAGAAGAAGTAAGACATGAGGGGTTTGCTTACATAGTCAAATTAACATGCAACTACTGTGCAGAGAGGCATTCTCACACTAGTTGTCCTCTGGCTCCTATGGATAATGATAGTATGAGACAGGCTAGGCTGAACTTCATCATAAGTTGGCAACTTATATACATTCCTAAAACTGTACTTGAATTGCTGTTCTCTACTGAAATCTGTGTCACTATGACCACACTGCTGGGGCTACTCGTTAAAGCTGACTTCAGAACACCTATGAGCAGCTGGTATACCTACCTTCAATGCAGGTATGTTGCTTTGACCTTCTCTTTTCCAAGGGAATATATCTCATCAGGTTTTCAGAAAGACTTCCAACTCTCTGCCTGCAAAGGAATTCAAGAATAAATATGTGGAAGAGGCAAACTATGTCCCAGAGTGGAAGGTGCTGATTTTCTGTACACACGGGCACAGAATAAGAATCCTCTCTCTTTCAAAGAGGTGCAGTCTGCTAGGTCTGAGCTCCCCGGTACAAGAGATATGGACATAACTAAAGGGAGTCCTGTGAAGGGCCATTGAGATGTTTAAGGGACTGAAGCATCTGACATATGAGGAAAGGCAGCGAGAGCTGTGGCTGTTCAGCCTGAAGAAGAGAAAGCTCCAGGAGACATCAGTAATGTGTATAAAATACCTGATTGGGTAGAGGGGTGCAAAGAAGCTGGAGTTAGACTCTTCTCAGTGGTGCTCAGCAACAGGACTAGAGGTAATGGGCACAGACTGAAACACAGGAACTTCCACTAAAACATAAGAAAAAATGTTCTTCAATGCAAGAGTGATTGATCACTGTCACAGGCTGCCCAGAGAGGTTGTAGAGTCTCCATTCTTGGAGATATTCCAACTGAACACAATCATGGGCAACCACCTGTAACTGACCCTGCTTTGGGCAGGGGATTGAGTAGAGGCTCCCCAGAGCTGCCTGCCAGCCTCAGCCATTCTACCGTTCCATAAGATTAAATTAAAGAATCTCAAGTATTTGTTAGTGCAGATCTTCCTGACAATTGGCAGTGGTAAGCAGAGCATTTCAGCGTATCAAGTAGATATTAACTCTCTTGACTCTTAGGCACGTGATGTTCTTTTGGTGAGCAGCCAAACAGTGGATATAAATTAGAGATCAAGCACCATTAATGGAGCAACAGTACTAGAACACGTGTGGTAGTAAATGTGTGCACAGGTATGTAGCATGAACATCAGTTGAGGGTGTAAGAAGAAGTAGGGATGTGATTCAAATACCAATTAGATGTGCCTTATTTGCTACCATTCAAGGACTGGCATTCCTGTCATACCACTGAGCTTGATCAGTGGCATCAGATTTTGGTCCCTTTCCTTATTGTTGCTGTTTCATGGGCTACATCAGCCCTGAACTTGACTCAAAGCCTTCCTTAAGAGTTCTCTCATTTAGGATTTTTGCATAGTCATTAGAAAGAAAGAAATTGTGAAAATCTGATGTTACATGGATTTATGCCATCAGTAACTGGAGTTCTAAGTAGCAATGATCAGGCAAAAATGTGCACTTTTTTCCTCCGATACTTTCTTCTGGCTTCCCAGTGTGCTGACTTGCTTTGTAGGTTAGCTAACCCTAAATAGATACACAATCAGTTCGTATCTGAGGACAGTGAAATGCATCTGAGATATCTCAAACACATTTGGCATGTTTAAACACATCCTTTCAACTTGTCTTCTTTCACACAGCTTCTGAGTGATGTTAATAATAACATCATTTATTTTGGATGATTGATTCTGTGATTCTTGCTTCTATATCCCAAATGCAATACTTCCAGCCTTGGCTGCTTTTCTTCTGCAGGGAATTGCATTAGACTTCTTCAGTTATTCTAGATATTTAGAGCTGGAAGACCAAGACCCATTTGTATACAGGTCTAAAGTTATTAAACAACCAGAGGTACTTCAGATCTAATTGTTTTATTAGTGCCTCTATGTTGACTTTGATTGAGGTAGGAGATTTACATTGCCAAGAAGAAGAAATGAATTGGGACATTGTGTAGAGACATATGTGTTAGATAATTTGTGAATTTTTAACATGGGAAAACAGCCATATTTAAATGATAAAAAGTATTTGTATAACACTACTGTTACTTGCTGGTGTTACTTATCTGAAAATAATTCTACAGGAGTCAGTGTAATTGGAAGTATATAAAACCTGTGGAAGATAAGAACAGAGACCTATGCTTTCGGTCTTATTTTAGATTCAGAAATCAGCACAGGGACCATGCACAGTTTCAGGAAGAAGATACTTAGCTTTGCTATCCAGTTAGAGATCCACAGTGGGTTATTTGTCCCTAAAATCTATGGAGACAAATGTAGCCAACTGACACTCTTTTAACAATATGGCTTTACTTTTTTTATACCTGGAGGATAGCCAGTACGCTGGTACACCTATAAAATTAGCCAAACCTGAGGGAAAGAAGCTGGAGTGAGAAAAGGAGATGTAAATTTGCTTGAAGAGTATGTTTTTCAAGAAAGAAGATGTACCACTGTTTTTCTGTGGAATGCACGAGTCATGTCTGAAGATATGCAAATGAAAAAAACATCTGATGATAACAGCGTATCAGTATTAGCAGTTCTGCCAGTGTCTCTTCACTCACTCACTCAGCCGTGCTGAGGATACAAAAGTTCCAGTTCTACTGTTTACTCAGCTGTGGATCAGCTGGTTCCATATGAGGAATTTGTCTTGACAGTTTGCTTTTGTAAAAGCCTAAGAAATGACTTGAAACACTAAAAAAATAAACCCATAAGAAAAGAGTATAATAATTGCCAAGCCAGGCTAAGGACTGCCAGAACTAAAGCTGCCATAATTCAAGTCCGTTGTGTGCATTATCTTCCAATTTCTAATTGCATGACCACAAACTGGTGGGTTTTTTTGCTTTTTTTTTCCTCTCACTGCAGAGGATGGACCTGCTGAGGGATGAATCATGGTTACCTCATTGCAGAAACTGTGGAATCTGGAGGGTGATGGCAGAGGATTTCAAGATAGGAAAGGATTGTACTGTGGTTTGGGAAACTGAGTGTTGTCCTGGTATTGAATTTTGTTGCTATTATGGATTTTGTTGTTATTCTCCTGAACATCATTTCTATGTAACGCTGGGCTAGTCACTTAACTCAAAACTTTTCGCAGATGGTAACTGGTTTTCTGGAAACCCTGACAACTGGAATATGATATGGGATATGCTGAATACTGACTTTTATGGGAACTGTGCTTTGAAGATAAGTTTTGGATGCTGAAAAAAACTCTTCTTAAGCATCTCAAATGAGAAACCAAAGTTTATGATTTCTTTTGGCAATTTTGACTCAATGACCATGAATAAACATAGAAGGTAATACTTTCTTCTCATCTTCAGGAGGCCTGGGAAGATAAATTGTCAGCATTTGTAGAACACCAGGGTTCTACAGAGATGAAGACCATAAAATGCCTTTTTTGGTGAATAAGTAGCTGTGTTTCAGCACCGTCAGATGGTAGGTGCCGTACCTAGAACAACATGATAAGATTTTCAAATATTGATGCCACTATTTTTGTGTCTTGAATCATCAGAGAACCATAGCAAAGGCTTTGAAAGTTCATTTAATCCACTCCCCTGCCTGAAAGCAGCATCAGCTAGGCCTGATATATTCCTGTTAGATACTTGTCTAAGCTCCAGTGACAGAATTTTCACAGTCTCCTTGCATGATTTTCCATTGCTTTACTTTCCTTACCATTAAAATTCTTTCCCAGTAGCTAGCTGAAATCTCCTCTTTGCTGCACTGCTTGCCCGGTCCTCAGAGAAGAGGGAGAAAGGTTCATCTGTGGGACTGCCTCATAGTGCACATGTAAAGGGTGCAGAACTGAGATTATCCCTTTATTTCCAAAGAGATTTAAAAATTGCTCCAGACCAATGGGCTGCAACAGCACAGGCTCGGGGTTGACTGCCTGGAGAGCAGCTTGGCAGAAGAGGACCTAGTGGTCCTGGTGGACAGTAGGCAGCAATGTGCCCTTGCAGCAGAGAAGGCCAACAGCCTCCAGGGATGCATCAGGTAGAGCGCTGCCAGCAGGTTGAGGGAGGTGATCCTTGCCCTCTGCTCAGCACTGGTGAGACAGGTCTGCCGTGCTGGGTCCAGTGTTGGACTCCCCAGTACAAGAGAGATATGGATATTATAGAGCCGGTCCAGTGAAGGGCCATTAAGATGTCTAAGGGACTCAAGCATCTGACACACAAGAACAGGCTGTGAGAGCTGGGGCTGTTCAACCTGGAGAAGGAGTCTCATCAATGTGCATAAATACCTGAGGGAAGGGCATGTGGAGAAGATGGGGCCAGGCTCTCCTCCGTGGTGCCCACTGACAGGACTAGATAGAGTGAGCACAAACTGAAACACAGGTAATTCCACTAAAACATAAGAAAAATACTTCTTCAATGCAAGAGTGGTCAAGCACTGGCACAGGCTGCCCAGAGAGACTGTAGAGTCTCAATCCCTGGAGATATTAAAAACTCTACTAGATGCAATCACGGACAACGTGACCCTGTTTTGGACAGAGGATTGACTAGACGATCTCCAGGGGTGCCTGCCAGCCTCAGCTATTGTGTGATTCGGTGCCTCTAGGAGCCATATGTAGAAAACATGAGCCTGGCATTTACCTCCTGCATAATGAAGATATTGTGCAACTATTCTTTGCACTAAAATTGGAGATGGCTGTTTCACTCATGGGCTGTCTCTATAATAAGGGGAATCAAAGTAGGAATACTTAAAGTTTGAATACCTTTTATGATTCTGTATGGTGAGAGTTCTCCCTTGCTCCTGAGGATCTGGAGTTCCGGTGCCTTCCCAGCTCTCTGCAGTAAGGTGTTAATTGTTTTTTTAAAATTTATTTCCATCTTTGTGTAGTTTTTCAAAAACATTGTTGCCTAAGTAAAGAAATACAACTTGTTGCCAAGACTAATGCTTCTCTCACCAGTGATATATTAAAATGCTTCTCACTTTCACTTTTGTCCTTATCTTCTCCAGACAGCTGAGAAGCAAGTTCCCTGTGTCATATGCTTGAAAACATGATTTTCAATAGATTTCCTTTCTCCTTTCCTTCAGCCCAGAGCATGAGATCTCATTTTGTAATGCGTTATAGTTGCCTATCTGGGGAACAGAGGTATCTAAATGAAGGTATTTTTCCAGTATATTCTGGATGTTCTCATGGTGCACAGAAAAGGTTTAACACCTTAAACCAATGATCCTGTAAGATATTAATGCTAGATTAACCTACCCCATAACGAAATCTAGACCTCAAAATTCGCTTGCCCTGTTCGTCTTCACCCTCATTTTGCCTAAATTCCTGAGCTATCTGCATGTCTCTCAGCCAAATTCCTCTTAATCACCAGCTTCTGGTCCTGCCTCCAGAGCCACCCAAATCCATATTGTGCTGAGCAAGTCAGCTTTGAGTTCACAGTCCACTCTGCCACCCTGCCTTTTAATTCTGCTCAGTGTTTCTCTGATTTCCTGCACCTCCTCCCTTCTCCTGGTAAAGAGACTGAGCAGTTGCCTTCCTCTTGCTCAGTATCTTCACTGCTAGAACAGTCACTCCTGACCGCTGAAGCATTTTCTCACAGGACTATAAGCCAGACCTGTGACCTCTTGCATGATGAGAACATAATTTTCATTCCTCATCCTGTAACCCTGTAAATCCTTGAGGGGAGTAAAAGCATTAATGGGAGGGCTGGTAACCACTGCTCCCTCTGCTAGGCTGTGTGGTCAGGGGATTCTTTGGGGAGCTGGGAGATCTGGGGTCAAATTCAGCCTGGCGAAAGGGGCAGCGAGCTCAGGTCTCCCTTGTCTCTGCTGAATACTGCAGCCACTGATCTGTGAAGTGCGAGGGTCCCTGATCTGAACCTGTCTTTTTCCTAGGTGGTACCTGCTGGCAGGTCACTCACTTTAGTTCCTTGGCCTCTTTCTTATCCTTGTGTTTTCATTAGCTGCCCCCTGGTTTTGTGATTTTTTCTTCCTTCCCAGACAATGGTGTTGTGAAGGCAGTTTAGGGGACAGAGAGGCTCACCTATTCTCAGGATTTTACAACAGATGAGATGCATTAGCAGATAAACCCTTTTATCTGGACTGCAGTCACCCTGGCTGCCATTGCCCTCTATATGCATTCAGTCCATCCTCTCAAAGACAAAAACCTATTTCCTAGAGCCTGTTCTCTCACGTGTTTTTATGCAATCTAGTTTTAAGGGATTCAGAGAAAGAAATGTCAGAGCCCTCCGCAGGTAGCTGTTTCACAGGGCAACGCAGCTCACCCTGTCACTGAGCTAGCCTATATTTCTTTTAGCTTGTTTCTGACCCTTGTTCCTCCCCACTCCATAAATCAGTCCTCCTCCTCCTTTGTGGTGTTTACACTGCCTGAATAGATAAAGGTCCCCAGGGTGGTTCCTCACCTCCAGCAATTGTCTCAACATTAACGCCTGAGCACACTCTGCTCTCTTTGCTCAGCTGTCATGCAGCCAAATTCATCTCATTGACTTAATTCCTCATAAATCAATAGGTCCAGATACTTACCCTCTCGCTTCCTTTGGGATGAGGCTGCTCCACAAGCTTACAGCCAGTTTGTTGGTCTCTGCTGTTATTAGGACCTTCTGTCTCCTTTCTTTTAGCACATTTCTCCACTTCATGTCTGCATTTGAGGTTGTGCTTCCTCCTGCAGACTGTTGCCTTGTGCCCATCCACTTGGCTGTCGTTCTGTTATTTCCAGCCTGTCTAGGTTTCTTTATGTTTTGTGTCTGTCCCCACTGGTTTACACAACACCCCTCTAATTCATAGGAGTCGTTACATCAAATATAAATTGAATGAATGTGGTGTTTACTGCTTCCTTCCAGATCATTAATAGACATTAAATAAAACCAGACCTAGAGCAGATTTCTAGCCCTCCTTTCCTCCCCTCCCCACACCCAATCCATGCCCCAGATATTCTCCCACCGGCTCTTTATGTTCGTGTTTATCTTTTGTTCCTCTTTGTTTATGGACTCACAGCCTGTGTTCAATCTCTGTGACAGTGCTCATTTCCCAGCCAACTTGCATTCATTTTTCAAGTCATGTTTTGTAGCTGAGGCTTTTCTCAGGACTGGCTGTAGGCTGCTCCTTCACTCCCTTCATCTGCTGGTTTTGTAAATCAATAAGAAAGGAGTGATCATCTTTTTTTGACAGAATTTAGTCTTTATTGACTCTCTGGGATGACTCTCATGCTGGTGCTAAGCAAACACACCGTCACTGATGATGGGGGATGTGCTCCCTTTAGCACTAGCAATGAAATTTCCCAGTGCTCTTCACTGCTTATTGAATTTATTAATTCCATTGTATTTATTAATCCAGTCCCTTAACTATGTAAAATATGGGTCATAATGGCCATCTGGTTGTTCTTCCATGCTGACTTTCATCTCCCTCCCACCAGCAAATACTTTATCCATCTGCTTAGGAAGGTCTCAAATTTGTAGCAAGAGGAAAGAGATTGCCATTGACAAATTCTGAGAAACAAATTGCGACTGATCTAGGAGGGTGGAGGCAGGAGGGAGATTCATGTGGTTAAAATGTCCTCTCCAGCACAGCTGACATCCCTCTCACGTTGCAGCCGGACCTGTAATATGACTGCAGCAACCTGCTCTCTGAAGGCAGGATCAGGCAACAGGAGCTGTCACACCCCATCACTTATCGCAGGCATGCCACAACATGGTGCTGACATGGCTCAGCCATACAGGTTGGTGCAGAGAAGGCACCAAGAAGGAAAATAATTTCTTTCCACAAGAAATATATCTCACTGTCTTACCAATCTCTTCTTGCCCCTTATCTTAGGGGCAGAGTTCAAGCCTTTTGCCACAAAGAAACAATAAAACAGGGGAACCAATGGAGGGATTCAGAAAGGGCAATGTGATCAGAGGTATGGGCCAATGCCCATTGCAGGTGGGTGGTATGACCTAATTTTGATCCAGCTTTGAGCTGGGTAGGAAGCAGGGCCAGTGACCATAGTCCAGGCAGGCTGATATCCGGAATATTTGGTGCAGGGGGACCATGCTTAGTGACCAAGTGGAAGGTGCAGGACCCAAGGAAGGGTTCTGTGCCTACAACTTGGTCAGTAAATTAAGTGTGTGCAGGCTGAATCACTGGCACTGAAGCTAACTGGCACAGGAGGGGCCTTAAGCTTGCTTAGCTTCCAAAAAAGGATGACTGCATGCAAACCCTATCTTGAGCTACATCCCAGATCATGTCTTCAAACTGTTTAGGAGTGTTTGTTGGCGCAGATTCAAGGCATGACAAGAGTTGTTCTTACAACCTTACAGTTACTGTGATTGAGTTCTGTGCCTAGGAACAGTCTCCAGTGCTTTTCAATTTACTTACACAGACGATGCTTTATACACAGCAAGGGACAAGACAGAGTGTAGGCCAGGGTTTGGAGCAAAGGTCAATCTCCAGTTGCTATGGACTGCATCACTCACAGACACACACAAGTGCCTCCCAGTCCCCTATGGCACACTATGGATCCCCAGTAAGGTCAGACACCAAGCCTACCTAGCAACTAGCCCTTGCATCCTCTTGTCTCCAGTTGCTTCATGCACAGAGACGTGCACACACAGATGTGCACTTGCACACACACACACAAACAGGTCTCCCAGTTGACTATGAGACCCCATGGTCTCTCCATGAGTTGGCCTGAATCTCCTCGTGCCTCCAATAGCCAGTTCCTCCAGTGGTCTCACTCACAGACAAGCACATACGCAGCCCAGGCTTGTGGTGACTCTGATACTTGGCTTCCAGGCCACTTCTACCAGCTTGGTATTTTCTAGCAATGATACACTGTCATACGAACCCTTACTCGCTCCAGTTGCTGGAAGATGGGCCCTTATAACTTACAGTCCAAGTCCATTTGCTGGCACTTAGACCTCCATACACACTCATGCGTGCAGAAAAGAGCCCTCTTGCTCAGGAAAATAGAGATGGAGTTTAATAAGAGAGGACAGACTGTGCTGATCAGGTGCAGGGCATGGCCCAGCAAACATATTGACCAGCCACCTGTTTATGTGCAATCAGCCCCTTTTATTTCCTTATCCCTCTCTTCACCCATGCTTGTTCCTCCAAAACAATCTTGATCCATCTCATTTCCCCGTCTGTGGTCCTTCTAAACATGCCATAATAAGTCCCATACTTCCCGCATGACCTGGAAGCTGCTCTGGAGAGCCTTTCCATTAACTAACCTGCTGGGTGTCACCTCTGTCCCATGGGGCTGATCGTGTCCCAGTGACACCATTTGGAAGGGTTGGGTCAGGGGCTCTGTTTCTTCGATAGCAAATCTTAACAGGCACAAAGCTGCATCAGAAATCCCTGATAAAATTCATGTTTTAGAAACACAATACAGAAAAAATAGCAGGAAAATGTGACGAGTGGATGGATGTAAAAACTTACAAAAAAGTCAAAACCATGGTTACTGGTTGATCAGTACTGACCAAGACAGAAGGATGGTTTCCAAGGGAAATGTTAAGTTCTTCTGCTGGACTCTCCCCAAAGGCTTGATGTCTGGCAGTCATGTCAGCAAGACGTGCTTCTGTCTGAAAGAAGTGCCTGTCTAAACTTCACCATGGCGTGTTCCACTTAACCCACAACCAAAAATATGCTTTCCTTTTGTCTGGATTGTTGGGACCAGGATATAATTTCAGAAGTTGCTCAGAGAGAAGCAGACAAGCACTTTCACCCTCCATCACTGCTCTACAGCTAGGCAGTCAGGTCAGCAGTGAACAGGTCTAGTACATCAGGTTTTGTGCCTCTTCCTCTGCAGCCATGTGAGGAGGACAGGCAGTGGACTGGTCACCTTGTGAAGCACTAGGGAATGTTGGGCAAGGAAGCTGCTGGGATGCACATGCATGGAGATGAATGAAAAGAGCATTTTCTTACCTTGCCTTGCACCACTGAATGCACGGGTGGGTTGGTTCTTGTCGCTTGAGTTGGGTATCAGAAAGATCATGGACCTCTTGTTGTTTTGTTCACAGGTGTCACTGTGATGGTGGAGATACTGATTATTATGAATGAGACCTGGATCTCTTGGCCTCAACAGAAGTCTCATTGTAGAGCCACATGCTTTATGTAAGGATGTGTAAAATTATAAGGGCTACAGTCTGAAGATACTGCTTTTGTGAACGAAGGTTACTGGTGATTTTGGCAGCCTTATGAAAAAAGCATGTAACCAAGACAGCTGTAGCTGCAGGTCCACTGACTGAGGAATGAGGAGATCAGGAATTTTTGCACTTTGGCATAGATGGCATAGATGTTGCACAGAGATCCTGGTTCTTGGATTACATGGGAATAACTGCACAGAAAAATCACATTTCCATTACTTTTAGGGAACAGATTTTCAGCTTTATTCTCCACCTAACCCTGTAGCAGGAATAAGCATATTAGGGCAAGGATTGGGTGGATGCCTCTGTCTTCCAGTGAATCCTTTAAGAGATAAAAACATTAAATGATATTAAGCTCCTCCAACTCAGTTTGAAGCCAGAGTACAACAGAAGATTAGAAGCCACTAACTAGACCCTGCTGTCCTGCGCGGTTTTACTAAGTAGTCTCAGCTGCTGTGGAGGATCTGGACTTTTCTGTTCACAAGTAAAAAATGTTCTCTAAGACCATGGTTATAAAGGCGCAAAGCATCAATTGCATCAAGCCACCTAGCCTAAGCGCTATATTTAAATGGGTAAAGCCACCCGTGGTTTGAATGACATCTGCATGTGTCATTAAAGTGCTACTCTTCAGCCAACATGGTGATTCTAACGAGAGGGTCCCCAGCGCAGAGACACAGCATTAGTGAGCTGCCAGTGCAATTCCCAGCCCTGTGCACTGTGCCGAAACCACATCTGCAGTAATGACACCAGACTTGGATGGCTTGGTGTGGAAAGTTATGGCCAGCTCTGGTCTCCAGAGAGAGGAAAAGGGAAGGGTTTAGAGTGACTTTGCACCTGTGAAACAATGTGCTGTTATTACAATGCCCAGCACCAGCCAGTCTTTGCTCCTGGGAGGCCTGGAGTGCTTTAGAAAGCTTTTTGCAACAGCTATGGTCGCTATAAACACAAACGGAGAAAGCAGCTATTAAAAGATTTTTGAAAGGCTCTGTTGGTTTCTGCTCTCTCTAGCTGCGTTTGGAAAGATTAAGGATGCAGTGAATGCCAAATGATAAGCTTTGCAGTCCTCAGCACTCCTGAGACCTGAAAGAAATCTGCTGGTAATTGTTTTAAGCTAATGATTCCCTGCAGGTTGATTGGTGCTTATGTGCTGAGGGGTGAGAGGCTGTAGTTACAGAGTTATGAAAACAAATTACCTCTGTGTTAAGGAATGCCAAGCCGCCTGCTCAGTTTAACCTACTTCTACATTTTTTATTTTAAGGCCTGTTTGCAAACTCTGATCTTGGGCTATGCTGATTAAATAGTCCCCTGCTAGGATTTACTGGGATAAATCCCTGAACCACAGCAGGGCATTGATAGCAGGATACTGTCTCCTAGTTAAATTAAGGGGGACTTCAATGTGTTGCATTTAATGCAAATCACATTGGCTATCAGGTTCTTGGGAACTTCCTTCTCTTGGAAAAATAGGAAAAAAGATCATCTTTTCAACAGATGGGAGTTTTGTTTAGTCCCCGTCTGTGACTAATCAACTGCCTCTCAAAGGTATTAAACTTGGGTTGGAGCTGGAAAATCACCTGGTCTCCAGAAAAGCCACCAAGGAGACTTCATTCTGGGGCTGGATTCTCCAAAGGACTTGGATACATGGGTCCTGTCTGCATTGATCTGTAGGAGCCACAGCACAAAATGTAGTTCCCAAACACCCCATCTCAGTAACTATATAACTCTAGAGACATCTTAGGTCCCTGGGGAAAGGTGCAAGAAAGGCAAGCTCCTGATAGAACTTTGCATTAAGTTCCTAAAACCAGACAGGATGCCCAACCCTGTTGTGCAGTGGCTTTGCAGAGCATTAACCATGTGTGCCTGCCTGGACAGCAGTGCAGGCAGACACAGGCAAGTCAGAGGCTGCTGGCTTTGAGCTACCTGTCACATAGGGCCAGGCACTGCCTATAGCTGTTCTGTAGGATAAGCTGAACCAGGATGTCCTAATCCTGTGCTGGGTTGCCTCTTGGCTGTCTTGGGCAGCAAGCCACAGCCACACAGTGTGCCACCAAACTCGTGCTGCCCCTCAGTGCCATGCTCCCTGCAGGCTCCGTGCCAGTTCAGCAGGGGATCTGGGGCCAGAAGCCCTGCAGCAGCACCAGGCTCTCAGCTGAGATGCCTGCTGTACAGGGAGCACAGTGAGACTGTCACCTCCTGGGGCAATCCAGTTCATCAGAGGCAGAAAGCTGAGCTGGCTCCTGATTTAGAGTTAGTCTTAAACAGGTATGTGGGAATAAAAGCAAGGTCTGAAAGAAGACAGAGAGATCTTCTGATGGGGGAGTGTTCTCCAGAGAGTTATACAGAGAGTTAAGCTTAGCAGCCCACCCAGACCAGGCAGAGGAGAAGAAAACTGCTCCAGGGAAGGGATTCCTCCAGCCCCACACAGCCTAATGACCCAGCAGTGCACTAGGCACAAGATGCTTTGCAGGACCACCTTTGCCAGAGAGACCAAGTCCTGCCTAAAGGGAGGCATTAGGTTGGGGAGTCTAATTCAATGACAAATCCTGTGCTCACGTGACCACCTACCCTCAGCTGAGCAGAGTGCTCCTTGATATTAGCAATGGGGATGTACACAGTAACTCCAGAAGACAGAGTCGGAGCAGGTGGATCTGCAGGACACTAACACCAGAAGCTCAGGCAGGCTAGCAAAGGAGCAAGGTGAGCTGCACAGATCTTCCAGTTGTTCACAGTAGCAGACCCAGGGAGGTGGCAGCGTTAGAGCTGTGAGTCCTGTAAGCCAGGGACTGGGGTAAGGTGAGGACTAGACCTTGGACTGCCCAGCATCCACTGCAGCAGGTATAAAGGGAGATGCTCTGCTGTCTTGGTACATATGTGGAAGTAGAGACCCAAAAAGTATAAAGTGAATGCATGAAGACTCAGCTCTTATCTCTGACCACGGCTTGTCCTCTTCACCACCTATATTGAGCTGAGGAAAATGTGTGATTTCAGCCTTCAAGGGTCAATACTGGCCATTTTCAGCTTGCTGGGGAGATATTGGGGAGCTAGCAAGCTCGGCAGAAAAGGATGGATTTGGATTTTCCTCTAACTCTCCCTGCAGAGCTGAGAAGAAAAGTTCCTCATAGACCTTCAGCCCCTGCTGCAGCCCCAGTGACTGTGACAGGGATTCCCCAGCAAGTGTCCAATGCGCATTGTGTCAAAACTCCATAAAAAGCCCTTTGCAGCAGACCTGTCTGCCTGATGTCGGTTATGGGCTGCCACTGCAGGGACTGATGGGGTAAATGTATAGTAGTGGACTTGCTTCAAGCAATCATGTGCCTGTGCCATCCACATGTTCAAAGGCAGAAGAGATCCAAGTGCTCTCCACTGATCACATAAAACTCATACCTGAGAATGAGCATCTATCTGCCCAACCTATCTACATGGCAGGTGATTTGGGCCTCGAACATAGTGTTAGGTCCAGACTTGGAAGGCAATATAGACATAAAACCTAGAATTCCAGCTTCCTTTTGAAACAAGGATTCGCTTTGTCCATCTTATTTTGATGGTCCATCAGTAAAAGTGCTACTCCCATCATTATTTCGAATGTTATGTTTTTCATCATTACCAGCCTGTGCTTTAGTTCTAAAACAGTAGCACAAGCCCTGATTTTTTTCCATCATGTGCAGGCACTGAAATCATTCTGCGAACGCCTCAACAAATAGGACACAAGGTTCTCTGGGAACCTGTGCATTTTATGTAAGATGAGTATGTGATCATTTTGAACTCAAAGGCTATTTTTGTGATGTGGGGGAGAGAAAGGCAGTTAGAGCTGAGAGCCTGAATGACTTCAGAGGCATGCTGAGCTTTACCAAGGGAGGTGAACTTTTCCCCTCTCTGGAGCTTGAGTCTTTCAGTGCAATTGCTGCTACATTTTCTGACAAAGACAGCATTGGGGAAATATTTGTTATTATCCACCGAGGGAGGAGACATGCGTGAGATACCTGCGACCAAGAACATGTTCTTTCCCTGAAGAATTTAAACTGATCAGAGTGGGAAGCAAAGTCTTGAACACAGTATTATTATTCAATCTGTCAACATGAAACCTGCTTTTTCAGAATCAGCAGGACCTTCACAAATCTCATAATAGGCAGCCGCTGCTTAAAATGATGTAACACAGACCAACAAGCCAATTGAAGGCAAGAACAGTAGATTGCCTACACATTCATGGTTTTCTTTAAAAATTACAAATTGATTACACCCGTCTCTGAGAAATATTCCTACCTATGGCAATGCTCCATCCAGCTACATCTAGCTGTAAGCTTCCAAGTCAAATAAACTAGTAAGTGCACACACATTTATGTTTCTCTTGGTAATCATGACCTTTCCGTAGTATTCTGCAGGCAAATGCTCTAGCTGTCAGTGATATAATACAGATGCAGGTTTCTCTGTGAAATAAAGCTGTGCACTAGACATGCAATCTCATTGTTCTTGAAATAAAATCAACATGGAAATATTTTTATTTCTACAGTAACTTAAATTAGCAGAAAAATTGCAACTGACTATAATCCCCAAGCAACTAAATGGTATGCATTTGGAACTTGCTTCTCTAATAAAATGACTACTACAATCAATATGGTCTGCATCATCTACATGAAAAGAGTGCTTTCTTCCCATTGTACAATAAGGCACATAATCACCTCTGCAGGCCAAGAAATCCTTCAGCAAATGTACAAACAAAGAAATATAACAACAGAGGCTCACAACAAACATCTGAACAATTTCTATCAATGATGTTTTTGATGGTATCTGTCACCTCATTTTAGATTTCATTAAGTGATATGTATCACTGGCCAAAAAAAACTTACAGTTATCCATTCCAAGAAAGTTTCTCTGCCTATTACACTTTTTAGGAGATGAGGTAAGCAGCGCAGCTCACAGATGCAGGGGATTTTTAAGCCCAGAAGGGACTGCCAGCTGAGCCTGACCTTCTGTGTATCTATCTCCAGCTTTTCGTTTGCTTCCCATTGCTTCTGAGTCCAATAACTAGGTTTTTCTTTTTTTTTTTTGCTAAAATTTAGCTTGCAGAAAGGCACTCAGACTTAAATTGGGGACATTATGAGAAAATTATGGAAAATCCATCCTTTCCAACTTTTTTCCCAGTGGTTAATTGTTCTCACTGCTAAGGATCTGGGCTTTATTTCCAATGAGAATTCATTTGGCTTCATCTCTCATCCATGGTTCTTTTTATGCTTTTCTCTATGAAAGTGAAGTGCCTCTTCAGATTGGGTATTTTCTCGCATTAACATGCTTGTATATTAGTTCTTTGTCTTCTTTTTTTGAATCAGCCTGATCTCTTTAAGTCTCCCGATATAAGGCATTTTCTATGGCCCTCCAATATTTTGATGACCCTTTGCATCTTCTTCAGTTTCCCAGAAGCCTTCTAAAAAACTTGAGAAAGAAAATGCTGATGATACACAGTACTGTGGTTTTGGTACCCACACTGAGTGGCAGACTTCAGTTAGTTTTGCTCACCATTAATTCCTCTGCAATATTGCACTGGGAATTTCTGTTAAGGTATTTGTTTACTGGGACCTAGTCCGAGTCACTCATCCCAGGCTAGAATCCCTCCTCTCTGCAAAGATTTGGTCTCCATTCCTTGTTCAGCAGTAAATAATGTAGAATTTACCTGTATTAAATGGTATTTAGATAGAATGAGTGCAAAGTCTCAGTCCAGCCAGCACAATTATTTACCTTTCTGTTACCAAATATATTATTAGCAATGATTTTATGCTTCCAGATCACCAGTGAAGATATCAAATAGTGCCAGGCTCAGCACCTGGCCTGACAGAGCCTTAACAAAGCCAACCTGATTTGATAATGGCAGTCACTATGATATGTTGGATCCTCATCAGCTTAGTGGTCACTTTATTAATATTTTGTAATGCTATCATCAGAGCACTGTGTAACACTAGATCGAGTACCTTTCCAGGGTGGAAGTGTATTATTTATACAGATTGCTTTTACCAACCAAAGATGTAATGAAAAATAAAGTGAGATTGTTGGAAAAGAGCTGCTCTCTACCTATGTATAGTTGTGAACTCGCTGAATAAACCTTGATCACATCTAGAAATTTAAAGTGTAATCACTCTGTAGAGATAATATCTGCTTAGTGTGCATCTAACTTGGTGGTGTGGTCCCAGCCATGAGCTCATGGCCACCAGCAGTTCCCAGAGCTTGCTGAGGGCTTGGCTTCTCCCTCCACAGCCCGTCTGAGAGCAGCTGCAGTCACCATCATTCTCCTGGTGTTTGTCCCACTCCACTTCAGCAGGCTGGAGAGATGGTGCCACTGGGGAGCAGGCTTTTATTTACATTCATTTCAGTTAAAGAGGAGGAAGGAAAATGGAGTTTTAGTTCAGGCTGGTATTGTCCTCTGAACACCTTTTTAGCCCTGGGATGGTACTTTCTCATCTGTGGTTGCCTTTTGTGAAAGTCCACTGTGAATCTCCGCTGTGAAATGCCCTCTCCTCCCTCAGGATCCAGGAAGCCTTAGATGGGCTATGGTAGCCCCACATGTGTCCATTTGGTGTCCTTCTCCATCCTTCCACAATGATCCTCTGCAATTGGAAAAAACACATTTGGCTACATAAGCCAGCTTCAGGTTAACTTCAGAGTGCCAGAGCAGCTCTGATAGCGCCAGTGGAGCTGGAATTTGCTATGTAGCACTTGGCTGGCAATTGCAACAAACCTTTGAGTGGCCAAAAAAAAAATGTATGTGGGTTGCAAACCACGTGAAGACCCTTTTCTTCTCTTTGTAACTTCTCCAGATTTGATGATTTCTCCTTGATGGCAGGGCTCTGCTCTTTTCCTTTGTAACTGAAAAAGCTTATTGCTAGTTTGTGGGTTTCTGAAGAAGTGTCACCCTTTATTGCTCATGTGCAGCAATGATATTAAAAATAAACCAGCCAGTTGTCATAGATCAGGAACATGCATATGAATTAGAAACAGACAGTAAGCAACATCTGGGAAAATCCATATCATCAAAAGCTTAGAGTGTTGTAGTCTAGTTCAGTTAGGTCACAGGTGAAGCTTTTTGAAAAATAGGATCAATAAATAGGTTTGTATGAACTGTGAGTGTATTTTTAGTGAAACAAATTTTAACTTGGATTTAACCATTTTTCTGTAGAGTCTGCAGCCTGAGCCCTGCCATGCTGAGTTACTGCGGGAAAGGCAGGAGAGGAAATTGAGCAGAAATGAGCTATAAACAGAAATGAAGCTAACTCGATTATTCTATGTCCTGAGCCTGAACATAAAATGGGTGCCATTAAAATATGGATATTTTACACCATGGTCATTTATCTTTCTCTTGGCAAAATCTGGGGAATTCAAAATATTCACCCCTCATAGAAAGTTCAAAAGCAATGACAGTGTACTGACAGTGACAGTACTGACAGAATATTCAGTCACACTGAATATTCACAGTCATGACAGTGAATATTCAGCGTTGAATGGTGTCTTCTGTAGAGGATGAGATATCCTCACGATGACAATACAGGCTATTTATATATTTATAAAGCCATGTGGTACCTCTTCTGAGAGCTCAGTTCTGTGCAGAACAACTCTGGTGCTGAGAGCTTTTCTTCAACTGGGAATGTGATGTGAGGGCTGTGGGAGAGGCTTGGAGGGGCTGCAACAAGATCTCAAACTAATTTAATGATTTCTGTTTTGTCAGTATATCTCCTGAGTGTTTGACAGATTTGGGCAATTCAGATGCTGTGGCAAGAAGCCAAACGGAAAGCAACAGGGGAACCTGAGTTAGTGAGCTACATTGTCATGGGCATTCCTACCAGCCCAGGTAAAAGAGCAGTTTGGCTGTGTTTGCACACTGTTTTTAAGCTAGCATCTGTATATGAGGACACTCGGGGAGCAGCTCCATGCCAGCTGGATGCAGGCCAGGGTGCGGCTGCTTCAGCTGTGTCCCTGGCTGGAGACAAACCCAACCAAACCCGGCTTCTCTTTGTGCTGGCCCTGGTGCATGTGTGGTGTGCTGGGGGCTCACATAAGACCTTGGGGCTTGAAAGAAGTGAGAGTGGGAAAGGGCTGAGGGGAGAGGCTGGGATTACAGAGTCTCTTTGAGTTTTCCTTGCACGCAAAAGGCCGGAGATTCCTTGCAGGCTTGCCTGACCCTGCAGAGCCGCTCCTGCAGGATGAGCTTGGGCAGAGGGCACCAGCCCCCGCTGTCACCAGTGTGCTATGAGTGGTATGTCTGGCCTGCAGGAAACAGGACTTGCTTGGTCCACAATTAGTGGCTGTACCCCTGTGACAGTGGGCGGTGGTCCTGCCTGCCTCTTGGGCACATTGTTGTACCTCTAGTACCCATCTTCATGGCCCCTGGACTGCACAGTCCTGCCGGGACCAGAAAGGATGCTTGTCTGTGACAAGGGGAAAGTGGGGCTGTGGGTGAGTGTTTTTTCCTCCCTTTTCCACTCAGGAGGCACAGAGACACTGACCATGGGATCCCACTTCAGGCATGAAACGTCGTGAGGGAAAGGGATGGCTACAAACAGGCCTCAGCCAGTTTGGGTAAGGAAATGAACTCATGGCCAGTAATAATATCAAAAGGACAGTAGAAAAATTACAGGTGCAAGCCCGGAATACAATACAAACACAAAATAAACGTTAAACGCCCCCAGAGAGTACTGCCTCCACCCTTTTAGGTTGTCAGCAAACATCTCAATGGCAAAGCGAGTGGAAGGCATCGAAATGCACTCAAAACTCTGCATCCCTCCAGGCTCATAATGTATGCGCCTCGTAACTCCAGAAACGCAGGCACCAGCTCAATGGGCAGACAACATTTTTTCCCTCTTTCTATATAATCTTTTTTTTTTTTCAATAGGAGAAAAGAAGTAATTGGACTAATGTATTACTAGGGTTCATTAATTTTTCTCCTCAAATGGCAAGATGAATCACAAACTCATACTCAGATGTTTTCCAAGTCAAAGAATAGATTTAAAATTTTCCTTTCACAAACAAAAATTCATGGGGCCAAAATTCAACAGTTCCTGCTGGAGAGTCTTCCAATGAAAACAGGTGTCCTTCACTTGCTGAAACCCCGTGCAGAGCCAGAGCCTGCAAGCAGAGTGCCTTGTGCTTCTAAGTCTTTCTGAACAGGGGCTGCGATCACGAAATCTATAACATAAGGACCGTGTTCTGAATTACAACACAGTGAATAATTGGCAGTGACTGACTTGCCTAGTGAACGTTACTGGCCTTCCAAGTAGACTTGCCCCAATATTCCTAAATGTGTTCAATGTGAGCTGCTCATGCACAGATGTCTGTGCATCGCTTTGGCTTTGCTAGCTTGGTTGGAAGCAATTAATGATGTTAGTGTTTGATGCTCAAAATTCAGGCTGCAGAAGTCTCAGGAGTTCCTTTCCTCCCTCAGAGCAAATGGTTTGTGTTGTTTTGGAGCCCCAGTTAAAGGGAGCATTCAAGCATGTGCTGATCGATGGATGGGGTTGAAAGCAGGCTCCCAGGGTAGATGTGCACAAAGCTGAGTTCTTTGTTTTTTCCTGTAGCGTTTTCTGATGCTGCCACATCCTGGCTCGCAAGCCTGCAAGTACACTCATCAGCCAAACTCAGTGCTCCAGTCAACTTCCTTACCAAATTTGCCAAAGATTCATGTTCCAAAAATCTCATCTTTCACTTCTGAAAAAAGGATGTTTATAGTCCTCATTACTGTGGAATAATGTGAAAAATGTATAAAACATCCCAGTGCTGTATTTAAGTCTTTGGTTTTGAGTAGTGAGGCTCATTTGAGACTCTAAATGCTCAGAAGGCTGTAGATAGATTCCTGAATCCCTGCTCAAACAAGCTTTGAATCAAGATCTGTGTGTCTTGGACTACATCTCCACTGTCTTGTAATGGCAGTCTCAGGACCCCCATCAAGAGGGACTGCGCCAGCCACCCTTACTCCTACCCTCTTTGGCATGGTTGGAGGTACAGCCTGCACACATGCTCCACGGGACATGGGAATATGTGTCCAAACACAGCCGCACGATGACCTGCCAACAGGCAGTCTTGCAGAAGAAACCGGCCCCTGGCCACCACAGCAGCCAAGTCACTTGGAGATGCACAGGCTGCCTAGTCCGTCATCCTTCAGAGCTATGTAGACAGACACTATGAGATTAAATGACCAAATCACGGGGAAGACAGATGAGGATTTGAGCCCACAGTCTACTGAGAATGTAGCAAAACACTTAAGCAAAGCAGCAGTCCAGCAAAGCACTTAGCATGCACTTAACTTTAAGCCTGTAAGCAATTAATTTTTGAGTATTCGTAACTATAAGGAACCAAAAGAAGAAAAGCTGTCCTGTATTGCATTGGTGAGCAGATTCATAAGCCTGCAGTATAATGTTCTGAGGATGGCTATATATTTTCCTTCCTTACTGAGTGAAATGAGACCTTCCAAAGCTTTAAAAATGTCCTGTTGATAATTATTAGATTGATTAGTAGTTACTGAGAAGGAAAGTAAAATGATGATTGAATCTTTATTCCTTAAAATCCACCAGGTAAACAACCACTCTCCTTCCCCAGTGCTCTTACCAACACTCCCTTGTAATACTGCATACCATGAGTCTGTGAATATATAATACTGAAAGAACCTCCAGCACTGTGCAGCGTACAATCCATCCTTGTATATTTAAGCTGTATGAGTCACGGTGCGTTTAGAGATCTCCTTCCATGTAAGTGTGATCTATTTACAAGCATGCGTAGGTTTTCAGGATTTCACAATAGCTGGCAGAAGAGCATAGTTTATCTAAAAACTCTCATTTTGTCCTGGCCTATTTGCTAGTCATGTGAGTATAGCTATTTTTTGGAAAATACAAATTCAAAGTAAAACTTCGATCCTGCTCTATCTGACGTGCTTAGTTTGCGAGAAACTTTCTCCTGACAGGCCCTTAACATTCAACATCAGGCCTTTTAATGCAGAATAAACACGAATGTCATCCTTGTGTTTCTTGTAGAATCTGGTGTCTCCACGTACTGTGCATATTTCAGAAGTCAAGGACATTCAGGCAAATAAAAGCCACTGGATTGTGCCTAACACAAAGCTGGTACAGAATATAACTTTTACGAGCCTCACAAGATTAATTTAGACTCAGAAATCTTTATTATCCTCATTCCTTTGTTGAAAGTAATAACTGAAACCACAAACCACCATCAGAAGAACCACCCAAGCAGTGAGTTGGTCACTGGCAGATCTTTGTATTAGACCACAGGAGCTAAATTCCATTTGTGTTTCTGTGCCTGATGTTCCTATTGGCTAGCTCCAGGCAGCTGCCTGCTTACTGCCTTATTTAGGTCCTGCGAATCACTCTCTGAGGCTCCCCCACTGCCATAAGGAGATAGGTGAAATTTAGGCTGCAGGTTTTTCTATACCTACTCAAAGATGAGGATTATTTCAGTGCAGCTGTGCATGAGAGTAGGGCTAGAGCCACACAGCTGCTGGCTCCCTCTTCACTGACCTGTTTGCATGTACCATTTCTTGCAGGTTCTCCCTCTATGTGTCATAGCAGTGATGTTCTCTTGGATAATAACAGCAGGCGAAGGCCTCCCTCTTCGCCTTTTCCTCCTGGATTGTATCAGACTGTGTAAAGCAGTGAGCTAAATTAGGAATAATGAAATTCCAATGGAATACAGAAATAAAAGGGATTTGTGCTGCTTTGTGAAACATTTTGAGATGTACTATTGGAGCATGCTATATACAAGCTAGGTGCTATTTATTATCATTATCAATAACTGGCAATTCAGTCCAGAAAAATCAATTAAACAAATGTAGCACTGTGCAGAAAAGTGGAGCTCTCACTTTTGAAGGCTTTGCAGATCACATTTACATTCACAAGAGGTGCCCCTAGAATATAGGTGCCCCACAGATTGAGACTGGCATTAAGTAAAGAAGAACAAAATAATTGCACTGGAGCATTACCAATCATCTGTATATGCAGTAGTGGACAGGCTGTATGGTATGACTCAGATATAGTCACTGATTATTCATGCCAGGTACCTGACTGGACACACCAGGTTCTACCTCCACCCCATTTCTGGATGCATTTCTGGGGTGTAGAAGGATGCAGTAATCATTTGTAGGCAGCTCTTGCCCAAGTACGGAAGGGGGACGCAGCTTGGGTGTGTACCTGGATCAAAACGCTCCAAAGCACCACAAGTCCAGGAGTTCACACACAACCTGTATTTTTTTTTTAATTAAAAGAAGCAATTTCTGCCTGGGGTGCATACTCACACCTCATACTTTGGAGTTTGCTCCTGTGTGTCTGATAGCAGAACTTAAAAGCCACACAAATTTGCCAAATGAGAAAACATAAAGGATCCTTCTCCTGGGGCAGCAATCTCAAAATCCCAAGAAACAGCTCTGTGAAAGCCTCCTGCAGCCAACTTTGCAGACAGTCCCTCTCAGTGGTTTCAGGCAAGTAAGAGCTATGCAGCTCTTACCCTGTTGAAGTAAATAGCAAATACCTCAATGACTAAGCACAGCCAAGATTTCACCTCGGAATTTAAGTGCTACAGTGCTATAGCTTCCTTTCCTGACAGCTGAGAGAGATGGACAACAGCTTGTTTGGGCATACTTAAAAACAAGCTATTGAAAAGGAATATCAGAGTCTTGCTAGTACCCTCTTGGCATGTTCTTTATTTGTGCTATAAAACCTGACACAGAAAAGCAGGGAAATTTGTTTCTGAAGGTTAATGCTCTTTCCTTCATACCCAGCAATAGCACCACACTGTACTGTTTGGAGGAGCTGCTCTGTGGAGTACCCCAGTCATATTTTGCCAGGAACAGGACGGCTGATTTCACTGCTGCTGTTGGAATTGCTCCCTCCCTGCACACTGTTGAATCGTTTGTGCTGATGAGGACATATTTGGGGGGATGCCTCCTCTTCCACAGAGATGTCTTTTGCTTTTTGGGAAGGATCACCTGTGCTGCATGACAGGTATTTACAACTGGAGATAAAGTGACCCTGAGCCTTCATTCAGGTTCTTCCTGCAAACCCCATTTCTAGCTGATCCACTTGAGCACTTCATCAGGAGGACAAAACTGTTCCATAGTTTGTTTCCCTGATATTTTTCAGAGAGCATCTGTAAAAGTTTCTGAGACTGAGGATGTTTCTTGGACAGGACAGAGCTTATCTGCACATAGACCTTTATAGCTGCTGATAGTACTGCCTCCTCAGGGTTGTGAAGAAGTGCTTTGCTTAGAGTGGGATGAAGGGAAATTCCCTTTCCTCCTCATGAGCACATGCGATCCTGGGGAGTGAGATTTAATCACAGGATCTACGAAAGGATTTTCTGGGACTGCCTTGTTCAGCTTAGAGCCTTGTCATTGGGCCACCACCACAGCTAAGGCTAAGGTATTCAGGTAATTGCAGTAAGTAAGACCATTACATTCAAGTGATGCTGAACAGAGGAATCATGGGCAGGACTATGGTGTCCTGGCTCACATTTAGGTACTGCTCTCAATCTTTGGGATATACAAACACACATTGGGTTTCTCTAGAGAAATGTACCTACGCCAAACCTCCTCAGGCCCCAGCTAGGTGAGAACATCGTTATACCTGAATCTTGAGCAAAACTAGATAACATACCTTAAATCTTTCCCTTTGCCACACCACGTTTAAAATAGATCTTACCAGGTAGGTATGTGCAGACACATTTTTACTGTTGAGGAGAATGTAACATATTGGAGCAATTTATTTAGGGATGTGTCTCTCTTGGTCAAAGAGACACATGGTCAAACAAGAAGTTTGAAATATGATGCAGAGATCAGCCCCTGGAATTTTCTGTCATATGCGATCCAGCTACATGATTTTCAAGTGTCCTTCCATTCTTAGATTCTACATCTACGTCTCCCTTGCCCCAGAGAGAAAAAAGGCTTGAACATGTGAAAGAAGTTGGCATGCACACACTGTGGATAAAATGGGTTGGGGCCTGAGAGAGACAGAAGCCTTTATATTTCCGTATCTGAATTGATTTCTTATATATTTTCCTTGCATGTTGTATACTTCTCTTTCCCCTCTCCTGTGCTCTTATTGCACACCAAAAAGTGCTTTTCTTTAATTTCCTTGATTTTGAGAATTTTTGTATGGACATGAAAATCTTACAATATTTGGGTAAGGCTTGGGTCATTCTTGCAAAAAGGTAGATCTAGCCCAGATCTACTCATTTCCATTCAGAGAGCTGAGCATGCAATTCATATGAGGAAGATTCAAATGCAGCTCATAATAAGACTGCATGTATGCCAGGGAAGGGGATGGTCTCCTTCAGGTGGCCTCTTTAGTTTGGACTAGATTCCTCATTTTAGTACTGCGAGTCATTTTAACATGTGAGTTTTGTTGTGTCACTAGAGGTGGTCCAAAACAAGAGAGTCTGATCTGAGAAAAATTTGTAAAATATTGGCTTGGGCCAAATTGGCCTGAAAACTTTTTCCTGTCTTTTCTACTTATGTTCAGGAGCTGCAGCCGTCCCACCCTCCTATCTTGCTCCATAGACAGAAACGCTGGGGCTTGTCTCAGTCCTCTCAGGACTTGGCTCTGCAGCTGGGAATCAGGCAGCTCCACTGGAGGCTCTGTGGGCTGCCAGCATTCCTGCCCTGACCCAGGGAGCCAAGACCCGGTCAGAGCCAGAGCTTGCAAGCTTCTCACTTTTTGGAGTCATTGGGTCTCCAGATCGAGGGTGTGCTGCCTGGCATCTCTCCCCTAGCCCTGCAGACCGGGGCTGGCTGCCAGAGACCCTGACACTGGGGCTACCCTGCCTACGAGCAGAAGTCCCGACTGCCAAGACCCTACAGCAGACCTGACCGGCTGGGCTGGCCTGGCATCACAGACCCAAAGAGAGGGGCCCTGGTTTTGCGTATTCTGCTCAGAATCCAGGCAGGGTTGTGCTTATGTAATTTGGTGAAAGCTTGAATGAACAAGAGATTTTTTTCAAACAAAAACATTGCAGGAGTAGAAAAAAAAGATTTTCCTATGAAATATAGTTTTGTCAGGAAAATTCCTTGCCATGTTTCCTATGACTACAGATAGCATCTAGAGCTAGCAAGATGCTTTTTTTCAAAGAATGTGCATAATGTCTAAGATATGAAGCAATGAGCCCTTCTCACTGGTGTCTCCTATTAGCCACTACAGCAATCTGTATTACCTTTCTCACCTCCCACACATTTCTGAAAGATTAACTAATCCCATCATGATGGAGCCTGACCAGTTCAGACCAGATGCCCTTAAGAGCAAAGAGTTGCTCTAAGGATCCCTTCTGAACCTGAAAGGTTTGTAATAGAAACCGTTTGTAATTGTGCTATCTTCAAAGAAGTGATGTGGAAATTCATGATGGGGATGACAAGCCACAAGAGTCCATATTTAAAAAAAATATATAATTTGCCAGGACTGCCAGCTGCTGGCCAGACACTGAATTAGCTGCCTTCCTCAAACAGAGATGTCCCCCATCTGCTGAATAAACACTCCTTTTGTGCACATTTTCACAGCTGAGGTTTGAACCAAGAGCCTTGTGGTCTGCAGACAGCAGCTCCACAAAGACAGCCAAAAAATTTCTTGCTCTGGACTAGACAGGCAGGAAGCTAAAGCGTTTCTCAGCTGGAAGCATTCTTTGCCTATCTCACAACATCCCTTCCAATCATATAAAAATCTTTGAAGGAGAGCATCTCCCTGCAATCCTTCACAGAGCGAATCCACTTAGGCAAGGCATATTTTTGGGAAGGAGCCAGCTTTGCTTGGTGGTCCTGGCTTTTGGCATTCACCATGACTCAGTAGGGAAGAGAGAATAAATAAAATACTATTAAGAGGTACAACAATGTTACCAAATGGGATTGTGCCTTTCCCAATTAGAGTTGTTTTTCCTATCTCCATATGTTGCATATTACAGAGCCCTTTTGTTGGTAAACATATCCATGGCTCCCTGCAGGGGTGCCAGGGCCACTCACCAGCAACTTGGAGACTGAAATTGTGCGTGAAGTCTGATATGCCATGCACATGCCATGCAAAGACTGTCTTGTTTCCATGCGTGCTCTACTATAACACAGAGAGGCTCTGAGAAGCTGGAAGCTGCTGACAATTGGCACAATGATTCTTCCACAGGTACCTCTCCCTAAGAAAAAGAAGGAAGGCTGAGGATAAGCTTAGTGATTTTTCTTTCATTGTATGGGGGAACCACAGCAGTAATAAAGCAACTAAAATATTTCCATTGCTCCCTTCTGTCTGGGAATGCCTGAGGCCATAGCAAGGACTATGCTAACATTACATTTGTGAGTCAGGCAACGTTATCGCAGTTTGTAGTTGAGATATGAAGAAGCAAAGTGATTTTCCCCAGCAATTAGACACAGGAGCTGGTAACAGGGGCTTAACAACTCACTGTGCACCAGCCAAGCTGTGTTTGCATTTCTGCTCTCAGCCCACGGCAGGCTCAACTTAGCTGTCTTTCTCTGTGTACCAAGTTAAGTTGTTACGTAGCCTTTAGTGTCAGATTAGAGGTTATAAACACATGTACAGGCAGTTACTGGGGCTTAGCTGTTGTGCGATTATCTGCCATATCGCAGTAACTCACTGTTGTGTCTAAGCTTTGAAATCACCTGGCACGTTGTTGGCAGACCAGGCAATAAAATCCCCAAATCGTGGTCCTCGGAGCTGTGCTTTAAGCACTGGCCTGTCAGTTCATTTAATGCTGCAGCAAACCAGGCACAACTTTGAGCACGAACCACCGGAGACTGAATTTTCTAGTGCAGGTACAGTATGGGCTTTGAAATAAGATCTGTTTCTGACTCCAGCTGTTATGTCGTTAGCCTTTCCTGGCTAACTGAGTAAAAGCTGATGGGCACCGGAAAATTTCTTTGACATCTATTTCTCCATTAATTGCTCCGAATGTGTGTGATTCAAGAGTGATGCAAATCATCACTGCCACCTCACTCTATTTATCTGTTTCTTCAGCAGGTTCTCATGGCAACCAGCAACTACTGTATTTAAAGAATGCACTGTACCACACCTACTCAGTACAGTGCTTTACTATGGAAGAGTGAGAGAAAGAAAGAGAAAGAGGTGGAGGTAGGAAAAAAAAATGGAACCTCATGTCCTTTATCAGAAGAAGGGAAAGATTAGATTTATTTCTGGAGTGACTATGAATACTGGATCAGTTAACTACAGTTTAGGAGGTCTTTCTATATAGTCTACCCAGTCCCAGTTATTTTAATTCTGTGTTGCCAGCTGGCCTCTGCAGAAATCTATTCAGGGTTCAATTCTAAACAGTAATGTTTGGGAAAAGTACAATCTAAAACAGACAGTTCTGTATGTATTTAGGTTTTGCTTTCTTTCCACTTTTAAATATTAAAAATTGACTCCAGCTGTGGGTTAAAGTAACGCCCAACCTATAAAGACACTGACAAATAAATCACAATGCAATTTGCTGTGCATTTTCTGAGGTCTAAACACCAGTTCTTGAAAGGAATTTTCCATGATTACATCTTGGGAAGATATCTTCACTACCAACAACTCGTTTGACTTTTATACTTCTTAAAGGCCATCACATTCCAGCAGGGCCAGACCTTGCCATTATTTCTCTGGCACATATCTCAGGAGTTAACTGAGCTATCTGATGTTAGGACATATGCAAAGCTTCACAACTATCCTATCTAGGACGTTGTTAACCAGAATAGCTACCTTGTGTTTTTATAGTCCACTTTTTACAAGGGTAAATTGCTGATCGGCTGTTCAGCCCCCTCAGCTGACCAATTCTGCTTGAGTCCACTTTTCCTCTGTGTCAAGTTTAGACAGCCTTGCCTGAAGTTAAAGCTTTTATTAGTGTTCATCTCAAAATCACTGAATAGCAGAAGGTTTCCCACTTCATCAGGGTGCATCCCAGAGAAGTCAGGTTTAGCTCCTGAGTTCTGATCCAGCTCACCCTAGCTCATTTTGTGGCCCACAGCAATCACTCTTGCCTGTCCTACATTTCCCCTTGAAAAGGGATAAATATTTAGTGTTTGAGAAAGGAAGAAGATGGAAATTCCATCCTAAAGGCACCGCATTTCTTTTTTTCAGAGAGCAGCCATTAATCCACAGAGTCCCCTTCATCTGCACAGCCTGAGTAACAATCTAGAAATAGCTCTGATGTTGATATCATATTTTTAAAATTATAAATTAACTTACAATTGAAAAAAGCTGGCTTTGAACCAAAACCTCTTGAACTATCCTATTTCAATTATTTACAAAACATTAAAAAAAAAGAAAGTTTCTGGCCATTGCCCTGTTCCTGCCAAAAGCTGCAATGTAAACTTTTTTGTGGGGAAAAATAATTAAAGCAAAAATTCGTGACCAGTTCTGCTTTGCATGGCATTTCACTGGTGCTTACTTCAGATCTGCAAGTTGGTCTCCCCTTCAGAGCTGGCCTGCGGAAAGCCTGTCACCTCCAGGGAGGGGGTTTAAGAGGTTCCTGCTGTTCCCTGCCTCCAGCTACACTACTGCTGCCTCTGTGGCACTGGGTCAGTGTTTTGTGTAGTTCTGTTCTGAACCAGATCAGTGAAAAATAAAAAGTAAAGGCTCTGCTAAAGTATGCTTTCGTTTCTACCCAATCAGTTCCCTGATCCAGCCAAATCTTTGCATTGTCCTAAGGAGGGGACTGGGAAAAAAAACTCTGGTGGAGATGCTTGGAGCCTCCTGCACGTCTGCCTGGTCACTCGAGGGACCCTAAAGTGCAACTTCACTTTTAAAAGACATCACTGGGCCCACAAACAAGTTGTTCTTGTCCCAACATCTTTGCCCTCCCTGTCAAAAACCCATGCATAGGTTCACTCGTGGGCAGTGTCAGACCATTCTTCAGATGATCACCCTCCTGAGGTTCAGCTGCATCTTTTTGTTGGGGGTACTGGACCTTCTTACCCTCAGGAGGAGTGCACTCAACAGCTCCTCTTCATCTGGAAATCCAAAAAGGAGAAACAAGGGCATGTTCTTAAGCTGAATAGAAACTACAACACAAGAATGAGGTAACTATGAGAAAGACTTAAGGGCCCCAAAGCTGTTGCCAACAGCAAAAGTTGCAAAAAAAATCAAGCCAAACCAAAAAGGTTTCAGTGAATGCAGCTGATGTAGATGGTGAGGAAAACCTACCAAGAAGGCTAGAAAATAAGAAGTTTTAAACAGATGCACAATGTAGTTAGTAGCAACAAGGGGACAGTGTGTTAGGACAAATCAGGGGGGATGTATATGCAGTTTATTGTGATGGGTGAGCCGTTTCATGCAGGAGAGCTTAATAAAGCTTGGAGAGCCAAAGAATTATCAAAAGCAATCTCTAACCAGAAGCAATTGACTTTGAATTGTGGCACTATCACAGAATTAAGAGAGAGAAAAATACCTGCCTTTAAAAGGGGTGAGGGGTGGAGAAAGGGTCTGGAATTTATAACTTAGCTTTGCAATGATTTAAAGTTATTCAAATAAATGCATTTATTATAGGAGCACCTAGATGGAAAAAATATGATAAAAAACAGAAACACGGAATTGTCAAGAACAGATCATGTCAAAGTAATCTACTTTCTCTCTTTGAAAAGAAATGTACATCATGGAAAGGGGGAAGTGGATGTGATCTATCTCGACTTTCGTAAGATTTTCAACATTTTTCTGTATGACGTTCTCATGCAGAAAATTGGCAGTCTGGTCTAGCTGAAACTGCTGTGGGGAGGATGCACAAATACTTGGAAAATGTAATTTAAAAGGTACTGAAAAAGTAGTTCTCAAGAATTTGCTGACAAACAGGAACAGTTGCATGCATGAGGTTTCATAGAAATCTGTCTTGGGCTTGGTACCATTCCGTATTTTCATGAATGACTTGAATGATGGAAGAGAAAACATGCTTGTGAAATTCACACATGACACCATGCTGGCAGGCTCTTTAGGGGCCAGGAGAAGAATTTAAAATGAACTTGATAAATTTAAGAAATGGTCTGAAAGCAATTAGGTGAAATTCAATAAAGGCAAGTACAAAGTCCTAGACTTGGGAAGGGAAAAATGTATCGTACAAAGACAAAATAAATGCAGGAATGTCTCTTTCTAAAAATAAGGCAATTTTTGAAGCAGAAAGGACTCAAAATTGCAGTCCAATTTTCATGAATCCTGAGGGCAACTAGAGTGTCAGGTAATAATGGGCAATCCTCTAAGACTTTAGCCTTAACTTTTCACCTACATGAAAAATCAGAAGTTCTCACATTTCCATTTCCCAAAAGACAGGGAAGGGGCAATAGGCTGGCTTTGCTCTCCCCACTGCTGGGACTCCTCCTTACTGTGCTACTGCTATAAGTTAAGGTGTATGTGGAGACCCCTTGAGGAAAGAATGAGGAAAAATACATGCCTTTTGTTTTCTTCATAAATATCAGTACATCGATATCAAGAGCCTCTCTGTTTTCCTGGCTGATAATATCCTGCCTGGCCACATGGAGTTAAAGCAAAGCAGGCTGTTGGTGAGAAGCTAGCAGGAAATGAAACAATGTAAAGCCATAAATAATATAAATGTATAAGGTCCCATCATGGAGAATGCCAAGAGTCCCTGAGAAAGCAACAGGAATCGATCAATGAGAAAATGGCCTTTTCCGTGGCTCTGAGTGCACGTGAGGTTTGTTACCGGAGGGAGATTTTCATTCCTGGTGGGGAGGCATGATGGCCACCACAAAAAATCTTTGTCAAACAACAGTTTGGTGATGGGTGATTGCCCTAATGCCAGCATGGGATCAAAGTAGAGCAACAGGCCAGGAGGACGCTGGTGTGGAAGGCAATGTGGGCAGGGGCATCTGGAAAGAGCTGCTGCAGGACAGGCACCCACCCAGAGAGGGAAAGGAGCTGCCTGTCCTCTGCCAGCACAGTGAGGAGGCAGGAGCCGGTGCTCTCACTCGCCTTTGCTGCTCTGCAGCCCTGCAAGGATGAAGAGATGAAGCTTTGTTTTAACGGTGCTAATGATCTGGCTAACTTGGCTTTTAGAGCGGTTGTCACTAATGGGGCTCCTCTGGTCAGCATGGTGCGTTGGTTCACCAGAGGGTGACACGGGAGGTTTTACCCGCAGAGCAGAATGCACTGCCTGCACCTTCCTCCGCTCCCCAGGGAGTGGGTGACCTCTGCCTCCCCCACTTTGTGTGGTGGGGCTCTGCATCTGCTGTAAATAAAAAGAAGAATAAAAGCATTCTAGTGGATATAAAGGGTGTAGGCATTTCAGAGACCTTGAGAGTTAAGTGGGTGTAGGAGAGAGTGTGTGTGTCCTACACAAACCAGCTGAAGAATACGCAGGAAGAGAGAAAGGGAGAGATGGTGCAGTGCTGTAAAAACTGAGCAGGTGACAAATGTTTTCCCACTTAATAAATGAGTAAGCAATAAAAGCAAATAAATACAAATTCACTGTTTTAACTCAGAGCCCGCTCTTGCTGTCTTCAGCGTGAGGGCTGTTCCTAGGCACAGCCGCCTTCAGCCTCCTGCAGTTTTAATGATGTCTCTGCAGGCACACAGACAAATTCTGAGGAGATCACTGGCTTTACACAGGAGGACATGTGGGTTGCTACTGTCTCCGTTGTAAACTTTAAGATATCGGTGGCAATTTTGCAACCAAGTTAAAGATCTCAATATTAATATGCCACTTAGACCCACTCAGCAAGTAACACCCACTCTTCCAAGGATGGTGACTGATTAAAATAAAAGCTTCCATCAAAAGCCCAAACAATCTCAATATTAAATCCAACTACTTTGCAACAAGTGGCACTTTTTTCTCCTGGTCATTATGCTGCAATGGCAAAATAGAGACAATATTTTACCTTTTATTAATTTCTTTGGATTTGGTTACATTATCAGTTCCATAAAGGCTATCAACTGTCACCCAGAGAGAACCAGGCTCATGACAATACAACCAGCTGATATAAATGAATTGTGGCTGTGCAGTGAGAAGTGACGGTGTTTAAACAGTATTTGCTGTCTGAAGAGAGATGCTATTTGCAGAGGAAACTCACTCCTGTGCAGAGGTGTTTAAACGTAGTTCAAGCACTTAGGATTTTGCGGATGGGTGATTTTTACTCTGTGTGTATTTACGTTCTCTCCTACTGATAGCAGCTGAGGAGATCATTGCTATCAGCTCTGAAATATTGAAGTGTTTTTGGAGAGGGAAACATCACCTGCGGCTCCCATGTTTGCTGCCAGCCTCCCATAGCCCTGTGCTCCAGCATGGCAGGTAACGGGGACACCTGCACCTATGGTTCCGCTTCCCTTGCTGCCAGCAAGCGTTGCAGGGGTAGAGCTGAGGTCATTGAGTGATGACCACAAGGCTGTAGTGATCCTTCTAGCCTAGCAAATAGGCACTGTGGATTCATATGACATATAAAGGGAATATATTTTACTTGCAGTTGCGGGTAGGACAGCACTGCAAAGCAAACACCAGCCACACAGAATCACAGAATCACAGAATCAACCAGGTTGGAAGAGACCTCAGGGATCATTGAGTCCAACCGTTGCCCTGACACCACCATGTCAACTAGACCATAGCACTAAGTGCCATGTCCAGTCTTTTCTTAAACACATCCAGAGATGGTGACTCCACCACCTCCCTGGGCAGCCCATTCCAATGTCTAATAACCCTTTCTGAAAAGAAATTCTTCCTGATGTCCAACCTGAACCTCCCCTGGCGAAGCTTGAGGCTGTGCCCTCTTGTCCTATCGCTAGTTGCCCGGGAGAAGAGGCCGACTCTCACTTCACTACAACCTCCCTTCAGGTAGTTGTAGACTGCAATAAGGTCACTTCGGAGCCTCCTCTTCTCCAGGCTAAACAACCCCAGCTCTCTCAGCCGTTCCTCATAGGTCAGACCCTCCAGACCCTTCACCAGCTTGGTCGCCCTCCTCTGAACTCGCTCCAACACCTCAACATCTTTCTTGAAGTGCGGGGCCCAGAACTGGACACAGTATTCAAGGTGCGGCCTCACTAGTGCCGAGTACAGAGGGACGATCACTTCCCTAGACTGGCTGGCTACACTATTCCTAATAGAGGCCAGGATGCCATTGGCCTTCTTGGCCACCTGGGCACACTGCTGGCTCATGTTTAGCCAGCTGTCGATCAGCACGCCCAGGTCTCTTTCCGCCGGGCCGCTTTCTAACCACTCTTCCCCCAGCCTGTAGCGCTGCATGGGGTTGTTGTGGCCAAAGTGTAAGACCCGGCACTTGTTCTTGTTGAACCTCATGCCGTTGGTCTCGGCCCATCTATCTAAGCTGTCCAGATCCCTCTGTAGGGCCTTCCTACCCTCCAGCAGATCGACACTCCCACCCAGCTTGGTGTCATCTGCAAATTTGCTGAGGGTGCACTCAATCCCTACGTCTAGATCATCTCTAAAGATATTGAACAGCACCGGCCCCAAAACTGAGCCCTGGGGAACACCGCTAGTGACCGGCCGCCAGCTGGACTTTGCCCCACTCACCACCACTCTATAGGCTCGGCCATCCAGCCAGTTTTTAACCCATCGAAGAGTCCACCCATCCAAGCCCCGGGCAGGATGCTGTGGGAGAGAGTGTCGAATGCCTTACTGAAGTCTAGATAGACTACATCCACAGCCCTGTCCTCATCTACTAAGCGGGTCGCTTTGTCATAGAAGGAGACCAGGTTGGTCGAGCAGGACCTGCCTTTCATGAATCCATGTTGGCTGGCCCCGATGCCCCGATTGTCCTGCATGTGCCGTGTAATGGCACTCAGGATGATCTGTTCCATTACCTTGCCTGGCACCGAGGTCAGGCTGACAGGCCTATAGTTCCCCGGATCATCCTTCCGGCCCTTCTTGTAGATGGGCGTTACATTTGCTAATTTCCAGTCAGCTGGAACTTCTCCAGTTAACCAGGACTGGTGGTAGATAATCGAGAGTGGTTTGGCAAGTTCATTTGCCAGTTCCTTCATTACTCTGGGGTGAATCCCATCCGGGCCCATAGCCTTGTGGGTGTCCATCTGGCACAGCAGGTCACTAACCATATCCTCCTGCATTACGGGGGGTTCACACAGCCCCCCGTCCCTAACTTCAGGCTCTGGGGCCGAGTCTCCTGAGGACAACCGGTCTTGACATGAAAGACCGAGGCAAAGAAGGCATTGAGTACCTCTGCCTTTTCCTCATCCCCTGACACTACACTACCCTCCTCATTCAGCAAGTGGTGGAGCCTTTCTTCTTACAGCATCTTTTTCTATGTCCAGGTTTCCTGGGTTTCCCCCATAGACACAAATATATTGGCCCACCTAGATGCAAAATGTGAGAAGGCCAAGTGTAGGAGTCAAGCAGAGCCTATCAAATGCTATGGGATTTAGGTTTCCTAAACTCTTCAGCTGAGATCATCGTTGTATTTGAGGACCATGCCCTCTCTGGAGATAGGGCAGTTCAGGCTGTTGTGCCTTTGCTTGCCAATGCTAAAAGAAAATGAAGGATAAATTAATCTCTCATGTGCTGAGGATGTGTTCAATGATCCACCTAAGTTGGAAGGAGTTTACAAAAAGGTCCAGTTCTACAAATGTTTTTTACTACATTACTGTGACATTGTTCTGACAGAAAATGCTGGCTTCTGTCAGTTATTTAGGGAAGTGAAAAATGTCCTAAACCAGGCTCTTAACTGTTTCTGATTCTCCTTTGTCTTTTGAGGAACAAGTAATTACAAGAGCTTCTGCTTTTATTTACTCAGGTGTAAATCAGTTGAGTTAATGGAGTTTTATGTAAGAAAAAATGTCACATGTGAGACCAAACAGATCAGATGATCCCTTGGTCTCCCTGCTGACAGGGTGATGTCAGCACTTGCTTTAGCCCTTGCATCATATCAACTGCAAAGTAGTATTATTATTACCATAATCTTAGTTTCCTTCTGCAAAGTACATCCATGTGGCAAGATGCTGAGTACATCAAAGTCATTTTCAGTGTTTCTTTCCTTCTGTGCTCTCCTGTCTCTGCTTCTCTGTCCCTCACTGCACTGTCCTGAGAGCACTTTTTGTCAAGTGTAGATGTTGAATTGTATATGAAGCTGAGACTGTGTGATTTTGAATTATCTGGTTTTGCCTGTAGGAAGTCATTAAGTACCAATGATCAGCTAGAGAGCCGGGGGAAGGTCAGTATTTGCTGGTGCATACCTTATAAATCATAAAGTAACTCATATCTGTGAGACAGTGTAAGTGCCTACACTGTAGAGGCGAATGTTGCTGCTGAGATCCCTGCTCTCCCTTGCTCTGCTCACCCCTGGAGGTACCTAGTGTAACTTTCCACTCTGCAGCATGGACAGACATCCTATTCAGGATCCAGCTGTGTTGATGGAAAAGATGCTGCTGTCAGGTGTCGATCTTCTTCATCCTGTCAGCTTGCTCATGGGAAGGCAGGTGGAAGTGCTTTGTAGCCTAACCCCGGTATTGGCTCAGGCCAGAAATTTTAACTGCTTTAACTCACCCAGGATGATCTGGACTGTAGGAGGCACTTGACTGCTTGGAGGGATGGGGAAGCTCACATCCCTGACATCCGCTGACAGCGGCGGCAGCAGCGAAAGCGGCGGCAGCGACTTGAGGTTAGTGCCGGGGCGAGGGCGACATCGGGCTTAACCGGGCGGTTTTTCGTACTCTGGGCCCCCCCTGAGCCCCCCGCGAGCATCAGCCCCGAGCTGCTTCCCCCTGACCCCGGACCCGGAGGTTCCCGGCAACGAATCAGGAGAGGAGGGGGCGTAGCCAGAGGCACCGCGGAGGCACCGCGGGCGATTTAAGCGATTTAAACGCTCCACCCACTGTGATCGGGTGATAAAAAGTCTCCTGGAGGACAGGGACTAGTCCCTGCCCAGAAGGGAGAGGGAGACTCAGCTGTGACTGGGTGTGTCCCAGGGCAGGAGAGGCCGCAGCCGTTTGCAGCTCGTTGGGGAGGGCGCTGACTCCCTCCCAGTGCACAAGGCGAGGAAGGTGCCAAGGAGCTGTGAACCAGGAGTGGCACGAACAGGTATTTCCCAGTTCAGTGAAAGAACAATGGTATCTACCCGGTGGAAGAAGACCAAAATGGATGTGGGAACCCAGACAGAGCTCCCACGGAAGGAGGCGATGGTGCAGGTTGCGGGCTGCAGGGAATGCTACAGCGTCTCTGTGGTGTCAGGGGGCTGTGTGCGCTGTGAGCAAGTAGATGATCTGCTTGTCCGAGTGGCACAGCTGCAAAGCCAGGTTGAAAGGCTTCAAGCCGAAGTAGAAAGGCTTAGGAGCATTCGGGAGGCTGAAATGGAGATAGACTGGTGGAGCCAGGCTCTGCCCTCCCTGCAACAAAAATGGGAGCACCTGCCGGAGAGCTCCCAGGATCGAGGGACCCCTGTACTCTGCCCCTCTCGGGTGGAAAACAATAACCTAGAGGAGAGGAGTGAGTGGAGGCAAGTCTATGGCTGTGGCAAAAGGCGAGTGCCCTCCTTGCCTACCTTGCCTCCACAGGTGCCTCTGAGCAATAGATACGAAGCCCTAGTGGAATACAGCCGGTCCAATGGGGATGTGGTGGAGAGGCAACCTATATCAGAGGTCCCACCACAGTCAGAAAAACCTGACAGGCGTATAGCTACCTCCTCCACAAGGAAGAAGAGAAGAGTTTTAGTGGTTGGAGACTCCTTCCTAAAGGGATCTGAGGGCCCAATATGCAGAGCTGACCCCCATCACAGGGAGGTCTGCAGCCTGCCTGGAGCCCGAATCAGGGATATCACCAGGCAACTCCCCAACCTGGTGAAGGCCACAGACTACTACCCTCTGCTGATCTTCCAGACAGGTGGGGAAGAAGCTGCATCCCGTAGTCTGAGGGGGATGAAGAAAGACTACAAGGCCCTAGGACGGTTGGTGAAAGAGTCTGGGGCACAAGTTGTTTTCTCCTCCCTCCTTCCATTTTCAGGTGATGACGTGGGATGGAATAGTAGGATTCTCTCTATTAACGCCTGGCTATGAGACTGGTGCTACAGGCAGGGCTTTGGGTTCTTTGATAATGGCTGGTTTTATAAGACAACAGGCGTGACAGTGATACATGGGAAAGGTTTATGTCGTAGGGGCAAAAGGGTTCTGGGACAGGAATTAGCAGGGCTCATTCGGAGAGCTTTAAACTAGATTCGAAGGGGGATGGGGTAGTAGCTGGGCTTGCACCACTGGGGCAACGCTCTAGTGTTGAGGTAGACCAGGAGGCCTCCCATCCCCCTGGGGTGAAATCGGTGTGCCCAGCTCGCTCCCTGAAATGCCTGTACACCAATGCACGCAGCATGGGGAATAAACAGGAGGAGTTAGAAATCCGTGTTCGGTCGGGGGGCTATGATCTAGTGGCAATTACAGAGACTTGGTGGGATGCCTCGCATGACTGGAATGTGGTCATGGATGGCTATGTCCTGTTCAGGAAAGATAGGCCGCTAAGGAGAGGTGGTGGAGTTGCTCTTTATGTGAGTGAGCAGCTAGAATGTATTGAGTTCTGTCCAGAGGCGGATCAGGAGCGAGTTGAGAGTTTGTGGGTGCGAATTAAGGGGCAGGCTGGCAGGGGTGATACTGTTGTGGGTGTCTATTACAGGCCACCGAATCAGGATGAGGAGGGTGATGAGGCCTTCTACAGGCAGCTGAGAGCAGTCTCGCAATTACAGGGCCTGGTTGTCATAGGGGATTTCAACTACCCTGATATTTGCTGGGAGGCCTACTCAGCCAGCCATCCCCAGTCCAGGAGGTTCCTCCAGTGCATTGATGATAACGTTCTGATGGAAATGGTGGATGAGCCAACTAGGAGAGGAGCGCTGCTGGATCTTATCCTCACTAACAAGGAGGGTCTGGTTGAAGAGGTGAAGGTTGAGGGCAGCCTTGGTTGTAGTGACCATGAGATGGTAGAGTTCAGGATCTCATGTGGCAGGAACAGAATAGCTAGCAGAATCACAACCCTGAACTTCAGGAGGGCCAACTTTGGCCTTTTCAAGCAATTGCTAGGGGAAATCCCATGGGACAGGGTACTAGAAGGTAAGGGGGCCCAAGATAGTTGGTTAGCATTCAAGAACTGCTTCTTCCGAGCTCAAGATCAGAGCATCCCAACAAGTAGGAAGTCAAGGAAGGGTACCAGGAGACCTGCATGGTTAAACAGGGAACTGCTGGGCAAACTCAAGTGGAAGAAGAGGGTGTACAGATTGTGGAAGGAGGGGCTGGCCACTTGGGAGGAATATAAGTCTGTTGTCAGAGGATGTAGGGAGGCAACTAGGAAAGCTAAGGCCTCCTTGGAATTAAACCTTGCAAGAGAGGTCAAGGACAACAGAAAGGGCTTCTTCAAATACATTGCAGGTAAAGCCAACACTAGAGGCAATGTAGGCCCACTGATGAATGAGGTGGGGGTCCTGGAGACAGAGGATAAAAAGAAGGCGGAGTTACTGAATGCCTTCTTTGCCTCTGTCTATACTGTTGGAGGCTGTCCTGAGGAGCCCCGGACCCCTGAGGCCTCAGAAGAAGTCAGGATAGAGGAGGAATCTGTCTTGGTAGATGAGGGCTGGGTCAGGGACCAATTAAGCAACCTGGACGTCCATAAATCCATGGGCCCTGATGGGATGCACCCGCAGGTGCTGAGGGAGCTGGCGGAAGTCATTGCTAGGCCACTCTCCATCATCTTTGCTAAGTCGTGGGCAACGGGAGAGGTGCCTGAGGACTGAAGGAAAGCGAATGTCACTCCAGTCTTCAAAAAGGGCAAGAAGGAGAACCCAGGTAACTATAGACCGGTCAGCCTCACCTCCATCCCCGGAAAGGTGATGGAACAACTTGTTCTTGGTGCTGTCTCTAGGCACATCAAGGACAGGGGGATCATTAGGGGCACTCAGCATGGCTTCACCGAGGGGAAGTCATGCTCAACCAACTTGATAGCCTTTTATGAGGACGTAACCCAGTGGATAGATGATGGTAAAGCTGTGGATGTGGTCTATCTCGATTTCAGTAAAGCGTTTGACACGGTCTCCCACAGCATCCTCGCAGCTAAACTGGGGAAGTGTGGTCTGGATGATCGGGTAGTGAGGTGGATTGTGAACTGGCTGAAGGAAAGAAACCAGAGAGTGGTGGTCAATGGGACAGAGTCCAGTTGGAGGTCTGTGTCTAGCGGAGTCCCGCAAGGGTCGGTTCTGGGACCAGTTCTATTCAATATATCCATTAATGACTTGGATGAGGGATTAGAGTGCGCTGTCAGCAAGTTCGCTGATGACACAAAACTGGGAGGAGTGGCTAACGTGCCGGAAGGCTGCGCAGCCATTCAGAGGGACCTGGACAGGCTGGAGAGTTGGGCGGGGAGAAATTTAATGAAATATAACAAGGGCAAGTGTAGAGTCCTGCATCTGGGCAAGAACAACGCCATGTACCAGTACAAGTTGGGGGCAGAGCTGTTGGAGACCAGCGTAGGGGAAAGGGACCTGAGGGTCCTAGTGGACAACAGGATGACCATGAGCCAGCAGTGTGCCCTTGTGGCCAAGAAGGCCAATGGCATCCTGGGCTGTATTAAAAGGGGTGTGGTCAGCAGGTCAAGAGAGGTTCTCTTCCCTCTCTACTCTGCCCTGGTGAGGCCTCATCTGGAGTATTGTGTCCAGTTCTGGGCCCCTCAGTTCAAGAAGGACAGGGAACTGCTAGAGAAAGTCCAGCGCAGAGCCACGAAGATGATTAAGGGAGTGGAACATCTCCCTTATGAGGAGAGGCTGAGGGAGCTGGGTCTCTTTAGCTTAGAGAAGAGGAGACTGAGGGGTGACCTCATTAATGTTTATAAATATGTAAAGGGCAAGTGTCATGAGGATGGAGCCAGGCTCTTCTCAGTGACATCCCTTGACAGGACAAGGCGCAATGGGTGCAAGCTGGAACACAGGAGGTTCCACTTAAATATGAGGAAAAAGTTCTTTACGGTGGGGGTGACTGAACACTGGAACAGGCTGCCCAGAGAGGTGGTGGAGTCTCCTTCTCTGGAGACATTCAAAACCCGCCTGGATGCGTTCCTGTGTGATATGGTCTAGGCAATCCTGCCCCGGCAGGGGGATTGGACTAGATGATCTTTCGAGGTCCCTTCCAATCCCTAACATTCTGTGATTCTGTGATTCTGTGATCCCTTTCGGTGCTAACAGAAGGGAGGACAGCAATCACAGCTGCACCCAGAAAGGCAGGCTGCAACCTTGAACCTGAACAAGTACACTGGCTTGATGAATCCATTTAAAGCTGCCATGATTAGGTTGATGCAGCTCTGTACATGCAGAGTAGGTGTGAAGTCTCACCTGGTCTTGTTAGAGTTGCATAACATTGGATCTGCAGCACATGAGAAAAGAGCTTGCACCTTCCTTGCATTGGCATCTTGGGACACTTTTGCAACACCAGCAACTGAGCCCAGCGTTAATGTTGTTTGTTGGCCTTGCAACTGGAAAGGGACACCAGTGGGATGGTTTACACTGGGAAATTACATCATGTTAGAACATGTTGCTCGGGACTCCTGGTGACTACCACAGTGTAATTTCCCATCATAAACAAGGCCTGTGAGACAGCTGTTGGGAGGCTGAGCATCGGCAGCCAGGGCTGATCCTGCTCCCATCTGAGCTGCTTGGGCAGCAGGTGACTCAGATACATGTGCAGGCGCTGCCGTGGGGCAGGGCTGAGCCCCAGCTCTCAGCATCATCCCAACAGCATGGTGCAGGCATGCTGTGTAGTTTCGCTTGCTGGCTGTAAGCATCAACAATCTTTTCTGGTTTTAATGGCCTTCAGAGAGCTAGATCATGTTTTTTTGGGTTTTTTTTTCCAGTTTCAAAACAAGCAAAATCTCCCCTCTTCTCCTAATAACTTTGGCAGGTTGCAACCAAGACCAGAATAGGAAAGTCTCAGTTAACAGGCTGTGTATGCTCCGTTCTGTGACTGAATGGGCCGTCAGTGCTTTTAGGCAAGGATAAATACGGCAAAACATTGTGCAGGTTTTGAGGCTCCACCATTCAAAATTCCGTTGCTCCAAAAAGCAATGGTTCATTGGCTCCGTGCCGTTAGGCAACTACGAAGAAAAAATAGCACCTACAAGAACTCTTAATTTAAAATTTAAATGGGAACCTATGATTTAATTATATATAAGGAAAGGTTAAATGCCAAAGGACAATTGGTTGTATTTCAGATTAGGTTAACTATTCCCAGGTCATGCCAAAGTGTCCAGTACTCTGCTCATATCTCTTCAGTCACCCTGTGCACACGCTGCATTACTTTACACAGGGCTTTGGTGAGGGGTGGTGATCATAGGATTTCTCACACCAGATTCTTAAGCAAACTGGAAGTAACATGTTATTTTTGCACACTGTAGTGTCTGCATATTTTACAGGGTGAAGTAGGAGATTTTTACATCAAGATAAGGATAACTGTAAGCAGAAAAATTATAAAACTAACCCGGGGAAAAAAAAAAAGAAAAAAAAAGTCTTCAGCCAGATTGGCTTGTGTCTCTGGATTTCCACAGGGTTGCAGCATTGCAAGAGCTGAAATGAGAGGAGGGAAGGAGTGTGCAGCCAGGGCAAGAGGGATCTGGAGACAAGGAAAATCTCTTCCAGTAGCAGTCCCCGCTAGATTCCTGAAAGCCATCTGTGAAACCTCAGGACCAGTCACATCCTTTAGGATCAACTTTTGTTCAAGAACAAAGCTTGGAGAATCAAGAGATGAGCAGAGGAAATCTGGATTATCTTTGGAATTGGGAAATTTCAAACATTGAAAGGTGTTAAACTGGGGACAGCCCTTGACATCTGAGATGGCAGGAAGACCACTTGGGACAGAGAGCTCTCTTTTGGTTCAGCACAATGCTTGGGCTTGCTCCATACACATCTCTCTCATTTAACTCTACATTGCAGCACTGTGCAAAGCAGGCACAGTGATTTCAGAGCCTTCGGTGTCTGGATGGAGTGCCTTGAAGTGATAAGATTTTTCAAGATGAGATGTACAAAGCTTCTACAAATCCAGGTCCCCATACAGCATTGCTGGATGAACTACCTGAAATGGAAGCCTATGAAACCTCTAGTCACTTGAAAGTCTTTGTCTATCATTATTCTCCACTGGATAAAAAGGAAGCATAAACTGTGGGTAAGAGTTTAGGCCTTGTAGGGATACAAGACTTGAGTTATCCCTAGAGGAGCTTTCCCTTTACTTAATTTAATTTTAATTTAAATTAATTTTAAAACACCTCCCTTTCAATTCCTGTGCATTTCTTCCCTTGTGGATGGTATCACACACAATTTTACTGAGAAGCAGCTCACAATTAACCGCTTCAAAGATACTGCTACAGTTGCAAGGGAAGGAATTTCTCCCTGACAGTTCAGCAGCACCAGCATGTGCTGGAAAATAAGCGTGCACCCCCAGTCAGTATACTACACATGGGGAATCCTAAACAAACAAACTGCTTATAATGTGACCACATGCAAAGATCTGACACGAATTTGAAGCAGTTGCTTTCAGTACCTTGGAGCATTGAATCCAACTGCACAGAGCAAAGAGAAGTTGCTGTTGGTGTCCATGTGAAAAACATTATTAGGGGAAAGAATTATTGTTTTGTTATGTTTGTACAGTGGAGTCTTGGTCTGTGCTGGGAATTTGTAGGTGCTACTAGAATGGAATTTTTAAACAATAACAGACACCAAATACACTCTTCTTTTTGTTCAAAATACAGGGATTAGAGGAATCTGCATTCACAGCTTCATACAACATAAAATCGAGCTACTGGTACTGAGCTAATTTATTACAAAAGCTTGACACTTGCAACATGCTACTTAAAACTACTGATGTATTTACACAGGGAACACTTGCAAGCTATACCCGAGGCTGATGGGTGATGTACAAAAGCTAAAATGCCTGGCAAATATGTTTTCCATTGAAATTTTTCAAATGAAAAATTTGCTTTTCTTCATTCTATTTTTGTCTTTTCTGTGGCAAGATGTTCTTTCCTGGACAATTTTCAAATGTTCATTTGAAAACCTGAGACTGAGTTGTGCTTTTTATTAGGTTTCATAAAAAAAAAGCACCATTGCAAAAAAATAAATATCCATTTTCCAAGCAGCCTTATCCCTGTCACCTGCACCGTACAGCACTGCGGCGTGCCAGGCAGCCTCTTGGGCAGTCTGTAGCAGAAGCTGCCACACAGCAATCCCAGCTGAAAGCTGAAAGCCAGTGTGTCTCAGATCCCTCTTCCCTCCTGCCAGCAGGGATGGGCATGACTATCTGGACTGGGAAGGGCTGTGACTTTGGCATGGTGCCTGCCTGTCCATTGGGATTTCTCATCTCCCAGGCTAACCCTGCAATCCTTCTAGAAAGCAATTAGAACATTTTTTTCTTCTTCTTTTTAGTAGTCTTTGTCTACATTTGGATTTTCAAAAGTAGCAAACTCTGGAGCTGTACAGGTTAGGTAAATGCAATCTCAGGAGTCCACCACAGGCTTAATGGCATAATCCCTACTTTGCCATTCCCATATCCCAGGACAGAGGGGAAAAGGGAGGATATACACACACACAAGAATCATCATGAAGGATAACGCAAAAATAGAAAAGACAGGGGGATGAGACAAGACTTTACAGAAATGGCAATCACAGCTTGCACCCAAGGCAAAATGTTAAGGGAAACCCGTTACAGCCTTCAAACTCAAACATACCATTTCTCACAGAGAATCTAAATCACTCTCTAGGAAAAGGGGAAAAAATAAAACCTCCTCAAAATGCCAAAGACCTAAAATCCCCTCTGGCTTACAGTTTCTATATGTATCTAGCTATTTATAAAGCCAATCTCCACAGCTTCTGTCATACATTTCAGTTACACGTGTCCTGAGCTAGCAAATTAGTGGATACAAACCTGACCTATATAACCATGGCAATAAGCGAAGATATTTGTGCACACTCTAAACCGTGCTTATTTAAATAACAAGAATTGCCACATTTGATTTATAAAGAGATGAGTAGGTTTCTGCATGAAACTCTGCTAATAGTTGAAAAAACCTGTTCCGCTATGGACTAGAAATGGGCTCTCCCACCCACACATGCATCGGGGATTTGATCACTGACCTTTAGGAGAAACCCACAAAACCTGTTCCACTTAGGAGAGTATATTACAGGGCAAAGGAAAACCATGCATGCTTGAGCTTTGGGTGAAGTCCATTTATTCCACATGTGCAAAGACTGGATGAGGAACTGGAGGATCCGCAACAACCAAACTGAAACCTCTCCATGTGTTACACACATAAGCCATTCTTGATTGATTGAAATCCTGTAAATCTTTTCCTTATATAATATATTTCCTTGTCTGGTAGAGCTTGATTTCAGTTTATACGGCTCTTTTTTTCTTTCCATCATGTTCAGAACTATCATAAACAGTCTGTAAACTCTGTATCGCAAATGGTTTTCTAACAATAAAAAAGGTATTTTCAGAAGAAAGATCAGTTCCTCATGTCTAAGTTGAAAAAGGGACACTGTCATGCAGTCCAAGGTGAAAAAAACCCTATTAATCTTAAAACTATTATAATATGGTAAAAAATATAATAAATATAGGAAGGAATGTTCTACAGACTCTAAATAAGGAACCAATTTCTGGCAAGAAAAGAAGTATTTTCCCCAAAGGAATTTAAAACTCACAGAGCATCCCTCATGACAGTATTTTCTATATGTATTGTTTTTAAGAACTTGAATACATGTTCTACCAAAACTGTCTAGGTCTAGAAAAGCCCCGAATCACAGGCAAAATATGTATTTTCTCCATTAATGCTGTTAGCTGCTTCTTCAGTGAAGTACTTAAAATTCATCTTTTGCCTAAAGAAAATGTAAGACCCTCTCCCCTAACAGATAACCCTGCAAAATCCTGTTTACTAGTACCGCGATAGTATTCCTCACCAAAGCAAATATCTGCCCTTCTGCAGCAAATGCTTCAGGGATCTCTACTTGCTCTTTCAGGAACCATCTGTGTCAATTCACCTCAATGAAGATGTTCTCTGCGAAAGAAATCTATCACCGTGTTCTCGATTTATTATTATTTACTGTTGTGCTGTCCAAATAATCCACAGAGTTTCTCATCTCCATCTCTGAAGATCTGGACAGGGTTTGTTTGCTTGGATGGTTTTACAAGGATGAAAGCAGCATTTCCAAAACACTGTAGTGAGTATTGCTGTAGTTAAAGCAAACAGCATCGGACTTTGATCTTTGGCATTTATAGAAGCTAGTTTATAATCAGGATATCTTATCTGTTCTTAGAAGGCAAAATGGTACATGTATGAAAACAGAACTTCTAAGGAAATAAACCTATTGAATCTTAATTTAAAACACAAAGACATAAAAAGACTTTGTCCTTTGTAATGTGAAGAAAGCTTGTTTCCAATTCCCCAAATATTTTAACAAGCAATATTGTGTATATACAAGCTTTGTGATATCAATTGACTGGTTATTAAAACTGGTTATTGAGCTCTTCCGCTGCTCCCAGCACACTCACACACACACAAACATATGTGATATTCACGTTAACGATTTATTTCTTGGGGGGAAGAAACCAGTGCTTTCTCAGTCCAGTTATCCTGGAGGTTGCCTCAGGTTGTTTTAGTTTTCATGTTTAATATTGCAGGGATTTTATGGATTTACCAAAATACCATAATTTTTATTTTTAAATCACTTTTTTTTTTTTAAACAGATCCAATCCAGATCAGACCTTATCATACTCTGTTTCAGTTCACTGCCACCACATGTAAGTGTTGTCAAGGCTGTAATACATAAAGTATCTGGCGCCAGGGCCGGTTTCACTGTGATTTTGGAATACAGATTTTATAATATGCAGTTTCCTTCCTCTGGAGTCAATGGGCTATTCAGTGGAATAAAGATTCTGAGGCACAGGTCAGATGTTCAAAGGCACATAGGCACCCAAATCCTGTTTAAGGATATTCCACTGATTTGAAGCGAGGTGCTGCCTTACCCCCTTCAAAGGTGGGGGGATTCCCAAAACCATAGCTAGAGACAGGTTAAACAGGCACTCAGGCACTCCCCAGATAATCTCGTGACTACATGTCCCCTAGCCTTACTGCTAGGCCACTAACATAAGACACAGGCAGGACATACCCTCCTTCAGGTGAGCCTCAGTTGATGCAAACAGAGACATCCTCAGGTTGCTCCAGCTCATGCCATGGATGAGACTGAAAGACCTGATGGATTTTTTGCCCTTGGATTGCATGCCCTTGAGTTTGCATGATGTTACCGCATACACACGTGCAGTGAGCTTGCTGCACAGATGGTCTGCATACACGTGCCTCTGGTAAGGACAGCTGATGCTTCTGGGACACACCATACTGGCTGAGTAGGAGCAAAGCAGCTGAATAGCACGTAGGCCATGGCGTTGATAGTGTCCAGAAGCACTGCGCTTTTTGTGTCTTCGCTATGAACGTGAGACCTCTGAAGCTGCCCCAAAGCATCAGATCAGCTGTCTTGGTGCATGGTGACAACAGCATGTGCCTGCAGCAGAATTTATCTGCTGCAGCACAGTAGCCACGGCTGCAAAGTCTGGAGGGGTGCCAGTACACTTGAAGCTATTGTACTGGACCTTCAACAAAAGATGCTGTACACCCAGAAACTCAGCCAAACACAGAGAAATCCTCAAAATGAAATTAAATCTCCAAGAGAGAAAAAGAGGACATGTGCTGGAAAACTCAGATCTATGGCTCTTTGACTCCCAGCTCCAGAGGAATACCACCTTGCTCTGCTGTCCCTTGGGTTCTGGCTATCCTACTTGGACTCTTACTTTCTGATAGATCAATGTTCTCTGACTTCTTGGGATGTGTGTGGGCAATGGCAGATTTAGGTCAAAATTTACAGTGGCAGAATAATGGCTTCACCTCTGTACATGTTCATTAAGAAAAACAGTTTTGAAAGGGCCCTTCAGGCCAGGGATACACTACGAAGCCTTGTTGCTTTACCTCTTTTAAAAGTGTGTGTGACTGGAGGAAAAGGAAAAACGTACAATGTGTGCCCAGCTGTAGCAAATGTCAAGCCATCAGGATGTAGACTGGGCACGTTTGGTCTCATTACAGGTACTGCCATAAGAAAGGTAAGAAGAGACAGGGAAGAAGCCTGGCTCCAGGTTTCCAAAGGTTTGCCATTACTCCAAAGAGCTGTGTCTTTAATTTCAGTAGGAGAAAATAGAGCCCTCGTATACATAGATTATAGTCTAAAACTTGTTCTGAGCAGGTATGCAACTGGATAATCCGAAGAACTGCTTTGGCTTTCTGGTGTTTGCCAGGAAAAAACAAATCACACCTCACTTTTCCTGCTACTCATACTTTTTTCCCTGAAGCCGTCACTAGCCACTGTCTGTGCCCACCTCCTCGGTGACCTCTCATGTTCCTACACAACCAGAGCAGATGATACTGCTGCGGTATGTGGGGACGAGGTGTATCTTCCCTAACTACACATGAGAACAGCAGGTCTCTGTGTCCCCAGCAAGTTCCACCCCCTCTTGCCCAGGATCCGAGGAAGATGCAGGTCTTTGAACCCATGCTGGGAAACTCCAGGGAGGTGTAGATTGGGAACAGGGCTGATCCAGGCCTATTGCAGGCCTGCAGATGGGGAGAAGGGGTAAACAGAAGGCAGAGGAGCACCTCCCAAGGATGGAAGAATTGTGCAGATATTCGAGCAAAACCTCACAGGCAATTTCTTCCAGCTAATCCCTGCCATAATTTTTCCCACAGCAAAGCTGATGCGGTACATCATTTCCATGAGACAGAAGACAGTTTTATCACTGATCTCTTCTCAGAGTTCTTAGACATTTGCTTTTAATCATATAGTATATGCTGACATCTGGTGGCATTCAGTAACCAAATCTTCGTTAAACAAATACATTTCAGTTTTAAGGAGTCTTGTTTCTTATTTTCCCTTAGTAGGGTCCAGAAACAGGATTTCTCCCAGACCACTTCAGACTGAGGATTAGTCTGATGCACACGTATGGGACTGGCATGGTCCTGGGTCTCTTGCGAGACCCTTACGTGGGCACTGGCCTCCAGGTAAGGAAGGGACCGTCAGCCGAGGGACCTGACTGCATTTAAACACAGTCATTCCAGGACACAATGGAGCAAACGGCATCTTAGCATGCCCCAATCTGAACACAGAGAATCAATTCACTTAAAAGGAGTGATGCAAAACTACCATGGGCTTTAGCAGGAAAAGAGCCACTCTAAAGTCTTAGGTGGTAACACTTCTCCTGTAATTTACTCTACCTTTATTTCAAATTGGAGAAAAAGAAGCAAAACAGCATGTATGAATAGCGAGTGAGATGTACCAAAACCTTGTTTCATGGCAAGTGAGAATAAGTAGCATGGAGTCAGCTGTCATGGTTTAAAAGATATCCATGATGTAGCTGTTCCATTAAAATTTGGATTAAAATAATGTTTAAACTTCATTTCCTCCAGTCCTTATCCTGCTTTTGATTAGTTTTAAGAGCAGTTGATGGTCTCATGATTTGAAGATTTTGCATTTTAAGTTTTGTGTACATGGTCTGGAATTTTATGTGAAATTGTGGGTTTGATCTTTGACCTCTGTTTACTACAGTCCTGATTTACCACTAATTTGATAGCAAGCCATAAGGGCCTACTGTAAACACGCTGCTCACTTTACATAGCTATGTTTGGCTCCTAAATGAAGAAGTATGTATGGAATGTACTTTGGGTACTGTAGCCTCCTAAAGAAATAATAAAAAACACATCACCGCTTAGCTCTCCAGGTAATGTTTACATTTGGAGAAAATAAGTTGCATGCCTAATAGAGAGAGAAAATGCAGTTCTTATACATCTTAGTTTTTTTTCTTTAAAATTGTTCTTTAATGTATTTGAGAGCTCAGGCTGTCTCTTTTGAAGTCAGTGGGAACTTTGCCATTGATTTTAAAAGGATCAGGATTAAGCCTAAATTGGTAGGTTCTAAAAGGCAAAATGAAAATGTCCAAACTCTACAAATCTCTCACTGATCAACTATCCAGAAAGGAAGGAGAAAAGCCTTCTCCAAGGTCTGTAATGTACATCTGCATTCCAGGACTCCTGTTTTTCGTACATTTGTAGACTTCAAGATGGAAAGCAACTTCCAGTCAGGACTCTGATTGATAGCATATGGAGTACTACATACTTGCACCATGGACTTGTAAAGCTGCTGGGGGAAGGGAAATGAATGCTGCTTGTAAAAATCAACTGACTGTCTGTACACATCTTCCACAAGTTGTCCTGTGGTAACACTACACAGTAGACCCTGCCTGCAACTCACCCCAGGCAGATTCCCCAGCTCACAGGTTCAGGCCTTCAGGTACAGCCTTACACACAGGAACTGACCCAGCAAAAGTCTGCTTGTAGACATTTAACTCAGAAACATGTCTGATCATCCTGCACAAGCTTAGCACTTTTTGCACTAATCTGGCACTAGCAGCCATGTCCTCTGAGCAGCAGGTAAAGCAAGGTCTTCAACTTTCTCCTGTATCACCCAGCTGGACCATCCATCCCAGCAGTGAACTTCCCATCACCTGGGCTCTATCCTCAGAGTGGAGAGCAGATGGTTGTGGGAACACCTAGGTACCCTGGAGAAAGGGCTGTTTTCCTATTTGCAGAGGAGGAAGCCATGACCTTTTTCTTTTTCTGGTTTAGGGAGTCTTGGTAACTGTGACCAGAGCCCAGTAGTCAAGGGTGTCAACTCTTCTGAGCTAACAATGTGGTTCATCTACAGTGATGAAGCGTAAGCTCAGAGAATTGATGGGACATGGGCAATTAAACACAAAAGGCCCTCTTGTTTCCTCTTCAGGCACCCAAGTGCGTTGACTATCTGAAATGAAGTGACCCTGGTGCCAGTTCAAACTATCCATGGATGACTTTAGAAGGCTAAAGAAACTAGAGGTTGGAAACTGCATAATGACTCTGTTCGTTTATGTGGTCCCAATATCAGACAAGCCAGAGTTCAGAGAGACACATGGATCAAGCACTGTCCCAGATCATCTGAACCTGAGGATGACAAAGCACCCATTTCAGTCTCCAAAGCCTTGTGACCCAACAGAGGAACATCATCTTCTGTTAATAGAGACCCATGTTTGGCCAAAGAATATCAGACAGAAATACAGCATCAAAGTAAGGGTATCCATACAATTAAAAAACACAGTAGACTCTTGTGTCTCCGTTGCTCAGAAGTAAACCAAGCTGTTAAGAGCCTGATGGGAACCACTAGAGAAGGTGGATGTCATTTCTCAGGCTGTGTAGCCCCTTCACTTCTACCCCAAAATGACTGGCATTAGAATGGGAGGAGTCAAAGATTATCACTTTGCAGATTACTCAGTTTGGTCAGCCTTGAGATTTTCTAGCAAACCAACTCGAGCAGCATCTACTCCATCTTCACAGGTGCTACCTCCTGCTGTGTGTTACTCAGAGGGAGTGAGATGCTACTCCCACGGAGAATCAGTCCTGTCCTGATTCTGATGTGGGCCAGCCACCACAGCCAGACACATACCTCTACTTCTGTTGCCTTTGCCCTCGTGCAAAGACAGATAGAGTCAGCAACAGCAAGTCATGTCACCTTTCTGAAGATACTTTCCCTGAGGTGTTTCTTGAGCTACCCCAGATTCCCCACAGTACAACAAGGACAACAACTGAAAATGCACAAGCAGGGAATCACACATGGTGCAGTGCATTCTGAACACATCCCCAGTAATGTGACCCTGCCTCTGGTGTCAGATCTCTGCTGTGCTGTTTTGCTAATCTATTGTGGTGCCCACTAAAAACACTTTATATTTCCATGGTTTTGAAGTAACTCCAGTCTATTCTGCTGGCTCGCTTGGCAGAGGACACCCCTGCTTTGAAGTGCCCTCAAACAGAACTCGACTTTGGGCAGAAGCTTGCAGCACAGCTGAGCGCCACTGAAAACTGGAAATGTTCTCAGTCAAAATATTCTGCAGATCCCACCTTCTACGTCTATTCCATGGGACATTTCCTCAGAACATTTTAAGCATCAGTCCCAAGAGCTTTAATACCTTTATGGCAATTACCTCAGCATCACTTTCAGCCTGAAAACAGCAGCAATGCACAAGACATTTGCATGTACTGAGTTGTTTTTTCTAGTGGAGGGTGGTAACTGAGCAGAAATAGTTTCTAAAATGTTGGTTACTTTCTTAATAGGTCTGGCTTACAAGGTAAAGAAAGGTTAAATTCATCTGAATAACTTTGGGCTCTTATACATGCAAGACAATCAGAGATTTTTAATAAATAAAGGATGCCGTAAGGGCCCCTGGTGTGTTTAGACAGAGTGGGCATGTCTGGACCCAGTGTGGAACAGAGATCCGTCACTGCTCGATCAACTCCAAAAGCAATTGAACAAGGGCTCCACGTAGACAACATTACAGAAAATCTGTTCCAATATCTTCCTTATGCAAGAGAAAACCACAGTCACATTTGTATTTTGGGCAGTGAACCAACAAGAATGAAGCAAAACAACAAGAACTGTCCTCAAGAGATATTTTGGGCTGCTCTCTCCTCCCACTCCCCTTACACTCCTTTTCAATCTTTTACCAGTTCGTGCATTTTTGGCAACAGAGAACCATACTGCAGAGGTCACTGGCAGGCTGGTGGGGACCGCTGTGGCTTTTGGCTACCAAAGACAACTTCTTCAGCCTGGGGAAGCATTGACCCCTTTGCTCCCCATTTTGAGCTGGGGCAGAGGTGACTGTGGATGAAGGAGGCAGAGGAACAGGAGAACTTTCCTCAGCCCAGCAACCTTTGACAACCAGTTGCTGCTTTTCCTCTTTGCCCCAGGATCTGCTATCCAACAAGTGCGAATTGAGGATGACAAATAAGAACATTAGCCTGGTGTTTCTGCTAAAATGATCCGCCTTGAAGTAGCTGATGTTGACACTTAAATTGTCAGCAGACTTCCAGTTTAGGGCTCCAGTTAGAAGAATGGGTCCATTCACACTTCCCTCTGAGCTATTGTTTCAACTCTCTCTGGACTGGGCAAGTATCACTGCATCAGTTTACACTCCAGTTCCATTTGAAAGGGTTTTTTTGCAACTATAACCAAAATTGCCTAGAAACTTTTTTTTTTGAAATGTAAGCTTAGACTCCAGGGAATAATTATGCAATGCTGTAAAAATAGTCTGCAGCAATTTACATAGCCGTGAAATATTGGAAGTGTTTTTTTCCAGTGTACCTATGTATACATGACTGCAGGTAGCTCCAGTATTTACAGAGGACTCACTGGAGCTGTGAACACAGAAACTGGTATTTCAAGTTAGGCCACACATACGAACAAAACATTTCATGTTATTAAAGCAAGGTTTCATATTTTGGGGTGTTATATCATCACCTAACTGAAGCACTACCTTTCCACTTCCGCCTTTCTTATGTCACCTTCTGGCTGGATTAAAATAAAATCCCTGTGGCTAATGCAGGCCTTGTTTATGTAGTAAAGTAGGAGAGTATTGATTTAACTGCAGGTTTTTCCCTGTAATTACATGTTCCTTCAACTTTCGAACAAGTTGATCATACTGAGGGGCTGTATCCTCATTTATTTCTCTGCAGTCAACTTTGCTGCTGCTCATTTCTATTAGGTATCATATCTCCTCACCTGCTGGAAGTTCACTCCCCATCCTGCTGTCCTGCATACCGACTTGTCCTCTTCTCTCCTGATGTGTCTTGCTGATGGTAGGACTGCCAGTCCCACTGCAAATAAGCAATTAATCCCACTTCTTCATAAGAGTAGGAGAAAACTGCTGTAGCAGGAGGTAGAATAACTGCCTGCTGACCCTCATCTGCTACAGTAATTGTCAGGAGCTTGGGTGTTTTCAAGCCCAGCTGACCAACAGAACAAGCTAATACAACTCACTACTTCCAAGGAACAGTATGAGCTCTCTGGATTACAAGCAGTTATCCTCTCCAGAACCTGAAGATGCAGTCGCTTAGTTCTTCCTTTCTATGCTTCCCTAGAAGCTTATTTCTGTCCCCCATGTAATTCTGCTACCTTGCTAGCTCCTACTCTCCCTTTTAAGGTGATTTTTTAGTTGTTGTTTTCCCCAGGAGAGCTTAAGTGATCAAATCAAAACTAAAAGAATGAATGGACAAAGCCACAGCCTGGTAACAAACCCATTGCCTGAAATCTCTGCAAAGAAACTATTCAGGGAATACTTACAAGTGAAGAATACATGACAGAAGTAAGAATTTATGCAAGTGACTATATGCATATGGGAACAACAACTTCCAACACTTGCAACATAGCAGTGAGGAATTAATAACTGACCATTAGATTTAGGTACTGATTCGAAGGAGTTAAATTCCCAGGCTGCCTTTTCAGAGCAGGGTGGGGCACTGGGGAAGTCAGAGAGCAAAAAAAAAAAGGCACCTGAATGATCTGGGCAGGAGCAGCAAAACCTTCTGTCAAGCTCCCCTTTCTTTCCTGTGCTACAAATACTCCCCAGCTGAGGGTCCACGGTGCCCACTGGCAGCCACAACCCGTGGCCGCACACACCGCACAGTGACCCAAGCCAGCAGCCTTTCCCACACCAGGAAGAGACTGCTACGTCCTGGTCCTGCTCACCTCTCCTCACAGCCACCCATCCCCACCGGTGTGACAGCAGATGGCATGGCCAGTGGCCAGGCCCTGAGGACAGGGACATGGGCATCCTGGAACGCATCCTTTTGGGGGCCAGGTGCTGGGAGCGGGCCCCTCTCCGGCCCCTGGTACAGCACACACAAGGTAAGTGCCTGCTGTACAGCACCTTGCTGGGGCCCAGGAATGAGTGGGCTTGGGGACAGCGGGGTAATAATTCCAGCCTCCTCACCATCCTCCGAAGAGCTCCCTTCCAACTCGTTTGCTGCTGACACCTTCTCCCTCTTCACCCAGTTGTTCAGCCCGAGCTGCTCTGGCCTCCCCCTCCAAGCAGTCCTTTCTGAGCAGTAACCGGGCAGAGAGCTGTCCTGTTCTGCCCTAGAACAGCGCTGTTTTTTGCCATTGGTGTTTTGGTCGCTGTCAGTGCTGACAATGTACTTGGGCAACTGCAAAAATGAGACTGAAGCAGCCCCTGAGGACTAGCAAGTTGTAGCATCTGCTAACAGTAAAAATGAATTGGAGGTTGATTACACCCTTTACCTTTTCCCTGCTTTTTTTGCTTCACAAACTAGGAGGCATTGGAGAATACTCAACATTCTTGTTTTTCACTGCATAAGAAGCAAACCACTTTTTTACGATGCAAAGTATTGGTATAAATTGTGCATAAAATGGCTTGCAACTAACTGCTCTGCGAGCAGCCCAGTAGCAGGTCATAACGTGGGGAAGGTCCTAAAACCTTTTCCCTCTGGATTCTGCATTTGCTACTGGGTTGGTATCCAGATGGCAGGAGGCAATTCTCAGCCTCATGTTCTCAGAGGGAAGGAAAACTGTGCATTCCTGTGCTCGGGTCCCCGAGCAGCAGGATTCTTGGCTGATGGTGGTGCTTCCCAGGACCACAGCTGGGATCTTTTATGGGAGACAAGAGTGTGGAGCCAAGGGTTACTGTGGGTTTGGGAGTTAGAGCCCCGGTGCTGGGAGTGCTGCTGGAGAAAGGGAGTGATAGGGAACTCCCTTGGCATGGGGACACCCACCCACACGTCACAATGGGGTTATCAATTTGCTTGCAAAACATCCCAGCCCTGCTCCTGTACTTCTTGGGGTGGTTCTGTGAGGATTGCTGTGTTTTAAGCCTGGTAGTTTTCTGAGAAGACCTGAATCATTTTTTAGTGTTGCTTGGGTATCTGCAGGCGAGACTGATTTTCTGTGCTTTCATTTACTTGTAGAGTTGAGGCTTTGGAGACAGTAATGCGTAACTATGGGTCATGTGTTGCTGCCAACCTTCATTTTCCCAATAGTTAAATTCTTCTGTGCACCCCTATTTTCACATTTTACATTTTTGGAAATATCAGAAACCATTTCCTCTCTCCACTCCCAGCTATCCTGGCTGTGATTCAGTGTATCAGCCTAGTTTCAGCTCTTCACGCAGGGGGTCTTTCCTCTTCCCTTTTCTTGAGGCCACTTTATCCTCTTGGTTTGGTTTGAAGAGGAGCTTCTTGTTTTCTGCATCTACAAGAGACCATAACTGCACCAGCTCTCATCTGCTTGGAAATATCTCAGGAAAGCTGAGGTGAATTGCTTTCAGGGGGAATATTTTTCTGCCCTATGAACCATCAGGAGGTGAAAGAGTGAGATCCCCTTTCAAAAGCCCCCAGACATGAGCAGCTCAGCATGGCTTCCAGTCATAGCTTCCTAGTGCCATGTGGGCATCAGAGACGTTCATGTGGGATCAGCAGATCTGACACATGCATTAGGGAAATCCATGGCACTAGAGTAAGCCTTAAACAATGTGTATAAACACGCAGCTCCCTGGAAGAAGTTAAAGTGCCTGTGTCCACGTGGCTCTGTAGTATAATGCCTCCTTGTGCTGGCATTACATTTCTTTCTTTTTTTTTTTAATTGGGGTTATTCTTCTGACAAGTCCCTGATCAGGATAATTGGTGCTAGCTGTCAGCATGAGGATGGCAGGGGGAATGCATGGTCGTGGGAAAAAAGGGTGGAGGCAGGACTTCTCCTTGGCATCAGCGTGGATGTAGCTTGATTGATGTTGCTCAAGGAACTGCACCTCTGAAATCTGCAACACAGGATCCTGTGCTCAAACGGCCTTCCCTGTCTCAGCCCTGTATTGCGTGTCATGGGACACTGGCGTGTTTAATGATGCAGTAAAATCTGATGAAATATGTACTTAGTTACCTGAAGTATTTCCTGACAAACTAATATTATTGTAATATTTTTGAGTCTGCTGGAGTAATGAATGTAAGAAGCCACCACATGTGGATTTGGTCTGCTTAATAGAAAGTGTATGTAATTGCTTCGGTTTAATCCTTTTTTATTTCCCTTGGCACTTCTCAAAGGTTGTTTATTTATTTCCAATATTGTTGTTTATGGACAAAAATATTTTGCAAGATCAGCTGAAATTATTAACTACAATATTGATCTTCGTTTGACTTTGTATCAGAGAGGGAGAAAAGAGCTGCGTGGCAACAGTCAATGAAAGCGCGAATGTAATCCTTCTTCCATAACTCAGTAGTTCACACAGCTGTTGTGTGTGGTCACTGTGTATAGTTGTTCAAGTGCAGAAGCTGAGCTGGAGATGGAAACTAATTTCACTTCTGCTTCTTTTTCCTCCTTTGCCTGTCTCTTAAAAACTCAGAGTTATTACTGGCTGCCCAGACACTCACCTCGAGAGATTGTTTTATTTTGTGGGTTATAGTAATAAATCATTTCGGCTCTATATTTGAGGTTTAAAATGTTGACAGCTCCTTCAGATGGATCTGTGGCCTCTTGTCCTATGACAATACATCACAGCCTGCCACAGGCCGTACATGCAGGTGGTGAGTATGTGCAGCCAGGAAACGTGATCCTTTGTGTGCTATAATCGGGAGGCGGTGGTGGCTGCAACCAGGTGTGATGAGAAATCCCATGGATTAAATACATTGTTGTGAGGTCTTTCTATGCTGCCTTCTATCATATACATGAAATGTAGATTTCGTGTGAAGTGCCACAGTTAAGGATTTTAGCTCATTCTGTTCAAGGAGAAAGTCTTCAGTGCTTCAACTCACCCCACCTTGCTAAGTGATGTGTAGTGCCATTGAGCCTCAGCAAGGTGAGGGTATGGTTTGGTTCTGGTTTCTTCCAGTGGCAGCACAGTCCCTGCTTTGCTGGTGGTACTGCTGCTGTGGGAGCTGCTGCCCCTGTGCTGTGAGAGACCCCGTTCAGGAGGGCAGGGAGCTGCCACCACGGAGAGGAACATTATTTCTTCATTTCCCTTGGCTGAGGAAGCACCCTAGAAACAGTGAGGGCCTCTTCAGCTCGCACTGCCACCAGAGAAAAGGGTTGTCACGGCACATCCTACAAGCACTCACCAGGATATTTTAAGCACTTAAACAATGAAATTTCCAACCATGGTTTTCAATCAAGGAAAGCTCTAGAGCAAGCTAAGGTATCCATGGAAGTGTGGGTGAGAGCCAAAAGGGAAGCACGGCTACGGCACACATGGGTTTCAACCAAGGCAGCTTTCCTCTGCAAGAAGCAACCACCAGATATTATCAGCCTACTAAAGGCAAAGCTTCCTGTTTTTTTCCCACTTCAAGTGTTTTATAAGTTCTTTTTTAATGCCTTCTTCTCAGTCTCTGTAGGGTAATTCTTGCCGCAGTCTGCTCCCTGATGGACTGCAGATGTTAACTGTTTCAGGTTAATCAGTAAACCTGTCCCTGAGCATGGGGAGAGTGGAGACGAACATGTCCTCACCCAGCTCTCTGCTGCTGTACTCATCTGTGAAGATGATGGTGAAAAGTTTTTCCTGTACCCCCAGCTCCTTATTCTAAAACTGTTCACTGAAAGCAAAGAAGGGTATCAAAACCTGACTCTATTTCATTATGTTGTTCTTTACCTGTCAGATTTCAGAGTTCACACAGTTTCGGTTTCCTTCTTCTTATGGGGGAATGTGTATGGGAAAAAACGCACACTGTTTTCTTAGATGGGAAATGTGTGTTATTTTCAGCCTTTATAAATCAAAAGCTAGGAAGAGGACATTGTTCGGCCTTTCAAACACACTTTTTTTTTTGAATCAGTCACAGGGAATCCAAAAGTCAAAGCTTCTAATGAAGAAGCATTGCAAACAGTTGCTGCCAGTTCCGATGCACGCTCTTCTGGTAGTGTCCTGCTGTCAGGAATCCAGCAGCATTTCCATGGCTTAGTCCCCATTTAATTAAGCTCTTCTAGAAAAGGATGTGTAGCTTTGTATCATAAATGCAGCTGGGCCAGCTTTGCACCCAAGCTTTCAGGCTCTGCCAGAGCTGTGGGTCTGATCTGCTGGGGGTTGTGCTCTGATTAGCTTCAGTGTGAGTGAGAAGATGACATGAGAAAGCAAAACTGAGCACTGGTTAGAAAGGATCACCCATATCCTTTTTACAACCTCATACATCCGTTCTGCCTTGCCAAACATCAGCTGTCCCCGAAGATGTAAAGATCACAACATGTCTGGTGTGAAATGAGAACACAGCTTACACAAGGTGCAGCCTCCAGGTTAAAGAAAGATCAGCTGCTACATGCGAACTTACTCATTACTCAAAGGTAAGGGATATAAGTACAGGAGAGCCTTACCCTTTGCCTCTCCCCTTGCACGGTTCCATAAGCATGTTTGTATCATCACGACTCTCAAATTCCTTAGGGAAATGTAGCTTTTTTTCCTTCAATCACTGCAAGCAGCATGGGAGTAAGTCATGGAGCTGTTTATACCTCTGAATATAGAGGAGGCAGGGGATGGGGCAGCAGGTCTGGAACAGATGCCCTGGGTGGGAAGGTAGCCCAAGGACTGGAGGTAGCACGCACCTTTCTGAGCCAGCCTGAGGAGTGACCTGCTTATCTGGATTGCACCAGGCACTACCCTGGGTCCCAGAACAGCCTAATTTCCTAGTGCTGTGTTATTGGCAGGCCTCTATCACCCTGCTTGAGTTTCTCCTACCAAGGCTGGAAGGAGTCAGGAGCCTGTGGCAGTTTCCCCCCAAAGCCCAGCACGGTGCTGGGCAGCAGTTACAGCAAACCAACTCAGCTCCATGTCTTGAGCTTGGGGCACGCAGACCCAAAGCAAATGCTATTGATGGGAGAGCTCATCCTCCATCTGTTCTGGACACTTTCACGTCTTCAGCATTGCTGGCAGAGCTGCTTGAATGAGTGCTTCCTAGCCCGACAGCTGGTGAGCAAAGCCCTTTTATTTAGGCTGATGACTCACAGTTCATTTTGACTGAAGCAGTCTTGGTGGCTCCTCCTGGACACCTCAGCCAGGACACTGGAAACAACTGCCCTTGCAGGGCTGGCGCCGTGCTGAGCACCAGCTATAGCTCTGCCGAGTGCCTGTTCCCTGATTCTCACTGGGCTAATTTTCCCAAATCTCAGACTGTTTCAATGCTTCCCCTCCCAACAGCTGCTATTGTAGATTGAGTTTTCAGTTTTTCTGAGGATGTTAAAGAACATGTGCATTTGATTTTTTTTTTTTAAATGATTAAGGTGACAGTGAGTTAAACAGGAGCTTTGTAATTACGCTGATCTGTTTTAAGAGGTTTGAGGATGTTAATTTGGAAAATCTAGGCAATAAGGAACATTACAATTCTTGTAATTTGTCAGCAAGTGGGGTGCAGAAGACAAATGCAAGGAAACTTGAGTCACAAGTTATACATATCCTAACTAGTGCAGAAATTAGTTTTGCTTTGAACTGCTTCAAAATGGTATTTTAGAGAAAGATTGGAGGCACAGTGCGGACCCTGTCTGATATCCAGCTCACCCACTGACTACAGGGCTTAAAACATAGGCACTGCTCTTAAGCACAGTGATCCAGAGCAGCAGAATCAGATTTAGTCCGGAGCCAGCAGAGTAGGGTGAGTGCTCCTCTTCCCTTCTTCAGCACTGAGTAGGAAATACCAGGCATGGGACGAGTCTGAATTCCTACCCTGCTTTGGAGGTGTCTGGCTCAGTGCAGCGCTTTGCCCTCCCTGCCCTTAACTTCTAGACTACTCTGCAAATAATGGACTTTAAATTAAATTGGCCGTGGCTACTGTCTTGATTTTGGTGTCTCACAGCCTTGCCTGGGAGTTGCAAGGTGATACAAGGTGAAGGTCTGGCTGCTCAGGCAAACACTTGTCTGCTACCGCGATGTCATGAGGTCGCTGTGTGTAACTAGGACATCGCTGCCACCCAAAGAGGTGGTGTTTCTCCCATCTTGAATCTGTGCTTCTGCTGCTTCATTTGCCCTAGCACTCATTTGACTCCTTGATGAGGCAGTTTGTCTGCCTAAATCGACAAGAAAATATTCATTGATATAATTTTTTAAATAAAAGTTGCCCTTCTCACAAAATCTCACCTATGACACTGTGGCCCCTTACAATTTTGTAACCCGAAGATGACTTTGTTGTTCTTTTAAGCTGAAGTATGATCTTTCTCTTCCTATGCACGTAAAGTCTGCTTTGGGCATCAAAAAAAAAGATGCCTGAATCTTATCCCTGCATGTCTCCAATGGTGTACTGGATCTGATTAACTCCTGTTTGAAGAAATCAAAAGAATCCAAATGACTCAAGTGGAAATTTGACCAAACTCAAAACCCAAGGCTTTAGAAAGATGAGCAAACAGCAGACTGTGCACTTCAGTCATAAGGAGGTGAGGACCTTTGGCTAACCTAGTAACTGGAGGCTGCGATTATTCCATTTGGACTTTTGGTGACATGTATAAACTGTTATGCTCATGTTTATAATGTCACCACAGATTGTCCCAGAAGAATGGCATTTGTTAGCATGAACAGTTGGGAGATATGCTTTCCATTCTGTGACTAATCTGGACTTTGAAATGTACTGCCAGCAGCTTCAAAAGACAGCCAGTTGGTGTGCGAATCAACGCCAGGCCTGGAGCAGAGATCTTAAGAAATGTGGCAGTGATATTTGCAGAGTATGCTCAAAAGTAAATAGTCAATATCAAACCAAACAGATGTGTACTGTTTAAATTGAGGTTATACCAGTATAACTGCATTCTCCTCCATGATGTCCATGGCTGATTTACATCATCTAGGCTAGAAGCTTTGGCCTTGCTTGGTGATATGAACTGTTTAGCCCATAATGGGGAAGAGAGATTACGGAACTGTGATAGAGAGAAATCACAGGATCATTGGAGTTTTACTCTTGGATGAGGCATGCAGTGACTCTGGCTATATTCCCCTTTGTATCCTGCTGTGTTCTGAAGAAACAACCCTGTGATGCAGAGGCTTATGGTGAATGCAAGGTCTGGACCATGATGAGTGCAAGGTTTGGAGGAAACACCTCCATGTGTGGAAGAAATGACTCACGGCAAATGCTGGCTCGTTGGACATGGCTGCTTAATGCTGGCTGACGTGAAGTAGTAACATAGAAGTACATCTCCTGTTGTGGGCAAGCCTAGCTCTTGCTGACATTTAATCCCCTAGAACAAAATCAGCTTCATGGGAGCTAAAATCTTCACCAGAGTCTTAGATAACATATCCAATGACTTAACTGTCATCCTGCTCAAAACAAAGTCATTTTGCCAGCTGATATGGATTGCACATGAAGCCGCCGCCTTCAACACCCAAGAATATCTCCCCTGGAAAGAGGTTCCTGTGAAAAACAACCAAAATATGGGTTTTGTATACATAACAGACTTCTATCCAGGTAGTTAACTCCCAGTTAAAACCCACTTTAACTTTTTAGGGCTCCAGCTTGTGAGTAAATGGATTGTGACTCCATTTACTTTGTTTTATGACTCTAACCTACTGTTTCTTTATGTTTCTCTTCCATATTTGTCAGGGGGATTTGTTTGGGGTTTTTTCCTGCTTTGGAATTGTCACAAGGTTCTTGTATTTATTGACTTCTAATGACATTAATGTCCTTGCTTTGTTTCTCTCTTTTTCGGTGACAATCTTTTGCTCCCTGCAGTGACTAAAGCACCATGAACATTATCATTCAGTGTCTATGTTATGATGCAGCGATGACTCAGTCATCATGTCAAGATGATGGAGAGCAAAGCTTGTAGTGTCTGCAGAAGTTTCAGTCAAACAAATACTAGCAGTTTTCATCTGATCAAGACTCTAGCCCCATCTCTTGACTATTGTCCTGGTTTTGGCTGGAGTTAATTTTCATCATAGTAGTTTGTACAGTGCTATGGTTTGGATTTGTGATGAAAACAGTGTTGATAACATGGGGATGTTTTAGTTACTGCTGAGCAGCGCTTACACAGAGCCAAGGCCTTTTCTGCCTCTCACACCACCCCACCAGCGAGCAGGCTGGGGGTGCACAAGTAGTTGGGAGGGGACACAGCTGGGACAGCTGACCCCAACTGACCAAAGGGATATTCCATACCATATGACATCGTGCTCAGCAATAAAAGCTGGGGGAAGAAGAAGGAGGAAGGGGGAGGACATTCAGAGTTACGGCATTTGTCTTTCCAAGTAACCTTTATGTGTGATGGAGCCCTGCTTTCCCAGAAATGGCTGAACACCTGCCTGCCAACGGGAAGTAGTGAATGAATTCCTTGTTCTGCTTTGCGTGCACATGGAGCTTTTGCTTTACCTATTAAACTGTCTTTATCTCAACTCATGAGTTTTTGCGCTTTTACCCTTCTGATTCTATGCCCCATCTTGCGGGGGAGGAGTGAGCGAGCGGCTATGTGGGGCTGAGTTGCTGGCTGGGGTTCACAGAATCACAGAATCACAGAATGTTAGGGATTGGAAGGGACCTCGAAAGATCATCTAGTCCAATCCCCCTGCCGGAGCAGGATTACCTAGACCATATCACACAGGAACACGTCCAGGCGGGTTTTGAATGTCTCCAGAGAAGGAGACTCCACAACCTCTCTGGGCAGCCTGTTCCAGTGTTCGGTCACCCTCACCGTAAAGAAGTTTTTCCTCATATTTAAGTGGAACCTCCTGTGTTCCAGCTTGCACCCATTGCGCCTTGTCCTGTCAAGGGATGTCACTGAGAAGAGCCTGGCTCCATCCTCATGACACTTGCCCTTTACATATTTATAAACATTAATGAGGTCACCCCTCAGTCTCCTCTTCTCTAAGCTAAAGAGACCCAGCTCCCTCAGCCTCTCCTCATAAGGGAGATGTTCCACTCCCTTAATCATCTTCGTGGCTCTGCGCTGGACTCTCTCTAGCAGTTCCCTGTCCTTCTTGAACTGAGGGGCCCAGAACTGGACACAATATTCCAGATGAGGCCTCACCAGGGCAGAGTAGAGGGGGAGGAGAACCTCTCTTGACCTGCTGACCACACCCCTTCTAATACACCCCAGGATGCCATTGGCCTTCTTGGCCATGAGGGCACACTGCTGGCTCATGGTCATCCTGCTGTCCACTAGGACCCCCAGGTCCCTTTCCCCTACGCTGGTCTCCAACAGCTCTGCCCCCAACTTGTACTGGTACATGGGGTTATTCTTGCCCAGATGCAGGACTCTACACTTGCCCTTGTTATATTTCATTAAATTTCTCCCCGCCCAACTCTCCAGCCTGTCCAGGTCTCTCTGAATGGCTGCGCAGCCTTCCGGCGCGTCAGCCACTCCTCCCAGTTTTGTGTCATCAGCGAACTTGCTGACAGCGCACTCTAATCCCTCATCCAAGTCATTAATGAATATATTGAATAGAACTGGTCCCAGTACCGACCCTTGAGGGACTCCGCTAGACACAGGCCTCCAACTGGACTCTGTCCCATTGACCACCACTCTCTGGCTTCTGTCCTTCAGCCAGTTCACAATCCACCTCACTACCCGATCATCCAGACCACACTTCCTCAGTTTAGCTGCGAGGATGCTGTGGGAGACCGTGTCAAACGCTTTACTGAAATCGAGATAGACCACATCCACAGCTTTACCATCATCTATCCACCGGGTAACATCCTCATAAAAGGCTATCAAGTTGGTTAAGCATGACTTCCCCTTGGTGAATCCATGCTGAGTGCCCCTAATGATCCCCCTATCCTTGATGTGCCTAGAGACAGCATCAAGAACAAGTTGTTCCATCACCTTTCCGGGGATGGAGGTGAGGCTGACCGGTCTATAGTTACCTGGGTTCTCCTTCTTGCCCTTTTTGAAGACTGGAGTGACATTCGCTTTCCTCCAGTCCTCAGGCACCTCTCCCGTTGCCCACGACTTAGCAAAGATGATGGAGAGTGGCCTAGCAATGACTTCCGCCAGCTCCCTCAGCACCCGCGGGTGCATCCCATCAGGGCCCATGGATTTATGGACGTCCAGATTGCTTAATTGGTCCCTGACCCAGCCCTCATCTACCAAGACAGATTCCTCCTCTATCCTGACTTCTTCTGGGGCCTCAGGGGTCCGGGGCTCCTCAGGACAGCCTCCAACAGTATAGAGAGAGGCAAAGAAGGCATTCAGTAACTCCGCCTTCTTTTTATCCTCTGTCTCCAGGGCCCCCACCTCATTCATCAGTGGGCCTACATTGCCTCTAGTGTTGGCTTTACCTGCAATGTATTTGAAGAAGCCCTTTCTGTTGTCCTTGACCTCTCTTGCAAGGTTTAATTCCAAGGAGGCCTTAGCTTTCCTAGTTGCCTCCCTACATCCTCTGACAACAGACTTATATTCCTCCCAAGTGGCCAGCCCCTCCTTCCACAATCTGTACACCCTCTTCTTCCACTTGAGTTTGCCCAGCAGTTCCCTGTTTAACCATGCGGGTCTCCTGGTACCCTTCCTTGACTTCCTACTTGTTGGGATGCTCTGATCTTGAGCTCGGAAGAAGCAGTCCTTGAATGCTAACCAACTATCTTGGGCCCCCTTACCTTCTAGTACCCTGTCCCATGGGATTTCCCCTAGCAATTTCTTGAAAAGGCCAAAGTTGGCCCTTCTGAAGTTCAGGGTTGCAATTCTGCTAGCTATTCTGTTCCTGCCACATGAGATCCTGAACTCTACCATCTCATGGTCACTACAACCAAGGCTGCCCTCAACCTTCACCTCTTCAACCAGACCCTCCTTGTTAGTGAGGATAAGATCCAGCAGCGCTCCTCTCCTAGTTGGCTCATCCACCATTTGCATCAGAACGTTATCATCAATGCACTGGAGGAACCTCCTGGACTGGGGATGGCTGGCTGAGTAGGCCTCCCAGCAAATATCAGGGTAGTTGAAATCCCCCACAACAACCAGGCCCTGTAATTGCGAGACCGCTCTCAGCTGCCTGTAGAAGGCCTCATCACCCTCCTCATCCTGATCCGGTGGCCTGTAATAGACACCCACAACAGTATCCCCCCTGCCAGCCTGCCCCTTAATTCGCACCCACAAACTCTCAACTCGCTCCTGATCCGCCCCTGGACAGAACTCAATACATTCTAGCTGCTCACTCACATAAAGAGCAACTCCACCACCTCTCCTTAGCGGCCTATCTTTCCTGAACAAGACATAGCCATCCATGACCACATTCCAGTCATGCGAGGTGTCCCACCAAGTCTCTGTAATTGCCACTAGATCATAGCCCCCCGACCGAACACGGATTTCTAACTCCTCCTGTTTATTCCCCATGCTGCGTGCATTGGTGTACAGGCATTTCAGGGAGCGAGCTGGGCACACCGATTTCACCCCAGGGGGATGGGAGGCCTCCTGGTCTACCTCAACACTAGAGCGTTGCCCCAGTGGTGCAAGCCCAGCTACTACCCCATCCCCCTTCGAATCTAGTTTAAAGCTCTCCGAATGAGCCCTGCTAATTCCTGTCCCAGAACCCTTTTGCCCCTACGACATAAACCTTTCCCATGTATCACTGTCACGCCTGTTGTCTTATAAAACCAGCCATTATCAAAGAACCCAAAGCCCTGCCTGTAGCACCAGTCTCGTAGCCAGGCGTTAATAGAGAGAATCCTACTATTCCATCCCACGTCATCACCTGAAAATGGAAGGAGGGAGGAGAAAACAACTTGTGCCCCAGACTCTTTCACCAACCATCCTAGGGCCTTGTAGTCTTTCTTCATCCCCCTCAGACTACGGGATGCAGCTTCTTCCCCACCTGTCTGGAAGATCAGCAGAGGGTAGTAGTCTGTGGCCTTCACCAGGTTGGGGAGTTGCCTGGTGATATCCCTGATTCGGGCTCCAGGCAGGCTGCAGACCTCCCTGTGATGGGGGTCAGCTCTGCATATTGGGCCCTCAGATCCCTTTAGGAAGGAGTCTCCAACCACTAAAACTCTTCTCTTCTTCCTTGTGGAGGAGGTAGCTATACGCCTGTCAGGTTTTTCTGACTGTGGTGGGACCTCTGATATAGGTTGCCTCTCCACCACATCCCCATTGGACCGGCTGTATTCCACTAGGGCTTCATATCTATTGTATTCCACTAGGGCTTCATATCTATTGCTCAGAGGCACCTGTGGAGGCAAGGTAGGCAAGGAGGGCACTCGCCTTTTGCCACAGCCATAGACTTGCCTCCACTCACTCCTCTCCTCTAGGTTATTGTTTTCCACCTGAGAGGGGCAGAGTACAGGGGTCCCTCGATCCTGGGAGCTCTCCGGCAGGTGCTCCCATTTTTGTTGCAGGGAGGGCAGAGCCTGGCTCCACCAGTCTATCTCCATTTCAGCCTCCCGAATGCTCCTAAGCCTTTCTACTTCGGCTTGAAGCCTTTCAACCTGGCTTTGCAGCTGTGCCACTCGGCCAAGCAGATCATCTACTGGCTCACAGCGCACACATTCCTGTGTGTTAAACCACAACAACTACAGATCAGAGGCTACTAGGACAAACTAAAAAGCAATGAGTGGTTTACAAAAGCATAGAGATGATAGCATCTGACTCAGGAAAAGGGTGCTCTGTTCTCCTTCATTTTTTTGATTCCTGAAAGGGAGTAGACAGAATTTATCTTCATGGCCCCATCTCTATAGTAATTCCTGTCAAGAAGAAACTTTCTAAGTATCATAGCCTATACTAATGCTAAAATACTGGAAAAAAGACATCAGGTTCTGTATGAGAGAATCCACATAAGGTACAGTTGCTGAAAGATCAATAATACTCAAAACTGGGGAAAAAACCCACCACCTTGTTGTGTCTTTAAGTGCAACAGAGAATATAGAAAGGTGATAAAGGTACCTAGAAGGGATCATCCAGCTAAACTGATTTCTGTTTTCTGCAACAGAAGGTAACTATGTAGTAGATGTTTTGGATTCTTGTGAACTAGATGCCTACCTTACGTCAACACCCACTATGAACTAGAAAATGGTAACCAATACTTTAAACTAGGTTACAGTTTGTAGTAAAAGATCAAAATGCACAACTGCAATGTGCCACAGGGAGACAGCTGGGAAAACATGAGCCCATTGCCTATATCTCAGGCCCCTGCAAGAAATTTGCATATGAAATCATTTCTTTAAAGAGTTTATTTGTTATCACCAGATTTGCATCTTAAAGTTTTGTCCTGAAGCATCTGCAAATTAAATGCATCCAGTTATGTGTTTGTGTGTGTATGCACCCATATACATGCATGTGAATATTTTAGAGAGTGCAAGACCTCCTGTTTATAAATCATCACTGATAATCTAGCAGTTGTTTATATTTAAATGAATAATGTTGCTAACCAGAAGGTTCTGCCTTCTGGAGTCCAGTCATTTTTTTTGCATTAGGAACTATCTGTAAATGATTAACACTCTCTGTGGAAATGAAACTAGGAGAGCCAAGTGCGTGAGGTGCAGAAAGGAAAGCAAGGAACTAATGCACAGCACCCTCCCTCTGCAGGAATAGCAAACTGGAAGGGCCTTTGGGCTGCCCTTTCCCCTACCATAAAATCAAGTCATTCTTTTAACAGATGGATCAAATTTCATTCGAAATGCAGTCAGATCTTTTCTTTTTCCCATCCCCTGTTGTTACTCCTGTTAGAAACTGTTCTGAAATGCAACCAGCTTGGAACTGTACTTATTTCCAGCCTACATTTACCCCTGGTCCTCATGTGACACCAGAGTTCAACAAATGGGCATGTTTACTTGGGTTGTGATGTGGAGAAGCGTTTTCTGTGCACATCAAAGGAAGGGTTATTTATAGCTAACAGAGGATTAATTGAGACAGGATGGGAGACAAGCCTGCCGTTGTTGGAAAGTGATGCTGGAGAGGTGCATGCTGGAAAAGGCATGTCATTCCCCTGCTCCTCTCAGCTGGTAAAAGGAGATTTTTATATAAAAGTTCTTTTTAGGATTTGGTAAATAATGTATTAAGCTGGCTACATTGCTGTCAGGGTTTTGTGTGTGTTATTTAAGTGGAATTAGAAATAGCTCATTTGTACTCCAGCAAGACTTTTACTACAATAGCAAGAGGGAATGAGCTAGCTATGCTTGGTTTGGAGGCACGTTTGTGTGTACACGCAGAGCAAGCCATCTCTCCAAAAGTACTCTCTGTGCCTTATCCTGCAACCTGATGTAACACTTAACAGCACTATTTACTCAGTTGTTCGGATACCTCGCTTTTGAGCTTGCCTGTCTTTTTGAGCACAGGCAGAGCTAGCTCCATCTTGCAGGGCATGAACTGGTACACTCCAGCTCCCTGCGAGCCTTGGATCCTTTCCTTGGCTCTCAGTTTAGGGGTGCAGGGAGCCACATGAAGCAGGGAGCAGTGCAGACTCACAGCGTGAGCCAGGCTGTAGCTGCTGGGAATTAATACACCTAGGCTTTGAGTGGTCTGGCTTGAACCCTATGTAGCACACCAGGAACTAGACAGGGTCAAACAGGAATATCCAGAAAGCCTGCTCCTGGGCAGCAATAGAGGAGTATCCCCGAGCCAACTGGCCATTTTGTGGGAGAAGATGGTCAGGCAATGCTGTCTTGCCTCCTCGTTTCTCCCGAGGGACCTGGAAACTGGCAAAAGTTAATAATCCTCTTCTTGCTTTTCTGAGTATGTAATTTCTATAGTTGCCATGGAAATGTTACGTGATGGTCCTTGAGAAAATCTTTCTATTAAGGCATTATCAACTATGATTGAAATTTTTAGAGTCTCTGTTATACATTCATTGGAGAAGTTTTTATTTGCAATCTAACAGGCAGTATTAAAACATGAAATGGTCTTTGATTATGTGGCAAAGTATCCCAGGCTATTCACCTGAGAAACAGTGTAAAAACCCATTCTGTCCCTTCCCCATTCTCCCATTTATTTCTAATTTTGAGAGTTTTTTCCTAAGAATAAGAAACTGAAATTTAGGAGTTGCGAAGTTCGGTTGTAACTCTTAAAAAAGGAAAAAGAATTACTACTCATAATGCTTGTTAACCTTGTAGTGAACAGATATGTTTGTATATAGCCTAAGTGAGCATATCAAAAGTCACTTCAGTATATTTCACAATTCATATTCTTTCTTCTCAATTTGTTATCCATTATGGATATTGATTAATCAGGCTGATGAATATAAATAAGATCTCATGAAAATTATTAAAGCATGGAGATGAATAGAAGGGTCCCATTTCTGTAGTTGCTTTATCCTCTCAAGTTCCCATAACTTTTCATAACTTATCAGGCTCTCCTTCCAGGCTTTACAGTTTGCCTCTTTTCTGGAAAAAGATATATTTTAAATTTGTGAGGTAATGAAAGGTAAAACCTAGTAAAGGCAAGGGTACTGTAATATTCTTGAGACAGGAACGTTATCTACTGTGGTCTGGAATCCAGCCTGGCAACCTGTGTGAAACCTACAAACTGTCTTGTCTTCTCTCAAATTTATCCTTAGTTACCAAGTTGTTCTCTCTCCTTCTGTTCCTAACAAAGATGGTGCCAAATGTTTTAATTCTCTCCTCCTTGTCTATTGAACAATGTCCTTTTTCTTTATGTCACTACAAATGAATCAAATGTATTTTCATTACATGTTCCAACACTGGTAATTGCCCTTTTACTCTTATTCCAGGTCTCTTTCAGTACTTCATATGGGCCTGAACCCGTATATATGAATTGCATTATGAAAACCATTGAAACAAGGACCTTGTTTTCTTTATACATCTGTAAAGCACCAAGTACAGCCAGAACTCTGTGAATAATAATAGCTAAATGATAAGCCTCTCCTAATTCCACATGGTGGCTCTTTGAAGAATACGGTTTTTGTTAAGGACTCTGAATTCCCCTTGCTTCAGGGTTAACTAAGAACTGGACGTTTAGGAGGCTTTTCCCCCCTTTTTTAATAAAATCCATTGAGATCTGACAAATTCCTAATTAGTGGAAATGATGTGTAGTTTTTGAAGCAGTATATGTCATTACATTCCTTGGGAACACCTTTAGATCTCAAATAAATGCAGAAATAAAGAAAAATAGGAGGAACAGTTTAACTAGCCTTGATGAGTGAGCCAGAAACATACCTTTGAAGTGGTTTTTTTTCTGTTCATCTGTTTAATTTATAGGTATAGAAAGTTTCCATAAATAGTGGCCATATACCTTTTAGTCAGTGCAAGTTAAGTTAATCTTTCTAAGTTTTCATTCCACAGGCCTGGCAACTGCAGTTTAATGCATACTGGGAAAACATACATGTAAAATGGGTAAATTGCATCTCACTGTATAACTGAGTCTCCAATGCAGATTTTAGTCTGCAAGGGATAAATTTATTAGAATTAGTGCCAAAGTTATAGATTTCAGCCTGGCTTTCATTTGCCATAAACCCCTTACTTCGGTTTGACAATAAAAAGAGACCTTGCATGTAAAGTGCCCTTTTAAAACACTGCCAGAATGATGTGGAAAGGTGCTGGGGTAAATAAGCATCAGGTCCCGCATGAGTGCTCGAAACAGGACCGTATGCAGCAATATGCCACACTGCTGCTAATTTATTTTGAATAGCAATATGTTGCCACTTCGCTTGGCAAATGGATGCCTCCTGACCGATCCTTCAAACCCCCCTTCCCCACGCCTGGGCTTGTGCAAGAGCCTTACACAGCTGGGACAGGGGATGCCAGGTGAGTGCTGAGTGTGCCTTGCTTGAGACAAATTTGCCACTTCTTGAACTCATTCCCCTCAGCAGCCCCCTGTACAGGCCACTGTCACCACCAGCAAACCGCATGGGGTCACCATTTTAAAACCCTTGCTGTGGCTTGTGAGTTTTTATCCACCTTTAGTGTTAAACAGTAGCAGGTGGCTTATAAAGAATGTAATGCTAATGGGGTATATTTTGGGAGGGTTATTTCAAACCTGGAACAGTGCCTTGCCAGCCTCACAAATAGTTGTTTTAACACAAATGAGGCAGTGAGGGAGCAAGGGGCCAGAGGAAGGCATTCCTCAAGCAGGCTCTGCCACCAAGGGAAATGTCGTCAGATCCACAGCCTCAGTCCATGGTCTGTGTGCTCGGGGACTGTCTAGAAAGGACTGCAAAGCCAGCAAGTGACTTCTGTGGCTTGTTCCAACCATATTAAGGTGAAGGAAATTAAATTTCTGTGGTGATTTTTTACTTGCTGGAAAACTTAAGGGTAGGATGTTTCTGTGACAAGCCTCATGCATTTGGAAGCACTGGAAGAATGCGTCAACGGTTTGAAATCTGGAGTCCCACAAAGTGGCCTGTACGTTCAGACAGATGTTTTGGTGATGAAGGGACTTGCGTTTTATGCCAACAGTTCTGAATATTTAAGGGTTTTTCCTGTAGAAGTCCTTAGTTGACTGAAGTAGCACCATGGCTCTGAAGTTGTGTCTGCAACTGAATTCCCTCATAAAGGTTTGTCTCAAGACATGTGTGGGAAGCCCTGCAGTGCTGCGGATGATATCACAACTGGATATCACAACTGGAAACTCTGTGTTCAGAGATATCATGTTTATTACTTATAAGACTGACTGTTCCACCAGTCCTTTAGCCTCTAAAGGATGTTGAATGGGAGACGCAGCACAAATAATGAAGCCTTTTACATGATAAGGTGGGAACAGAAGAGTTGTGGTGGCCTTCAGGGCAACACAGCAACCATTTTGGTTTGATAGGGTGATCTATCTTCTGTCGTAGGTCATCTGTCATTCGTGCATGGTTTTACTAGCCTGAGATATGGTATCCTATTTTTTTCTGTCCTGCTTTGAGTACTGCTGTATGTGATAGCTCTTGTGCATTAGAAATTGCCTGCTGATTTAAGATGCACTCTGATTTGTGAAGTTTGCAATCTAATTTTCCTCTTTACTGCATTTTTGTTCCCTGTTGTTTTCTTTAATATTGGCATGTCTGAGTATGAACCTGTACAAGACAGTTTTGCCATGCTATAGCTGCATGGTGTTACTGTACTTTCATCTCATCTCCCTGAACAAATCCATGTGATATTTGACCTCCTCAGGGCATTGTGCTCTGCTTTTAATCTGTAGGGGTCTGTCCAGCCCTGGGTTTGGAAATATGGTGCTATCACCATATTAACCAGAGCTCATTAACACATGTCAGTGTGGAGCAGGCAGCGCAGTATATATGCCAACAGCAATGCTCAGGTGAAACATGTGGTCATTACAATAAAATGACCTGAGCAATGAGGGTAAGTTTTGAGCCCAGATTGCCGCTATGAATTTGCCTTGATCATACACACGTGGTTTTTCCTTATGTGCAGACACAGGAGGTTGCTTAAGTTAGACACAAGGGACTGTCACCTCAACAGCTTTGTATGTGTTTGTCAGGGCCCTGAAGGCACCCACAGCCCTGCCCATCCCTACCCACCCCTGGGGCTCTCCCACCCTGCCCGTAGCCCCAGGACCCCATTTCTCAGCCCCTTGGGGCCATCAGCCTCTGCTCCAGTGATGCCACAGCAGGGCCAGTCTCCAGCTCCCCACAGCCCTGCCCTGCCCAGCCAGGACCCATGGCCACCCGCAGGTCCATGTCCCAGCCCAGCCTCAGCTGAGGGAAATACTGATCTCGGCATTTCACGGGGAAGTACTGTGACAATGGTCACACGTGTCTCAGTATTTCCCAGAAAACGAGGAGAAGACTGAGAAGAAACAAGTTTTTGACCTGTTTTCTGTTCCTGGTAATTTCTGGAACCTGTAAGAAGAAGATTGACTTTTGGGAGATGGGTCCTGTTCAGACACAGGGTGTTCATCACGTTAGAAATCCTACATGTCCCACAAGGATGTCTGAGCCAAGCTCACAGGTACCTGATGAAGCAACCACCATGGTATGAAAGCAGTTGCTGTTCTGGAGAGGACACCAGAGATGCAGGACATTGGAAAACTTCCTGCTAGAGTCCCTGTCCATGCAGTGGGTAAAGCCATGAAAGGGGCATTTGACTCACAGGCTCTGGAGGCAGATACTCAGGTCATCATCAGCACCCATACGTGGATCTGATTTTGCATGTTTTTTTAGATGACAGATGGAACACATAGCCTCATCCTCTGCCCACCAGCTGCATGCAAGTTTTAGCTCCAGAGCTGGATGGAGACCCTCCTTTGGGCTAGCTCGAGACCAACCCTGTTTCCTTCCTGGGGTGCTGGTTGCCTCCTGAGTCCTGCACAGAGTGTGACCCCTGGCTGAAAGCTGGGAGTAAGTAGCTGCAAGGCGTTATCCAGAGATGCAGCCATAAGGGTAGGATCAGCCACTGAAACGGAAAGAGCCACAAAGAGACTGGGTTCTCTGGTGGGAGTAATGTAGATGTATCACAATTACTTATGTGAAAGCAATAAAATGATGGCGTAAATGAGGTGGCAGTTTCTGTTTTCTATTCCCTGCTGTCTCCTTTTTCTTAAACCCATCATGATGAGACTGACAAGGCCACTTCTCCACCCCCTCACAAGTGAGCACGTTGTCATTTAAAAAGAAGAAGTCTTTGGGAGCAAGAAAACAATTTTGATTTAACTGCTGTTTTGTTGAAGCTGCTGTGTGCGTAGGATGATGAGGGGAGTGCAATAATCCACCTGTGAAGTGGTCAAACTTTGTGCAAGAAGTAGTACCACCAGCATCAAAGCCTCAGGAAGGAAAATCCATCCCCTTTGCTCCTTCAGAGCCCTGGGTGGGGGCCATTTGACAACATTTCCCCAGTGTGTAAGGAGGCTGCAAGGCTGCTCATGTCCCTGTAACAGTTAGTGCCCAATCTCAGCAGAGACACCTGTGCCAAGATGTCCTGAGATGTCTTGTCACATACTCCCCACTGCTCCCAGTGAGGGGTGTTCCCAGAGCATGGAAAATACACTTTGTATGAGAGCCCAGGACTCACTGCTGAAGCATCCACTGGGGGATACTGAGATGTGGGGAGAGGATGCAAGATGGGAAGGACCTCCAGTGGCCAGGCACCACAGGGTATGGGTAAAACTCACGAGTAATGCTTCTCATTGGATACTTCTTGCACACAGGCTGTGGCACTGATGCTGTATTACTTAGCACAGAAGACGTGTGAGCAAAGGGAGTCCTCTCACCTCCTGCATTCCCCTCTCTGCATCCCCTTGTACTTGTCAGTCATGTCTTGGTGACACCTGGCAGTCGGCCAAGCACTTCACCCAGAGCGATTCTGTTGTCTGCATCTCCTTCTGTGTCTAAGCCACTACAGAAATGCATGGGCTGGAGACAGTTGGATTCAGCTGTGTCTCTTAGATAAGAATATTATCATACATTTGTAATAAGACTGTTGTTTCTTTACACTTTTGGGGGATTATCATCTCTATTGTCATCACCAAGGGCTTGCTGGACAACGTATTGCCTCTTTATAAATGTTGAGGGGTGACAGTCTCTGTGGCTGGTAGGCACTGCCTGTTCAGGTGTCCCCAGGTACCTAGGGACCTTCTTGGAGAAGAGTCATAAAAGCTGAGGCTGTGAGCACTGAGTTGGATGCTGCTTTACAGCTGGCAAGCAATAGTTATGCTGGGTTATGTTACCATGACCTTGTTTATAAAAACTCACCGAAAGTGCCTTTGTCTTCTCTACAAGCTAATGTGAGTCCTCTCAGCACTATACCAGTGACTTTGAATGAGTCTTGAATACACTTATGACAATGTACAAAGTGTTACAACATTTTGAAAGTAGACAAGGAACTCTGCCATGTACCTGTTATTTGAACTTGCTGAAATGGTATCTTTAAATGGCTGCTTTCCAAAATAATGAATCCTGCTTGAATGTTTTTAATTTCTCAGCTTCATAGAAAGTTTGCAAAATTAGACAGGCTGATTAGAAAATAATTTGATGAAATAGCACAATACTTTACAGAAACTGCCAGGAGACCTGTGTTCCTCGCTGCCCTGTCAAATAGTGGGTATGTTTACAGATAAGATAATTGTGTTCCAATATGAACGGTTCAACTGCTGTTGGTTTTCCTTCTGGATTAGGTAATAAAACAGGTCCTTTTTTTTTTGAAAAGAAGAATACATGTATATAGTGTTCAGCTGAGACCTGTCTAGTTTTTTCTTTCATGACATTTAAGAAGGGTTCTACTGAAGGACAGCAAAACCACCTCCTGTACTGGAATGCCCTTTCCATTCCCAGTGGTTTACTACTTAAGCCCTATTCAACTGAGCAGAGATATTTTTTATCAGTTTACTCAGTGCAGCATCAACTCAGTGACTGAAAAGTGCAATAATTTGGTTTTGATTGGGCTACAATGTACTATCAGAAAACCACTGTTATATTGTTCTTCTTAAACTAAGAAGTATTTTTGTATTTCTTTATTTTGTGATCTTGCAGGCTCAGCTCTTGGGAGTTTTACTTGCTGCTGCTTCAAATTTTCTGATTAGTGCCTCTTTGAATATACAGGTATGAAATTATTTCTCTTTATTGTGAGTTGTTTATATTTAGCAAGTAATTTATGTTAAAATTTGTTTTTATGGTGAAGTTCAAAATACAAATTATGTTGCATTTAAGAAACATTCCCTCTCTTAACTAGTGTCCTGCTGTAGTTGTTGGCGGTATTCTAGCTCTCAACCTGTTCTGTGCTGTGATTTCTATATGGGAATAGAATAAAAATCCGTAACTCCTACTCCTCCTTGTAATGTGCCATAAGGAAATATCAGCTGTGACCTGCTTGTGGTCCCACTGGATGTCATGTGAACTTGTCTTAGAGTGTCCAAATCTAAAATAGAATTGACCACAAGGTCTTAGGGGCCACTTAATGCAGTGATTAATGAGATTAAATGCATAGAGGCATACAGTTTTTTGCAATATTGTGTCCTAAAACAACTTTGACCAATTTAGTTTTCCTTCTGCAATTAGGATGAAACAATCTGAGTAAATATTATTTTAAATCATAAAAGCCATGGGAGGTGCTGACCTTACAACTATGGCAAAGGGTTGTAGGATGAGATTTATAAAATCCTTTCTGTATTAATAATTAGAATACATAATCAGTAGAAAGTTAAATCATTCATTATAATCTGTAACTTGTAGACTTCATGGTATTTTCAGGTCTTCTGACAAAAGTTTTCAGAAAAACTATTTTTGCTAGCTTGTATTTTATGAGTTGTGTATGTCTCATATAAAACTACTTCTTGCTTTTTCTGTAAAGGATGAAACAGAAGGCTGTGAAATATGAAATCTTCTATTCATAATAACCCCTTTTATTAATGCTGGAAGGTTCTCCAATGATTCCCTTCTATTTTAAGTATCTCTAGTGGAGAATCGTGTAGAAAGAAATCTGTTTAGCCAGAAATGGCAGGCAGGTTGAGATGATTGCTGCCTCTCCAATATGAGTTCCAACCTGCTGATGGTGCCAGTATTAGGACAGGCTCTTTTTCAATGGAAAAACTCTTGCTGGTGAAGTGGAAATTCAGTCTAGCCCATAATAATGAGGTTGTTCATCCTTCGTATCTTTTGTCTGCTGAGGGCAGTGAGTGCCAAAGTGGATACTTTGCCAGGGGATGTACTGAGGCATGCAGACAGACTTCTATTGACTTGTAATCATTAACAGCATTTACTGGATTTGAGCTTTTAAAATGCTGTTTAGGAAAACCCAATAGCTCTTCATTGCCATTTGAGAGAGTTTCAACTGAAATTTTATTTACCCTCTAAAATAGGTTTTTCTCCATTTAGTAACAATATATTAGAAATATGAATAATGGCTTTCCCTAGATCTCAACGTTTATTTTCACTCTTGTATTAAATGGACAGGCCAAATTTTATTGTTGTCTCTCCCTTTCCCACCATGCAGTCAGTCATCCTCCCTCTCTTCCCTTTAGCTAGTTGTCAGCTAAAGAACAGCCCACCATTTGCAATGTATTTCAGCTGGATTATAAAAAGTTTCCACCTAAATATCATCCATACACATTACTATGCAAAGAAGGCAGATATCTGGAGAAAGAAGCCATAGGGGAGCCGCTGAGCTCACCCTCCTGCGTTTGTCGCACATCTTTTCAATCACACTGTGTCCTCAAGGGTTATTCCTACAAGAATGAGGGGGGAAACCAGAGCTCAGGATTCAGTTAAGAACTTTTTCTATTTGGTTTTCAGCAGGAACTTGGATTCTTGATTTCACACTATTTAATATCCGGTTCTCTTTGGGGCTTTTTTTGGTTTGTTTGTTTATAAAAATGAAACATGCAAAATTCTGGATGTCACTGTGAATTGCTGGTCTGGCTTAGGAATTTTTGATTTCCTTGTGCTCCTTTTCTCCTGGAGGGCTAAACTTCCTCCTAGGATGTCATCCCCTCAACATGTTCCACACCATGTAGCTGCAATAATGTGCTGTGACCTTTCAACAGAAAGAACGACTGAGACTATGGTATATCCCAGACATTACTGTTTGGCCCATACTCTATAGCGTAGCCTACAGCGTAGAATGGGAATACGAGAAAAATTGTTTACAATTTCCCTAGGACTCTGCAGGGACACTTCCAAATCAAATGTCAAGTGGTGAAGAAAAAAAATGTATTTTACAACCACTTATACTACAATAGTCGTATCATTTGGTTTCCAACTTTTTTGACCTATTTCCCTGTGCAGAGAGGCTGGTGAGGAATCTGAGAAAGGAAACAATATTCTGCAGAGCTAATGTGGTAAACATTGTATCCTTCCCAATCATGACACCTTCCTGATGGAGACTGCCTGGACCCTGTTTCCGAAGACCAGTGTGATCAAAGTCAAATTATCTTGTTAAATACAGGTTCTTGCTGTACAGCTGGAGAGAAAACAATTACAGCATGTGTCGATGACAGCTTCTCCATGTAAGAAGAAGTGTTGATGCAGTATTACATGAGTATATATTACACCTGTTCACACAGATATATCTCATTTTCCTTCTGAAAATAATGCTTTACCTGAGATGTTCTTCTAAGGTCAAACAGAAGATTGTAGCCAAATCCTAAATTCTACCTAATTAATTTAGAGTCCTCCCTACACCAGATGTGATTAAGTGCTGCCTTTTTCATTTTGAAATTGTATTTCTGGCAAGGATATGTACCATGGAGCAGGAACACCATGTTGTCAGGTCCCCTTCTCCTAGTTTGTTGCCACAGTTCTGATTCTGCCCCATCTCCTGCCTCTGAGTGTTTCCAGATTCACAGCACAACTGCTGAGCTTTGCTTTGAGAGAAGAACAGGGGTGTGCAGTGATAGCTAAGAAGCACTAGCCAGTATTCACTTAATATTTTCAGTGGTCTAATTTTTCAATCGTTTCCAGAAAGGCTAAGAAAACACACATCTGAAGCAGCATGGAGTTAATACAAAGCAGTGTGTCTGGAAAAACAAGCTGAAAGTCATGTTTGAAAAGAAAACCTTGACACACTTGGAATTTGAAGTTGACAGCCCCCTTAATTATTCTGCTTTTGTCAGACATAAGAACACAATTGAAGTCTTTCTTTTCATGCCCGTTCCTAATAATTAATTTTCTAGAAATGCGCTCATCTCCGACTGGCTTGCCAGGCAGAGCCGAAGCCCTACTACAGGAGCAAGCTGTGGTGGTGTGGAATTACCCTTCTGGGGCTTGGAGAGGTAGGCAATTTCACAGCCTACGGATTTGCCCCCATCACCCTTGTCGCTCCACTGGGATGTGTATCTGTCATAGGTGAGATGGTGCCATATCTTGCTTGGGTACATTCTTTAATTAAATGCTTTTTTGTGACTAAAGGAATAATACCGCAGGAGCTGCAGCAGGAACAAAAGGGGAAAATGTTAATGTTGTGGTTTGAAAAGAAATTATTCATATAATTACATGAGCTGACAGTTTAACACAAACCTTCTACTTAACTCGGAGACTCTTCTAATATCTTTCTCCTTCTATAGTTTTTTCTTTTGTGGTCTCTGGTCACACTGTGCTGTGCTAGCTCCTGCCAGTCAGTCACCCAGTGCTGCACCAGCATTGCTGGCTCTACAAGACCCGAAGCTGGGGGTTCACATCCTGCTTATTGCACGGAACTGTGGTCTGATCCTGAGTACCTACAATGTGGTTTTTATGTTACCATCACACCGAGCAGTTTCTGCTGCCTGCCCCTTTGATTCATGTTGGGCAAACTTGCCTGACTCTGCCCCCCCCATCACTGGCAGATGCCCTCACGCTCAGGTGCACCTCAAGGTCTGCGTGGTGGCGGGGTTTGGCCTGGCCTGCACACAGGAGTCACTTCTGCAGAATGATGTTCTTAGTAAATCCACAGCAATTTTTCTGTCATTCAATCATTATCTTCCTATTCACACTGTGTTTTAGGAACTGTACTCTGAACAAAGAATCTGTTCTGCTGCTTCTGGTAGCTGTGGGTGACCAGAAGGGCCTAGAAATTTCCTGAAATGTTTAGTTTATTCATGGACATTATCAAAGTTTTTCATTTGTTCCTTCATGTGCAGATTAACTGGACTTTAGCAGAAGTCCTATCCTTAGGACTCATTTGATATGATCTTACTCTTTACTTCATGTGTTTTTTTGTAATTAAGGTTTTTAGAAGACTAGCTCAGGTATGAGATATCTGTTTCTTTGATAAAGAAACATGCATTTTAAAATACGTTATCATGTTGTGCTAATGCAAAGCAGAGTGGACAGGGCGATACTGTACAGAGGCTGTGAAAACAGGAATACAGGGTGCAGCTGTATCCCTCAGTTGAGTCGCTTCATATCCACCGCTGAAACCTCTAGGGCTGAGGTATCACAACAGCTCTGCATATGCTGGAGCTCACTCGCCTGCTATTGGCAAGTGGTAACTTTTCATGGTCTGTCTCTAGCTACCATTTTCATTCTTGGAAGTGACACTGCAGTAAGCGATTCTGACTGGGAAGGTAGAAAAGATGAATTATCTTCCCAGTGGACTCCTGGCTGTAGTGGAAGGAGGCAGCCAACCCCATACAGGTGCAATTTAGCAAAGAGATAGTGGGGGAAGAAAACTGCGAGCAATTTACTGTAACCTTTAATGTTAAACAATTGCCGAATGTTGGAGAATGAGATATAAAGGTACTGTACTTCACCATTATAGAAAAGATTTCTTGAAGAAAGGAATGAGATACTACTTGAGATGAAAATGTAAATTAACATGACATATCCTAGTGTGATTTTGGTAGCAGTAGTTATATTTTAACATTGTAGACATTTCCAGATGTCTCTGAACATAAAGGGACATAGACCAATCTAATTTGTCGCCCAAACAGAATAAAATGCAAATATAGAAAACTAGAAAGAAGAAATGAAAAGCAGTAGGAAGGGAAAAAATTCCATTGGTGATTAAACTGCTACAAAGCAGAGGTTACATTTAGGGTCGATTTTTATCTAGGCAGATTCCTTCTTCTTTACCTTTGCAATATGCAAAGAAATGTTGCATCTCTTTCCTCCATTCTCCATTTCCTCTTACTTATAACAAATACCAAGAAAACATTTTTCCTAACTGTTACATCTTATCAAAATTCTTATACACTTTTTTTTTAAACTGACCCAAAATGCTTATCCTGGAAGACCCCCAGAGAGCACTTTAATATCTTATATTCCTTTCCCATGTATCAACTGGCAGTATCCATTTCATAGCCCAAACAATAGAGATATCTGAAATTTTATTTAGTCTAGTAAACTTTCCCTTAAGGAAGGGAAAGTAAAAATGGTCTAGACAGCCAACTACAACAGTAACTTCCCAGTAACACCTCCTACCACTAGATACTTACTTGTCTTCTGAAATTAGAGCCAGAGAGAGCGAGCATCCTTTTAATTTTAGAAGAGTTCGTCATTTAGGGCAATGACAAACTGACCAAGACACATGCACATCATCTGCTAACAACTGGGCAAAGGATAATTTAGGTGGCAGGTCTTCCAATTTAAAAGATCAAGAAAATTTTTTCTCATTTAGTTGTGACCTCTTTAGGTGGTGGAGGGTGGACTTTGCACAGTCTAGTCAGCAGTTGTTTTGAGGTATTGTTGAAGGTGTGTCTTTTCCTAAGTTAATTTTCAAAAGGAAAAAATTAAGCACTTGATAACAAACTCCAAATGTGTATCTGACCCTAAGTCCGCCCTTCTGATAAGCTTTTTTTTCCAAATTTGGTGTCAACGCATCCCACATGGTAACAGCTGACTCTCACTGACATTGGGTACTCAGTACCTATGGTGAACTGAGGGGAAATGTGCTTTGCAGCATGCGCAGTCATCTGCGGGACTCTCTGAAGATCTCCATCACTCTGGGTCTGCCTGGAAATTTCCTTTGCTTGGAAACCAGGGTTTTGGAGGAGGATAAGGCAGACTGGAGTCTCTGCCGAGAACAAATTTGGGTTGTACTCATCATATATCTCCAGACCTCTGCGACAGGAAGCATCCTGGGTCTTAAAATAGATGGAGATAACATCTATTATGCTCTGCTACCACATTTAACTGCATCCAACTGAATTTTGCACTGAACCCGTTACCAATTAAATAGTGAAAAGTTTGTGCCTCATTCTATTGAGCTGGATGCTTCTGATGGTTCTTTTAGAAAGAATCCAGCACCACAGACCATGAACTGGCATGCCACCAGTAGATTTTAATTTTTTTTCTTAGAATGAAGCTCCAAAGACTATATTTTTCTTCTTACACAGTGGAAGTATTTCTGTGTGTGATTGCAATGATGCAAGCTCTACATCTGTTCAGGGTTTTAAATAGTTTGAGAAGACAGCAGTTTTTTTTCTTCAAGAGGAGAAATTGCTAAATTTTTAATTTAAAAATGCAGGAGTAATATTGTTTGATGTGATCATTAAAAAGCTTTTTATACTTAAAAATTAAAAATCATGTTTTACATGTAGCTCGAGTAATTTTAGGCTGCTGTGTTTTTTCGCTCACTGTCTTGCTTTTGCCTGCAGAAATAACTTGGGGGGAGGGAGGGATGAGGAAAGGCCAGTGGTATCAGAGATCGTTTCTTCTGCAGTTTTCATCATTCTGTAGAGAATTGTTTTACACTTAACTCACTTAGACTGACATTGTTGAGATCCCTTTGCATTTTTATATGCTCCTTCTAAATAGCTGTGGGACAAGAAATTACTTTAGGCTTTGAAAATTGATATCCCTGAGGGTGCTTTAAGAAAAAGATTCTCAGATATTCTCATAGAAATGGATTTCTCCCACTCACTGTAATTTAACATCTTCATGGCCCAAGAACTTGGGATTTTGAGAACTCTGCTACTAATGAGAACTGGGAAACATTCACCAGACTACTCCTTAAAATACTTTATTTGTACTTGTCTAGAAGACGCAACAAAAGGATTCTCAGGGTTCTTCCTTCTCTCTGTGGTGTATATGTCCTATAATCCAGTTTACAGAGTTAAGCTCACCTTAATGGTCTCTCTTTTGAGCAATTCCTCTGATATTTGGCTTGCTTGTTTATTAGGATATTGGCATGAAGGATGGGGAAAAACGTTTCACGATTTTGTTCACCGCTTTTCCAGTACTAATATTTAGTCATGCTAGAAATATTACATGTTCAGTGTGCAGGATAGCTATCAAGAAGGCATGCACCAACTGACTAAATTCTGTAGTATCTTCCTTTGCATTCAGTGCACCATTAATATCAATCATATAAACTAAGAATAGGTTTGAGTAGTCAATTAACTGTGATGAATTTGTTCCCAGATGTCTTGCGCAGAGCTAGCTCTCTGTTTAACTCTGGCTATGCATGCAGCTATTTTTTAAGTTTCTCCAAATTTGTGTTAATCCTCCCTGACACAGAGCTCTGGCCCTGAAGGAGACTCAGGTCCCACCAGGTCTAAATGCATCCATCCTCCTTATACCTGAATCATCTCCCCTGTCTACCCCAAAATGATCCACAGTAGGTCTGCAGACTGGTTTTGCTCAAGCTCCTGCCCTCCCCTTCAGCAAGACTCTACATCTGAGATGTAGGCAGGATCAGATGAAGGAGGTTTTAAGCTAATAGTCTCAGAGCAGGGGATTCTCAGTCATGAATTGTTTATATGCAGACTCCACCACGGAGACAGTGCTACAGGCACAAAAAAACAGCTGTGATTTACCTGTCAGTGCCTGCAGAGTGCCCATGGACCTGCTTGTCTTTGTGTTTTGTGCATGGGCATTAGAGGCAGTCTGTGCTTCCTGTCCTGTCCCCTCCAGTAGTCCTTTGCATGGAGAGAGGTATTTTAGTCTGCACAGCTCCTTTCTCCAAACCAGCTCCTTTCCTTCTGAATGTGCTTAATAAAAATGCTTGGGCACTTTTAAAAATCTTTTTTTCCCACTATTCTTCAGCTAAACCACATTCCTCTCATGACCAGCAACCTCATCAGTTCAGTTTTTTTTTTTTTTGTCTGGATCCCCTGTGGAAATACCGGTACTTGGCCAGGAAGAGCTGCTCCCCATTCTCTGCCCTCTTAACCTCTTGCTCATTTGAGCTGCAGTGATCAAATGTACTACCTGCCTCATCATCTCTCCAGATCTTCCTGACTGTGTGACAGACTACAATAGCTTGAGTTTCGGGATGGATTAAAGTGTCTCCAAGTGCTTCTGTACTGGGATAGTCCTGAATCTCTTCAGCTTGGAAGGTAGTCTGAGGGTCTAACTGTACAAAGCATCTTAAAATGTGTCTGGCAGCAACTGCATCCTCATAGCTTGAGCACTGCTCAGCAGTTTTAGTACAAAATCAGCTGGGTGAGCTTAAACAGCTACATTAGATGGAGGCAGACCCTTAAGTTGCATAAAACAGCGTAAATGTTTGATCTGAAAGTGAAATGTTTTTCTTGTTGCACAAACTGGGAGAGATGCAAACATTAAACTGTAGTCTTTGAATCATGGCTAGTACTCCCCCTTTGGTATTTCATCCAGACCACCTGTGAAATGGGTACAAAAGTATTCTGCAAAATGAGTGGTTTTAAATGCCTTTACCTGACTGTATCAGGTAAGCTTAATAGAAGAAGCATTTGAGGCAAATATTGAATTTTGTGTTTTTATTGGACAAGACAGAAGCAGCAAAAGCAGTCTATGCATTTATGAGGAGAGTATCAATCTATTTTATACAGTACATAAAGCTCATCTAAAAATTGAAAAGAGGAAAAGGAAGGATATACAAATATTTGAAGTTATGAAAGGAATTATTTAGTGTAAGACCTGACGATAAAAATAGAGGTAAAAAGATGAGATTCATAAATAGCCTCAGTACCGGGAAAACAACATAATAATCATAGAATCATAGAATGGTTTGGGTTGTAAGGGACCTTAAAGATCACCTAGTTCCAACCCCCCTGCCACAGGCAGGGACACCTTTCCTCTAGACCAGGTTGCTCAAAGCCCCATCCAGCCTGGCCTTGAACACGGCCAGGGAGGGGGCAGCCACAACGTCTCTGGGCAACATTGGTGAAATAGTTTTGAGTAGGAAATATAAGTGCTGGACAGTATTTCCTTTGTGTCTTCTAAGGCTGGATTGGGCAAAATGCAGAAAATACACTCTACAGATCAGTATGTATTTTCTGTCTTTATCTTCTCTCGCTGTATACTATCACTTTCTTAAAGAAACAAACAAGAAACAATCCTAACTGCAGCTTTCACATCTAGGAGGCAGAGGAGTTGTTTTGTGAGCTGGGTTCTCACCATTCGGTGTCTGCTAGTGGCAGGACCCACATATCTCACTACTCTTTATTTCTGTTTGTGCTGGAGAAAACCTACATATGGAGATAATCGCACACACTCACTCTCGCAGGAGAGTCAGCATCTGACTAAGCTACGCGTAGCACCATTACAACCCTCTCTTAAGGCACCTAATTACATATCATGCAGAAAATGGACATTTTCTACCATTTTTCTCAATTGAAACTGAAATTCATGTGCTGCAATGAGTATATATTCATTCAATAATGTGAATATATTTTCATTCTATATATAGTGAATATATGAATATATATTTGTTCATTCAATAATGAATACAAACCAGCTTATTTTATGCTGATGCATGAGAAGACAAGGTTGTTCCAACATAATAATTAAGGTCCTGAACAAACTTTTTTCCCCATTTTCTACCCAATAGTTTTTATTTATCATGATTTTGATGTACTGCCAATTCATAATATTTTTTCATTTGAAATACTAACTCTGTATTTCCAGATTGAAGAGTTTCATGAGCCTTCAGAAAGGTTCAGTCATACAGATACAGATATTTTATAGCACCTACTTACTTCTTAATTTGAGGATATTAATATAAGTGTCATGCAATCAAGGCATGAAATGAACTCAAGGATTTCATTAGGATGTGTTTGTTCTGTAATGTTCAATCCTTAACAAATCATCTCCTAGATTTTCTGCCCTTCTCTTGATCTAGCAGGCTGTCTGCCACTGCTCTCAGTGGGAGTAGGATCTCTGCCTAGTTTTGAATGTTTTACCTTAATAATTAGTTAAAAAGCTAAAAATGTTCTGATCCACCCCAAAGTATACAAGTCTTCTCAGACACCCTGGGGTGCAGCCTTTGCTTCAGTGACTTACAGGATGACAATTCGGGCTTAGAGTTGTGCATGTGTCATGTTGCTACAACCAGTGGTTCAAAACCAATGAGGCTTCAGAAAAATAAATTGCCCATTTTGCTGCCAACCTGTTGCCAGCTTACACTTTGACACAATTTTTTTGTCTGCATTTCTGTATTGTTGTATTCTATTGCTGACCAATTAAAAAAAATCAGAGACTATTCCTCCCTCTGACACAAATCTCTATTTCTATAACTGCTGATAGATTGGAAAAAAAAACCCCAGGCAAATAAATGAACACATTAATACTTTTCAGCACAGCAATTTTCCAAGTTCCTCAGTTTATTCATACGTAGAGTTGAACATAATGTTCAGTGATTTATTTTGCACATCAGTATAATGGTGTAGGAGGAGGAGGCACACAGCTATTGTGACAGAGGTGGAAGAAGAAGACCCTGGCGTGGGAAAGGAAAAATTGGGGCTGGGTGGTAGGAAGTTAGTTAGACTTACACTGCAGTGAAGTGGAAGCCGGTTAGGAGGGAAGCATGAAGGTGTAACATGTCACTGGTGTTGAGGAGGAGAAATGGGAAGACAGGAAACACCTCACCTGTGGTGTGAGGGATGGTGGGGAAGGAGTGGAGCACAGGGGTTTTGGCACGGCTGCTTTTAGGAGCTGAATCTGGGATGCAGTAAGGGCTTTAGCTCATATATCTGGTGGGCTTAACTGTGGCCTCTGGATGCCCACTCTTCTGCCAAAGGTTCACAGGGTCCTAGGATAACTCAGCTTGGAAGGGACTTTGGGAGATCCCTAACCCAACCTCCTGCTCACAGCAGGGTCAGCTTGAAGGCCACCAGGCAGAGAGGAAACAGTGGGGGAATGTGTTGACCATCTAGCATATTGTCTTAAACTGCCTTTTCTGGAGGAGTTAATGTCTTAAGCAGCTAAATGCACCTGAGACTGTGAGCTGGAGCCCAAAGGAGTTAAGGAAGAGGGGCAGAGCAGCTGCGAGGGCTGTGCATTTTTCACTGGGCTCCTGGGATGCATGCTGGTGCCTGCCATTTGTCTTGCTGGCCAGGGAAAGCTGCAAAGCCAGCAGAAGGCAAAGCAAGTAAAGGCCAGCCGGCACTCCTGGGGCTCACAGGCTCGCTTCATACCCCTTCTCCTCTGGCCCATCGTTTCTAGTGAGCCACTGTCTGTGTCAAGACAATCTGCACCTGGTTTCTTTGATTTAACCTGGTTCAAACCCACCCCGCAAATTGAAGAACATAAAAGACTACTTAAAAGTCAAACTTATGGAGCTTAACACCCAGAAAATTCACAAAATTTTTTAAAAAACATTGTGTTAGGCAATGTGTAATAACAAGGTGCTTTCTTGGCTGTGCTACAGTAACTTGCTTAAAATTCAGCTCTGAAGGTGATAGCCAGAGTTTGCCAGGCTGCTGATCAGTCATGTATGTCCTCTAGCATCTCATCAGCTCTGTGTGACTGTTCTCTGCTTCTTCGCTTAGATTTACCCCGTTTGCTTTTCTTCTTCACTTGAATGCATATGAAGTGTTGGCAGCTTATCCATAGGGACAGTCACCTTTTGTGTTCAGAGTCTCTCCTGGGTCTCACTCTCCCCACCTTCGTGTTGCGTCTCCCCTCCTACTTCAGTTTTTCCTGTGTTCCCAGATGGCCTAATATATGTTCTTAAAACCTCTCCTATTTTTAGATTCCTCTACGTATTACACATCATAAAGAGCATTAATTATACATACTTTCTGCTAAGCTCATGATCTCTTGTGCATTACCAGCTATCTCTGGAGAAAGAGCTCGCCATATTTAAATGCATTATTAAAGCAGATGACAGGCTGAGTGACAAGTTTCATTATCTGGATGCATTCCAGTGCCTCCCTGTGCCCACAGCCAGCCTCAGAGATTGTGATCCCCCCCAAGCTGTCATTCACCATCTCCAGAGAACCCGGCAGTGGAATTTTGGGCATAACTCATCTCACCCCAAATTGGATGCCAACAGTGGAATTGAACGCTAAATTGCATTTATTAGATCTCCACTGAATGCAGAGAGCCCAGACAAGGGGGTACTCAAAAAAAAAAATAATCACTGAGGCAGCAGTTCTTAAGCAGCAGGTCTTTGCTGTTATGTGACTGCCTAGGTGGGTGGGCTGAGGTGAGGTTTGGGAGAGCTATGACAGCAGGAAGACAGAGCAGTAATTAATTCCTGCACTATCCTGGGTCGCTGCTGCTTCTTTCCTGGTTTTTGTCCTCTTTTCTAAACCTAGGTAGCTTTGCTATTACCAGTGTTGCCTGGATACCAGTGTCTTTTCTCCAGCAAAGTTGTCACTGAAAGGCTGAATAAAGAAAACCACGTCAGGCAGCTTACTTTCAGTGGGGCATTTTCAGTTGAAGATTCTTTTATTGCACTTATTTGTTTGCATAGATCTCCATCACTCTTCATACAGTTTAAATTGATGACTTCTGCTATATCTGATTTTCTACTGACTGGATAACACAAGCATGATGCTGAATTCCAGTTTACCTCTTGGTATGAACCTCTCTAGATTTATCTAGAGTACATCTACTAGTTAACCACAAATTAAATTTTCCATCAGAACAATAGAGATAATGAGGCAAAGATGGTCACAAAAATGTTGAACTGTTATTTTAAGAATAAACCAAGAATTTCATGCTGCAGGCAGGGACAGAGCTCTTGTAACAGCATCCCATGATTTAGGTTCAATGTGTCTTCACTGTCCCTCCTAGGCAGAGCCTTTCTTTGAGGTTTCTAAATGAATCTAACATTACCAATGCACCTCTCCCAAAGGTCTTTCCTCATCTCTTTTACATAGGAGCTATTCAGACTCTTTTGCTTCTCCTTAGAGGTAGATGCTGTGATGTTGTATGCTGGAATAGAGCCATCTTTCCCAAGTGGCCAACAGTCTCATCCATTTTAAGTTCAAACCCCTTCTTCCCTGTCTAGCACATGTCCACATTTAGCTGCTTACCTGAAATCCTGGCTTGATCACTACTGCTGCTCACCCATCCACCTTCCAGGAGAGGCAGGGCTAGGAGCTAACACTGGGGAGATCTGAGAGCTGGACAAGGAGAAGAGTTGCCCAGGGAACAGGAGGTCATTTCCAGGACTCACTTCCATTTTTCTCCTTCCTCATTACAAGTCACTCTAAAAGATCATGGGCAGTGCTTCTGTATGGTACATATCTTGGTTATTCCACCTGCTTGTTTACAGACATCATGACCACTCTCTTAGTTCATACTAAATGCTACGTTTTTGCAGTGGCTTGCTTTCTTCTGGTTGTACAGCTGCTACTTTTCTTATAAGCCTCTAATACACTGAAGGCTAAAGAAGTGGAATTTTATCCCCCTATAAGGCAATTTGCCTTAAGCAAGTCCATACAGTGAGTTGGTAGCAAAATGGGGAGTGGAATGGTAAGGCTGATCAGTGCCCAGCTTTCCTGACACTTCCACATATGACTGAATCAGAGCAGTTTAAGCAGCATCTGCGTGGGAGATGGGAAGGGTATAGCATCCCTTCAACCACGTAAGAGCCTGCTGGATATGTTTAAAATCTTACAAAAACTGAGGGTTGGTTGGTTGGTGGAGTGGACTCCTGGCTGGTTATATCATGGTATGGTGCAACAACAACAGCCGTGAGATATATTTATACTTGACCCAGGGCAGCTTTTTGCTATGGCACTTGGTATTCTATTAAATATAAAAAATGTCTTTATGTTTCTGTTCTAGGTAGTGCATTTATTTCTGTTTTATTCCTAAAGAAGAGCATGAGGGCTGCTGATATATTGGGTAAGTAAGTGTTTGTTAATATGGACATGTGTGTCGCCATATGCTTAGCAAGCTGTAACTCATGCAGCCCCCAACCTTCACACTCCCACTTACCCAAGCAAGTGTTTTGAGGCAGATACTTTCAAAATTGGGAAGAAGTGACAAAAAGAAAGAGAATCTTCAGTGCATGTGGAAAAGAATACATTCCCAAATCCTCTGCTCTTCTAACCATAACTCATTCCTTATGTGTCCTTATTGCTCAAATTTATTTTCATGGTCTATTTTTGCCTCTGAGATTGTATTTAGTATTATCTTTATGTGTTCAACACAGTTTTAGTAAAAACAATGAAGCTATTGAGTTATTCATTCAAATATAAGTTGTTTTTTTTTCTTACTGCATAGACATTGCACAAAAATTCAAGGTCAATTAAAAGTGACAACTTCTCTTTTGATATTAATTTTATCCCTTCAAAGAACAAATTATCATGTTGCCAATGTCTTGTTGGTAAACATGGTCTTCACTGTAAAAGTGTGTCAACTTTTTGTCTGTGTCCAAGACTTTTTTGCATATCAAAACTGCCCTACTTGAACACTGTAATAGTGAGAGACAAGCATATTTCAGGGTTTGGGCTTTACACAAGCCATCTTGGCTGAGACAGTGCACCTGATGTTGCTATGGGACACCTGGTATTTCTGTAGGGTTCCTAGTGTCTAATCTTGATTGTCCGTAATATAATGAGAACATCCCAGCTGTTCTCATGAATGTTTTGGAGTCATCTGTTCAGTATTGTTCCAGGAATACTATATAATATTTATTTATGTTTGGGATCCAAGTTTGCCAGCTCAGCTGCTACATTCAGATTCCTCCCTACCTTGACTGATCATGCTTCCCTTATGGCCTTATACATTGTGTGTTGCTTTAACTAGTGTTCAGCACTGATTTATTTTATTTCTGTGAGTTCGACTTTGCAAGAAGGAATTAACAATGTTGCTACATTCCATAGGAATGAGCTATATGATGGGAAATATGGTGATGTTTTTGCAAGCACATAAATATAGAACAGTTCTGCTTTTCCAAAGGAACTGTGTGCGATAGCAGTGCCAGCAAAGTCCTCTGGATGTGCTTTGCTTTGTATTCCTGGGCCTTGTATTCCACACTGATTTATAGGTTTGCCAAGAATTTTAAAGATTACTTGAAAAAAAAAGTGATTAGCTAATATCTTCCTTAATCCAATACAGTTTATGAGCTCAAGATCGGCTCACTTCTATCTCAATACCTCGATGAACATCTGTGTTTGTCAGCTGGCTGTCCACAAGGCAGAACTTCCAGATTTTTATTAAAAGCATGATAAAGCAAGTTCGACCTTGAAAAGGGGCCCTGGCAATCTAATGGCTGAACAGTCTTTTGCAAATCAGTCTTTTATAAAACAGTTCATAGGTCTGCAAATACAACAGGGAGCGGCCAAAATGTTGGCTTCATGACAGCTTCGCATAAGCATTGGACTGGAATATATCTGTTGCTCTTAATGTTTCCAGGGCAGGTCCATAGCTGGTGCAGATCTCTGTGGCCACACTGACTTTGGGAGAGTTGTGTTTATTTAACTGGTTAATGATTTAGCTGTCTGCCTCAGTAAGAAACTTGTCCTTTCAGCAACTTGCTTTCTGCCTGTGAGAAATACAAAGGTTCAATTCTCCTTCATCATGCACTTGGTATTAGAATTCAGAATATTTGAAAATGCATTGCTGAGTTGGAATCCTAATTCATGAGGCTTTACTGACAGCTTTTTTTCATATTTCTAAAATACTTTGAGTCTTTAAAAAAATTACACTAGATAAGACCACAAATGCAAGGCAACTCAAGCACCTAAGCCCAGATCTGATTAAACGGACTTAAATTTTCTTCTAGAAACTATTTCCAAGTCAACAGGAGAGCAAGGATGACCTTGATTAACACATATTGTATTACCAAAATAATGTGTCCTTTTCTTTAAAGGAGGAACACTGACAGTAACAGGGACATACTTGTTGGTGACATTCACTCCAAATGTACCCCAAGAGCTCACAGCAAGACGAGTACAGAACTACTTAGTGAGCTGGCCTTTTTTGGTATATTCAGTGAGTATCTGATTCATACTACTCCCTAAATCAGAAAAACTGGGGCTCTTGGACTTTTTGCAGAATTATGAATTAGTGGCAGAAAAACTGCCCCTGAAGATAAATTGTGTGATTTTCACAGGAGAGAGAGCAAGTCTCTGGGTCATCACATCAGTCCCCAAGCTGAAAATATGCTGAACCAAAAGATGTCTTTTGAACTACATGCCAGGGGAAAGTCACAGTTGTGCAGGATTGACAAGAATGGAAAGATTTTTTTTTCAGCAAACTTGAGGGAAAACCTAAATATTGGCACTTATATATGTGTTCATGCCACACTGTCTGCATGTACATCTAAGTTACAGTGCTTTTCTGGAATGTAATGGACTTGTGCTTTTAAAAAACAGGCTATATATGCTCTTGGTCCTGCTCTGTGCTTTCACAGAATCACAGAATGTTAGGGATTGGAAGGGACCTCGAAAGATCATCTAGTCCAATCCCCCTGCCGGAGCAGGATTGCCTAGACCATATCACACAGGAACGCGTCCAGGCGGGTTTTGAATGTCTCCAGAGAAGGAGACTCCACAACCTCTCTGGGCAGCCTGTTCCAGTGTTCGGTCACCCTCACTTTCATATCGCTCTGTTTTATCCCCATGTTGCTAAGCCTGGCTGAAAGGAGCTTTGTATGGAGTTAGGATGTGAGAGGTGGCCTGCTTCACTGCCACTCAGGTTAATCTGAACCTGAGTCTGAATTCAAATACAAAAATACCATTTTGATTAAAGTATCTGTATACAAACTTCAAATACCATATGTCGTCTTTGATGTATTTAATCAGCACCAGGAGCAAGACCAGAGTGAGTAGGAGGGATTTCTCTCTCTCTTTTCCTCCGGAACGTTGAAAATTTGTTCCTGCAGCTGAATGTAAAAGATGCAATATAGGAGCTTCAGAAGCAGTTACTTTTTTCCCACTAAAGTGACTCACTTGGGTTAGATTGTTAGTGCCCAGAATTTTCTCAGTAGGAAGCTCAGTTAGTAAGCCGCTGAATAGACAGTTTAAGGACCTTAATCTTTTAGCCAACCTGCAGACTTTAAATACATCTAACTAGCCATGAGACTACTGATTAAGCAGAAAGTACATGCTGCCACAAAAAATGTTGATCCTCCTGCTCAATTTTTTGTTCATTTTAAAAGCTCCTGAAAGATGGTGATACAGCTCAAAGGAAGAAATTAATGATCATGCTGCATAAATCACAACATGCATTTTCAATCAGGCAGTAGAGAGGCTTTTGAAGGCAATGCATAAGAGTTTTGGGGTACTCAGTAAGGGTAGCTTCAGCCTCAGCAAGAGCTTCAGAAAATCCACATAACCAGCAGAGGGACAAGGACTTCTTTAGCAGGGGGTTCAGAACAAGGGTCTTGGTGCTCACTGGGGGACTCTCTCCTACTGAATATCACCCTCTACCATGCAGTTCCACCAGTAGATACTAAAATGGCCTGGAATATTAGGCAGTTATTTTAAATTGCCGACTCACTCATTTGTGTAGAGGTGGTGGAGGAAGAAAACTCCCCATCCACACCCAATGACACCAGAAATCTCTGTGTCATAGGCCGTTCACATTTTCTTAAAACCAACAGGTTGCTGGAAAAGCGCTTTTCCCCATCTGAGGACTTTTTTGACTTTGTTTCAGGAAAAGTTAATAAGAACACAGTTGAATGCCTAGGAAGACTGTGCTGTATTCTTAGGGGACATTATGAGGAGGTGGTAGGTAACCCCTGAACTTTCTTTCCCCTCTGCTCTCTTTTCCCTGCCTCAGCCAGTATCCAATTCTACATGTACAGCATAGGTTGCAGGGAAGGATGGAGCAAGCACACAGCAAAACTTGTTGACTCAATAACATATCAAGCTTTATTTGTTCCTTCTGCTCCCTGGATTCATCTGTTCTGAGATTCCTCTGTCCAAACAAGAGGGAAGAGTGAAAGGCTCCACAAGAGACTCTCAGATACCAGCCCGATTATCCTGGTATGCTGCTGGAAGTTCAAGCAAACCCTGATGTAAACATTCTCTTTGGGCAGGGAACTAGCTCTTCGTAATTGTTTGTAAAATGCCTAGCACAGGTTGACTGCCGAGATATTAAAAAAGCACAGCAGAAGTTGCAGAGTTTCCAGTATAAATATATAGTGAGGAGACAGTACAGCAGTATAATGCAGTCCAACAGTCTTTCTAAAAGTAGTCCCAAAGTGTGGTCTGCTGAGAAATACAAAGCCCCAATGCTACAAAATGTTCTATGTGGGTAATAAACCATCCCCATGTGGCACTTCACTGGCGTTGGAGGAGGTCTGCAGAAATAGCCTCTAATTCCCACGAGACAACTTTGAGTCACCTTCTGAGACTTTGCAGTAGCATAATCATGTCTGAGCAAGAATGACTAGCCTAGCTTGGTTTTTTTCTCTTTTGCTTATGTGCACATTGTGTCACTACAGAAGACATCAATTACAGATGAAGCTCTTAGGCTCTCCTGAACAGAAGCATAGTGAGTATTGGGTTGTTAATATTTAATCTCTGTAAAATCAGGTTCAAAGTATTTCTGCTTTTCCTTCAAAGTGCCTAGAAGACCTTCCTGGTTCATTGGTCCCTACGTTGCTGTATATCCCAGAAAAACAGTTGAGGCAGACAGTGTGGTATTTTGTTCTGATGCCTTCTGGTAATGCTTAGAAACATGGAAAATATCATGATTATAAAAAAAAGTTGATGAGATGTGGGCTTGAGGAGACTTCAGTAGAGATTAGTTATAATAGCAAAAATTATTGTAAGCAGGTCAAGTTCCTTCAGTTCCTCTAAACAGGACATGTGAAGCTGATATAATCAATGCACTTGTAATTCCTGGACTTTGCATTTAACACTACCATAGCTATCAACTATGAGAGCGAGCACTATTTGGGTAATTCTCGGGAGACAATCATAAGCAACAGCTGGGACACCCCAGAGGGTCACTATCTGTGTGAGGTCCTGTTAGGAGCCATGTACTCTGCTTGCACCGTGACTCAATGTGATGGCCTCTCCCTTGTCTTGTGACTAAAGGTGACCTGTTGGTGGGTCACCGAGCAGCAGAGAACCAGCAGCAGTTTGGCTGCTGGGCAGCACAAGGTGAGAACTAACGGTTTGAATTTCATGCTTAGGGTGTGAGACTTGACAGAGCTGTGTAAACTTAAATAACAGCCCTGAAAAGCAAACATCAGCTTTCTCCCCAGGCTCAGCCACCAGACTGCCATCTCTGGCCCTACACCACTCCTGGTCTTGGGGCTTCCCCAGGAGGCAGAAGCAGCCAGGAACACAGACCTGTGGGCCCTTTCCAGAGCTGCCATCAGGGACTCTTTCATGTCCTTTTGATGGTTTTCCTTGTCTGTTTCCTTTCAGAAGTGAATCATCTTGGTGGATTTGTTTGCTTTTAAACAGGAGGAGATCACAGTGGAGCTTTATTGTAGCTTTAGCAAGAGAAAAGGTGACGACAGGATGAGGACCGACGGAGGGCTGATGGACAGAGCCAGAAACAGTGACTTGGCTCAGTCGAGATCGATGGTGCTCAGCACTACCTTCCACTCTGGGGGTTGGAGTGTGGTGGAAAAGGGAGTGGAGCACCAGAGCTGGTGTGATGGAGCGGTTTGAGCCAGCGACTGTCCCAGGGCTTGTTTTCGGATTATTGTTCTTTCATAGTTTGAAATCTAAGTGACAGGGCAGATGATGGTGCTTCCCTCTACTGGCATTGTGATTAAAGTTGTCTAGGGGATACAAAATGAATCAATACCTGAGGTGCAGCTGTCTGCCTACAGTAGGCCTGTCTCATGGGTTTCTGCACACTCTGTGGCAACCAGTCCAAGGGTCTGGGAGAGGTGATGGGTGCTCAGGTTTGCACAGGGGGGCGAAGCAGATCTCACAGTGCTGTGTCACCTGGTGCCATGACCCCATCCCAGTCACTCCACCCTGTGTGCCAGTGCTGAACTGGCACGTCACAGAAGAGGATACCTGAGACTTCTCTGGAACTTCTGTCTTAGCCTGGGTACCTTTCCATGTGGGGAATATTTATTTAGCACAGCTTTACTCTATTGTGTTAGTAATTGTTCACTGTCAAAATAGCAACTGAAGCTATTTGGAGGCTGTTGTGGCTGCAGCCTGATAATGCTTTGGCCCTGAGATGTGTTTGCCAGTGGCATGACGAGTGAAGCTGCTACCTTTACTTCTCCTCTTGAGTTCCCTCAAAACCCTCCTCAAGTTTCCCACAGGGAGGCCAAAATGAACTCACATGTCTGCAGATCTTAACATGACTTTTCTGCCTTGGTTCCTGATTTAGACATACCCACCCCTTGTTGCACTGTTGCATAAAGCTGGGGAGGCGGGACAAGTTACTGACTGTGGGACTGAGGCAAAGACCTCTTTTCTACCTTCTGGTGGCCCAGCTTTCACCTCTAGGTGCAAGCCTGGTGGGGAGGGATGTTTCTCTGGAGGGAGATGAGACCAGCACTCCACAAGAGATTGCAGAGATTATTAAACAAGGATTAGTCCAGGAATGCTTTTTTTTTAACCAACAACAAAATGCTTTGTTATATTCAACATATTTTACAGAAAAAAAAAAAACACCAAAGCTTTCTTTTTTTAATCTTGTGATAAATATTTCACATTTTTTTGAAGAAAGGTGGTACAAAATCCAGATCTGTGTTTGTAGTGTTCTGAGATGCAATTGTTTTGTTTCTCAGTTGCCTTTGGGAGCAAGGGATCAGTGTGAAGGTAAATAAAAAAATGAATTAAAGCATAATGATGTTCTGTTCATATTTTTGAAAACTACTAAACTGGGAGAGGTGTGAGTGTGGTAGAGAATTTTAGTAACTGAATGTGGCTGGTGACTGTTTTCCTGCTGCAGTCACTCTCCAAAGCGAGAAATCAGCTCTGTTACGTTATATAACGGCCGCTGGTAACTATTCAGTCGCTTCTTTGGAAGTTCCATCAGCGCAACGCCCAGGGCTTTTAGAGCCTAGTGCTGCCTTATGGTGACTGGTGGTTTAAGAGTGGGGTGGCATTATAAAACATAAAATAGTATGTTGGTGACAAAACCAAGGAGATAGGCATGAGGTTTTTCTATGATTTGTTTTGTAGGTAAAAAAGGACGATAACCAGATCCATTAATGACGACAATCTCATTTCTGTCTTATTTCCCCCATTTGATTACTTTCCAACATGCACAAATTAACTTCTCTCTCTTCCTGCTGTCTCTAAGGCTACCAAGCTTCTGAGCACCTCTCAGTGCAGAGGTCCATCGTCCCTGTTTTCGTAACTCTTCTGGGCTTCACAGAAGATTTTTGGCTCTCGCACTTGCTGTTTTCTTTAGGCATAGAGGGGTACTCAGGCAACGTGAGTAGGAGGGAGAATACCTACACTTTTGAGATGGCAAAAGGCAAGAGTTACTAAAGGAATCTGCAAAGAGACACACTAACAGCAAGTCAGTAAATTTAACTGTCTGTTATTTAGCTGTCAGATGTTATTGAAGGAGCAAGTTTGGACCATGCACAGTGTAGGTAAATCTGGTTGAGCAACTGCAGATGTCCTGCAGTGTGGTCTGGTAGTGTGTCATTGAGCTTTTCAAGGTAAGTTTCTGACAGGTACCTGTGATTTGAGAGCCACCACACGAAATAATTGTTTTCCTCCTTACGATATAAGGCAGAAAGGTTGAACAAAAAGACAGTGTTTGGGTTTTCTTTTTTTAGTAGGACTGGGGAGAAAGGCAAAAAGTGTAGCAAAAATAAGCTTGCACGTCACAAAGAGTGACACTAGGAATACCAGAGCTAGAAGGAGAGACTGCTGTTCTTCCAGGTAAGTGCTTTACTCCATAGGAATTATAAACAGTGTTTCTGTAAGAATTATTACCAATAAACATGGATATCTTTGCTGTCGCATTAAAAAAGTCTTCTTAATGCTACCAGTGACAAAATATACCTAGAAGTGCAAAAAGAAAAACTAAAGAAATAATAAGAAATGCTATAACTTTTGCTATAATAGGAAAGGTGAATGACAACGATTGATAGCTCAGTCAACTGGCAGTAAGGTTAGTTTTTAGCAGATGTTTAATAAAGTAATTCTCCTTTGAACTGTTAGAGCAGAGAAAATGAATGTGACATCCCAAAGACTTTGAATGAAGCATTTATTACATAGTTTCACAGCTCTAACTTTCTTCCCTTTTATTTTCAGATCTTAGAAATGATAATATTCTGCATTCTCCTCTATTTTTACAAAAGAAGGGCTGTGAAGCACATCATGGTTTTGTTAATGATGGTAGCACTACTGGGTAAGAGCATATTATTCACTTTAATGTTCCTGTCTGTTACTTGATAATTCCTTGTCACTCAGTCTCCCCAGCTCGTTCAGATTAGTGCCACTTCAAAGCAGTGTACTGAAGGAGAATCACTGAAACATTTCACATGATTCTTACTGGGGTCTCTTTCCAAAGAGAAAAGCTGATTATGAAACATAGTTTCTGTGCTTATTGCTGGGACTATTTCTTTTTACAGATTTCCTGAAATTAATATGCTGTGTGCAATGGTATTTCTGAAGCTTTTTTTAAATAGCACTTTAGCTTTAGGTCCTGGGAAAGCAGACTGTTTGAAACTTTGTTTTGGAGAGCAGGCTAGCTGTGAAAATCAGTTCCTTAAAACACAGCAGCTTAAGACCTTGTAAGCACTCTGTAAGCAAGTGCAGTAATATGCTGTGCCTGTACGGAAACTTTTATTTGAATTATCTATGCCTGGTTGCATATGCAACATTTCATACTTTACCACCTTTCCAGAAGTATAGCAAGAACTCAGGCCACTGAAGTTTGCCTTCTGATTAATGTTGCCACAATCAATACCCAGAGAAACAAGCAAGATCATTTTATCAGGCAGCTTTCAATAAAGCTAAACTTGATTCGGTTTTGAAAAATGTCAGGAGGCTATCTCTAAAGCTCTGCTGCTTGCAGGCATATGTTAAGAATTTGTCACCACCCCATGTCTTCTCCCATCCTTGTCTTGTCGCTTCTTCATGAAACTCTGATGGGACACCACACTTCTCTGGTTGAAGTGAAAGGTTCTTGAACTGTGCCATTGAAGTAAGTGGTTGTAGTTTCACTGAATTCAGCAGGGGCATGTATCAGTCTGCAAAGACTTATAAAGGACATTTCTAATGGAGCTGGTCATGAGTGGTTTGATAAAACAGAATTTCACTAAAGTTTGCCAGTTATACAATTTGGATTTAACTGAATGTGAAAAACCCTCACAGATCTATTAACTGCCTTCCTTCAGATCCCTGACTGGTTTCTTACCCAGCTGAAAAGCTCAGACTTTCAGATCAACTTTTTTTGGCACTGTCTTCCCATTTAAGTTTCCCAGCGCTAGGAATATTACAGTCTGTAGCTCTGCAGAAGCTTTGAAGGATTTCCATGCTCCCTGAATGAGGCAGAGATGGAAGAGCCCCAAAAGCCTTAGGTCTAACTGTTTGACTGCTCTTGGTTTGGAGGAGCGAAGTGTGAGTCCAGCCATCCTTCAGCTCCTAGCACAGAGCCTGGGAGCTTCATCAGAGCTTGCTTGAGCTGCTCCACGGCTTTCAACTCTGCCATGAGAGGCGTGAAGCACTGTGCACTCCTGAGCGATGAGTGGGTCAGGCTTCTTTGTCACGTAGCTGAAGATCCCCATATGGGCTTCTATGCTTGACTGCTGCAGTTCTGGGCAGACCTACCGTGATGGCTGCCCCAAGAAAGGTCAACATGTGGCTCCGGGATACCTGTGCCATTGGACTGCAGAGCCCTGCATGCTTATTTTGCTGTGGAGCCTGCCAGCCCTGACGCCACCAGTGCCAAAGGGACACATGGAGCTGCTGAACAGCAGCAGAGCTGCAAACCCAGGTCCCTGCAGGCACCAGCTGCAGTTTGGTGGTCAGGCTGCAATCAACCAAAAATAATTTCAGCTGGTGGCTGCTGAGGTTTTGGTGAGCGTCTGCAGCTTCAGGAAAAACATATGTTCTGGTTTGGCCTAAACCAGGCCAATTTTCCTTTCAGTGATTTCACTATTTCTGCCCTATTAAAAAAGACAAAAACAAACAAACAAATCCTGGTCATGGGAACTTTAGAAATACTGACATTTCCCTCGAGCAGGAAACACAGAACTGTGGCTGGCTCCGGTTCCTGCAGCCGCTCTGGTGCCTGGCAGTCCCCACAAAGATACACTTAGAGCCTTCTGCTTGGTCTCCAACCTTTCTGCTGAACAAAGTGATGAGGGGCTAAGAGAGGACCCAGCAGCTTTGCTCCCAGCTGTCTGACGCATGCACTGCCCTCCGAGCGCCCTGGCTGTGGGACAGGTGGATGGGGATTGGGGTCTCTGTGCACAAAATTCTCAGTGGCAGCTCATGGAAGGGGATTTCTACCTTTTCTTGTAACCGCACAGATGCATTCCTGGTGGAGGGTTTGTACAGATGTAAATGAAATGTAGAAAGGTTTCTTTAAAAAGAAGGCAGCCCTTGTGCTTCATTGGGTATGAGAGCTATTTTCATTATGAAGAAAACACAGAGGTGATCATAAAATCTGCAAACGTTTTGCTTAGTACAACTCTGCAAGTTCATTTGGTGGGAATTATCTTACCACATATATACTGGGAGTTATCATAAGTTTGGGGGGAAATATTTCAGATTAAAGTGGGATTTCTGAATTTCCTGCCCTAACAGCTGGAAAGTGACATCATTTGTCACACAGCCCTTGGCGGGGGGGTCATTCTATCAGAGACAGAAAAAACATTTCCTAGATTTTGAAACTTATTCCAGGACTACTTTAACTAAAATGATCATTCCACTTTTCAAAAAAAAAAACCCAAACCAACCAACCAAAGAAAAAAAAACCCTGGTGCTTTCTTTTCTGGTTTGTTAAAATTATAAGTGATGGAAACTGCCCTTTCATCAGAAACAATTCTTCAGCAATCTTTACCCTTAGTTGGACAATTCATACTACTAATTTTTACCTGTAAGTGTTCATTTCAAATAATAACCCCCATGTTAGGGTGCAAATTTCAGTTTTTATGTAGGCTGCTTGTTGGGGCTTGAGTGTATTTTTTCACTTTTTGTCATACCATTAGCACCACTGCAGGAGAGGATTTGACCTCTGCTCACTTTTACTGCTGTGTTTGTTAAACCGCCCAACCTGTTTCTATTACAGAGCAAGAAGTGAAATACTAGGTGGAAAGGTTGTCATGAAAACAGTGAATTTCATGACAGTGAACAGGATCATCACAAGATGTATGCAACTCAAACTCCCTCTGGACTTTTGGACTCGCTTATAAGAAAAATGCTTGCAATCAAAACCACAGACTGAATTTGTTCTTCTTCTCCCACCTTTTCTCCCAGCCCTTGGCCTGCACTTTTTGCACGGTGCGGCTCCTCTTGCCAATCTGAATTTTGCAGTTGCAAGAGGATGAATCAGACCACTGAAATCCAATACTCCTCAGCTTTGGAAGAGGCTGGAACTGGATCCCAGCTGGGGGACGGTGCTCCTGACAATTAATTACCTTTCTTCAAAGGTCATCTCTTCACCCTGACTCTTCTCATAATTTTTAGTTTCTCTTGAATTTGTTACATTTTATTTGCAGTAATCACAGCCTACTTGGGCTAGCTTCAACAAATCAAGAGCGCACTCCAGAAGGAAATCTAAAGTAACTCTTAGCTGAACCGTCAGCCCCTTTTCTAAGAGATATGCATTGCAAGACTTCTCTGAACAGGTGATATCTATAAAAATCATTGCCTGCTGTCTGAGATTTGTTTGTGGTGATGCAATAACAATGACTAAATGGATTGAAAACACACTACTAAAATATTCTTTTTTGTGGGCTAAATCTAGTAAATGATCTTAAGAGCCTGTCCCCTGAAATGAAATGCAGACCTCTGTGTTGGTTGCCTGCTCTCTGTACGTAACCCATGGGGAGAGTTAGGTGCTTCTGATGGGATCCCAGCAGTCAGCTTTGACCAGGCTCTGGTCAGCTCCTGTCTCAGCAGAGAAATCCTGAGGGTGAGGAGTTATTTTAGGCTGCCAGTGTCACATGCAGGCTGCTATTAGGAGGTGTCTCAGCTGCTTTGAACAGATAACAAAAACTCTCAGACCTCTCCTGAATAATGCAACATGGGCTCCAAATTAGCAGCTGGAAGTATGTCTGGAAGATGTGGAAGCCACCTCTGACTGGTAGTCCAGTGTTTAGGACATGTGCCTAGCAGTGTAAAATGGATCCAGTTCTTTCCTCTACCTGAGCTCAGCATCTCTCACACACACACAGAGTCCTACCTTGCAAGACTTTACCTGACTCTAACCTCAGCACTCTAGTGAAAATGGGGAAACATTGGGTAGATGCAGGTTGCAGACCTCAGTGCTACAAGAACTTAAAAGCAAAACACAAAGCACACATGGAGTGAAGGCCACTCTGAGTTTAGGTAGTAGCTTAGCAAGCGTTTGTAAAATCACACACTTGGCTTTAGGTGCCCTAAACCCTTCCTCAGTGTCTCTTAAGGTGCTCAGCTCTGTGGCTCTGACCTGGCACCTTGTCCTCCCTCACTGATGCTCTGAGGTCACTGCTGTGAATCCTGCCCTGCTAATCTCTCCCTTTCCCTTTCAGCATCGCTGACTGTCATTGCTGTAAAGGCTGTGGCCAGCATGATAACACTCTCTGCCAAGGGGAAAATGCAGCTAACTTATCCTGTTTTCTATATCATGATTGTTTTAATGGCAACTTCTTGTGCTTTCCAAGTCAAGTAAGTGAGATTCTACTTAACTCCTAACCTTCGTACTCATTTATCTGTCAATTTTATTTGGTACCAATACTGACTCCAGATACAAGTTGCACTTAAAGGCAACAAATTCCTGGCAGAGCCTTGACAGATGCATGAATTGCCTAAAGCTGATTATATTGTTTATTTAGGCTTTATTTCTCTGTTTATAATTGATTAATTACACAGATGCTACCTCCTCTCATTATCACGTTATGCAAGGTCTTTCCAAATCCATTTATAGTTTTGGCACAGGTTTTGAACTCATTAAATGAAATTTACGTTTATGTAATTTTTTTTGTTACTTTTAGAAACCTTCATTGCTGAATAATCAAATGGCCACATTTAGACTCATTATGCATCTCTTTTCCCTCACTTATGTCACTTGTCAGACCAAAGAAGAGAGTTTGCCCCAACTTTCTCCCTGTCTCTGTTAAATCTGCATGTTGCACTTTACTACTCTGTATGTTGTACCTTTTTAGGAAATAGTTAACTTTTAGTGTGCAATGGACATCAGAGTTTTCCCTGCTGGCCTGTTAAGTGATTGTTTTACGCTGCCTTCACAGATTGCTGGGGGTGGCAGCATGGTAAAATATGGCTTGCAGCTGAACAGAGAGTCCGTTCCCTTTTTGCTGGTCCCTCTGCTTCAGGTGCTGATAGCATCATTCAGTAATCTCATCTAGACTGCTCCAGTGCGAGTCTGAGTGTTTACTTGCATGATTATTTTCCGGTAGAAGAGCCAGCCCAGCTTTCTCATGGCAGAACATACCATTCCCACGTGGAATCAGAAAGTCCATGAGTTATTATGCAGTGACTCTCCATGGCTGACTCAGGAACTCCCCTGTAACAGATTACAGTGATCTACATCCAGCTTGTCTTCTCTGGGAGAACAGGTTAGGGCATTTAAAACAGGAAATAAAAGCTTGGTAAATAGGAAGCTGGTGAATTAGCCTCTCCTTCTTGCCAGTTTTTTCTTTCTTTTATTTGCTGGGTCAAAATTAAAACAGAACTGAAATGTGCCCATTTTATTCCCCAGGCTCCGTGTCTCTTTCTCTCTTCTCTGTTGGACACAGTTTCTAAGGGAGACAGTGCTGTCAGTCTAAATTCTTCATTTTATTTGTTTCCTCTCTTATTTTATTTGACTGTCGTGTGTCAGCTCAGAACAGCCTGTGCTGCAACATCCTACTGGATTTGATGCTGGACCTTGGTATCACTGTTTTAGTCCCTGTGACCAAATTTGTTGCAAATGGGAGAAAATAATGAGGTGTTTCCAACGACTTCAAAATCCTGACTATCCTGTGGATATGTAGGATTTCTTTATTTTTAAAGCACCATGGAGACTGTTCAACAGTTGCTAAAATAACCATGCAATTACTTTAATGGCTAAAACAGATCCAAGCTTGGATTTTACTGTGCACATACATTGCACCAGTGAAACATTTAAGTATGGTTCTTTTTATAGGTTTTGAATACACTCTGCAGCCTCCTGATTTTTCTCTTTCAGTCTGAAATGCACCATTCACATAACAGAGTATCTCCTGGTGCATCCAAGAGTTCACACTCATGGTTCATCACCCCATGGGTGAATGTTGATAGCTCTGGTCTCCGTACAAGTGGGTTAATTGCTTTGCCTTTTTCATCCGCTGATGCAGACTGTGCGAGCTGCTCCATGGCCAATGTCTTGGTCCTGCAGGTTTGTGTGCAGTGTACGCCCCTGTGGTCCTGCACACTCTTGCTCATGATTCTAGTGAGGGTTGGTGTTGCCTTTCTGAGGAGCACAGCAGAGAGTTTCTAACCCAAAGAGCACAGGCTTGGAGCCACCTTCCTGGACTTTCCCAGCAGGACAGAGTGTGTCTGGGGTATGATCGCATGGATGAACATACAAATATGTGTTTTAGCCAAGTTGGATTGAGCAGTAGCAGCAATGTGGACTTCAGCAAAGTGAAACAGTTCCTACAAGGACTTGTGTGTTCATGTCTGTGCTGGAAATATACCCTTACACAACCTGTTTAAATTAGAGCAACTTGTCCCTGGCTGCTCGCAGGCAGCATCGCTTCCAAGAACCGATGCAGACCATAAGCAATAATACCCTAGCATTCCTCCCTTATCTGTGGCAGACAAAATTTTTCCAACACTGCTTCAAAGGACTCTCCAATGACAGCCTATGGCCAGAAGAATCCACGTCAACCTTCTTGCTTTCGCCTATTTGTTTGATCTCTGCAGAGTCAAAACCAGAAGGTAAATTCAATACATGTATACATCTGTCCAGGGGCTACTTGCTATTGTGGTAAGAAGTGGTCACACTTGTTAAACTGACATAAAGTGACTTAACCTGACATAAAGTGCAATGGACATCCTGTAGGCATGATGTGCAATAATGCTTGTCTTCCAGGTTCTTGAATCAAGCAATGCATGTGTACGAAGCGACAGCAGTTGTGCCCATTAATTTTGTGTTCTTCACCACCAGTGCCATCATTTCAGGTTTGTTTCTGGCCTTCTTCCTCTACAGAACGATTTTCTAAACATCAGGTTTTCAAGAATTACTGCCTGTGAACAGGAACACAAACCAGTCACATTCGTCTTCACAAAAAGAAGTTTTTCCTAAGTGACAGGTGTTTAAGTTCTGAAAAATGAGTAAGTTCACAACTTTTGAAACAAAACAAAAATAATCAAATTCTAGCATTTCCAGAACTGATATGAACTGTTTCCTGTGCCTTGCCGGCTTACTAGAAGTACCTGCATTTATCCTAGCCTCATCTTGACATCCAGTAAATGCATTTACCTTGTGCACACCAGCCTCTCCATATCCGAACTGGTAGAGTAATTTTAACAGCCTGGCAAACTACTCAAATGACAACCAGCTGTGTTTCAGAGTAGTTAGTGTATATTCCATTTCAGAAGGTGGAATTCTAGGTTAAGTGAAGGAAATAAAATGACTCCAAAGACGTTTTAAGCATTTAACATTTTATTCTGGGTGAGAACTTTGAACTCAGCGTTGTTGAAGGGGGGCTACAAATCTTGGAAATGGTGTGCAGCGTAAGAATATGAGCAGGGAGGATGACTAAGACGCTGTATCAGCAATGAGCCAAAACGATCATGTTGTTAGAACATTTATGACTCATTTTAACACACACTGGGGGCTTTCCTGTCATAAATGTGCAGGAGTTTCTCATGCAGATTTGCCATTAATGAGAAGGGGAGTTAGCTTCACGCACAGATTGCTTCAGCACCTGTGTTAGGAGAGACCTACACTTTGTGACTGAGAGGAGACTTGCGCCGAAAGGGGGTTGTGTTCTTGTGACCATATGGGGAATTTGGCCTTGTGCCTCCTTAAAAGATCAGGTACCTATTCAGGAATGGCTTAATAGCTTTGAGACTGGATACACATGCATTCACACCAGGTTAGTTAAACCAGTGTAGGGCTTAGAAAAAGCTCTGCTGAACCTTGCTGGGTTGCTTGTAGAAGATACCTCATCTCGTGATTTCCCCATCCCAAGTTACAACCTTTGAAGATACAGTCACACTTCAGCTGCACTGGTTCACACTCTGGCATTTCTAAGCAAAACTATGCTCATCAGTGGTTTAAAGCTAATATACTTGGCTGTTAATTGGGGCAGCTGAGATCCAGATACACATCTGGTTCTGTCACCTCCACTGCAGAGGTGCTAATTCCTGGAAAAGGGATGACCAGAAAGAGATACTGATCCCCTCATCCAGAAAGATTTGGCAAACTTGGCTGCTGGAGCCCTTAACTTGGTGTAAACATCAGGGACATAGCTAGTTATCGAAAACCTGTTCCCAATTGGAGTTAAAATGTCCACATGGTCTGTTGGAGTGGCTTAACTAAATCCATGAAGAATCTGTTATTGTATTGGTATGACTCTGCTTGTGAATAAGACCTTGAGTTTGACCTGCATAAAAACTATTGCTGACAATGCAAAAAATACCTGCATCTGTGCAGTTACTAACACAGCACATGCTCCAACTTGATAGACTAAATCTTCTCCAGTCCTGTGCAGTATCTTGAGAAAGTCTAGATAATGGAATACAGGCACATAAAATGGAGCTATCACAATGTGTATTAATTCCTTATTTGGGATTTCTTTTCTCCATTTGAGCACAACACTGCTCCTGACCCTCCCAGCTGTAATTCATATCACTTGGAAGCCAGTCAAGATCTGCAATTCTTGTTTCTGTCACATTCCAGGGGTCATATTTTATCAGGAATTCCAAAGTGCAGCTTTGCTGAGCATGTTCATGTTTCTGTTCGGGTAAGTGTATCTGCACTAACGTTTATACTGAAACAGCATTGCCTTGCGGAGTCTCTTCTTTTCTCAGTAAGAAGAAACCCGTCTTGTTATTAAAGTATTATGGAATAGCCATTATAGTAGGATAAAAAAACATTAAAGGAAAGATTGATGTCTGTGCTTTGGGAGTTTGGAGGCCTGGTTTTGAATCCAAATATGTAAAAATGTGAGATACTTATGAACTACTAATCTCATGATGGAATGAAAAACCAGCAGCATGTGTTCCTCCAGCAGGAAGGAGAAATCACTGCTCTCCACCAAAGATCATGTTGTAGGGGGTCCTTTTACAACTGCGAGAAATATCCTCCCATATTACCTTCCAATTGCGTGTCCGTCTGGTCTTTGCTGCCATTAGGCATGGGCAATTACATGAGTTGCTTGCCTATGAGGTAGTACTGTAATATCTCTCCCTCATCTTTCTGTGCTGAGAAAGACACAACATGCCTGTGGAAAAGTTCAGAGCATGCTAAGAAGCTGTTAAGAATAGATGTTTGAAGAAGGGCCTAGATGTCATGAGAGCAGAAACCTTCTCCTGACTGCCAGCACTGTAACAACTCCGGGGACAGGTGACAGTTGCTTGATAATGGGTGTGAGATGGTTAAAAGCATCTCCCAGAACTGCTGCAGGTGTCTTGCCACAGTGCTGTCAAACAAATGGGGTTGATGATAGTTACAGATATCTTTGTGCTCTGCAGTTGGACCGGAGTAGGTGCACACAATCTCTATCTTGTTTGACTGCAGGAAAAGTGACAGAAAATGGAGATGAGCAAATTCAAGCCATGTATTTGGCAGGCAGGAATTAGTGGTTATGTGTCCAATGCAGAGCAGATAGAAGATTTATCCAAGTATAGCAGTTTCTCATTGCTTCTGGCTTACAGCTTGCCCCTGAGACACATAGTCAAATGAGAAAAACAAGAGAGATGTTGATTGTCTGCAGCTAGACTGAGTTGTTAATGAAATTGCAAATGCTAGAATGCTAGCTTAGATGCTCTGTGAAGATTTGCTCAGGGATTCAAATGTTGTGGTCTCACACTCACAGGCATTTGATTAGGTATATATTGCTGAAAGAGTAATTTTGCCTGCGGAGCCTTTGGAACTGATAATAAAGCTTCAGGAGGCAAAAACTAGACTGAAAGGGAGCCCAAGATGAATTTATAGAGCTGCTAGGAAGAAAAGTTTTTTATAAACTGAGCAGCTTGGGTTTGGAAAGTCTTTGAAAAAGAAAGTTGGAAAGAAATTCTCATCTCAGATGCAGTGAACTGTTTCTAATGATACTATGCCACTGTTATTTTGCAGGTGTCTCCTATCGTTTCTTGGTGTATTTGTAATTGCAAGAAATAAAAGAGAGGAGCATGTACAAATTCCGTTTATTGACTGTGGACATATTCCTGGTAAGTAGGGCTTTTTTTCTGTCTCTCTGTTTAAAAATGAGTTATCAGATAATGGGATGACCTAGGAAAGTTGAGTCACAAATGTGCTCTAGTCATATTTAATAAATATACTGTTCCCTTATTTTCTATTCCTGTTCCCAACAGATTTTTCAAAGAATTTTTCAGAGTTTTTCCAAGCTATTGTTACAACCAGTCAAATGAAAACAATGATTACTGGAGCAAAGAATGTTTAAATGATGGATTGGTGGGGGATTAGTTTTATTAAAATTCTTCATAAAGTTGTCATTTTTCCCTTCTCTCACCCTTTTCCTTAGGACAAAAATTGACAGGCAGAATACAACCAGATTCTCAGAGTTCATGCTATGGCACTTTGAATAATGAAGATGACTCGGTTAAAAGTCAAAGCTGAAAGAAGAACGCACCTTACATGCCAAATAACAGGAGGAAGGTCACTGGAACAAGTATCAGCAGCACCTTTTTGTTGAACGTGTTCAAGTATATGTTGAACTCCTGTATGTTGATGAGTCATAGTATTATTTAATCCTACTTAATTTATCCCATGGCTGTCCCAAATGCGTTCTGAAGATAAAGGAAGCCTTAGGAAAAACTAAATAACCATTAATGAAACAGAACATTCTCCTAGTATCAATGCCTCTTGGGGATATTTTTAGAGTCTTAATTGCCTCGCAATGCAAATAGGCACAGAGTAGGATTATAAAAATTCCCCTTTGAAACCCCTCAGATCTATATAGATGCTTAAAGACAAAAGTGGGAAATGAGAGTTTTCATAAGTGACTTCAAAGTACTCTGCCATATGTATAATACTTTCAAAAATCTGATCCTCAGATCAGTTCAGGAGTCAAAACTGCGGGCATATATACAGCATGCACAAATATGTACACACAAAGTATTTTATACTATGTGTAGAGGGAAAACCCTGATTATCTTCTGCCATCAGATTAATTCTCTTACCTTCCAAGGAAATAAACACTCATGTGAGGAGGGGGAAGGAAGAGAGCATTTGCCATAAACAGGCACATGCGCACATGCACACATTGGAGGTCACCAGCCAAGGCCGAGCTAGGGAACCATGCTTGACATTTTACATCTTCCCAGGAGAGTCCTGTGTGCTGGGCTGACTGGGCTGGACTATACTATCTGTTAGTATAGTCTAGCCTGAGGTTTAGCCTCTGTTTTCAGGAAAACAAGGTTTTAGTGAAGAAAGTGCAAAATTCTCCAGAGGGAATGGGGTAGCTAGGCTCTCTCCCTTGATGTTTCTTGGAAAAACACTCCTAAAAAAGAAAAGTAGGGCAACTCCTGCCTGCTTCCTAAACTGCTGGTAATCCTGGATGAGGAAAGGGTATAAAAACACACGATCACAAAGAGTCACAGTAACAGTTCAATTTTTCCTTCATTAAATGGTAGTGTTTCCACACTGATTTGAAGAGCCAGCAGTGATGGGAACCATGGAAGTACACGCTCTGTGGTCAGGCCTGGGAGGTCTCGGTGTCCCTCAGTCCCAGCCTCCTGGCAAGAAAGCTTCTTCTGAACATTCATCATGGGTCCACTTACACATGCCTGGTAGCACCGATCTATCTCAGCCAGCACAGCGGGGTCAGATGCCTCCTCTGCAGAAACAAGTGAAAGTGCTCTTGAAAAGAGTTCGTGTCACGGACAAGATACTTCCTTTAGGTTTCAATTAATCTGCAGTCATGGATAGGGGCCATAGGCTGTGTGTATTTTGTTTCAGTGGGAAATGAGGAAATGAGGTCTCTTTTTTCCCCAGTAATTGTTTATTTCATTTTAAAATAGGTACAGCTGAAGACCCATAAGACAGTTTCATTTCAAACCCTACAAAGCACATACAGAGCTGCAGTTCTTCCTCTGCAGCTGTGTCCCGGGAGCCAGGGCAGGGGGTTGTGAAGTTGTTTTCCAACGTGGACCTTTTCCAGCTGGCACAGGGCAAGACTCTGTCTCTGCACCTTACTTGTACCAGCTGCCTGGCCATGGCCTTCCTTTCCCCTCTTGCAGCTTGAGTTCAAGTTTCTAAAGCTTAGAATAACAAAAATAAGCACATTCCTTCTGTATGCTTTCTCCAGGGAATAAGGGCATGCCTCTATCCTTCTTTTGCAAGTCAAATTTACGCCACTTTCTAAGTCTCAAGTGAGAGTGTGTGCTAAAGATGGAAATGGGAGGCCTACAGTTTTTCATTCTGTGACCTGGGAAACAAACGGGTAAAAGGATTTGGTTTTGTTTCTTTTTTAAATGATTGGCCTTGGGCATCTTTCTGAAATCTGTTTCCATGACTCAGGAAGGCTGGAGGGGATAATAAGGGTTACCAGGTATAGGATTTTCTCTTTAAAGCAGAAAATCAATTTTAAAAATCTGTGGCAAAAGTTATTATTTATCTTAAACTACTGTATTTCTTCTTGAACAACACTTCTTTTCTTCCTATGGGTTTATAAAAAAATTATAAGGGTTAAATGTTTTCTGTAAACTTGAATGTAATTGAAATTAATTTACGGAGCAAAACACTGTCAGGAATTATGTGCAATTAAAACTTGTGATTTGACATGATTTTTGAGATGTGAGCATGTTTCAACTAATTAAAGTATTACGAGACTGGAAAAACTCAGTGATGAGAATTCATTACTGCTCTGCCAAGAAAGGGACATGATTTGTTTCAAGAATCAGTTTCTAATCAATGTCATTTTCAGATTCTGCTTGCAATATTTAGGTTGCAAACACCACAGAAAAGCCTTTTCACTGGAATACAAAAACGTCTCTGGAGCCCTTCTCTTTAATAATGAGTTATTTTCTTGCGATGTTTTTCCTGACATCAAAAATGTGAGCCAGATACAAGCTGCAAAACTCACACCTGCAGACTGAACTTTCTGGAACAGATCCTCCATGGGATCTGAGGAAACCAAACCACAGGAAGGCGTGGTGGGCAGGCGGCAGCTCACATGGTCCCCCAGCTCCAGCTTGGGATTTTGGACAGACCAGAACCAGCAGGACTCGCTAAGCGCTTGTTCCACTGCTGGTCACGCTGCCGTAACAGATGAAGTATTAACTGGCCACGGGCCTGGAAATGGGAGCTCTGGAGTAGAGCAAGGCTGTTTAATTTTTGCCATAAAATATCAGGATGCATTTACCAAATGGTTTCAGCTGGCAAAAAATACATGAATTTTGGACTGGATTTGTATTTCTGCCCATGGTAGGGGCCTGGCATTCACCTGGCAGTCTTCTTGCCTCCTGCTCGCTACAGCCCAGCTTTTGGTGGCCTCATGTTTTGCATGTAAGGGCACTGGTCACCTAAAACCAAAGGAGAGAGGTTGGACATTATAGGGGCTTGAGCTTCTGTGCTTTGAAGCTGTGGTTTAATGCACCTGGCAAGCTGCTTGAATGGTTCAGTGCTGCTAGAATTGTCATACTCTTTTTCCCAGCTGCTAGGTCCTGCCTGGCCTGTGGCTCTCTATGGGACAGTTCAGCTCACTCAACCCACAGAAACCATCTGCTTTCTTCTCCTTGCTGGGTTGGGTCTCTGAGCTGAGCCAACCAGGCTGACTGGAGCATTTGGTGGGAAGGAGGGGAAAAGGAGGAGAGGGAGTGAGACCTCTCTTCTTTAGGGGTATTACACTAGTTCTCTCCTTCTGAGGAGCTTCACCATACAGCAAGCACCCTGCTAAGCTCACTCCTCATGTGTCACAATGTCCCAATGCAGCAGTTATGACCTTCTTGAGGCATTTTTAAGAGTTTGACTCCTGAAGAAAAACCCTGAGCCAGGCTCACTGGGCTGTGTGTAGTGAGAGTTGAATGGCTCCACATGGGGCTAAGATAGGCATCTTGTGGCACGAGGAGTGCCCTAAGGTCAGCTAGAGGCCCGGACATGTGTCTGACAATACAATTTGTTCTAAGGACTGATTTTTTTCTTTCCATCAACTGTTTGCAATAAGATGCATAAACAGCACTGGAAGGATGGATTGGGACCAAGTCTTCTGAACTCAAAATGGTCTCCCCTTGTGATCTCTCCTTCCAACCCACTTTATGCAGGATCATTGGTTATTTGCAGAGAAAAATGTTGACTCTGATTGGGGTGCAGATGATTAGACCGAGCTGTCTTTCAGTTTGCCCTTTTGTCACTGTCTTGGCCTTTTTCTTGTTTAAATTTGTTTGTTTATTCCTTTTGGAGGAATCAGCTGGACTGTGTCAGAAGCAGTCCAAAGGACAGATAGGCTAATTACCATAATTATTATTGGAGGGCCAAGCTGGAAGATTTACAACTGAGGCCACTTCAGGAGAAAAAGACAGAGAAATGTTTAGTGCTCTGAATTCTCAGGAGTTTGAGAAATCTTGTGTTTGAAATGTTTCTGCGTTCTGGGATAGAATTAGGGACATCAGTGAATAAATAATGATTCCATATATTTTTGTATGTGGTTTTAGTTTGGCTTTTTTTTTTTGTTTGCTTTTTTACTGATTTGGGAGTGGAGGATGACTATTGTCTGCCTGGAGAAGCAGAGAGGAAATAAGACATTCCCTTGGCAAACAGGAGATATTTCAACCTTTCAAAGCTGGGAGAAGTGTAGAGGCACCTCCAGGCAGCCTGGCTGAAGTAACCATTGAGTTATACAAGGAGGCAGCACTGGCAAATACATCACTACATATTAAGCAGTCATGACCATTTAGAAAGGATTCTTGTCCTCTTGTCATGTGTTAAATCTGTTCAGAGCACATGTAGCTGATCTGGCCCCTTAGGCTGCACATAAATATATTTTTGAAACATGCTGAACCAGCCTCTGGGGTCTGGCCCCTTGAGCATCCTGTCAATGCCTCTTTGGCATGAACTGTCTCGCATGCAGAGCTCTTGCCAGATCCTCCCTGTGTGGAAATTAGACTGTGTAGTGGGTACACACCACAGGCCTACTCTGATAAGAAGACACAGTATTGCCAGGGCATTTCCCTTCACCTGGGAAGTGTTTATAGGGTACCACCCTACAAGGAAGTTGCACAAACCTACACTCTTTGATTATGTTCCCTTTACTTTGTGATTCACACTGGAGTAAGCAAGGGCAATTTTGGATATCCATAGAAGCAGAATTATTGGCACCTCAGGAACCTCCAGGCACAACAGATGGACCCTAAATAAAGAGTTAAGTGTCTGCTCAGTAGGTTTCTTATTTAATCTAAATTCCAGTTTTTCAGTTAGGCCCCTAAACTTTGTCTGAGCCTTTGAGGGAGAAAGTGCATTTAATAGTATAAATCTGCAGTAGCATTTTGACTGCTGATGGACTCAGGCATTGGTGCCAGGGAAATTTGTGTCAGTTCACAAAGTAACGATGAAGGGGATGGTGTTCAGCAGCAGAATCAGAGAGGTATCGTGGTGATAGTAGAGTTTTGCATGAACACAGAGGAATGACTCCAGGGGACCACTAATAAACAGTGGTCCTCTGGACTCCTTGTTGACAGTGTCAACAAGGCATTTGTTGACAGTTTGCAAAGCAGAGCTACCGTAAAGGAATGATTAAACAGGTGGTTCTAACACTGACTGTTTTACATTAAGTCAATGTATCACTGTAGCCCACGGCACTAATACCTTAAACATGAAAGTGGCCTGTGGCCATTGATCAAGGAGCCAATTTTTGTACTTTGCTAGATCACACTGGGAAAAATAGAAATGATTGATTTAAGCCTCCAGCACAAACATGCGCTTGCCAGCTCTCCAGTGGGAGATTTCCACTCTTGGAATACGCATTGCCTTGCCTAGATGAAATCTTTGGAGTCTGCTGCCAAGTCATTTGCCAGAATCATTAAACCGGTTGAAAGAACAGCACTGTCATTTGTCTTCTGTTTGATAGCTGGTGGGCATAAATCCAGAGCAGCATGAACACAAGATCGGGACTTTTCTTGCCATTTGTAAAAAATTTTAAATGTTTTTCTTGAGTTTCAATACCATGTGTACCAGGTCCAGAGCTTTATGCTGTCTAATGCTTTGTAATGCCCTCAGCCAAGAGTAAGAGAGAAAGCTTGCATGGCACAGAGGCTGCTAATTAGGTAGTCCTTACCTGACACTGAAGGTTACTGCTGGTAACACATTGTACGGCAATAGAGTACAACAACAAAGTACTGGAGCTTCTATTCAGTTTTCCAAGAACATCTGTTCTGTGTTTTACAAGGGAAAGGAGCTGAGGAATATGATTTACTATTACTAAGCATCACAGTTACCCATGTGTTTATTTTTTCCAGACAATATTTAACAGTTAACTAACAGACATGTCCTGACAATACTGACTGCATGACGGTGTGCTGTTGTGCTGCAGGATTCGATGCAGCGGTAAGAGTAGCGGCAGGTTACTGATATGAGAAGGCAGTTCGATGTCATCTGGCCTGGCCTCCTGCACAGCTCTGGTCAGACAACCTCCTCCAAGCACTTCTGTGTGAACCCTTTGGCCCATCTACAGAAGAAGGCACCCTGTCCTCTCCTACTAGTCAAAGTAGAGGATCCACCAATGCCATTAGTAATTTGTACTAGCAATGAGTCATTGTTTGCTTTTGAACTGTGCCTTATGTCTATTTTAACTTGTCTGGATTTAACTTGCAGCTATTTGTCTTTTGCCAGTGATTTAAAGCACTCTGTAAGTCCCTCTAGTAAAACACAGTAAGATGACTTGGGCTTTTCGCTAAGACAAACAGATGGACCTTTTAAGTCTCTCACCATCAGATATTTCTGTCAGCCCTCAAATTGTTTTCGGTAGTTGTTTTCTCTTCTCTCTCCATTTTTTCCGGTGTCTGCAACTGGCCAAATACAGAGTAAAAATCAGATCCTAGCACTGCTGAAGTAGTAGGACAGAACTGGACCAGACCCAGCACACCGTGGTGGGGTGCCCGGCTTCCCCTCTTCCCGAAGCTGCAGCCCCGCACCCGGCTCAGCTGCCACGTCTCCCCAGAGATGCCTATGCTTTCTGGTTTGACACGAAGTTAAGGGTGGCTGTCTTGCATGCCCAGAGGTGCAGCAGCCTCGATTATTGTCAGCTATTTGACTTCTGACTCATTGCTGAGTTCGGCGATGGTCCAAAGAGTAGGTGCCTCCGGTCAGAGGTCCTCCAGAGGTCCAGCACAGCAGGACATCCTGAAACCCTCTGGCCCAGGGGTTGGCACAGACGTGGTAGCACCTGGCAGTGGTAGTAAGCAACCCCACTGAGCTGCCCTTTCTCCAGTGCCCACAAAACTTAGCTCAGCCCGGATTTGAGAGAAGGGTGACCCATTCAGCAACCGTTTAAGGTGCTGTAAGTAAATAGGCTTTGGGAGGGGTGCCAGGATGTGAGGAAACCCTGCCCAGGTCAATTGGTCTCTCCTCAAGGGTGGTGATGGCACACCAGAGAGAAATGTTGCTGATATTTGTCACATACAACAGAAAGGCTTCTGCTCCCTCTGCCCCTTGCCGCTCTCAGCCTCACGGCGAGGATGTGTTTTGAAACCAACAGCTTGGGCATCTCCCCTCTGAGAGGACACGAGCACCTGGTAACGCTGAATGGGGCATCCGAACCCCAAAAAGTGTGGGATGCGCGTGCCAGCCCTGGCCTCTTTGGCTCATTCAGGTGATCAGCAATTTGCTCAGGCTGTGGATGTCCCCACTCTGAGGTGCCCAAGGCTCCCCATAGGGTCCTGCTTCTGGGAGGACCCTGTGCTTCTGGTCCTGCTTCTTGTCCCTGCACAGGGGATGAGTCTCCTCCAGCTCTTTTGGGGATCTACGTTTTAAAATGCATTTGTGTTGGACAGAACGTTGTGGTGCATTTACAGACCAAGGTCCTGTGTCACACCACAGAGCAGTCACGGTTATTTCACTGGTACCCTCACACAGTGAATAGTTTGAATTTGGTGCTTTGAGGTGTTAGAGTTGGTTTTTTTTAGTAATTTCAAATGAACAGCTTGGTAATGTCACCTCAGTTAGCCTGAGGTAATTTGTGGTGGAATTCTTAATTTCTTAAAATAAAAAAAAAAAAAAAGAAAAGCTGCTTTTAATAGTGAAGTCTTTGCAAATAAAAGGCCATGCTGGAGCACTTTGAATGTGATTACAGTGACCCATATTTTTAATGGCTTTTTTCATCTCAGAAATGGCTTTTTTCCAAACAAAGTCCTACAAGGCCTCATATAAAAAACAAGGGTTACTGCTCTTTTCCACACATAACATGAAAAATATCCTTGAGCGGAGCGAACTGCAGCCCATCTGCTGTAGCTTGGCCCGGCGTGCGGCGCAGCTCCCTGACCATTATGCGTGGCTCTTGGTAAAGCAAACCACCTGCTTCCTGCACGAGGTCCCGGCTCGAGCCTCCCCAGCACTTCTCCGAGGAGGAAACCCATCCAAACCGCTGACGGGGGATGACAACCTTGGCATTCCCTTTTGCTGCATTTGTTCTTATGCCATTTGTTGTTCGCTCAAGTGCTCTATGGACTTTTGTCTTCTTTTCCATCCAGACTAGAAAAAGGTAGGCTGCGCCAGAAAATAGACTCCTACTTGCCTGTTTATTGCGCTCCCTTGCTCTCCAGCTGTGGTCAGCAAATTCTTCATTTGGGAACCCAAAAGGGCACCCTTGAAAGGGAAGGAAAAGGAGAGAGAGAAGTCTTGGGGCAATTTTGCCAAGGAGTGATCTGGATATCAGCCCCCTCCTCCCTGATTCAGGGTCTGGTGCTGCAGATGCTTAACTGAGCTGAGCCTTTCATGAATCCCACTTATGTCAAACAAGTACTCACGTGAATTCCAGAAGCATCCCGGACATGTACTTCCCAGACACACTACCTAGACACAGTGCAGACAAACTGTAATTTTGCAAAGGCTGTGCTGAGTAAAAAATGGCATTTCCTTCAGCTGCTTGCCATCATGCTCCACAGCTGAACAGACCGAAGCCAATGCAATTACACAGCGTGCGCTGAGCATCCTCATGTTGCCTTCACTGTTGATGAACGGAGACCTCTGTTAATCTCACTGTCACTGCTCAGAAGCAGATTATGGATCATTTACACGAACCCATCCACCAGCTACACTGTGAGGGTGCCCTGCAGCCCTGGGCTGTGGAGGTGGACATGTCTTCAAAGGACAAAGCAGCTTTACAAAACAAAGGGCTTCCCTACAGCCTAAGCGAGTTCAGGGTATGCACTGATCCAGGGTACCTCTTAGTGGTCAAAACATTAATGTGAAGTTTAAAAGTCTGAGTTGAAATCCTTCCCCAGTCTGAACTGGAGAACACTAGCTATGTCTTCAGGAACTGGAAGAACTGGGCTAATGGGGGACGAGGACTTCTGCTCAGCCGTGACCCAGCTGCTGCAGTCCAGAGGGTGCTGTGGTGGCACCTCATATGGCCGTGAGGACAAGATGCTTCTTTCCTCCTACATTAAAAAGAAAAGAAATTCAGTTATGTTGTTTTGCTAAGAAATAAACGGTTTTCACTACCTTTTTCTCTGAAGAAGTTAAACCATATTGTTAAATCAGCTGTTTATAAATAACCATCTGAAGTAAAAACCTCATATAAAAAAAATTCAGCTCACATGGTAGAGATTTGGCAGAGTTTTATGATCAGCTCAAAATGGGATCTTATAGCAGAGAATGAAGCAGTGCTGCCAGCTGTGCCTGAGACTGGGACATCTGCCTTCTTGAAATAGTGTTATCTGGAGGAAAAAGTGTTTGTGGATAAGTCAGGTTAACTGGGTACTTGTGTGGCATAGATTAATATCTCACTGGCACCAGCCCTATCGTGTCCGTTAGTGTGCAATATGCTGTGCCACTCAGTGCTCAGAGTGCACCTTTTTTGTATTTCTTTCTTAGACACTGAAGCTGTGCAACATGCAGTGAATATCATTAGAACTGGAAAAAATACTTATTTGCTATGCATAAATAAGTCTTCTAATGCAAAATAAAATCACAGCTTTAAAGATGTCATCATTAACCATTGGCCAAAACAAAATCATATCTTAAAAATGTATAATCTCTGGCTGGCCAAATCTCAAGCCTATGTTAATTTGTTTTGTTGTGCTAAATGGTGGCTTTAAACACACCAAGCCAGGAGTAGAGCTAGGCTGCAGTTGGGGCTGTATGAAACAGGGTAAAATGTGCAACACACACTGCAGTAAAGCATTGATTAAGATGTTCTCAACATCAACCTATAAGAATACAGTTGTGCTAAAAAAATGATAGGAATGGTCCTACCTCTATTTCAGCAAATGTTGGTGGTCACAGATTGCAGAAGTCACAGCAGATACCAGAGTCCCTGTGCTTAATAACTAACAACCAAACTGCTGGGGTGAGCAGGGTGTTACTGGGAGGCATTCAGATCCTTGCCTTGAGCCTGCACTTACAACAGACTGTGCCCCAGCACAGGTAAGAGATAATCCTGAATTCCTGTGTGCTCATGGATATGGCAATGTTTTGGTCCCTTTTTTCAAAGAATCTAATTCAGGTGAAGTAGGTATAGCCATAAGACGTGGCCTCCTCCTCGCTGGAGCAACCACTCCTGTTGACTCTTTCCCATTCCCTCCATTTGCCTTTCACAGCAGGACTTTGGGGTATTTCTATGTTCCCTGTGATGGAAGAGGCACCAGAGCTGTCAGCAGTCAGGACACCAGTTTGCCTCCTCTGCACACATTTGTGTTTTGCATCTTCTGCTTAGAGTCTCCTCCTGAATCCTTTTGGGTCAGTTCCATATGCAGAGTTTGTTGGGTGCTCGGCAGCATCTGAGTAGGGCCCATGGCTGTGACTGCAGTACAAATAATTCGCTAAGATAAAAGGCAGCAGGAACACAAGAATAAATAGGCTTATACATACCATAAAAATGTGTCTGGAATTATAAAGTTTCCAGCAAGCTCTGGTAGAAGCAAGCTCTGGAACAAGGCTCCAACAAGCTTTACAGTAGAAACATCAGGAGCAAGAAACCTAACTAGTCTTAAGATGGAGCCTGCAAAATGTATGATAGCCTTGTCTGCAATAGCACAGGAGCCTCTGATGTGGAGGTCTCTCCCCTTCTTATGCTCCACAATCTGATATAGCTGTTACATTCAGTCTTGGCTTCCTGCAGCTATAAAGCTGCAATGTGAAATTCTGTGCATAGCAGAAAGCACCTCCTCCCTGTATTGTGGAGCTGTGAGGAAGGGAAAAGACCTGCATTTGAGCAGAGACTATGCAGTAGCTGAGAGATTCCGGGAGCAGTGTTTATGCTGGAAAAGCCAACCCAGCCTACTGCAATAGTGGTAGTAAGGGCTTCAGCAGCATCTGAGGTGGTGTCCAGGAGACAAAAGGAGTGGAGCAAAATAACATAAAACTGCTGGTTTTTATTACTATCAGTGTTGCATTGAGTATGCTTCATTCATGAGTATTAAGCACCCGGTGGAAGATGGAATGCAGCAATCTGTCATTGACTCCAAAGAGTACAGACAATGCACAAGGCAGATATTTTGTGTCTTCCCAAATAAATAAAATAGCAGACACACTTCTCCAAAGCAGTGTTTCTCCATGCTTTTAAATCCAAAGATCCCTGAACTTTTTGGAAGACTAAGCTGCAGGCTGCTTGAGCAGTCTTAATGCAGTGGTCTTCATGAATAATCAACTAAAAATTAGGCCGCCCTTTGAAAGTTGTGACAACATGTGTGTGTGGGTTTGGGCAGTTTTGGGATGGGGGAGACAGTGGGGAGAGTTGCTTTGTTTTAGAGTGATCTCACAAACCATTCTCTGAAGTCTTTCAGACCACAAGTGGTCCCCAGAGCACAGGTTGAGAAATACTCTCCTGTGGACAGAATAACATCTGAGAGCAGCAGTGCATTGTTCCCCAAAGCTGTCAAGCTCATCAGGGATTGCTCTGAGAGCAGGGGGTGGTTAGACCTCTCCGTTGTTATTCACAGCTCTGACTTACACTGAAATAGAAAATAGTGCTCTAATTGTTATCATAGCGATGGAAATGTTTAAACCCCAATGCAAATGTAACCCATGCTGTTCTTCTGCAAGCATGTGTGGAAAGCCTGAGATGTAGGATCTCCTGGGTATTCCCATGAACTACAGTATAAAATCAGAGCTGATACATTGAACACCTCATATACTCTAACTGATTTTGGTGATGATCAAAACATGCAAGAACTGAGAGGGAGTATAGATTTTAAGGGAAGTTGCATCAGCAGTCACCAGTGTAAGGGCATCCCAAGGAAGAAAGGTGGGTGGGCTCTAGAAGATGCAGACAGTAAATGTATGGACCCCTGAAAAGAGCCAGGTTTCCTAATGTGTTTCTTTCATTTTCTGGGTTGAGGAATAGCCTTTTAAGAGTCTGGAAACATTTTCTCAGTGAATGAGAGATGCCTCAGAAATGAGACATAAAAGGATAGTCTGACTAGAATCAGTACTCCCCCTCCTTAAATTTCCTTTTAAATAGTGATTAAATGTAAATATTGAGGAGTCTCCTTTTAGTATTTACAATGGTCTTGCTTTTCTGTTCCTTTTGAGGAGCACTTAAGAAAGATACCTCTTTTCTCTTTGTCAGTAGGAAAGCAATAAAATTACAGTCACCTGAAAAATACTGGCATTAACTCTGAAAAGGGATAATGCAAAAGTATATCAAAGAAAAAAAAAGGAAAATTAGATTTTTGTTATAGTCTGTTGAAGATAACTGAATTCCGCTAAGTGAGTAGCACATTTATCATCATGAATGTCAAAATTTCTAAAGGTAACCTTCGTTAAGTCTGTTAACAAGTCAACCATCAACACCCACGTGGTTCAGAGTCTGCACAGCAAAATCAAGAATAAAACCAGTAGGTGTAATAATTGTTTGTGTTCTCTTTCCCCATTGCTTGCTTTCTTTATATAAGAGTACGTGCGTGCGTGTGTGTGTGTGTGTGCAAAACAGACATAAATCTACCAAAGAACAGGACTTGCTTGGCTCTGCACATATTGTGGATCGATGACTCAAAAATACATCGTTCTGAAAAAATAAAGAATCTTCCTTCTCCTGTCATCCCCCTACAGGAGGAACTTTCTTTTTCCTGCCCAAATCATCACTTAAAACGTTTTAGGACTAAAACATGACTAAACCTAAACATTTTCATTTGGAGCAAGCATTTTCCAGCAGGTTTGGCTGGTCAGCTGTGAAGATCATTTGGCTTCTATGAAATTACTTGCAAAGAAAAAAAGAGTTGTTGTAAGTGACTTCATTTTTTTTCAAAGATTACTTTCTTGATAATGTTATACAATAAACCCTTAATAGCTGGTTTATAGGCCAGCTCCACAAGACAAACAGACCAGCTACACAAGTGAAACAGTGAACAAATCGGCCTGGCCAAGGAAAGTTTCCCTAAGATAATTAAAAACACCTCGTGCCTGCACTGTGAGAACGATGACAGATTTCAAAATGTTTATCTTAGAGCTAAAATACAGGTCTCAAGCCTAAGTTTGAAAAGCAGATGAAAAATAGTTGGCCCCGGTAAGGAGCTGATGCACAGCCAGGGGTAGGTGGGCCAGGCTGTGACCACCATGCAGGCGGGACCAGAGCCAGCGGGTCAGTTGGTATGGTCCTGGGAGGAGGTGGGCAGGGACCCCCTTCCTCTCATTTCTGTTCATCTTCACATCTTGGAGAGGCATGTCCCCCTGGTCTTGGAGGCACATCCTCTGCCAGCTGTCTCACAGTCCCTCCTCACATGAGGCTTCCCGTTAACTCACCCCAGCACCTTTAGCCTCTCAGCTTGTTTCTCCCTTTTGGTCCCTCCATTCTTCTGCACCTGTGGATGACCACGCAGCACCACCGCACAGCTCCTCTGCCTCTCCTGCATCTTCTCCAGACTGCCCCACCATGGGAGTATAAAAAATGACCCTTTTTTGCCAACACGTCCTTCTCCTACTGTTGCTTCTCTTCATGTTGTCTTTGTGTAAGTTATTTCGGCGATGGTTTGTATGAAAACCTAGGGTGAGAACAGAGGTCAACATCATAGTAAAAAAGCTTTGGTTGTAACCTCACTTTCAGTCCCTACCTTTAGGAAACTGCTACCTGCCAGTTCCAGGTTTCCTGCCGCCGTGGCTGCTTGCAGCTCATTGGTTTTGTTTATTATGGAATATTTGCTTCACAAGAAGAAAGGAAGCGAAGTTCAGCCATTACCATGTGAGCGGGAAGTGAAGAAAAAAACCTCTCCTCATTATAAAAATACTCACTCGGACCTTTTCGCTCTCTTCCCCCACCCTCCAAGCAAGACTTCAAAGCAAAAGGCAATCTCAGCCACTGACATTTGCTATGGAAATATGTTCATGGAGTGCAGAACAGGGCTGGGTCCCAGAGGTAATTTTTGTTGTTGACAGTTACAAGGATTTGGAAATCACCTAACGAGCATGTGCACTAGGGTGTTACTCTCTCACTCACTCATTAAACCTGCACCTGGTGCATTTCTGCATAGCAAACAGCCACATGCAGCACTTCCACCTCCAGAAATAAATGGCCTGAGGAAGCCAAGGGTCTGGAAAGAAGGACAAATCCCATGCCCAGGGTGAGCTCCTGCAGATTGCAAAATTGTATAGTGCTCTCCACTGTTAAGCCTCGGCCCGGCGCATTTGGCCTTCTGTTGGTTGCGGATGAGGGTTTTGCTGAAGCTTCTGGGCCAGCTCCTGCTCACCATCTAAGTTCTGCTAGTGCCGCCTGCAGATGCTGTTGGGCTACAAAAAATGCAGTGTGCTCCCGAGAAAAATGCAAACAAGTCAAACATCTGACTGGAGAATATGGTCACAGTGGAATTATGGTTTTGAAGACACATTTCTCTGAGAACTAGGGAATAATAGAGCCCAACAAACAACACGAGGTTACAGTAAATGCTGGCCACCTCTTCAGAGAAACCTGCACAGAAGAGTGACATCTTTGGTCAGGGATCATCTCTTATTTGTCTCTTACTTTCTTTTGGCTAAGAGTGGCATCTCTTCTTATTAAAGACCTGATCTGTCCTCACTGCATTTTGTGCTACTAAATGGCTTTGTTGAGCCAGGAGGTGGCACAGAAGCCCTAATCTCTTGCAGGGCCTCTGGGACATCACATCAGCAGTATCAGGAATAGCATGTAGTATCCAAGGGGAAAAGATTAAAACACCCTACTTGTGAAAAAAAATTGTTAAGAAAAAGTTTCAGACCCAGCGGGAAGAGTTTCAGAGACTGAGAAACACGTGTTGGATATCCTCCAACACTGAAGAACTACTAAACTTATAAAAGACCTGCAACATCAGATAACACCAGTGATACACCCTGATCATTATCCTATCTCTGGCCACAACCAGGTGGTGCCAGAGCAAAGGGCAGGAACACCTGTATCCAGTAATTGAACACTGGGTGAAAGTGTTGATGGTCTCCTTATCAAGAGTCAAGGCTTCTAGGAATACATTCTGCTAGGATGAACACAGTGTTGCCTCATTGAAACAAAAACAAGCAGGGAATATGTGCCACCAAATTGTAAGGGTAAACACCAGGGCAATGTCTCCACGTACTTATGTGCTCACAGCTGACAAGTTAATATTCTATTAAAGCCAGATTTAAGCCTTGAACACACTGGACACATGAGTAACCGTGCATGCATCTGAAGTTAAGAGGCTGCCTTGTTTGTTGTATGATTAGCAGCTAAGGCTTAGGCAGATGTGTTACAGCTACAGCAGTTCTGCCGCGCTTACTTGCACAGACAGAGCAAAGCACAGATACAAAGCTGATAATTTCAGCAGTATGCTGAAGGTCTGTAGCAATATGGGAAAGGGCCAAAATGGATGGTGGCAAATAGTGGGGCAAAGGTCATGAGAAAAAAATGAGGGAAGTAAATTGTATTAGCAGAGAAACAGGGCATGACCCTACCATTTGGCAAAGTTACAGAAATCCTAACCTTTGGAAATGCTGTTCATTGCTGTTGGAAAGTTGGCTAGAAAAGCAAGACTAGGGGCTGACCCAGTTCTAGGGTTTCTGCTGCGCTAAGCACAGTAACACATGACCACACCTCCCCTCTCAGAGGCATGCTCGTAAGGAACAGTCACTAAACACTGTGTTATTCCTAATATTTTGCTACCCTAGGCAACCAACCACCAACTCTGCTCGGCATGACACAGCCTGGAAGAACTAGATAGTCTAGAATCAATTTGCTACTCCAGTTGAGTTTGATTTTATGATCTTAACACTTGTCATTTTGGGAAGGAACAAAACATTCACTGTTCCCAGGGTATGTAATGCTACCAGGAAGCCATAAATTTTAATTCAGTGTTTTATTTCCCTCATGAAGAGCTGTTGTTCATATGTGCTGTCACAGTTGGGGGTTCCTCTTTTTTTTTCCTTTTGGTTGCCTGTCCCTTCATTATGTTGGAACACGCTCAGCAGCACGATAGCTTTTGTTCCTATCAATGATGGATGTTATAGTGAGAGTTTTGGTCTGGTTTCCTTGGACCAGCAATTGTTTCACATGAGGTTTTTCTGCTGGATGAGCTGGCACTCCTCACTCCTCCTGGCTCCTTCTCCAAGCTCTGCCAATCACTATTTCGCTTCCTTCAGCATCCAGCTTGAATTTGAAGTGGCAGTAAATACAGATTGATGGTTTTATTCTTTAGAGGAAAGGAATCAATTCAGAGCACATGCTGGTGCCCAAGAGACTTCAGGGAGAGACATGCCCTGCAAGTTTATCCAAGGCTACTTCAGGGTTTGAAAGCAGAAACAGAAAACTTTATTAAAAATATTTGTATTTTTTATTTAAATTAATATTTTAATCTTAAATTGGAAAACCATGCTCCTATATATTTTTCTGTAAGATATATTGCTTCATATTTGAGAAAAAAAATACCTGGATGTCTAAAGAGAGAAAATGTCTGCTTTTCATTCTTCCCCCTTGTATTTTCCACTTGAAAATACTTTACCTTGACAAAAACAGAAAGTACATACAGAAAAACATCCAGTTTATTGAAGGGTGTTTACTGCAGTCTATGAAAGAAGATAGGTGGTATCCTAAAGGAAAGAAATTTTAATGATAGCAATCAAAGTTCAAAGGGGAATCTTTTAAGGATTTTCTATAATTTTATGTTATGGGGTAAAAGTATATCCTGTCTGTGAGGTCAGAAACCCTGTTTAGCTCCTGTTTGAGGAGACTCAAACTTCAGTCAGGCGGTTGGCTGAAGCTTTTCATATTTTTCAATACTTAGTGGTCTTAACATTTTGAGGACTGAAAAGGAAGAAACAAATACTGCAACTTGTATCAAGTCTAGGTCCCCACAGACTAATTTATATTCTTGAAAATATGTAAACTAATTTTACAAATGGATCTGGATAAGAATCAGTTTTTAATGCTCATCAATTTAATGACCTTGCAGAGAGAAGAGGTTACCTCTCTTGCTTCTTAATAAACTCTGAAATCTAGCTGACATGTGGAGTTCACTGTTTTTAATGGTGAAAGGGAAGTTATTATTTTCGGTAGGGATTTTTATTCCCATCCCTGAAGACCACATGAAACCTGGCTACTGTCCTGGGACTTCAAGTTATTGTCTCTGTAGTCCCTGGAGTTAACCTAATAGCCTGGGATCTTGTCTGTAGAAAACATTTGAGAAAAATGAATTTATGTTGTATTTCCTGCATATTTTTGATAGCTGCTTGGCCAGACTAACAGCATCCCTCCTTGTACTGTGGGACAGCAATCTTTCAGCTTTTGACAGCCTTTTACAGAAGGAAATCTGAATTTAAAAAACCCCAGTATTTCAAAACGAAGGCCAAGATTCACTCAGAGTAGAACCAAAGTGGAATTTAAAACACAGATACAGCATAAACGTGGCCTTTCCCTCTTCTGTGGTCTCTACTACGCCGGAACAGGAAAGTTGTCAAAAAGTAAACCGTTCCACACCAAACGGTGAGGGCACTGGATACAAACTCATGGAGGGAACTCAGCAGAGAACCCCACAGAAGGATGTGATGAGAACTGGAGCAGGGGCTGCAGACCCAAACACCCCACGGGCTGAGGTCCCCTTTGGGGCGCTGCCCAGCTGCATGCTGCTGGGTTGAAATGCTTAGCTCTTAAAAAACAACCATTTTAACTACTGAAAGAGACATGTCATTTGAGACACATGGTAATGCTGTGGACTTATTACATGTAACTCTTCATTTGATGTGTTTTAACGTACACATTAAAGTGCATATGCTATAGAAAATAATCCCAAGGGCTACAGCATTACAATTAAAAAATGAAAGCGCTCTAAAATCATAAGAAATTAAATAGAAAAAAAATCAAAACAGCAAATGGACGGCTGCTACAGTTTGCAGAGCAGACTCCAAGAATCGAGCTTAGTGCCCATCCAGAGAAACATCTGAAAGACTGTGTTGCTCATGGCAGGTGTATCAGTTTCCTCGCTGTCCTGTATGAGTACAGGTCTTGGAAAAAATTCCAGGTGGGAACTGAATCCACCTTTCTAGCCCTGGAAGGGATGCCTGAGGCACTGCAGGCGGGCCAGAAAACAGTACTTGGTGCATCTTTCTGCCTTCTTTAAAAATGTGAATGACAGAACATGTCCCCCAAATATTATCTGGTTGCACGATTTTAATGCCTTTATGCTCTATAGTACAGGGAGGCCTTTCCCAGGACTTCTGTTTTTCTGATGTGATCTATTTTACTGCATCTGCAGCTCCAACAGCCTGCAAGGGTGCTTTCCACTAAGAAAAAGTTGCTGAACTTAAAGCATTTTTACAAATTAAAATACAGCATACGATTCAAATTACCTTTTTAAATAAAGAGAAAACTCAAGTTTCAAACCACAGTGCTTTTACCAGCAGAGATTAAAAACATCTCTGGCTTTGGAGGTTCTGATTTTAAAGTTGTGTCAAGCCTCTTCCGCTCCTCAGGCAATCACAGAAAAATATTTGCTCTAAGAGAAAAAGTGATTTAAATGTACATTCGTCTCTTACCATGTGTGTCACATGTGGTTGCCCATGTGCAAATGCTTGCACAGCAACATCTTGTACCGTTGGTGAGCTCTAGCTTTACACCGTGTTGTACAACAAAAAGGGGTTAATCGCATATGATGTGAGAATGCAGCCTTCAGGCACGGAATTGCTATTTTCTGGTTAATTCTGGTTTTGTTGGCCAACTTAAAGTGGAGTAAAACTAGCCTTCTGCATGTCTACTAACCTAAAAAAAAAGGAAGTTTTGTTCTTTTTTTCTCTCTTTTTTCTTCGGCAAATGAACCCAGAATGCCTACATTGGCATCTCTGAGCTAATTGTTAGACTCACCCTTCCTTCTCCACCATCAAAGACCCCAGAGCTTCGCCACCAGTACGGGAAGGATGGGCTACCACAGCTTCACCAGAGAGCTACTGTCACGTTGCTCCAGTAGCAATTTCGGTTGTTTTCTCACGCTCCAGCGCCTGTCCCGGCTGGCGGCGACTGGACGTGTGCACCCAGGTCTGGCACTGCTCTGGAAACCCCCTCGTCCCAGCATCAGGTTTGCGGACGCTTTAGGGGCTACACAAATCTGTAGTTTTGGGGTTGCCACTGTGTGCTACCTGTAGGCATAGAAGTTCTTAAAGACACTAAAAGAAGCTACAGCTTATTTTTTTAAAAAGAATTTACTCTAATGCTTATGAATCATTAATGCCTCAAAATACAGTAGCTCAGGGAAAGTCTTAAAAGGACTAATAGAAACTGCAATTAATACTTTTAAGACCTTCCCTGGACTACTATTTTATTGATACTCTCATGCTTACTTTCATCTGTTTCTCTTTGAAAAGATAAGTTTTTAGCCAATTTAATATATTTTTGTGATTTCATTTGGAACCCCCTTGATATATTTACCAACTAATTTACAAGAATTTTTGCATTGTAGAAATATTCAGAAAACCTGGATGCAATTGATTCCTGTATGTCATTTTGTCTTACAGGAAAATAAATTATCTATAGTTAACCCTTTAATCCGCTGGCCTGTATCAAAACCACTTCCACATGCATCTTAAAAAAAAACCAAACAAAAACAGTGCATTAAGCAACTGCCAATCTGGAAAGTGTATTTTTAATTGCAGATTTACAGTTTGCTCTTCTGTGCACGTACACTGGATTTTTCTGAGTGCTAAGGAAACGTCCCCGTTTCTCACCCAATCCAATCCATTCTGAGCAACTGGCTTTGCACGTGGGTAAAGCTGCCTTGGGTGCCACCTGGTACAACTCAGGTAAGATTTTTCAGAAGTACATGTGTGGTATTTATAATTAATTACAACTGTAGAAACATAGGATTTGTCACTAGAGCCACAGTTAAAATAACTGGGGTGTCTCAAGTGGGGAGGAAGAGGTGGCTTATTTCTGAAGTGGCATTTAAACTCACTTTTGAGTGATAAAGCTCTAAATAACTGTCCAAGTTTGCTTTCACTTCATCCTTTTGCTAAAAGACAAAAAAAGAAAAAAAGAAGAAAAGAGCTTTTTTGATATTACCCAATGGGAAAAAAAGAACAAAACCAGAAATTAAGAGAAGGGATGTGTGAGAGTGAACCTGACGGGCACACGGGTTTACAGATGCATGAGCTCTCCCATCCGTCACCACCATTGTATTCTTTTTAAAAGAAAACATTTTCTGGGCTAAGAAACAGGATGCTGAGAGAAGGAGTGAGCTAAAAAAAAACAGCCTTTCTCATCCTGGCTATTTATTTGATATTCTTGAGATGAAATGAAATCTTGAATTGCACCATCCTTTCTAGAAATTACAGCAAATCATCACATATTTGGATCATGAAATTTGAGCCCATCTCTTCCTTCAGACTGCTTTTTCATTCTCTGCTTTATTCTTGCTGTGTCCTGGATGTCTTTTTGATTTCTGTTTCTTAAGAATTGGGCTTAGCTGTGCAAGGCTGTCAGATTAGCAGCACTGCCGTAAGCCCATGATGAAAAGACAGCTAAAATGTGTCAAGCAAGCTGATGCTGGTACATGTTATGCACATCTTGGAGTGTCTAAAAAAATTTTAAAAAAAAAATCATTCCGTGTAGGCATTTTTCCTACTATAGAAGAAACTTTATTTCTTTAAAAAGAGACCCAATGCAATAAATGAAAGCTGTGTTTTGTCTATTCTGTTCTTTTGTCACCCCCCACCTATTTTGCAAACTACCCTGAATTTTATTTTGTCCAGGGTTAAGCAGGCTCTGACTTTCAAAGCCACCACAAAATGGTTTCAGCCCGTCTCCTCCACCCTTTCCCAGAGTTCTCATTATCCAGTACAAGTTTACTTACTCTTGCTGGGATTTGATGACACCAGTGTTCACAAAGAATTTTAGTTCAGCTGAGTTGAATTTGCAAGAGGTAAACCATGGGTGCTATTTAGACTGTTGACCTCTGGGAAGAGCATTTAGAAGCATGGGATTTTGGGGGCTTTGGGGTTGGTTTTTTTTGCATGTTGTATTTTTGGAAAATAAAACTATGCTATTGCTTTTCTGCTTTTCTCAGTCTTAGCGCTTCAGAAACCTGCCTCTGGTAGTTTACTCCCCCAAGCTCTGTTCCTACTACCTACCTCACATGGACATGTGAATGGATCAGGTTTGACATATCAAGCTCTTCCAGATTTAGAGCACTGAAAGAAAACTGTCATGCTGCATTTGACTACCCTCTGTCTGCGTGTGCCATGATCCCCCAAGGCTTCCACCTCCATCAAGAGGTCTGTCACCCTGCCAATTATTTTCCCAGACATGTTTCAACAATGCCAGCTGCCTTTCTGCCAGGTAACTTCTTCCATTACTTACGCACTGCTAAACAAACCAATTGCCCTGAATGTCTTTAACAAACACACAACAATCTGGCCATGGTCCCATCTCACCTCATTCCACAGAGTAATCACCACGCTCTTCTGCAACCTCATTTTCATGAGGATTTGCAATGGTAAAGAATGTGCATTTCAAAGCCGTGAGACCCTCAGCTTGGTAGGTCTATTACTCACTGTGCCTCTCGACATAGCAGGCAACTACCATGTAAGTCATGGTTCAGGCTGGGAAAAGACCCTTCACCAGGTGAGACTCAAGTACAGCATTTATTCAGCTGTTCTGAGGGAACTGTAGGTAGAGCTACAGGAGCAGCGCAGTAGCATTTGAGCTCTTCACAGTGCTACAGATAATGCCAGAATTGCCTTCGGTGCTTCACATCAGCTTCCAGAAGCTCTTGCCAAGCAAGGAACAAGAGCTAAGGGTTTGTGCTGGCATCCATTTTGGGAAAGTTATCTGGAGAACAGCATGGGAGCCAGAGAGTTTGTGAGAGCATCTTTCACTGAGTGAAAGCTTCCTGGGTTCCCAAAAATGCTCATGTATCGGAGTCCACAGGAGCTGATCCAGATGCTCTGGGGTAGTTAACCAACAGGTAGTAACTGCAGTAAGATACAGCCCAAGAACAGATGTGTGCTGCAAACTACACCTGATTCAACATGATGAACACATACTGTCCAGCTGATGCACAGATAACACAGGTTTAATTACCCACAGTTTGATTATCTGGTGTTGACATGGTTTTTATGACTAAGTCACCCTTGAGACGCTCAGAACCTGGAAATCCCAACCACAGATAAAAATTTCCTTGCAGCTACATAAAGTCACGGTATTTTTCTGACAAACTTTGGCTGAGAGTTTTGAGCGTTTCTAACTTATCAGGCTTGCAGTGTATTTTACAAGGAGAGTGAACTCTTAAGGCATAAATCATTGACTTAAAGGAAAACAACTGTGTAACAATATTACAAGATATACAGAACAGGATGCACTTGGATTCCAGTTTCTGTTCATTGCCTTGCCAGAGAGAAGGATCATAAATCAGAAATAGAGAATGGAAATCAAAGAAAAGTAACAGGAAGTGTCAAAATGAAAACCTGGTAGAAATTACCAATAGGGGGAAAAGAAAAAAAGACTCCAGATGTTTTTTAAAAAAATAAAAACCTGGGAAAGATTCAGCGAAGAAAAGATCTACAAGCAGAAAAGAAAAAATGATAGCTTAGGTGGGGGGCTTCTCCTCTTCCTTTCTTTATCACATACAAGCCAGGTCTAGTGAGGCAAGAAAATATGTATCCACTAAGAAGATGAGGGAGGCAAAGGGGGAAAAGGCCATATAAACATCACCTCCCCTTTCCTACCATGAAGCACAGCTCTGGAAACTCTGATCGTAGAAATATTTCAATCACGTTCACAATTCAAAAGGTCCATTAAATCCAGGATTATTACCACAAGAGAACTTGATCGGAGCAGCCAGGCTGTAATGTTTAAGGTGGTCCCTAGTCACACATACCTACAGGCTGCAGCACTCCCAGTCACACTGCGCGGAGCGTGTGAACCCCAGCCCTGTGCAGCACCAAGCTTTTTCCTCTGGGGCCATCTGCCGGCTTTCACGCAGATGCTTCTCGGGACCTTTCTGGGACGATGATTGCTTTATCAGGTGCATCGAAGGTGAGCCATGCTGGAGCCAGTAGGCATGATTTCTCACGGAGCTGTAGTCCAAGCTGTGCTGGAGGCTGCGTCTTCCCTTCCCACATGCCGCCGTAACTCCAATTGGCACGTGATTCTTAAACCAGTCTTCTGAAGACTTAAAAAAAAAAATCCAACTCCACTTCCCGTACTTCCCTTGTGATCAGAGATGTTATCCACCCTTTCCCATGTGTGTGCCACGTTTAATCCAGCAATGGCCCTAAATATCATAATTGTGAAGGTAAGGTACTTTAAATCCTTCCTCCAATAATCAACTCCAAACAACATTAATCTATCCGCCCAAGACTTTTTCAAACAAAACTGTGAATGATGGAATTAATTTGCAGACTATTCCTTAGAAAGACTAAGACATTAACTGATCCATATTTAATTTCTTGAAGAATCAAGCTTAGTCAGTAGACTCCTGAATCAAGAATAGATTAGATTTTTATTTGTACGCAATCATTTCAGGGTAATTTTACCAACTGGCACATATTTGTATCATGCTGCTACTAAACTAACAGTGTATTATTGCAAACTCGTTTTCAAGCTGCTTAACCCAGGAATGGCTGGAGGCTTAAGGTTATCGTTAAAAAAAAACCCAACAAAACACCAAAACCAATGAACCAATCCACCCTGCCCCCATTAAATCAAACACCTTTCTCCCCTCACGCCTCCAGCATGCTTTACAAGTGTTATGAATTTGAATAATATTCATAAACCATACAGTAAAATGAAAACACCTTAAATCCTAGCACATTCCATACAAAAATAACCTCATGTTTTAAGGAATCAAAATATCCACTGTTATTAGGGGAAGGCGTCCTGCTGGACTTCTTGTTTGCAAACAGGGAAGGACTTGTGGGTCATGTGATGGCTGGAGGCCATCTTGGGCATAGTGATCATGAAATGGTAGAGTTTTCAATGCTTGGAGAAGTAAGGAAGGGGGTCAGCAGAACTGCTACCTTGGACTTCCAAAGGGCGGACTTTGGCCTGTTTAGGAGCCTGGTTGACAGAGTCCCTTGGGAGGCAGTCCTGAAGGGCAAAGGGGTCCAGGAAGGCGGGACACTCTTCAAGAAAGAAATCTTAAAGGCACAGGAGCAGCCCGTCCCCATGTGCCAGAAGACGAACCAGTGGGGAAGAAGACAAGCCTGGCTGAACAGAGAGCTTTGGCTGGAACTTGGGAAAAAAATGAGAGTTTACGAGCTTTGGAAGAAGGGGCAGGTGACTCAGGAGGACTACAAGGATGTCATGAGGCTATGCATGGAGAAAATTAGAAGGGCCAAAGCCCATCTAGAACTTATCTGGCCCATGCCGTAAAAGGCAATAAAAAATGTTTCTACAAATACATTAGCAACAAGAGGAGGGCCAAGGAGAATCTCCACCCTTTATTGGATGCGGGAGGAAACATAGTGACGAAGGATGAGGAAAAGGCTGAGGTGCTTAATGCCTTCTTTGCTTCAGTCTTTAGTAGTAAGATGAGCTGTTCTCCGGGTACCCAGCCTCATGAGCTGGAGGACAGGGACAGGAAGCAGAATGAAACCCCCATAATCCACAGGGAAATGGTTAGCAACCTGCTACACCACTTAAACACACAAAAGTCTATGGGGCTGGATGGGATCCACCAAAGGATACTGAGAGAGCTGATGGAAGTGCTCACGAAGCCACTTTCCATCATTTACCAGCAGTCCTGGCTAACCAGGGAGGTCCCAGGTGACTGGAAATTAGCAAATGTGACGCCCATCTACATGAAGGTCTGGAAGGAGGATCCGGGGAACTACAGGCCTGTCAGTCTGACCTCAGTGCCAGGGAAGATTACGGAGCAGATCATCTTGAGTGCTATCAGGGGGCACGTACAGGACAACCAGGCAATCAATCAGGCCCAGTCAGCATGGGTTTATGAAAGGCAGGTCCTGCTTAACTAACCTGATCTCTTCTATGACAAGATGACCCGCTTTCTGGATGAGGGAAAGGCTGTGGATGTTGTTTACCTGGACTTTAGTAAAGCCTTTGACACCGTTTCCCACAGCATTCTCCTGGAGAAACTGGCTGCTCATGGCTTGGATGGGCGTACGCTTCGCTGGGTAAAAAGCTGGCTGGCTGGCCGGGCCCAGAGAGTTGTTGTGAATGGAGTTAAATCCAGTTGGCGGCCCGTCACAAGTGGTGCTCCCCAGGGCTCAGTATTGGGGCCAGTTCTCTTTAATATCTTTATCAATGATCTGGACGAGGGGATTGAGTGCACCCTCAGTAAGTTCGCAGACGACACCAAGTTGGGCGGGAGTGCTGATCTGCTTGAGGGTAGGAAGGATCTGCAGAGGGATCTGGACAGGCTGGATCAATAGGCCAAGCCAACTGTATGAGATGCAACAAGCCTAAGTGTCGGGTCCCGCACTTGGGACACAACTACCCCATGCAATGCTACAGGCTTGGGGAAGAGGTGGAAAAGGACCTGGGGGTGTTGATCGATGGCCGGCTGAACATGAGCCAGCAGTGTGCTCAGGTGGCCAAGAAGGCCAACAGCATCCTGGCTTGTATCAGCAATAGTGTGGCCAGAGGGACTAGGGAAGCGATCTGTACTCAGCACTGGTGAGGCCGCACCTTGAATACCGTGTTCAGTTTTGGGCCCCTCACTACAAGAAAGACATTGAGGTGCTGGAGCGAGTCCAAAGAAGGGCAACGAAGCTGGTGAAGGGTCTGGAGAACAAGTCTTATGAGGAGTGGCTGAGGAACTGGAGTTGTTTAGCCTGCAGAAAAGGAGGCTCACAGGGAGACCTTATCGCTGTCTACAAGTACCTGAAAGGAGGTTGTAGCGAGGCGGGTGTCAGTCTCTTCTCCCAGGTAATAAATGATAGGACGAGAAGAAACAGCCTCAAGTTGCACCAGGGGAGGTTTAGATTGGATATCGGGAAAAATTTATTCACTGAAAGGGTTGTCAGGCATTGGAACAGGCTGACCAGGGAAATGGTGAACTCACCATCCCTGGAGGTATTTAGAAGACATGTAGATGTGGTGCTTACGGATACGGTTTAGTGGTGGACTTGGCAGTGCTGGGTTAATGGTTGGACTTGATGATCTTAAAAGGTCCTTTCCAACCAAAACGACTCTGTGATTCTATGACTGCAAAAGGGGAAACATAACCCCCATTTTCAAAAAAGGCAAGAATGGAAGACCCAGGGAACTACAGGCCACTCAGTCTTACCTCTGTGCCTGGCAAGATCATGGAGCAGATCCTCCTGGAAACTATGCTAAGGCACATGGAAAACAAGGAGGGTGATGGTAACAGCCAACATGGCTTCACAAAGGGCAAATCATGCCTGACAAATTTGGTGGCCTTCTATGACAGGGTAACAGCATTGGTGGATAAGGGAAGAGCGACTGATGTCATCTACCTAGACTTGTGCAAAGCATTTGACACTGTCCCGAATGTCATCCTTGTCTCTAAATTGGAGAGACATGGACTCGGTGGACGGACCACTTGGTGGATAAGGAATTGGCTGGATGGTCAACGGCTCGATGTGAAAGTGGACACCAGTGACGAGTGGGGTTCCTCAGGGGTCGGTATTGGGACCGGCGCTGTTTAACATCTTTGTCGGCGACATGGACAGTGGGATTGAGTGCGCCCTCAGCAAGTTTGCTGACGACACCAAGCTGTGCAATGTGGTCAACACACTGGAGGGAAGGGATGCCATCCAGAGGGACCTTGACAGGCTTGAGAACTGGGCCTGTGCGAACCACATGAAGTTCAACAAGGCCAAGTGCAAGGTCCTGCACGTGGGTTGGGGCAATCCCAAGCACAAATACAGGCTGGGCGGAGAATGGATTGAGAGTAGCCCTGAGCAGAAGGACGTGGAAATGATGGTTGATGAGAAGCTCAACATGAGCCAGCAATGTGCACTTGCAGCCCAGAAGGCCAACCGTATCCTGGGCTGCATCAAAAGCAGCATGGCCAGCAGGTCGAGCGAGGTGATTCTGCCCCTCTACTCTGCTCTCGTGAGACCCCACCTGGAGTACTGCATCCAGCTCTGGGGCCTCCAATATAAGAAGGACATGGAGCTGTTGGAGCGAGTCCAGAGGAGGGACATGAAGATGATCAGAGGGCTGGAGCACCTCTCATATGAAGACAGGCTGAGAGAGTTGGGGCTGTTCAGCCTGGAGAAGAGAAGGCTCCGGGGAGACCTTCTAGCAGCCTTCCAGTACCTGAAGGGGGCCTACAGGAAAGCTGGAGAGGGACTTTTTACAAGGGCATGTAGTGATAGGACACGGGGTAACGGTTTTAAACTACAAGGGGGTAGATTTAGATTACATATTAGGAAGAAATTCTTTATTGTGAGGGTGGTGAGACACTGGAACAGGTTGTCCAGAGAAGCTGTGGATGCCCCTCCCTGGCAGTGTTCAAGGCCAGGTTGGATGGGGCTTTGAGCAACCTGGTCTAGTGGAAAGGTGTCCCTGTCCATGGCAGGGGGGTTGGAACTCGGTGGTCTTTAAGGTCCCTTCCAACCCAAAGCATTCTATGATTAACAGAAAATGTATGCTGACCCACCAACAGCAATTTGCATCTGAAAGGCTTATTACCTTTCAAAAATAGAGTTCTCTCTCTCAGACTAGAGACTGATACACTTTCCAATTTAAGAGCTGCAGTTGCTATAATTCAAGATTATATAGCCGAGCTGTATTTGCATTTCATTTAAGCACAGAGCTTCTCCACCAAAGTAAGCACCCTTCTGCTTTCTTAATAGGTTTGTGTACTTAGCTCTGTTCCACTGCAGCCACATACATTCAGACATGAAGAATCTGGAAAAATCACTTGCTATATACACCGGCCCGGATCGCATGAACTTACATGTGAACAATGCACTGGAAAGTTACAATCCATCTGACCAAAAGATTTCTAAAAGGAAAATAATGTTTTTCTGTGTATTGTTATAGCATCCACTGCTCTGAGGTGAAAAATGAACAATATGCTTCTTTAGAGATAAAGAAGATCATGATAATGGATGCATTACTGTTAGAAACCCTTAGCAATGCAGACCTCAAAAGTAATACTAGGTCTGTTTCTGCATATTATTTTCATGAATAATGCTGCAAAGCTTTTTAGTTATTTCATAATCCTCAAGATGTTGCTGGAGCTCAGAATCACCTCAAATTTGAGACATATCAGAAAGGCCACAGAAGACAAAACAGACATTCTTTGGTATTTTTAGCATTCCACTGCATTGTAATGATACTTAAACCTCAATATTAAGTCTTGCAAATCTGTACTGTAAAGATGCTGGAGTTCTTAACAAAACAAGCCCCTTTTTATCTGCTGGCTGGCTGTGTAACATATAAAGTAACCCTGTCAAGCTAACAAAACCCTGTGCTTCTCCACAGCCCGCAGCCAATGAAAAATCCCCTCGTGTGACATAGCCCAAGAGAGTTCTGGAGCAGTGGGAAGTAACATCTGGGAGAGCGTCTGACCAAAGACCAAAAACGAGGTCTTCATGCTCCTCAGTTGTTTCTTTATCTGGAATGCTTGGAGGGTGATTTTCTAGAGCTTTCGTGTTATCCTTTTTCTTCTTCTTCTCCTCCTCCTTTAGTTTCTGTACCTTGTGCTTGAATATGTCACGATGTTTGGGTTCTTGAGGACCACAGAAAAGTTTGTCTTTGCTCAGATGCAGCAAGTCGTCTTCTGTTGGGATGCAAATCATGGCATGTAATTCAGGGTTCCCCTTTCTCAAGAGAGACAAGTTGACCCATACAAGAGCCCTTGGATAGCTCATCAACATTGGCAAAAAGACATCTTCAGTCATTTCTTTCTGTCCCAGTCGAGAAATAAGGCGGACTCGCCGATCTTTTCCAGCACTGGGATAGCACCAGGCTGATAACTGCATTAGTAGTTTCTCGCTCCTATTAAAAATTTTTAAAAATGAACATAAAGGATAGTTATTAACAAGTAGTACATCAGAAATCCAGCACCCTGCATATTTGCAGGAGCATGATTTAAAAAAAAAAAAAAAGCCCTAGGGCTTTCTGTACCCTTCCAAGTTGGTATTTGTATCACCCTGAGCACAAAAAGAACATGGGTGGGTGGAACTCATGTGCAAGGCTATTTTTCAGAAGGAGACATCACTTGTTAAAACCCCCAAAACTTGTTAAATCACAAATGCTCTAAAACCTTCAGTGACATTAATGCAGTCCAGAACTGCCAATGTTTTCTTCCCCTGATAACTACACAAAAATGAAAGACCTGCATTTAGGCACTTTCCAAACACTGCTGCTGCCCTCATGCGTTGCATTGGAATGCAGGGGATTCTCTATTTTCTTTATAGACCTTAGTTAAGTAGCACAAGAACCACCTGTGATGATGTGTTAGAAAAGAGAATGCAAGCTGATTTACACAGTAACAGTTCTAAAATCACAGATATGAGCCTCTAAAAGCTCCATCCACCTGGAAGCAGACTGAATATGCCAACTCCAAGAACACACTAAACTCAAGTGTTAAATTTAAGATAATTTAAGAAATGTACTTCATCTAGTCACCAAGTTTGCTGGGGAAAGCAGAAGAAGGACTTCCATTCAACAGCAAATTCTGATCCACAACAAGACTATTTAATCTCCTCACTGTATTTGGATCAAATAATTCTCTCATCTTAATAATCAAGGCTGAGCTCTTCCTTTCCCCAATTCTATAATTCCCAATAAAAAAATAACACCTCATATGCATGTATCATTTTGACATACCTGAGAACAATGAAGTCACTTGTTATCATAGCTTCATCTCTCTCACCAAAGTCTTGTGTGCTTGTCACATCATCTGTCTTTAGGACACCTTCAGAGCTTGTTATTTCCATGGTCTCCTCTACCTTGCCAGTCTCAGGGGAAGGTTCTTTGACCACTTCACCTTTGGGGTCACAAAAACTATGCCCTTCAGTTGCGCAGCACTCAGGGTGTGGGGAAAAAGGATGAACAAGTTCTCCTGAAGCTTTCATTCTTCCTTCCCAGTTCTTTGTCAGCTGCCCCCAAGGACAGACGAAGGGGGACAGAGTACCCAGCTTGACATAATTTGCCCTTTTTGCAGGTGGACGTCTAAACAATAAATCAAGTAGGTAAGAATATTTGTTTCCTGGGCCCTTATTCAGTCCCTAGCACTTCAAAAGGCTGTCTACTATGCCCTGCTGGTCTAATAATGTTTTCTGTTTTCAAAACCAAGTACTTCGAAGAGAAAATTAACTATGCATTTCCTTTGTAATCTCACTGAGCAAGAATTTTGAAGTTATACTTCTAGACAACACTGCTGTACTTCTGACCACCACATCCTTTGAGCCATATTTATATTTTTATCTACTCTGACTGATACCACCACGTTTTCCTCTAAACTTTTCCTACTTCACCTTTCTAGCTGGAAGGGAAGTCAACACCAGTTGGTGCAGAGGACACTTCCAGCTACCCCCTACTCATGGTCAAGAGTTCTGTGTTTACTGTAGTGAAAATGAAGACAAACTTCAGAATACCTGGTATTTAAGAAGTGGACACTGAAATATACCTCTTCATTCACTTCATTCCTTAACATTTAGTACATACTTTGATATTCTGCCTTTGCCTTCTCCTACCTCCTCCCTCATTTGCTGCTAAAGGAACTTGAAATAGCTTTATTTTATTGTTATGCAGCCTTGCTATAGCCTCATAACTGAGCGTATCTCTGGGAACAGAAGGGTTTTAATTAATTCATATGCACTGTTTAGCAGAGCTTTTCTGTTAAATACATCTAGGATTCTTTTCTTTTTTGTAATATCAGGATTTAAAACACTAGTGAAAGTTCTTAATAAAGTCCAAGTCTAAATGAACACAAGAGATAATTAAGGGAATATTTTAAGCAGAATTGATTTTTTTCATTCTTGCAATCAATTTTGAAGTTAATATTACCGTTTGAATTTTTCAAGAAGATTGGTTTCCAGTTCTTTGGCAAACTGCATTCCCGCCTGGCAGTCTGGGAAATCATTTGGAGTGTGGGGTGTTCTTTGATATTCAGAATGCTTTAAAGCCTCTTGCAAGCCACCGACTCGTACACCTCGATATATCTGTTATAAAAACCAAAACCCAAAAAAGCAATGTTTCTACTGATTCCAGGTTCCTAACTGAAAAAAAACGATTAATGCTCCAGAAGCTACTGCCTTAGAAAAGGGAAAGTCTATCACTTTAGCTTTCAAAAAACATAAGTATGATTTTCACAGTTCTAGATGCTCATTTCAACAAAAATGCTTGTCATGCTCTTTAAAATTAATTCTGAAAAACTATCAACAAAACTGAAGAGAATTTCACAGGTTCTGATCTTGTACATTGCCAGGAATGTCATATTACTTTGACAAAGTCACTGCCCTATTTATTTTAACTGTACAATAGGTATCACTGCAGTTAATTCCCTTGCACATTGAAAAGCATAAATTTAACTGCAGAAAGACATTAAAACTGCCATCTAATCATTCAAAGCAGGATGTTCTAAATAGCATCAGAGAAGTATTCAAGCCTAATGCAAACTTTGTATTTTAAGCTCTCTCCCAAATCAGATGCAAGCAATTTGTTGACAGAGTGGTGGAGACAGCCAAGCTGGAAATGGATTAGCAGCAGGCACTAAATGATTTCTCTTTAGAGACATATGCCCTTAGAAACACAAAACCAAAGAGGTATGGCATCAGCTTTCTCTCCTTACTCCCCACTCTGATTTCCTGCTATAGATTGCCATGTGGGCATAGTTACACCAAACAGAAGATATGGGCAGCTATTGTTTATTTTTAAGATTTTAAGACCAAGCCTGTCATCAACCAGTTCATGTACCCTCTTTTAAGGCGGGATTTCAACCCTGTAATTGTGAATCAGTTACACAATGTGAAGTATACTCTTTAAAATTGATTATTTTGAACCAAATTATATAATTTTGTCATATTTACTTGCAATTTGCAATGAAAGTCACTTACAAAAGGAATCCAGAAAGCCATGCCCCATCCCTTTGGGAGATAGATATCCCAGCCACTCCCCCATCCTGGTCGATCTTCTCCAGCCATTTTCCCTGGCTGCTGCACCAACAGTATGGGAATCTTAGATTCACAAGGACCCAAATCAAGGTGTGATCCAGGTACCAGTAACTGAGCTCTCATATGGTTTAAATCCTGAGAACAAGGAGACATTTCCCAGAAGTTAGTAACCATTTCTCCCTCTCTAGATACCATTCCAAGATACAGAGAGGAGGTGAGCTTATAACTAGGAAAAATATTCTAGTAATATGCTACACATCTGAACTGACCTTCATCAAGGCTTGAAAAATGTTTTTACAAAAAAGTATTAAGCACCCTTTTTCTCCCCTTCTTACCTCCACAGACCTTGACGGAGGGCAGGTACTGAAACTCAGAGTAAAAACAAGTATTGCAACTTGATATTTATGGATTTGTGCACCAGACTAGACTGAACAGGTGCTTTCAGACAGTCTGTCAATACACGGAGCAAATCTGAACTACATCCACGGAGGTGGGAAGAACGTTTGGTCACGAAACAGTTACACATAAAGCATGCTGGCACGAAGGCTTTGTCAATCACCAGTTGTTGTATTTCAGTGTATCACATGAAGAACACATTTATAAAAGAACAGACCATCAGACTGCCTCTTTACATGTCCCTTCTGCATCAGCTCTTTTGTAAGGTAAACATTACATTTCATGACAGCATGAAGAACAGTTATATACAAAAAGATTGTGCTGATAACTGTTACACGCTGGTGTGGTATTTTGTAAGTACTCTGCTTTTTTTACACTATGGCAGCCAATTTGAAAGAGCACAAAACTAATTTTCATAAAAAGAATATTTAGAGAGATGTTTCTGCCATACAAATATTTTCTCTTTTTGATTACAATGGTGACGTAAGTTTATCACCTCTTTTTACAGGTTGCTCCTCAATCGCCAACGGAAATGTCAAAATAGCAGATTTCAAACCTGTAACAGCACATTTAAAGCTGTCTACAGAACACAGGTATTGCCCAGAACGCCCACAACACAGTGTGCTGCAGTTCAGAACCAGAGGGATTTATTTCCTTCCAACTTCCGTGATTCTTTTGTCAGGAGAATTGTCCTGGCTATGACTGACGAGTGAACGGCCAGAGCCTCTTTATGCCACTTCTTCCCTTTTATCTGCTGCACATGAGTCAAGGTGATGTAGGAAAATCCAATTCCAAATCCTTCTAATAAATGAACTACAACTATTTAGTCCTGTAGACAATCCAATAAAGCTTTCCTTTAATTGAATCATGAACAGTCATTGTGCACGAACATTACACAAAGGCTAAAAAATAAACACTTCAACTCAGCAGCTGGATACTATGACATTACGAAACTTGGATTTATACACGTTTCAAGAGTCTCACTCTATGGAGTCTAAGAACCATTAGCCATTTTCTCCATGGTAATCCACCTTTTTAGTTACCTGCTCTGAGATTTTATGTTCAGTGACGTTCTTACAGATGTCCTGGTCCCAGATAAAGCTGTGAGCACAGTCTACAGGTACACCCTCCAGGTACAGCTGCCTAACTTTATCATTATCTACAAAAGAAGAGAGCCTTCAAATAAGATTCAAACAATTTTTGTGGCTTAAATTATCAAATTACCAAAACCACTCCACTATCATAAGCAGACAACTAAGTAAACAGACCATTAAAAGCTTAACAAGCATTACTGCTTCTGCAATATCTTACTACCACACGTTTTTCCAAATACAAAATATGAAATAAACTGTTAGTTTTAGAAGCATTAACCTGGCATTCTCTTATGAATAGGCATTTCTTATTACAAATGACATCACCTTTGGCAATGTAAGTTACGTCTTCAGTATGCCACCTTTAATATTGTGGAATCTGGCCTTTCAAGCAGAGTGTGAAGCTCAACAGGTTCCGTGAAAATCAGAAAAACTAACATTACAAAGCTTGAAATAAGTCCGCGTAAGTAAACTTATAAGAGAAGCAAGGATGACCTTTAAGAAATGTACATACAGGAAATATTTTTATGGATATGACTAGCATGCATCTACTTATTTAGCCCTAGTTTCCCACTCTGGATCTTCTCAGGCTCTGCACTTCACAGAAGGGACTATTGTTTGCTTATGTCTCCATAGATCAACAGTTGTGTGCCTTACTGAAGATACATAAAACTTCTAGCTTTAAAACTAATAGTTGAGGTATTAAATAACCTATCTCTTCTTCAGCTCCACAATCTAACCAAAGCAGAGAAAATGTATACCTACCTTGAGTGATTTATGGATTAAAAGCCTTCAGTGTACACTACTTAATGCATGCTGATCCATATTGTAAATAAAATAATTCTTACCAATAAACTACACAACAAACGTATTAACAGTTCTGTGACTGCTGCTCATTTTGTCATCTACAAGGACTTACATATTAAAGGAACATAATGTGTTGGGTTTTGTTTTTTAAATCACTTAGTCTTTCAAAAGATTATTCAGCCAATTTTTCCAGTTAATGTTGACAAAGATTTTGAGCACAGAAGATATGCATTATTCACTGGTACTAACAATACAATAGGTACTGCCAAACATAATTGCAGTAATTATTTATTTAAAATCTATAATCTTTAAGATGTTCCCATTATTGAGAGTTGCAAAATCGTTCAAAAGAAGTATTAAATATGACAGCACTCCTGACAGTTTGATGGCGTTAAGCTGACGCTTGCTATGCATTCTTGCTGATGAGTTACATTTACATGAGAGGAAGAAATACTAAAGAAATTATCAGATTAGGGTGTCTTTCCTTCATATTAAGAACGATAAAACTAAAAAGGAAATCCTTGCCAATTCCCTGTCAATTAGGCCAGAAGAACTCCTTCTCAGACCAAAAATTAAGGACAGGAACCTGAGCAGGAACATAAAATAGCTCAATACTCCTAGACACAAAGCACGTTCTGTCTAGAGATACAGCAAACATAAATGCCTCAAAGGAACGACAAAAAGACAGCAACAATACTGTGTGTAGTGTTGGTAGGGAATTCCTTCCTAACTCTTACAGATAGCCAAGGGTGAAGGGCACATAATTACAAGCAAACGTAAGGTAAGGAAAGTGACTTTTTATCTTCCATACAGAAAACATTCATGAACTCCAGAATCTCCTTACGTTAAATTATTTAAACATGTTCTAGTTCCTTCAACTATAAATTATTCACTGTAACTTCCTCTAAATTTTTGTTTTTACCACCTCTTTCTGTTACCACAGTTTAGGCAGTCTATCCCTTTCATATTCTTGGAGTTCTTTACAATTCCTATACTCTATAATGGCATGAGTATTTTTTTTTCCACTTTAGAAAGCCCTTTTAAGTCAGTCTCTGTCCATCACCACAGTCCATCCAATATCCCACTCACTACCTTAAAATATCCTTCTCTGTTTGGTACGTTCTTTCTCCTTGATCCCCATTGAACTTGGAGAATTTAATCTCTCTACTAAGCATACTATAATTCAAATCATAATCCCAAATCTTCACACCAGTTCTCTTTATTTCTTACCTCTCTCCTGTTTTCTTCAGTCCACATTTTAAGACTGCTGGGGAAATAACCCTACAGATGAGCAAGTTGCTGATGACAGTGGAAGTAAGATGTTAAAGCTAGTATAGGAGATAGGCAGTTGTGTTACTAAGCACACAAAGCTCAGCGACAATGAGCACGTTATCTGCTTCTGCTATTATCAATGGTTGGTGCTTAGACAATACAGGCAAAGGAAGGTTTTGTTCCATTTCAAGCTGTTGTTCTGATTTGTGTAGCTGATGATCTTAACAGTCTTAGAAGACAGGCCTAAGAGTTAGACTTCTTCTATTTGAAATTTTTCCTTCCCTCTGTGAGGAAACAGCAGGAAAAGCAAAACTATAAGCACTGCTAGGGAGCAGTTTCAGAGCTGTATGTACATACGGGTGCATACCAGGACAACTGATGCCAGATACCTAAACCTCTGCAAAAGGTGCGTTTACAGGCAAGGACTCAGGCTCTGTGTCTGAAGAAGAAACTTTAGCTCACTTATCTTTCATGTTGCATTCTCCTTCACTGATTGTTTAAAAGCTCCACCATACTCCACGTTGAGAAGTTTTTAAGGCAGTGGAATTTGCATTCTCCCATAGAAGACAGTAAAAGCATATAAAAATGTCAGAAGCATACTTTAAAATGGATAAAAGAACAGCACTAATTTGCAGTCATGTATGCACTCACTGCTTACTGGGAGCCTTGACTTCCAGAAGGCATAAACCTGCTGAGAAGGCAGTGAAAAGTGATTTATTCACAAACATTCTATCCTCTAGCCTGAAGAAACGAGGGCAGTTCTTTGATTAAATCCCATCAGCACGTGTCTGTAACACACAGCTTGCACACATGCATATGTATTCAGGAGTGAGAGTAAATGGGAAAGACTGAAATTACCTTTGATTTGTTAGTATGTCACTCACATGGGGAAAAACTACACAGGCATATCTTAGAACAGCATTTGGAAAAAAAAAGGGATATGGATAGATGTGTATCATTTCACAGATTGCATGTATGACAATCCACAGGTAAAGATGACGGCTGTAACTTACCTAAACTATTCACTCATTTGACAAACAACGCATCTTTAAATTAGTAAAGATTTCCTAAGAGAATCAGTCAGCTTTTATACAACAATAAAGAACAAGAGAGGCTAAAGCACATACAGAATCCGCCTACACACACAGTGCCATTTCAATTGTACTAATAGTAATCCTAATAGTACTTGAATGTCCAGGAAGCAAACAGGGGAAAAAAGTGGAATATGGCAAGGGTTCCTTTTTATTGCTCAATCAACATGACATGCCATTAAGGCTAATGAAGGACTACTAAAATTTCTTAAAGATCAGCTCACTACATTACCACATCCGAGTAAGGTTACATCAAAATCAAGGCTCAGAAAGCTATCTAGTTACAGGGCTCATAAAAAGTTTTCTTCTTACAGAAGGGGCAAATTAATACCACCCAATGGAATTACAGATCTTAGAGAAGTCTAACTTTTTTTTTGGGTGGGTGTTACTGTGGAAATGTTGGTAATACTATTGCTGTAGTGACATATACTATATGCCATGATTAAATTCCTTCCTTTTTCGATTAAACAAATTGCCCTTCAAAATATTGAAGAGGATAGTTTCCATTCCTGGGTCACTCTTGGCAAAAGAACCAGTAGAATGAAGGGAGAGAACTGACTGGAAAAATTATGGCAAAAATGCTAAATCAAATCAGAATAATCTTTTGGAAATATGTTGCTTTGATTAAATTCTTGCTGGATATTTCAGTAATCTGACTCCAAGGGTGGCCGATAACAGGGTCCTGGGGAGGAGCACAATGCCAGAATCAGTATGTAGTGTTGCATTTCCTCACTCTGCCATTGGTGGCTTACACACTTATTCAGTTAGAGGTGATCCTTTCATACTGAGTAGCCTTCAACAGGTTCTCCTTCATATCTGATCAAACTGATCTTTTAACTCCTGCAAACCTGCCAGGCAATCAAGGAGGCTTACAGGAAAAAGGAATAAATCCAATCAGTGTAGAGAGGCAGTGAAATATGAAACAAGACCCCACACTCCAAGGAGATTACAAACTAAGCTGACAGAATTCAGGAATACCTTATAATGGGTCCTGAAACACTAAATAGTGGCAAGAAAGCATAATGCTTTCATAGAGAGAACACATTAGACATGAAATACATTCTGCACAATAACTGACTATGTCTAGGCTTCCTTTTATTAATGCATATGCAATTTTACATTTTCTTTCAAAAACACCAGGCACTAAATGCACTTGAATGAGACATTTCCAATGCCTAGATGCCTTCTGCTGATCTTGCCTTCTTGAACACATCTTCACAGACATGACAAGCAGAATGAAGGGGCCGAATTACTTCTTGTAGTTACTTACTCCTTTACAGCTCAAACCAGTATCTGTAAATAAGTGCTACACAGCTCACCTTACTTCTCAGCAGGAAAGAAACCAAAGTAGAGGTCATGTATGTTGCAGCATTTCCAACAGGAACATTAATGATGAGAAAGTTAGCTGAGCAGAACTAATTAATAGGAGAAAGGCTGTTCTGGATACAGAGGGTAGAACAGGAGGATGTAAGAAAATCCAAGTAACAGTTGTGCAGAGAGCTAAAAGACAGTAACTGAAACAGGTCTTCAACCTGATTTAAGTGAAAGGTAAGGCTAGATTATTTTATCATCTTGCAAACACACCACCAAGGAAATGAAGTATTTTCAAGTCTCTGGAGTCTTCAACTTGTCCTATTTGCTACTGTTTGCTAGCTGGCTATTATGTTTCTCATATTAGATTTCTAACTGGAAATGCCTACACAGCACTGTACACAAACCCCATTGTATATGGTATGCGCTCTTGCACATTTTTCAAGGACATTCAAATCCAACTGAATTTGAGTTTTGCACTGAAATGTTGTGTAAGTCAGCACTGAAATGAAAGTTTCAGAAGTCATGCATGCATCTTTGATTTTTCAACATAACCAGCAACTTGGCCATCTAAAATGCTAATCTTGCAAAGGAAAGGGTTTTTTTTTCTCAGTGGAATTGAAACTTTCATCATTGTAGGACTATGATATCTTCTTGGAGAGATAAACAGCATCAGGAAGAGTAAACACCAAACAGAAACTTACTAAGTAGCTTTTAGCACCTGGTTGGCCTTGCCAGGATTCGAACCTGGATCATCTGTATGGTCAGACAGAGGCTTCCACTGAGCACAAGACCAGCTTTGGTGCATGTCCCTCCCTCACAATTACTGTTCTAAAACCCATGCAACTTTCAAGCTGTTTCTGTTCTGTCAGGGGCTGTGGGAAGGGGAAGAAAACATTCAGGACATGGTTTAGCGGACATGGTGGCACTGGGTCGATGGCTGGACTTGATGATATTTTAGGTCTTTTCCAACAATTCTATAATTCTATGAAATGCTAGAAGAAAACAGCAAGAGACAATCAGTAGAAGATGACAGTAAATGAAAACAAAAGCATAGAGAGAAACTGAATCTCTTGCCCTTGGCAGTTCCACAAGAAGCACAATATAAGCAAGGCGTTTTACCTTGGTATTTTTCAAAGTCTGGCATGGCTTTTGTCTTCTTTTTTGGCAAATTCACTCGAGGATCTCCAACAGCGAGGCCCAGTATTGTACCTGGTGGCATTTCTGATGGTGAACTTAGCCCTTTAAAAATACACAGATGAACACTGCCATGAAACCACCTACTAAGTTGTCATCATTTTCTGCACTACTATTTTGTGCATCTTTGCCTGCAGGGATGTGACACTGCTCTAAGCCAGAGAAGCAATTCAGAGTACTGAATTTAACATGTTTTGAAAACTCACCAATGCTTGTTAAATGTCCAGTAACAAAAGACAACATAGCAGCATAAGACTTAGTTTGCCATTACATTTATGCTTAGCATAGGAGTGAGGTCACTCTCACAACTTACAGACTCGATTCATCCTTTACACTTGGCACATCTCTTAAAGAACAACCAACCTTTGCTTTATACTTGTCTTCCAAAGAAAGGAAATTAAAAAATGTTTTTTAAAAGTTTTACCTCATCTCTGCTTAACTGCCTCACACTGGATAGCTCGAGTATAGTGTGAGATCTACCAAAGCCAGTTCCTTACCTGCTTCAGCACTAGAAAGTGAGGAGATGTTGTTAACTTTATGATACTTTACAACTCAGTCAAATATACAATTGTTCATTAGAAAGAAAAATATATAAAGCAAGATGTAATACTTTCACTTTGGGTAGGAGCCTATCATTTTATCTGTGGAGGTATAGTACGACTTATTGCTTTAATTTGGTGTGTATGGGGGGAGAGAGTGAGAGTGTATGTCAGACTGTATATCCATCAGCAATCTCAAATCTTAAGTTCATGAAAATAAGAAACAAGATTCAGCTGATCTATTAAGAGTTTGGACTACACATAGGATTAAAATTTCCTTAAAAAAGTTAATGTAACATTTCTGAAATCTTCGACATGCCATGGTAATTACCTAAGCACATGCTCAATGGCATCACTCTCTTTATCAAGTGAAAAATAAGCATTTCCAAATTGAAGTCAACTTGTTAGCATGCCAGTTTTAACACTAGACTTTAAGAGTTTTTCCCTTCCTCCCATAGCACCCACCACACCCAAATACCTTCTAATAGCTCAAAGATAGCACTTTGACGTTGATGAAGAGATACTTTTTCAGAATCGTTGCAGTTTTCTACCCACCAGTTATTCATTTCTGTCTCTGAATCCGCCATCTCCTGGAAAACAACACATCTAATTAAACTCAAGTGTTCATTCAGTATTTTCTATCAGTATGAATTCACTCTCAGTTTGCCTTAATCACTATGGTTGCTTTCTTCAAGTTTCAAATGAAAATAATTTTTTCCTGATGCAGTCTATTCCTGTACTCCATCATACAGTAATCCCCAACAAGCTGTTCAGTTCAGCCGTGTTCCAAAAATAAACAAAGCAATCCACAACGCTTCCTAATTCTGTTGTTAATTATTTCTTACAGAAAGCCACAGATTTCATGGCCTCATCATGTTTGCTGCAAGAGACAAAAAAAACCCCATTAAAACCACAGTGATGCTATGTGCTAAGAGGTGGACAAAATACTAAATCCTGGAGAAATCGCATATTTGAATGAAAACACAGAAGTTTTCTATACCCTACATGCCTTGCCTTTAGCTCTAGGTGCTCTAGCTCATTGCTCAAGAGACATGATCTATGCTTTGTCAAAGAGAATATGAATTATTCTGGACCTCTCACAGCACAATACATCACTACAGCAGAAACTACATAACCTGCTCAACAGCACCATTGCTTCTATTTTCTTCCTACCCCCACTCAAAATCCAGATAGGAGTTCTTCCTGAGATCAGCGTTAGTCAAGTGGCTCAATATAGAGAAGCTAACAGAGTAGAAATACATAGGTTAGCCTTTATAATAAGTAAGGCTAGATAGTTTACGATTCTTTCTAGCAAAAACAAGCTTGCATATTCTAGAAATCTTATCATATTTATAGTAATATCCAAACTTCCAATTTCCTTACTGTTTGGAGAGAAGCAGCTTTCAAGGACTCTGTAAGGACCGAGTGTGATAATGGGCCGATCAGCCGATATCTGAGAATCTCCATAGTTCTGTCACTGGAACAGAGGAAAACTTCAGGTGAATGTACAATCATACAACACACAATTTTCCCCACTACTGTTAAGCCAGAATTCAGCTATATTAACTGGTTAAGGGTTACAGTTTCTGACTCTGCTATGAACAAACCTGATCACAATGCCAGTAGTCTGCGAGATCCAAGAGTAGGACTGGAATGGATCTCTAGTGCCATCACCAATTATTTTTTTCACTGGCACAGCTTTTTCTCCTTCCTTATCCTCCTTCTTTCTTTTCTTGCCATGGCTCAGAACAACATCCATTTGTTTTTCCTCTTGAATTGATGTTGTAACAGGCTCAGGAATATACATTTCTTCAGGCTCTGAACACTGAAAAATTGCTTTTAACTCCCTCAGTATGTCCTTAAGAAAAATTAAAAGTTTGGATTAGAATGATAAGCAGTGCATTACAAAGCTTAAGAACTGTTTTAAGAATTACACTCTAGTACTTTATTTTCCTATACGGATTTAAGGGAATAAACTTCATTCTGCTGAACTCCAGGGCTTACTATCAAGAGCTGAAAGTAATACTGAATGTTGCTAAGAATTTATTCTCACTCAAATTAATACAAGAAAAATTGCCGGTGCACAAAATTTTACTTTATTTTTTTTTAAGTTCATAGCTAAGTATAAGATTATGATAATCTGTGATGAGACTGAACAGCCTGTTGGGGGTGCCAGTGGGAAGGATGTGAATCAAGCAACATCATATTGCAAATGTATCCTGAAGCAAGCGACACTAGAAAACTTAACAAGCTCAAACACTAAAACAGATTAGAGGCATGCACCTTCTGTACAAGCTTTACAAAAATAAGATGCAGAACGTAAGTATTGTTAGAGCAGAAACAGTCTTCCAACTTTTAATTCCTAAAGCCATGTATTATAACTAGCTCTTCTACACCTTTCAGAAGGTATCTATCTTCAGCATTAAAAATGTACAATGCATAAAGAAACCAGAGTTCAACTGCAGAGAAAAAATACCTGTTTAAGGGCTGGATGCATCCAGATCCACAACTGCCTGTTTTCAGACCCATCCCTGGGTTTCCAAATAAATGTAACGGGACCAAGCATATCCTCAGGATAGCGATCTGCTCGGTAAAGACTCAGGGAACCCTCGAATCTTCCAGACAGACAACAAGCCTCTTCAAATGTTAATCCTAAAGAAGATGATACTTATTGAAAAACAAAATAATCTCTTGTTTAAAAACAAAAAAATTGAAATTCAGTTTGGCTGCTGGGACAGTATCAAAGAAAGAACATGTACTACAATTAGTTTATTAATAAGCAACTGAAAATAAGAATACCTAGTCCCAGTATGAGACATTTTAATCAGTTTTCAACCAAATCACAACTCAGTATCAACTCTGTTACTATGATTGAGATTGGTAGGATATTAAAAAAGGAAAAGGATGGCTCATCCTATTGCCTATTCAGAATCTTAACTTTCTTTTGAACTACATAAAATTTACCTGTGTCAATGCTACATATTCGAGCAAGTTGCTTCAGAAGCTCATTCTCTTTACCAGTCAACTCCAGGCAACAATAATATGATAAGTCCTGAAACAACAGGATAGTGGTATAGTGAGAATAACTCTTGAAAGGGAGCCTGGCAAGGAAGGACCAGGCAGAGCTTCACAAATTACACTGAAGTAGTAATTTTTCAGTTTTCTTTTTTTAACTTGAAATTGTTAGTTATAGGAGAGCTGTCACGCATTTCGCATTTGAGGGCCAACCTGTCTCTCAAACCAACAGACCAAAAAAAGCATGGAACAAAGCACCTGTCTTCAATAGCATCCTGTTCAGGAAGATGATGCAGGAATTCACTGAATCTCTTGGCTGTTGAGAAGACTGAAGATGCAGCATTTCAGTCACAGTTACCGTAAGACTCTTCTACAGGTTCATCTTCTCTCTGATACTCGCCACCCTTCATTACACTTATGAAATCACTCATTTCATACTTAGCAGTTATTAACAGCTGACACAACAGTACTTCAAAGAGACGGAAATATTCATTATAACTGACCAGTTGACCACATCACCTTGGCAAAATAACAAAGAAAACAAATAAAAAAAGACGTAAATGTGGTACCTGAAGAAGGCAGTGTTTTGTCATGGCTCGGTAACAAGCTCTGTAGCTCTTATCCGTAGGGCTATCTCCTAAACAGTATCCCCATTTCTTTACCATATGAAATCTCTTTGCATGCCAAATATGCGTTTCCAGCCAAATATTCTTTCTTTGCCTGCGATTAAACTCTGCTACCAAATTTATGTGGCGTCTTCTAGCTTTGCGGCATTTAGTCTTTGACTGTTCTTTTTTCTGATGTACAGCTTTCTCTGCCTGTTTTTAAAAGAGAGGATATTGAAGTAACTCTCAAAAGGACAAACTTCTGTAGAAGAAAAAGGCTGACATATGTAAGGATACAGGAAGCACTAGCATGAAGTTATACTTTATTCTGATGTTAGTTCGCCATAATTCTTGAGGCTAACTAACACTTTGAAACTTTATACACAATCCCCATCCACACAAGTGCATCAGTGTTGACTGGAACCCACAGACAAAACAAAATCTCCACACATTCAGAACCTTATCAGTGAACAGTAAGATCTGCTACCTCCTGTGTGAAGTTTTTGCCCAACATCAATATGAACATGTGACATTAGGAACACCTGGACATTTGAGCTTGTAAAGAAGCAGTATGGACTCTCAGACTGCCAGGTAGGCCCATAAGGATTCTACGTGTAGAAGGGAACAAGAAAGGACTGTGGTGATGTCTTGACCAAATTCTTGATAAGGTCTGAATTATTATGGGTGAATGCATGGCTGGCGAGGAAGGTTTGACTCTCCCAATCAATGTTTGATTTGTCTTTTTGTGAAGAGAAGTGGTAGAAAGAAATATGGACTATAAGACAAAAAAATTCTTAGGATGTCCTTTGTAAGCTCACCAAGGAATAGTTGACAACAGACCACCGGTTATAAGAATAGCAAAGGAATGAGAATGCTAGAAGATCACTACCAAGAGCAAAGAAAACACTGAAGCAACCCATGACATCAAAATAGAAATGCACAAAAAACTAAAATATGTTCCCATCATACCACCACACAGTAGCCAATATAAGCCACTGGATCAATGGTATGTGAATGATTGGTTCAGAAAGACAATTATAGAAAAAGGGATGTGGTATTGTAGATGAAAAACATGTCTTTAAGCTTCTGAAGAGGTAAGAGATGGTCCACGTAAATGTTTGGATGAAAATGGTCATGATAAAGGATCTAAGAAAAAAGCAAGAAAATGTAGCGGAATTGGAACAGTTAACTTCGAACAAGTCGACTTCAAACACTGAAAAGTAATAGGCAGAACCTTTACAAAAGGAAATAGCTCAGGAGATATGACAAGCTGCAAGAAAAGATCAAACAAAACAGCCTGTGCAAACACACAAACTACAGTAAAACACCTGAGGAGAGAAAACATAGCAGAAGAAATACAGCTGTACCAGGGCCAATTAAATAATCTCAGAAATCCGAGAATCACACAAGGAGTGGCAACAAGGATGGAAGAAAACGTGAGCATGTACAGGGAATTTAGAAAGGCTACGATGTGAAAGGAGTTAAAAAAGCAGGACACGAGAACCAAGGATAAACGTTAGAGAAATCTAGATTATTTAACAAGGATAGAGCACATAACTAACTGTGCAAAACAGCTCAGGTCTTCTTCTTTCAGTTCTCAGAAAACAGGCCAAATTGCACTTCTTGTCATGACTAATAAAGCAAAAAAGAATGCCAGTCACAGCAGTAAAAGAAGAGATACAGGTTATGAAGATGCAATAAAACACACTCTAAGGAACATGTCTGGAAGTACCCAAAGCAATTTCTGAATCATGAACAATTATCTTCAGGAACTCAGGGTGGAGGGGGTAAGGGCTCGAAGAACTTAAAAAAGACAATGCAAGGGAAAAAAGAATGCAAGAAATATGTTAATCAGTCAACCTTAATACATAGAAAACTTGCCAAGCAAACTCACTTGATCACTTTAAGTGTCTAGAGACGATAAAGCGATCAATGCCAAAGATCAGACAGATCATTTCACAATAAAATCCTGCTGAACAAATTTTTTCATATTTTTTTTTTTTAAACACACAGGAAGGCCACACTGGGTAAGGAACCAGTAACTCCACAGGACCGTTCTGACTAAACACTAAGATACTGCCACAAAATGAGAGAGTTTCATGAGCAACTAGGAATAGTCAATTAGTAAGTCTTAAGCTGCATGCAGCCTGCCAACAACTCCAGTGTACCTCCCACGTTTGAGCTGCAACACATGAACCACTGTGCTGGTCATGAATGGGCTATGCTGGCTTGAGGCCAGCAGGGTCACACATGACAGCTGTGGTAGGGTGCAAGGCAGACAGGAGTTATCAAGGGCTCCTGGATCACCTGGGACCAATGCACTGCCTGAACAGCCCCTCCCGCAGTGGATCCTTTTATCAACACTACTTTAATAACTTTTCAAGATGTCCAATAATCACAAAGTCAAGTGGTTAGTGAGATCTACTTGAGCTACCATCTAAAACTCAGGTGTTCCTGCATTTTGAATCTGAATGTCAGTCAAAGTTTGAGAACCTGCGTACGCAGGGAAGTTTTGCAGGTAAGATCAGGTCTGCACATTAATAAATATACAGTTGAACACTGTGCATTAGCTACGTCCACTACGTTGTCTGATACTATAGTCAAATACTATAAAATGCACTTATACCTCTTTCCTGGCAATCTCTTGGAGCCGCCTCGGTAGGCGTTTAATATTGTGACTCATAGCTCGCCTTCGCATGTGCCTAGGTAGAGTCTGGAAAACTAGAGAGTTTGAAGACTTCTGCGCAACTGCTTTCAACATGGCATTCATCTCAGCAGCACGAGCTTGAGCAAAGGTAGACACTGGAATAAAAAGAACTGCATCAGAGCATGACAAACAGCAAAAATCAAAGAAAGGGACACTGTACGTAAACTATCACAGAATCAACTAGGTTGGAAGAGACCTCTGGGATCATCGAGTCCAACCTTTGACCTAACACCACTGTGTCAACTAGACCATGGCACTAAGTGCCACATCTAGTCTTTTCTTAAACACCTCCAGGGATGGTGACTCCACCACCCCCCTTGGTAGCCCATTCCAATGCCTAATAACTCTTTCTGTGAAGGAATTTTTCCTAATGTCTAACCTGAACCTCCCCTGGTGAAGCTTGAGGCTGTGTCCTCTAGTCCTGTTGCTAGTTGCCTGGGAGAAGAGGCCAACCCCCACCCCACTACAACCTCCTTTCAGGTAATTGTAGAGAGCAATAAGGTCTCCCCTCAGCCTCTTCTCCAGGCTAAACAATCCCAGTTCCCCCAGCTGCTCCTCATAGGTCAGACCCTCTAGATCCTTCACCAGCTTGGTCGCCCTCCTCTGGACTTGCTCCAAAACCTCAACATCTTTCTTGAAGTGAGGGGCCCGGAACTGGACACAGTATTCAAGGTGCGGCCTCACCAGTGCCGAGTATAGGGGGACAATTACTTCCCTAGTCCTGCTGGCCACACTATTCCTGATACAAGCCAGGATGCTGCTGGCCTTCTTGGCCACCTGGGCACACTGCTGGCTCATGTTTAGCCGGCTGTCCACCAATATCCCCAGGTCCTTTTCCACCAGGCCGCTTTCCAACCACTCTTCCCCCAGCCTGTAGCGCTGCATGGGGTTGTTGTGGCCAAAGTGTAGGACCCGGCACTTGGCCTTGTTGAACTTCATGCCATTGGTCTCTGCCCATCTATCTAACCTGTCCAGACCCCTCTGCAAAATTACTGCAATTACTGAATTTCAGCAGAGTACTCCTAGTACACCATTCTAACAACTTCTTGAGATAAAAGTAAATAAAAATATTACTGAAAAAATTTCAATTCATTAGATATTCTGAAGCTTACAGATATGGTTAAGCAAATACTTGGACATGAATGAATCTGAAAGCTGTGGTATAACCAACTGTCTCCATTTAGCCCACATCCAGAGCTAAACAATAGCCAGCTGTTCTATCACCCAGTGAAGCCTCCCCAGCTGAGAAGGGGAATCGGGGAAAGGAAAGAAGACCCATGGGTTGAAATGGAAACAGATTTAACAATAATAAAAAGAACTAATATTAATACTAATGCTCCTATAAAGTACACAGTTATACTCAGCCCATATAGTGGTTGTGAGCTGCGCACTCCCAGCAGTGAATGCCAGATGTCAAACACTGCGAGCACCACAGCTCCAGTGAAAGCGCGACGAAGAGCAGGCCTCGGGAGCAGAACGATGGGCGAGACCCTCCAGGGATGGCAAGCATTGAGAAGAGCCGTCCCCAGCAAACTCCTAGCTTTAGCACCTAGCTAACTTGAAACTGCTAATGGCCTTGATCACCATGGGAACCTGCATACCATGGCTGGCCACAAACTAAAACAAAGTGTCTTATCAACTTTGTTCCCACCATATCGGGTGCTGCAGTCTTCTCAAAAATGCAGCTTTCCTGAACAGAAAGTTGAGTCTATGATTCTATCCCAGCGAAACCAGGGCACCAAGTCCATTTGCATTACGTACTTTATTAAATTAGAGCAGCAATCACAGAATCACAGAACGTTAGGGATTGGAAGGGACCTCGAAAGATCATCTAGTCCAATCCCCCTGCCAGAGCAGGATTACCTAGATCATGTCACACAGGAACGCGTCCAGGCGCGTTTTGAATGTCTCCAGAGAAGGAGACTCCACAACCTCTCTGGGCAGCCTGTTCCAGTGTTCAGTTACCCTCACTGTAAAGAAGTTTTTCCTCATATTTTGTCCTGTCATTGGATGTCACTGAGAAGAGCCTGGTTCCATCCTCATGACACTTGCCCTTTACATATTTATAAACATTAATGAGGTCACCCCTCAGTCTCCTCCAAGCTAAAGAGACCCAGCTCCCTCAGCCTCTCCTCATAAGGGACATGTTTCAGATGGTATTCAGAGAGATGAAAAAAAGTTCAGCATGGTAAAAAAGGAAGCAGTAATCATATTACAGACTGTTTTAAAATGACCAAATAAAAAATCCAGAGGTTGGTCTTGTTTTATGCTTATGGAAGCGTATCTACTATCAGAACACTGCCACATTTTGAAAAGTTAATCTGCTCTCCAAAATAAACGTTCTGTTAGATAAGAAGTTGTCTTTAACTCACATGATGGGCAAAAACAGTTTCACTGGCTACATTAAAAGCAGATGACTGTCAGTACTCATTTTGCTGGCAAACAGAAAGCAAAATGCATATCCCTCATTACAAGTAAGTGCAACTTTTCAACTCAGAAGTCTGAAAGGACTCATTGAACAACAGCTGGTCATTCGTTCAAGTACCCAACTACTTCTGTATTTTAGAGAAAATCAGGAAAAACAGAAGAACATAGCATCAGTTCTAATTTTTGCTCTTGCACAAAAACAAAGACAGACAGCAAACTTAATTACCAGCAAGTTGCCCTAGACATATAAATTGTGACCTTTTCTTATATACAAACCTGTTATGTATTTCGGCATTTCGTCAGAAACACTCTGGTGTCCTCCTTGCCATCCTCCTCTTCCTCTGCCTCTCTCTCCTCTATTTTGCCCTTTTGGTAAATACTGGTCTTTCCTGTGAGAAGGCCCAGATGACTGATTCGAAAATTTATGCTGCTGATACTGCTGCTCAGGACGAACATCTCCTGGAAGGTTTAGAGATGAAAAGAGGTAACAGAAATGCAAAGCAGTCTGAGTAACTGATAACTATACACAGTCTTTCCTCATAAGACTGCACTGCGCATTCTTCCATTTTATTTAATATATGTACCTGAAAAAAGCCATCAGAAATCAGAAGAATTATTCTTTTTTATAGGAAGAAATAAACATGCCTGCAGTAGATTAAATAACTTTTGCACATTCTGAAAATGGCACCCAATCCAGACTTTGCCTCCAATACTCCATCAGACCCAACAGGAAAGACCTGACTCAAATCAGTCTACACAACACCAGCAGTGATTTTTACTATTACCTAGTCAGGGTTTTAGTACCAAACCAGCAAAGTTAATATTTTTCCCTCTTGCCACTAGATTTTTTTTCCCATAAGCAAATGTATTCTTGTCTCACTGACATGTATTTCTGTTACAGCAATAAATAAGGTAAGCATGATACATGTATGTTGGTGCAGTAAGATACTTTCCTGGTACAGGCATTTAAACCAATATTGAAATTAAATAACTAAAGCTTACAGTAAGCTTCCTAAGGTACTGCAATACCATTCAAGAGTGATAAGCACCTAACAGTACTTCAAGTTTAAGAGGGCTTTGAAGAATGTATTTAAAGATTAGTTTATATTCAACCTATTCAGTTAAGTCTTGGTTAGTATTTCTAGTACAACTTGAGATCTGGTTCTCAGGCAGCTCATGCTGGATAACTGGACTAAAAAAGGCCAAAACAGTCATTCCCATCACCCCCCCTCAATGCATCAAGATGAGTGCTTGAAGGAACAAGGGGCCATACATTTCAGGGAGCTCGTCTAGTGAAAATCAACATGTACATCAGGAGAAATGGAGTAAGAGATTAAAAAAATCAGTTTTCAGGTTGATCAGCTTCTTAAACAAGCCTATCACGTTATCCCAAAAATGCTATAATTGGCATGAGGGACAGCCAGGAGCAGCTCCACCTCCAGTAGCCTCACTTTATGTGAGCTTAACATGCCAAGGAACCTCCTTTTTCCATTTCAAATAAGCATGAAGCTGAAGTTTTATGTTCAGCAGCAATGCTGTTTCAGCCCTGATGCAACCACACACCAACTGCAGTAATTCAGATGAAAAAACAATTTGGGGTGGAAACAGAAGTTACTTTTTATGTGGAATAACTCCCTGATCTGGGTTCTCCACACGGCTGAGAGCAGCGCTGTCCAGACAATGAGGTGAAGGTGAGAAGGAAATAGCTGGGAGAGAGAGATGGATGCTGCCTCAGTCAGCAGATCTGTGTAAACCTACAGTACAAGTCAATCATGGGAGGGCAACTGGACAGCAATTAACTCGCATCATAAAAACACCCTTTCACTAGCAAGTTAGCCTAAGAATGAAGGAACTAACTATTTCAATAAGAAGATGGAAGAGTGTTTCAAAAGACTGTGACTGACTTAATACCTACAGAAAAATTAAATTATTTCAGGTACTATGTAGATCCATACTTTTATAACTCCTATTTATATTTTTTCTTTCCTGTTTCTACAAAATAGCCCTATAAAACCGAGATACTCACTAACACTACAGAAAAACAGAACCACGTAATCTTAGAAGTTCCCTGCTACAAATAAAGTTAGAAAAATCTGTTTAATCTGGCAGTACTCCTGTAATGATCTTCAAAAATCTTCAGATAGGGCTGAGCATAATTTGCTATGTCATTCTGTCTGCTTAGGAACTCTCCATCACCTACATATACACTGACACTTCAGCATTTTTTTTGTTCAACCACAAAGATGCAATTCATCAACTTCTGAAAGCCTCAGAGTAACAGGCCCTGCTCTCATATCTGCCTTTTTTTTTCCCCCAGACACAATATAAGTAACAAAATAAAAACATGAAATGGGAGGGGGGGTGTGGGTGTGGAAATCAAAGTCCAGTTGAAGCATACGTGATGCAGGTCGAAACACACAGACAAAATAAGCATCTGGCACACAGGTTGACAGGATCCTTCAGCTGCAAAGGTTACCTGTGTACAAAATGTTCCAGCAATGACCTAGCAACACTGCCACGTTAGGGAAATGCCTTGCTGCCTCCTGCCAATACTCTTCCATAGATACAGGAGCCACAAGCGCCAAAAGGCAAATTGGTTGGGCATGCTGACCTGATGGAAAAACAGTGCATTTACCATAGGGCCAGTGGGCTAAACCAGCTCCTCCTGCGGCTCCCAGGCCTGAGAGAAAGAGAAGGGAGGTCACTGGACGGGGCATAACAGTCAAATTCACTTTAAGACTAGTAACCGCAGCGGGTGGGCAGGGATTTGTCGTGCAATCGAAGGGACGATGCAGAAAAACGTGTATTAAAGAGAACCACGGCTGAAGGAGTCAACAGCAGCGGAGGAAGCCCAGGGGTGTTCCTCGCCGGCCGCCGGGGCTGAGAAGACGGGCACACCCGGCCCCGAGGCGGACGGACACCCCTTCCGCGGTCACCCACCCCGGCCCTGGGTAGGGGGTCCCCCAGCCGTACCTGGGGGCGGGCCCGCTCTGCTCCCGCCGCCAGCGAAGGGCCCCGGCTCGGCGGGAAGGGTGACGCTGGCCGGCTGGTTCCTCATCTTCTTGGCCCGCTTCTTCTCCCTCGCGCCGGACATCTTCGGCAGGGCCCGCGGAGCGTGCGGAGAGGAGGGTCACACCAACCCGCCCCTCAGGCAGGCCTCAGGCGCCAGGCGGGGGCTGCTTGGCCTCTCCGTGGTGCGGGAGGATGCGGGGGGGCGGGGAGGAGGTGGGGAGGGTTTGGCGAGCGATGCAACCGCGGGCGGCCTCCACCGGCTACACGCGGCCGCCCGGACCGAGCATCGCGCATGCGCACGGCGCATTCACCACACCCACCCACCCCCGAGAGGACTACATTTCCCAGAAACGCCTGCGGGAAGGTGGGGGCCGCGTGCGCGCGGCGGCGCTGGGGGCCGGGCGGGCGGGGGGCGGCAGGGGCCGGCGCGGCGCTGAGGGGCGGGCGGGAGGCGGTTGGCGCAGGTATGGCTTCGCTCGTGAAGAAAATAATCAGCACTGCTAAAGCCCCTGCTGCACTGGGTCCCTACAGGTATGCCTTAGCGAGAGGGAGGGCTCTTGGACGACGCAGGAGTGACCGGGAGCGGGTTTTCCTGGTGGGGTTTCGCGCAGGTCCCTGAAGGGGCGGGGGGGGGTGTGTCTGTCAGGTAGCCCTGGGGGCGTGGCGAGGGTCTCCCCCCATTCCCCAAGCAGGGACCGATCTCCTCCCCAGTAACCCACCCCTCAGGGATACCCGAGGCCCTACAGCACGAGTGGGTCTGCAGTTATAGCGGCAAACTTCAGCCTGACTGAGGCTGGGGGGTGTCTGATCGTTTTAGGTGAGGTTTTAAAATGTCTCTCAAAAAGTCGGTTTGGGAAAATAATTCTGAAATTAGTGATAAGCACTGGATGCAAAAAAAAAAAAAAAAAGGCAAGAGAAGGAATGATTCCTCTCAAGGAGAAAAACGCTTGCCTAGAAAAAAGCACGTTAAAAAGGCGAGTGAGCGCTGAGCGCGGAGGCGACGGACCGTGAAGGCTGAGCCCGATCCGGGCCGTGCTGTGGCAGCTGGAGAGTTCGCTGCCCGGGAACTGCCAACCTTTTCTTGTTTCGACTGCGACTGCCAGGAAGTCTGAATGCTTTTCAGCCTAAAAACTAACTGCTGTAAAAATATATAAGATGTTGTTCAACATTTTCACAAGTAAGTTGTTAGTTGCAACAGTTCTGAATGTAATTAAACAAAAAATCCCAATTTTAATTGGAGAAAGGTTTCTCTTTGCTATTTGGATGTGAAAAAATGTTCAATAGGTATAGTAGACTCTTATATCTAACGTACTGAGGGATTTTTACCAGGGCATTTTCTAAGAATTTTTAATTCTGCTTTCAGGCTTTGTTTTCCCAATATAAACAGAGACACCTTTGGTTTACACTTTTCTACTTGTAACATCTTAGTGCCTTCCAGGTGCATTTTTGTCTCCATTACTTTGAAACTGAGCTTCAAACTGTGTGTTCTTTATAGGAATTACACAGATGGAGAAATACAAAGTGTAGAAGCAGAGAGACATGATATGGAGGTTAACTTCTGTAAACAATAAACTGGATTGCAGCCAGAGGCCTGGCGTTGCTTGTAGTTAGGAGAACATCTAAGACATGGGAAAGTAACAATTCAGCTGCACACACACCAGCATCCCCCCCGCCCCAACTGGCCTAGCCTTCAACATAGCTCTCTGCTTCTGTTGTGCGTTAACTGCACTCCAGCATTTTGTGCTTATTGGTAGTCCTTGATGAAATACTGCTTATTTTGCAGCCTGTTAATCGTATGATAGGTCTAACGTCAATAAGTTTATTGCTAACTTAGTTTATCAGGTTTCAGTAAACTTGTCAAAGTCCAGCGAGCAAAAGTTGCACAAGAAATAACTGCTAAATCTCTGCTGTGGAGTTTGAGCATGGTAACAGAGGAATGAGGGCTTAATATAGAATGAAGAATTGGGATGTATGGGGTGCGTTCCTGGTTCTGCTACAGCCCTTCAATATGCTTTTTGGTGACCTATTTTTAACGTATTTTTGTATTTCCTTTACTGCATCCAGTTTCCAGTACCTTGAGATAGGTAGGTAGGTAGATATATAAAAAGACTCATACGTGTGAGTGCGCATGTGTATATATAATCTCATTAATGATATTAAACTTTTCAAAAGATACAGCAGACAAACTGTTCTTGTATTAATCAACAATGATTTGTGTAGAGAAGATCTGATTAACTTTGCAGTCCTTGTCTTTAAAGAGCATGCTTCTTAACACCATCTCTTGGATGGATGATGTTCTTCTAAGGTCATAATGTCCTTAGAATAAGGTGACCTTATTGCAGTCTACAACTACCTGAAGGGAGGTTGTAGCGGAGTGGGGGTTGGCCTCTTCTCCCAGGCAGCTAGCGATAGGACAAGAGGACATAGCCTCAAGCTTCGCCAGGGGAGGTTCAGGTTAGACATTAGGAAGCATTTCTTCTCAGAAAGGGTCATTAAACATTGGAACGGGCTGCCCAGGAAGGTGGTGGAGTCACCATCTCTGCATGTGTTTAAGAAAAGACTGGACATGGCACTTAGTGCCATGGTCTAGTTGACATGGTGGTATCAGGGCAATGGTTGGACTCAGTGATCCCAGAGGTCTCTTCCAACCTGACTGATTCTGTGATTCTGTAATGTCCATCCAGTTATGCACTTAGGTATACTGAAACCTGAATGACTTTAGGCACACACTCAGATCTCTGCTGAATCAGAGATTAAAGAATAGCTACGACTGACCCTAGTTATAGGATACATCTGCAGTTAAAGTGCGTTTGGGGATGTGTAGTTGAAGTTTCTCTGAGCTTCACTCATGCATTTGACTGCAGTAAAAGTATACCCTTTAGTTGGTAAATTGTTAACAGTCTCAATGAATGGAGGGTTCCACCGGTAAGCATACCAAGAGAAGAAAGTTGAGGAGCAGAGAAGGGGACCCAATAAGACTGCTGCAGATACTGATCTGGCAGTGGTATCGGAAGGCTTCAGCTTGTTTTTTCTCCAGTTATTCGTGATTTAGGACTGTCCGAAGGCCTTTGTTGGGATAAATGTTTTGTTGTGTCATTTGCTTTATAATAAGCAGTACAAGACAATCTCTTTTTTTAGAGAGCTCATACCTTCTTGTTTCATGGTTCTCTGTGCTTCAGACAGAAACAGAAGTTTGTGGTCTGAGGGCCTGTGCCTCAAACAGAGCAGGATATAGTAGGAAAGAGAATAAAATTAAAGAAACATGAGTGTTTGGTTCATACACACATTTTCTATCAACAAGACTGCATTGGCTAGAAAACTATTTCATTCACTAGTTTATCTTCTTTAAATGGTGTAGTTTTGTGATTTAGTCGAGTTTTGTTGATGACAAAGAAAATAATCGCCATGTAAGATATTTTACTATATCAGATAAGTTACTGGCTGTTTTTTCCCCTTATGAAATTACAGGAGAATGTGGGACAGGGGTAAAAGGAAAAATGGGAGTGATGGCACTGTTCAGATTGCCTAACCGCAGTCATTTTACTGAGTCCCTAAATTAGGTTGGTCCCCTGTGAAGTCAATGGATTGAGCCAATCCAATTGAGTCAATCTCAAGAGATGTAATAAAAATGGTCTCTGAAAGAGTCCCTTTCTTTCTCCATTGACATTAAAGGGAAGCTACCTCCTAATTTAGATGCTTCAGGGAGGTGCCTAACTCTAGTTTGTGTAACTTGAGAGGCTTGTTGAACTGTCAGAACAATGCATTTTCTTGTGGAATGGGAAGAGATAAGAGAAACTGTGTTGACACACCACAAACACTTTCAAAATAATTTTTCTATAATTTCTTTGCAAAATGTTTTTAATTACCAGATGAAGAGAAGCAAATTATCCTCTTGCATAATGTTTGCTAGGTAGTTTAAATCTTTGTTTTAATCTTTTAATCTCTTTATGGTAATTAGAGACATTAATAATTGCCAACTCTACTTCAGCAAAAACACACCTGACATTTATATAAAAATGTTTTGCAAATAGCTTGAATTCTGTATTCTTCTAAACTAACCCAGACAACAGGTCACCCAGGTTGTTTTGTAAGAGGAGAGTGAGTGTTCTGGGAAAGGAGTGATCAAGGTGGTGTACTGATGGGCCTGTTTGAGAAGAAAATGGTAAATTTACTAATCAGCTCTTTTTTGATTTTTTTTTTTTAAACTGCATTGCTCTGCAGCTGAGATGTAGATGAAAGGTATTGTCTACCTATCAAACTGGGATGGAATATTTTTCTAGGCAGGTGCAAAAAACGTTTTTTTTACTCTGCCTCCTCTCTGTGCTATCTGCAGCGTGGAAGTTTTGTAGCTGTGTTCATTGTTGTGTTGCTGCACTAGTGCCTTTTGCCTTTCCAAGAAACAGGGTTTATTACCTCAAAACCAGAGCTATGCTAATGTAGCTATGTCTTTTCATAGGTGATCTAATCCTAGGTCTCCAAAAGCATAAGCAGATTGTATGTATGACTGTGTGTGGAGACTTGTGTGTGCATAACCTAAGTCCTCTTATCTTTCTGAGATACTATAAACTACTGAAGAAAATGTGAAATGTGCTTTCAGATAGTTAAATATTTTGATGGGGGTGCATTAAACCTAAAATGTCACTTATGTTTTCAGCCAAGCAGTGATGGTAGATCGGACAATGTACATTGCAGGACAGATAGGTATAGAACCTTCCACCGGGCAGCTTGTCTCTGGAGGGGCAAAGGAAGAAGCTAAGCAGGTAAGATGTCTTCTAGGTACAAACTTGTAATGGAGTTGGGTTGTGCTTAGTTAAACATGGACTTACGAGAAATTGAAGAGCCCTAGAGAGCGCATTTCACATCCTCCAAGGTGAGGGAAAAGCGGGAGGAAGTCATTCCATCCTATCCCTGTAATTTTCCACCCACACAATGTGAAGGTCAGGGGAGGAATCTGTATTTCACGTAGGAAAGAATCAATGTTTGTAACAAAGGTTCGCACCCTAGTAAAAGCTCTGGCCTTGAGATGGGGAAGGATTTGTTTCCCAGCATCAAAGAGGTGGTGTGAGGTAACAGGTAGGATGAGATGGCGCTGCATCATGTATTTACATCTAATGAATGGATTGTTCAATATTTGTGGTTTATTAGAAGCTCCCTTTTATTAATTTACTTTTTAATCTATTTCTGATTTTGCTTACTTACTGATGACAGTTGTAAGATTTGCTGGGTGAACTTATGCTGTAACATGGATGTAGCCAGATCACAACTCTCATTTACAAACTTATCTCAATACAGCCCAGCTGATACTTAAGATTTTTGTCTCATTTTTCATTAGGCTCTGAAAAACATGGGAGAAATCCTTAAAGCTGCAGGCTGTGACTATGGCAATGGTAAGTGTTTGTCACGGTTTAAAGCTGGGCCAGTTATTAAACCTGTGGCAGATGCCCTCTGTTATCCCCCCCCCTCCCCCCAAAGGGAAAGGGAAAGGGAAAAGGGAGAGAGACTTCCGGGTTGGAAAGTTAAAACAGTTTTAATAAACTATAATAATGAAAAAGAGTATAATGATAATAATAGAAATAATCAAATATATACAAATATATATACAAAACCAAGATTGAGCTCCCCTGAAGTCAGCCACGTCACCACCGGCACTGCAGGGCAGGCTCCGGGAAGGCCCAGGCTGGGCCTAGCGATGGTCGAGAGCTGGATTCAGGGATGCACGGATCGGGATCGGGGGCAGCAGGAAAACAGACGGAGTCCTCCTTGGACACCGGCCATAGCAGAAGGGAGCGAGACCCTCGTGATCCCCCCCCCCTTTATACCGAGAATGACGTGTTGGGATGGAATACCCTCGTTGGTCAATTTTGGGTCACCTGCCCTGTCTGCTCCCCACTGCAGCTGCAACCCCCCTTCGGCTCTTCACTTGTAAGCAGTGAGGAATTCAGCAGTGACCTTGGTTTCTCTAAGAACAAGTACAGCAAGAGCCTTACTGCACAACATCCCTACCGGTGCCTCAGCGATAACTACAAACTTCGGGCGTTATCAGTCCTGGAGGCAGACACTGTCTGCAAACATGCAGTTAGTTTCAGAAAGTGCAGTTACTTAGAGGAGACTTAGCTGAAAGCAAAAATCACTGAAAGGAAAATCGGCCTGGTTTAGGCCAAACCAGGACAGTGTTGCAGTGATGGTGGCAAACAAGTGGTTGTTTTTACCTATCTGAATTAAAAAAAAAAATTAAGTGACCTTTTAAAGAAAAAAAAAAGTGTTTGTTAAACATGCAGTTGTTACCAATAGCTGAAGGAAACAAAAGGAATCATGAGTCTGGGTTAAAAAAGAAAAGAAATAAATCAATTTCCAAGGGTTTGTGATGGGTATCTGTGGGACACTACTTTTCACCATAAGTTCCTATCCACAGTACTAATATTTTAATTCTACGTGATGAAGCTCAGATATAGACAGAGCTGCAGGCATTTTAAGTATTCTAGACTTTGCTCCAGGTAAAAGCAGGTCTATATCTATGGTGTTAATATTCTAGGCATTTTCAGTGCCTTTTTTGAGGAGGATTCTAATAGTGGAACCAAACCATGATTAATGTTGGCTTGGGCAGTCACGGGTAAAAAATTATAGCGTAGACTATATCTTCAGGCCTTTTATGGACTCTTTTTTTTTTTTTTTTGGCAGCAGATATTATATATGGTGTAATTTTTGCCAACAGTTGGCTTATAACAGCTTTTTTATTTGACCTGCTTATCAGTTCTGTGGCTCTTGGAAGAACTGGGCTTAGAACAAAATTTAAAACAGGTATTTTCAGAGCTGGCCACGAGTATCGCATTCCTTACAGTTTTGTTATATACGAGGTATTCAGATTTTTTAGATAGTTCTCCAGATGGTTGCTCTAATGGTCAATATCTGTTTGCAAAACTTTTCAAAATGTTTAGAATATTTGAGCGTAATTTATGGAATAAAAGCAAGAAATGTATTAAAGATTTTCAACTTCTGTATAAAAGTCAGAGGTCCCAAATAACTGCCGTTATGTCATTTCTAGTTGTGAAGACTACGGTTTTGATGGCAGACATGAAGGACTTCAATGATATTAATGATATTTACAAACAATGTAAGTAGATCTTTTGTTTCTGTTTTACCAGTATGGCTGGTAAAACAAATTATATTTGTAGTAAGCAAAGTGTTTTAATGACTCAGATGATGTAGTTCCAGATTCTTTGAGATTCTACTAGAAATATAACATTAAAAAACCCCAAAACTTTAATTTGCAAGCACCAGATCAAGCACAGCCCAATTTCTTGTGAATTTATGTCCTACCATCCCTCTAACCTACTGTCATGTGAAGATTAACTCCTGCTATTCGTACAGGTTGATCTTCCATGCCTCTTTACCTTGATAGATGCTGTGTTGTTCTACTGTAGGCAGCCTTCAAATGCTTAGTTTCAGATCTTGTATCTCTGTTTCTTTAAAGTCTGTTTGTGTCTTTGAATGATTTGTGGGTTATTGTTATGGGACAGGGCTCATTTTTTATACAAGGATGAGCCACACTGCTCCACTTAAGAAAAAAAAGAATAATGCTTGGTTAACAAAACTGAATGTAGACTGAAACAGGTGATTCCAATGAGCCATATGGTGCAGAAGAATTTGGGAGAGTACACACATAAGTTGCTTATTTGTATAGCTTTGGGTTTTATATAGCAACATCTGGTCTTGAATGAAGTCTTTTATTTATGAGCTATCAACATAGTCTTCTGCATGTCAAAATGGAATTGTGTGTGCATTTAAGCAGGGTAAAAAGACCAGTTGAATATTTAGTTACTTGTTGCTTCCTACCTGTAGTCCAAGAAAGCAGTTGTTGCTGTTCTTTGATTGTGAGTTCACAGAATTCACAGAATCAACCAGGTTGGAAGAGACCTCAGGGATCATTGAGTCCAACCGTTGCCCTGACACCACCCTGTCAACTAGATCATGGCATTAAGTGCCATGTCCAGTCTTTTCTTAAACACATCCAGAGATGGTGACTCCACCACCTCCCTGGGCAGCCCATTCCAATGTCTAATAACCCTTTCTGTAAATGTCCAACCTGAACCTCCCCTGGCGAAGCTTGAGGCTGTGCCCTCTTGTCCTATCGCTAGTTGCCCGGGAGAAGAGGCCAACTCCCACTTCACTACAACCTCCCTTCAGGTGGTTGTAGACTGCAATAAGGTCACCTCTGAGCCTCCTCTTCTCCAGGCTAAACAACCCCAGCTCCCTCAGCCGTTCCTCGTAGGTCAGACCCTCCAGACCCTTCACCAGCTTGGTCGCCCTCCTCTGGACTCACTCCAACACCTCAACATCTTTCTTGAAGTGCGGGGCCCAGAACTGGACACAGTACTCAAGGTGCGGCCTCACCAGTGCCAAGTACAGAGGGATGATTACTTCCCTAGACCGGCTGGCTACACTATTCCTAATAGAGGCCCGGATGCCATTGGCCTTCTTGGCCACCTGGGCACACTGCTGGCTCATGTTTAGCCGGCTGTCGATCAGCACCCCCAGGTCTCTTTCCGCCAGGCCGCTTTCTAACTACTCTTCCCCCAGCCTGTAGCGCTGCAGGGGGTTGTTGTGGCCGAAGTGTAAGACCCGGCACTTGTTCTTGTTGAACCTCATGCCATTGGTCTCGGCCCATCTATCTAACCTGTCCAGATCCCTCTGTAGGGCCTTCCTACCCTCCAGCAGATCGACACTCCCACCCAGCTTGGTGTCATCTGCAAATTTGCTGAGGGTGCACTCAATCCCTACGCCTAGATCATCTATAAAGATATTGAACAGCACCAGCCACAGAACTGAGCCCTGGGGATCACCGCTAGTGACCGGCCGCCAGCTGGATTTTGCCCCATTCACCACCACTCTATAGGCTCGGCCATCCAGCCAGTTTTTAACCCATCGAAGAGTCCACCCATCCAAGCCCCGGGCAGCCAGTTTGTTACTATCCTGCCTTGTCAGTGGAGGACCCTGAAATTAACATTTCTGAGCTTAGTGTTAACTGTCACTAGTAAAACTTTCATTTAATTATGCAAATTCCTTGGAAGTCTTCAAAGTCAGGTTGGACGGGGCTGTAAGCAACCTGATCTAGTGAAAGATGTCCTTGCCCATGGCAGGGGGGTGGGTTGGACTAGATGATCTTTAAAGGTCCCTTGCAACCCAAACTGTTCTATGATTCTATACATTCAGCTCTCATATCTTGACCAATACCCTTTTTTTTTTCTCCCCCCTGCTGTTCTTCTAATATCCTTGAGGCCCAGGCCTAACTGGGAATGGAGGAATAGGTCAAGGGCCTATTTTAACTCTGCCTTCCTTTGATGTGAGTGAGGTTGGCCCCTGTTGACTTTAGGCAAATCTGGGATCTTTGCTCATGACTCTTTTGGCAGTGGCCTGTTTTTCCCTCTTGCTCTGTCTGTGAAAGAGCCCTCTCCCACTCTCTGGTGTTTACCATTGGATGATCACCGTTCTGATTTAATCTTTCTTTTTCAGCCAAGTTGGTGTTAAGGCCAGGCAGTGAGCAGAGTGCAAGTTATCACTGGCCACTAGGTCATAACTGTAGCTGCTGCCTTGATGATGAATGGTAGCTTGCTGAGATGTTAGACCAGTCAGTGACAAAAAAAAAAACAACAAGGGGGAAATGATAGCTGGTACAGAAGACTGTTTGTCTTGTAGCCTTGTACCTGAAACTGTTCTAATGACTGCAGTTTGTATAGATTACTTTGGACTGTGTTTTATCAAGCAAAGTTAAGTGATTGGTGGCTGTTTCTGTCTAAATTACAGTTTTCAAGACTAACTTCCCAGCCAGAGCGGCCTATCAGGTTGCCGCATTGCCAAAAGTAAGTGTCACTTTTCTGCCTACAAAAAAAAAAAAAAAGAATTTTCTGAAATTCCTTACTTCTGAAGCATTCTGACAGCTTTTCTTATTCTGGAATAGCATCAGTTGAAATTATTTTAATGAAGAATCTTAGGTATTTAGTTTTTTTCTAAGTATACCGGTCTTATTCCCACAAATGATAAGACATCTGAATATGAGAGATAGATAAATTTCTTCATGGTGGAAGAAGGCTATGACACTAGAAATAAGGGGTTATGATACTTAAGTAAGAGTAAAGTCAATTTGCAGTATTACTTAACATTGCCAAATTAGTAATACAACTGTCAGAAGTATAATGTCACTCTGTTCTTACAAGGTTGTGTTATACATCCACTTGTTTCATAAAAGAGATATATTAAATTCCTAATGTGTTTCTTTATTGTTTTCTCACAGGGTGCCCGAGTTGAAATTGAAGCTATTGCCATTCAAGGACCCCTCGAAGATGCTTCAGCACGACTATAAATAGAGACTGAATATCCTACAACAGCAGTTTTAGATTTAATATTTCTCCCTCACATCCTATTCCTACAATTGACTATCAGCAGTTACATACATACAGTCAAAATCACTGAACTTACTAAGGAAAGGTACTTTCTTCTGGATTGTGGCCTTGGATTCTCTAAAATACAAGCTTACAGTGAGTTCTCTGCTGGCAAACCCTGAAACCTCCAGGAGTTCTGCTAAAATCATCAAGCTTGATTGCAGGGGAGGGACCTTACTTTGTGATGGTGACTGGATATTCAGGTATTAAGTACGCGTTTGGGTGAACGTATGACAGTTATACGCTAGGTGATCTGGACATGGAAAACTAATGATTTGTAATAGTAGGGTTTTAGTAACAATTTTAAATAAGAGAAAATGACAAATGGGAAAACAGTAGAACACTTGAATTGTTTAGTGTACGGTTCCACTTTTGTGTTTTGGGGAATTTTGTTGTGTTTGTTTCTGAACTGTCTTAAATTCTTTCCTTACAGAACAGATTACTGTTGGGACTCACATTTTTTTCATATGGAAGCAATTGCTTAAGAAAGTTAATATTAATTTCAGAAAGAAGAAAATTATGCTTTTCTGAAATAAAGTGCTAACTTTATAAATAAGCTGTAAATGAATCTCTACCTGTAACCTTTTTCATAATCTTTTCATAGCAATTCATCTTTTATTATCTTTTGATTAAAAAAAAAAAAAAACGAAACAGCAAAAAATAATCCTGTTTAATGAGAATAAATGATAATTGCATCTGTAAAACTACGCTTGTCTATTTTGGGAACAAACTTTTCCTCGTTATGTTTGGATACTCCATTACAAGAAAGTCTCTGTCTTGCTTATTCAGTAAGAAATAATTCAAACCAAAGGAACAGGTTTATTATCTATCTCCTAATAGCTAAGGATGAAAATAATCCTCCAAGACAGGAAGCTTTCAGCTACCATGGCATTACAGTTCTTGGCATTCTTCTCTCTACCATGAAGGACAGAAGCATCTGTTTGATGTGGTGATTAAGCAATATTGAGAAGTCAGAGTGGTGATGCTCCTATGTTATCCTATCGTTCTGCATTTATCTTCTACCCAAGTAGAAATGGATACTGTATTTTTAAGGATCTAGTTTTAAAGTCAGCTACCTCATGGCAGAGTTGATTCCGTCTTCCCCACAGCCACATGACTAAGCACAGTATTGGTTTATTTGGGGGGAAACAAGCAGAAATTCTTTTCTGTTGTAGTCTGTCCACCTCAACATCTTTGTTTTGCTCTCTTCTGGGAAGATGGCCATCCAGTTACATATGGGATGCTCCTGTCACTGTGTCTTCACTTTCTTTGTGTCAGAAGTAAAAATGTCTAAATCCAGCAGCTTGGAGAATGTACCATTTCAGTGGTAGAAACATGGACTTTATCAAACATACTGTGAGAGGGAATCCTGTAGGCTGCTCTTTCCAGAGGCTGCTGTTTGTATGCCAGAGTGGCATGAATGAGCACTTCAGAATCTGTTTCTGGTCCCATCTCGTGTGACCAAACTCACTCAAGTTTGGTAAGCCACAAAACCAGCAGTATAGCAAGGAGAAAACCTAACGCTGGTTTGCCACAGGTCAAATCACAATAGTGGGGGTTCAGCTGTCCAACAACTCAAATCCAAGCTTCAGCTCTAGTTTGTGGGTATCATTTGTCTTCTGTGTATAATGCCTACTGATGATCAATCTCACATAATTTTCACCAGTTAATGATTTTCGTAGGGTAAGAATGCAAGAAAAATCCTATCTGGCAGCACCATGTTGCTGTCTACCTTTGCATGGCACATGCAGATACTGGCTTGTCTGAAAATCCCCCTGCATTCAATAATACCACAGCCACATTGTGTGAATTATTGTCCATTCCTGGATAAACTGTAAGTGTCCCACTTGTGGTTTCTTACCGTCCTGCTTGTCAGCCATGCTTTCCAGCTCTCGTTACTTCAGTTGCACTATTGCAGTAACTGTCTTTTCTATTTTTCATGCATTTCTGGTACCACTTTAGCATACACAAGAAGGGCAGTTTCGAAGTTGTGAGAACAGTCAGACCCAGTTACCCCTTCCAGATGTGAAGTGGCAGTTTCTCCTGCTTTTTGCTGAGCTTGTAAATTGTATCTTTATAGAAAAAAGATTAATAATGATGTTGTCACAGCAAGTATGTACAGATGCATGGATTTTTTTACAGTATTATCTTGTTTTCCCTTGACAAAGTGGGAGATATTTATTTGTATTAGAAGCAAGATAATGCTTTCAGTATTTCAAACAGTGAATTTCCAAGCAACAACCTTTGAAAAGTACCTGACTTTCTGCATATAAACTTCCTACAAGTGAACTTTTATTAGTCTTGGCTTCTGCTCTTGTTCTCTCTCCTTCGCTATACTATTAAGGTCTTTTATGCTCCACAGCTCTGACTCAAGAAGCAATCCCACCTAAGAAAAAACATGACTAGACTTGTTAGGAGGGAGCTAGTTGTAAGATGAATATGACTTTCTAGGAAACACAGATCAAATGTTGCTTCACTTTGTCAGTTAAGAATAATGTAATTGAATGGAATTACATTTAAACATGTTTCTAATTTATGTTTGTGTTTCTCTGTTACTGCTTTGCTCAGATATAATTACTTTGTTGGAATATATTTAACTTATTTGTAGCAGATTTGGTTAAAATTCACCTTCAGCAGATTTCAGTAGTGTTGAACACGAGCTAAGTTCAGCCTTGTATAATGGCTACAGTTCTCCCTTCTTACCTCTCATGTTATTCTCCACAGCCTCACTTGTTCTCTGCTACCTCTTTGCCAACCTTGAACCTAACACTAGATGGCAGTTCTGATTTTTTTTCTTTGTGCCGACTTGTCTGTTTGCTCATGTAGGTCCTTTATAGAACTCCTTTGGCTGTTTTCACTAGTACAAAGGGGTGTGAATATACCATTGCTTTCCACAATAAGGTACAGTACAGTCTGAGACTGAAATGTAAGTGAAACACCTGAAAAAAAATGCATGCCGGATGCAGCTAACAAGCCACAACACATTACTTCCATTAAAAATGTTTGTATCAGTAAGTAGGTGCCATTCTGCAAAAAGTCAGGAAGTAAAATCCACTTTTAGCTCTACAATTCTTTAGCTTTTAGCTGGAGACCAGTTGCACAGTTTCTTGAATGCCTCATATATAAATATGTATTCTTTCAGGTACAGGAATTCTAATAACTGAAATAAACTCTCTTATTTATAGCTATAACATAGCAGTTCTCAACATAAACAACCAGCCTTCCACTGAGATGTTTAAAACTTTTATTTTTTAAGCAGAGTTATATTATTTGATTCTATTCTTTAAGACAAAAAGGCTAAGCCCCATAATTTACTAATATGAAAAGCAAGTATTGTGGATATCTCTTCGGTCTTAGTTCAGTAAAGTACACAAACATTTAAGAAATCCTGTTTTATCTAGATCTAAGTTAAACTTAGCTTTTTTTTTGTTTGCTAGACGGAACCTCTAGCATGCAAAATATGCTGTTGCAGTTCAGCTTGTTGCAAACTAATGTCACCATTTAAAATTTGTTTCAATCACATGTTGTTTTTTAAAAAAAAACAAGACAGGTCCTCTATTTCTCTGAAAGTAAAGCAATACTTAAATTTGCACATTCTACCAGGTGTTTCTTTTAATTATTTTTTTTTCCTCCAAAAGATTATATTCTCTACAGATTACACAATGCAAAAATAAAGCTCAGTACATAATTTTAATAAAACTTTGTTCCCTGTTAACACATATAGCCAAACTGAAACTACCCTAATCTTCTGCTACAAGCACCTTGCTCTTGCTGCAGCTTTTACCTGAAAGCAGTTCTGCATTGAGTGAAAGAGCCAACGCCAGCCAGCCAGGTTGCCAACTATCTTCTGGGATCCTAATACAGTGTTTGTATGTGTGTGCATAGAGCTGACAGGGTGCAAATTTAACCTCTTCTAGGGCTGTGTTTATTGGTAATTGAAACAAAATTCCTACCAGAACTTTCTTGTTAGCTTGGAAATTGAGTTTATTCCTTCCAATGTCCTGCCCAGCACTCCCTGAGGCATGGTATGATTACCTCCACCTTGGATGAAGTTAAGGGCTGAAAATTGTCTAGCTTTTGTTAAACATTTCTGGAGATTGTTTTGTATTTGGATTATGTTAAAAAAAAAAGCTAAAGTATATTGTGCTATACCTCTGGAAGTATATCTTGTAAACAGAGCCATTGGAGCATATCCTCTTCTCAGGCTTTAACATGAGAAAGCTCTTTGATCCACAGACCAATTTCTGCCCTTTACAGTCTCTGTGATGGTTTGCAGAGGCAAATAACCACACACATTCTGGCCCTTTATACACAGTACATGCTTTGGTAGCTGACAGACCAGGAATGCCAGGCCTCAATGTATTTCTCAAGGTAGGGATGTTCAGCATACATCTAGCAGCCAATTTCTGATCTTGTGGTAATTTAAGTGATTAACATTTCATGTTTAGCACAGTGTCAAGCATATTTCATCTTTTAGAAAGGAAAAGGAAAAATAGCTTTCACTTGTAATCACAGAATATGTAAGGACTGAAGATGACTGAGAAGGGCTGATACTGTTGAGTTGTTGACTGGCTTACACTCCTCTTGTTTCCAATTAGCATTGCTTAATGACCTGAAGAAGTTGAGCAGTGAGGAAAGGATGTATATTGTCATCTGTCTTCCTTGTAACAACAGCGGTAGAAAGAGTGACTCTGAGGTGAGCAGATTATCTTGACTCCCTTGTATCTTCATATTGTATTTCCAAGTGCAGTCTCCTCTGTGGCTATTAATACTACTTACTGATCTCTGTCACAGTACTCCTCTTGCTTTATGCTTTTAAATTGTTCAATGTAGCTGGTCAATCTGCAGCTCATGATCTAACATGCAATTTGCAAGTAGTCAGCATGGCTCCCCTGACGATTTCATCTCCTGAGTTTGGGAGCAGGACTGTGCTGGCAGAGGTGCTGGCAGCTGAACCGAATTCCTATCTCACAGGAGGAAACCAGCCACCAGAAGGAGCTGAAGGTGGCAGTTCCTGGAGTGTCCTGGACCCTGGCTGTATGCCCAGCTCAGTCCTGTATCACCCTGGCGAGTCGTCATCCCTCTCAGTACCTGTTCCTCAACTCCTCAGCTCTCCCAAGTGCACGATATGTTTCTCGTGGCTTTTTGTCATGGAATGATTTGGGCATGTGGACAAAAAGTTTGACCACCTCTGTTTGAATTTTTAATTCCCACTTTAATGACAACAGATTTTTAATAGAACTAGCTGCTCATTTTAACTTCTCTATTATAGAAGGCTAGTAAAAATAAAAAATAAAACTCTGCAGCATCCACCTACCAAAAAATTCCTAAAAAACCCGAAAGTATGCATTTTAGTTCTAAACGTTTATGGTGCTGCCTACAGAAAGCTGACATTAAATGAAGCTGACAAGTTCGTAAGAGTGCTGATAAGCAGAAAACCTTAGATTTAGTGATATAGCCAAGGAATATCAGCTTACATAAAAGGCTGATAGGCCAGGGATATCAGTTAGATTATTTAATACAAACCAAAGTCAGCTGGAGTCAGATGTGCACATCCAGCACAAAATTTAGCTCTTAGAGGGGATTTGTATAATTTGCTAACGACAGCAAAATTTTTGTCAAGTCCTTTTGTACAATAAAGCTAACAAAATAGCAACATGTGCTTTCCCCTTTTAGATAACTGACCTTTTCTCTGTATTCTACTTCCTTATGCCAGAGAATCCTGTAAACACAGTGCTCAATGATAACATATAGTCCCTTTGCAACATTCACCACCAGAACAAACTTCTACTCTCTGTCAGATTCGTAACATCAATTATATTCAGGGCCCGTTCTCACAGGAAATTTGTTTGAAAGCTTTGCCATTCAGCTTCACCTCCAAAATGATTATTTAGCATTTTTGAAAATAACCGAGACAGTCCCTGACAGCGTCCTTCTTCTGGAGGACAGCACTACAGGGAAATTAAATAGATGACATCTCCTTTAGGAACAGGCTTATATATGTCTCCAGTTAGAAATCTATTTTAAAAGCCACAAGTGTGTATAAGGAGCTACACAGCTAAAGACAGGTTATTAATCACCATGAATATTAACAGCTGCGAAATTATCTTTGTATTTTAAGTGTGCTAGAATTTATAAGACTAAAACATCCTACTCTTAGTTAAAAATGCTCTCTTCTCCCTGTTTTTGCAGAAGTCATCACATATATTGTACTACTAGCCTTGCAATAAATTTGTGTTTAAAAATGGAGAGTGAGCAGCAGACACCCACTTGGGTCCTGCACACTGCACCCTGTATATCTTCTATTTTCTGAAAAACTAACCTCTGCATTTAGTTACAGCCTGATAAATGGGCGCTTTCATCTTCCAGTCCTCTACGTGTTATGCACTTCAGCAGCTCCATACACTGGCAGTCCAGGCACACGGAGAAATTGCCTGCATACTACCATTTAAAAAAAAAAAAAGCTACACTGTATTCTTTATCCTATATAAGGCTGGTTGAAGGTTTAAAAGGTTTGAAGTTAGTTATCTGAACCTGGAAAAAATCCTAATTGAAAACTGAATGGTTATACTGACATCAGAAAATGTTCCCACTCTGCTAGACGTGTACAGAAGGCACTCTGTGGCAGGGAGGTGAAAGTTCAGGTATTTCAAACACTTGAAGTCTTGGCAGCTTGACTTCGAAAAATATCTGTTATATAAAACTTTTTCTGATGCCTCTTATTCATGTTCATGGCTCATGGCTCAATCCATAAAAGCTCTATTTTCCCAACCCAATAAAATTTAAAAATGTTCATGTGGACAGAAGAGCAGGCCCAAGAAGAGGATGTTCATAGAGACATAACTTCTATTCCTTCTTATTAGCTGTCTCTGAAACACATGGAAAAAATATTTAACAATTAATTGAGGGTACAACTTGATATTCAATAAATTTTACAGGAATTAAATGTGAAAGTTTGCTGGAAGCACCACAGCATGAAGGGGGTATCTGCTGTTCTCCCAGATCTATAAGGATGTTCTGTGTAGACCTGAAACAGTCACAACATCCCCTGGCTCTGCTTCCTCTTCCCCCATCCCATTCATACACAGTCTTCCTCTTACAGACATTAACATCACCTATGTGAAATCCAGTTACGCTGCAACAGTCTTATGCTCCTCCCCACCCTGCTGCATTTTCTCTTAACTTTTGAAATCACTGCATAATTTCAGTCATATGTGATACAGAGGCAAAGATCTCATGGACATTAAATCTTACAGTAGTCTTAAATAAGGACAAGAGGCAAAGGGCATAAATTCAAGTACAGGAAATTACATTTAAATGAAAGAAAAATCTTTTTTTTACTGTAAGGGCAATTGACCGATTGGAACAGGCTGCCCAGAGTTTGTGTAGTCTCCATCCTTGGGGATATTCAAAACCCAACATGACAACCTGCTCCAGCTGACCCTGCTTTGAGTAGGGGGCTGGACTAGATGATCTCCAGAGGTATTTTTCTACCTCAACTATTCCATGATAATGTACAGTTGAGGAACTGCACCCAGCCCCTGAAACTATATGTTGGCCATCAGCAGCTGAGAAGCTACGAGTTTCACTGGCTTGTTTGGCAGCTAAAAGATGGTGCCCAAGGGGATGATTGGCAGAAATCATAGTGTTGGACCACTCCAGATCAAGGTACTTCTTTCACAGCCAGAAGACCCTGCAAGGGCAGGTTGAGAACATGGGACTTCCTTGTAGTCAATGGCGGTATTACCACAAGGCTGGGTAGGGAACACAGGGAAGGTGGGAATTTTGCAGGGGAATGTGGGTGACAGGAGAGAGACATCCAACTGCAGTGACTCTCTGTGACAAAGAGTCTTGACAGTTAATCTGTATGAACATCGCTAATATAAGGTGGAAAAAAAAAATCCCCTTTAGTGGTTTTCAATTCAACATGCTTAGTGTGTCACTGAGCATTCCCTTGTTCAGAGATGGCCCTCAGCTACCTCTACAGCACTGTTTATTTTGCAGTAGGCTCAGCTCATATCCTCTTAGTCGTACCCTCTCAGAGGCAAGACTGAATGTTTTTGATCTCTCCCAAAGTAAGAATTTTTCCATTCCCTTTAGCAATTTTGCTTCCCTGCCCAGAATCTTTAGTTCTTCAATATCCTTTCAAGATGGAAGAATTGCTCCCTTACACAACAGCATCCCAGATTTAAAAGGCCACTCTTCCATTCTCCACTTCATTCGCTTTTCTCGCCCACAGCTGTTCTCTGAGCTGTCTGCATCGGTACACTCCTGTCATCTGAAATGTATTACAGACATAGATGCAGGGCTGCTTCTTCTGCTTCCTTACAAAACTGTTGGGGAGAATATTGTCAAGGCAGGTAAATGCAGAAAGTATTTCAATAAAACTGTAATCATTACATGATGAAATCTCTTACTTTTCAGGAGGATGCTGCTGCTGCTCTTTGAGGTTTCCCAGAAGCAGATTAAGTGTTTTGCTGAACTCATAGCACAGACAGATAATTCTTTGCAAACGCATAGAGGCAAGACATTAAAAACAAGTTGAATGAATAAACTTTTTTGGACTTCATAGGCAAAGCTGTAAGTATTAAAGTACTGATTAGACATCTAGTGGCATTCGCCATCTAGTGACAGGACAAGGGGTAACAGTTTTAAACCGAAAGGGTAGATTTAGATTAGATATTAGGAAGAAATTCTTGACTGTGAGGGTGGTGAGACACTGGCACAGGTTGCCCAGAGAAGCTGTGGCTGCCCCCTCCCTGGCAGTGTTCAAGGCCAGGTTGGATGGGGCTTTGAGCAACCTGGTCTAGTGGAAAGATATCCCTGCCCGTGGCAGGGGGGTTGGAACTAGATGATGTTTAAGGTCCCTTCCAACCCAAACCATTCTGTGATTCTATGATTCTATGGCATAGATTTGAAGATCTTGCAAGAGCACAGTTGACAACAGCAAACAATAGCTTGTCTTCACAGGCTGCCTGTTGTAGAAATTTTCAAATAAATTGTTATAGAAGTTCTCATGAATTAAGCAGATAAAAATCAATAGAGGTGAAAAAGAATTAAGAATAGAATAATAAATATAAGTCTATCTGACAAACACAGGTGGGCTTTCACAATCCATGAATATTGTTCTCAAAGCTCCTTGTGTAATCCTGACGTATGACTGAACAAATCATCAATCAAAGCTTAATGAGTAGCTATGCAGGAGTAGGCCTAGAAGTATTACTTTCTGGTGCCTTTAGTAAAAAGGATGTACGGTTAACCTTTTCTTTACCTTAAAAGAAATACGGATACTTAGAAATAAGCATTAATAGAAATAAAGTTCTAAATAGACTTTAGATATTTTAGGTTAATATTTAGGAGACGTTGGCAGTGGAAACCAGACTCTGGTCAACCCGGATCAAGACGGGATGCTGATTACAGCAAGAACATTAAGGATGGGGTGTCAATCGGAGCCAGAGTGGAACCAGAACATAAAGATCAGCTAACCAATGGAGAAGAATAGACTTTTGTGGACTCTTGACAATAGACTTTTGTGGACTCTTGACGAAGGAAGAAAGAGGAATTGAAATAGTTAGTGGATTTTTAACAGAAGCTCGTGAGAAGTTTGTGATGTAACTACTTATTAGTTTCTATTTAAACTGATAGTGAATTTGAGTCAGGTACTATTCACTGCGGTGGTGGTCCAACTCTGAGTTGCTTCAATAAAGAATCAGCAAACCTAGAGACCCGGACTCTGCCAATTTTCTTTAACACTGCCTTAAAAAGTAATAATATAAAGGTCACCAACAGTTAAACAGATGAGAATTAAAGGAAGGTGAGTGCCTGCTTATCTAATTCCACTTGAGTAATCACAAGGTCATAAAGACACACACACCTTGACCAAACAGCTCGACCACCACCCTACTGGTCTGCCAGGCTGCAGTGCTCATGCTGCAAACCATTTTCCTTAATCCTGTAGCGCAGGTGGAACACGCTGGCTTGCTGCTGTCAGTGTAACTAAGACAAAATAGCACAGGCATGCCTAATGCGTATGGCAAAATTCACTGAACAACCCTCTTGACTACAAGTTTTGTGGACAGCTAGGACAAAGAAAATGGTCTTGAGTGCAGTTCAGTGTGTTAAAGACTCAGCAGTGCCAGCAGCTGTGACTAAGACAGAGGGCTGCTCTGAACTGCCCTGTAGAGCAATGGCTCTTCATACTCTGTCCCATAGTCCTTCTTGCTTAAGAATTTCCTACATGCCTGCTCCCTGCAAGGCAACAATTGCAGATATTCAATGTCTCCCCACTTTGAGAAGAACCTGTCTTTCTCCACCAGTTACAGAAGGTGGCTTGCAAAAGTCTTGCCAATCCTTTCAAAGGCACGTTTCTGGACCTGCCCAGCAATACTTCTGCCCTACTGGAACATACGAGTTTGGTGCTTCTCATTTATTTCCCACAAAACAAAACTCTGCATCCTCCCAGCATATCAGGAAGGATGACAGATGTAACATACCTTGCTGGTCTGTTTAAGGGAGCCCTCACTCTTTGTACTCAACAGCTCAAAGGCCGGAGCATATACCAGCACTGGGAAGGAACCAATGAGCTCTCATCACAGGTGCAAGAGGTTCATTTGGAAGTCATGAAAGGTGCTGGTGTAAGATATTTCCCACCCTTCCTGCTGAGGCTGTCCTCTTCCGAATTACACATACTCACTAGCCCATAGAGGTTTTGAGCATGGCTACGTAGGCCAGTGGTTAGGAGAGAGGGGAGAGGGGAAAAGCGGGTTCAATCATTGCAGTCATGTTCACCGGGGGAAGGGAGAAGGTGCCTGCATTGCCTGCTCATCCTTTTCCACATTCTGGCAATACCACGGGTAACCTCTGCCTTCTGGGGCATGTGAATACCTTACGTGATGGACTCAAAATAAATGACTGTGGGATTCTTAGTAAATGTGGAGGAAGAATAAATAACTTTTGCAGAAAGACTGTGATGACAAGAATTGTGAACATAATTTCCAAGTATGCTAGAGGACAGGCCTATCCCCTCTAATTCTTCGCTGGTGTTACGATTTTCCAAAGGCACTTTATTTGGCCTGTGATTTTTCCTTCCTACCACTTGACTGCATTTGCTGTGCAATGTGCTTTCATTCCAGCACCACACTGCTGATTTCAGCTGATAAGGAGAACGAGGGGATCTAAAATGACTGTCTGGCATAGAATGGAAATCACAAAGCAGCATTAAGGCATTAGCTCATAAAAATAAGCCTGCAAATAATAACGAGCAGAGTCATGATTCTAACGCAGGTTTATTTTTCAAGACTGCATGTTACAGTCTATCGTTCTCCCCAAAGAGGGGTAATTTATCACCTGTAAGACTTAAGTATTATATAAAGATGACCCATGTAAAAGGCATGACTTCCAATCGATTCCTTCCAAAAATATCTCTTAATGTAAACAAAAATATTTATGACTCTCTCTCTTGTGTTAAATTGCAGAAAGCAACTGTAAGCGGCAGGGGGATGACAAGATGTGCTCACTAAGGACAGCACAGTCTTTTCTGTCTCCTAAACAACAACCCACGTGGTCCTTCCCTCCTCTGTCAACATACCTATCTCTGTTGCTGCTGCACCATCCACAGCTTCTCCTGTTTCTTCTTCTTTTGTTTCAGGCCCCCCACTTACTATCTCACTGAGCAGCTCAGTTTCCACCTGTTCTCCCGTCTCACCTGGGAACGGTAACCATGGAGATCAAATTAGGATCCACTGAGAAAAGCACCAAGTGCCCCAGCTCCTTTCCATAAACCTGACTTGACTTTGTCAGCTCTCCAGTGCCCTTTACCAAGGTACCCCCTGAATGAATCCACAGGGAACAAACAGGATGCTCCCAATCACTTTCCATCATCCAGCTACATGTGTGCCTCATGCCCATGAAGTTCTCCTGATGCTTTCACAAAATCCCCTTGGAGCTCTATTCAGTACACATCATGAGTACTATTTCTGTTCAAATTATTTTTCCTGGATTTTACTTTGTATATGTGCAGTTTTATTTGCAATTGGAACAAAACAGAAACAGAAAACATGGTAACATGCCAGTCTGGCTGAAACTGTGCTTTCCCTGGGAAGGTGCTACCTAATTAATTTACTCTCACAGCAAATGAAGAATAAAGGAAAACAAAACACGTCCTAACTATCATATGCACCACAGCATAAAAACGGAAGATCCTTTCTTCATCATATGCCTCATGGAAAGATAATGCACACAAGTTGTTACTTCTAGCTTGGAACAAATAGGAGCAAAACTCTTTTTCCCAAAAGCCTTGTTCACTCACCCTGCAAGCAGCATGAACCACTTGGTGGTCAAAGCCCCATAACTGATCTTCAGGCAAATGCTCAGTTGTAAATGAGTTTCCATGGACATGAGTACAACATTCAGGGCATACTGCTCTGCCTCCAGCACTATGTCCCAAAGCTTAGAAATGGTCATTAATGAAATTGGAGTTTCCAGCTGGGCAAGACTACATGTTTTACAGGTGAGTATCCAGTCATTTACTGCTTACATAAAACGGGACTTCATTCCAAAGGATAGATGCCCACTTTATGTAGAAGAAACCTCAAACTTGTTTTGCAAAGAGACACAGGAGAGGACAAGCCAACCCCCATGCTCAGCTACTGGGATGCAAGGAGTCAGATTTATATAGCCAGTTCAGAGACGTGCACAGCAAAGCCACAGGGTTAGTGGTAGTGGGTGTAACTGGCTCTGGGCTTCACACAGATCAGTCCTCCTGCATCTCACACTTCTTCGAGGCAAATGTGGAGTGAGGAAGGCTGCTGATACATTTCCCTGCAGTGAAATACTTCTCATGTGCTTCACCTGCTTATTCCTTGAAGAAATGCTCCCCCAGGAAGTATCCAGTTCCCCACTGAGCTGCTTTGTACCATTTAGGAGAAATCCGATTCCTCCTGTGAAGTGTTCATTCACCTTCTGTGTGTGCATTCCATGGGAGACACACGTCCCCTGGGCACTAACCCAAAGATGAGCACAGCCTGCAATCTCTGGCAACAACCATACCTCCCAGTAAAGGTCCCTCTCACAGCACACAGAAATACCTCCCATCTCAGACATCACTGCTTCCTCAAGCAGCCTTCCTTCCCAGCTCGTCAGGTCCAAGCATTTTTGGAAAGCCCATCCCTATGACCCTTCACTACTACTTCTGTTCTGCTGGTATAGCAGCCAAGCTTGTAGGACAGGCTGGATATAGCAAAGCATCAAAGAGATGCTTTTTCTTCTATATCCAGACATGCACCCTCCAACTTCATGTGCACAGGGACGGCTGCTTTATAATTAATACATGTAATTAAGTAATAGAGCCTTTGGTCTCCGTAAATATTAAGGAACATGTCTGAGCTACACAGAAACACAACATTTTAAATGAGGGGTATGGCGGGGCATTGTACCTAAGAACAAAAAGGGCATGAAATGAAATAGCAGAGATAACGACTGGAAATGCTGATTACATTTATTACAGCTTGGACTTATGAGTCTGAGGCTTTCCCAGCCACGTTCTTCTACGCTCCACATTGTACAGACTCCCCGGACCAAATTCTGACTCCAGAAGTTCATGTGAGGCCCTCAGTAAAGTCAAAAGGAGACATGCACAAGTCCCTGGAGGCAGAATTTGGTCTCCTGAATTTATGAAAGCACAACTATTACCCTCAGTGAGGTGGTCCTCTTCAGTATTATGTACTTTCTCGATGATTTCCACTACAGAGCTGTCACTGCCCTCCACCAGCCCACTGTCCTCTGCTGGTCCTGGTGATGGTGACCCAGTGTCTTCTCCCAGTGCTGGCGGTGAAGGCCCAGCGCTCTCCTCTCGCCACACAGACGGCAGCTCAGAGCTCTCCTCGGCTCCTGCAGGCAGAGGCTCGGTGCCCTCCGGCTCCTCCCTTTTACTGCCCGAATCGATCTTTCCCTCTACGGCCAGAATCACGGCTGCAGCCTCCTCTCCCGGCAGATGCTCACCCGGGTTTGTCTCCTCAGAGGCAAGACTCACATCCTCTGCTGGGTCCAACTGGTTTTGGTCATCTATGATTTCATGATCGTCTTCAGTCAAGGTGTTTTCACCTGATGATGCTTTTAGTTATGGCAAAGCAAGGAAAGAAAAAAAAGAATTACAGATAATTGATGAGTGGGCATGTAAACTAGATGAGAACTAGACCCTCAGGGGACCGCACAAGCACTACCTGTCAAAGATCTCCCACCTGGCTACAGACAACACTCCTTCACCAGGTCTGCTGCTCTTACACGTATCCAGAAGAGGATGGTTCTGCTCTTACATAAAAAAAAAAATTGCCTTTATGCACATCATATATTTTTATATGAAGAGAGCTGATCTGTTTACAGGCCAACATCCTACTACATTTTGCCTTATGGATCTGAAGTGTGCAGAAGGTTTGCCGGTGATGGGATGCTATGCAAGGAAGCACCTTTTCCTGCCCCAAACCAGGCACAGAATAAACATGTTGAGCGAGAGGGAGCTGCTGCCCTGGGCTGCACGTGGGAAACTTCGGGTGGTGCCTCTGGGTGGACTGAACAAAAAACACTGAGAAGAACCTGCTCATCCCAGAGGGTGAGCAATGCCCATTTCTTAAAACAAAAACCAGTTGGTCTGTATTTTTAAATATTAAACTACCATTCATAGTACGCTTTGTCTAATAAAACATTCAACAACAGGAAGCCTAAACAAATTAAAACTTCTGCTTCTTTCATCTTTCATCAACCTATTGGCTAAGTAAAGCAATGAGCCTTTTTGGCAGACAAAATTCATGAATAAAGAAATGGCAAAATTACTCTGACAGGTATTTAAGGAGAAAAGTTGAGGACTCAAAATGAGCTACACCTACCTATCAGACTGGCTTAATAACTTTCTGATTAAATTCAGTTTGACAAGAGCGTGTACTTAACCTTCTCCAAAGGAATGTCAGGGTGAAAATCCTGGGAATTCATGCACAAAATCTGTTTATATAATAATTATAAAACTGGACAAATTGTATTTTCTGAGAAAATGATGACTACAGTGCCAAAGCCAGTGAGCAGAACCATTACACACATAGATGATCAGCGAAAAAATGTAATACATCCTGCTCTTACAACAGCTGCTTGAATACTGCTGCTTGTAAGATAATTTCACAGTTCTTTCAAGGCATTCAAGCAAAACACCTCCCCAGCAAGAGTCACCGAGTTAGCATGTGCCTACAGACACGGGGAAGGACGGCTAAGCCAGAAGAGGAAAAACCAGGGAATCTAGAGTGTCAAAACAGACAGAAAACAGCTTTGACTATGGGACACGTAAAATCTCATTTGTCCCAGGAACTGTAAAATCATCCAAGGTCCAACCAATCCCTCCAAATTCACAGAGGTATAGCTATATGGAACTCAAAAAAAAAGCAGGGAAGCACAGCTACGTGCGTCAGACCACAGCCTCACGCAGGGCGGCACCCTGCCGCTGAGAGCGGCCGAGGGGCAGAGGGAAGGGCAGAGGGACCCAGCCCATCGGGCCCGGGTTCAGTCTGCCAGTGGACATTCCTCTGGGAACCTGCCCAAGCCCCTTTTCAATCCATTTATGGACTTGGCCTCCATCATAACCAGGGGCAATGAGGTTTACAGGCTACTTACACCCCCTGAAAAACACATTTTTGCTGGTCTTAAGCCTGCTGCTAGTAATTTCATCAAGTGACATAGTTCTTGTGCTACAAGAAATAGCAAATATATTTCCCTGTTTACCTTCTCTAGATCTCTATCATACCTTGTCTTCCAGGCGCTTCTTTTCCTAACACAAAACTCAACGTGAAACAGATACCCAATCAGAATAACAGCAAGTAAGTCTTCAGCTACTTGATCTTTTCATGTTTTACTTTTTATCCCTTTAGACACTTCTCATGCCTTCACCTTGCTTGGTACCAGGTGGACAGGGAACATTTAAAACCTACAGACAGAAATAAATAACCCATGAAAACTAGCATGTTATGCAGAGTTTTCAATTGGTGTTACCAGTAAAAGAAACAATTCAAACCCATTATTACTGGGAATCTCCTGCCGCTCCTGTAAACATCAGCCCTGTAACTTCCAGCTAGCCCTCTCTTCATCAAGATGGTTTATATAAATTGGATTATAAAATACTGCCATGCAATGTGAGATCTGTGCTGCCAGAAACCCTGGAAGCATTCCTCCACTCTCATGTGAAATGCAAAGAATTCTCTAATACGGAAAAAATAAATCCTCCCAGTAATCTGTTCAATACCTTTATCCCCAAGAAGAATGAACATCATGTGGCAGTCAACATTCCTAGGATGCCTTCTAGTTTTGCTTTATTTTTAAATTTATAATTTTTATTTTCCCTGCTGTAGACTATTTCAGCTGAAGAAACAATGAAAAGCACAGTGAATTTAAATGGGCCATGGCTACGGCCTTTTTCCCTTTGCCTTCTTTCTTTCCTTTTGGAAAAGCCTCCCATTTTTGTGAGTTACACATCAATAGAAGGAAATTAAATACATTTTTTCCCTATTAACACATTTAGAGAAGCTTCTTTCAAATTATCTTTTCTTATTAAACTAAATTAGAAAATAACTAACACATCTGGCCAGTAAGTGCCTGATTAATGGAGATCTTTAAGCTGTAATTACAAACTGCACTTTATCATTACCATGACATTAGTTTATCTATTTAGTACATTTCATGACCTGTCCTAACATGAGCAGGCCTTTACACAGAATTCCTAAAATTCTCAGAATAAAGTACTTTGGTTGTTTCCCTGAGCCTTTCAGTGTTCCTGTGCAAGTATCTTCCAGTAGAGGATGGAAAGGCAGAATTTGGTACATTGACCAGGTGAACAAGACAGCAAGCACAGTACCAAGAGATTTCTGCCGATATTTTGAGCCAGGCTCCTCGCTTTGCAGATGTATGCTGGCTCTATGGTGGCACAGACAATGCTCACCCCACACATCATCTCCGCAGTCACAAACCACAACACCACAACACAACAAATGGAAAATAAACCCATACGGAAAATAAACCCATACAGAAAATAAACCCATACTGAAAATACGGATGCTGCAGAATAACAGCAACAGATGATATTTATAACTCAAGAATACAGGAAAGAAATGCAGTAAAATGAAACGCAAACAACTTTTATGTATTTATCTTCAGGATATATCTTTCTGGAGAGGCCAACATCTGTAACTGCAGCATTCAGGTTCTTACAAAAGTGTTTCCAAACCTCCTTTGGAGCAAAGAGCTAAATATGATATGGAAGTTAAATAAAACTTTGTTTCCATATTCACCATAGAATCTATGATTTATTTAACTTCCACTGAATAGCAAGGATATTCTTATGGAGCATCCTACAAATACGCCTTGCACTCAAAATTAACCCTCTGTGACTTGAGCCAAATCAAAGTCACAAGCGAATTGCCGGTGCTGTAAACTGTGTTAGGGTGGATGTACAGATTTTGTGCGAAAAAGGAAGGATCGCGGGGTCAGGTGTTGCTAGTTCACTATTATTTTAAAGGGGGGGAAAAAAGCATTGGTTACACGGTATCATACAAAAGGACCTGTCTGTAAATTAAAGGAAAAGCCTGTGGATGAGAGCGGGAGCTGATAACTTATTCATCTACAAGACGCAGCAGTTCGCAAAGCCGTCGGGGCGCAGCTCCACGGACAGCTCGGGCAGCGCTAACAGCCGAGAAACCCCCCGCGGGCCGCCCACCCCGCGGCGGCGGCTCACGGTACCGCGCCTTCCCACCCCCGGCAGCCTCGGCGGGCAGCCCCCCGCCCGCGCCCCCCGCCCCGGCCCGGCCCGGCCCGGCTCACCCCGCGGCGGCGGCCCGGCGGCGGCGGCGGCCGGCGGCTCCTGGGGGCGGCTGCGGGCGCTGCTGGAGCAGCCCATGGCGGGGCGCGGCGGCCGGCGCTGCCGCCTCCTCCCGACTGGCCGGCCCGGGGCGGGCTGAGGAGGGGCTGGAGGTGCCGCCGTGCAGCACCGAGCGATGGAGCCGGGGGGGCCGCAGGGGCGGCCCTGCGATGGTGCCTGAAACACTCCCCCCGGCCGGCGGGGCTGCGCTGCTCGCCCCGGGCCACCCGTCCTCTTCATTCCTGCCCCTGAGGCGTTTTTCTGGGCTACATGCGGGTGGGTGCCACAAGGTCTAAGTGGCAGCAGCCGGGAAAGGGACGGCAGGCCTGTGTGACAGCAGCTGGAGACCCAGGAATTTAATCCTGGGTGCGGGTACGTGTGGGTAAAACTCGCTAGCAAACTTCAAGCCGGGTTAGCATCGAGTAGAGGGAGAGCCGTACACCGCGTAAGCGGGTCCAGAGTCTGGGCAGGGATATTAAATGGACTTGGAGGCCATGCTGATGTTTGAGGGTCCATGAATGTGGTTGTGCTTGTGAACCTGAGACTGAGCGTGTGGGGTTTCTGTAGGGAGCCCCAGTCCGGACCAGACGGAGAGGAGCAGCCGGAGTGGGCTGTCGGCACTTAGGATATATGTGGTATACAAAGGTGCTGCTGAATGCAGGGCTCTGTCTCAGCGTCCTGGGGTTGTGTGCTTGTACGCACACGGGGCTCCGCCTCACTACTGGCCCTCCCTGCAAACGGTAACAGCAGAGGACGCATCCGTGGGACTGGGATGGGAGACCTCCGGGGTCTCAGCAGCTGGGAGGCAAGAAGGAATCTCCAGGTTGCAGAGTCCTCTGGATTCAGCAGCCACCTGTAACATCCTTACCATCAGCCTTAAAGGTGAAATGGAAGATAATACGGTTTTTATATTTGTCTGTAGGCAAATCAGCAGATGTCAAATCTGTCTGTAGGCAAATCAGCCACAGGGAAGTCCAGGTGGCTTAGAAACTTTCCAAAGAGTAAGAATGCAGAATGTTTGCCATATACTTGCTTGCATAAGCAGGTTCGGTGTATTTTATTTATCGCACCCAAGACATGTTTCATTATGTCCTTCACAGTTAATCACCCATTCTTCTAAATAAATGCCTTTTATCCATCCAGAAACTTGTCCAGACAAATCATGTTGTCTTTGGACATTTGTCCAGGGTTTGTTGATGTCCTGCAGTTGAGATGGAGCAGTAACTCCAGGCAGGCTGCAGGACATACGGAAATCCTGGACGTGTGGTATACCCCGTGGTACGCGTACTATCACTGCAGCACAAGTGTCAAGCTCTGTCACACCTGGGAAAGACTCACAGAGACAAGGTATGTATTGTATGGATATATGTTGTACCCTGGAGCCGTCAGACTCACTGCAAGTGCAATGCACACTGAGTGCACCCGTGTCACTCTGGGAAATCACCTGGCAAATGTACGAGGTGCAACACAGGAGGGAATGCACCACGTAAGCCTAAAAACATTAACTTCTGCTTCCTCAGCCTGAGTTCATTTTTAGGACACTTTTTTAAAATAATAGAAAAGGCTGTATGCTGTATAGATTTCTCTGTGGCTATATATAAGATTTCTACCAGCCACTAGACAGTGAAACGCTGGTAACCTTAGCATTAGCAAAGCGTGCTTCTGTGTAAGCACAAAAGCAAAAGTGCAGTGAAGGGCTTAGCAACTTAAGAGTTAATTTCAGAAATACCTAACGTGCATACTGCTGGTGTGGAATCCCGACAGCCCTGTGGTGGAAGCAAGGTTGGTTTCCTACACAGCACTGGTGGCTTCCCTGTGCAGCACAGATGTGGGTGCCTCAGTGTCAGAGGTGGATGTGCATGTGAAGACACCCAGGCACCCACCTCTTGCCTACCAACTGGGATGGGCTCTGCTGCCACAGATAGGAGAGTAGAAGCATCTGTGCTTGCACAGGGGTCCCGACAGCTGAGGAAGCTGCCTGCAGAGAGCACATATGCAAGGGAGGGATGGCAAACATATCTGATATCCCACCTTTCTTCTATGATGTTCTTTCAGAGAACAAAGCAAGGAGGCTGGGCCACCGGGACAGACTCATTGGGCACTGGGCACTGAGGAAAATAAAAAAGGGAAAGCTACATTCAACTCCTTCTCTTGCCTGTGGAGCTTTGTACCTGCTTCCCTCTGTGTCCTAACCAAAGGGTAAGTTGTGCAGAGTGCACCTAACATCCATCTTACTGAAACACTGGAGAAAGGAATTCGAGATTTACAAGGCCAAAGAGAGGGAACATGTGTGGGCATGTACCAGCAGCCAAGGGCGCTCTCCGGGGAGGGGGCGGGCAGGGCTGCTCTGTACTTCATGTTCTTTAAACAGGCCTTGGATAAGGTACAGAAACAGGAATGAGAACCCAAGGGCCATTTGGGAGGTCACTCCTGGAATCACTAAATAACAGTTTCACGGTCTTCTTCCCTCCTCCCATGAGTAAAGGATAAGTTGCATCTTTTCAGCAGGATAACTGGACACAACTGAGCCAGTGCTGGAGCTGGACACAGGCAGGGCCATGGCAGGACAAGGCTGCACCTCAGTGTTATCAGCTGTATTGCCATGTACCAGGTCAGGCTTGGACAACATTTTCCCTCTGCAGATCACTCAGCACAAGCACCTTCCCGCGGGGTAACATGCTGCTCCACAGCTGCCCCTGTGCCACTGCCCTGCCTTGCTGGGCCCACCAAGATGATCACCCCTCCACAAAAAGCAGTAACTCCATGTGCTTACCATGGGGGCAGGTTACACGTGCTGATGTAGATCAAGAGTTCACTGTGCAAACACAAACCATGTAGGGAAGTGAGACATAAGTGTGAGACTGAAAATGAGATGAGGTTCCTGGGTGTGTGCCAGGTGGTGGGAGAAGGCAGGGGCAGGGAGCAGAGAGGGTATGGGAGCAGGGGCTATGGCAGTGGCACTCACAAGCTATGCCCTGTGCTTGTACAGAGCCCCAAAAAAATGACTGCAAGTGATCCAGCGGCTGCAGCATGATGTTGGCAGAAGAAAATCCTTGGTAGCCTTCCCGTCCCTTCCCCTGGTCAGGGCACCTCTCCACAGATTCCCTGCCTTCTCTAATCTGAACCACCCTGGTACTGCCCCAAATGAAGGCAGTACCAAAGTAGCTAAAAATAACATTTAACAACAAACAAACTAAACAGTCATCCTGAATTAGTTATTTTTACAAAGGAAAACTGTTTTATTCAGGAATATAAATTGGGAAATTAAAATAAAATATAAACTGGGAGTGTTCAGGGATAGCTGTATCTCCAGAGGTAAAGCAACAAATACCTGTGTCCTCTTATAAACAAGCAGAAATACACTTCCAAAAGCAAACTTTGTAAAGACTTCTCTAAGGTCCTGGCAATTTTTAAGTTCCCCAGGCCAGTACTACATGATCAAACTTGTTTCACTCATTCCAGAGCTCACTAGCTGTTAATAATTTTGAATATTTTAGATATGATTCCTACTGCAGCTATTACATTTATATGTACTTTCTGATAGACCCAAATCCTGGAACTTTCCAAATCACAGTAGACTTTTCAAAACATTTTATTAATCATGAGTTTTCTTTTTAAAATGTGGCTCCTTTTCTCAACTCTTTGGCTATTCTGTACAGAAAGACCAGTACTGACCAAGCAATCAAATATTCTAAATTGTTTATTGTAGCACATAATCCAGGCCAAATCTTCCACTGATGCAAATTTGTGTAGCTCCACTGAAGGCTGCTCTGTGATGCTGATTTACGAACTGCAGAGAACTGCCTTCTGAAACCGATATTTTTGTTTTGGCTGGGATGGCAATGACCTCGAAACTTAGCTCCTAGGACATACCTTGAATTATCCTGGAAAGGAGGGAATCTGAAGATCTTCTTAGCAGACTAATTACTATCTTTAGAAATCTGCACCTGTGGATTTCTGCACAATTTGGCCCTTAGAAAATGCAAGTGCCTTAGAAATGGCATGATATTTAAGCTGGCTATGCATATAGGTATACAAATGTATGTATTTATATATGTGCATACATACATACTCCTTAGCATCCTTTACTGGCTGAAAACATATCCAAGGTGTGCAGATATCCAGGTATTCACGACAGACAAGATTTTCCTTGTTCCCTAATGAGATAACCTTTCTGCTTTTGGCCCACTTTCCTCTACAGCCCTTTCCTTTCCTTTCCTTTCCTTCCTTCCTTCCTTCCTTCCTTCCTTCCTTCCTTCCTTCCTTCCTTCTTTCCCTCCCTCCGTCCCTCCTTCCCTCCTTCCTTCCCCATAGTAAAGCCACTGGAAGGGGCTGAGGAGAGGTTTGCACCTGGACCCAGCGGACCTGTGCATTACTGGGATTCCAGATTCCCAGCGATCTGAAACAAAGAGCTGCATTTGTCTGCCTGGCAATACAGGGGATAGTTCAGTGCGTGACCCTGTGAAAATCGGATGAACATGTTTGCATTTGCTGTAAATGCGATGATTATCAGAGAACACAGTCTGTCACTCTTAATAGCCCTGACAAGTGCAAAAAGAGGAAATAATGGCTGCAGGTGTTCACACAACATTGTTGTGTAACTGTGCAGAGATTTTGACGGGACTAAAAATGCAGGAAAGAACAGGACTGTATTTTTGCATATTTTCATCCTATTGAAATAGTATGCTTTGGTCATATTGGTAAAATAAAGATGTAGGCCTAGCTATTCAAAAGATCAGTCGTCTTTTTTGAATTGAATCTTGCCTTTCCAGGTTAGCGTGTGACCTCTGGCCCCTGAAGGACAGCTAGATACGATGCCTCCCCCTTGCAGTGGCTTTAGCAGAGGTTACAATGTGAAAGCCCACCCCCCAATCACATCACACAACATTTCCTGGTTCTTTGCTGGTAACGGGTCAGTACCTGTTACCGCCTTGGGCACCCAGCAGCTCTGAGCAGGAGCAAGTCCGGAGATCTGCCCGTTGCCTGCTGATGCTCAGGGAAGGGGGGTAAGCAGAGGTACAGCTTCAGACGTTCCTCTGCATCTCTGGCTGTCAGGGTGATCCCCAGTTTCTCTCAGGGTCAGCAGTGCTGCCACTTCAGCTTTGTAAAGATCTCAGAAGTTCAGAGAATTTAACAGAATGATCCATCCCAGGCCGTGCCATAGGATGTCCACATACCACTTGTATTTTAGACTTCAGTATTATTTTTTCTCTTTCTTCTTTTCTCTTTTTCTTTCCAACCATTTCTCTCAGTTAACTATACACTGTCTACAATGGCACACGTAATTAGCACACATACCTTTTTTCTTAGTGCTTCATTTTACTGTCATCGGATTACATGTCATTTTCCGGTGGGCAATGAGACCACCCTGTTAACAAGCTGACAGCGTTATTACCATTGCATTTGAGGGGGCAATGTTTGGGGTTCCATAATGTGCAGAAAAGTTGCTTTGGGATTTCTCTGCAGAAACGTGTATGCCTGTGTTGCATGGATGAGCCTGCATCTGCAGTATGCCCAGTGCCCACTCCTTGCAGCTGAACTGCAGCAAGAGATCCCACAGGTGATCCTTGCCAGCCCCAGCTGTGAAGGAAAACAGGAACTTGCTTGTCTGTCCTCAAGTATGAGTGTACCCAGCCACCATGGCTTGCACTGCTGTTTGATGATACACTGGCGTTGGTGTCAGTGCTGCCGTGGGAGCTCCGTGCCTTGCCCTTTCGTCTTCCCCTCCACGGCTGCACATTTCCACCCCCAGCAGGACATCCCGCCGGCTGTGTCAGTACTGCTGTGGGATGCGCTACCAAATGAAGCACTGACTTGACTTAAAAACAACTCTGAAAAAAAAAATGAGGCTCAGGGTGAGAATTCCTTCAGCTGCCACCTCTACTGAAGTCGATGTATCACGAAGTTATGGCCCCAGCCAAAGGATGGCCATTACGTGGTTACTCCAGTCATGACTCAGGAATCTGTGATCGCATGTTCAGACTCAAAGAAAATAAGGCTTCTGTATGATCTTAGATACTTTTCATTTTCTAGATCACTTAGAATTTCTCAGATACACTGACTTGGTTCATTTTCCCCCAGGCTGCAAATTATGAAGTTGCTCTCCAATTTTTGGGATAGGTCAATGCTCCATCAGTGACTTCTTGCAGTGCTCTCACTCTCCTAATTCATACCTCTAACTGGTGCTTTCTTACACAACCTTATCAGCATTTTAGGGGGGGGGAAAGGTGGTGAGAGACCTCCTTCAAGACCACTGCTCTCCAGATTTGAATTAAATTCTCTCCCTCTCCATTGGAATCCCTGCCCCTGCCCTCTCACTAGGCAAGCGCAGAGTAAGGCCAGGGTGGGAGAAGCAGTAAGGGAGGAGGAGTGGCCCTGCTTTCCCTGCATACTCTCTGTTCCCTGCATGCTCATCTTCACTGCCAAACTGAGCATCAGCCTGCAGAGCCCCTGTGCCAGAGTAATACCCGATGCAGCCCATGAAAGAGTTGCTCTCCATGGCTGACCGTGGCTGGCGGAGCAGGCAGGAGGGCTGGATGTGGCCACGGTGCCTGCTGTTAGTGCTGGGAGAAGTAATGCTACTTTTCCTGAGGTTGCCAGCTGCTCCCTGGATCTCTCCATCTTGAGACTTGTTTGTTGGAGATGGAGACGCTGTCTGCTGCTTCCCTCCCTTTCTTTTATTTCTGCTGTATCATGGCCTTGTCGTAGCGGGGAGCTCAGCATCCTCTGCGGAGGGTGCCTGGGTGCTAAACTCTGCCTGACATGCCTTTCCCCATGCTTTAATTCCCAAATGCCTGCATTGTAAATGCCCATCCGCTCCCAGCTGCTGATTTTAATAAAAAACAGTGGCTGTATAATATTGTGTAAGAAATTTTGGTGGGGCCAAAGCCTTTCTTCCTTCTAGTGTTGCTTTCATCTGACTTGGACTGACCCTTTGCCTTTATAAAGGACATTTTATGGACCACAGACCCCCAGGAGAGGCTTTCATGGCAACAGAAGGGAGATTTGGGGGGTGAGAGACAATAGTGCCCATTTCTGCATGTATTTCCCCCCGCCCAGATCCTTATTCCACTCAGATTTAGGGACCGAATTTGGGGTTCAATGACCAAAGCGTCTTTAAAAGCAGGGCTTTTAAAAAAACACATCACTGGAAAGAACTAGTTTTATAAACTCTTAAGGAAACTGTTGCATTCTCCCCTAATTTGAGCAGAGGTTGCAAGGGTACCCTTGAAAACAGTTCCCTCTTCCAGAGCACGGCCTCCACGTTTTGCAAGGTAACATAAAACATGGCATATTCGAAAGGAATCGCACCGAGGACTTCCCGAGGCCCACTGAGCTTTGTATTCTCTCGCCAGTAATTTCAACAAGCAAGAAAAGATGAATGTTTCACCTGACCACAACCAACCAGGTAAAAGTTTAAAGAATTAAAAGCAAAGTCACAAGTTGACGGTAGGAACAATAGCAATGCACCTGAGTGCTGGGGCACAGAGAGGAAGAGGAACAAGAAAAGAATGAGATGTAGAATGGAGATTCCATTCATTACAAAGAAAATAAAAGTTTTGTAATTTCATGAGAAAATGTATAGGCTGGGGTGCCTTTCTGGTGCAATGCCTCCTAGGAGCACGAAGTCATACCAGCAGCCTACTGGCTGCCCTGTGGGTGGACCCCCAGGCCTCCTCCTGGGAGGATGTCACAGGGGAACCCCCAAACTCCCTGAACACCCACATTGCTCGTCTCTGCAATGCCCAGGCAGGCGCCAGCTGAACTGGTGCTCACTGCTCCTCCCTGCGCCAGCCTGGCAGGTTTGTCCTGGGCCGGACACCACTGTGGGATAGACCGCTACTGTTCTTAGCCTGAAACCAAGAACGTCAGGTCATAGCCATGTTCATAGCCAGCGTGTGTGTGTTCAGCAAGCTAATTTTCAAGCTGATGGTTTCCCGAGCCCATGGGGGCAGGAAGAAGTTTCCCTGCACCATGACTCCCGCACAGCAGAGGACTGAGCTGCTCTCACACGGGCCAAGGCCACCACACAGCAAGGTGGGAGATGGGAGAGAAGCGCCATCGCCCTCAGCAAACCCGGGAACCTCACCAAGGGTGCCCAAAGCTGAACCTGCCAACGCAGCTGGCCTCAGGCCCAGAGCTATTCCCAAGCTCGGTGGCACACTTAACGCTTGAAACCCAGCTGTTTGCTCAGTCTGGGGCCGTAGTTCCTTGGGACAGTTTATGACCACACTGCAGAATTCGGGGCAGGCAGCCGCCGTCAGGCCTGGCGAACGAAGGCGCTGCTGCTTTACAGAAACCTGCGGGTTCAGTGCTTACAGCTGGGAACACCAGATGTCCAGCCAGCGCGTGTGCCTACCGCTCCGGCGGCTTGCGATGACGAGGAGATTTATTTTCTCCGTACTGTAATTTCCCACGTGGGCCCTGTGGCAGAAGTGACGCCTCCACAGAGCACGGGGGGCTCAGGCCCCTCCGGACTCTCCCTGCAAGGAGCTTCCTTGATCAGCGCCTGAAGTTTCCCATAAAGCTGTGACGGGAAAGGGGCACTTAAAACCTCCCGTGAAACACGGGACGCCGCGAGGCTGGGGAAGGGGAGGGCGGAGGGAAGAGGGAGGCACCGCAGGCCCCGCCCCGCTGAGGCGCCGCAGCCATGGCGGCGCCCCACCGCCTCCCGGCCCGCTGGCCCCGCCCCGCGCGCAGCCAGGCCCCGCCCCCCGCCACCGCCTGCCGCCTGGACTGGCCCCTGGTGCTTGTGCGCAGGCGCATTGGCAGGGGGAGGGAGGGGCAGGGAGGCCGCGCGCGGCTCTCGCGACAGCTGCCGCGCGGGGATCCGCGATGCCTTGTGGGAGCTCGGTCCTTTTTGGCTGCCCGGCCATCTTGGCGGCGCGTCTCCGGTGAGCGGGGCTGGGCTGGGCCGGGCCGGGGCGGGGGGGCGCGGGGGCCGCTGCCGGGTGCTAACCCCTCCCCGCGTTCACCCCTGTGTTCCAGTTACCGCTCGACCCGACGCGAGGCAGCGACATGGTGGCCGCGAAGAAGACGGTGAGTGGGAGCGGGCCGCGCCGGGCTCACGTGGCGGCGGCCCGGCCTCCGCCAGCGGCGGGCGCTGCGCCGAACGGGGGCGCGGGCGGGTCACGCTGCGGTGAGGCAGAGCGGACCCCGGCATGGTCTGGGGCGGGGGTGGCGGGGGGCCTTGGGCGCAGCCGGCGACGCCTGTCGCGGCCCTCGGAGCTCGGGCCATGCCCTCCTTGCCCGGGCTGCGGCCGCCTCCCACCAGCTTCTCAGTTCTCCGTTTGCTCCTCTGCGCTGTCCCGGGCTGCTTACAGGGCCCCTGTGCTAGCTGGAGGAAGGGGGAGCTGGTGCTGAGTTCCTAGTGCGGGTGGAGCTCAACTTTTGCATTTCTTGCCGTGTTCTTGCCTTTCTCTTAGAGCGACTCTGGCAAGTATGGGCTTATTAGGTGGTGGCAGTCATCCTTGCAAATGCATTTACCTGTTGTCATGAGCACTCTGCTCTCCTGCTGGTGTCAGCTTATACTGCATGTGATTCCTTTTTTCTGCTAAGTGATGTAACACTATTAGTGTTCGTCCTGGGAAGAGACATACTGCAAACCTGGCTTAGATTTGCAAGGCAGAAGTCCACTCCTTGGACTTCACTAGCTGAGCTTTGCTAAAGGCCTGTCAAGTACACCCGGATGTTACTGATTAACATAGCAACAGTACTTTAAGATGTATTTTCCTATTGTAAGATACATGGGTAATAGGTGTATTTTTACAAGGTTGGAAAAACATAGTATCAGCAACCACCTTATCCACAAGCCTTTTCATAGTCATATGGTAGGCTGGCTTTTCTTGTCCCGTGTTGCAAATTATAGGGAAATTATTAAAAGATTGCTTGTATTTGTAATGTCTCTGTTTTCTTATGTTCCGTGTCATTTTGCAAAATGTAGAGTAACATACAATAATGCTTTTCCACATCTTTTCCAGAAAAAGTCCTTAGAGTCCATAAACTCTAGGCTTCAGCTGGTTATGAAAAGTGGTAAATATGTGCTAGGATACAAACAGACTCTGAAAATGATTCGGCAGGGCAAAGCCAAGTTGGTCATCCTAGCCAACAACTGTCCTGCTTTGAGGTAAGCAGATGCAGGAACAAACAGTTCTCCTTAAAACTAAGACAGGTTCTTTGTACAAATACAGTGTGTACTTCATATTAATTGCTACAGGAAATTATTAATACAGAGTACTTTGCTGGCATATTCCAGAGTGTTATGAAATAAAAGTGATGGGTGGTTCGGTGTATAATGATTTCAGGTCTGGATGTGCTGAAACACTTCCCAATATTTTTCTGGCTTTCTGATTCAAAGTTCACACTAGAGAAGATACTGGAAGCTTTCCACACTGTGATAGTGTTCGTTAAAAGTATAATGGGGGTGAATTGCTGTGTTTTTTCAAAGTAGTGTATTGGAAAGTAATTTTACAGGTAGGAAAACTGGCAATTGACACTGATTTAAAATATTTGAAGCACACAAAATTTGCTGTCCAAGTAAGTTATAAATTTAGGTTCCTGGCCAGTGAAATTGGTTTTTTTGAGAATGAAATCTTTACTAGCTTCCTGACATTTTCCTTGTTGAATTTCTGGGCCCTTGTAGTCATCAAGGGATGTTGACAGAGTCAAGAAACTGTAAATGCAGAAAACCAAAATTAGATGCTTGAGAAATGGCAGGACTGTTAGAGAAGGCAACATGTTAGTGGGGATCCCAGAAGTGCTTGAGGAACAGTATTGACCATTAGAATCTCCTGGTGGGAGTCAGAAGAGATGGGAATATAGATTTACCTTTTTTTTTAAAGAAAAATACACAGTTTCGTTCACAGCTAGTGGCAGCCAGATCTCTGTTCAGCATCTGGCCACTGGGTATTAGCATTAATAATGGTGGTTGTTTATGCACTTTGGCTTAGCTCCTACAACCTTTTGGAAGTCTGGAAGTCCTGAATCTCCTTCTTTCCTGTAGAAATGAGCATGTGTAGGAGCAACCTCAAGGATTTGCACTCCAAAAGGGGGTTTGCCATTACATACCTTCAGCATACTTCTGGATAAGGGTTCCTGAGCCACAACACAGCAGTGATGTTGTCTGGCAAGGAACAGATGTGTTTTTCTGTGTGGAAAGGAAAACTGTGTAAGGTTTAAGTGTGGTTGGAGGTAAAGCTGCTCCCGCTGTATTACAGTCAATCAGAATTGTTTGTCAGTACTGTAACACCTAGTTTTTGAATTTCAGAAAATCGGAGATCGAGTACTATGCCATGCTTGCCAAGACTGGTGTCCATCATTATAGTGGCAACAACATCGAATTGGGCACAGCATGCGGAAAATACTACAGAGTGTGCACACTGGCTATCATCGACCCAGGTGCGTCTCTCTTACAGTATAGTGACCAAATGAGTATGTATCAGTGGTTCCTCCGTTCACCTGTGAGTAGCAGCACTGAGCAAGTAATGTGCAGGGGTGATGACACATTTTGCTGTCCTTTTCCGTCAGGTTTAACTCTTAATTTTAGTTTTCTCTGACCAAGATCCTGTTCTTCTTTTGTGAGTCCTAGGTTCTTAGAACCTGGAATTACTGCTGCTTAGTTTGAACATAGCTCTTCACTGCTACACCCTGTGAGCCTGCGTTTTGTCTACCTGTCGGTCTGTAATGAGGTTTCAGTGGCTGGGAGGCAACTTTATGGTACATGTTTCTGAGCCCATCAGCTAGAATATGAGCTTGTGCAACATGCTGTTTACATCAACCTTGTTTGACTGTTTTTAATCTTAAGACAAAGGATCGCGAGTTGTTCTGCTTCCCTGAATGATACGTACAAAAATGACCTGTGTGCAAGTGGATACTAATCCAGGGTTAAATTATATTAAACATTTCATTTAAAAACTGTAAGTCTGTATGTAATTAGTATGGTTTGGTAGCACTCTGTCCTAGAGAGTTGCTCAAGTTCATCGTGTAGACTGTTAATCAGGTGACTTCTCAACCTCTCTGAGAGTCTTCTAAGACAAGTATCAATTTTTTGTTCTGTTTGTTGACCAAAATGCATATACATGGATTTAATGATTTCTGTAATAACTTTCACCAAATGTTCCCCAAGTGATACAGGTTTGAATTCGCCGTTTCTTCAGAAAACTTTATTTAGCTTGCTTGTATTCAAATGCTCGCTGTAAACTTAATTTTCAAAATGTTACCCTTTAGGTTTGATTTTTGGGGAGGGGGGAGGAACGGCAAGTAAATCTTACCGCTTATGTAACGTAATGCGAATATTCTCGCTGTCCTGATATTTTTGTGATCAGGGGAGGCTAGACATTCGCTATATTAAAACAATGCATTGTGTCCTCCAGGACTAGATTGTTGCACTAGTACTGGCTTTGTAAATGCTAGTGACAGGTACATAATTATTGTAAAAATACTGTGTATGGATTAGCAAAATACAGTTAGAAGTATTTTTTTTATCAAGCGATCAAAATTACTTGCTTTTTTCTGAACAGACTGTCTTTGTATTGCTTTTAAGTTGTTTTCTGTTTGTAGAATCAGTGTGTTGGTTGTTTTTTTTTTTAAAAATCTTTTTGGCTTATTCCTGAAAACAGATCTTTCTGAGGGTCCTCTTGTAACAATATATTTTTGTTTTACAGGTGACTCTGACATCATTAGAAGCATGCCAGAACAAACCAGTGAGAAGTAAATGCTGTAAAGGTGTTATCTACAATAAAACTGGTTACAGATCTGTTTTAAGAAAAATTTGTATTATACCTTTGCTGGTTTTAGGGAACAAACTATATAAATGAAGATTCGTTACTGCTGCTGTGTTTCCTGTTCTGTTAGAAATAACCTTCGCAGGACAAAACTTGCTTGTTCCGTTCTCTAGAAGTCGTGAATCTTGAGAGGTAAGTAGAGGAAGGCTTGATCATGGCAAGAATGGTGCCAAATCCCAACAGGCTAGGGCTTCCTTAGCTTTTGGTTTTGGAGTGCTAATGGAAAAACAAGGCGTAATGTGAGGTACAGTAGGAAATTTGGGATGTTGGTGGGGGATCCCAGAGGGTTTACTTACACTAAAAAAAATTCACATGATTTTTACCAAGTCAGTCACAAAGTACTAATGCAAATTATCCCCTTTGTCTTTTCCTTCGAAGATAACGTCTGTCAAGTGGCAAATAGGATAGCTGCTAGACGTGATACATCATACTTTCAATAAGATATTAATTAACTTCTCAAAGCTGATTTTAAATTAGTCCCTTTTTTTTAGTTTTTTGAAGATATTATGTTAGAGACATATGAGTGGGTGTTCTAAAGTTGCTATTGCTGAGGACATTGGTATCTTACAGATTTGTGCCTCTTCTGTGCGAGACCGTGACTGCAGGATATTCTTATTACTAGTGATTATTAATTGAGGTGCCAGTGCTTTGCTGACATGTGATAAAAGAAACACTTAATGAAAATCAGTATGTACCAGTGTCCTTGCAGAACTTGCATTCTGTTTGCCAAAGTGTGTCAAAGCACAAGGTACCTTTTAAAGCTTGCTGTTACATATCCATGCGTGCTCATTAGCTTATCTGAGATCACTTAATCTAGTTTTGCTGCAGCTGCTTCTGCTTCGTGTATAGAATGGATGAAGTTGTGTATCTCCCATTTGGAGACAGTAAAGAGGCAAACCAATGTGTGTCAAAGCAAAGGAGCAAGTGCTGGTATCTCTACCTATTAAACCCCAGATTTCAATCAGTTCAAGAGAGAGTTTAGATACTGCTGTTAGTGTGAAAGTAAAGCTAGCAGCAGTGTGCTGTTGCTGCCAAGGGGAAGGAGCAGAACTTCGAGGCACTTCAGTTGGACAGAATGGCTGGAAGCAGTCTGCTGTTTTCATTTGTGTTCTAGTGTTTGACAGACAGGCATGTGGCTAGTTGTATTGCCCAAACAATGTTTCCATAATTAAAATACTAGTTGTATTCAGGGAAGTTAGAGAATCACTGAATGCTGACCAAGGAACATTAGGGAGAAGTTACATGGTCTCGATGTGGTAAGAGAAATGTACTTGAAACTTCAGATTGTGATACCCTGATAATCCAGCAGACTTCCCACTTTGAACACTTACTTTCATCAGTTTCAACACAAACATATAAATTTGTATTTTTACTTACAAATGATTTCAGTAGTCTACTCTTGTTTGAGGAATATAAGTGAAACCTAATTGCTGTGAATGGTGTCCCACTTGTTCTGGTTTTATATATGGATGTATATGTAGAACTATATATATCCAAACAGATAGGGTGCTTAAAATACCAGCAGAGTGGGTGGAGGAGGGAAATACAGAAAAGCAAGCCAAATAAATGTAATACCCTAAAAGCACTTCAAAACATGGAGGTTTCACTTCAAAAAATAACAGCATTTTATTATTTTGCATAGCTTATTTCAGTTGTTTAGTTCTGCTTAATTAGAATTTTTGCTAGTTACTAAATCGTTATATATATAAAATTTTCAACATTTCTTATCTGCAATCAATGCAAGACAGAACACATAGTAAAGATGCAAGGATCCAAAATATTCAACTTCAGACACAAGGATTTGTTATTTTACTTTGAACCAGTTTAAGAAAATAGCTCTGACAAGTTTGTATGTATAAATATACAGTGTAGTACACACTTCAAATTTTGCTCAGTATTTTAGCCTGTTTTCCAAGTCTTCCATTCTCTTAGTCATTTCTTCCAGTAGACAAAAGTTAAGGAAAGAGAGCTACTGATCGGATGCATTAATAGGAAAAGTGTCAGCTGCCTGATTGCTGTGCTCCACAAACCTGCTCTTGTTTCTCCTCTTTGTTACCCTCTTTGACTCCCAGTAGTTTCTGATACAACACTACTCTGTATTTTCTTGTCCTGCTTTGATGGGCAGAGTTAAGAAAGCTGTGTGAAGCCCCATTCATTAACAGGCACACCTAGACATGGAGTTCAGGCTGCAGCTTATTAAAAAGGCTGGTGGTTCTGAAAACTGGCTGTTTTCCTCTGTTTCAAAGGGAAGCTGTTTAAAAAATATTTCACTTAATCACATGGAAAAGTACATGCAAGCTAACAGTAGATTATAAAACTGTAGGGAGCTCCACAACTGCAGTAAGAATGTCTGCTCCTGATCTTGTATTCCTGCCCTGTGGTGGTGTAGCATAGGGTACTGTTTTTACAAAGCCAGTGGTTTGCGGACAGACTTGGAGTAGAGCACAAGAAGAAGCTCCATGGGATCTAGGGCTGGCTCCACTGAAAGTAAGAAGCTGTAGCAATGCAAAGCAGTGTAAAGCAGCACTTTCCTGGTAAGCACCTCCAGCTGACAGGAATGCTGTGTCTGCTGCAGGAGGAGGTTGGATTGGTATTGTTTACCTGACCACCTCTCTCCAAAAGCCATGGTAAGGCTGGAGCTGGGGGAAGCTGAGAGGAAGAGAGGACCTAGCATTAAGAGAGAACTGAAGGCACAGAGGCCCACCTTAAAAGGACCAAGTTGCTGCACCCTACTTTTTGCTTGTTTGTCTAGTGTCTTGATTTCAACATTTTAAGGCCTTACGTAAGGGAGAACTGGGCATATAAAAGTGGGATCTTCAACACGGGGCTATTAGAAATCGGTTAGGGTATGCAGGCAAATTGAATTCAGCCTCTTGAGTTTGGCCAGAACAGCCGTGCGCTTGCCCCCCTGCCCCATGTTGCATTGACAGCAGGAGAATCTATCCTGTTGCTAGTAGGGAGCAAGAGTGGGAGTCCTGCTTCTGTGGGGACTAGCCTGCCCATACGTTGGGTTTATGTTTGATAATTCCTCAACCGTCTGTCATACAGAAGGGATTACTATAGGCATGCTAGCATCAATTTACCTGCTTCCTATGCACCATCAATGTTTCTCAAGTGTTTACAGAGGCAAAGTTCAAGCAGTGGAAACTGCATTCTACTGATAGAAAATGTTAAATGTAGCTGGATACAAATCATCAACAGTTTGGATTCGTCCCTCTAAATCTGTATTCTGTAATTGGAGCTAGTTTTGCAGCCAGTTCTCCCTCTGCCCCCTCTCCCCAGATACCTGGGATGGGGACTGGCCAGCACAGCCTTCTACAGTTATCAAGGACTACTGTATCACTCAGTATCTGAACCACTTTTGAGGTAAGGCAGAGAAACGAGGTTTGTAATGGAGAGGAAACTGGATAGATCTTACTCTGCTCAAAGCAGTGGTTGCACAGTGCTCTGGCAAAGTGCTTGGCACTGTTCCTATCAAAATGCATAATTTCTGGCTCAGTGTCAGCAGCTTTTCCATCACCTTGAGTCCTTCTCAGACTCTAAAAATCACAGGGACAGCGTGTGTCTGGATAACACTCTTAAAGATATGGGAAATGACCTAGAGATCTTTCTCTGAAGTAATTTGGAGACTTTGGAGAAGCCCCTTCAGCAAAGTATAAATGTTGAGCATTTGAAGCACCTATAAATAACCTTATGTGATGGCTTTCGCCCCCTTCATATATAAAGTAATTCTGCTTTGCATGGAATAATTTAAAATAAATGAAGTGATCAGAACATGATTCCTTGAGCTATCTGCTGGAGAACTCACTTTGGAAGGTGAGAGAGAGTGAGGCTGGCTGCTGCAGTTACACAAAATAGCTGGAGGTAAGGCCTGAACTGGTAGGCAATATCTTGCATCAGGTTAACAGCCCTCCCTGGTCTTGCCTGCTGCCATGACCACTGAGGGCTCTGTCAGCCTGACTCTGGACAGACTGTTACCTCCACAGGTTCCCCAGTCTGAAGCTGTTCTTGTCTAGGAAGCAGTGTTGTGAGCGGTGCAGAAAATAAGTGCTTATTCATCTTGCACACAGAAAACTTAAATAGAAGGCGTGATGTCTTCTTACTATTTATTTGATTAGGCAGAAGCAGCTTTCATGAAGAAAACACAGGAATTTGCTGCATAAATACTGCATGATGCAAAATATTGCAGAAAGTTGTATTGCTGATTGGCTGCTGTTGTCTCCTGAGACATCTGGTGGCCGTTACAGATACTGTACGGGCTGCTGGACTACAGCTCCCTTGAAAAGACAGACTAACTTGAGAGGGGAAAAAAGCTATTGATCTGCATATTTGTTTATGCAAAATTAGCCAGACCTCAGTCCTCTGAATTCCTCTTCATTTGGAGTATTATTTTAAGTGACTCGCTGCATCTGGTGCTTCACCAGGCAGTTCAGAAGTGAAACATCTCCTGTATTCTGACTCCTGTAGCTATTGCAATACCATCTGAAGAAATACCCAAAGCAATGAATGTGTCTTGAATTTGAACAGTCATTTCTTTGCTGTCCCTGAAGGTGTTTACTGTTCAGGATTATTAAAAGTTAAGATTGTTATTAATATTTTGGTCCCTCCTATGAAGGAGAGGCAGATTTCATGTCTTAAAAGCCTTGCTTCTTAGAGATTAACATTATCTATTCAGTAGTTTAGCTTTTCATTACAGTAGATTGATTTCAGCTATGGAGACAGCTTAGACTTGATGCATTATCATCTCTTTTAACCTGCCCCCCCTTGCCTTACATGTAAGAAACAATTATTCTGAAAGGATATATCGCTGGGTGAGTTTTCTTACTTCATTGGTTGCATAGTTCTGGAATGTCACAAGGTTTTCACATTTGCACTGGTCTTTATCTTTAGAAGCTTTTGCTGAAAAACAAACAGTCGAGCATCAGCTAAATGCTGAATAAGTCAAGTGGGATGGGGGAGGAAATGACAAGGACTTATAAATGCAGAGCAGGTTTAATACAGCTTCCTGTTCTCAAAACAGGTCAACATCCAAAGGAATGCTCTGGGGCAGATTTTGTAAATACTGGAAAACAGTACACAACACATAGGCTTATGTATTCAAAGAGCAGTCTGGGTTATCCTAAACAAAGGTAACCTGATTACCTGATGTTCTTGTTGAGTGAGTGTGACTGTCTTCAAAGAGATACTTGTGGTGTATTGCAAGATTGGGACAGGCAATGACATCTGTGATGGCTATTGTGGTTGATTCAGGTCCTGCAGGAAACCCCCCAAAAGTCTAACAATCAAACCCACTTCACTTAATTATACAGTATTTTTTCTACTCGCATGCACAGAGTTCTCCTTAATTAGTGACTAATCTCACTGATTGCAGTGAGGATCATTCATGGAGAGGACTAGGGATACAAAGATGTGAAGGAACAGAGCTGTTAGGCTGTATTTACTGTATACATGATTTAAGTTGTGGGTTGCAGAACTGAAAGGGCATTTTGAAGGTTCCTGTGAGAAACAGAAGTAATTGAAAGCTGAACATGCTTTAAAATATCAAGCACAGTGCTGAAATACAAGTTTCCCCATGAAGTAATTCATTTGGATGGTATAAGAAGCATGCAGCCATGCATTTGTTACAGTGAATCTCAAATTTTTTTGTACAAAGCAGATTTGAATTGCAGAAAGCAGGAGGGTGGTTTGGAGAGGGGTGGGAAGGAATGGGATTAACAGTTCTCCCATAGGTGAATTGTGAGGGTTCTCTACAGAAGGCAGCATGAAAAGGCAACTTAGCAATGATCTGGGGAGACAGCAGGACACTGAGTTAAAACAGCCAACCTGAAGGCGGTAGACCGGTCTTACGAAGCCTCCCAGATGATGGATCCTGCTGGTGAGCTGACTCTTTCAAGGCTGGTAGAAAGAAATTGCCAAAGGAAATGAGATCACAAAAGGAGCAATAAAAATGTTCACGTTTCCTAGAAATGGAGATGTTTGTTACTAGTAACTTGTTTCTCTCTGTCTATCATAACACATGGAGAATGCCTCATACCTGTGCGGTTTAGAAGAGGTCCGGTGTTGATAGAAACTCGAGGACTCACCCTTCAACTCAGACTATCAGAAGAACTCTTCCAAAACCAGAAGTGCTTTATGAATAGATCAATAGTAGTGAAGCAATCTGAAATGACAGCAACCTACTTTGTGTCCTTTAGTGAAAATTCTTGCATGTTTCATTGTCATCCATCAGTCCTTTGGGGTGAACTGAATAAGAATAAAAACTGCTTGGAGAAGGAAGAAATTTCTTACTTTCCTTCAATTTTCTCCTTTGAAATGGGAAACATTGTTCAGGGATTTGGGAGTGTTTAGGTGAGAAGGGTGCAGTAGAGTTTATTTGGTGCACTACAGTTGTAAGCAAAAATACAAGTTTCTAATTCATGAAGCGCAGCCTTTAAAATGTAGGAATTTATTTCAGACTCCACATACCTATCTTTTTAGTCAGAGTGTCTGGGGAGAAATGGAAACCTATTTTATACATGAGTATAACCACCTCAAGGGTCATTCTGTGCACTACCCCTTTCTTGCCGCAGGAGGGTAATGTAGAGGCAGCTTTGGTTCCTTAAGAATGGGTTCTTTTCTAGAAAATAAATGCTTCACCGTAAATTAACTCTGGAGCCCTTAATGGCCCAGATGAGCTGAAGAACTTGCATTTAACAACCGCACGACTTGATCAGCTATGCCAGGGGAGTGGATGGAGCACTCTGCCTGCGAGTATTACCCAGAGTTCCTTCACTGAATGTGTGAGGGTAAAAGGTGATGGTGCAAACTCTCCTCATAGGCTGTAAAGTGCAGCAGGGAGGTGGAAGATGCTTCTGGGCCCCACAGGTTTGTTGCAGCTATCGGGATCTCTGTTGGTCTAGTGAATTTTGACATATGCATAATAATGTGCAGCTGTGCTAAGCTGCACTGGAAGGAGATGAGACCCTCTGAGCTGGGGCTGGAATGACTGAGCACAAGGAACGGGGAATGAATAAAGATGAGTGGTTAAGGAAGAAGACCAGAGTTCAGTGGGCAGATCTATGATCTTTATATATATCAAAAAGTCTGTGTGGGAACCAGCTGGTGGAAGGAATGCAGATTTTGGAGAAGAGTTCAGGGCAGAGAGGTGTGGGATGAGATCATGAGGTAAGGAATGAAACAAACTGGGTGAGCAGTCCTGTAGAAGAATGATCAACTAGGAAAAAGGATGGTGAGATTTCCAGTGTAGGAGGGAAGAAAGAGGTAAGATGAACCTTGAGTGTTTGACCCTGGGTAATGACTTGCTCTAGAAGTTGTTTTAAGAGCTGTAGGGTAATGAAGAGGCTATGTAGGAAGGGAAAAGGAACTGACCTGAAAAGTTTGAGCTTTGGACACTGGGCTGGTATAGACAAGTAATTTGGATTCAGATGTAGGGGACAGGAAAGAAGACTGATAACCTGGTAGAGGTATGGCAGAAGGTCTCCAGTTTGGGACAGGAATTGGGCATTTCAGAAACTCCTCTTCAGGCTACAGAATCTGTTTGAGACCCAAAGATTTCTGATCTCATCACCTCTGTAAAGCTGTGAATAATCAGGCAAGCAGCAACAGAGGCTGCTAATCCTAACTGAGTCCCTTGGTGAAGTCAGTGCAGTGAACATAAATATTCAAATTTGTTGGGGAACAATGCTAAAATTGGGTGTTTTAGTGTTCTGTTTTGTAACAAAACCTAAGTATTCTGTTAGGAAAAGCCTGTGAGAAAAGTGTCTTCAAAAAAGCGTGTCTTCAAAAGCAGTGGCTGATTATTTGCAGCAGTGATAATGATCCGCAGTTTGGAAGGAGAACAGAATGTTAACCAGCAAGCTGCTGAGTACTGTCATCTGATCAGTGCTGGGATCTTGTTACAAAAATAGTATGTGACCATGTAATTAAAGGCTCCCATAATGCACATGCTCAGAACAGGGGTGAAGAGGCAATTGCGGTGAGTGCGTGTTATGTATGACATTGCTGTAGCCTTGTTAGTGCTTCCAGTCAGATGAGAAATGAACATTAACCAAGGCAACGAATGGGAACCTTCTGACTGAATTCCTCTTAATAAGAGGCAAAAGAGAAAAACACTTTTTTTTTTTTTTTTTTAACTACTAGTCATCAAGAATAATTAATAGTAATCAGCAGCTATTCTACAAGGCTGATGCTTTCTTGCAGAATAAAAGGAAAAAGCCTTACCCCAAAAGAGATTTGGAAGGCTTCGCTATACTTGGAAACACGCAGCCCATCCACAGCTGGGACTGTGGATGAGAGGCTTTGTCAGTGGAGTCCATGAGGTTCAGAGGGTCTCCCATTGCCCTCCCAGGCTGGAGCCTCAGAAGTCCTCAGCTAAGGACCAAGGCTGGAATAAGAATGAAATTGCTGCTCTTGCAAAGAAGGGAAAAAATTTAGACTGTAAACCAAAACGGGAAGAAAAATGAACTTTCAGCTTGTGTAACAGGCTTGGAGGCAGAATTTCTGGTGGAGTGAGTTGATGAGCAGTAAGTACTCCTTCAGTGTCCAGAAAAACAAGGCTAGGTCTGTCCTCAGTTCACAGGTGTGAGGCATTGCCTGTGTATGAGAGGGGAGGAGGACAGAAGCTTAGAGGCACCAGCTCTGCCCAGTTACTAGAGGTGTAGTCTAGAAACTGCCACAAAGGGGCAGGACTTACTTATTTTTCATATGGTAAGTAATGTCGTTTAATAAAAAAAAATTGTGGTTGCTAAACACCGCTGTGGGTACCTGAAAGATGCATTTCCATCACCGAGCTCTGGGGTTTGCTAATGAGGGAGAATTATTATACCGGTTGCCAGATAGTTTTGGCTTTGGCGTCTCCCCAAGTTTTTAAGATGACATGCTGTCATCAGCAGATTATCTGCCTAATAAGAACGTTAATTGAACAGACTTGGTTTCATGTTATCATAGTATTTTGTATTTCAGAAAGATGGAACTAGGACTTCTTAAGACTGAAACACAAAGAATATACAAGCCATGAAACATTCTCAGATTCTTTTTTTTTTCAGATTCTTCCTTAAGATCTGTATGAGGAAGAAATGCACTGCTGCTTGCCAGCCAATTTTACACAGTAACATTAAAGAAGAAAATAAAACCTGTTTGCATTTAATTCCAAGAAAAACAACCCAATAAAAGCTAGTGAAAATTAAATCATCTTGCATAATTCTGGTGCTATGACTAATATTATTCACAGTGACGTTTCTGAATTTTGCTTCAGATACGAATTTGAACGTAGAAATAATACCGAGTCCTGGGAACGTGTGAGTGGGAGAGACACGCTGTCCTCCCTCTGGCTGAACAACTTTTGCCCCAGCTCACATTCCCACTTCCCCTTGCAAAACTTCAGCTGGGAGTGTTTACATAGAGGCAGTTTGTGCCACAGTGAGGAAGGGTGCTTTCTGGAACAAACCTTCCACATTTGTGGAGCAAAACCTGGAGCTTATGCGTAACTGAGATCCACTCTCTGTAGCTGTGAGCGTATGTTCAATGAGCTATTTTTAGTTTTCTATAAACACTCACTACAGTTCTTGACAATTTTTTTTTCTGTGGTTTAGGTTTTTGCCACTGGTCTTACGAGTAATTTTTTAATTCTCATTAAGACATTACAAATCCCTGGTTATTTTCCCACATTCCTAATGAAGTAGATCATGCTGCTTTGGCGGGGTGGGGTTCAGTGCATGACTGGCTTAACTGTAGAAAAAGAAAGGGGAAGGAGCAATTGATTTTTCTGGGCACAGAAGCGTACATTTTATGCAACCTTTATGAAAATGAAGGAAAGACAATTATTATATACCTTTACCTGATGATAGATTAAGGGTAAATATTCCTCACATATTAAAGGGCAGAAAAACTACTGTGAGTGACTTACGCCTTGCTTTGTCTGACACCAATGATCTATGACCTATACTATGATACTAGTTGTCCTTTCAGGCCTGCAAAAAATCTATAAGCATTCATTCCTGTTCTATCTCAATGAAAGTGGAATACTGTTACCTTCACAGATGTGGGCTTTTAGCTCTTCACTTATGTCCTCCATAGCTGTGAAATCCTCAGCATAGAAGAGATGTTTATATGATGGCTCAGAAGCAATTTCCAGCAGTTCTTCCTCAATTGCTTTTCCTATTCCAATGGCATAGATAATTATACCTAGATTCAAAAAGATTCAAAAGAAATTGCACATAATTATTACATCAGCAGTTCTAAACCCTTGTTCCTCCATGCAAGGAAAATATTAGCATTAGTCATTTTAGAGAAAGGGAAAGCACAGGAAAAGTATATGCTGTGTAACTTCAAAATTGGTTTTGAACAGGCTTAATATGCTTTAGTTACTGAGAGATTTGTAGAAACTCACTGCTTTACTGTAGTCTAACAGAAAAGAAAGAAGACATGAAAGTTGTCTGGCCACTACTGGTAGTAAATGAACCCAGGAAGAGTACTGCAAAACATCCAAGATAATCACACAAGTCAGCCTCACAGTTGCACTGAAAGTTCCTCATTTGCGTGGGTCTGTGTACGTAGGGTGTGTGCAACAAAGCGAATTACTGGGATGATGAGAAGACCTGTTCTATATTAGTAAATGGGGCAGAATCCGGAAAGATGGCAGTAATTTTTTTAGAAAAATATAAACACTTAGTGTTCCATCAAAATCCTCAGAGCACATGGAGACTAGATTCTTGCACTCTAAGGGACACTAGTGGGCTGGGAGGCACTGCAAAGGCACCCGGACCTACAAACGTAAGAACAGGGGAAAAGAAACTATTTATGGGGCTAGGAGAGAAAGAGCCTTACAACAGGGATGTTCGGGACAAGCATTTCCCCAGCAGAGGTGCTAGGGAGAAAGTAAATGAGGATTTGTAGTTTTCTTCACTCTGAAAGCAGTGAAGGAGTAAGTGGTTCACAGCCCTCTCACTGGAGAGATTTGAAACAAGCAATGAATACAAATCATACTGATCTTCAGTATCCCCTTTATTTTTTATTCTCATGAATATATGATCTGATACAACATTTTTCTTTACATCAGTTCTGACTTAGAAAGGGTCCACAATAGTACTGATTTTGTGCTTCATAATACACCATTAGCTTCAGAGTATTTCAAACTCTTTTATAAGATTCAAGAGCAGAAGCTGCCTTCTCAGCTGGTTGGTTTCCGATAAAACTTAGGATGAGAAGGTTTGATATCTCTTTATTATCACGGGGTAATAACAGCTACACACTCACTGAATTGCAACTTTAACCTTTTTGCTGAAGAATCCTGGGCCTGATATAATAAAATATGCATTTTCCAATTCTTTAACATTTATCATAAGCATCTCCTTACTTTTCGTCATGAATCTGCCTATCATTGCACTTTAGCCAGGAGAGTAAAACATTCACCAGGAGCTGATTCAATTTAATGAATGGACCACTCATGCTGAGGTCTGTTGCTTTTTAAAGACTTGGAGATATCAGAGATAAAGCATTCAAGGCCAATTTTGTATTCAGCATTACTACATTGCCTATGCTGGAATTACACAGGGGATGGATTTGGCTTGTAGCATTACAAATACCAGTGTAAGCAGCCCGGAGCTGAGGTTTCATTCAGCAAGTGAGTAAGGTTGGCTTGTCCTTCTTTCCTTCTTCAGTCCTGTAAATCCTCCATGTACTTTCCCAGATCACACTAGTTAGCATATAAATCTTTGGTTTTGTTTTTAATATTTTAAAACCACTTTGTTTATATTTTTGTAATGGCACCCTTTTTAGCACACGCTCGTCTCATATCCCTGGACGTTTTTCCCTTTTCTTCTTACAGAGAGGTATCAGTTCTGATCAACGCTATCACGTTATGACTGATATATCAAGTCAAGAAAACAAGAACAGAAAAAAGATGTGCAGTGTCTTCTAAAATCTGGCTATTTTCTCTGTGTTGTGGGCCATCAGCCATGGTTCTTAAAGCAGTTTCTCATAAAACAGGAAACATTTTGCAATAAAAAAAGAGATCCTTTATTTTCTTGAAAAGTTTTGAAAATTTTCAGTTGACTCTGCTAAACGACTGAAATGTTTCTGATTTGTGGTACAAGTGTTCTAGAGGATGAATTTCTGCCCAGACATATTCTAAATTAAAAATCACCAGTTTTCAGTTACATTTCAGCATATCACCTGATAAGGCACATAGAAACAGAAAGGTAAGACAGCACTACAGCTATATCCTTTTGTAAAGAGGACCCATCTTCCTTCTAGAACACCATCAGCACTATAAAATTGGTTAAAAATACAGAATATATGTAAATAAAAATATAACATAACCAATTATTACCATAGTATTTCTCAGGAAGATAGATTTCTGTATTTTGAAGAGGTAGGTTGGGTTTTTTTTTATTGTTTTCTTAGAATTTTTGATGAAGTTCCCAGTGTTTCTAAACCTCTGTATCAAATGTCTACCCTTGGTGGATATGTTCAGGGCACCGCACGGCATGCCAGGTGGGTAGTACCGCTACCTGTGGATGGCATGGAACACCCATGGTGTGACACTCATCATGGCTCCCGCACTCGGGATGACATACACACCTTGTAGCAAAGGCTCCTGTCAACACCAAAGATCCGCTGCTACAGTGGCTACTGTACTAGCCAGACTGCTATGGCAAACACTCTCTTCATTAGCACATACTGTAGCATATACACACTATTACCACATCTTACTTCTAACAATTTTGCCTTTTAGAATGAGTCAAAAACATCTCCACTTACCATTTCGCTTTGCTCTCGCAGCCCACTCGGCGACTTCATCTTGGGCTCGTCCATCCGTAAACACAATGGAGATTCGAGGGACGTTTGCTGAAAATGGTCTTGCTCCTTCTGTTTCTGTGAAGCTTCTCTCAGACATTTGCTTCAGAGCCAGTCCTGTCATGGAACCTCGCCCCATGTATTTCATTTGCGATACAGCTTTCTTCATGTCTTTGGCTGAGCTGAACTGCTTCAACGTAAACTCTGTGCGAACTTCAGTGGAATACTGAAGCAAACCAACTCGAGCAGCTTTGGGTGAAATCTCAAGTGAATCCAAGATTCCTGAGACAAATTGTTTTACAATTTCAAAATTATCCTCTCCGAGACTTTTTGATCCATCAATCACAAACACCAGGTCAACTGGGCCTTCAGTGCATCCTGTGAAATAAGCAGCAGAGCGTTCATATTATGAAAAAACTCCACAAAGCTGAAAAAGGGACCTAGATACCCAGGGACTGCATAAACTCAGAGATCATCTACAGTATCTTGTTCCTGACTCATCCAGCTTTGCCAGTGTGTCTAAAGATGTTGTGTACACTCTGTATCAAAAGCTAGAAGTGTGCTTATTACCAAGAGTTTAACAAAAATATAATCACAGTGAATACTTACTGAGACATACTGCTTTACAGAATACTACAACTCTTAAAAATACAGCAACAATCAGCAAATTTTAAGAATGACCGTTAAGTGGAGTATAACTGTATATGAATATATGATATGAACTGTATAATATATGAACTGTATAACTGAATATATGATCTGTATAACTGAATATATGATATAATATATGAACGTATAACTGAATATATGATATGAACTGTATAATATATGAACTGTATAACTGAAGAACATAGCTAGGATACAGAGACAGAGTTGCCATCATCTTCTTCCAGGGATAGGCCAGTATGCTAACTTTACATTTGTGTAGATGACCAGCACTGAAAGACATGGAAGAGATTCACTGGAGCTGCATTTGTGTTGCAGAAGTAGCAAAAAGGTGAGGGTGGTACAAGGAAATGAGTCAGTGAAGCCACACTTGTATATAAGGTGATAATCTAGGAGTCATATTTAGAGTGGCAGGGAACAGTGAAGCAAAAGCAAAAGAGCTTGGGGAAGGTTGAGCAAGAAGGGTTAGGTAGCCTGCCCTAGAGCTTAGGATGAGGTTCAAGTCTGGGAACAAAATTCAGAAAATGCACATGTTTTTATAGCACAAACTTAAATCTCTAGTGGCAGAAAAACAGCTAAAAAACTATAGATGAGAGAGTAAATGCTAGAAATGGGCCTAGCTGCTAAACATGGATCAGAATTGTTTATGTAAGTTTTTTTGCTTGTAACTCTAACAATCTTGTAATTAGAAGACATTTATTGCTGAAATTAACCTTTTAAGCTTCCATTTTTGGTTTACCCCTTCAAGCTGTGAGTTTATCAGCAGACTGACAAATTTCACAGAATCACAGAATCACAGAATGTTAGGGATTGGAAGGGACCTCGAAAGAGCATCTAGTCCAATCCCCCTGCCGGGGCAGGATTGCCTAGACCATATCACACAGGAACGTGTCCAGGCGGGTTTTGAATGTCTCCAGAGAAGGAGACTCCACAACCTCTCTGGGCAGCCTGTTCCAGTGTTCAGTCACCCTCACCGTAAAGAAGTTTTTCCTCATATTTAAGTGGAACCTCCTGTGTTCCAGCTTGCACCCGTTGCCCCTTGTCCTGTCAAGGGATGTCACTGAGAAGAGCCTGGCTCCATCCTCTTGACACTTGCCCTTTACATATTTATAAACATTAATGAGGTCACCCCTCAGTCTCCTCTTCTCCAAGCTAAAGAGACCCAGCTCCCTCAGCCTCTCCTCATAAGGGAGATGTTCCACCCCCTTAATCATCTTCGTGGCTCTGCGCTGGACTCTCTCTAGCAGTTCCCTGTCCTTCTTGAACTGAGGGGCCCAGAACTGGACACAATATTCCAGATGCGGCCTCACCAGGGCAGAGTAGAGGGGGAGGAGAACCTCTCTTGACCTACTAACCACACCCCTTCTAATACACCCCAGGATGCCATTGGCCTTCTTGGCCACAAGGGCACACTGCTGGCTCATGGTCATCCTGCTGTCCACTAGGACCCCCAGGTCCCTTTCCCCTACGCTGGTCTCCAACAGCTCTGCCCCCAACTTGTACTGGTACATGGGGTTGTTCTTGCCCAGATGCAGGACTCTACACTTGCCCTTGTTATATTTCATTAAGCTTCTCCCCGCCCAACTCTCCAGCCTGTCTAGGTCTCTCTGAATGGCTGCGCAGCCTTCCGGCGCGTCAGCCACTCCTCCCAGTTTTGTGTCATCAGCGAACTTGCTGACAGCGCACTCTAATCCCTCATCCAAGTCATTAATGAATATATTGAATAGAACTGGTCCCAGAACCGACCCTTGCAGGACTCCGCTAGACACAGACCTCCAACTGGACTCTGTCCCATTGACCACCACTCTCTGGCTTCTTTCCTTCAGCCAGTTCACAATCCACCTCACTACCCGATCATCCAGACCACACTTCCTCAGTTTAGCTGCGAGGATGCTGTGGGAGACCGTGTCAAACGCTTTACTGAAATCGAGATAGACCACATCCACAGCTTTACCATCATCTATCCACCGGGTAACATCCTCATAAAAGGCTATCAAGTTGGTCGAGCATGACTTCCCCTTGGTGAAGCCATGCTGAGTGCCCCTAATGATCCCCCTATCCTTGATGTGCCTAGAGACAGCACCAAGAACAAGTTGCTCCATCACCTTTCTGGGGATGGAGGTGAGGCTGACCGGTCTATAGTTACCCGGGTCCTCCTTCTTGCCCTTTTTGAAGACTGGAGTGACATTCGCTTTCCTCCAGTCCTCAGGCACCTCTCCCGTTGCCCACGACTTAGCAAAGATGATGGAGAGTGGCCTAGCAATGACTTCCGCCAGCTCCCTCAGCACCCGCGGGTGCATCCCATCAGGGCCCATGGATTTATGGACGTCCAGGTTGCTTAATTGGTCCCTGACCCAGCCCTCATCTACCAAGACAGATTCCTCCTCTATCCTGACCTCTTCTGAGGCCTCAGGGGTCCGGGGCTCCTCAGGACAGCCTCCAACAGTATAGACAGAGGCAAAGAAGGCATTCAGTAACTCCGCCTTCTTTTTATCCTCTGTCTCCAGGACCCCCACCTCATTCATCAGTGGGCCTACATTGCCTCTAGTGTTGGCTTTACCTGCAATGTATTTGAAGAAGCCCTTTCTGTTGTCCTTGACCTCTCTTGCAAGGTTTAATTCCAAGGAGGCCTTAGCTTTCCTAGTTGCCTCCCTACATCCTCTGACAACAGACTTATATTCCTCCCAAGTGGCCAGCCCCTCCTTCCACGATCTGTACACCCTCTTCTTCCACTTGAGTTTGCCCAGCAGTTCCCTGTTCAACCATGCAGGTCTCCTGGTACCCTTCCTTGACTTCCTACTTGTTGGGATGCTCTGATCTTGAGCTCGGAAGAAGCAGTCCTTGAATGCTAACCAACTATCTTGGGCCCCCTTACCTTCTAGTACCCTGTCCCATGGGATTTCCCCTAGCAATTGCTTGAAAAGGCCAAAGTTGGCCCTCCTGAAGTTCAGGGTTGTGATTCTACTAGCTATTCTGTTCCTGCCACATGAGATCCTGAACTCTACCATCTCATGGTCACTACAACCAAGGCTGCCCTCAACCTTCACCTCTTCAACCAGACCCTCCTTGTTAGTGAGGATAAGATCCAGCAGCGCTCCTCTCCTAGTTGGCTCATCCACCATTTGCATCAGAACGTTATCATCAATGCACTGGAGGAACCTCCTGGACTGGGGATGGCTGGCTGAGTAGGCCTCCCAGCAAATATCAGGGTAGTTGAAATCCCCCACAACAACCAGGCCCTGTAATTGCGAGACTGCTCTCAGCTGCCTGTAGAAGGCCTCATCACCCTCCTCATCCTGATCCGGTGGCCTGTAATAGACACCCACAACAGTATCACCCCTGCCAGCCTGCCCCTTAATTCGTACTCACAAACTCTCAACTCGCTCCTGATCCGCCCCTGGACAGAACTCAATACATTCTAGCTGCTCACTCACATAAAGAGCAACTCCACCACCTCTCCTTAGCGGCCTATCTTTCCTGAACAGGACATAGCCATCCATGACCACATTCCAGTCATGCGAGGCGTCCCACCAAGTCTCTGTAATTGCCACTAGATCATAGCCCCCCGACCGAACACGGATTTCCAGCTCCTCCTGTTTATTCCCCATGCTGCGTGCATTGGTGTACAGGCATTTCAGGGAGCGAGCTGGGCACACCGATTTCACCCCAGGGGGATGGGAGGCCTCCTGGTCTACCTCAACACTAGAGCATTGCTCCATTTGGAGTTCTCATACTGTTTGGCAAGCGCGCATGCAAAAATCAAAGCAGTTTGTAGGCACTGTGCATCCACAACAAGCTTAGGGAATGTCTGGAGAATGTCTTCGAAGCTGCAGACTGGTTCTGCCAGGGTTTTTTTTTTTTATTCTGGAAAGCAATTGCCTCCAGCAGGCATAGACTAGTGTGCTTTGTGCAAGGGGCTGGCTGTAGAGATACTCAGCTCCCATTTGATCAATGCAGCTTCCAGAGAGAATTTGCCATACTAAAGAATGTAAGATTTGCATCTTAGTCTGGACGAAATGAACTCTGACCTCCACTCATCTCTGTTTTTTTTATAGTAAGAATGCTGTAAGCACTATACAAGAGAGAATTGTGCAGCAGAAACTACTTTGACTGTAGAAATTACTGAAGATGTCTGTTACCAAGTTAGTGTAGGAATAAGGAATTTTCAGCTTTAAAGCTTGAGCTTTTCTCTTAGACAATAGCTCTATTTTAAAACTGCTGTCCAAGAATTTCTTTCTGCAGTCATCTGAGGAAAAAATGTGTCACACATACTACGGCGATGGAAATGCAATGAATATGAATATCAGAACCACCTCACTATCATTGCGTAAGTCAAGATAGGGCAGCAGTTCATTGTGAATGGTTTTAATTAGGATTGAGATCAGCCATGAACATGTTACCATTCTTTTGGTAATAATAGTCTCCCCAGCAAAGGCATCCATTTTTGCAGAATAAATGTTTTTACTGAGTTCCAGCAGAAGAATTTCTCCTCCAAGTATTAAGGGATGATGAGATAAATGCATATCATACTCCAAGCATGTCATGTTAGAAGATAAGCAAATAGAATTAATGATATTTTAAAATAGAGTATATAAAGATAAAAGCTCCACAGTATATGAATCTGATTAAAGTGCACATTCCTTGATAATAAGATTTCACTTTGGCTTTTTTCCTGATATTTGGAAAGAATTATTATCGTACTTGATGCTATACCAAAACAACTGTTCCAAAACAACTGTTCCAATTTGTTAGTTTTTTGCTTAGGAGAGCATCAAGTTAGTTGTTCAAGACATTTTCCATCACACTCATATGCTTTGGGCTTTCAAATATTATATCATTTTTGAAGTGAGGCATTTGAAGAGAGGTCAAGTAATTTCAGAAATCAAAGAAACACATGGTTTCTAAATAAAATGTACTTACTTCTGCATGTTTTCTGATCCTCTTTTAGTACATATCCCTCCTGGCATTTGCAGATGTATGAATCGTCATTATTAATACAAATATGTTCACAACCATGGGTAACTGATTTGCAGACATCTTTATCTAGGAAAAATGGAAATATTTATATGTATTCTATTTAAAATATTTATAAATTCAAAGACTCCAAACATTATATTTGAAGAATGTATGACAAAGGAGTATAACATCTTTGTTTATATAGCAATGCCAGGGAAGAGTGGTGACAGAGATATTGAGTTACTTACTTCGACATGTTTTCCCATCTTGTCGCAGGACAAAACCCTCATGGCACTGACAGCTGTATGAATTGTTGTTATTAATGCACACATGTTCACAGCCATGGTCAATGGATTTACACAGGTCTTTATCTGAGAATTGTTAAGAGAATTGTCCTATTAAACCATTTCTCAAATGCAAAACTGGCATGAACAAGCTTTGAGTGAAATTAAGTCTGTTATTTCTTTTATGACTGAAAAGACATATTCCTCATAAAAGTTTCAGCTACTCACTCCTGCAGGTTTTCCTGTCTCGCCTCAATATAAATCCCTTGTGACACTGACATGTGTATGAATCGCCAGTTGGAACACAGACATGTTCACAACCATGGTTGACTGTTTTGCAGATATTTTTACCTTGGAACAACAAAGATTATATTTAGCATAGTTAGCTAGGTAAGTAACTTTCACAAAACGTAAAAGTTATGGCAATAATCTTCCATGAAGGAGTTCACTTCCATGAAGATGATTCTATTATAAAGACACAAATAACACACTACAGTTGCATAGTGTGTTTCATTAACAGATCAGGAAGTCCAAAACAAAGATTAAACAACTTACTCCTACAAGTTTTCCCATCTTCCCTCAGTATGAAGTCCTCATGACACTTGCAGATATAGGAATCATCAGTATTAACACAACTATGCTCACAGCCATGGTCAACTGAGTTGCAAACATCTTTATCTGAGAAGAGAGGATGGAATTTGTGAGGTGAGGTTCATTAGGGAGAGATAATATCTTTTATTAACCAGCTCAAATAGTTAAAAATCACAAACATACATGTGCAAACACTCACAGCCACAACACTTAAAAGCCTCAAATAAAAACATACTTTTATAGCTCAGGCTACTCACATCTACATGTCTTTCTATCTTCCTTCAGTATGAATTTTTCGTGACACTTGCAGATGTAGGAATCTTCAGTATTCACACAAACTTGTTCACAGCCATGGTTGACTGAATTGCAAACATCCTTGTCTGCAAACAGAAGAGTTGGTAGTCAACATACATCAGCAGAGGCCTCGATTAATGTGTAATTCATCAAATTAAGTTCTCATGCTACTTACTTCTGCAGGTTTTCCCATCTTCTCTCAGTAGGAACCCATCAAGGCATTTGCAGATATATGAATCATCAGTATTAACACAAACATGTTCACAGCCATGGCTGACTGATTTGCAAAGATCTTTATCTGAAAACAGATGACAGCTCTTGCTGGTTAATGCATTTCTACACAAGCATGAGCTGCCGATAAAAAGTATGCTGATAAATATCAGACTACTTACTTTTGCATGTTTTTCCATCTTCTCTGAGCAGGAATCCCTCCTGACACTTACAAACAAATGAATCGCCAGCATTAACACAAGCATGTTCACAGCCATGGTTGACTGACTTGCAAATATCCTTGCCTGGGAATAGTTGTTAGATAATATTTAATGTGATTTGCTAGTTAAACTTTTTTTATAAATACAAAGACTGTGGGGGTAATCCCATGAGCAAAGAAAGATGGAAGCCTGCAAACTGAAAGCAAATCACTGGCTAGTTAAACGATAGACAGCTTAGCTTACATGGAGCATGAGTCCTTTACCATCTGAGCAGAGAGAATTGCATGGTTTGGATGGCCTCCCACTGACAATAAATAATTTTAGGATTAATCTGACTAGATTAAGGAGGAGGACTTTACATTAAAAGCAGTAAGAGTGAAAGGAGGGAATAATTTAGTACAGTCATTTAGCACAAATTCATGCTGGTAAAAACAAGATTAAGCAGAACGCCACAGGACATGAAGCAAAATAATTCTTTAACATCCTTACATCAATGCCAAGAGCCTGCATAAGCAAACCCCAGAAGAACAGGAACTACTCATTTAAGAGGATAAATAAAATCTAACTGGTATTGCTGAAAATTGATGGGAGGATTTGTATAAAAGTGCAATGTTAAAATCAGTTGGTTAAAACCTCTTCAAGAAGGACAGACGGGGAGAAAGTACAGAAGGAAGCGGAGCCATCTATCAGTGTTCCCTGTTTCTTTTTCACTGCAACACAAAAGAAAATATTCTCAATGCCTAATGGAGAACTACCTTTACATAGAAAGTAGAACAGTACTGACAGCCAAGTTCAGACTGACTCTTCAGCAAAATACTCAGGTTTAATGTGTAGGCAAGAAACACATTTTTACAAGAACTTCAGTCTGAGCCAAATTACCTTCAGGTCTCATGCTGCCAATACAAAAATTCCAAAAACTACTACAGAGGACAATCTTCTAACTCAACAAGCGTTACATTTAAGACATGGCAGTCTAAACTACATCCCATTATAGCAGATAAAGAAGAAATTATCATGTAAGTAAAAATTAACATCTGCTTATACACAGCTGTGTGCAACTCAGAAACATTTGTTGTTTATGAACAGAATCACACAGAATCACAGAATGTTAGGGATTGGAAGGGACCTCGAAAGATCATCTAGTCCAATCCCCCTGCCGGGGCAGGATTACCTAGACCATATCACACAGGAACGCGTCCAGGCGGGTTTTGAATGTCTCCAGAGAAGGAGACTCCACAACCTCTCTGGGCAGCCTGTTCCAGTGTTCAGTCACCCTCACTGTAAAGAAGTTTTTCCTCATATTTAAGTGGAACCTCCTGTGTTCCAGCTTGCACCCGTTGCCTCTTGTCCTGTCAAGGGATGTCACTGAGAAGAGCCTGGCTTCATCCGCATGACACTTGCCCTTTACATATTTATAAACATTAATGAGGTCACCCCTCAGTCTCCTCTTCTCCAAGCTAAAGAGACCCAGCTCCCTCAGCCTCTCCTCATAAGGGAGATGTTCCACCCCCTTAATCATCTTCGTGGCTCTGCGCTGGACTCTCTCTAGCAGTTCCCTGTCCTTCTTGAACTGAGGGGCCCAGAACTGGACACAATATTCCAGATGCGGCCTCACCAGGGCAGAGTAGAGGGGGAGGAGAACCTCTCTTGACCTGCTGACCACACCTCTTCTAATACACCCCAGGATGCCATCAAATACAAACCAGCAGCAGACATGGCTATTACTTTAAAAGGATGAATTTTACACAGGTGAAAGCAAATATAAGCCAGAGTATTTTGGGATGGGGGGGGAAATAATAAAAGAAGTGAATGATTGCACTATTTAAAGTTATTTTACTAGATACCCCCTAAAAATGTAGTCCCATAATCTAAGACTAATGCCAGAGTAGTTAAAAAAGCAACTTCATTTAGAAATTGAAAACAGCTATAAGATTTGAATAATGACTGAAAGAAAGGAACATTCATAGTATTTACTGAACATGAAAATATTAGAAATTTGAAAACACTGAAATAATAAGACAAAGGACAAGGGAATGCATGGCCAACAAAATGGATAGTATGAGTAAGTTATTTAAAGACTGTCAGGAACAAAAAGCATTCTAACAATGTATTGTTAATTAATAGATAGAAATGGTAGAATTTCCAATCTTAATGCAAAAATGTTAAAAATATTTAGTGTATTCAGATCTGAACTTATGAAATAGGTTACTGATGATATTGTTGAGTTTCATCAGCTGAGAAGTAGGTCACATAGCACCTACTGAACACACACATTTTTAAATCAGTAACTCCAGATAACTTGCAGCAGAGTTGTAAAAGAGCTGCCTGAAGAACACCTTGGATGCTCAGTGTTATTTTTCAGTAACTCCTAGAACTCTGAGGAAGCCCCAAAACACCGAGCATTCTCCATCCCCAGTGTATACACACACACTGAAAAAATACTATTGTTCCAGTTTTTGAAAAGGATGAGTAGTTCATTGTAAGCCTGTCAGCTTGACATTGATCTGCATTAAAATAATGGAATAAATAGATAATATGGAACTTGATTCAGAGTAAAATCAAAGAAAGAGAATTAATATCAATCAACTTAGTGTTATGGAAAAATAGATCCTGGAAAACTAAATAAATATCTTTTTTCATTGATTATGAGCCTGGTTCATAAAGCTCATGCTGTTCATACAATGGAGCATTCAGTAAGGCAGCAGTCTTGGTATTTATTTTGATTAAGAAAACAGACTACAAAATCAACATTATATGGATTAACACTGGCTAGAGAGGTCTTCAGAATAAATTGTAAATGGGGGAACATCAAGTGGCTTGCTTTCTAAGAATTTGCCCTGCTTCTCTACTACTTAACATTTTTATGAACAGCCCAAAAGAAAATACAAAATAATCACTGACAAAGTTTGTAGGTTACTCCAGTTTTGAGAGAATGTCAAATAAAAATAGAGCAGCTGCCGATATAAGGAGATATGAATCTTTTTGCAAGCTAGATAACAGCAAATCATACATATTTTAAAATAGCCAGAACTAAACTTATACATTTAGAAACAAAAAATGAATGCCGTACTTACAGGATGTGGGACACCTGTGTGACTGAGAGTCTTAAACAGCTCCTGATCATGGTAGAAAACTAACTGAACGCAAGCGCTAGCAGAATATTTTAGTTACAGACTAATGCTATCTTTGGTCACAAAAAAAAAAATAGATTAAAAAAAAGAAGAGGATAAAAAAAATAGGTAGATTCAAATAAAAATTAGGTATGTTATAGTTCCTCTACCCTGGACCCTGCTGTGTCTCCTATTAGAAGACTTCGTACCACTGTGGTACCCCCACAAAGATGCTGATAAATAATAGCAGAGGTTTGAGGGGAGCAAGAAGAGACTTATGAAAAAATTAGAAAACATACAAAGAGCCTGAAGGAGTTTCATCTCCTTATCAGTTAGAAAAGAACATGCTAAGAGGTTAAGTTAAGGAACAGGTTGAATAATGACCTGCATGAATATGCAGAGAACAACACAGTGGCAATTAGAACTTCAGCCCATTGAAGTTAAATGCAGCAACATCCTATGCTTAAGATAAAACTCCAACATACTCAATCTAGAAATGAAGTTCACATTTTAAAAGCTACATTCAAACCTTAAAATTCGCTGATTTTCTGAAATGTATCTTTAGTTCAAACAATAATTAATTCATAGAAGTCTTTTGATCTATAGAGACCACTATGAATCAGTGAAAAATCTCCTAATAAAAGGAAAATAAAATTTCTTCTTTTATTCATAAACTACTTACTTCGGCATGTTTTCCCATCTTGCCGTAGTACAAATCCATCATGGCATTGGCAAGTGTATGAATCGTCATTATTAACACAAAGATGTTCACAGCCATGACTGACTGATTTGCAGATGTCCTTATCTAGGAATAATTTAGATTGTATTTACTACAGTTTGATGAATGACATTTCCAAAACTTTAAAGACTAAAAGTAATAAGCTCCTAGTAAATAAAGAATTTGTCCTCCTTTTTGTCAGGCAAAATCCCCTATAAGAAGACCTACCTCTAACATAATATGTTTCTTCTGTAGACCTCTGAGTGCAAAAAATACAGTAACACAAATAACTTACTTTTACACATTTTCTTATCTTCCCTTAACACAAAACCCTCATAGCACTGGCAAATGTAGGAACTATCGGTATTCACACAAACATGCTCGCAGCCATGGTCAACAGAATTGCAAACATCTTTATCTGGAAAAAAAAATAAGGTTGCTGGTATTTAAAACATGTCTATGAATGCACAGATTGTAAAGGAAATCTTCTATTAAAGATAAGCATACTTACTTCTACATGTTTTTCCATCTTCCCTTAGTGCAAATCCCTCATAACACTGGCAGATGTATGACTCATCAGCATTAACACAAACATGTTCACAGCCATGGTCAACTGAACTGCAAATGTCTTTATCTGAGAATAGTTGATGATATTTAGTTAAAGCACATCTACAGCGAATGTATCAGGCAGGGAGAAGTAATAGCTTTTATTAGGTCTACTGATATCACTGGAAGAAATGGGCAAAAATTTAGGCAGCAAACACTTCTAACTCTTGGTGCCTGAAAAATTGTGTGTTTTGTCTCCAGCCATATCAGTTTGGCTATTGAAATACACTATTTCTGTCCACAGAATCTCTTACAAGATTCTGGCAGGTATAACAATACTACTCCTGTATTATAACAGTAAACTGTTGTTGTTGTTGTATGTGTTAGAACACTTCCACAAATCTATATACTGTAGATAAAAGTCTATGAGTAATTATCAGAGTACTTACTTCTGCATGTTTTCCCATCTTCTCTCAGCAGAAAACCCTCATGACACTTGCAAACATACGAGTCATCTTCATTAACACAAATATGCTCACAGCCATGGCTGATTGATCTGCAGATGTCCTGTCCTGGCAATGATTGATATAAATATTGGTTTTGAATGAAAACATGTTAAAAAAATGTAGATATCAAAACGAAGTTTTATTCTTTTCCAGTAAGAAGTGAAAAAACCCTTTCTCTCCTTGCCTGATGCACATGCAAAAATGTTCAATAGATACCAGTCACTCACTTCTGCATGTCTTGCCATCTTCTCTCAATACAAATCCCTCGCGACACTTGCAGATGTAGGAATTGCCAGCACTAACACAAATATGCTCACAGCCATGGTTGACTGATTTGCAGACATTTTTACCTGGGAATAATTTAATAGATAAAAAAATTTGTCAGTTAAGGGCAAGATGTTCAAAGTCTTACAATTCCCAGCTACTGAATGTTCTTATCCTTGCTAGTATACTGGACTCAATCCTGCAAATCATTTATAGCACCTGCGGTCTTTCTTTGTTGTAACAAAAAGGTACATCTTTGTCCTGCTGATTTTATAGCCTTAATGTCAAGGAAAACTGCACTGTTCCTGTTATAGTTTGTAGAATTTCACGTGTCCCTAGCATGCAGATCAGTGACCCACAGGGATTTCCAAAGGCACCTAAATTCCACATCCACATTTCAAGTAAACTTTCTGGTGAGAAACAGATCTTCTACCATCATCTTTTTATCTTCAGTAATGAACCTACTCAGACCTGAGAGAGTTAGGCTTTTTTTCCTCTGTGTTTAAGTTCAGAAGGTGTTTGTCATTATTCTGTAAAGTAGGATTACAAAAGTTCCGTGTATGTGGTATTTAAGGGTAGTGAGAAAGACAAATTATATGATCCTGCTGTGAAATTCTGGAAAATTGTCAGCTATAATTGGACAAGCAGATGTTCAGTGGGGTTTTCTGATACAGAATTTAAATACAATTCATATTTCAAAATAAAATAAAATACAATCTATTAATTAATGTTAGATAAACTAACATCTTGCTTTCACTTTCTTCCCCACACCCTTTATTTTCCTGCAAGGACTTCAAAATAGAATAGAATAGAATAGAATAGAATAGAATAGAATAGAATAGAATAGAATAGAATATTTCAGTTGGAACGGACCTACAGCGATCATCTAGTCCAACTGCCTGACTGCTTCAGGGCTGACCAAAAGTTGAAGCATGGTATTAAGGGCATTGTCCAAATGCCTCTTAAACACTGACAGGCTTGGGGCATCAACCACCTCTCTAGGAAGCCTGTTCCAGTGTTTGACCACCCTCTCAGTAAAGAAATGCTTCCTGAGGTCCAGTCTAAACCTCCCCTGGTGCAGCTTTGAACCATTTCCATGTGTCCTGTCACTGGATACCAGGGAGAAGAGCTCAGCACCTCCCTCTCCACTTCCCCTCCTCAGGAAGCTGTAGAGAGCAATGAGGTCACCCCTCAGCCTTCTTCTCTCCAAACTAGACAAGCCCAAAGTCCTCAGCCGCTCCTCACAGGACATTCCTTCCAGCCCTGTCACCAGCTTTGTTGTCCTCCTCTGGACACATTCAAGGACCTTCACATCCTTCTTAAATTGTGGGGCCCAGAATTGCACACAGTGCTCAAGGTGAGGCTGCACCAACACTGTGTACAGCAGAATAATCACCTCTTTTGACTGGCTGGTTGTGCTGTGTTTGATGCACCCCAGGTGGCCAAGAAGGCCAATGGCATCCTGGCCTCTATTACGAATAGTGTAGCCAGCCGGTCTAGGGAAGCGATCGTCCCTCTGTACTCGGCACTGGTGAGGCCGCACCTTGAATACTGTGTCCAGTTCTGGGCCCCGCACTTCAAGAAAGATGTTGAGGTGTTGGAGCGAGTCCAGAGGAGGGCGACCAAGCTGGTGAAGGGTCTGGAGGGTCTGACCTACGAGGAACGGTTGAGGGAGCTGGGGTTGTTTAGCCTGGAGAAGAGGAGGCTCAGAGGTGACCTTATTGCAGTCTACAACCACCTGAAGGGAGGTTGTAGTGAAGTGGGAGTTGGCCTCTTCTCCTGGGCAACTAGCGATAGGACAAGAGGGCACAGCCTCAAGCTTCGCCAGGGGAGGTTCAGGTTGGACATTTACAGAAAGGGTTATTAGACATTGGAATGGGCTGCCCAGGGAGGTGGTGGAGTCGCCATCTCTGGATGTGTTTAAGAAAAGACTGGACATGGCGCTTAGTGCCATGGTCTAGTTGACAGGGTGGTGTCAGGGCAACGGTTGGACTCGATGATCCCTGAGGTCTCTTCCAACCTGGTTGATTCTGTGATTCTGTGATTCTGTGTGATTTGCCCCCTTGCCTGCCAGGTCACACTGCTGACTCGTATTGAGCTTAATGTCAACCAGCACCCCTAGGTCCCTTTCTGCAGGGCTGCTCTCCAGCATTTGGACTTGTTAAATTTCGTCCCATTAATCATAGCCGAATGCTCCAGTCTGTCTAGATCTCTCCGGACTTCTGCATGGACAGAACTTTTCACTTGCTTTTAGAGTGTCGGTACTTTTTGAGACAAGCAGAATTTGTCTCTTTTTGCATGGAATAACAAAGTAGGGTGTTGTTGTGATACACAAATTGAGAATAAGGAGCTTTTCATTTGTCATGGTAGTTATCTATATGGATGACTTTAATTTTTTTTTTCTGTAAATGTTTTTTAACAGCAGATGTTGATGAGATCTATGGATATTATTGGGATTACAGGTACAGAATACTTAATGCCTGTGTGTTTTTCAGAGACTTATCCATGATTCTTCTTTGATCACTTAGTGATCAGATCTATAAAAATGAAGAAAAATTTGCAATGAATTTTTTCTTGATATCTGCTACTCATCATAACTGCATAATGTAGCCAAATGTGTAATGCAATTACATCTCTTTTGCAATCATCCTTATCCCATGCTGGACAAAATGAACTTTCCATTAGTAATATTGCAAGCTTCATGCTGTATAAGACTTTGTCTTATACAAAGAAACATTATGTATTTTTGCCCTGATTTGAGAAGAAAATTACAGGTGTCCCATATAAGGATGTAAGTCAGAATAAAGTAGTTTTGGATCTACAACAGTCCAATTTCAGGGCTACTTTTTAAATGGCACAGACATTTAGTGTGTGATTCAGGTCCCTAAATGTATGCATCCAGTATCACTTTAGATGCCTTAGCACATCCAAGATATTGACATACTGCTGGCAAATATGACATCAAAGGGGAAACTATGAACTTTTGGAATCCTCAAGCATTTAAAATGACACTGGACATCAACGTTTAGGCAATCAAATCCTACCTTGCAGATTTCTTCTATGTGTGTAATAAAAATCTAGCTCTGAGCTGCTGAATAATAACTTACGTTTACATGTTTTCCCATCATTACGAAGCCTGTATCCTTCAAAACACTGACAAGTATAGGATCTGTCGCCATTTACACACAAATGTTCGCAGCCATGATCACTCAGAGCACAATAGTCAACTCCTGTAGGGGCAATTGAAGTTGTTAAAAAAATTTAACAAATAATGAATCAATTATTTTTCATCTCTAGTATTTGCATGGCATATAAGCAAGTAAATGCAAATACATTGAACTGCTTAAACTATAATCCGGTTCCTTACCTGATAATATACACAGAGTTGAGAAATCATACTTTCCTATGCTTAACACAGCTCAACAGAGTTCACGTCTCAGTACTTACAAATTGAATTTAAAAAAAACAAACCAAAACACTTTAGCAATGATTTTATATAAGACACTGGCAAAGACATAAAAGCTACCTTGTGAACGTTCTTTAAATGCAGTCTCTAAATGGCCCAATGTGAAGGTGGCAATCCCCAGAACTCACTTGTGTGCCCGACCCAGCTGCTGTGACAGCAAGCAGAAAACCTCTCAGGGACCTCAGTAGGCTTGGCTTAGACTAGTCAAGCTTTTGCAAAGACTTGCAAATGACAAGTACTGTCAAATATGCTCCATTTTTCATCTCAAATTTCCTAAGTGTTTCTTCTCTGTAATACAAAGACACAGGACTCCTGGGATCCTGCAGGCAGCACTTGCTACTGTCTATTGGCTACACACACAGTGTCACTCATTTTTTTGTAATTAGTTGTCAGAGTAGAAATCTGTTTACCATTCAGATGTTCCCACAGCTGTCTTAAGATACTTGTGCCTGTGTATATGACACCAGAATTGTAATTCCCAGATGTTTTCCCATTAGGAGTGGTATATGTTAGGCACTAATCCGTTCCATTCAACTGCTCATTCAGGAAATCCCAAGGTGCCAAAACTCTTTTCATGATAGCCTAAAAATGTCCACAAGGTTTCAACAGCTCATCTGGAGCTCAGATCTCTTCCCTAAATATATATGAGAGGGCTGTGCTGGCAAAAAGAAGAGCTATTCAAAAGGGCTCAGTTTCATTGCACAGAGGGATTCCAGAAGCCACAGCACTCTTAATGCTGCTGATAGGTGTCCAAGTATGTCCTGGAGGAAAATAACTCAAGAGTGAAAAACAAAGGAAAAGGGATTTTCCATTTGCAAGTTGATAAAACTCCATAGTTTCGCTGTTTCTAAATTTCCAGTGGTTCTTTCAGATAAATGTCTAGCTAAATTTTTTCTAGTAGACCCTATAGCTGTTGCATGTACACTAGTTCTGCTTTTGCATTACTGCCTGCCCCTTTCTAGAGAGCTGCAGTGGCAGACATAAGCAAAGTCTGTCAAGGTATTGGATGGGGATAAAAACTTTAGTATGGAGGCAAAGACAGGGTTAAAGACAAAGACAAATTGACTTTGCTGATTTGCCTCACTTCTTCCTAGACCATTTTTGTCACTGAGCACTTGCAGTTTGAGTTCTGTTAAAACTGTGTTGCCCAAGTGCAAGAAAAGGAGCAAACTCTGGAGCTGCTTCAACACTCAACAAGCTTGAAAAATAATGTACCTCCAAAATCTGCAGAAAAAGTGGCCAAAACTTTCTCATCAAAGAGGTCTAGGAAAAGTCAACAGGTAAAATGCATTCACATTACTCTTTGCCTGGCCCTTTCTATATATTATTCTTCCAGTGAAGGAGGCAATTCGGCTATTTGCAAAACTGCAATGATTCTCAATGATCATCAGATTTATAAAGGGTGGAGAGCTGTCAGGGCGACTTTTGTTCACTTATTAAGGGTTCCCATGCAAAATGCAAAGCTCAGTGTGGGACTCTCACTTCTCCTCCTGCCCCAGGTAAGCTGATGCAGTTTGCCGGGGGGACACTGCTGTCAAGAGGACCTGTCAGTCAGACACATTTCTCATGTGACTGAAAAACTGTCCTCAACACCTGGGGATAAGCAGATCTTCCAAAACTTTTCTGAATATGTGAGGATTTAGAGTTATCTTTACAAGTATCCTTTCCTAAGTCCTTTTTCTGTCTGTTTCTGCTTTCAAGTCATTATTAAAGTATAAGAATAAATGGAAGGTGTGCCCTCTTCCCTGTATGAAAGCAGAAACCTTTCCCAGGTGAGCCGAGATCAAGAAGGTTCTCGCAAGACTTACGTGTGCAGGTTTTTAGGTCCTCATTGATGACAAATCCTTCAGAGCACTGACAGACATAGGACACATCAGTATTTAGGCACAGTTGCTCGCAGCCATGATTGCTCTCAGCACAGTGGTCCACTCCTATTGATTTGTATTAATAATTGAAGAAATTAAATTGGAGCCTTAGATACATACCCTATGACACTGTAGTTAGTACACAATGCCTTTGCAGAGCAAGGGAAAAAGATCAATACAGCTTTTTATTTAGGCAGTATCCCCACCTATTTGAGTAACCTGAGTTAATTAACAACACCTAAGGGAAATGAATACAACAACCCCACTTGGCAGATAACAAACTTGATGAAGTGCAGATCTCCCTTGCCAAAAATCACAAAGGGAAACTAACACAAAGTAGAGTGAAGGGAGAACCTTGAAGTCCCGCCTGGTCTTACCAGCAGAATTATGCTTTCTTTCTTTAAAAAGCAAGACTTCCTCTTTTGTTCACCATAAAATTTTCTCAGACAGAAAGTATGAATATTAATAACTCTTGAAATAGAAATTATGGCTTTCATATTATTTCATAAACAGTAAATTCTTTTTCAATAGGACAAGAAATCACCAATTTAAAACTTTAACCTGCCAACAGGTTCAAGCAGTTAAAGCCTAGTGGGGGACAGATACATATTATGAGTGTAAGAGTGTCTTAATATGTTCATTTTCTTTGATTTTTCCTATTCCTATTCCAAGTAAGATAAAATGGAATATTTTTTTTTTAGTCTGGTATGCAACTGGTTGTGTGAAAGATGAAGGGCGGGGAAAGGGAGAGAGAGAGAGAGAGGTTTGAATTGGGTTTAAAAATTACATTGTCTCATAGAACGGACAGCAAAGCAGTAGGGTGAGATATGTGCACTTGCAGATGTACTATGTAATCTGCTGACTCTGTAAACATAGAAAAAGCACATTTTAGGAAAAAAGCCATATACTGAACTTCCTCATAATAATTTATTGCCGACTTTTAATGGCTATTTTTAGTTATACAGGCTCAAATCACTTTAGCTTGATTAAAATAGTGGAGTTCCCTCAGCCACAAACACAGTCTCATATGTCTCTATTTGCAAATCACTTACAGATGTGAACAGGCATGTCTGCAGCTATTTGTTTACATTAAAAAAAATCCACACTTAATGTAAAATTACTTAGTTCTAAATATTGCTGTTTATTAGTTTATTTAACTAAGCAACGAGTTTGCAGTAATTGGTCCAGATTTACCATTATACATAGATAGAGATAACAAGTGAAGCTGAGGTGTCTGTTTTTCCTAGCTAAAACAAGTTCCAGCTGGAACATTCTCTTTTTTCCAAGGGTTTACATCATCATGAAGAGGCTTGTGTAACTTCTCAGAGCACACAAAAAATGTGGAAAAGAAAAAAGAAAATAAAACCCCCCAGTATTCTCTCTGAAAAATTGCATCTGTTTGGCACTGTCTTTTACAATACAAACACCCACACTAACGTGGATTTTAACACTTAAATACTTTGGGTTCTCATGATGAATCTTTTAAAACACTCTTTCAAAAGAGTGGAGTAATCACAAAGTTGCTAATTGCCAGGCTTTAGAAATTAGTATAACTGTAAATTCAGTCATCATGTGTGCTTCATTACATGTGTAAAAAAAATGTAAGAAGGGAAGGGGACAGGGGAAGGCTCAGTATTTTTAAAAACAATAAGTGTCTTGGGTTATATTAATTTTTAGATATTCAACTTGCTAAAAAGTTCTGAGCTCTTGCAACACATCCAAGTTTCCTTAAATACGGCTTTATCACAAACAGTTTATTTTAAAATAATTACTCCCTGGCCTACCAACTTTTTCTTAATTTCAGTGACTGAGTATTCCTTTGGAAAAATATGTCATAAGTACATCAGGGAAAAATGCTGCCAATATTTTAGATGATGTGCAAAATGGTTCTCTGCAATAAAAGTATCTTCCAAAAACTGGGTGACGTCAAGTGAGCAATGTTGTTGGGTTTTTCTGGTGCAACACTGATCCTTTGTTTAGTAACGTTCTTATTAAAAGAGGACACTTTATTGAACAGATCACTGAAAGTGTAAACATACGGAAGGGGGAAGTCTCTACATATCTCCACACATCAGCATACATCAGTGTCAGGCGTGCTACAGTTTACATAGCCCATAGCAATGATACAGACGTTCAACAGCAAAGCACTGCCTTTTTCTTAGACACCTTGGCTGAACATATTTTCCCAGTTATTTGGATCGGAGATGATGATGCTTTAGTTCTCTATTGGATCAGGGATCTCACTATAGCATTACTTCACTCGGCCTGGCTCGTGGTGGACTTTACAGTAACATAGGTTTGCATAGCTCAGAAAGATCTCAAAAGGGGCCCAGGAGCATTTTCTCATTCTGTTCACACCTCGCCCCACTGCAGTAACCAGTCATGAGACACACTCATTTCTGCACGTATTGCCGTCATGTTGTTGGGCGTATCCAGGATGACATTTGCACACAAATGACTCTTCCATGTTAACACATGCATGTTCACAGTCATGCTGACCTAAAGCACAGAAGCTTACTTCTGTGGAGAGAAAAACAGTGAAGAATTCAGCCAGACATGAGGGCTTCTGGAGTAAAATGGCTTAGAAAAACTCACTTCTCTTAAACAATACTGGATTCCGTGCTTTGGACACCTGTTAAAGCTGATAGTGAGCCGAGGATCTGAGAGCAGATTGCAAATACTTGGCTATGCAAGACTTCACTTTGACCCCCATAGACCTGCTCCTGTAGTCATCAGAAGTGGTGAAGGAGGAATGCCTGGTGCTAGTCAGCAGTGATGCATTCTCCCTGATTTTTAAAGAGGGCATGTATGCAAATGTTCTGCTTTATTTTACAAGCTTATCTAACATAAGCCTTGTTATAACAAGATTTGGAATAGGAGCTTAATCCTGGAAACATCACCAGGTTTACAGCCAAATCGAAAGCCCCCTAAGGTTAAGGAAAAATACCTCAAATGGGAATTACAATTTGCCTTTAATTTGCAATTACATCCCTGGCAATAAATATTCTACACAATGATGTTCTTTTGCTCCTATACTCACCAAGGTACATCCAATCTATAAAAACCTGAATGTATTAAAATACCATATAGATAATAAAAAACAGAGTAGCATGGATTGCTGTAAAAACGGCACTGTTTAGACAGAGATGCTTCATGAGAATGCATCTTTAAGACTGAAATAAAATACAGTTCCAAAACGAGATAAATTTTATGAGCGTCTAGAAACTAATTATGTTGCTCCAGGCAAGCTTCTTATTCATAAAATATCAGCAGTACAATTCTCCCCTCCAAGAAATGAGTCATCAGATCAGGCTAGTTCATTTTGCTGAATATATTCTCTTTAAACTTTAACAACATCACATTGAAAATATGCTGTGATTCCAGGCCCCCACTCAAGAAGAGCTGTAACACGAAAGGCTTTTAAAAGTAAATAGTATGTGTGGTTTGTTTAGAACCCTGACATTGCTGAGGCTGCTTTTACAACTTTTTTTTGGAAACTGTGAGATTTCGTGTGTGACTTTAAGTTGATTTTAATAGCTACATTACCTATCCAACACTTTCCCAAGCTAATGAAATACATCTGTCCTTGGCTAAACCAACTGGGCAAAGCAAGGTGAATTTTTTTTTTTTAAAGTTGTTCATGTCACTACAAGACAAGGTCAGAAAGTTTCAAATAAGTAATGAACTTATTGGTTTTGAGCAAAAAACCAGCAAACAGTGTATTTTTCCCGCATGACTGGCTCAGTTAAAATTCAAGTTTATAAAGAAACATTTGTTTCAACCTTAATTATAGAGAAAACTTTCATCCTTTTAGGAGGGAAAACATTCACAGCAGGTTTAAGAAATAAAAGCAGATGAACTTTATTATGGCCAAAGGATTACTCACTTCTGCATGTTTTCTTATCTGGATTCAGTCTAAACCCTTCTTGGCATCGACAGAAATAGGAGTCATCTGTATTAACACATTCCTGTTCACAGCCATGGTCCTGAAGAGCACAATAGTCTGGTCCTAAATGGGAAAAAATTGTGTCAGTGAGGAATAGAATTCCTCAGAAATAAGTCAGGTAAAAAGCAGTTACTTCATTTTCTTTTCTTTAGCCTTTTTTTTTCTAGGCACCATTCTGACTTTTTACCATGTTGTTTCAAACTATGAAAATAAAATGTTCCTTTTTCCAAACATTTGCTATACTTACGTATACATGATATGTATACTTCAATGAATTCTTCGAGAACACATGCACTACACACAGCAGAGAAGTTAGAATCTTAAATATTTCTTAACATTTTGCAGCTAAAAGTCCTATACATTGCCTCATCAAAACCACCTCTTTATTTTACTCAGAGCAAGTTAGATCTGATCTGTAATAAATACATAAACATGCTTTTGAATGCCATTCATTAGATGAAAGCAGACCATCAGGAGCGCTGGTGTTTTAACAGCTCTGGGTGTTTGCTACATAGTTCTTCCATTTAAAATGCTCACAAAAGAGAAGATGAGCAAAGTCTAGAAACAGCCACTACTTGTGTATAAAGTACCTTAAAAAGGAAAGTAATTGTGCAGTAAGCACTGGGATATTTACCACATAGTGTTTACTATGACTGATGAAGTCAAAGAACCTGACATTCACTTAGATGCAGTGTCTGGCCATCACTTAGTTTTACATCAGTGGAGTTAACTAATTTATACTAGTGAAAGAATGGTTATCCCTTAGCACTGCTAAAAAAAAGATAAACAAGTCAAAAATCAAGTCAGTCACATTTTTAAAGACATCCAGGCACTTTTGAACATCTCATTACACAACCTGAAAACTGACGTTCAGAGGTTAATTATTATTCCCAGAGGTAACTGGCTTCCTGAGGCAGGAACTGTTCTTTCCTTGTATGTGTGGCGAGCTAATACAATTGAGCCTTTATATATGATGAAAGCCCCTAGCAATAATAAACCACCTATAATTTCAGGACAAACACAGTCAAATGTGACTTTCTAAGAAAACCCGAGAGGAGTATTTTATCATTTATGAACTCCACTTCATACATATATAGAACATTTCCTTTCTCAAAGCTTTTTATGACAGCATATGCACATACACATATACATAATGCAGGGATATCTTATCTGTTTACTAAAAAAAATAATTAGAAAATATGGTTTGTTCAAGAGTGCACTGAAGAGACAGAAACCAAAAAATAGCATGTTTGCACCAGAGGAATATAGCTGTATGCCTTCTGCACCTACTCAGTGCTGCATTGCATTTACCTGCTCAAATCCTTGCTAATTCAAGTGTGCAGGACAGACTTTTCCTGGGTAACTGATTCTGAAGACGACCACAAGAGTTGAAAAATAGGTATTATTATCTTTGTTGGAACCTTGAGGCTATTATGTTGGGAACACTAAAAAAACATTTCACAGGGCTTCATTAACACAGTCCAGATTTAAGGATGCTAACAGAAGGCCTCCACCAGCTGCAGCTCAGGTGAACCCACCCACAACTCAAACAGGGGCTTTCCCTAAAGAAAGAAAAACATTTGAGGCTCAGCACCCCTAAGCACAAGCAGAAGATACCATCTGTTCTGTTCAGGGGAGCAGCAAGAGAGGCAGAAGTCCCCTTAATAGTTAACTTAGTAGCTAGAAATGACCTCTACCTGCCTCACTGATAATCTGAATTTGCTGCTCTCTTCCAGCCACACACAGAGTACTCCATTGGTGTTGGCAGGGTTGCCCTCATGAGCCGTGTTCCTTGTATATCATTCTAAGAAGTTTGGAGTAATTCCCAGAGAAAACATTTGTCAGATATGCATGACTGTATTGATAATGTACATTTTCAAGCTTTTCTTTGGAGCCATGAGCACGAAAGCTTACTTTTTATTTTTGAAAATGAAAGCCAGGACTCTGAGATAATCACAGGATCTCGGGAGCTGGCACCCCAGGCCTGCTTGCTGATACAGAGATCCGGTCTGGCATGGGTGTGAGTCTTGGCCAGTTTGTGATCATCCCTGAGATTCAGTACGTAAGCCAAATATGTAGAAATTTATGTTAAAGGTTTTAAATATAAAAACATTTTAAATCCAGTGATCTCAAGTTTGTTTCTTCATGTTTATGCTGACTCAAAGGCAGTGTGATTCATATTATATGGGAGCTAGGGGACACTTGCTCTGAAGAGCTCTCGTGCTGTCTTGACTTTTGCAGCATTAAGAGCTACACGGTTCTTTCATTCATGCTTTACTTTATTAGCAAGGCTCAGAAGATATCAAGTGTAAGGAAAAGTGGCTTAGTAAGTTTTATTTATGCTTAGATTCAAGACATGCATCTTGAAAGAGAATGATTTGACATAGTATTTGCTCATTCCTCCCCGACCACCCCTTAATGCCTTCTTTGCATCAGTCTTTAGTAGTAAGACCAGTTTTCTCCAGGTACCCAGCCCCCTGAGCTGGAAGACAGGGATGGAGAGGAGAATGAAGCCCCCATAATCCAAGGGGAAATGGTTAGTGACCTGCTATACCACTTAGACACACACAAGTCTATGGGGCCGGATGGGATCCACCCAAGGGTACTGAGGGAGCTGGCGGAAGTGCTCACCAAGCCACTTTCCAGAACTTATCAGCAGTCCTGGCTAACCGGGGAGGTCCCAGTTGACTGGAGGTTAGCAAATGTGACACCCATCTACATGAAGGGCTGGAAGGAGGAGGAACTACAGGCCTGTCAGTCTGACCTCAGTGCTGGCGAAGGTTATGGAGCAGATCATCTTGAGTGCCATCACACGGCACGTACAGGACAACCAGGCAATCAGGCCCAGTCAGCATGGGTATAAACCAAGGCAGGTCCTGCTTAACTAACCCGATCTCCTTCTATGACAAGGTGACTCGCTTAGTGAATCAGGGAAAGGCTGTGAATGTTGTCTACCTGGACTTCAGTAAAGCCTTTGACACTGTTTCCCACAACATTCTCCTGAAGAAACTGGCTGCTCATGGCTTGGATGGGCGTACACTTCGCTGGGTAAAAAGCTGGCTGGCTGGCCAGGCCCAGAGAGTTGTGGTGAATGGCAAGTTGGCCACAAGTGGTGTTCCCCAGGGCTCAGCATTGGGGCCAGTTCTCTTTAGTACCTTTATCAACGATCTGGACGAGAGGATCGAGTGCACCCTCAGTAGGAGGAAAATACAGACACTTCCATAAATTTGTGTCAAAGCTGTGAGCAATCACCTTCTAGAAGTGGATGTCTCTTTCCCGTGATCAGATGTACAGCCTGGATTAGATGCTTTCTTTCTGAACATTAAATTTCAGTGAAATAGCTACCAAGTATAATACACAAAACAGTCTATAGGTTAACATAGTCTCCCATCATAAAGACTGAAATGCCCCCAAGGCTGTAAAAAGCACAGAAATGCAGTGATATATTGATGCATTTTTTGAGAAATAATGTTTGTACACATTATTCAATAATATGGGCTAAATTCACACTGGAATCAGCAGTTCCACTCACCTACAACTAATGGAGTTTGTCTGCTTACAGACACAATAGTAACATTTCTTTATTAAGATCCATATTTTTGAAGAAAGGTACCTAGGAATGTACATTAAGGTTTTCCTTTCACATTTCCTGAAAGATCCCCCCCGCTTTATATTTGCTCCCAGCTCTGGTAATTTTTGAGCTTGTTAGCCCAGTAGCAATCAAATTTGACAAACAACAAACAAGCAAAACCATAAGCTTATTATAATCTGGTGGAAACATGGAAGCTTGGTAGAAGATACTGATGTTGCCAAAGCTTTGGCATACTATCAAAGAGCTCACTCTTGAGAAAAATCCATAGGAAAATAGGCTGCAGTGTTTCCTCTGATTGTGGAACTACTCTATTTAATTTAACTTGTCTTACAAACCAAGCTTATTATAAATTGTCTTGTACAGACTTGTTTGTTTACCCAGCTAGGGAAATGATACTCTAACTGAAAAATCTGGATAATTAAAGAGACCATGCAAGACAAAGCTCTGGGCTTTTACTGTTGAAAATGAGCCTGGTTTCATGCTAAAAGCTTCCTGTTCATAGGAGGGACCCCTCCCCCATAAAGCCAAACTGCCCCCCAAAACAACTTGCATTGCTTTCAAGACCTTTGGCTTCCAGGGCACTCCAACATTTTCTATACCTGACGCATTATTTAGTGTTCCCAGGACCAGTGGGAGTATTACTGCTGAGAACTGGAAGACAGAAATACAAACCATTCATAATAAAACCTTATCACAACTTACTTCTGCAAGTTCTTTTGTCTGGATTTAAAATGAACCCTGGGTGGCATCTACAGTAATAGGAGTCCTCAGTGTTAACACATTCATGTTGGCAACCTTGGTTATCCAAAGCACAGTAGTCTACAACTGAAAAAGAACAAGACCAACATGTTCAATTACAAAGACAAAATTAGAACTAGTATGTATAGATATTATGGTACTAGTCATACACAGTAACTATAAAAAAAGGAAAAGCTGACATAATTTCTGTCCTGAAGAGCCTTTCTGCAAAAAGTAGTGCACTTTCAATACCAGTAAATCAGATTCGATATAAGTCCTGGATCATTTCTCCTACCCTTTGAACATTTATCAGTTCTCGGATTGTCAGGAGCCTTCTCAACATGTTTTCTCAGATTTGGAAACCATGCCTCAGTCAGTAATTCTGTCCAGATGTTCACAGCGTAGACCAGGGCGTAGCAAAGTGTTTGATATAGTTCTGTCTTCTGTCTCTCCAGTCCCAGTCCTGGAATTGCTCTACTTTTCCTTAGGTCCCTCCCAGCTGTATTAGTTCTCAAGATGTGTTTCCATAGCCTGAGTATATGAGAGACCCACGGCAATACCTTCTACACCAAGGACTGTCACAGTAGATTCATTCCCTCTAATGTGCTCTAGATTCATCCTGTACAAAGCAGTTGCACTATGAAGCCTGAGAGCTTCAGGCTGATATTCACCGCTGATACTTTGTTTATATAACACCTTTTGTATGACAGAAATAAAATATCATCGCTAGTCCAGTCACTTATTTCTTAAGTCCAGTCATTTATTACACAAAACCATATTTACAAGACAGATTGCCAAAAGGTAATAAGGCAATACTTTAGAGTTTACTCAGTCAAGCCCATTCAAAAGTGCTAAAGAAATGAAATTATTTTCTTCTTTTATAAATTTCTTTGCAGGTTAAGCTGTTTCTTCACAAAGAAACTCTAGAAGAAATTAAAGATAAGTCACAAAACACGTGTTCTGTCCCCAAAGAGCTGTCAGGCCCACGTTAGGCAAGTTTACCTGATTCTTTCTACAGAAGACAGTAATGTGCTCAGCTTCACACAGACTTTTAACGAGATAGCTCCCTGTTCTTTGCCAACTGAGTAATTTTTTCTTTACTTTATACTGCTGAGCCTCCCGAATTGCTTTAAGAGGCAGTAATTTGTTTTAATGAAACCAGTTCCTTCTTCAAGAGCCCCGATTTTGCAAATCATGAGTATACTCAGGTGTGCTAAGATATTCAGTCAAGGTCATCTAGTCAGTAATGTGGATAATCCATTTTGTTACTTTGAAAGAGTTCTTTACCCTTCAGAATATTTGTGTTGAATCAAGTCAAATTAGACTACTTACTGGCTACCATGTGAGATCATTTTCCTGGCATGTGCCTTCCTCTATCCAGACTGAACAGCTTCATATAAAAATGTATTTACTGAATATATATTTCAAGGATATAATGTGTCATACAATTAGTCAGCTTTCCTCTTAAATTAATTCTAACCACATGCACATATTCAAGTGTTTTAAAAGACACATTAAGAAATAAGTAGGCCAAGGAATATATAATTTTTTTCAGTCTAGCATCATACTTGGGAAACAGCCCATATGGATCGCTCCATAAAATCACCTCCTCTTCTGCATTTAGACCCTGACAAAATGACAATAGCTGCAACTGCCCGACTAATGATTATAAAGTTGAGAACAGAACAGAATAGAATAGAATAGTTGCAGTTGGAAGGGACTTACAATGATCATCTAGTCCAACTGCCTGACCAATTCAGAGCTGACCAAAGTTAAAGCATGGTATTAAGGGCATTGTCCAAATGCCTCTCAAACACTGACAAGCTCGGGGCATCGACCACGTGTCCTGTCACTGGATACCAGGGAGAAGAGCTCAGCACCTCCCTCTCCACGTCCCCTCCTTAGGAAGCTGTAGAGAGCAATAACATTACCCCTTAGCCTCCTTTTCTCCAAACTAGACAAACTTAAGAGTCCTTAGCCACTCCTCACAGGACATTCCTTCCACTCCTTTCACCAGCTTTGTTGCTTGAGATACAACTAAACAGGTCTTAGAATGTTTTATTATCAACATCTGAGCAACTATGACCCTAAGCACTTTCAGATGACAGTCTCTTGAGAGAGGAACTGTGCCTTCTTATGGCTATGCAGCTGCTAATGTACTGTGGACAGAAAGGAAAAAAAACCAACAAAATAAATAACTAATTTTTCCAGGCTTGCTTTTCTCCATTTATGGCTTTCTGGGGACCTCTTACCCACAGAAGTAGGTCTGCTGGCCTGTAAGAATAATGAGCATATAAATTTAAATACTGCCTTTCCAGTAACACAGTTAAGAAGTGAGAACATTCTCTTGACAGTTGCTTTTGGAGATAAGTTTTATTCCCTTTTTTCAATAATTTTTAAATACAAATTGCCCTAATTCCAGACAGGCTTAGCCTTACAGACTGGCACTAGTAATTGACCTACAAATTCATTTCACTTTTAGCTTCATGTTTCATTTTGGTGGTACTTGCTTAGAAGGGAAACTTGCCAGGAGCATTCCAGTCAGCAAGCAGGTAAGTAAGTTGCCCATGGAGTTAAATCTTCCTGAAAAGACTGAGAAAAATTATAAATCTATATTTCTTATATTGAAGTACTGTAATCCTTTAGTTGGTATGCAGAAAATATACACAGTTGGTATAAGAGCAAAGTAGAATAATATTTTCCTATTTTTTTAAGTTTTATTATTTTCATATTTCTGTACTGAGTCATGAGATATACACTAGTATGTGAACACTTAGAGATCTCACTGTTTTTAATGTTAGCCCATGCCTATTTCAATAAGAAACTTTTCTAAGGGATGACTTAATGACCTTTTTAGTGAGCAAGCAATTAATTCAGTTGTCATCTCCCCATGTTTGTTCTACCCTGTTTTTCTTGCTTGGAATTAGTTGGTAAGTGACAAGAGCCATCTTTTACTTTCAGTTACCAGTTCTGCATTCTGGGTGCTCACATTGCCCTCTCTGTAACTGTGGACAGCATGGGTCACCTTTCTCTTGTATTGTTGTTTTACTCCTATGATGTTTATATAGGTTATTCAGGCTAAGGAGAATGACGTAAGTCAAGGAGAAGGGTAGAAGAAAAGGGTAGGAAGAAAAGATGACAGAATAAGCAAAGGCACAGGAGGATAAAAAAGAATGTGGAGGAAGAGTAGAGCAGACTCATGGAAGACCCCTAAGAACTTAGAAAGCAGCCAAAAAAATGTAGCGGTGCCAGGACTGCTGAGAGGTGCCAGCAGCCAAACCACTGCCAGGAGAAGAGGTCTGAAGCCCAACAGCTGCAGCAATATGGAGACAGTCTAGCACCAGCGCCAGAAAAGAAAGGACAGTATGTGCAGCAACACCAAGAAGGTGGAGAGACTGAGTGTTCAGCAGCATGATGGAGAAAGAATGGCTCATTACCATCAAACTTTAACTGAGAGGATTTTGTTCATGTGAAAGGAGGGCAGTTAACATGAAAAGCTGTTTAAAAAGGCAAAGTGATAGTGCTCTGCCAGCCATACTTATAACTGAGCAGACAGTTTAAAATATTGTTTAGTCTACAAATTTGTTCATAAACTGTGTGCTGCAAACCCTCAGAGTGGTTGGCCATTCAGTAGTCACTTTGAATGGATACATTGTGAGCTGCTGGTTGTGAGATTTTATTTAATTATTGCCATTCAGGTAACTGACTGACAGACACGTGTGTTAATAAAGCAATTAGCATTGCCTTTGATCCTTAACCAGAGAAATTAGACATTAGAAAGGAGGAAGAGAACTTAATAAACCTGCCTGTGAAATGAGTTTTCTGTACTTTCTCATTTACTTTTGCTGGAGTTAAAATTTTAGACGTCTTAGATATCTTAGAGAGAAATCTTTGGCTCTTTGAGAGAACTGCAATGTGTGTGTCCTACTGAAATTCACTCTTCATTCTCTGGATGAAGAGGAGAGAGTAACCTTAATGAAGTCACTGCTTTTTGCAAAACTGTCATTCTACTCAGTGGTCTCTGGTATATGTGTACATCAAGATCTTTCTTCTGATCCTGCTCATTTGATAATAAATACTTCACAGAAAGGAATGGTTAACTTTCGTTAAGAGTAACGAAAACTGAGAGTTTACTACTGGTTCAGTACTATACATAGTCTCCTTTAAAAGATTTTCCAGCAAGGATGATTTTTCATTGGTGATCACATCTGCAGAAGCTGTACATTCTTGGTAGTAGCATATTCTTCAAAAATCTCAAATTGTTCAAATCTGAAAAGTCAGATTCTGGAGACTGACAGCTAATAGGATTTGCAGACAAATTAGCATCAAAATCACAAATTTCCCAGACAATCTTTTCCTGTTCAGGAAATATATATGAATATAAATGGTCAAATAAATGCAAAAGAAAATTGAAAAATAGAAGTGCTAATAATGTGCTTTAACATCACAATTAATATTGCTAATTATTGCAGGGGTATGAATAGCATGAGTTCATGTTTTTTTGCTAAACTAGGTATAAATCAATAGAAATCAAGTGGAGAGGAAAGACAGATATAAAATGCAAGATACCATAGTGAACCCATGCATGAACTGTATTTTGAAAATAACTGAAAATAATTGAGAATATGAAAACTTCAAATGTCATCAACAGAGCTTATAATAGGCCTGTATCTCTCCATGCTGAAAAGAGTCAGTGAGGAGGTCAAAAAAAAATGTTAAAGATGTATCACACCTCCAAACAGCACTCTTCAGACTTTGCAGAGAAATTACTAACAGGCAAAAAACAAGTCCCACTGTAAGAAATTTAATAAATGGCATAGAAATATTTTGAAGCTTTTAATAAGAAAAATAGGCTTTGTATTTATTATAGGGGATAATATTAGGTTTGACATACAAAGAAATTCACCAAAATTTATTTTTATCCCTACAATGCTATGGTAGCTACCTTCCTGGTAAGAATATCTTTGGCTGTAATGGACCCTGCAACTTAATAGAGAGAAAATAGTAACAACAGCTGATGACACTAAGCATGAATATTTCAGATTAGAATATATGGTAGGAAAGAATTAGGGATGAAAGAACCTACCAACAGAAGTCACAGATCTTCTGTCTCAGGATATAGTCAAATCAATAACAGAAATATATGCTTTATCCTAACACAGGTAAAGGTCATGAGGATTGGCTAAAGTTTTTGAGTGAACTTCTGTGGAGTGTTAGATGTAGAAATTTGGGCCAAAACATCTAACAGGCCTTCTTGCCTAAATAGCCATTATTAGCTGCATTTTCAAAACAATTCAACTTCAGAAAGCACGTTCTTAAAATGGTATATTAGTGGTCAAATTATGCTGAGGATAAATTATGTTGAGAAATTTAAACACTCTTATACTGAGATCATGAAGCTACAAGTAAGGGAAACATTTCTGAAGAGTAAGTACAGAGTGAATGTTCTTCAAAACCGCATGTGTCATCCTAGGTCTAAAAAAATCTCAAAACCTCATTTGTGTGTCCAATGTGAAACGACATGCAGAAAATTCAGTTCCATAAACTGTCATCTATTTTGCATCTCAAAATAGGCTTATTCTGCAAGGTAATAGCTCTGTGAAGGCAATAAGAAACAGATTATATAATGTTAGAGTTCTTTAAAATGACAAGAAAGAGTAAGCTGTTGGACAAAAGCATTGTGGTGGCCTGTGGCAGATTTGGGGCCAAGGATTCACTTGGATTCATTTCCATGGGATTTCAGCATGTGTTTGAAATTAAGCATGCATTTAAGTGCTTGCCTGAAGAGCGTACCTAACAAATAAGGCGATTTTTTTTTCAAGGACTCACTAGGGGTTTTATTTTTGTGGTGGATACCAGAAGACAGTATTTTCCCAAAATGTAGCACGGGATGAAAAGTTTATGAGAACGCTAATTGACTAGTGAAAAAGATTATGCTAAAAGTATTTACTGTGTATAAATATGGAAGAAGAGTGAGCTACTTATATGGTAATAGAGAGGGAAGTATGTTTTGTGTTTAAAAATTATTATACTGTATTTCCACACTCGCTCTTTGGAGTTGTAATTCTTAGAGCTGATGTTTGCTTCTTCACTGCCCATAGTGAAAATTAAAGGCACCCAGCGGATGAGTTATTAAGGGGCGCTAAACTTTCCTTAAAGTCATCTTCCCAAAAAGAGTTTGAAAACTCTCCTGGCATGACCACAAAACCAAGTGAGAAATGGCAAGAAATTGTCCACTTTCAAGTTTTTCCATGTATAACTTCTGTCTGAAGAGGAGCTACCAAGTTTGTCTGGCTTTGTTTGTTTTTTAATGGCCACATACATCATGCCAGTACATTGCTGGCCACCTACATGGATCTAGAATAAAACATCTTGATCCAATGTTGGATCTAGATGTTGTTTCAAAACAACAATGTTACTTTCTGTGTGAAACTAGTTGGAATAATTTTCCCAAGTCACCATTCATTATCAGTAAAGGCCTACAAGCATGCCAATATGTATTCTTCCGTATCTACCACTCATACAGGAGAAGAGAGCTTCCCATCATTGTCTATGGCTAAACTTGATATTAATTTACATTGAATTTCCCTTTGATTTGTGTCAAGAGATAAATGTGAATTGCTAAACTCATACTCACCAACACAATTCTTTCCATTTGCATCAAGCTCATATCCTTCATAACACTGACAGACGTAAGACCCAGGTGTGTTCACACAAATCTGCTCACAGGCATGTTTCTCCACAGCACAAAGGTCCTGAGCTACAAAACATAATTGCATGAATATGAAATTCTTTGACCTTCTATAATGCACAGGTAGACTATAGATCAAAAATAAATTTCAGGAAGCTATGAACAGCTTTTCAGAGATGAGCTCATTTTAACACAGATCATGCCAATGTTCTGTCAAACAGAGAAAGTCTTAAGCCAGCAGGAAGGATCACTCAAAGCTGAGGAGCTCATTCAGCTTCAGCTGAAGGCAATGACTATTGATGGACCAGCAGTGCCTAGTAGAGTTGATTGACTGTATGTTTCTCTAAAAAAATTTGAGGAGCATTTTGGAAAAAAAATTTGTGTTTGTGTATTTTTTTTTTGCATAACCCTCCCAGATAAATGATGACGAGGTTGGAAAGGGAAAGAAAACGAAAACACACCACCAAAAGACTTGGGGATATTTCTTTTCTGAGTTTTATAATTTTTCAGTTTTCTACAAAATACCATAGCAAGTTACCCTCCCAAACAAAAGATCTCATTAGAAAAATTACTATGACAAATGAGGTCAGTTCAGCACCCGGCTGAAGGAAGCACATTGGGCTTTCTTTTCAATAGACTGAAGCTTTCTGAGAACCCCAAGTTTCACAGAATCACAGAATCACAGAATGTTAGGGATTGGAAGGGACCTCGAAAGATCATCTAGTCCAATCCCCCTGCCGGGGCAGGATTGCCTAGACCATATCACACAGGAACGCGTCCAGGCAGGTTTTGAATGTCTCCAGAGAAGGAGACTCCACAACCTCTCTGGGCAGCCTGTTCCAGTGTTCAGTCACCCTCACCGTAAAGAAGTTTTTCCTCAAATTTAAGTGGAACCTCCTGTGTTCCAGCTTGCACCCATTGCCCCTTGTCCTGTCAAGGGATGTCACTGAGAAGAGCCTGGCTCCATCCTCTTGACACTTGCCCTTTACATATTTATAAACATTAATGAGGTCACCCCTCAGTCTCCTCTTCTCCAAGCTAAAGAGACCCAGCTCCCTCAGCCTCTCCTCATAAGGGAGATGTTCCACTCCCTTAATCATCTTCGTGGCTCTGCGCTGGACTCTCTCTAGCAGTTCCCTGTCCTTCTTGAACTGAGGGGCCCAGAACTGGACACAATACTCCAGATGCGGCCTCACCAGGGCAGAGTAGAGGGGGAGAAGAACCTCTCTCGACCTGCTAACCACACCCCTTCTCATATACCCCAGGATGCCATTGGCCTTCTTGGCCACAAGGGCACATTGCTGGCTCATGGTCATCCAGGTCCACTAGGACCCCCAGGTCCCTTTCCCCTACACTGCTCTCCAACAGGTCTGTCCCCAACTTGTACTCATACATGGGGTTGTTCTTGCCCAGATGCAGGACTCTACACTTGCCCTTGTTATATTTCATTAAATTTCTCCCCGCCCAACTCTCCAGCCTGTCCAGGTCCCTCTGAATGGCTGCGCAGCCTTCCGGCACATCAGCCACTCCTCCCAGTTTTGTGTCATCAGCGAACTTGCTGACAGCGCACTCTAATCCCTCATCCAAGTCATTAATGAATATATTGAATAGTACTGGTCCCAGAACCGACCCTTGAGGGACTCCGCTAGACACAGACCTCCAACTGGACTCTGTTCCACTGACCACTACTCTCTGGCTTCTTCCCTTCAGCCAGTTCACAATCCACCTCACTACCCGATCATCCAGACCACACTTCCTCAGTTTAGCTGCGAGGATGCTGTGGGAGACCGTGTCAAATGCTTTACTGAAATCGAGATAGACCACATCCACAGCTTTACCATCATCTATCCACCGGGTAACATCCTCATAAAAGGCTATCAAGTTGGTTGAGCAAGACTTCCCGTTGGTGAAGCCATGCTGAGTGCCCCTAATGATCCCCCTGTCCTTGATGTGCCTAGAGACAGTACCAAGAACAAGTTGCTCCATCACCTTTCCGGGGATTTCCCCAGTGAAATCTCTGGAAAGCAGAGTACTTTCTGTTGCTCGAGATCAGGCTCAAAGACTGCTCAACACGTAACAAAAAAGGCTTTGGAACATGTTTGAGGCAACTAGCCAAGCAAAAACGGATTTTCTTTTATAGCTGTCTGCTTCATATCAAGCAGCATGACGAACAGCATAAACAGTCGTTTAACTCTCTTGTTCCAGTATAAACACTCACAAATAGATAATTTTCTAGCTTGTTTCAGCTACATTTCCTCTTTTGTACTATTTTGAGTATTAACATAAGATTTGAACTTCTCTAGAAACGAATGGAAGAGATTAAGTTAAACAAATACAGTGTAATTAGTAAAGAATAGCCATTATCTGACACAACCACTCTTCTCTAGAAAAGTTAGACCAGAGTATGTGAAAGGAGCATCCTTTGCATGGATGCAAAACCATCTTAATGAAATAAATGTAAGAATATTTCAAGTTAAACAAAGGAACTTTTTTTTCCCTATTTTTTTTCTGGAAGATAGCTGAGTTGCTTGCTTTTTTTTTTCCTTTTCCATATGGAAAGCAAAAAATCACACGTATGGCACAGTTTCTTCCTTCAATGCAAGGAAATAATTTTTTTAGAAATAATGTTAAAATGAAATGTATCAAGGAAAAAAACGATGATCTATTCAAAGGAGAAATGCACCCTTTTCCAGCCTGAAGCAAAGTTGTCAGTTCATTGCTGATTGAAGCCATTTGTTTAAGGTCTTTTAAGAACTGAATACTGATACGGTGTACTCTCAGAACATAATAAAAAGGAAACAGAAGAATGAAAAAAGTATAACTTTAGGTACAAAAGAATTAAAAGAAAGTATAAATTTAGGTACATACCACTAATTTTTCTGCATTGTTTAATTTAGAAAGCATTAAAATATATATGTAAGGAAACTATTTGTTCATGAAAGAGCTGACAAATATATCCAAACTTCAGATAAATACATCTGGTTTATGTTGAACATGTATTGCACTAAACATAAACATGATGCAGATTTATTTTACTTAGAGGTCAAGTGAGGAACACATTGTCTCTGTGCACTTGTGGACAATCAGCAGCCAGTGAAGGTAACTAAAATGGTTACAGACTGTGGTTTTTTCTATCACCATGCTTCCCCTTACCTCCAGAAATAAGCTGTCCAGTTTGTCCAGGCTTGGCCTCCTTTCCTCATAAATGCTGTTTCTTCTCTGCGGAGTTTTTAGACATAATGCTCTGACCTTGTCTAGACTGCTACCATATCATCTCCCTCCTTCACCAATGATTTGCACCATCCTAGCACATGTAAGGTCAGTTTGATGGTTCTCAATATTAGATTTCCAGTGCTAATCACTAAAATTAGCTTATAGTTTGGTGATGTAGAAAAAAGTCCATTAGAAGTAGGCTACAAACACACTGAATGACTCATTTCCCTTCCATATTTAGCAAACTGCAATCTAGTATCATCTGATTGATGAACAAAGCAAGTACACAGTCAAGCAAATCATGTGTGACAAGTAAGTGGGGAAAACTAATATAACACTGAGTCATAGCTAAAAAAAAAATGTAAAGCTTCGAAAAATGGTAGAGAGGAAACATATTGAGGGCTACTGTGTGTGGGTCACCAGTAGGAAAACTACACACAATTCCAAAACTCTCTTGGAAAATAATCTTTAATTTGAAGCAGTGCAGTGCCCAAAAGCTGAACTACTGGCTGACAAAAACTATGGAAATGTAACACAATAAAAAAGAAGAAGACACCATAAAGAAAGAATTTTTCATACTTGTAATTAAAATTTTTTTAGTTGACTCACAAAAAAAATTTCAATTGTCAAAATTGATGTTAGGGGTGAGGATGGGGAAAATGTGTAAAGAGGAAATTAAAAAAAAGAGAAATTTTAAATTTCAAATAATTTCCAAAAATTGAAAGCAAAAGAATTCTATCTTAAAAATTCTTTAAGGAAATTAATAGCATGAGGAGGGTTTAGAAGAAAGGCTTAAAGGATACAAAAGTTTTAAATGAGAAGCATTTTAAGAGAGAGACAACGAAAAGAATAGGTTAGAGAACATTACTGAAATGTGATTACATAGTTGGAGCCACCATTTGGGATTCTGACCACCCTCTTTCTGAAGAGCTGTAGCAAATATGTGGAAGCAGAGAAAAGAGGCTATGTTCAAATTGTTCTTGTCACTGCTCTTGTCTTGGCTCAGCTGATAAACCAAATAATAACTAGGAAATATTCCAGATTGGATTGAATTTTTTTGTGTTTTCTTGAGGAAACAAAAACACGAATAAAGTGTTAAATTCGTTCCATTTAACACAAAACATTCCCCTATAATTCACACACATGCATATGACAAACGTCTACATTTGGTGAAGGATGCTGGTGAGAAGGACTAGAAAACAGAGATTCCTAAAAGTAACTCATTCCACAGCTCAACAGCATAGGAGGTGAACAGCTCAAAGCAGTTTTCTGCTGTAGCCCAAAGGGTCTGAAGACACTTCCACGTAGCAGTAGCGAGAATGCCCAAATCACTCTGGTGCTGACATTCTTTTGTTCCCATTCCTGTTTACTGAGGCTTTGACTGAAACCACGTGTCCCACTTCACATGTAAGGACTCTAATCCCCAAGCTGCAGAGTCACCTCAGATACTGACATACTCTTGCTGTTTCAGTGGTCATTCAGTATTTGATCTAAAATACAACACTAAGCAAGACAGACTAAGAACCCTCTAATCCCAAGCTACCTGATTGTTTTATGGCACTCTCCTGAGATGTGCAACATGCGAGTTGAAACACAAGGATAAGATTTGAGCCTGCATCCTTCACCTTAATTCTAAATTATCAGCCGTGAGGGGTACATCCTATGCTCTCACCATGACTGTCTCCTCCAGCTTTTTGAAGAGACGTTTTCCAAAATTTTTCTTCTGGCTAAAATCAGTTTGGCAAATTTCACTTGAATCCATGCACTGTCATGGGATAAGAAACTGCATTTTTAGCAAGCACATTTTCCACAAGTAATTAAAAATAGTATTACATAATTTCTTTAAAATAATGGTGGATACAGAAATAAATTTGGCATACCCATCTAATGTAGTCTGCTGTTAATTACTAGGAAGCAAGTTAAAATGGACAAAAGAAATACTGCTTACAAAGATCACAATTAAAGTGAAATACAGTTTGTTATTATAAACTATAAAGCCAATTACTTAAAACTGAAAAAAGTCAACCCTTTTAAAGAACGAAATCAGAGCGTAAGCAAGACTTTTGAAACTATCCTTTGGAAGGTTGCAAACCCTTATATTTCAAGCAGCAGTCCGGAAGAACTTTTCAGAAAGGCAAATTATTTCACAGTTTTCAAGTATGGGGTTTATTGCACCTTTCTGTACTATTAGTACTGGTTGCTATATAGACAAGTTACTAAAATAGTTGGATTCACTTCATGTGAGATGATAAAAACAGTTCTTTCTTTGCTTGTTGCTTCATTGTTGAACTTACTACACCAATAGAATTGAAATGCAATTTTATGTAGTTACAGTGTACCTCTGCAGAGCTGTGTATAAAGATTAGCTTGATGTATTTCAGAAAGGTTTATAAGAACTTCATTTTCACAAAATGAGAAAAAGAATTACAACTTCACCTTTTCAGACTCTTTCTGATGATTACCATTAATTATATACTGAGCTCAGCCCTTCTTTGTGAGCCCAACAAAAAGGGTATGTGATGTTAAGCACTTTTTGTGAGCATGAAAAAGAAAAGCTAAGAAAGATAACATACTGCTGCAAGTCTTCTGGTCAGCATTCAGAATGTATCCTTGTTTACATCTGCATATGTAGGAGCCAGGGGTGTTTATGCAGAAGTGATCACAGTGATGCTCAACTATACTGCACATATGGGGCACTGAAAGAAAAAAAGTAAAATGTTATTAACTGCTGGTCTTACTTACTTGGGGTCACAACAAAAAAAAAAGGTGTAGAAAATTTTACTGAAGTAATTCAGAAATTTCAAATTAAATGTTGACAGTAAAGACAAAAATGGAAGCTTAAGCTTATAAGACTGTAAAAAAAATCCTTAACAAACAGCACTATGTATTTATTCCTAAAAAAAGTAGGAATTTAGATATTTTCTGTCTGGTTGACATTGGTGGCATAGTTTTGGACATGAAATTACATGTGGAATGGAGATATAAACAAAATAAAAATACGCAATAGAGTATCTGGAAACACTAATTAGTTGGTGGTCCCAAGAAGACAATGAAACAAACCTACCACATTCAAATTTAAAAAGTAAGTGGAATTTAAGTACAAACTGTTCTAGAGGACATTCAGTTTCTTGAATGAAGAAAATCACCACACAGCACAATACTAATGAAGAATGACTAGAAAACAACTTGATGAAGAATCTTGCTTGCTTAGTTAATAATGTTGAGGAACATCCAAGCAATACATGATGACACTGAGGTCATGCTTCTCCAAGATTCAGTAAGTGGGAGCTGAGCTGAGCTAGCTCCAGAGTATAAGTCTTTCTGAGTCTACTTTTAATCTGTTTGTATTTTATGTCTCTACTAGCAAGTAGTAAAATGCAACAGACTGAGACAGTAAGAAAGAAAAAGAATAGTGGGCCCATTCTGTCAAATTCACTGTTGAACTATTTTTCTCCAGATCACTATTTGGGAATTAAGAAATCTCTCTGATGTTTTCTTTCCACTGGAGCATTGCTTGTCTGTAATTTCTATAATATATAGGTCAATTACTTCTCAGAGAACACTGTGTGGAAAATAATCTATTTTGCTCAACAACAATTAGGGATTGCTGTGGTCCTTATTGTGCTAGGTTGACAAAACTCAAAATTTATGGAATAGATATTAACAGTAATCTTCTTCTAGTAGCCACAACAGAAGCCTGATAAATAACATGTGGTATGTGTGGTACTTGTGGAAAAAAAATGTGGTTTTGAGATACATACTATGTATCTGGCCTTTGGAATGGTTACCAAAGTTATGCATTTATTACTAATATACAGACCACCACAATTCCCAAATCTCTTAATCAGCTTTTTGGATCTCATCATTTTCTGGCATAATAAAACTTCTCAAGTACTTTTATTTATGTGAATACAGACCTGCTTGGACTTCTTGTCTTCTCATCTTTCTGTCATTCTGAAAATGAAGTTTATGACCTCTGACACTTTCTAAACAGAAGTTTCACTAGCTTTCAACATCAGGTATAGCTTTTTATGACCAAAGAAGCACTTCAAATATGACAAATGAAAAATATACTAATTTCAGTAGTTTAAGTGTCAGAAAATCTTACCATATGCTAATGCTATACAATGTGAATCTATAGAACATTACTCTAAAAACAATCAGTCCTCCCATATCGAAAGAACATAAGGTTGCAAAACAGAGTACTCAAAAATTAAAAAAAAATAAAGAAAAAAGAAGCATTCGATGATAGGCATCCCAATAGCTCAGGCCCTTCAGAGAATACTTGTTACCATCTGTTACCAATCGTCCGATATACTATCACAGGAAATTTTTTCCAAGGTGTCTCTCTTCCACACATTTCCAAGAATCAGTGGTACTCTGGTCATCAGTCAGATTTCTGTGATGAAGAAGGCTGCTGTCTGTGTGATTTCTGCAACTTCATCTGTTGCAGGAGGTGTTTGGTGGACACAGCCAGGGACTGAAGTAATAGAAAGGGTGATCTAATAGTTAAGGAATTTGAATGTGAGTCTTGTGAATTAGATTTTATCTCTATCTGTGTCACAGGGTCCTTATTTGATTGCGGGCAAGCCAATAATATCAGTATCTTCCAGCAAGCATCAACCTTCACACTGTATGTATTCAGCTAGAGACAGCTGAATCTGGATTTGCAAGAATGCAGGACTGCAAGTAAAGGCTGTACAGCTGTGACCGGTATGTTTTACTAGTCTAGAAATGCTAAATGCCCCAGAAAATCAGATCAGGGATTGCATTGAGTCAAATATTTAAAGTTAGTGGGCAATCTCGATAGACTTAACCCTGTTTCTGTGCCTCCATAACTCCAATGTAAAATACGGATGACACCACTATCTACTTTGCAGGAGAATAATAAAGACTTTATTTGCTCCTGAGTGCTCCACCCCAACTTCTTTCTTTCTCACTCTTCTGTTCAATCTCCACCTCCCTTTCTGGATTCTGTCCCCATTTCTGTTTCACTTATTCTGTGTTTTCAACTCTTCTCTCACTCCTCATGCCTCTGATGTCCCAGGATACTGTTTGCTACTCTTTTACATTGCTGACTGCTAATAAAAAGAGGCCCCTGGGATCCCCTGGCTTCAACTGCTGTTTCTGACACCCCCAAATCTTTAGCAGCCAGAGGCAGCAACTGTAGGGAAAGCCTGACTTAGAGGATGAAGCACAGCCAGTTTATACAGATTCTTCTGTGCTAGGCACTGGGTAATCTCTGCCATCCATGGGTGAACAGTGGTTAATTCAGTTTACTTTTTTATTTTCCCCATAGAGCTTCATCACTCGGCCAGGTTTTTCTCTTATCTTCACAGGAACCATGAAGACACATTCCCACAGACATAAGGGCAATCCAGACACAAGGACAGCTCAGGTGCCAAGGTCTTTTCCCACAGCACGAAGTCCAGCACTGCGTGCCAGAAGACTTGACCAGAGGGGTGCCTAGCAAAGAAACAAGGTGTTCAGATGTTTGACTTGGCTACAATGATATTGCCTCTGGGTCCACGCTGGGAAGGACTTTAAAAAAACTAATTGCATTTCCTGGGAAGAATGTAGATGCTCTAGGAAGCAGAGGCTAGGAGATGCTTAGATTGCTCTCTTGAAATTCAGCAAGCTGAACACTGCTTCACAGCCCAGACTCAATAAAATATTAAGAATCCTATCTGCAGTTTAGTCCCTTAAATTGAAATCCATAAGAATCTAACAGCTTAAATTCTCTGCTGCATCTGGGCCTGGGTTTCTAAGTGCGTTTTTAGATCTCACCTTCAATTTCTGACACAGCAAATGTTGTGGAGGCATTCCTTGAGAAAAGGGGGTAGCAGCAATCCTTGTGACCTCCACACTTCTCCATCTGTAGCAGGGGTGGTTTATTGAGAATCACATGTATTTGGAATAAAAGTGAGCTATAAAACTCTAATACATTTACTAGACACTGCCTAGTCAGAAAAAAAAAGGAGTAAGTGGTATTTGTACTGGATTTGTTTCTAAAATGCAATTTAAAAAATCCAGCAAGATGAAGTTTTGACGAATTTGCTGTTCATTCCATTTAAAATCCCAATCCATGTTTAGTTTACTCTTTTTTGGTTTTTAAATGTATCTTACTATGCCAGATAAGAATACAGCAAGGAAGACACAGGAAAAAATCTATTATTTGATGAGTGTGATGATGTTTTGAGCTGATGTAGTTCAGCTGGAGCCCTGTTGCTCTTTGAAACAATTTTGGAAAAGACCAAGTAAGGAAAATTCTCCAGACTGTCCTGACAATAAGCCCCAGTTCTTTTCTGGCAAAAGCATCCCTAGAGATGAGTGAGCATTCAATCTCATCATGCATTCTTTTTCTGGACTCTGCTGAAAATGCCTCAGTTTAATGCCAAATCTGTATGAAGATCTTTCATATTTATTTCAGGAAAAACTGAAAAAGAAAATTATATTAAATATACAGATTGGAATAAAATGAATTATATATGCCACAATATTTGTAAAAGGTAATTTCTTACCAGGGAATTACAGATGGAAGCAATTTCTCGGTTGTAAATTAATACCTATTAAAATATTATTTACTTTATTGTATGAATGAATAATATTACTGTAATGGCTTTTCCTAACTTTCTGTACTTCAAACGGAGGTAATAAAAAAGCCACCACGTCTCTGTGTCTCACTTCCAGTCACAAGACATGTTCAGAGATAATTGTTTGCATAGAATTAATAGGTAAGCTCTGGAAGAGATATACCATGAACACCACAGAATTTTTTTAATAACCAAAAAACTGTTTATCAGTTTGAAGTTTCAGTACTAAGGGAGATCACATTTAAAATCAATTGATGAAACAACTATTCTAATATTCAAATAGCAGAAGATTGTAAATTGATTGCTATTATGCAATGAACAGGAAAATCATATGTGTGTTTGTCTCACTGCTTATGACCACTAGGAATTAGATGTCATTTTATGGCACATAGCAGTAGAATGAGCTTTTCCCCGTGTGTATGACTGCTGATCTGAATGTTGTCTGGCTAGTCTCCCTTTTTTCAATGTATATATTCTAACAGATAAAGTTTAATGTGAAAAAAAATTTTAACAACAATGCATATTTTTTTTCTCTGTTTTACTTTCATCTATGCATTCAAAACTATAGATAAAAGCCTTACCACAAAGTTCAGTCTGGAATGCAGAGGTCAGTGTTTCAATCTGACTGAAATTAGCAACCAGAAACACATGCTCTTCATGGGGTTCACTCCCAATGGACTTCAGTGTGTTCATATCTACTCTTCCCACTCCAATGGCAAAAATCAGGATTCCTGAGTTACGTGCTTTAGCAGCAATCTCTGCCACTGGATCCTGAGGTCTCCCATCCGTCACTATCATGATAATCCGGGGCACATTCTGCTTCAGAGGCCGAGCTCCTTCTGACTCTGAAAATGCAATGTTCACTGCATACTGAATAGCCAGTCCTGTCATCGTGCCGGTTGCCAGGTGCATCATCCTTTTCACTGCTCTTTCAATGTCCTGCTTCCTCCTGAATGTCTTCAGCGAAAACTCATGTTTGACTGTGCTGCCATACTGAATCAAACCTACGCGGGTGGCATCAGGACTGATGTCCAGAAACTGCAAGATGGTTAAAATGAACTCCTTCACTTTTTCAAAGTCGTAAGGCCGTACACTGCGAGAGCTGTCAATGATGAAGACAAGGTCCAGACGTTTGTTGTTGCAAGTATTTTCTGGAAGGCAAAATGCAAACAAAAATAATTTACAAGAATTTCAAAAGGCAAATTGGTTCAAGTTGACCCGACGTCTCAAACACACTGTCTATAAACAAACGCCCTGACAAATGCTGGGAAAATACATGAAAAATACGAGATGCCAGAACTAAGGCTACCTGGGCAGAGAATGGATTGAGAGCAGCCCTGAGGAGAAGAACTTGGGGTGATGGTTGATGAGAAGCTCAACATGAGCCGGCAATGTGCACTTGCAGCCCAGAAGGCCAACCGTATCCTGGGCTGCATCAAAAGCAGCGTGGCCAGCAGGTCGAGCGAGGTGATTCTGCCCCTTTACTCTGCTCTCGTGAGACCCCACCTACAGTACTGCGTCCAGCTCTGGGGCCCCCAACATAAGAAGGAGCTGGAGCTGTTGGAACAAGTCCAGAGGAGGGCCACGAAGATGATCAGAGGGCTGGAGCACCTCTCCTATGAAAACAGGATGAGAGAGTTGGGGCTCTTCAGCGTGGAGAAGAGAAGGCTCCAGGGAGACCTCATAGCAGCCTTCCAGTACCTGAAGGGGGCCTACAAGAAAGCGGGAGAGGGACTTTTTACAAGGGCATGTAGTGATAGGATGAGGGGGAATGGTTTTAAACTGCAAGAGGGTAGATTTAGATTAGATATTAGGAAGAAATTCTTTATTGTGAGGGTAGTGAGACACTGGAACAGGTTGCCCAGAGAAGTTGAGGATGCCCCCTCCCTGGCAGTGTTTAAGGCCAGATTGGATGGGGCTTTGAGCAACCTGGTCTAGTGAAAAGGTGTCCCTGCCTGTGGCGGGGGGGTTGGAACTAGATGATCTTTAGGGTCCCTTCCAACCCAAACCATTCTATGATTCTATGATAATATAAATTTGGCCTCCAGTGAATAGCAAAAGCTGCCTGTTACATCATCAGTATATATTTTTTTTCTGGTGAGATCAGTGCCCAGAACAGCTAATGCCAGCAGAATGGGCAGATACTTGTGCCGTAGCCTGTTTTGTCACTGTTGTTGAGATTTTGACCCCATATCCTACACAGCATGAAAAGCCCCTCTGAATTACGTAGTTTTTATTGAGTGGGCTGCACTGTGACGCTTTTTGTGGTAGTACCTGAGAATTTAGAAATCTAACACTCCAATGAAACAGGATGGTATCAGTCTTCCATTACAAAGAGGGAAACAGAAGACAAAGAAATTCAGGTCAAAAGCATCTGTTAATTGCAGTCACCAATATGAGATGCGAAGGGACTGATTTTTCAGGGAACTTGGCATTAAGCAGCACTTCGCATGTACAAAGTAGAGCTCTCAATGATGTCAACTGCAGCTGTGAGTGCTCAGCACTTCTGCAAATCAAACCCCATGATTTCAAACGCATAATTAATGGCCATGTGGGAAAAGTCTTGTCTATTGGACTAGCTCAGAATCACACAGAAATTCTGTGGCTGCATTAGAGAGAAAATCCTGTTGTCTACAGTGGCATTCAACTGGGCCAAAAGACCACTCATACACTTCCTGAAATCTTCTATATTTCAGCCATCAGCAATCTGTTTTTCCAAGAGCCGCTGAAGCAGAAACACCACAGGGTATGTCTATATCTGACAATTGCACAGGCGGGCAGGCCAAGCTATCATGGATAACGGCAGAAGTGAAGGCTGGCTGCCTTCTGGGCATGCTACAAGCTTTGTGGGTACATCCTCTGGCTTCTGCCCAGCATCCCTCTGTTTTGAAAGAATATGAGACATATGCATGAGTTGAATGATGTGAACGGATAGGGACCGACCATTCACAGAATGCCAGCACATGGCAGGCTTAAGGCGAGCAGTGGGAGGTGAGCAATGAGCCTTGCCACAGCAGACAGCATATGGCAAAAGATTAAAAAGACTTTCAAGGGCTTAATGGGATGCTGGTGAAGGGAAATCAAGTGAGGTTTAATATTTACATTAAAGACTCCTCCAGATCAGGAAAACCGTGAGCCACAAAAGCATGGCAGTTGGGGGAATACCTGCACGTAGTATTGCCTTGTTCTTAAACCTTCTCCTATGTGTCCACTTTTGACTCCTGTCAGAGACAGCACACTAGGTTAGATAGACCTGTGGCTTCAATCCGTATGTCTGCTCTTATGTTCTTAAATTCCTGTGCCTATGAATGAAACTGTGAGGTAGCCAGTTGCCCCTTTGTCTGCCTGACTCGAAAGATTAAAGTTAGCAATAATGCTTACCAAACTGCAGTAGCATCCTCATCTTACTAAGCTGAGATACCCCTAACCAGTAACGTCCCTTATTGCCCAACCCCATTCAATTCCCAGTGCACTCTCATCCATATTGTGCACTGAAAAAAGCAGATGCCAAGTGGAAAAGTAGTCTTTGACTATATAATTAAAGGTCATGTCATACAGCACAAGTGGGCCAATCAAAGACTCAACTGGAAAAACATCTGTCTGTAGACAAGCCTTTACATGAGTTCCCCTGTGACTGCTGATGACTGCTAACCATGTACTTCTGCCAAGGCAAGGGGTGAGAAAGATGCCTATTTTCACTTGTTAACTCAGAGGCCTCTTTCATAGATTACCAAGAACGTTTGTGGGCATAGAATAAAAATGCTCTTTGATGACAATAAAAATGACTGCCTGGCTTTATTCATGTGCAGTCTACAGTACGGCTTTATTCATAAGCGTAGGAATATGCTCGGGTTGCTTATTCTTTCAAAATCAGAGGATGCTGAATGCAAGCCAAACTGAGCAGAAACAAAATTCCATTTCTAATGGGATACAGATATCCTGACATATTAACTATTTTCCATCTTATTATCTTATCATTATAATCTAATCATTCATCATATCTAATTCATATCAATAATTCATCATATCTAATCATTATTTTTACTAATATAACATGAAATATTCCGGCATGGTCCTAATCCAAAAATAACACTAGGATATGATTTGTGGGAGCAGAGCAAGAGGAAAGAAAGATAATGACAGAAAAAAGGCTAAGAATATGTGTGTGTATATGAGGGGAAGGACAGAGGAGGGAGAAGGGTAAAAGGACTGCTATTTTATTTCCCTTAAAACAAGTCAAAACTAGAGCCATGGTATTTAATCCTTTTAATTTGCATATAAAGATTTGGATCTGAAGAGACTCAGTTATGTATTTTGAAGTCAGGCATGAATCTTGGTGGGAAAAAACTTGCATGGTGTTAGTGGATAGTACTACTAGAAACACACCCCATTCTGCTAAACTACTTAAGAAAAAACTATCAGTGTGCATGCAATACAGTATATTTCAAAATTACTTTCACTATTAAAATTCTGTCTATAGAAATACCAAACATTTCCATATTAAAGTGTATTTAAAGTCTTTGTCTTCTGACTTGGTGGGGATTTTTAATAACCTTGTAATTATTAAAGTTGATTTAGCTGAGGTGGGCTTAATGAAAAATAAAATGTAATTCTTTTACTAAGCAAAACTTCAGCTGGGTGGTATTTTGAGGAGTGGCAATTAGTAATGACTAACAGATCTTAACACTCACCTCCTCAGATAAACTTTCAGTGATACTTTTTTAGCAGTTCCACGCTTTTGCACTTGCCCTGTAAACTATAACCTCTTCCTCCTACTAGCTCTCACATTTAAACAGAGAACTTTCTTACAACTTTGGCAAACATCCTCGTACCCAAAATTAATTCCTATTCACTCTTCTTATGAAAAGGGACACATTCATTGAAAAGAGCTACTCATCCATAAACCTGCTTCTAAGTCAGTGGAGGTTTCGTATTGCCAACACAAAAGTTAAAAAAAATATCCTCAATGTGAATTGTATTGTTCAAAGGGAAGGCACGGACAGGAGTGGCAGGACAAGGACAGACATAGTAAGGAAAGGAAAGGTCAAGTCAATAGTAAATATGTTCTCCTCCTCCACTCAACATCCAGTTTGTCTGTAGGTGACAGTTACAGTGATGCCACCTTTGCAAAATTAACAATGCAAGGAAATTTCAGTTCTCCCTGGAAGAATCCAGCTGGGATCCAATTACACAGATACATAAAATAGAGCTTAAAAGAATATTTCACATTGAGCATCCTTCCTCTAAAGCTGAAAATTCCATTAAATTATTTTCTTTAATCCCTGCAGGTTTCCTTCTGCTCCTCTCTCCAAGCAAGTCATGCTCCCTGCTTGGCTTTGACGAAGCTCACACCGCCCAGGGTCTCTGTCTCAGAGTGTGTTAGTACCCTTTCAGCTTATTTCTAACTATTGCTACATTGCCTTAACATAACTAAAGCAGTGCCGGGGAGTTTTCCTGGGCATTGGAATTGACTCTTCTAGGCTGCGAAACCATTAGAACAGTTCCTGATATTGTTTGTCCTAGGATAATTAACACTTTCTCAAACAATCCTCAGGCATGATATGGGAAGTAGCATAAGCCAGGGACCCATCCTAATAAGCAATGTGGATGCAACCACTCTGTTAGCTCAGGCTATTTAGCAGTACAGATGCAGGCCATTTTATAGTACTGGTCTCAGTGCCAGAGAGCAGTCTAAGATACAAGCTAAGCTCAGAGGCCAGCTGGCCTGCATCCACAGTATTAAACTCACCTTCCCGCTAAAACAGAGTGGCTGTATGCAAACTGCCTACTGGGAATAATGCCTGTCCTCCTGTAGCCTCTGAACCACGCCCGGGGATTGCTCGGGGAGTGCTAATCACTGTGGGCCAGAGACAGCTCCAGAAATTTAACAGCACCAATAATGGTGGAGTCCCAATGCCCAAGAATGTCCCCCAGCACTGTTTAATTTCCTCAAACATTTCCATTGTGGGATATCCAAACTGAACACGTTCAAAGGACCCAAGTTTTAGATGATGATTTTTCAAAAGGTTTTTCAAGCCAGTTCCCTTGAAAAGATTGACTGTTTAAAAATGAATTATTTATTTTCTATTGTTGTCCTACATCTTTATGACTCCTTAATATTTTTTTTTAATCTGGATATTACTTATTTGGTTATGTAGGTCTTTGTCCTAATACATGAGAATGGATAAATGTTAAAAAGAAGTCTATTGCTGTATGCAAAGCAAAAGGAGGTTAGCTCAATTCAGTAAATACTACAGCAAAGTTAAGACATTGAAAAAGTAATTTATAACAAGTAAATATCAGTTCCATGAACATGTTTGTTATAGAGTAAGACAAATTAAACAGAAAGGAAGGATGAGATCAGTTAAGAAAAAATGAGATCATAGAAGAATTATTGCCTGAGCAGGCAATGCATTAATGGCAATTTTAAGACTCCATGTATTGTGTTTCTTAGCTCACTCCATGTTAATGTATATACAAAAAAATCCCATGTCCTGCAACACTGACAGCAATAATACCAGGTCTATATTTAGATTTTATCTTTGAGTAACAGAACAAAAGTCTTTGCTCAGAATTAAATAAAAGAGGAGAAAACTATTCTCCCAGCTAGCACATTATAAAACTTCTTCCGAAATTTCTCTTCTTTCTTTGCCATTTTATTATTTCATTTTCCCTCTAATCCTCAACCTGACTTGTCTCTTTTCTCTTTACAACTTCTTTCTTTATAAATCTCGGTATAACTCCTACCAAATTTGTTTCAAAGTGTGCAAACTTGCTGGGTGTCAAATATTTGTTCTTAAAGTCCAGAATTCTGGTTTTCCCTAGCTAAATATCCAGCCAGAAAGACTGGGTTTGACAGGTTCTCAGATTATTTCCAAAAGATTTCTCAGTTCATCAAGAAGGTTTAATCTTCTTTTCATACAATCACACAAGTAAAGAATACTCAAATTTGCAATTCATTCATAAATATACCAAGAGCAAAATGCTCTGATGGGAAGACATATCTACGTATTACCTACATACACCTTCTAGGACACTGCAGTAGCTTCATTTGCAAAGATCAAGCATGAAGTACATAGCAGTTAATGTAACATTTTTCCTGTTTGGAAAACACATTTTGTGGTTGTTGCCAAGAGTAAATGAAGAATAGCAGTAATTTCAAGCACTTCTTGGCTCTAGTGAGACATATTGTGCAAGTTGGCTTCCACTCTTTTTCTTTTTTCTCATTTTAATTCAAAGAAGGGCAAAGGATGGTATGGTGCATTTCAGATATAATCATATTTAATTCCCAAAGTAAACGTTAGAAACTGCTCAGTACCCCTCTCCTGGCACGCATACGTGCTGCACTCGGTTCTGCAGGTGACTCCACCTCTTGCCAGCTCTGGGACAGATGCTGGGTCCAAGCCCGTACTCCCTGGCCCCATCCTTGCACTGAGCCTTTCCCCAAACTCAGAGGCCTCTGGCCCTAACCCAAAGATTCATTATGAGTTTGGCAGCTCACCCATTCCTCCTTACAAATTTCTTCATCTAGGAACACTCTCTAAATGCAACACAGCCTCCAGACGTTTATTGCCTCTGACAAAATCTTTTCTGAACTTCCACAATTGCTGGGAGAACTGTACAGCAGGAAGCTCTTGTCCACAGATTTCCACTTCCTTCTACATGTAAATGCTTCATTGTCAGTCACTGCAGGAGGGTCCATTACCTTGTTCTCATTTCACTTCACTATTTGTATTTCTTCCCTGTCATCCTTTCCAAAATAACAAGGCCATTATTAATATAAAGCCTCTCTAATTCCAGAGTCCCAAAAGTGACTACTAGTATTTCTCTATTTCTTTAGTGAGACTGGTGCTGTCTCTGGCATGAAGCCAAAGTATGGTGTAGGGACACTCTCAAGTTTCTTAGTTCTTTCTGCATAGTTCAGCTGTTCTGAGATTGAAACTGTTGGGTTTCCTGACAGGAGTCAAACCTACTTTCATGGTCAGGAGGACCAGGGAGTGGGTTGCTTTCCCTTGCAGGCAGGGGAATACCTGGATAGGGAGTTGAAGCATCTTGATATCCCCATGCCAGTCCCAGCAGCAGCAACATCTACCCACCGCTTCCTGACATAAATAAATGTTATGTGCTCTCAGTTGAGCATAGCTCCCACCCACAAGAGAGGAGGAATTCATTTTCTGAGCCACGATGGAGAAACCTTGTAGTACACACAGTTAATACTACTTTGAATCCAGCTTCCACAGACAGCCTGGAGGCATTTACTCTGCCTGTGACTATGTGTTTTCCTGAACACATCCGTAAAACAACAAATCATAATCAACACGAAAAAAGGTAACTGTATGGAAGAAGATGATCTTCGTATCTTTCTCCTTGAAGATCTGAAACTGCTGTCTTGCCTGAGCTACTTGGGGTGCTGTTGGAAGGAGACAGAAATTATTAGAAAAGGAACAGATAGAGAAAGTAAATAACTGTTAGTAGCAGCAAATGTGACCTTAATGAGTCTGTGCTGTTCTGCTTTCAGGACATTAGCTTAACGTTTTAAAAACTCCTATCCATACTTTTTTTTTAAAGTTGCCCATGTCTTTGTTTACGGGGAAAGCTGTTAGCAACCTCAACATTACCGATTGATCAGCTGACCTGAAACCACATATTTCTATCCATTGGTAACAGTCTAAGTATTAGATTCTTTTCCAGAATAGTTTCAGAAACAGCGCCATGGGATAGTGCCACATACCGTTTCCTCCTGCCCCCCAAAAATATGTGTGACATCATGCTCACTGGCAAACCATTAGTTCTACCACTTCAGCAGTACTTAAATAAGTAGATAGTGTCTTCTAGCTTCCAAAGCAGCTTAAAGGCATGTTGTCTTCATTCACAATAGTGTCTGATTACCCACTCATGCCTATAAAATGAGACGTTCCTTAAGTTATGCAAATGCTCTTTCCGGGATTTTCAAGTTAATTTTGCACATATGTGCTTTTTTAATTATTAAGATAAAGTACTCACAATGAAGCCAAATCCACCACACTTTTGAACATTCAGTGTTCTTTCTTTTGGTCTGATCTTCCTTCAAGACAAAACACACAGAGGAGGCTTTGAGCTCTTTGAGGATATACACATAAAAACAGTTTGTAATTTTACTCAGTAAATTATTGTCAAGGCAAACTCTTTTTCAAACAGAAATGGTATTTCACAGTAATTTGTGGGGGCTGTAACAAACAATTTCAGAAACACAAAGAGCATTTGCAGTTTAGTACATGACTCAGTTTTTTCTGTAGCAGCAGATATTCTTTCCTTCTTGTGGAAAACTTACAAATCACTTAAAAAAAAAAAAGGAAAAGGAAAGAGGGAAAAGGGAAAAAAAGGGGGGAAGAGATAAAAGAGTAAGAAAACAAAACAAAGAGATGAGAGAAGAGAGGAAGGAGGGAAAAGAAAAGGCTTTGTTGGAGGAGATACTTACACATTAAAGAAATACAACAAAATTTCTTCTGCTGCTAGAAATAGAATTCTATCCCATATAACATTAATTACTGAATTGCCCTTTAAGCAGCTTAAAAGTGAATGCTATTTTGATACATGACTTGAAAATTAATAATGAATACTAAATACGACAGTTGGCAAGCATAATGTTGTTATGTGGTTAAAAACTGCTAACACAGACCAAAATCCAAACTTTCTGATCTCTATGATAATTGGCTGCAGATGAGCATACTCAGAATAGGCCACAAATCCCTGGGGTCTGTCATGGTCCCAGCTAGCCCTCGTGGATCATTAGTTGGGCCTGCTTAAGGGATAACAGCTCCTGCTGGGAACAACTGGCCGGGCAGGGATACGATCGCTGTTCAGATCTCACCTTCTCAGACTCCAGGACCTCTGCTAGGGGCTGGGGAGGCACAGCCTTAGCAGAAGCCAGGCTACCAAGCCTCAGAGCCACAGAAAGAGGGTCTCTCACTTCAAACAAAACCCAGAAGCCTGAAAGAGAAGGGTGGTCTGAGCAAGTGCACCCCAGCCAGGTAGATAGTGCAGGGGAGAGGCGAACAGCTGAGAGATTAAGATGAAAGCTGAAGTTTCAAGACTTGGCATAAAGTCCAAGGGAGACCGCTCAGCTATCGAGACAATCACTGCTGGGAAGCAAAGCATGCAATTGCTAATATTGCCTTGAGCACAATGATTGTAAGATGTACTTACATACCTCAGAAGGAACAAACAGGTGATTTTACAGACTGTAAAATGCTTTACTTGCTCTCTTTCCAAATATAACACATCTCTATTTATATGGCAATTCTATGTTTTGATTAGAGAGATTCTAAATTGATATGTATTTGATCACCTTGTATCTTTAGAAAAGTTTGGTTAGGATTTTGCTTATATTTTAACTAAATATGTGATAATTAAAAAGATGTAATTTACAACCTCTTCCTACCTTTATTTACTGCCTGGAATAGTTTTCATTTCCCCTCATACTATACCAGCATAGTATGTCAAACACATGATGTAGTTATCATGACACAATTCTGACTTCAATTGCAATGCAGACTTCAGTTACAATGAGTCTACTTAATATGTCTGAGGAAAAAAAAACTTGGCAGGGTTGCATTTATGTGAAGAAATAACACATACGCACATATGCTGAGGCTGTGAATGAGTTTCTTACAGCCATTATCATCCCACACTGGTTCAGCAGTCCACATTAGCAGGATTTAGAGATCTTTGGCCAGCTCTTAGTGCATAAATGTACAATGAATTCAACCAAAACTAAACAGAAATCTTATCTGCACTCAACAGAAGTATCATGGACCAGACTCACTTTTGTCACATATTTTCCCCTCTGATTTGTGGCTAAAATTTAACCCAGAATGGTTAACCTGATAATGTTCTTGAGCCCTAAAGTTACACACACAAGTTTAAGAACCGGGTTCGATATAAGAATGTTTGGAATAATCTTAACTGACTGTAGTGAGTGATTCATAAATTCTGTGTACTTCATATTACTTCCCTTCATATTATTAGTGGAATCATATACATACAACCAAGAGATAAATCATTATATATTTTGTTGCAAAATATAATTTAACACAGACAGGGACATTTGCATTTAGCAGCAGTTTCTACTGAACAGGAGCCAAGTACATTTCCTTCTTGGCCTCCTTTCCCCTCTCTGTTTCAGTTTTGTGCAGTATCAGTCAATCTCTTGTAGTTTCTTTCTTCTGGTATCGTGCAGTATCTAAAGGAATGCCCCCTAAATTGCCTTTTCTCCTCACATAAATAGTTATTTTCAAAAACAGGTAGGTGCATGTTTTGTATTCCTAAGGAACAGAAGGAATGCTATTGCTTAGAATATTATTCTACAGCTTATTCAATTATTTCCGTGCATCCACTTCAGAGCTCTCCAAAGAAATACGCCCATGTGACATGAAATACATGCCCAGTTTACAAGAACAGAGTTCACCAAGAAAGCAAAAACAACACAAAAACTTGTGTTTTTTCCACAATGCTGAAATTTTGCTTTGCTTTGTTTTATAATAAATGATTAAGATGTTGTTGGGCATAAGTCCCAAATCTGCTCCACCAAAAAAAACCCACATCATCAAACACCAAAAAAGCTACATCTTGCAAGGACTGGGCACATGTTGCTTCTGAACGTGGAACCTGCTGAAAGGTGCTGTGGACCTCTGACCAAGGCTTTGAAATCACAGTATGGAAATCACCACCCTGGACAACGGACAGAGCTCTTGATCAGTCTGTTTAGGTGCAGAAGTCCATTTGAGTTATCATCTGAAGGAAATTAGCTAATGTAACAGAGATAATTTTATCTTTAAAACCATGCAGCCAAGTACATTTCCATTACTGCTTTTCTCTAGTATCCAAAAAGCAATGCTAAACTGGCAAACTGCTTCCAGTGACCTGTGTGTAATCTAACAAAGCAGCTGCGCTCAGCAAGAACAATGATTTCGTCAGAGAGCTAAGTAAAAACTATTCAGAGCTCTGATAAAGCCTTTGAAAGAGAAGATTCTAAAACGAAAGCTTAATTTCCATTAAGGAATCAGGATAAAGCCAAAGATCCAACACTCAGGATCAAATTACTGATGAGGGGAAAGAGAAGGCAAAGTTTAGTTCATATATCATGTAAGGGGAGAGGAGACTGCTCTCTGCTACAGGAAAGACAAATAGACCATCCTATTTCTTTCTGTTATTTCACAAGATCTTGCAGGACTATGGAAGCAATCCTTTAAAACATAAATACACCTACAGTAAAACAATATTTTCCAGCAATCTAATACAAATTCTGTTATTATAAGAAATATATGTGTATTTTCTATCTCTAAAGCGACTACACATGTTCTACAACTAATATGCTGCAAGAAAGTTTTAAGAAAATGTTAACAAAATTAACTAAATTGGAACAACTGACAAGTTTCAAAAACTTTGAAGTTTGATTCAGTGTTTGAAGAAAGAAAAACCTGCAAAGCCGATCCTACTCAAAGCAGTTTAGCTTCCAAGGGCCCCATTGAGAGAGCTCCAAAAACTTTATGTCCAATTGATCCTTGCACAAAAGATTTCAGATCTTTAATAGAAATTATTAGCTATAGCAATAATAATTTTAAACAACAGTAAGTGATGCAAAGATCTCCCAAATTAAAACAACACACAACGAGGTTTAACAGAAAGACTGGGGATAAGAAAAACATGGAAAAGACATAGCTCATTCCTTCTGAAACCTTCATTAAAACACATAGGCTATTAGCCCTAACAAGACAATTAAGAAATCTATGAAGTATTAGTGCATGGATGCGAAAAAATTAAATCCTCCTAAAGCTGGATCCCAAAGTACTTTTATGTCTATGTGGACAATCCCACAGGGTTTTTCGTCCATTTCATTTTGCTTATTTATGTTGTCAGTTTCCTGGAGCAAGGACTTTTACTTCTGTATGTGGCCACTACTAGTATTTTACCAGTAAATAGTTATCACAGACGTACACTTTTGTTTTAAAAATTTGTAAAATGAAGAAAAAAGGAATAAAATTATTTTAACGCGACTAATATTTACATAGCATAATACTTCATTTTAGTCCTAAACACATAGAGACCTCTGCCCAAAAAAAGACCCCTCAGCCTGAACTTTTATTACTTTTCCAGGTATCTGGTGGTTCTTTGCAGCTATATTGCTCACTTTTGCCTGCCAACCAAGTCTTTCCACAACAGCAGCAATTGTCATCACCACTAATATTTATAATATATGTATTATATAGAATGGGACAGCTTCTAATCCCTGTTAAATTGCTGTAAATCTGGAGTGATTTTATTAAGTCAATTGACTTGATGTCACTGAGATCATCGTTTGGCCCCGTTCTTTCTCGTGTCGTTTAAGGAACACTACAGCTTTCCAGCAGAGTGGCATGCATTTTACACATTCTGTTCTTTACAGAGAGGCACGTTTTAACCATGTCACTGTTTATATGAACTGCTGAATTTGAAGCAGGTGACCTAATTTATTGTAACAGAATGCAAGGCCCAAGAGCCTGACTCCAAACTGCCACGTACTTTTATGGGCTGGACCAGAGAACGTCCCAAGTTTCTTGCATCGTTTAATGTCTTGAAAAGGTTCTTTCAGCCAGAGCTGCCAGAATTGTCTGCATCCTGCACATGCCAAACTGAATAGGGATCCAGAATTTTCCAAATGCAGGGACCACAAATAGCTTGGCTTTCGAAAGAAGAAAGAAATAATTTAATCTATACATTTTTATATATATTGAGTGCTAATTCTTTTAATATATTTTCCACTATTTAAAATATGAAAAAGGCTATAAAAGCAATTTAAAAAATCATAGGGGGAAAAGGCAAGCTGAAAAACACGACACCTTTTAGTTTCTCCACAGAGCACCTTGCTATTGCATTCATTTTCTAGAGAGACAGGTAGTTTATTTCTTAAAGCAATAAGCTCACTTAGAGTATTTGCTGCGGACCCTAAAATATTCAGGAGGGGCTGCTATTTAATCACATTTTAGAATTTAGGATTTTAGAAAGTTTGAGAGTCTTGTTGAGTAAGGTGTGAATGTGCATATTTCTCTTTGCTGTTCCACATCCATATTTTTTGATGGACTAGATCTCCAGAGCTGTGGTTTTCAGCCTTCAGTTGCAGAACCCCAAGTGTCTGAAGACCACATCTATTAGTTTTGAGAAAGATGAATAAGAAAGGGAAATCTGTTGTCATTTGGCTTAAATTTGTTCTATAGGATTTGAAAACCAATGGTTTTAAGTTAACGAAGGACAGATTGTGAATGGTACTTTATGGAATTTTACATATTTAAAAGATTACATTTTGTTTGGAGAAGAGTTTCACTGATAGAACTTGGTGCTCCCCTCTCTGTCACTCATTCTCCCATGTTCTGGCTTTGTTTCTTCTTCTTTGTTCCCAATACATCTTCTGCAGGACATTTCACATTCCTCATGTTCACCTAGGTTACATGACCTTAACGGAGAGGCAGGCCACTTAACATCTCCCAGTGCCTGGAGAGAGCTATTTGATTTGATCTACTATCGATGTGTACCATGAATCTCTAATGACGGGCCGTGTCCAAACCCCATCCGTGCTATGTTTTCATAATCTGACAATTACTTTAAACAATGAGCAAAAAAAAATGAGTCTAAGTCATGAACTGTTAGCAGATGAAAAAGTTGACCAGCAGACTGCCTGATTACATACAGGCAATGATCAACAAGAGAGAGATGAAACTTATGTTTTAAAATATGGTAGCCACAAGCTAAAACTGCTAGATCTGTCCTCAGATTTTTGTCAAAAGAGGAAAAATGAGGTACTCATTATAAATAAAACTAACATGACAAAATGAAGGGGTTAACATCAAGTAATGTAATGACAAGCCTAATTTCAATAGCCACTGATTTCCATTCAGTCACCCTTACGCACAGCACATACATATAGACAGCTAAAACTTGCTGGCATGGGAAAAGGCAGCTTTGACAGAACCTCCATGGACTAATAAGTATATTCTCTAAACAGTGAAAATAAGGTCTTTTTTCCAAGACAACAATCCTGTAGCAAATATTTATTTCATACCACTTACATAAAGTAGATCTAGTACCCCAAAAGTAAACACCTTCTTTCAACAGCTGCTAACTGGTCAACAAACTTTCTCATATTCCTGCTTGCAAATGGCAGTCTCCTTTTTATTGTAAACTAACTCGGCCAAGGTTTGGCCAGCTGCTCATGCCGTTTATCACTTGTATTTGAGATGGCCTTTGGTCATGGTGTTTGCATTTTTGGGTTTTTTTTTGTAACTTACCTAGTAGAGATTGTGAGTTAACATCCCTTCTTTGGGTGAAACGTCCTCCAGGGAGATCTTTTGCCGTGACAGAGACAGTGGAAAGCAGAGTGTGTCCAAATAGCAGAAAGAAACATGCAATCATTTTCATCATCTTCAATAAACAGAGGGACATTCAAGGATGTGAAACTGCAACAAAGGAGAGAAGGAGATGAGCTCTTTGATTACACAAAAAAATACACTGTAACCACATCAGCCACCCAGCTGCACTGCTACGCTCCCATCACATACAAACATGCAGATATACTGGCATGGAATAACACCTACACCTTCAAGAAAGATCATCTACATAATAAAGTAGCAGTTAGCAGACCCTGCATGTTTGTAAGTATTGTTAGTTGAAGTTCACAGTTAACATTTAAAATGTATTGACTTTTACTATCATTTGTAATAATCAAGTATTTTTAAAGAAAGAAAAGGAACTTTGTTTCAGTCAACCTATCAGCATAAATAGGTTCGAGGAGGACACAAATAAACTTCCATTATTCTACTCAGTACTCCACTGTGTTTTTTCAGAAGTTTAACGGTTCTTGTAGTCTGAGTGATACTTGCTTCAGAAAACCCTGGAGAATTAAAACAAGAGAAGGGAATATATTCCAGAAACAGCAACTATAAATGTGAACTGGCGACAGCTCATGCTTCCTTTACAGAAGACTGTCCGTGGTTGCTAGCATGAAGATAACAGTGCAGACTGAATCTTGCTTACCCAAGAAGACTTCTGAGGACTGGCAATGAGCTTGCCATAGGTTATGGAGAAGTTTTGTCATACAGAACAAAACAGGCAAAATTCCTGCACTGAGAGATGATTCTTGCCCAGGAGTTTGTTAAGGTACCACCAAAAGCCATGGCTGACTCTGCCCACAAACAGAAAGCTAAGACTGACATGCTAAAGGCTCATCTTCTGGCTATGTCCCCTCTTGGTAGGCTTCCTCAGATGGAAATTCCTTCTACCTTCCCCCAAAACTTTATTGTTGTGTGCTGTGAAGAGAGCATCTCACAGGAGCTAGATTCAGCCTTGGAACTGGTGATATGATGAAGCTTAGCCAAGAGCTCCCCTAGGTGCACAAGAGATGGATAAAAAATGAAACTGAGCGGAAACTTTACAAGCAGTGCAAACTTTAACAGTAATTTTTGGTTAATTAACTAAGATGTTGAAAACAACTTTAATAGGGTCCTAAACCTCATAAGCACATAGAGCCACAGATCTGTAACAGAAGGCAACTCAATGCCCCAGTTAGAAAGATAATTGATTTTTTTCCCACCATGAGGTATTCACTGGCAGAATAGAAAATTCTGAGTAAATATTTTCTCTCTAATAAAGAGATTTTATATATTATTCTTCAGTCTGTCCCGCACAATGATTACACACTGATCTATTTTTCTGTCTATCAATATATTTTACCTTTTGTTTATCCTACTCAGCATCCCCAAAATGCAAACACAATGTTCTGGTGTATATGCCAGAGAGCACAATGAACTGAGTCTTTGCACCCAAAATGTCCAGCCTTGCTTAAACGTTTAATATTATTCCGTAACAGGCAAAACATGATTTAAGGAATTCAAACTAGGAAAGAGATGTATGTAAATAGTTGACACTTATAATAGTGGCCACAAAAAAATGGTGCCCTAGCAGCATGGACACCTGGCTGGTATTATTGGTAGAGTATTTCCAGTGCTCTGGTCAGAAACAGATGGACACTGCAAACAGCACGCGCTACTGAAAATGGGACAAAATTTTGCTGGAGGCAGCAGTTGTTACTGATGGAGATTACCAATGAAAGTTTGTCTCCTCACTTCTCAAGACATCGGCAACAAACACTGGGCTCTGCAAGGGCGCCTCCTCTCTCTCCGGCCTGTTCCTCTAGCACACAAGGCAAATGAACCTCAAGGATACATGCCAGTTCTCACACCAATGTTTTAGAAACATAGAAGCCACGCTCAGAGAGCTAAGGAGCTTAGACAAATATTTCTCATACTTATTTGCAAGGCCGTCACAGGAACGAGGCATGAACAGCTTGTTCAAAAGGCCTATCTGGCTGTTACTTAGCTATCAGTGGCCTAACTCATCCCTCCTTCCCATTCATACTAAACAGCTGTGGAAACTGGGCTAAAGCCACTTTACCTGTTCCTGATGGCACATTAATGGACAACCAAGGATACTGTGGCATATTTCACATATTTTATACCTTTGTAGCAGTTTTTGATTCTTTGGTAGCAATTTCAAATTCACTAGGCTCACAATTGTCCCCAAGTAACTTCATATATAAGAAAAAAAAAGTGTTTGTTTGCTCTGATATTAAGTCTTTGAATTCTGTTATGAAAATGTTTATACAGCGTGTAAATATCATATGATTAGCTGATCATATAAACTAAAATGCCTACATAAGCATTCATTAGCTGTCACCAAATTCCAAAACATATTAAAGCAGTAAATTTTCAATTTTGCATTATTTTATGAGTCACTTTGAAAAGTAAGGGAGGGGGTACTAAAGAAACAGGAGGACTGAATAACAGTGCCTAGCTTTCTTGGGATCTTTTTATTCAAATTTAACATAATGTCTGTTGTTCAATAGTATTTCATTTTGATTCAGAAACCTTAGATCCTTAGGTCTCAATATCTTTACCAGCCTGATAACCAGAAAATCAGCCTACTTACAGTTCCACCAAAAAAGATCCAATTCTCATGAAAAAATAAAGATCTATTATCAACACACTTCTACCCTCACAAACAGTGTTTTAAAATAATGTTTCAAAAGAAAGCAATGCTTAAGAGAAGAGAGCTTTAGTTGCCCCATCTTACAAATTTGGATATATAAGATAAACTAAAATAAAAATTAAAGTGAAATTGCATCCATTTTCAATGAGAAAAAAAAACAAGTTCCCAAAGCCAAAGGCTGTGTATGTGATAACAGATGCCACTGGTTCAAGCCTGTTGCCACTCTTTCATCTACACTGAAAGCTTCTCTACTGCTTTCCTGAGGTGACAACAATCTAGACTTGTGTTCTTTGCTCTAGTTCCAGGTACATATTTGTGTCCACTGCTGCTTGCATTTTTACATGACCAGTTTGTATTGTGGTTGCATGGCTTCTCCACATCCCATAATTTTCTGTTTATTTTCTGCGTCTTCTGCAAGGTCCCCTGTCTTCACCCTAGAAGTTGGATGGTGTTTATTGCACCACATTTGGTATTTAACACCTCATTTTCCCAGCAGGATAAGCCAGGCTGCTGGCACAGCTCTTTGTAGCTTCCCATTGCTGGCTAACCCTTATTCTACCAACTGAGATCACATTCCCAAAGTACCAAACTTACAAATATATTTTTGTGGCTAGCTGGAAAATATGTTTCAAGCACTTCTTCGATTCCAGCTGTCGCAGCAGGAGTATTCAGCATTATGCCACCAGGAGCCAACTCTCCTGGGCAGACCCAAGACCAAGACACTGTATGACAAACATCCCAAACACCTCAAAAGCAAAAGACAGCAAGAGGAGTTGTGGCAATCCATGGGGCTCAACCAGATTGAACACCAGATGTACCAGCTTCCACTGCTCCATTCTTCTACCCATGGAGAGGGGAAGAAGACTGTCCTATGCAGGGCTTTCACAGCAACCTTGGAGCAGTCAGTGCAGCACACTGTTCTGCTGGACATGTGAAGAAGCTCCTAACAGTGAACAGCCAACTGCTGCTCACAGAGGTACAATCTGGTGAGGGCTGCCTGCAATATCTGCAGCTGTCTTGAAGAAGCTTGGTATAAAGGAGGAGATTCTCCAAGAAGATGGCAAGTAAATAGACAGGCTCTCTTGTTTTGTTCAGGCTTCCCTTGCTCCCTAACTGGCTGCTAGTCAAGAGCTAAATATTTCCATGGTGTTTTCTTATCAATTTTACCTGTGCTTGCTTAGCCACATACCCATGCAACAGAATAATTTTTCTGATGCACTGTTACGGATTTTCAATTTTCATGAAATACAGTGTAAGAATACTGAAAAATGAAATTGGGACTTCAACTTTAAAATACTTATTTCCTTTGTTGGACAGTACTCAAACAACACAAGCCTGTTTCTACCCTTTCAAATATCTTTCCATGGAATTCTCCTCATAAGGGACTGATGGTCGTTTTGGACAGAGACACTACTGAATATTCAGTGTCAGTGGTGATAAATCAATGACCTCCACTGCATGGTGCGTGTTATTAAGGTCTGTCATCTTCACTGTGACAATTCTTAAATAATGTCAAGGGAGACGAGATGCTCTGCAGCTCATGCTGAAGTCAGTGTCCTTCCATCTCTTACCCCACTTCAGGGAAATTTCTTTCACACAGAATCGGGAAACCCTTCCACTGGCCTGGAAGGCCATCTTTTGTTCATTCAGGTACTTAAAAACGTACCTGACTTTGCTGGGCTGATCATGCTGAAAAAGAAATTGGGAAACCAGCATAATAATATGTTTCAGTTCGTGCTTCCTGGTCCTCTGAGTGGTCTCCTTCCTCATCTTGCATTACAAGTCCCCTTCCAAGGCTAAATCAGAAACATGAACTCCACAAGTCCCTACCTCTCTACCTTCTCCAGCTGCCACTAAAACTGGCACAATGCACAGAAGGGGAAATTCTCAGCAGTTACCTGGAACAACACCACCTTTAGTAACTGCAGATAATATCCCATCTCTTGAACCCTAAATAATTTCTCATCATAGATGGGAAGGAAAGGGAAGACAAAAAAAAAGCACCAGAGGCAGCAGTTATTACCACTACAGAGGCTGCCTTCAGCTTTCCTTGTTTGATAGTTAAAAGAGACAGCCATTTACTTTCATTAAGCTGCCAGCAGATCTAACTTTAGTGTTTTTAAGTTATAAAGAACATAAGTGAATAAAAGGGAAAACATTCTGAAGTTCTTTCAGCACTCCTTATTATCTACCCATTTTTAAGATAACAGGAAACTGCGATCAAATCAAAAGCTTTTACTGAAGTTAAAGGAACTGCAAGCGATCTACGTAAGTCCATAAAATCAGAGTCTGTGTCCCCAAGTTAGCAAGCACAGTGAGTTACTTGGAAAACCAATGAGCTCTTATTACATGAAAGCCACAAAATATCTCATCCTCAATCCTGTCACCTCAGAAATTAAAAAAATTAAGGACCGCAGGCACTATAAAACCCTGTTAACTATCAGTTACAACATGTTCCAAGCTACTTCACTATCCACAAGCCAGCACATGCATTACTAGTCCATTACTCATTAAAATCACTGTGTGTGGTATGGGTATCAGGATATAAGAGTACTAATAATTTCCTCTTTCTGGACCAGTTGCTGACACAGGCATTTTCCAGTTCTGAAAAATAGGTATAGAGCCCCACAGAGTCCAACATCACAAGATATCTGTCAGTAGCTATGCAGGTGTTGTGTGGGGGCAGCTGGACACAATTAGAAGGATGATATTTAGCACATCAGCAAGAAGGACCATCTTGCCTGCATCCTTACAAAGGAGTACTCTACTGTCATCCTGTTACACTAAATGATGCACTGGATTTTCAACTCCTTGCTGCACAAGGAAGGCTTCACTAGGCACAGCATCACAGGACAGGTAGAACTGCCCTAATCATGGCTGTCAACTGCATCTCACTGATACGGTTAAATCATGAAGAAGAAACCAGGCTACAGGTTCTCTAAGTTTGCAAATTCCTCATCTGCACCTCAACCCTGATGGCAGGCACTATGTGCACACGAGCACATGAACCTACCCACCACTGCACCAAGTCCTGCAAAGCTGCAGAGGGTACTCCCTTCTTTACACATTCTTCAGCTCCTTCTAAGAGGCTAGCTTTGGCCATTCATGCTGTCAATAGTATCAGATGAATCTGGGAAACTCATCACCTAGAGTCAATTAGTAACTCAGGTGTATTCTGAGACAGACAACCCAAATGCAAACAGCTTTCATAGTAGCACAGCAAGACACCACAATAACAAAACTAACTGTTGACTTTGCAACATCAGTCTTCTATCAATTAAAACAATGAGTGTCCAGACAGTAAAAGTAACCCAAATCTGCAGTGGGTTTAGGACAAGAAGTTGTGTACTCCAGCACAAGAAGACTGGGACAAATTATTTGCATGAGTCCATGAAGGTCTACTTCCTGACAGCAAGTTTTACAGCCACACATTGTTGGTTTGTGTCTGCAGAAGGGTACAATCCTAGCACGTGATGGCAATTTGCCTGCTCCAGACATGTCTGCATAGTGATGGGGACAGAATGACAACCACAGATTCACAAAGTCTTCCAGCTTTGTTTCCTATGCTTTCATATGGGCCTCCTCATCCAGTACATATCCCTACCTCAGCAGCTGAAAGGATATTCCGGTGCACTCTGGAGTGAGAGATCCCCCTGCCTTGTATAGCAATTGGGCTGCAACTAAAGAAACTCCATCAGTACCTAATTATTCTGACTGCTGCTACAGATACCCACAGCTGAGTTGTATCCGGGACTAATAAAATCAAATGTGACAGTGGACTAAATTAACTTAGATTTTGAAACAGTAAAGGGAAAACCTAAAATGCTATAGTGCAGTCCCTAGAAGGGAGGTGAAAGACATTTGGTGGTCAGCCAAATATTCCCACAAACCCAACACTGTACATGAGTACCTGTACGCAGAGTGTAGCTGAAGGTGTTAGAGGATATGGGAGGGCAACCACATTCTGGAAGCCATCAGAAGAGCATTGGGGATGGGGGAAGAACAGCTTGCCTATCCAAGCACAGAGGTCAGAGAAGCACACAGATGTCTTGATGAGTGTACACACCGAAACATACAGCGTATCAGAAAGAGCAAAGATCAGCGTTAAATTTTATTGTGAGATGTAAATACCATGGTAGGACTTACACAATGGACTCAGTTATCTAGATGGATTGGAGTATATGTACTACATGTATAATTTAATTTTCTACAACTCTAATTAAATAAAGAACATTAAGGGATCTATTAGTTATTTTTAAGTCATTCAACTAAATCACATATAGACTTCCTGGTATCACTGTTGTGAAACTAGTAACTACTAAATCATAGAATCATAGAATAATTTAGGTCAGAAAGGACCTCTGTAGGTCATCAGCTTCAACTCCTGCTCAGAGCTGAAGCCGACGATCATTTTAGTAATTTCAGAAACTCGCCATATAACAGTTAATGGTGATGCTGTAAAACAGTGCACCCATAGTATGGCTTACTCTGCATAGTTTCCAGTGGTCAGACAGCAAGCTTTGGCAGTGGGAGTTCTTATTTTATGACAGCATCAATCTCCATATTATGATTTTCTTCAGTTGCCACTTGGACAACAGACCTTTTCATTATCTTGTTCTTTTGGGGAAGTCTCATTTGCACTTTCTGGTTCTGAATCTGATCTAGACATCAGAGTTTCCACAAAGTTCCCAGAAGAGTAGCATGGGAAAACTGAGAAACTTCACTTTTAGCATGAAGAGTAGGTATTTATATGAAAGCATATATTATATGACACATAATACATATGCGGGCTGCTTAGTTTTGTCTCTGTGAAGTACAGTCACAAACCATAACAGACTGTTAACTGCAAACAAAAAGGCTTTTTTTTTTTTAAAAAAAAAGAGGATACAGTAGTTCTGAAACTTATTTGCAAACTCACACTGACCCAGTACCAGCACCACTGTAAAACAATAATTTGCGGATTAAAACCACTCCATTCCAAATATTCCTCGCTCATAATGAAAACACGATCTATCAATGAGTACACTATATAAAAGGAGCTTGTTAATGATGTCCAAACCATAATTAAACAGCAGCGCTGTGTTTTACGCTCCCATGGAAACAGTTTATAAGTCATGGGAGAGTATTTAGATCTGATTAGCCTTTCCCTGGTTTGCCTGGACTGACTAAAACATCTTTTACTATTACAGCTGGGTCCCAGGGTCCCAGCTCATAAGCACTAGAGTGTGCATTAGTTTGTTCATGAAAAATCCCAATGAAGTCAATGGAAAGACTCACGTAAAGTAATTAGGTGTGAATATTGAGTGCAAGATTGAGGATCTTAGCTGCAGCCTTGGGTAACAGAGTGCTACATTTTCTTAAGATATAAAATAAATAAAATTTACATTGATGAATATAGTTAAAATCATAGTGATATACAGTACATGAGGAAAAGCTTAAAAAAATACGGTACGCAAAGCTGACACATCTATATGAAAAGTGTACCATTCAAAAATTATTTTGTAGATTTTGTAGGATTTTATGGAAAAGCCACGTGTATTTTATTAAGCTCTTGATTTAAGGAGAATTTATGATGGGATTCAGTATGATAATTTCTTCTGAAGTAGTCAGCTACCTGACAGTAGCACAGTTACAACATGTAACACAGCATGTCACCTTTTCAGATCTTAGTCAGGATCATTCACCCTTGAATGATGGCCCCAAAAGAAAACCCAAGCATTTAAGAAGTATCACATAAATCAGTAGGCTGCATTCTTCCCTCTCAGTCAACACTAACCCATGGTAAAGCAGTGACAGCAGCCAGTCTGACACAGAAAGAATTGTCTTCTGAAACAGGGATATGTGGTCATTAAAGATGCCACAACAATTTGTGTAAGATTAAAGAGCACCATCTAAGTTGGGTTCCCAGGGTAAGTATATTACACGCAGCAAACCGTCCCCCACTCCTTCCATCTCCAGCAAATGCACGTCTCCGGGCAGCTGTGCACGGAAGCCTGGGCAGCGCCCATGCTGCGTGTTGGAGGTGACTGCTCCAGCGCAGAGCTACCTGCACGGCTGTACCCACCGCACGGGGCCAAGCCGCATCCTGTCCTACTGGAGGCTGGTACAGACATCTGCAGGCTACTCACTAACAAATGTTTCTAGGTAAAGTGTGGCTCCGATTCTGCACTGATTTTAAAATATAGTGGGTTTTTTGCTTACAGCACATACACTGTTAAATGAGTTACTGAAGCATGCACGGGGGAGAGGGTGTATGGGGAGTTTGCTCAGAGCCATGTAGTCCAAAGCAAAGGGCAACTTTTCTCCTGCGGCTGAAACACGAGCAGCAAACCATTCCAGCAGGACCCAGCAAACGAGCATCTAACCAGCCCCGGACCCCGCCGCGGCCCCTCGCCTCGGCCTCCCGCTCCCCGCCAGGCCCGTGCCGCCCGCGCTGCAGCCCCCGCCGGCCGCGGGGCCCTCGCCGGCCACCCCTCACCCGGAGGGGCCCCCGGGGCACCGCCGCCGCGGTGTACGACCGTCCCTCCGCCGAGCCGCGGCCCCGGGGCGGGGGTGACGGCAGCCTGTGCCGTGCCCCGGAGGTGTCAGCTATGCCGAGCCCCGCCCGGCGGTGCGGGAGGCAGCGGGGTCGCCGGTGCCCCCGGGCGGGGCACCACGGACCCGCCCGGCGGACAGGGAAGGCGAGGCGGGGCGGGGCAGGGCAGGGCAGGGCAGGGCAGCGCGGGAGGCAGAGCCGGGCTTACCTGAGGTGCCGGCGGGCCGCTCCGCTCGGCGGCGGGCAGCGGCGGGGAGTGAGCGCGGGAGCGCCTCCTCCCCCCTCGGCGCGGCCCCGGACGGCGCCCCCCCTCCCGCCCTCCCGGGAGCGCCGCGGGCTGAGGGGAGCTGCCGCCTCCCGCCAGCCCCGTCCCCGAGCGGCCGTAGCCGGGCTCAGCCGTACTGAGGGGAGGGAAAAGGGAGGTCCCGCTACGGAGACACGGCCGCCCTGCAGAGCCGGCTCTTACCCGCGCGCCCCGGGAGGCAGCCGCGGGTGGCCGGGCCCCTCTCTCCTCAGCCGCCTCCGCCGTCAGGGACGCGGTCCCGCTCCTTCCCGCCTGCCCCGTCAGGGACAGGGGCTGTCGCCCCGCTCCTTCCCGCCTGTCCCGCGTGAGGGGCGCGGGCTGTCTTCCCGCTCCCTCCCGCCTGCCGTGAAGAAAGAAGGGGGATCGACGGCCCTCACGGGACACGGGCCGGCGGCCCCACGCCTTCCCGCCTGCCCCGCGAGGGACGCGGGACCCGCTCCCTCCCGTCAGCCCCGTCAAGGACGCGGGCTGCCGGCCCCGCTCCCTCCCGCTCCTCCGAGCTCCCGACTGCGATGGGCCCGTCTCGGCCCCGCCGCCCCGCGCCCGCCGCGCACCTCGGCCCCGCCGCCGGTTCCTCCCTGTCAGACCTGGCCCTGCGCTGCGAGGGGAGCTCCTGCAGCCCCGACAGGGAGCGCCTGCCCCGGCCGAGACGGCTTTCCCCGCAGGAGAGGGCCGTGGGGTCCCCGGTAAAGCGGGGTGGTTCCGTCTGGCGGCTCAGCGCCGCGCCGGCGGCACCCTTCCCCGGCCAGCGCCGTGCTCCCCGCACCGCGCCCGCGCTCCCGTCCAGGGAAGCCGACCAAGAGAAACGTAGGGAATGGAAATCCCATTCCCCGCGTGGAGGACCTCTGGGCCAAGGCAAACAGTCCCTGGTGAATCATGCGGGTGTCTGCCACCGCGACGAGCCTGTGGGAGCCTCCGGAGGGGAAAACGCTGAGGGAGGCGTGAAATAAATGGGCCAGGTAGAAGGGACCATCGTTTCTCAGCTGTCATGGCAGCGGCGCAGTCAATAGTCCGGGTGGAAAAAGCTGAGTGTGGAATTTGTATCAACACTTATGGGTTTATTATGTATTAAGAAGAAAAAATAAAATTCCTGCTTTGTTCCAAAGCAATTGCGATTTCTGTTTCCTGGAAAAAAACAACAGTGAAAGCCATTCCAAACGGCAGAGGTGAGGCAGGCTCACTGTCATGTCCAACAGGAAAGGGATAAAATCACCAAGCCATACCAATTCTGGTGCATCAAGTGCAAGCGGGGTCTGAGAGAGGAGATTCGTACCCCCCAGAGTTGCTGAGATGGTGAGCGAACTTTGGAAATCAGCAGAGCTAATTTGGGTAAGTTTTGTAAGGTATAATAAATTGTCTGTGAGGTGAGTGTACAAAGTCTGATCCCTAAAAAAGGGGGTGGAAATGACGAGCAAATGTCAAACTGAAAGGGGCCAGATTCACCCCATCTTTCATTCTGAGCACTGGCTCCTGGACCTCTGCTATAGCTAGAGGAAAGGGAAAAATTAAAAAGACAGATGAACATTGATAGACAGTATCGCAAACCCAGAAGAGCCAAGTGCAGAACAGTTCAGCCATTGTTTTCCTTTCTAATGTATCATAAGACGACACCCCAGCTACAGTCCCAATTAATGCTCCATCATCTCAAAATACAGAATATGTACCCCTGAAGATTTCACTGTGCTGTGACTTGAGGCACCAGCTGAGTTGCCAGAGGAAGACAAAAGGCAGGAGAGCAAGCATTGTGTTGAGAAGATGCTGTGAGTGCCCAGAGGCTCAGCGTGGCGGCTTGAGCTCCAATTTACACATAAGAAATCCCAACACTAGCTCTGCCCAGAGGCTGTGCAGCCTGCTGCTGTTGACAGGTTGAACACACGGAAGGTATCCCACCTGGAGATCGGAGGAAGGGGTATGATGGCAGAGAGTCAGCACGATAAGGCATCTATTTGTTTCATAGGAGACAGCTTAGAAGATAGGGGATTTTTATTTGACTTTATTAATCAACTTTGCCATTTATTTAATACCGTACCAGAAGTTCTCTGTATTCCCCACATTACAGAGTCTAACTGTCTCTTCGCCACTTGTCCTTCCTCAAATGACGAGCTTCTGTCCTCTACTCCCACCGTGTGACTTCAATTTTGGAGAGACATTGTTCAGTCTGTCAACATTTGGGAGGATGGGTAGAGGAAAGTTGGAAGATGTTAAGTTAGAAAGAGCTGGAGACTTCTATCAAGCCATGCTTTGATCTGCAGGCAATTATTAAGCTGCTTGAAGATTGCTAACTGTACAGCAGCAGCTTTCCAAGTCTCCTCTTTCCAGGCTTCTCTCAGTGCCTGGAAGGGTAGTTCTCAGTCTGGAAGAAACTCCCAGTGATGTAGGCAGCTTTTCAATTATCACAGGCAGCCACATAATGTAAAAACCACATTTCAGAAAGTACGTTCCATCTTAAAAGCAGGTGCTTTAGTGAAACAGCAGGGAATTGACTTTCCTCCTGCTATTAGAGGACTGTTTCAGACCTTCCTGGTAGTTAGACACTTCCTACTAATTTCCAGCCTAAATGTATTTATGGCCATTTTATACTTGTTTTCTAGTACCAATGTTGTCTTTCAAACTAAACAGCTCTTTTTCTTCTCCAAGGCTTGCCTAGCTAGTGTATTTGGTGACAGACATCATTTTCTCTTTCAGCCTTCACTCTTGTTTTGCTCAACAAGCAACTTTTCGCTCTGCACGTGCTGTGCCGATTCCTGTGGGTGTGTGTGGCAGAACTGAACACGATAGGCTGTACGAGCTCTCACCAGAATGTTTCTGTTTATTGAAAATACTTTGCCTGATGTGGTCTGGGGTTTCATTTTAATTTTTAGTGGCCGCATTACCATTGGTGGCTGATAGTCTTCTTTGTGTTCAGTTTATATATGCAGCTGCACCTGTTTGCCAGTGCATAAATCCTGCCTAATATGTGATCTTTCATTTTATACTATGGTATTTCATCTCTCTTCTAGTTCTTTCATTCTTAAGATCATTCAGTTCTTTCCTTCTCCTTTACATTTACAATGCCTATAGACTCTCCTATGTTTTACCAGAAAACTCCCACTTTTGCCTGCCAGTTTAATGAATGAAAAAGTTAAATGCTAAATAAGATTTTCAGACTGATCTTTTAGTAATCGCCAATAACTTTTTCTCTAACTTTCCACTTTGAACACTCCCTCATCCCATTTTCCTATTGCCATGAGCTAGGTCCATACTTAGCTCACAGTCCTTCTCCTAGTTCCTATTTCAATTAGTAATTTCCTCTGTGGCAATGCTTTTCTGAAGTGCAGACAGATTAGATTTACTGCATTTCCTTTGTCTGAAAAAGGCAGGTTAGACGAGCACTACCTGATGCTGGAAAACTTGCTCATGTTTTGCATCATCTTTAATTATTCTTTGCTTCAAATTTTATTCTGAAGTCTTTAGTGCTACTTGTATCAGAATAAAAGCTGAGATGGTATTTGTACAACTCAAGTTGCTCTGAGGTATTAATTGCTTTTCATTGGGCACCATTTTTTACTCAATCTGATTGTTAAAAAAACTTGGTATGATACCGGTGCTGTCATTTGGGATGGAAATTGTTTGCTCCTCTTGATGTGAACATGTTTTAAGGTTCATGTCTCCCTTACTTCTTGTTGCTGCTCTTGCTTATTATCCTGCCTTTGTCTGTGTTGACTGTCATAAAATGTTTATAGATAGCAAAGTTTTTAGCATTGGGTAGACAAACAGAAGCAAGACAGGTTTGTCAAAGGCCTGACTAAAAGTTCTGTTAGTTTCTAGCACAAACAAGAAAATATTCAGACCTTAGTAAAAAAGGTTGAAATAAATACATAAAATAGTTGTTAGTGCAATAAAAAGTCTATGGCTTTTGCTAGTGAAGGAATTCAGCTTTTTATTTATTGACATGCAAGGTTTGAAGTGCTTATAAACAAGATCATAAAGCTGTTGTACTATTAAGTGTCTTTGTTAGTCTATAGAGAAATCAAACCGTATTTTTAAATCACCTCAAAAGTTTATATCTGGAAATGTTATAGTGTATGTGTAATATTAAATCATAGGGTTTATAAGCCACACTGTACTGCAATTAATCAAGCACAGTTTCCAATGCATATGCAAATTGGAGTCTATCAATGGAAGAACCATCCTTAATTATATAATTAGAAGAGAGACCCTTTCCTGGGTCCAGTGCTCACTGAAATGAAGCTGTCTCCACTGACTCCTGAAGTGCCGGATCAGCAGGTACTTGGTATCTTAAAAAACAAAATGCAAGTCCCTTCTAGTTACAGCAGGATTTTCAAATTTCTACAATAGCTTGAAAATAAAACTGTATCAATCTTTTCTTTCGCTACTACTCTTCCTAAATAAAGACAAGGTAGATATTTTTTTTTGGCTTAGTTGTCTGTTGTGGTTAAAACTACTGTCACGTAAAGCAGGTATGTTACAGTCAGTCAGTGATTGTCAATTATGATTCTCCATTGTTATCACTTAAAATCACTTAAATAAAAGATAAGGATATAGGGTTCAAGGCTATATCTAGTCTGTTTTCCTGAAGAAGTAGATAGATAGTATGCTATATCTCATCATCCCCCCAAAAACATTATCCTTTTCCTATGCCCACAAGCTCTTTCTACTTCAAGCGTATGCTTAACTTCTTTTCTTTGCTATTTTGATCATCTGTTCCATAGCTAGTTACCTCCTTAACACGTATATGATTCTAATTTGTATACGGTACATTACATAGCTTCTAAAAAAGAAATGAGGAGAGAGATCTTTTGAAAAGCCACAGTGTTTTCTAACATGGATCCTTTCCATTCAGCTGACACTTTCTATAATTCCAGGAACACGCTGCTGGCTAAAAACAAATTCAGTAAAGATTCAAACACAGATGCAATGACAAAGTGTTCATTTCTCGCTTGTGGTAAAAAGGACTCACCTGAGTGTTAGTGATGGACAAATGATACATGAATTGCATGGTTCTGTTCACAGGTCACAGTTTGTGAACTTCATTGTATATATAAAACCAGGGGAACTGAAACAGAACAAAGTGTTTAAAGGACTATGAATTGGTAAAGAGTGTGCACTTACTTTTCTCCCACACTTCTGTGTTAACTTTGCTGTGTTTTAGTTACAGATGTTTGAGGATTAGGGTCTTGGCTGGCTCTATACTTAATTCTAAGAATCACTTCATATTCTTAAGGCATCTGAAAAAGGCAAATAACTCACTGGCGTGCATGGCCAGACAATATACAGCCTCAGTTCAGCCCTTTTTACTTTGCTGTCTCTCACTACCACTGCAGGCTTCCATCTTCCTAGTTGCCGTGGATAGCACCTAAAGTCTCTGGCAGTGGCTCAGAGAACTGGACAAAAGGCAAAAGTTTTGCTTATTGAAGCCCAGATGTTGCAATTACCAAGGTTTTTCCTACTGAAATTCTCCTGGAAACTCCATTTGACTCCTTAAAATGTTTTGGAAGAAGAAAGCGAGAACTCTTGCAGCTGGTACCTGAGAAGTAAGCATTTGTCTTATGTATGTCACATCCTTTCTTCATTGTCCTCAGAAGAATTGTGTGGTAGCTTATGATTACTGTCCAGACTGGACAGTGTTTACTGGTGAAGAAAACTTTCATATATGGTCTCATCAGAGGCTGAACTCAATGAAGTTATATGCTGTTGATACAATACATACTGAATTCATCTGCGGACAGCACTCACCTACTCTAACTAGCTGAGAAATTGTCCAGGGATTGCCACTCTGCCAAGTATATTCACAGGCTTTACTTTTGCTGTAACTTTCAACATGTGGACAGTAAAACTGCATTTTCAGCAGTTTTCCCTGGGAAAACTTGGTGCTTCATGAAGTGCGTAAGGAAGTGTAGATGTTAATTCCCTTTGTTGCCAATCCTGTTCCAACATCCATAAGACAAGAAGACTGGTCCTTGCTGGCAGGGCTGTGCAAAGGACCTTGGGAGCAGAGAAAGGGTGGCAGGTCTGGCTAGCTCTCCGGAAGTCCTTGTGCTGGTCACCCTGTGCTCTCTCTGAGGCACACTTTCCAGGGCAGATGCTCCAAGCCTCTGTGCAAACAGCAGTTAGCAACAGCTAAGCCACACCTGCACCTTGGACTGTCCTTCAAAAGACACTAGGAGCCACTTCTGTGTTTTGTGAGGAGCAGATTTCTGCTGGTTTGTGCTGGGTGTGTTGTAAGAGCATACAGGGGTCTCAGGTGGCTGAACGGCTTCAGGGAACTTGTGCATGAACTGGTGGGCACCAGCCTGCTCATCCCTGTCCAAACTGGTGGTGTGTTAAACATAATCATCAGGTCTTTCTCCTTGTCAGATCCTCCTGGAGCCAAGGCAGGAGGTGAATGCCAAGCTCCACAGGCTGGAGAAAACCTGGTCCGCAATGCAGAACTGCAGCCACCAAGGGAGCAGTGAAACATCAAGCAAGCTGAAGTATTTGCAAGGTTGGGCAGCCATTGAACATGCTGTCTAGACATCAGTTTTGGAAATAAACATCCAGGTTCTTTTGTTGAGCCTTCTACATACCAAAAGATACAGAATTTCCCTGAATTAATGCATTCCTGAATTAATTTATGGATTGCCTTACAAAAACAGTCCTTTATAACTCAAAAAATTGCCAGGAAGGACAGAGATGTAGAATAACAGTAAACCAGCTTGTTTCTAGTCTGATTTTTCTATCTGCAGGTTTCTGTCATTAGGTGCTGTTACACTTCTGTTGGCTGCATTGAAGACACCTTCTATTGAAGTTTTGTTCCATATGTACTTACTTATATGGTGTCCTTAATTCACCTCCTAAATCTGAGTTACTAAGACATTGCATTTCCTGCATTTTTCGCTTGATGGCATATTTTCCAACTCTCTAATGGTTCTTTCAGCTCTTTGCTAGCCCACTCCAAGGTTTTTTAAACATCCTGCTTGAATTATTCCCAGCTTTAAGGTATAGGCAAAATAGAATCTTTTCTTCTTTTGCCTTTTTATTGATGATTTATGCTTTCTTTAAAGACAAGGATGAAATATTTTAAGCACCATGGAGTCAAAAACAGATCCTTGCAGAATTTCTCTTGAAACCAGTCACTTACTGAGTATTCTTTGCTTGCATACAGCTGAGATTTATCGGCTGTTTTGCAATCTATTTCATATGTGCAATGCTGTTGCTATATCATTTTAGTTCCCTAGTCAAAATATTGTGTTGTATCAGGTAAAGTGCCTAAGAAATGTCCAAATGTATAACGTTTACACTCGACCCCATATTGATCCATTTCATAGCCCCTTTCAAAAAAAAAAAAAAAAAGGATAGTTTGACAAAGTCTGTTTCCCCAAGCAGTCCTGTGTTCTATTATCAGTTTTCTGAGTAATGCACTAAATGACAGAATTATGGAAAAATTTAGGTAGGAAGTGACCTAAAAAAAATCCCCAAGGATGGTATTCAGCATCACTAAGTTATAGCCTTCTATGATGAATCTTCTATTATATCTGAAGTCTAAAAATTTTAATTCAGGAACTCTACAAAACATACTTTTTGAGTACCACCACTGGTGGTGGTGATGGCATTTGCCAATGTTTTGGCTCTGCACCAGATCACTGTGCTTTTAAAGACAGAAGAGGAAGAAAACTTTGAAAAAGAAGTTGTAGTGAAAGGATAAAGGATGAAATGCTTCTTGAAAATACTACTAGATATAGTAGTAGATATTGTAGATATAGAATATCTTAAATAATTTACTGTGTTCCTAGTAATGTTAAAAAAAAGTCCTCAACCCTTCCTGCCCCCAAATATCTGGAAAATCCATCCAAATGTAAGATGGTGTTTCACAGAAAAAGGCATCAGAACAAAATTGTGGTAAAAGAAAAAATATGAGACACCAAAGAAGATCTGTAGTAATTTTGGTACAGTTTGTACCTGAGTTAAACCTCCTAATACTGCCACTGAATCCAACCCAAAGGGAAAAGTTACACTCACAATAAGATGAACAAACTCTAAAAAGAAGACTCAATTACCTGCTTTGTTATCTGTGATAAGTATAATGCAGGAATGCTAGTTAGAAACTAAAAAATGTCCAGAAAAAACATATGTTGGGTGTATGTAGACATCACAAACATGATCAGGGATCACATCTCAAAACTTTCCCAGCTTGTGACTCTATCTGGTCTCATAAGCCCTGAGGCAAAGCCACAATTCCTCAAACATCCACCTCCCTCCTTTTCTCAGACCCCTTTTTGTAGCTCATCCTCAGGCTGCTCGTGTACAATGAACTGGTCCCAGCTCAACTGGGATTGTGCTGCCTGAGCAGCCTCTCCTACAAGGGCCACAAATAAGGCAGCTCTAAAGGTTAAATGCAGCCCACATCTAAATGTTGCTGCCACACAGCGGCAATTATGGAAACATATGTTGTTTGGTGCTAATAGTACAACAGTTACAGAGTTTTTCTGAGCTTCATTTTTTCACAGGGGGTCTACTTTTCTAGACCCCTGGAGTGCTTACAGTATCTGTTCCGCATAATGATACTTTGCCTTTATTGTACTTTTTCAAACTACTGTGTCAGAAGTTTTTATCCAGGATGAAAAACTGTTTGCAAAGAGAGGAAAAAGATAACAACGTATTATGTTGCTCTTTTTTTGCTGCTCATTCATAAGATAAAAAAAACACAAAGAAAATATATCTTTGAAACAGAAACCAGCCAGTTCCTAAGATGAAAATGTGGTCACAGATACCTTTACTAAATATTGGTTTAAAAGGAAAGCATTTCCATTAAAAAAGAAGCAAACTTCAATATTTTTTGAGAAAACCCAAAAACTCTTTTATCAACTAGTCTGGTTCATAAAAAGCATTTTGAACTTCTTTAGTTGCTTTCTCTTTATGAGAAGCAAAGAAGCAGGATCACACAATAGCAGGAAACTTAAGCTGGCCTGTGCAACTGATAAAGCTAATTTCATCCTCAGCTCTAATGCAATGAAGGAAATGAAACTCATTCCAATTTTCTAATGATTTGATGGGGAGAAGAATTCATGAACTCACAAAAGAGAAATATTTGTAACTAATTGCCAACTCTCACCTTTGTTCCTTTACTTTTACTGCCCTTGCTGCCCTCAGGTGAGTGCATCTGATACTGCCAAGAATGATTGCATTCACATAAGTAGTACCAATCTCCCAGAGTGTCCCACCGATTTGTTATTTATCTAGCAGTCTTAAACTCGGGTTCTGGTGATCCGTAAAATATAAGTATAAAAGTAATTGTCTATCCAGCCAGCTTTTCTACATAAGAGACAGGACGCCTGTTTGTGCTTGCCTCTGGCCCAGAGAGGAGCCTGAAAGATCTGCCATCCCTGAAGTAGAACATATCTGTCTTATTAGGATGGTATCTGTATTTTTAAGAACACCTTGCTCATCCCGGCACTGAATGTGCTCAGAGGATTTGATGCTAAAAGTCTGCTAATGTCGGACCTCTCTTTCTAATTGCATCCTTGCCTCTGCTGTCATGAAGGGTTGGGGAAAGAGTTTCAAAATTACAGGTGATCAACTCCCCAGAGTTCCTGATGATGAAGTAGAAGGAATCTCAAAAAAAAAATCTCTCAACCCCCAAAAAAGCAGAAGTATTTGGATATTTGGGCAAAGTTTATATGAAAACAGAAACCTGTTAAGAGTTATTAGCAGGATGCACTTAGGTACTGTAACGGAGCCCAGGTTCTGGGCTAAAAAGCTGTGTGTGGCTCATCCCTGTTATTGCTGGTCACGTTGACCTCAAAGAGCAAACAGAAGGCCTCTGGAATGGCTGCAGAGACTCCGCTATGCTGTGGCTCTCTCTCTCAGAGTAGCTTCACAGCTCTTCTGTCTCTGCTGGCTAGCAAGCTTCTCCTGGAAGCCAAGTAGCGAGCACTGCTGCATGCCTGATTCATCTCCTTTCTGTTTATTCAGCCTTCCAAGTGACCCTGTGTCCTCTGCTCAGACCAATTAGTTAAGTCGAGCTCTGTCTACAAAGGACAAACCTTTCATGACTTTTTGAAAACCCTTCTGTTTGAAAGGTTTGAATAATCTGAAAGAAAAAAAAGTAAGTTACTGCATTAAATTTCACTTAAGTTCTTCATAAAAATAATCTACTGTTGTAGTTCATTGTGTAGGATATAGTTGTAGAACTGCGTTCGTGCTTTGACAAAACTTTATATCTGCTGGCTGGGTGACAATGAGGTTTTCACTCCTGTTGCTTCAATACCCTATTCCGCTGGAGGTAGACACAGGCTGCGGGCAGAAGGTCACAGATCTGGCTTCCACACCCTGCTGAACTATTCAGCTGAAAAACTGGCCATGTTGCAGAATCATTTTGGGTCAAATCCATGGGTGTGGAGACATCATTTACAAATACCAGAGTCCTTCCCTGAAAGAACTCTAATCCTGATTTATCAGAGCCAAGCCTCCCTTCAGACAGCTATAGCTGCTGTTTTGGGTTTCTCAGAGCTGTGAACTGAGATAGTGCTGGAACATCTCTGTAGCCATAGGCACTAAAATTTAGTAAGAAACGTTTTTTTATGCTACCTGACTGCAATTCTGCACATAATAGAGACATGTAAATGGAAAGGATATAACATAGCTCCACAGAAGCAGCCTCTAAGGAAAGAACACCTAAGGAGAAGCAGCTTCTGCAGAGAGAACCTCTAAGGAGAGCAGCCTGTAAGCCTATAAGGATGTAACTTAGCTCCAGAGAAGCAGCTTGGAGTCATCTGTCAAACTAGAGAGTTTGGTAGGGATTTAACCAATACTCCTTTAGGTTTAGAAAAATAAATCTGTACATTTCTTCTCATTACATCAAGTAAGACCAAGGTATGATCCACTCCAGTGATAAAAATCTGAAACAGAGCTGGCATAACAGCTAACATAACAGGAGCAGTTATATTTCCTCCTGACCATAGCAGAGGAGAAAGAGAGCACATAAGCCAGCCAGGTTTGTAGCAGTGAACCCTGTCAGTGCAACAAAATCTGCCTCTCTGTGCTGTTTAAAGTATGTACATGAACCCTTCCTTCCCATGCTCTGTCCCTATTGCTGCTCTTCTATCCATTCTGCCCTTACCACTAACCACGTCTTCCATCTTGCGTATTCCAAGCGTCAGGGTGCAGACTTGTTGATATTAGCAAAAATTTGTTACAACTGTCCATGGTGTCTCTAGTTGCTATACTTTGGCCAACAGGGTAGTGGTGAGGAATACACTATTCTGAAAGCACAGAATTTGCAATTTCTTTCAGACTAGTTATCGTTGCCTCTGCTTCCTTGACAAGCTTTTCTTTGGCCATAAATCGATCTGATATGGCTTTTGGTAACATATCAAGTCTGGATTATTTTTACCAACCAGAAGTTTTCTCAAAGAAGTACAGACAGGCTAGCACCTAAAACAATGGTTGTTAATAATTGTTTCAGAAAATTTAATGTGCTTACAAGCACAAGTGCCACACTGCTGCGTCACCACTATGAATTCCTCTTTGCTTTCTCCAATACAATGCATGGATGAGTGTACAACAAAGGGAACCTGCATCGTTCCATCAGGAATAAGATGATGAGGCAAGATGAGAGAATTCGACTTGTGCCTTAGCATGTGTAGGCTTTGTGAAGCCTGCAATGCCTTATAACAGATATTCAAAAAAATTAGAAGATTTCAGCAAAAGATTTACTTATATTTCTGGTACTATCAAGGTTTAGATTCCTATTTGCTGGTTTTGGCCCCATATTTATGGTGTTCCATGTCAATATACCTTGAAAATATTTTCTTTCCACTCTTAAGTTACTAGAAATTTTTAATAGTAAACTGCTATATTAGAGTTTAAGATAAGAAAACAGTAGACAATTTGAGTAAGCACATGCTCCTAATATCTGGGAGAAAGGAAAAAATGTAAGGACTAGTGAAAAAAGCACTGTTAGGAGCAAGCAGTTCCCAAAGCACAGAAACTTAAGTAGACAGGTTTTTAATGGGCTTCTGTGTCACAGATGACTGACTATTACAAATGAATTATAGAAAAGCTGTGGTGTGAATACCCCAGGATTAGACATGGAAATGGAGAATTAATTCAACAACTGAGGATAAAAAATCTTCAGCTGGAGTTTGTGTTTCTTCACATACCCCAAAGGTTCTATTTTTCCTTTGGGAGCAGGGGAACTCGTCTCCCATGTGGATCCTCTGATACGTCAGCAGAGGATTTACATTATCTGCTCCCTCCTACCCAGCTGTCTTATCTACAGTGTCTGCAGGAATGCCATGGTTTTGATACCATAACCTCCCCCCTCTTTAACTCAAATTGGACAAAATCCAAAAGGTATTAGGAGTACTGGTAGGACACATGCACTCGCACTTATGCACGTATGGTGTATGTGAAGAAGCCTTCATTCTTTAGTAAGACAAGCTAAAGTCTACAGAAATTTCATGTGAATTAGCACAACATTATCCCTATAATGATGTGGAGAAAAAGAAGCCCCAGCTTTTGGTGTAGCTCTGTATAGCCTGGTGCTGTATCACACACTTCATCAGACCTGGAAAACTGCCTCTAGTTCTGGACAATGAACTAAAAGCTTGAATTATCTCTTGTTTTTATTGTACAATAAATTATGGAACTTACTGTTCTATTCTCCATCTATAGAGTATAAAGGGAAAGCTGGTGAATGGACTGAAAAACTGGTTTTAGGTGTTTTGTAGAGAAAATCCTGCCATGTCAGATTGATTGGACAGGAATTTGTGTATGTTTGTGCTTGGAAGACCAGCAATACTTATTTCCATAGTCTTGAGGAAACACCCTTTTATTGTAGAGTAGTTTGTATACACAGATGTGATGTATTTACAACCAGCTTTTCTCAAACAGACGACTGTTTAAAATCCTTCACAAATCTGTAAAGAATGAAAGAAAATGAAGCTCAGAAGACCAGCCAGCCAGCCCAACCCCCAAACTCAGATTAATTCCCAAAGATAACTGTAATGAGATAATAATACATGGAGTTATTCAGAAGGAAGCAATAGGAATGTGACAGAGATCAATGGATGGGCTTCAGGATTGGTTCAGTCAAAAGCATTGCTTAGTTTGATCTCACAGTAGATAAACCCTGAAGTACAATTCCAACAAGCAGATAGGGACCTGCCTTTTCCCAGGGGCATGGAAGAGACAGGCAAAAAGAGTCTGGCCCTTCCTTCCCTGGCCTCTGCAAGGACAGGTCACAGTGGCAACCTCCCTGAAAAGAAGTTGTTGGTCCTGTGTTCCCCTGGAAAGCTCTTTTCCAGAAAAAGGCAGGAAAAGCTCCACTCTTCTTCAGTCTGCAGAATGGAGTCAATGCACTGAGGGTGAGAACGGGTGTCCTCCTTAGAAAGAGTGTGGACTCATGCCAGCCCAGTCACAGGAGAGACGGCACCTTGGTTTCTTCTGGTGCCCCTCCAAACTGTGGCTCAGGTCTGTGCTGCCCTTTACCTGGGGCAGTGTGCAACGTCATCAGTCTAGCTTCAGCCTGGTCAATCACCCCAAATGCACAGGGGGGTGAGACAACACAGGGGGAAACGATGAGAGGTAGAGATACACATTATATTCCCTTTTCCTGTTCCTTTTCAATTAAAAGTAGAACCTTCCTCAACAACAAAAAGTTACATGTGCAGGAGGCACTTCTCGGGGAAGAAACAAATACCTCACACAAGCATTCATGGATGGATGAGTCCCATGAGAAAGATACTCAGCGCAACCAGTTCAGTCATAAAAGGAATCTAAAATCTCCATGTTGATGTATATGAGAAACACAAAAACATATCTGCTAATGCTCAAAAAAGTTACATGCATAAGTTTCCCATAGGTTGGGAACATATATCTTAGATCTGCATAAATTAGTTCACATTCAGCAGAACACTGCGATATTTACAGGCACATTCCAATGGGAAAACATTTGCGTATTGAGTGCGAAAGACGCAGCTTTGTCACCTAACCATGGGACTTTAAAAGCAGGGATTTTGTGACCTCAAAATGCTATTTGTGAAGCTGGTGGGGAGGAAAAAGGTGTGTAGGCAGGAAAAGAAAATTACCAGAAGTTGGTAAGGACTCTTTTTTTGAGTGTTAGAATGGTTGCAGGCTGGGACTTGTTACACATCACAGAGTGCTTTTGCACTCTCATTTCCCATACTTATTCTTCCCAATTAAATTTGTTTCCCATTAGCCAGGTTGATGAGAATAGTGCATAAGACTCATTCTTCTTCTTGCAATCATCATTCTTCATAGCATAATAGCTTAATAAATTCTTGCAGAACAGGAATGAAGTGGAATGTCACTTTTTGGGACTTGGTCTGTATTCTGAAGGTGAAATTGGGCATCTGAGAAACACATTTGTAATGCTTTGGAAGTTTTACAAATAAAAAAAAAGGTTACACTCTGAACCTGATTGAGAATGCAAAGTTCGATGTTCTCTAGCACTGCACATCAGAAGTGGTGGAAAAAGCTATTCAGTGACTACCATAACCTTAGCGCTACCCAGAATTGTTCTGAAACTAGTTCACTAGTTTCTGAAACACTACTGTAGTTGCAGCAAATTATTAAAACTATCTACAGAATTTTAATCATACAATTTAGGTTTCAATATGTCAGCAAAACATCAGTGTATAACCCATAGAGGTTGTATCCTGGAAATGAAATTATCAAACTATTGCTCCAATGTCTGAAATGTAAAGCTATCCTCCCTAGGTACGCAGCACACTCTCACTTATGCTGACACATAAGGTGGTGGCGGATCTTTAGCAGCTCCGTTCACAGGATCATCATACGGTGGCAACAAGACCTGCAGGAAAGGGAAAAAAAGGTTATATTTTTTAAAAAGAAGCCAGCTGATAAAATTTACAGAAAAGAAAACCCTTAAGGCCTTGTCCCAAAAAAATAACAAAAAAGAGTAAGTTAGTAAGCAAGAGCAGAATAATTAGAAAATGAAACTATTAGCTTGAAGTTCCTCATTCCAATGTGTGCCTGTTTTCATTACAAAGGAAAACATGGTTTCTTCTCATTTTTTATTGACTCCAGTGACAGCTTGATTTCAGCCAAAGACCATTCATTGCTGGCACCTGAATTTGTTCAATCTGGCAGTGACAGTAGCTGCTTATTCTGCAGCTTTCCTCTATCAAGAGCCCTTAAACCATGTCTCCTGGAGGACTGCTCAAACTGCTAAGCCAGAGTAAGAAAAGTCCAGAAAACATCTCTTTCTGAGGTCTCCCTGGAATAACTAATAATTATTTTCAGGTGGGGGAAAAAAAAAGCAAATGGAGAACAAATTACCCAATGTCTAAATAAATCTCCAGTTCTGTGTTTCTGGGGCACTCAGCTGTGAGAAGGAAGACCTACATTCCCATACGTACTTCAGTGAATACTTAAACATCTGATAGAAATTAGGACAGCTTTAATCATATATCATCCTCATTCACAGGAGGCCAGGCAGCTTCCTAGAACATGGGAGATGCAAGTTCAGGCCACACAGGGCAGAGGAGGTATTTGAACCAAGATTTCTCTTTTTTTCAGCAAGCATGCTAGCTATCATGCAATTTTTAATGGCACCAACACTGACATTAATTAGCTTGCATGTGAAAAGGCAAAAGAGCACTTGGTCTGTGAATCCCAGCAGGGACTGAGGATAAAATAGATGTCTGAATGAAGAATGAGTGTACATTCCCTAAAATATCTCAATATTGTGTAAGAATACCAGTTGTAGTGCACTGGCAGAGATTATGCAACTGAAGATCAATTATTCATGATGGAATTTCCAGACTTATCAGCATTGCTTCTTGATCATTAAAGAGCACATAAAGCTGATTGTCTAAACATACATAGGGAAAATCCTGATCTCAATAAAGTCAATGGAAGTTTTGCCATGAGAGGATTTCACCAGTTCTTAAAGTAGTTGATAACCTGCCTTCTGCAAAGAAACATCCTTAATCATCCCTTTTGGACCTCATCCACAACATAAAAAAATCAGAGGGAATCTTTCTATAGATTTAGATAGGGTTTGGATCAGGCTTTTGTGGGATAGTTCCAAGGGTGATTCACATTATACTTATGTAAGTTTACAGACATGCGTTGATGACCATGTGTTCAAGTACATCTGTGCACGTGTTTGTTAGATTACAGAATGGCTACCTTGGCATCTTCAGCCCTTAGTCAAAAAAGTTTCGTTATTTAGAAAAGCAAATGTCAGAGCCATCACTCTTTATTAATACCATATGTTTGAGCTTGTAAATGCAATATACTACGCACATATCCACTACATAATCTAAAAGCCTTGTATCAAAAAGCATTTAATAAATTATGTCAACTTTAAAGGTGCAAACAGCTTATGGCAGACTACTTATCTAGTGAAATTAGGACAACACATAGAACTTCAAATAAATATCGTGATAAAAATGATAAATATATTTTGCAATGTAACCTCAGTAAATCACACCACTACAGCATGTAAACTGTGAAAAACACTACAGTTGAGATCTTCTCTCTAGTGCTGATCATTAGTTTAATAACAGTGTTTCTAGTAAAATCTTTGTGTTACTAAAACAGGCACTAGTTTCTCAAATGTACTGAAACATGTTCATTAGTTGATTATGAAGCAATATTATTAGTAATTAAATCTGATCTACAGATGACTCTGAAAATGAATCAAGTTCATTTTGTGAAGATTTAGCCATCTTATTGCACTCTTGTAATGCTAAGCCCCAAACTGTGGTCCATTCCTTTCAGGTTCAGAGTCCATTTCATCAGGTGTGATAAGAAATGACAGCAGACGCAATCCAAAAAGCTGTCCATCTTCCAGATCTATGAGCTGATTAATAAAGGACAATACCTCTTCCTGTGCTCTGATCCTCTTTTAGATCTGTGCATCCTGAGACTACTGTAGTTACATCAATATTAACACTGCAGCATTGAGGTTACTGTCATTTACAGTACGTCTCCTGGAGGACTCACTGATATGAGTGAGCTGCTTCATTCCTGTCACTCCTGTATGAAACAAAATCTGTCTGGTAGGAGAACAGCCTCCTGGTGAGACTTTTACCTCTTGGGAGGTGAACACTCTCCTTTGCTCTAGGAACTCAAAACTCATACGTGGGTCAATGGCCCCAAGGACCCTCAGAAGATGCTTTCTCACTTAATCAATGGTTCAACAAGAAGGGAGGGAAGATAGTAATACCTACAGGAGCCATTTTGGAGAAGCCACTGGCTAAATCCTAAGGCATATGGATTTCTATAGGAATATTCAAGGTATGTGGGGTATGAACTGGGGAGATCACTAAAAAGGTTCAGAAGTTTCACAAGACAGTATCTACAACGGAAGGCTAAAGAGTATATGCCAAATGTCTGTGAGGTTTAGAGTTACTTTATTACTGGCAAAGCTTATTTGTCTGAACAGTTCTGTTGGTGATGACTTTGCAGGCTTACTCTCCACACATTTTTGTGTTTAAATATTTAAATATCTTGATCTTGCATTCCCTGATATGAACAAAATAGTGATAAAAAATAATGAGTGTAGAATGAGCAGAATTCAAAATTACTACCTTCGCCTAGCAGTGTTTGAGTTAGACAAAGAAAATATGGACAGGATATTAAACAAAGGTTAAGAAGAATGAACGTGATGGACAACATGTGGAAGAAAGCCCTCGGAGTCTGTGGAATACATGGCGTCAGCTGGGATCCCAAGTATCTCACGTCATTCGTATAGTAAAAGTCCTTTAAACTAATTTAACCATTTTACTCTCAGTCAATGTGGTTTTGTTACTGCTACCTAATCATCTGTCAACTGTAAGTCTAAATAATCATCCTTCAGCTTCCATGACAGTTTGAACAACTCTTCAACCACTCTATAATTACAAATCTTGCAACTCTGCCTCTGTAAGACTACATTCTAATTATTTTTGACAAGAACACTTTCAGGCCATTACTTTCCCTTAGTAATTTTTCCATCTTTTCTCAATAAAGTCTATTTTGGCAAAAGGGAGAAATATGATAAAACTTGAATTATCTCAGTTTTTAACTGTTTACTGTTGAAATGGTTAACAGTTTACAAAAATCTCAAGGAAAAGAGAATTACGTTAGAATTTTAATCATTGTATTTACAACAAAGTAGCTGAGACGAAAATCTGGATCAGAGTCGTTCTCCCTTCTCTTGTGTTAATTTAAAATCTCAACATGGTTTAATGGATGCAGATAAGTGCCTTGGACATAAAACAGCATAGTTATTCAGGCAGTACATTATGCTCTCCAGAGACATAAAATGGAAGCCAGTCACTGAGCCAAAGGGTGAATTCAGAAACTGGAAAAATAGACAGAAACTCACTATTCAGTCTTATCTAAGAACCTAATTAGAATGGATGCAGTCTAAAATAATTCATGAAGGACAAAAACATATGCATATTTTAGGTCCATGGTATCCCCAAGGCAGAACAACACTAGGACAACTGATGCATTTCGCTTCCTAGGCACTACATTTGAGCATTTCCTTGCTTGTTTGTTGTGCATTGAGAAAAATATGTTAGTTACCCCAGATGCTCTGGGACTAATGTTTACAGAGTGTTTGAGACTGTCACTCAAAAATTACTATAAAAACTAAGTATGAAGGACCCCTATTTTTTGGAACTCAGTGATCCCGGTGAAAAGTTCTGGCTTTTTATCAGAAGACCAGCAAGCAAGTTTGGAAGATTAGATGGTTGCAGGGTTCAGTCCTATAGGATGCCTAAAATCCAATGGACAGAAGCTCCTAACTTGTTTCCCAACTTCTATAACTGTATTTAAGAACCATGTCGCATTTTAGCATCATCCTTTAATATGCAGCCAGAGGAGGAGGTGACATTACTTACTGTTTGCATAGTTGTCATAAAAGCATTGCACAGAGACTCTGAGATCAGAGCTCTAGGGGCTCTCAAACCAAGAGGGTTCAAACCCACAGCTCCTATCTGCCATATGAATGCTCCAGACACAAGGTTTTCAGTTCGGTTGGAAGGACCATTTTCCGCCCTCCTGTTGTCACAGTGAAGCCAAGTATGCAAGAATCCATGGGGAAAGAAAGACAATAGGAGAAAGTGTGGCTATGTAGCCCCATGGTTAAGGTGCTTAAGTGGGACAGGGAGTCCCGGGTGCTGAGCTTTGCTCCCAATACCATTTAAGCATTTTGTGATAAGCAGTCTTGTATAATACGCAGAAATAATCCAGAACTGACCCATAAGAAATCCTGGTCTTGGTTTAGCTGGTGTCATCCAAGTGGTTTGGATAATTGTATTACATAAGCATCTCTCTATTATAAAGCCCATGATACAGGATGACCTTCTCTGGAAGAAGTAATTACCATACAAGTTTGCCAATGGCTATAACATATTCAGTTAATATAAGCATATGTCATTTCTTATTTTTTACATCCTGCTTAATCTGGTTTTGGAGAATAAGTTTTTAAAGACATTGCTTAGAAATATGCCTAAGAAGAAACACAGAGAAATATTTGTATATTCAAACAGTTTGGAATTTATGTTGGCCCAAAGGTGTTTTTTTGGGGGGATATTGCATGATTTCAATAATCACTCCATATTTTTGCATCTGATTCCACATTTACCCGAATGTCTAGTAGAAAATTTCCTTTCTCATATTGCTGCAGTTATTCCTGTTTGGACTCAAGCTCTCAGATCTGTTTGGTGTCTAGCACATTTCTACAGGAGAAAATGTGCTTAGTCCTGTATGACTAAACTTAAATATTTGATTAATTGATTATTTCTGCGTTCTTAAGGGTCTCACCCAAAACTCACTGAACTCAATAGAAATCTTTCTGTGTCTCCAGAGATCTTTGTATCGCTTTTTCCCACAGCCATTTGTATTCTTCACTGGGTGGAACGGTACAATCATCACGTAACAGCTTTGAGTTTGAACAGCATTTTGGTTGGCAGCTGTATGAAACTTTTGTGAGTTCCCATGGCAAAATACCTTGTTGATGTCTTGTTAGAAATAAACATTGTTAGGGACAGCTCTAACATACTTTTCTCTGACACCTTGTAGAACGGAAATGCTCTTGATAATGCTAAAAAAGCTATAGATTAAAAATGGCTATGGTAAGTGCTGATGGTTGTAGTGAGCATTCAGGATGCTCACTACAATGAGAATGATGCTCAAACTTTAGGTTTTCAATAAAAACTCCAGTCCTTTAAACTGAAGGACTTCACATTGCATCAATACACAATATACAGACAGGGACAGGTGACAATGAGTAGTTGAGTGAAATTAGGGTCATCACTACTGCAATTCAATCCTGGTCCTGTCGCTGACCTTTTGAGTTTTAACAAATCATTTGACTTTGTCTTAGGAAGATCTCCCATTTGTAAAACAGGCATATTATTTGAAACATCTTAAAAGGTGCTGGAAACCTTAAGACAGATTTAAGACTCTCTTGGATGAAACTTGCATATGACTGTATGAGACAGGGACTAAATTGTGGAAATACTTACAAACTAAATATATATTTGTGGAAATTTCAGCCTATGCCTGGAAATGTTAACCCCAACCTCTTCACCACAGCTATGCATGCATTACGTATCATTCTTCTGCAGAAGTGACCTTTACATTTCAGACACCCAAACTACTACCAGGAATCCTTATGGGAGGCCCGTGCGAACACGCAGGGAGGAAAGGGAGAGAGGACAAAAGCCTTTTCTTTCACATAGCTCACGTACAAAGTGTCAGTGAGTTCAGGCCTTACTCTCTGTTTACTTAAAAAGGGAGAGAGAGTAACCACAAAGTGAATAGTGGTAAGCAGATGGCGAGAGTATGCCAGAGCCAGTGCTGGACCGTTTCACAGGTAAAAGTGCTGAAGCACAGGAATTTCCTCATCCGGGAGCCTCTGTCCAATGTGCAGCCCCTGGCCTGGTGATGGGATGAACACTGACACAGCTGCAGGCTGAGATACAGTCACCACATGCCTTTCCTTTCCTAGTTCAGGATAAATTTTCTCCTCAACATAGCACAGTGCTGATGTGCCAGGTTCAGGGACAACTGAGTTGAACAATGAGGTTTTAAGCAGCACGTGCGTAGTTGCACCAGGCATGGTGCAACTCCGGGTTCATCCTCTACTCTGGGTTCAATTCATCTCAGTGATTACAGCCCGAGACCAACCACTGACTTGTACGAATCTGATATGGTTGTGCGCTTCGGAGAGGGTTTAATGGTGTGCAATCACATTTACTGATTTCATATTTACTTCCCTGCTCTCCCATCATTCACCCAGCCAAGAGCAGTGGAATTTCCTCCCACAGCTGCGGTGCTTTGAGGAACCATTAACTGCAACCTAAACCATGCTCAGCTGCAGTGAAGCAAGCAGCGAGCCTATGAACAGCTCTAGAGGGAAGGCTGCTGACGTGACCACCTGTCCAGTTCAAGATAGTCCCAACAGCCCTCGTGTACCATTGGGTTCTTGACTACGCAAATATTATGAAGATCACCTGGGGAAAACAGAAGATTTCTGTGTGCATAAACAGCTATAGCCAGCTGATTGCTTCTCTCTGTATGCAGGAAAGGCTGCGAATAATTCTCTCTTTGCAACGTTTTCCTGTCAAGTTTGACAATGTGTTTTTTTTCTCAGAAGACCACAGACGAAAATGTAAAATTAAGATGTATTTTTTGCTTAAAATTTTCAGAAATCCAGATCTTCCCAGTGAGCTCTGTTTTGGAGACTCAAGGCACCAGGTGGCCGCTATTTCCTTTAGTATGTATGACAATAAGCACTGGACTATATGTGAATATCACCGATTATATAATTAATTTTGTATTTTATTTGAAAGGAAATAAGCCTATTAATGTAGCATGTTTTATTTCCTGTACAAAATTTATTGGGAGTGACTATATATATTTTATTAAAGCAGACTCTTCAAAAGTTTCTAACGTTTCTGTATGTAGGGTGGGAAGAAGTAGTGTTTATCAAGAGTTTCTGAAGAAATTTGTTTTTTCTACAATGGCTGCCCAAGAGTTTTTAAGCTCCAGGCTTTTCAGATGTCTCAGAAGTGAGTTACCCAAGGTCTTCCTCTACTTTTAAAAATGCAGTTCATAAACTGCACATGCAAACTGCACCTTTGGGTCGTCTGATCTGGTCATCTCTGAGGCAACTTCACAAAAGTAGGTAATATTTGGTCTTGAAGAACAGTAGATCATGCACACTCAGATTATCAAGGGAGAGAGATTGACTGAAACAGCTAGGAAGTATTAAAACTAAATCCATTGAGAATTCAGAGTTTTCTCTTTAACCCCTTAACATGAAGACACACTTTACACTGACTGTATGAAAAGACTGACAGCCTTCAGGAGAAGAGGGAGCTTTTTCATAGTAGTGAAGAAACAGTAATAATAGTAATTCTGTGGTGAGAAGCACTCAGATGTGGCATACAAGATAAACCCTGGAGACAGAAGGAGGGATTAGCTTTCCTCACACGGCAGCTAAGCATGTGCATGTAGGGACAGCGCTACTGGATCAGGTAAATGGTCCATCCAGATCACAGCAGTTAGTGATGGATGATGAAGAAAGAGAAGTGCAAGACAGAAGAATTTAAAAAATGAAGAAAGAGCAGTGCAAGCATATATAGTCACGACTTGCCCAGAATATTCTCCAAACTGTCAGAAATTTGAATGTCAAGGACTTACTGAATCACTGGTCATGTGTTACAGGAATTTTTCTTCCACTGATTTTTCTAGCCTGCATTTGAACCCATGTTGACTTTTAGCACCCACAATGTCCTGTGGTAAGCAGTCCCACAGCTAATCTAAGTGTTATGTGAAGAAATACCTTCTTTGGTTTGCTATGAAACCTGCCACTAGCTATTTCATTGAATGTCCCCTAGTTCTTTTGCTAAGACAGTGAGCAGTTGCTCCTCCTTTACCTCCTCTGCTACTCATGATTTTAAAGACCCCTATCGTGTTCTCTCTTGTTCTGTCCCTCTTTCATCCCACTAAAAATCCTTGCTCCCCTGCAGTGCAGTCCGCAGTTAATTTCTTCATACTAAGAAACTCACTTGACAGTTTTGGGTCCAGGCTGAAGAGAGAGCTCCAAGACCAGTCATGTGGAGAAGCATTACAGTCATCAGGGTACTGGGGAAGGAGCTGACCTCCATCTGGATGAAGCTTCCTTCATACTCTGGAGAGCAGCAGGCACTGTCACTCACCTGACCTGTGTTAGATGTTCTTCCAGATGAGATCAACTGCCCTTTAGAAGCAATTCTTATAAATAAATGCCTATAAATATCTGCTTCAGAAGTGGCTGTTTACAATGTAAATGGCTGCTCTAGTCAAATGAATCCAGTCAAAGTAACTGTTTCTGAGGAAGTCAGAGAGCAATGTTTACAAAAAACCTTTCCCATCTTTCTTTTTCTCCTTCCCCTGTTCCCAGATAAAAAAGCCCTGGATACAGGGCCAAAGCTTCATATCCGAGCCAAATCATATTTAATATGAAATGAGAAATGTTTTACTTTGCTTTATGCTTGAAAAGTTTGTTCAAAACATGCTAGTTAATTACTATTTAAGGGTTTCATGATATGTCATCTGTCAAATAAATCCCAAGAAACCTTCCTCTCAACATGGACAGGATGTATTTTCATGTTTATATGTACGCATTTCCTTTAGAAACCACACTAGAATGATTACAGATGGAGTAACTGGAAGCAGAATAGCTCAGAGAGAATTTATAACCCCATTCAGCAAAGCAAAAGGCCTCAATGCTGCAAAATCATCTGTGTGAAGACAGAGTTGGTATGTTTTCCTCTTCTTTGACAAAACTGCTTGTTTATTCCAAGCCACCAGCTCTCCAAGACACTATTTAAGAAACTTTACATGAGTTTATGGATTTCTGTAATGAAGCAGCACAATGTTTTCAGCACTCCAGATAGAGGAATAAATGTATATATTACTAGGACACAGCAATATTTAGGGACAGATTGTGATTACCCTTGCATGGGAAGAAAATTGGATTGAGGAAGCTATTGTCTTTTTCCATCATGTGCAACCTCATAAAAGTCATTCAGAATAATGGTGTAATTACCCTCTCCATTCAAAGGCATGGAGGGATAGTCCACCTCAGGCCACAGAAGTCTTTCCTACATCTTGGCCAGCCCTCTACTGCTGCATCTCTAGTTGCGCATCACGATTTTGTATGGACAGAACATATTTATTTTTTCAATTTTTCCTTCATTTTTTTTTCAAAATGAACATTTGCTGGATGAGCATATGCTTTCTCAGGGGGTACTTGCCTGCATGTCATCAGTGCTGAAGACTTGAAGTATACTTTGACTCTGTAACAACTGGTTGATGTGTTGTCCTGAGCACAGAGACTGTGACAGAGCACTAATCTTTCAATGGACTTTTTAATTACTAACCTGCATCTCTTTCTAACCTTATCTCCTCTTACGATTACATCGTGTATCCCACTCAAGAGTTAACAAGAGAGGAACCTAGGAACAGCTCACATGGGGCAGCCAAATTGTGTAACAGGACTGGTCATCTCCCAAGATCGTGGTTATCACAGCCATGCTTGCATTACAGATATTGCTGGAAAGGCTTCTGTCTTATCTTTATCTTATCAAATGGACCGTTTTTCCTTATCTATAAGTCTAGGGACATGGGGTGACCCAATGTCAGTCTTTGGGCACCACAACAGAGATATGGGCCAGTTGTGAAGTTTGGAGGTAGATTTTGAAGACTCTTTATAACATTTAGGAGCAGTAAGATCTGAGATTTTGAGATGACCAGTCTGTAGTTCTGTCTTCCATACATTTTTTTCACTAATTTTTATTTTTATACAAACATATTCTTTTGGTATCACTAGTAAAAAGTAAGGCATAATATTGCCATATAAAATACGGTTTTTCTTGCACAGTGCATTTAGGCATTTCCTAGTGAATGCTGAAAGGAAGCCTTTGTTTATAACAAAATTATTATAATACTGTGTTAAAACTACAAAGCACTAGTGTCATGAAAGGTGATGAACTGACAGCTTGAGGGAAAAGTCTTATGTTTATATAAAAATCTGTTAATGTTCGTAAATCATATCTGTAAAGCACCTGTCAAACAAAAACTCCTACAAACTGTTGCAGATCTTCTAAATTTGGTACATGAATGCCCACTCAGCCTTGTTCTTTCTGAAGTGGAGTGTTTGTCACAGAGTTCATTTAAAGCAGACCTCACTTTCCTCACTGCTCATAAGACAGAGGACCAAAACCACAAGTGCTGTGCAGTTCGGTACAGACTGCAGCAGACGGTCCTGTGTCCATAAAGAGTCCTGAGAGACACTTGGGAAGAGTGCAGTTGCTCTATGGGAGCCATTAAAGTGAATTGAAATCAGACTGAAAGAATGGTCCAGAAATCACCAGAAGCCATTAAGAACCGCAGGAAGTCAGACCTCTCGATTATCACACCCTCAGCAAAACAACCGCAGCTGGGTGCTCCTCCCTGGTAGGGAGCTGAGCTTTGCTTTCACGCAATGTCTAAGAAAACGATGCCACCTACTGAACCCCGAGCTGATGTTCTTTCTGCATCTGCAGAGTTGGTGGTGTTGGGTAAGTTTCGGCAAAGAGGCTCAGGGCTGGAGGGACTGGGATGTACAAAGAGTTCCTCCTCCGCTTGGCAAAGGCCAGGCTTGCGCTGTGCAATGGGGTGCGATGCAAAGACACCAGATGAGCTAGTGCTGGAGCTGAAGGCAGGACCGCCTCTGGGAAGAGCAGCTCTGCAGAAGGGCAGGGCTTCTAGTGTGGGCCAACTATATGGCTATAAAGACACAGCATGGCTAACTGCTGCTGGGACTTCACCTCTTCCACCTTGCTGCGTTTCCCTGTTTGAGCAATACCTGCCTGAGTGAATTCAGGCGTCCCCTGTCCTTTGTTGCACAGTGTGACTACGACTTGAGCCTGACCTGGAAAATTCACACACGGCTCAGCTTATACACCCATATATCCTTGGCAACAGGGATTTAAGTTGTCATCGGCTTTTGCCGCACTGATACATATCCTTGGAATTATAATGAAGACTTAGACTCATTTTTTGAAGCCTACAAACCAGCAGCTGTCAGATGGTAATGAATCAACCCTATTAGAAAAAAAGGGTCTGTAAAGAAACACTGCAAATTTATAAACACCCTGTTTTTTCCTACATTGCAACACTCTCAATTAGTGAATCCAAAAAGATTTGGAAGATTTAAATTACACATCCCCATTTCATGTCTTCTTTTTAATCTAATTATGAACACTCAGAACAGATTTGTCTATTTCTATTGCAAATCTTTTATGAATTGTCATGTATTAGAATAATTCCAGTATCTAAGCTGCAAACTTAAACACAGTTTTTGTGTTTAAAGTAAAAATCTGCTGGGGAAAATAGATAAACATATATTTTGATCTTGTAATTTAACTTGTAAGTAAATTTAATGACTGTAATGACAAGTGAAAATGTTTTGGAAATCTTATTTTTAAACTTAAGAGGGTACTTGCCCCACATTGACACTGTTAATAGCCTGTTCCCAACAGCACAGCTGGCTTCTGACAGCAGCCACCTAGTAATAGGTGAGAGCTATAACAAGAAGTGTGATTAGCAAATAGCACTAAGCAACAGAGCAAACAGGCAGCATGAAGCAATTCAGCCCACTGGGAATGCTGGATTTTAAGTCAAAATCCTTCCATAAACCAGGAAGCAGTGGAAGAAAGAGCTGAGTATAGATGGGAAAGTTAAAAAAAAAAGAAGAAAAAGCAATCTCTTCGCTAAGATTAAAGGACAACTGACCAGGGATGGGACTTCACTGCAGGGAGAATATGAAATGCTGGAGCAGCTGAATACATGTTTGTTGGCAGACGCAGGCTGTCATGATATTTTTCTGCAATTCAAAATCAAACAGAAGAGGAAGTGCACATGTTGCACATGAACACTAGCAAGACGTGAATGCTGGCATCCACGTGGAGCCTGAGCCCTTTGAAGAGTCTCTGATTAAAGACATTGCTCTGGGAATGTTTATAAGCACAATTCTGCAGAAAAACAGATCCAGCATTTAAATCACACTCCCAGGTCTCATGTAGACTATTGCATGTGGTTACTAACTAATCACCCCCTTTAATTCAAGCACTGAGTAGTTCTGCTTATATCCTTTTGTTTTCTTGCCCGTGCTTCTTCCTCCTCTTCTCTGCTTCCCGTTTTACCTGCTTTCCCTCTTGCAGATTTTATCAGACAATTTCCACTAGGGAAGGTCAGGGCTCCTCTTCGTGGACTCAGATGGAGACAATTTCCACTAGGGAAGGTCAGGGCCCCTCTTCGTGGACTCAGATGGAGGCCCTGAGAAGGGCTCAGGGAGTGAGTCATGCCAGGGGTATTCATTTGTGGTGTTCGCTCACTTTAAAGTATGTTCATGGTTACTACTCACTGGAAAAAGATGCCTCTGATCTAGTGGCCCCGTAATAATGTTATGCATACAAACTGCCACACAAGACCAGCCACCTGGTGAACATTGCAAAGTTTGTAGGATTTTTATGCCACATTATGGAAAATATCTTTAAAGCAGGATTTTTCTCCAAGCTTTCTTCTACTCTGACATGTACCATCCCAAAACTGGCTCAATAGTTGGAAATCACATGTCCCAAAGCATCTATCAGAAGCAAGAGCTCTTGTGCATGGTTTGCCTGCCTCTCGGCTCCATCTCGTGCTTCAGTCTGTTTAATTGGCATGAGTCTAAGGGTCCTTCTCTCCGTCCATAGCCAAACTAATCACCTTCCACACATGTAGAATAATACAATAACACAAAGAACGGCTCTTCCAACCTTACCAAAGAATATTCTTCCTCTGCTCAGATGAATCATCCAGCAGGAATGAAAGACCTAACTCTGCACTTCTCAAATAGGTCTCCTATTGCTTTGAGAAAGGGAGAGCAAACAAAAGTGTTGACAGATTAATTACAGGCTACTTAGCTGATGTCATGTCCACAGAAGGAATGTATCTGCATTGAAAAAACAAGTAACTTATTAACCGTTGTGGAATGTATGTCAGACAGGATCCATTGGAGGGATTTGATAAAGTATGTAGGGATCTAAATCCCACTTTGAAGAGAGATTTACAGCTTTACATTTTATCCCCACTGGCAGCATGACTGGAGATGAAACTGCCATTGATTAGCTTCAGTGAGAGTTAAAAATAAACAAAAAATAAATCCTCTGGCTCTCCAAGAGCACAAAGGAGCTGTTCTTGCTCCAGAGAACAAAATGTCTAACTTTGGGTTACCTTCTGCACTCGTATGCTGGCAATTTTTCCAAATTGGATGAACATTTCCATGGTACTGCTGTAACAGTTTAAATTAGTGTAGAAGATTAATCTTCATCCATGGTGTGCTTGAGCAGTTGGCAGGAAAAAGCATTCCCAGATTGGGAAATTGGAAAAAATAATCTTCAGGTTACTATGGTTCACTGCAGGTGAACCACCTTACTGCCATGCCAAAATCTCATACAGATACCACCAGAAACTGAGGGGAGAAAAGTACTGAAAAAACACTTGGAGGAGGGAGATGATGCCATATCCCCAAGTGACTCTACTGTGACTAAGGTACACAGCTGGATCCCCAGGTCCTGGTGTTATCAGCCCCTGGAGCATAAGAGGGTCACGTCTTCCCACCAGCTGGGGTCCAGGCCACTCCCCTGCCCAGCACCAGCTGGTCCCCCCACCCCATAACGCAGTCTGTTCATGGAGCCAAGCCAGGTACATTCATGTGGTATCAAACTCTGAACAAGGGCCACAGAAGGAGGACCTCTCACCTAACAGGGGCAGCACAGCCTGCAGTGGGGAGGACATCCGTTTGTTCCAGCTGGCATGCTTGCAAAAAGGATGGCTTAAACCACTTACACTGAGTGACAAAAATCAGGTAGCTGATAACTAGATATAAGGTTAGTTACAGTTCAGATCTATGAGCATTATTTATAACAACCAGTTTGATCGGGGGGAACTAACTGGAAATTTCTGTGTTAGGAATTCCCTCCCCCGCCCCCACCGTGATTAGCCCACACTTAAGTTGTTCTCATGGCTTCTAGTGGTATGAAAATTAGAGAGTTAGTAGGAAGGCAGAGAGACACCTGAATAATTTTTATAATACATTATTACTAAATTGGGGGCTGGTAATAGAGAGCGGTCTACAGAGAGGATCACACGAGGAGCGTGAGAGAAGGTACGACAGACGCCGGAGATTGCCAGTGACTGGCCTTGGCAGAGCAGCTCTGTATAAGGACAGAAAACACAAAAGCTCCTCTCTTGTAAGGACATATCAGTAGATTTCCACCATGCAACCAGCCAAGAAGATGGATGAACACTGCTGTTGAGACCTGTACACTCTCAACATGAATTTACAGAGTCATGATGGACTAGCTTTAGATAGAAACAGGGGAAACTACTTGTGAAACCCACCAAGGACTTCCTGAATGCAGAGAGCCGAGGAACAAGAAGCAGGCCCACACGGCTGTGCATAAGGAGTTATCCATTCTCCTGATTGAATCTGGATGTGATGTGTAAGTGTGCTTACATACCTTGCCAGTGGTAAATTAAGAAATGCAATAAACCAAAAGATAACCTGGTTATTATTTTCAGAACGACCTTCTGGACTGAAGAACCAATCATATACAATCACAGGTAGCAGGTTTGATTCTAAAAATGACACATTTCTTTCAAAGCAGAGAGCACAGATTGACCCACATTTTTTAAGAAAATTGTAGTTTATTCTTTAAAGGCATGTTGGCATGAAGGGCCCCTGCCAAAAGAAGTTTTACAGTATCAATAAGAATGAAAAAACATCATTTTAATACAAAAGTGCACTCGAGTGTTGGGGGAATATTATACCATTCAACAGACAGCAGTGACCTATCACAGCATTTCAAAATTTCATGAGGTTTCTTCAAGAGTCCTGAACTCTCAAAGGTCCTCAGCACTCAATTTTCAAAGCCCTGTTCTTCCACGCTTCATTTTGAAACAATTTTTATCCAATTGTGTTGAGCTTACTTTTTTATAGTCATGTGAATAGGTGGTTTTGCTCATGTCTCTCAATGTAGACATAGAAAAAAAAATCTTTTCAAGTCTGTGATTTGGGGGGGTGAAGGGAGGGAAGAACAATCTGATTCACAGTGGAGAATGATGAGGATTTAACCCTACAAACTGTTGTTCCTTGCTGAAGCTTAGCAATGAACAGAAGAAAGAAAGAGGCTGCTCAGGAGCATGTCAGCTTCTCTATCACATCACTGAGTGCACTGTGCTGGTGGGTGTCCATGGAGCTTGTCAGGAAAAGATGTGCAAGAAATGGGGACCGACTGCGTCACCTAGGGATGAAGGAGCTCATCCTGACTGGAGAGAAGCAGTCAGACATGGGTTTGAATGAAGCTTGCCTCCACTCCAAATAAATAATTAAAAACCCAGGCTGTTAGTGACTCTCCTCCTGCCTCTCTGGCTGGGCCTGAGAAACTCTTCCCCCACAGCATGGCTCCTGAGCTTTTCTGTACTCCTGAACAAGAATTTTTGGGTAAATTTTCTGGTCAGCTAATAAATTCCCAAACAGCTCTTTCTATAGGACCTGATCTAATGTCATCTTATTGAACTTACTTAGAATGAACAACAAATGAGTCATACCTGAAAGCAAGAGATTCTGACCATATTCAAATTAAGGAGGTGTAAACATTGAGGAAAAAAGAAGAGTCCAATGGTCAGGGCACTAGCTAGGAATTCACAGCCTTTCTCAAAACCTGCCTCTGCCGTAGCTGTCTTGCCAGATCAAGATAAGCAAAGTTAAATTAAAGTCTCAGTGCAAGAATATGTCATCTGTAAATGGGATAAAAGGGCTTCCTTTCCTCACAGAAACACAAGTGCTTTAAAGATGAGGAGGCAGCTCAGAGCACTTTGGTAATTACTAAATACAAAACGACCCAGGGAAGTTTTGGTAAACAAGCATCTCTGAAAACCAAAGTCTTTTGCTTTGTAAAGGCAGCAGTGGAGCAGGTGGCTTTTAAAAAGCCTTGGTAAGTTTAGTTTCCCAGACAATCCAGCTGACACTCTCCCACCACCGAGCCTGCCAGTTCTGTGGGTTGTAGAGTTAGCAATGCTTGAAGCTGAGTGACAACTACCCAAAGGCTGAACAAAAGAGCTATCAAAATTATTTCACATAAAACTCCTGGTTTTACTTAAAGTAGATTCCAGTAAAGAAAGTAGTAATACTTCTTAGCTTTCAATAAACCCATATTTTTGTACTTAAATGTCCTGGTTGCCAGCTCTGATCATAGACCGTACAACTTATGTTTTTCTTAAAGCTCCAGGCATTGAAGACAAGTAACTACGGAAGAGTTACAACTTTCATGTAAAAGTAGTAATAGTTTTCTAAGTCCTTGCGGCTGCACGGGAATCAGTCATTCCAGTGGTTTAAAGTTGATGATCTAATACCTCAGCATGTGGAGACCACCCACAATTAGGAAAACCTGAGGAAGGCAGTCCTGAAATTTTACCAGGATGATCCAAAGGGCCAAGTTCATGCTGCTCTCATTCTGTTATGTAAATGATGTAAAGACCTTCCTTACATAAGACAGCGGGGTCACCCCAGGGACTGATTTGGCATAGTGCCCTCAGTGTGTAGTTTGGGTGGAACCAAGCAGCTCCATGAAGATACCACTGCAAACAGAACTAGCTCTTTCCAGGGACTCTTTCTTCTTGTGTTCCTTGAGTGCCTTCTGCAACAAGCACGACATTGCTTAGCAGTCGTGCCTTGCACATACGCATGTCAGCACTAAACTACTATAAAGTTAACTGACACCTTCCATTCTTTGAGGTTAAAATCTGTTTATTAATTTCTGTCATGTCGATCTTTGTTTCATTCTGTCTCCTTACTATACAAAACCCATCATGTGCTGGGAGATGAATCACTGAACTTTTATTGCCTTTTAGCTCCTCTCTGTGAGTGTGTAAAGCACTACACCAGATGTTGAGTGTCCTAAATCACAGTTTCTGTAGTTAAATCCACATTTCACAGCAGGTGTAGACCATGGCATCCCTGGTCTACATCAGTCCCCCTGCTGCCCAGATCATCACACAGCTGGAGAGCTCAGAACTGGGTGTCATTCCTGGGGCCACGAGGTAAGCTGTAGTTTATGCTTAACACAGATTCTTTAACTGACTGTATGCATAAAATAAAACCAGTATTTTAGCAATAGATGTGATTTGTAACCATAGCACACCAGTCTGTTGAATCTCAAGTCTAAACATAACCAACAGATGACAGGTCTCAAAGGAATTAAGATGGTTAACTAAGGAGTCAGAAATTAATATAAAATAAAGCTATTAAATGCATAATATGACACAAATGTTTGTGATCTAACAGCCTTACCGCAGTGTCGTTGGTGGTAATGTACACCAACACATCCGAGTTGTTTCTGCCATTAATGTATCTGTAACAGTTCCACACACAGCTTATCAAGTAACCCTGCAAAGAAAAGGGTTTTATTATTCTGTGCAGAAAATAAACGATATGCATTTTTCTATTAGAGCATTTCTATTCTTACAGAAATACGAATATGAGCCTGATAGAGGCATGGAACAGTCACTTTGCTAGTTGCAGTGACTGTAAGTATGTGTAGGGGCTCTGTGAGTAATCCAACACTGTTTGTCATACTGATAGAGTTGGGTTTGTTCAGTCTTGAGAACAGAAGGCTCCAGGAAGACCTTACTGTGACCTTTCAATACATACACGGGGCTCGTAAGAAAGATGGAGAGAGACTACCAAGGCCTGTAGTGACAGGACAAGGGGCAACAGTTTTAAACTGAAAGGGGACAGATTTAGATTTGAACTAAGATGAGGGTGGTGAGACACAGGAACAGGTTGCCCAGAGAAGTTGTGGATGCCCCATCCTTAGAAGTGTTCAAGGCCAGGTTGGATGGGGCTTTGAGCAACCTGATCTAGTGACAGATGTCCCTTCCCACAGCAGAGGGGTTGGACTAGATGACCTTTAAAGGTCCCTTCCAACCCAAATCATTCTGTGATTATATGGTTCTGTGATTATGGATGCTTGTGTTGCACTACAAGCCACTCCATGTAGGCAGAGGTTCTGCAATCTAGACCTATCTGAATGAAGTTTGCTATTCCAGATATTTAATATTACAGCATATGTAATGTAGACTAATTGTTTTGAAAAGAAATAGTTTCTTTGGGCCTGAGTATAGCTAAAGTAACATCATTTTGTGTATATAACCTCCATTTTACTTAAATGAGCAGGTCACATGCTGACTTGCTTTCTTACATCTCTCTAGAAATACAGAGAGATATGAGTTCAGTCAGACACCTCGTTACTGTGCATGGGATACTGTGGACCAGCAGGGGTGAGTTTTACAACATAGAATGAAGGTACAAGTTAGACTGTGACAAAAAAGAGAAGGTGCTGCAGATGCAGAATGTCTCGGGGACAGCAGCAAAAGGTAAACAGAAACCAGTTTTGGATTCCTCCATGGTAAGGATGTTTAAATATCGTCACCTGGGGGTTAGTAGTATTAGAAAGTGGAAGCAAACCCCAGTAAAAAGAGCACAAGCACGCTGGGGACTGAAGAATCATCAAGCAAATTACAGGAAACCCTCCTTGTCTTGTGAGTGGAAGCCTGGCCAATGACTATGTGGTGATCCTATATATCACCTGCATTGTTTCAATACTCTGTTTTGCTTAATCTGACATTAAATCAATGTATTCCATATGGCTGGAACGGCCTGGGGTCTTCCTATTCTTGCCTGACTAGAGAAAATTGCCAGTGTGAAAGTTTTTATTGAAATCTGAAATTATTTCTGACCTTTCAACCATTCCTACAAATACTTCAATTTTTTTCAGTATAAAGCAAAAAACCTGTTATTGCAGGTAATCCTACCATGGGATCGTAAACTTCATTAGTTTTTTTCTTGGAGCTCACTTGGCTCTGTGTAGGGCTGCTGTCTGGCAAACAACTAGTTGTCTCCACTTTTTTTGAACTGGTTGGGCAAAGTGTTCACATCCATCACCTCTTCACTGGCAGGAAAGATTCCACTTTGGCCAGCAGAGATGAGCAAAGTGACTGGAAGGAAGACAGGACGCAGTAACACATGTGGAGGAGCAGGTGTCAGATCCTCAGCATGCCAGGGACAAGGCTGGTGGGACTAAGCGGTTCCCTCTGGAGCTTTCTGCTTCCCATGTAGTCACACATGACAGTAATGAGGAGAACAATGTGTCTGAGTAGTGCCCAACTTATATTTTTACTTAGTAGGTTCTGCACAGCAGTTCTTTCACAAACCTAGCGCATGCAAATTAAACTGCCAGCGCTGATTGGATTTGCATGTGTGTCTCACTCCGAGTGAGTCATATTTTTGTAATTCACTTGCACTGATGACCTTCCAAAAGCCTCTTATCCTTTTGAGTTGCCCTGGGCTTCCTCCCTCTCCAGAGCTGTCACACACGAGCTGTGTTTTTCGGGATGCCACATGACTCACTGATGGCTTGCTTGCAGATCAGGAAGAGTTTTTTCTCACTGGGGCTGAACTGGCTGAAATCCAGTAAGTTTGCTTCCTCTTCTTTACGGTATCTTACAGACCCTGGAGGTGTCACAGACTTTGACAATACTTTCAGCCATCAAATGGGGAGGGCAAAAGGCTTCTGGAGCGAGCTGAGTCCCAAGGGAAGGTTAGAGTGGCTCTACTGCCCGAGCTGTGGGCTATGGAAACCCGCCCCAGGCTACTGAAACAAGTGTAATAAAGGCACATACATAGAGAACTGCCTCTTTTCCAGGATTAAATAAAATGCCACTGTTAATTATAAATACTAATAAGTAATTCAGTAGCTTTCAATGCTCAGATACTATGCGCTGAGAAAGGCATAAGGGCTAGTACAGAACAGAGACTGAATACAGTACACTTCTGTGGGAACACAGCCTGTCTTTATAAGAAACCCTTTACATTAAGCCTAACTATTTGCAAACCAATTTCTATACTCCTTCTGTCAAAATCCAAACTGAGGGAAGGCCTGTTTCAGATAATACAGTCCTATCTGGAAGAAGCTAGTAGGAGATTTATATTTGAATGCTCCCATTCCATTACACATGGTGAATAAAACACATCTAACCCCACAATGAACCCCTACAGCTCTTCCAACTCTGAGCCCCACCTCTCATCAGCCCTCCTCCTGCATGCACAGGCTGTTTCTCAGTGGGTGAGCTCCGTTCCAGCCCTTGAATTAAAGAGGTCATCAGCCAGCACACACCAAGTAATTGGCCCTGAGATGCTGACCCACATATGGCTGAGAGTGACGGCAGCTCGGATGTCCTTGTCCAAGTGCTTTGGACATGCGCTGCTGGCCTGCTAATTGTGAGTTATGGAAACTCGCTTTCCTCAGCCTGTAAATTCTTCAAACGTGCTCCTAATCATTGTTTTCTACTGATGCTGCTGCACCATTAAATGGGATTGCTGATTCAGTTACCATTTTTTTTCCTGAAAAACTTGGCTGAGGTTTCAAATTCTGCTTTAAAATGTGTGGCTGGACACACAGTATATAAATATATCGATTTGTCTCTCAGGAGACCAATGTTCACATTTGGAATAGGCCCTGTGTAAAAGGTATTAAGTCACTTCAGCCTAATCCACCCTTAGTGGTATTCATACATACCACAGCACAGGCTGCTGACACACGCCTTTGGGGGGTCAGCCCCAACAGCCACCATGTGAAAGGACAGGTGCGCAAGAAGGGCTGAGTATGGAAACAGGCACCATGCCTGCTTCTACCAGCTTTCAGTCTTCCCCTTTGAATGGTGGGAAATGACTTGAGCTCCTAAGGAACTGAAACCCACAAAACTTCATAACCCTGCCTTGTGCCGTTGCTATTGCGTGTGCACTTGTTAAACTGCACAACACTAATATACTGCATGACTTCTGCTCATCAGATACGTGCCCGACCAGCTGACTGACCAGCATCTTTGTGGAAATTAGAGGTGTATTTTGCCATTTCTTGTAATGCAGAAAGGAAAAGTCTGTTCTGATCTGGGTCACAGCAGCCCTCTGGGCAGCTCCCTTGCTGGCAGCAAGCACAGGGTGAACACTGCAGACCCGACAGAGCCCCCTCAGGTTAGGAGCTGTCTGCCCTGAGTCTCGTTTCATTCTCCAGCTGCTCTGAATTTTCTGTTGACAAAGCTGGGCTGGTCTTCAGTAACTGGTGAAAATGAGATGAAGATTTCTACACAAACTGAAATTTATATGAAGATTTCAGAGGGATGCTAATGGCAGACCAGTTGGCCATGTGTATTTCACACATTGGTGCTGCAGGAGGAGAAACAATGGGTTGCTGTGCTGATGGAATCTGCAATTAAATCCATCTTCTCAGCACACTAGAATGTGTATATTTTGAGTATAAAAAGGGTGTACAAGAACCACTCCTTAAAACTGCAAAGAAATGCTGTGATTGAAAAGGATTAATGATGTCAAACGAAACCACTGGCCTGCAACACTTTAAATGGCACTTTATACAGGCCAGCACATCATCTGTCAGCTCACGGTCAGATACTGGGGTACACAATTTAAAGCAAATGACCCCTGCTTTAGAGAGGCTTCTCTTTTAAGTACCCTGCCACCAGCAAGCCCAGTTCTAGGACCTGTCTCAGGTTTTCGCAGTGCAGGTGGCAACCTCGTGGCTCTATGCTGGCTGTTCCTGGGAGCAGGAATCTGAGCTTGGCTGTTGGGGCTGTGTTCACGGTCCCAACTGCTGCTCCATCACCCCTGTGGGAAGGTAGCAGATACCGAGGAGATGTGCTGCAGGTCAGGTTTGCCCTGAGAGGGGACATTCCACACTAAATCTCTCAGGATGAGCAAAAAACTTCACTCTGCATCACCCTTTCCCATCTGCTGAGGACACCAAGACATGCAGAGTGGTCTCATACCCAGGCTCGACACCTTGTACACGCAGGTTATGGGTATATTATGGAGACCAGGATTAACATTCAGTTTGCTGAAGACCAGCCTATCTCCCTGAACTGGCGTACCTTTTGGCTTCCCCACTGGCAACCACCTCTTCCTACCTCCTTTCCAGAAAACGAAATGCCAAAAAAGAAGAGGAGGCTGCACTGCAGCTGGACAGTGCTCAGGGCAGCCTCGGGGAAGGCTTTATTCTGGTTGTGTTTGTGCTCACCTGAGCCTAGCTTATTTGAGCCTGGGGGACTTCGCCCACGGTGGGGAGGGGGAAGTTGAAGCCTCAACTGTTCTGTCTCAGCAGCTGGGGCAGACCAGAGGAAACCAAGGCCCTGTTCCCCAAACCAACTGCAGAGGAGGGTGCGATTTGAAAGCCACTGTGTTAGCTATATGCCATTTGAAGTTCTGCTTATATGAATATAAATACATTTATGCTGCTGGATGTCCTTCCTCAGCCAGATAGGAAGCACCTATGCTTCATGGTATGTAACTCTGGTTCAGTTTCTAGACAAACACAGTAAATGGTACAACACATTTTGCTCTACTCTGAAAAAAGATTCTGCATGAAACCACCTGAAAAATCCATTAGCTGCTTTGGATCCAAGTAAATCCCACGGACTAAAAAGACAAGTGCTTGCGTGTGGTTATCTGGCTCGCTTTCTTACTACCCTCTCTTGTCCCTCTTCCCTTTTCACAGTCCCATGACTGCAAAGCACAAAACCACCATCTAATACTGCCATATCTTCATTTCTGCTCAGTAGTGTTTTCCTTTGCATGTAGCTTCATCCAAAACAAAAGTGTCATGATGCCAAAAGTTTCCGAGGAATTATGTGATTCTTTTGCATATTTCCCACCAGCTGAATGCAGCTTTTCCTACTGTAGCTTTTCCTAGGTTACAATGTTTTGGTTTCTCACCCTATTTCTAGTCAAACTCCAGAGCGAGAGGGAGTTCAAGCATATTTTTGTGCACAGTACCTTTCCAGTTTCAGTATATAAATGCGGTACCATCTGTGAAGTCTATCAGTGATAAAGTGTGATGCATCTGATACAGTATTCAGCTTTCTTTTCATGGAGCAGATTCCATAAATCTGCATAGCAGCTCTTCTGGAAACACAAGAAATTCTAATGAAAATGCTAACTGGAATTTAGCATGTGTTTCTGTGTGAGTCATATTTTTTGTAACTCATTTGCACGATAATATGTTGCTAGAATGAGGATTATATGAGCCCCATGTAGTCTTGGGAAAAAAACCATGTTAGCCACTTTAAAACAAAATGAGTATTTTCCACTATTAATTTCTTAGGTTTCTTTTTTCTGTAGTAAGTATTTTTGCCATTCCAATTTTAGTTGCATTTCTTTTATAAGCTTGAGACTTCCTTGCCATACTTAGTCAATGAATGCCAGACCCACCTGGGGTAAAAACGGGCTAATGCTTGCATCTGGGAAATTTAAAGAGCACGTCCCTTGTGGCACCTGACAGATCTACATATTTATTACATTCATACATATTTCTTAAAGGTGCAAACAAAATCAACGGTACAGCTGTGAACAAATAAAGCTGGAAGGCTAAACTGTATTTCTAAATCACAGAAAAAAAAGTGACTATCAGTTCCAACAGCACCTTAAAATACCCTGTCTGGGTTTTTTTTTCAGTTTTGAAGTAGCTTCAATAATCTAATCAACCTCTGTTTTCTCAATAACTTTCCCTGTTCAAGTTGTCAAGCACATTGTCTGGAAGAAACATTCCTGGTGTCACTGTGGCTCTGGGGACTTCTCCGACCTAATGCATTATTGCTCTGCAGAGAAAGAGCAAGAACTATTCTGAAATAAAACCTAACATGAGAAATACAAGAACAGCAGCACTGCGCTGTGAGGAACTTGCACAAGGGTACAAGAAGAGGGCAAACATACCAGCATACTTTCCAAGAGGTCCAAGGCTCAGGGGACTAGTTGAGCTGCAGTCGGTTGTTTTTTCATACCTTGATTTGTCTGATCTTACTCTGAGCTCCTTTTGGACTTCTGCCCCTCACAGCAGGTGGAAGCCAGCCTTGCTGGACCACAAACCTGGGTGCAGGGGTTTCACATGAGCCCCTTCTGGCTGCACTGGGCGATGCTACATCTTCCCTTCGTCTGGTACCTGCCACCTCCAGCCCTCTCACCCATGAGGTTTGCGTAACAGCAAATAAATCCTCATTGTGTCCTTCTGCTGCCTGGTGTGACAGTCCTTTATGTTGTCCCTCCCAGGAGGGATTGTTTGGATCTATTTACCTGCTCTAAAACATCCTTTCTGAGATAGGGCACCAGAAGGGAATGCATGCTTCCAGAGGTGGTAGGCATCAAAACTGGCAAAGAAATCTTTAGATTTCTGTTTTTTCTATTCCTTTCTTAGTATTCTTAGCATTTGATTGACTTGTTTGACCAGAACTGAGCATTAGGCTAATATTTTCACAGGTGTACCTATTATAGCTACAAGGTCCCTTTTTCAGGTGGTCGTGCTTAGTTCAGAGTCCACTGCAGTGTCTGTGAAACAAGATTGTGCTTCCTCTGTGCCCACCACTTAGAATTTATCACCACTGAGTTTCTCTGCCATTTCATTGCTCAGTCACTCAGTGCCATGAGATCCTTCTGCAAAGCTTTCCTGGCTGATTGCTTTCCCTATTTTGAATGACATTGCAAAAAAATGTTGTTGTTAGATTTCCTTCCCCTTCCCAGATCTTTTATGAATGGCCCGAACAGCATGGGTCTCACTGTTGTAAAAGACTGATAATTTATCCTTATTCTCTATTTCCTAGCTACAGTCTGTGAGATGACCTTTTCTCTTGTCCCTGTGCATCTTAGGGTGTTTTTTTAAGCCTTTGACGACAGATTCTGCCAAACACCTTTTGAAAAACCAAGAAGTCTGTATCAACAGTCTCTCCCTTGTCCACTGCATGACCCGCTCCTTCAAAGGATTTCTGTGTCATGAGCTCCCCCTACAAGCATCATGCTTCCCCATTGTGGCCTATATGTTCATGTGCCTATGAGATTTTCTGCTTTTTTTCCATAATGTCTATCACTTTGCTTTGTATAGGTGTCAGGTTGCCTGGTCTGTAGTCCCCCAGATCTCTTCTAAAGCCAGGCCTCCCAGCAAGGGACATTCCACCCATGACCAGAAATAATAGACTTTATACACAGTAATGCACTTACCTTAAAAGCCAAAATGATACTTATGAAAAGGAGGATAATCACAACCAGACACGTAGGGTTCACAGACATAATCTCTTCCTTGTAGGGAAAATTGGTGGGCTGCATAAGCAAAAATAAGCAAAACACTGTAAATTAATCTCATGAGTCATTTAAGAGCCATTCAATTAGTGCACTCTATAATTAACAGCTTACAAAACTTTCTGTGATCTACTAAATTGGGAGCTCCTTGGTTTCAGTAAGTTTGGCTGCAACAGGCATTGTGAAGACTCAGCTGCCAAACGTTCCCTGGAGAGCTGAGGGGTTTGCTTTTTGCTTTGTACATGGTGTGGGCTGTCTTTTCCTCTGTGCGCATTGGGTTTGTATCTGACACAAACTCGTGGACACCATCTCTCTGTGAGCTTTGCAGCAGGAAACCTGCCATCTCGGGCAACGGCAGGCAAGTCCTGTGCTTATTAACTAATCATTATACTGGCACTGGTTGCCAAAGACCAGTGGCAGCTCCTTCCAGAAAGTCAAAGCAAGAAAAGATGGATAGCATGATCCTTTCACCTAAATATTTGATCAAAAAACATTGGGTCTATTCTGCTCCATTTTATTTTGGCTAAATTTGGACTACTTCTCCAGAAGCACTTGTTAGTGCTGCTGTCTGAGAGCACGCCCCGTGGAGGCATGGGTCCTACAGGGAGGCAATGTCCTGATTTCAAATCGAAATGTGCTCCAGGTCCTTCTGTTATCTCATACATGAAATGCAGGTGACAAAATTAATCTTCCTACTTAGCATAGGCTCTTGTGATTTACAACTGTGAAACGCTTCAGGATCACTGGCTGAAAAACAACCTCTAAAATGTTATACTATATTTGTTATTGCTTAAAGAAAACATACCCTTTAAAATGAATGTTCCAGATCGTTTTGAAATATTGCAAGGCACAAGTTCCTGTTTCAGTTAGAATAAACCATTGTTCACAGACAGAGCTGTTCTCCACAAAAGGTAGCTCTGCTGCAACAGTAGCTCATTATAACTGAATGCATTAGCTCCTTCCACACCCAACCCCCTTTTCCCTTACAGGTCTAATTACTTAACCAGGCCAGCTCTGCATCCTTGTCAGGACAATTAACTAGACCAAGCTATAACTGTATTCTTGGCGATGATGGTGTAAATCCAGAGTAACCCCTTAATACCCCTTATACCAGCACTCAGCCCAGTGCATTAGGAAATTCTCTTTTTTTTTGGACAGCTGCTAGTGAGAATAGCTCTTTATTTAGCACTCCCATGAGCTGTTCAGAGCGGTTAACATCAGCAGCAGCTGTAACTGTTTGCAGATAAATGTTACATAAGCACATTTTCCGCTTCTTGAGATCAACATTTCTCTTCCTGTATTGAATTTCATGGCTGCAGTTTTTATCACGTTATGTTCTTTGTCGAGGTACAGCTTTTGTAGGAAACTAGCTTGCTGTAATTCAGTAAGTTGCTTCTTTTTTTTTCTTCCACAGAAAGTTATTGCTAAATATAGTGGATGTGGTCACCCAAAACCCAAGAAAGCAAGAGTATACGCCAAGAAAAGATGCACTGAAAAATAAACACAAACCTTACGTGCAGAAAATTTAAGTATTAATGCCACAGCCTGCCCTCCTGCTTGCAGGAGGGAGGCCAGGCACGTGGTTCGAAAGTCCAGTCAGTTAAGGACAGTTACAGTAAAACTGCCCCAAAACAATTTCTTTAGTACTGACCTACCATTAAAAAAATAGATAAACTAGTTTGTGAATGTACTAAAAAACTCCTAGTGAGGCTTTGGTCCTCCTACACTCTGGTTTTTAGGAACCAGTCGCTGGTCAAAGACTGGATGACTGCATGCTGGGGGCTTGGCCAGAACCTAATGGCCTGTTTCCAGATGTCAACTCGACTGGGATTTGCACGGGGGCAAGAGGAAGGCAGGAAAATAACCAAGAAAGTTCCTGCTACCTTGAAGAGCAGGAGCATCTGCTGAAGCCATGAGCCCTGGCCAAGTCTGGGAGCAGCACATGCTGCTGAGCAGCGCCTGACCCTCCCTTATATCAGCAGCATTTCGGGTGAAGGGACAATAATTCAGCACTGAAAGCAGCAAGCCAGGAGAGCACATGAGGAAAAAATGCTGCAGTCTGTCCCCTTCAGGCTCAGCTTTCTGAGTCTCTGTCCTGAAGAGATGTGAGGTGTAAGCAAGCCCCAGCAAGGTGGCGGGTGCTGCACCCATGTGGTGCTCACCCCCACCCACAAGTGCCCAGAAGATCTTGGTGCGGGGTGTGAAAACTGAAGCTATATCCTCCTGGAGCTTCCTGGCTTGCTGTGTGGGAGAGAAAGCTTTCAGGGCTGTGATGAACAGCCCAGGGGCATTGGGTCAGCTTGGAAGAAATTTCTTTTGGTTTGCTAACCCGGCTGGTGGCACCTGCCGACCAGAAGATGTTTAATGCAGGCTTGCCCAGGCTGGCCTACGAGCAGTCTGATCTTGACTCACAAGTACAAACCCCTCAGTGCAGTAGGAAATGCAATTTATAAAACCTGCAGCTTTTGGTAAAGAAGCAGGAAAGGTGGTGGGAAGCATCTCGGCTGGCTCCAGGCTCACCTGGTGCAGGCACCATCATGGAGCTGGTGCCATCAGGTGGCCCTTGGGATCCTCCCACGGCACCAGCCACTCCCAAAATCTCATTCATTCCCATGGAAAATGGGTACCAACAGTGGTTCAGATGAATCAAAGACCCATTGCCCTTCATCGACTGCAGTGATAAGCTTAAATGCCGATGTGGGTATATGAGGTGGGAAGAGAAATTCTGCTCCTGTGCTGGGGGTTTGCTCTCCTCTGGGGAGACCAGTAGTTGAAATTCTGCTGATGGGAAGGCCCTGGGCACTGGGCTCAGTGCTGCAACTTCTGGGAAAAGCTCAGTGTCAAATGTTGTGCAAAGTTTGATGAAGCTGAGACTGAAATATGGCTGTGTGGGAAAAATCAAGCCCATCACTTGAAATACAGGAGTGATTTTGCATCAGGACATCATGAAACTTTCTACACAAACAAAAGGTAGTTGTAGTGGTGTGGCACTGGCATGCTAAAGTCATAATTAAAGTGTCATTTATAACCTTGTCACGGACATGGAGAGAGCTGCATGCATAATAATATGCCTGTTAAACTTTCAATTTAAAAAAAAATACTGCTTATACATAGCAAAGCTCTATTAGACACTTGAAAACAATCTAAAACTTGCATGGAAAGTGTATTTCGACTGCATTGATATTGTACATATGCACAAGAATAATAAAAAGTTCAAGGCTGAAGCCCTTTCTCATTCCCTCAGCCTGCTTGCATAACCTTTCACGTTGTCTTTCCCTCTGGACCACAAAAAATCCACTTTAAAAGATGGTGTGGATTCTCATTCAACAGTTACAATCCTCCAAGTATCAGAATCTTACAAAAGTGAAAGAAAACAGTAATGTGTCTGTAGTATTTGTAAAGCTCTCCTATGAAGTTAGTAGTACTTCTTTAGAATTATAAAATGGCATTAAAAATGTCAGAAAGGATATTCCTTTTTTAAGCTTTAGTTTATAGGAAATATTTCATTAGGTTTAATCTCTTTTATGTTCTCTAGATGTTTCCCCTAGGATTTAAAAGCATGACTGATACCACCTGAATTCTTAAGACAGCAGCACTGCAGGTAGTCCCATAGTAAAGCTATTTAATATACTTTGAAATTTCCTTTCGATGAACTGTAATAGTTCTGTACTTTAATAAAAAACAAGTTTGCAACAGGCAGTTGCAGACTAGCCTGTTCTGCACCTCGGCTTCAATTCATTTTGTATACCGTTATCAGATGACAGAAGATGAAGTGTTTAATTTGAAGGCTTTAGAAAGCCCATATATCGAAGATTTAGTGGGGGTAAAGAAAAGAAATGTGCTTTAGGTCAAACCGCTTTAGACCACTACTGCTTCAAGAACCAAAATAATTTTTATTTTACACATCCAGCACTGACTGTATGTGAAGGTTTTTGTTTTTCTAGTGACAGTGATAATGACCAAGATATCCACATAATCCTTAAAAAGTTTTATCATATGTGATCGCCACACAACATTTCAAATGCTAGATTGGTAACATCTACTTATCTCACATGACCCTTCATGCTGAGGTGCTCTTGCCAGTTATGGGAATTAAGTGGCATATCTGTGTGCAGCTGGGTATTAAAAGGCAACAAAAAGTTTCCAAAGACACTTGCGCCTCTGAAAGAAGAAACCGATATAGGCTGACAGTACCAAATACCCTGTGAACACAATGTGCTGTATTTTACTATTGCAACATTTTCAGCTAGGGCTCTGCCTAGCCTTTGATAGGTACTCGGTTATCATCCTGCTAAAAGTACATGGAGGGTTTCACAGTAGCTTGCAACTCAGCACTGATAGACTGAAATCTAGCAGGTGTGCACCAAAGTTAACAGATAACATCACAGAATCATAGAATCGTTTTGGTTGGAAAAGACCTTTAAGATCATCAAGTCCAACCATCAACCCAGCACTTCCAAGTCCACCACTAAACCATGTCCCCAAGCATCACATCTACACATCTTTTAAATACCTCCAGGGATGGTGACTCCACCACTTCCCTGGGCAGCCTGTTGCAATGCTTGACAACCCTTTCCGTGAAGAAATTTTTCCTGATATCCAATCTAAACCTCCCCTGGTGCAACTTGAGGCTGTTTTCTCTCGTCCTATCACTTGTGACTTGGGAGAAGAGACCGACACCCACCTTGCTACAACCTCCTTTCAGGTAGTTGTAGAGAGCGGTAAGGTCTCCCCTGAGCTTCCTTTTCTCTAGACTAAACAACCGCAGTTCCCTCAGCCGCTCCTCATAAGACTTGTGCTCTAGATCCTTCACCAGCTTCGTTGCCCTTCTTTGGACTCGCTCCAGCACCTGAATGTCTTTCTTGGAGTGAGGATTCCAGATACTTGTGTAGGGAAGTAGAAATGGTTAAAAACATGGAGGTTTGACCTTAGAGCAAGAAAAGAACGTTCTTCTGAGACTGCCAAATATATTCCATTACCTAATGCATACCTTCTTCCAGATATTCAACAATGGATGTGGAGAACGATTGGGATTTTTCATTTCCCTTATGGAGCTGTGCTCCCTAAAATATCATTCCCCAAATTCAAAGCAGTTTTAGAGGAACAAAACCTGTAAGAATGCCAGAAAGAAACACAACCCTTGCTTTCTGCCTACCTTGGCAGACCTCTGCAAAGAGGGTGAGGGCAAGGTGACTCTAGGGCTTATTTATAAATCATCAGGAGGGATCACACCCAACTGGCATGACTCAGGTCTCACCTACAGAGACAAGAGTACTAACTGCAGTCTTGTTCTAAATGTGGTATTTGAGATGAGAGACCTACCTACCACGAGTATCATTAAAAGGCAGGGATACAAGTCCATGGGTGCAAGCCTGTTTAACAATATTTGGGCACTAGCACTGCACTGATGGCATTGTTGCTAAAAATTTGAAAAGCCTGGTTTTAGTTTCATCTTCTTGTGTATCTGAGTATCTGACACCAGCGGATGTGAGCTTCACCTCTCCCTCTTGCTTTTGCCCACTCAAGAGAGGCTGTATTTGCTCTGAACCAAATTGTGACAACCTTTTGCCAACTGATGTGGCCCTTCCAGGTAAGGGTTTGAGGGATTCCTGCTGAGCCACTTGTGCTATGGACCACAGCTAAGACACGGGAGGCATAAACAGCTTCAAAGCTGATGCAGAACAGCTTCAAAACAGCTTCAAAACTTTGTTGAACAAGTGACATTAACTGTACCACAGCTCTTGGTAGTTTTTGCCAATCACTAAGCTACACAGTGAATGATAAAATAGAAATTACTCCTTGTTTCGAAATGAACTTAACTTGGACTAGCTTTTAGCTACGCATTATCATTAAGCCTCTCATCTAATTTTAAAAGCCTTGTAATACCTCATTATTCTGCATATCAAAACTCTAATGGCATCACCTCTTGGTCTCCTTTCTTGGTAAACGAAGCAGGAAAAGCTGATTGTCTCTCATCATACTACAATGTATCCAGCTTTTATGTAGTTTTCGGAGGAACTTTTCTGCATGTTTTCTGACTTTTAAGCATTGTTCTTTACACCCAGAAACAGACAAATGAAACCTATGTCACTCACTGAGAAGGGAAGTCTCCTCTCCATTACTATTCATTGCTGGTTTTTATTGTCCACAAATCCCATGAGCAGTTTTTGGGAACAGCAAAAAACCTGGGGACTTTTGTTTTGGCACTTAGTTCCCCGGACTGCTTACAGGGTCACTGCACCCCAGGTACAGTTGCCATACTGTATGTGCATTTGCATTCCTCATTTTTTCACTTTTTTGCATTTAGCAATGTAACACACTAATTACTCAAGTTCTCAGTCAGTCTAGCTCACTCTGATTAATGGCTCCGTCCTTCATGTTACTTACTTCTTCATTAATCTCTGTGTCAGTCATGGGTTTTATTAGAAGTGATTTTGCCAGGAAAAGGCACAAGTACTGCCTCTGGGAAACGCAGAGGCGTGCTCACTTCGGGCAATGCAGGGACAGGGTCTTTCAGAGGATGACACAGAAGAGCTAGATGAGGCTCCTGCTCACGACCTCCCACTAGAGAACTCGATTCCTCTAGACAGTGAGCCTGCGGAAGCTCTCCCAAGGCTGTCGTTAGCCTTTGTGAATGGCCTCTCAGGTACCAAGGTTATTAATGGAAGTCAGGAAGAGCATGAAATCTACTGCCGATTCCTGGAGACCTTCCTCTACCCAAAATAGAAACTCACTGGCAGATGGTCGGCTTGACCATGACCCTTTGCAGTCTGCCAGCTAACCTCTCCTAATCCATTTGATACATCCTTTATCGATCTAGTGCTTTATTGTTGCTCTGAGCATCATGCTGTGAAGTCAAACGTCTCGTGAAAGTCTATTATGCCCCTGCCCATCTTTATTGACAAAGCCAGTAATCTTGTCAGTGAAAGAAAATGAGTTTGCCTGCAGGACTGATTTTCCGTGAAACCATGCTGGCAGTCATTAATCATATTCCTCTGGTCTAATCCTTTATCAACTGACTCTCCTCTCAGCCCTTCTGTTATTATTCCGCTCGGTAGCAATGTCAGGCTAATCAGCCTATAATTATCCCGGAAATCCCCCTTGCCCTTTTGAGCACTGACAGTTTAGCACTCCTGAAGTCTTGCGGCGTTTCATTACCAGTCTGGAAGACGATTTACAACAGCAGGACGAAGATGTGTGCAACCGGAGATTTTAACGCTCCAGAGCAGCAACGCAGCTCACAAAGTGCTCTGCTGCACTGTTCCCAATACCTTCCAGGCCTGCTCCTTGTATTTCTGCTATGGAAGGGCCTATTATTTTTTTATCTGCAGTGATAAAACAGTGATGTTTTAGCAGACATTTTGAGAGAATCAGCTGCTCTTTGCCTTTCTAGTGAACCAGCTCCAGATGTGGCACCAGGTTTTCAGCAGAAGAACAGGGGCTTTTTGGTGCTCAGCTCCCAGACTGCTGCTGTCCCCCTCGTGTTCTCGCACAGAGACCAAGAGTGAGTAAAACCTGGTCATGATCCATGCTCTGGGAAGGCGGGGGGAGTTCCTGCAGCCACACGAACGCTTGTGCTGCCACAAGAGCAGGGCTGTCACCGGTGCAGAAGCGAGGGACTGAAGGCGAAGGATGGGCAGGAGGGCTCCAGCCAGTGGCAGAGCCAACTTCAAGCACTCACCAAGCTATGACCATAATTTGCTCTTTTCTACTTGTACCTCTGAGAACCTTTTGAATTATTCCTCTGCTTCTCTTCCAGTGTAGCATCAGCTGTGAATGCAGGCGGGTGTTAAATAAGGCGAAGGATAACAGGCCCCTGATGCACCCCTGCTCCCGCTGCCTTGACACATTGCCTCTTCCCGCAGATTTGTGTGGCTACTTATCTGCCCACTGCTTCTCATTACCTGTTATTTATACTGCCCTAGCTAGTTTTTCATCCACATAGCAAAGTTCACAGCCAAGCTAATCTGTATTCATGTTCTCAAGGCAGATTTTCAGAGACAGCTGCAGCGTTGGCTTCTCCAGAGCTCTCCAGCTCCACCTGAACCCTGACGGACATGGCACATGGTCCTCTGATGAGACAGAGGCTGGTGGGCTCTTGTCTTTACTTTAGGTGGTTGCAATCATATCTCGTAAGCTTACGCAATACTGGCTGTGGACGTTTGGCCAAAGTAGACTATGGTAAGAAGGGAGCCTCTAATTGTCCCTAAGAGAGAATCCAAAAATATTTTCTAGCAAAAACAAACCTACATTGAATCAAACTCCTGCCTAATGAAATCTGTGTTAAAGCCACCAAATAAATTAAAAAGGAGCAACAAAACATCCATGAAATAGCACCAAAAGTAAGCCACTGGATATGAACACAGTAACTCTGAATCCAAAAGCAATTACTTATTATCTATGTCTTGCAATATGAGCCTCATTCTAAATGAAGTGGTGCTGAGAGCTTCCACGACATTGCAAACTCCAGAGCTTTGCACAAGTGTTGTAATAAGTTAGCAATGTAACCTTGCAAGGATGTTGAATACAGACTAGCAAGGACTGAGAGGGCTTTTCAAGAACTGCATAGGAAGTCAACAGGAAACCGTTGGCTAGAAATCCAGAACAAACAGTGCATCTTGCAGGTTTTTTCCCCCAAAGCCCCCAAAGGCTTGTGAACATCAAGTGATTTACCAGCTGGCGGAGGTAGTCCTGAATTGTGCTAGGATAGACGAGTACACTGATGGCAACCAACGTGTTGAGAGCAAAGTCAAAGATCTGGTAACAGAAGAAAGGGATGATCCAAGCTGCATGTTGCTAAAAAGGAAATAAAATAAAAACTCATCAGCCACAAGTTAAAATAGAAGGATATATCTTTCTGCACTAAAATCTAAGGAATATTTCACACAAAGCAGTGTTAAATCGGCTAAAAGAAATATGACATTCAGCCAAAAGGGTTGGCCAAGCCAGTTTGGCTGCTGAACTGCAGTAATATGTGTGGTGTAAGTCCCACAACTCATTATACTAGGACATTTAGAAACCACATGATACCTTTCCCCCCTAATTAATAGGATTAATACTGGGACAAACCACAGGATTGGGAGGTGAATGGGAAAACATTCCCTTAACTTTGGTAAGTACAAGATTCAGTTCTCTGAATTCACAGTTTGCCCAGAGCTTACTCATATTTGAAACTGCAGACAGTCAACACAACGGGGCAGTCTGCCTGCCTGCAGCACGAGGCCCTGGGATACCACTGATCTAAGCAATCAGTTCTGCTGCCTCTTTGACTTTTTTTTTCCCCTCTCAGTTTTCAGCTAAACAACTAAACAATAAATTGTTAGAAAGCAATTTTCTTAATTTTGTTTCTACAGAGTTGTATAGTTTACTTGATTCATGTCTTCACCAAATATAATGAATTACCTTATATGCGCCATATGTAGCCATTGCACAGATCAGAATCATAAGAAGAGAAATTGCTGTGGCAATGCACATATCTGGAAGAGAAACACATCAAAATGATTGCAGATAAATTCAGAGCTCGGTTCAGTTATTTTGCCATCTACCTCATGCAGAGCATCTCAAAGGGCAGCGTGGGAAGTGAAGTAGGTGGAGATGGGGTCAGGTGCATCATTCAGCCATTGCTGGAGGAAATCTCTGGCTTTTGTGGGAAACCTCCTAAATATGAGAATCACAGACAGTAACTACACTGTGCAAGCCTCTGCAGCCTGTAGGAGGCTGTGCAGATGCCATGAATGGTTTAATTTTTCTGAGGATTTTCAAAGATCAGGAGCAGTCTTGACAAGAAGACTATTTTGCCAGTGATGATGACATCTATAGTCAGAAGGTTTCTGCTTTTCTGCACTACAGATTGTTTTTGCACTCATAGCAGCTGTATACCATTGCTCACATATCTCTCGAAACTCTGGAAAAGGAGAAATGAATTTTTAGAAGCAAAACTGGCAGGTAGAGGCATCTTAGAGCAGAAATAACACCTTGGAAATTTTCATTTCAACCAAGAATACTACAGAGATATACAGTTTATTAATGAAGATGTATAACTGTCAGGAAAGGTGAAGTAGTAAAGGCAGGAAAATATTTTAAGGCTTTGATTGGAGTAATTACTGGACTCCTATCTTTTTCTTCTATTGCCGCTCAGCTTTCAATTAACTTTTCATTAGATTTAAGAAGTTTTGAAGCCACCAACAGCTGGAAGGAGATCCTGGGAGAAAAAATTACGTATGTTTGGTCTTTTCGTATACGCCTTCCTTGATATCATTACAGGCCATAGTCAGGATACCAGAAGTGTATTTCTGAATCCGAACTTATAGTGAGTTTGGGAATGCAACTGAACATTGCAACTACTTTTCCAAGGCTAAGCCAGCGCATGAAGAGGAGAGAGGACGTGAGGTATATTGGACGTGACTTCAGAGATCCCACCTCTGTTGGTATCTGTGAGGTACCTGCTGTTCACATTGCCATCACCAGGTTTATTTAAACTACCTGCCTTGATGAGACGTTTGGAGGACCTGAGACACACTAATACATGACGATGTTCAGGCTGTTCACTACCCATCACTGCCTGACTTTGGAGGCATTCAAAGTGTGAGGATGACTCCATTTGATCACAGAGTTGCCCCAACATCTAACTCCAGCACACGATGAGGAGCATCTCACAGCATGGGACAGTCCCTCCACCTCCCTGGCTGCATTAAAATGAGGTTCTGGGTAGGTGCCCTGGAGCCTTCATCAAAGTCCCTGAAAGGTAGCTGTGGACAGGTCTCACCTATCACCACCAGGCAGCAGTGCAGGTTCACCCAGGTCATGGCAGAAGAGGAAGGACAGACACTAAGTCTTGTCTGTCATTTTTTCCAGCCTACCAGTACGATCATCCGTGTAGAAGACAAAGGACCCAGTCCTTGATCCTCCTCTGCCTGAGGGAACACAAACCTTGCATTAGAGCAGAGCTCCTGCCGGCACTAATCTAAATTTCTGGAGACTGTTGCTAGCTGGTGAGGGCATCTCCAGAGGGTGCTTATGTACATTGAGCTACAGGCTCCTTGGGTACTGTGCCTACCAACAGCAGAATTAAGGACTTAGGAACCCAAGTTTCCCCTTTTCCAGGACACTGCCTGTGTCCTGGGTTTCAGGACTCTTGCTCTCTTCTCTCTTGCTCCCAAAATTTGTCCTTGTGATTGCATAGGGACTCAAATGCAACAGAAGTCATCCTGTTGCAGGCTACTTCCTAATTTAATGAATAGAGCCCCTTTTCTGGGCACTTGGAGGAGCACATTTAAACCACTGCAGTCTGATGAGGGCCTGGAGTCTAGATGTGCTTTACTCACAGTGCAAATGCTTGAATCTTTGTCTTATTGTCAAAATAAGCAGGTCTCACCCAGGAGAGGCAACAGCACTCAGCACTGAGGTTATCTGCACCCCTGCGCTCACTGCTTCTTCCTCGGTGGCTTTTATGCAGCTCGGCTTGTGGGTGCTTGGAAATGCCATCGGGAGGCAGCTGGGCTCCCTGCTCATAATTCAGGAGGGGATGACACCTCAGTGCATCCCAAATTGCTCTTCAGAAGCACCTCCTTCTCCTCTTTTACTGTGTAGAGAATCCAGACATCCAGCACAGGCATCTGAGCTGCATTGCCATGACCAGTCTCCCGTTTTTTAGGAGCTGCAAGGCTGTGCTATGCCTGTTACAGGGGATCTGAATTCTGCCCTCAAGAGGAGGAAGCACCCACAAAACAAACTTGTACTAATGAAAGGTACTGCAGCCTCTTCAGACACTCTTAATTGTGTGGTCATTTACTCTGGCTGCCCACATACATCCTGTGGAATCAAAATTGTATTGAATAGACCAGGTACAATCGAGGTAATGAACGAAAAGAAGAGAAATGGAAAATGGCTGCCTGTAGTTACTAACCTCAACTGAAACTCTGTATAAGAGGCTCTTGAATCAATATTTTTATTTTAACCACCAGTTTGAAGGCACTGCTCACATATTTATTCTATCCGTTCTTAATCCCAGTCACCTACTCACTGTTCCCAAGGCAAAGCTGCTGTCATTGTCATTTGCAGCAGATGCAGCAGTCACAGGCCTCGCTTTGCTTGTGACCACGGCAGTACTGGTTCAGAGCCAGAGCCTAGCAAACTGTGATAAACTTGACATTGAAGCTCTGGTCTGACACACTCATGCTCCCTGTCTCCGCTGTCTCTCTAGCTGTGCTCCACCATGCCAAGTCCTAGTTGGCTTAAGCTGGTTCTTTCTCACGTAAGGCTTCATCAGGTTTTTTGAGCTGTGTCGGCTTCAGTTAATCAGAATGAAACCAGATATGTAGCCCATTAAATGAGAAGCTAAGAGGGGTGTGTGAATTTTTCTCCAGTCATGCTGTACTTTCTGTGGTATTCATGGCTAGAAGGGCTGTACTTGGACCACTGCAGTGGTTATACAGCCTGTTGTCCTAGATGGCTCTTTGAGTTTTCCGCTTGGGTTTAAAGAAACCACTTGGGTTTTTTTCCTCTTATACCTTGCATTGAGATCCTACCTTCCTGCTGCACTGGGGAGAAGATGCTGCTGGGGTTGGGCAGAGGTCCTGCCATGGGGTGCTTGTGTACATGGCAAGCTTTGCCATTTGAGCTCCCTTGAACCCATCTCACAAGCATTTCCTTGCCTTCCCCTCTCCTCCTGCAGAGGAGGCTGGTGGCGGGTGCTGTGGGGACAGGGAGGAGCAGCCAGTGAGGCCAGTCCCTGAGCCAGGACCTGTGTGGAGTGATGGAGACCTCAAATCCTCCAGCTCATCACCTGCCCCAGCCCTGGAGTTAATTGCTGGCTCACAGCTCTGACAGCAGGAGCCAGAAAGCTGCTGATCAGCAGCCTGCAATCCTCAGGCACTTTTGCCCACCCTCCTAGCCTTATTTATCCAGCAGCCTGGCCTCCTTACGGCCAGCTAAGGATTACTGCCTCGCTCTCTCCTCCAAGCTGCTTGTGCAAGCTCAGTGCCTCTGCTGAGAGCTGTCGTGCAGCCTCCTGGGGCGCAACCCATGAGCCGGTGGCATTTTCTCTCCGGCAAAGGAGGGAGGTCGATGAGAAGGAAAGAGCTTTCTGCACCTTTGAGCCCAGCTCATTTACTCCAGAGGACAAGGCTAGAGGGGAAGATGTAGCCCTGAATATGCTACGCTGGGGCAGGCATCTAGCTTCTTCCCCCCTCCCTGTGACATGGGGCTCATGCTACATGGGTGGTGTTGATGGACTGGGGCAGGAAGGGTATGTACTCTACTGCTCCCCTTTACTCCCCAACAGAAGTCCAAGCCTGCTGTCTGTAGGTTTCTGTAGGTTTCTTTATCAACATTTTGCTATTTGAATTATCTTTTTAAGCCCTGGATACATGTCACGTTCAGCAGAGAGACCATCACATTACCCTACCCTGCCCTGAGACCTCTGCTTGTCTCCTCTGCCCATCCCAGGGCAGCGACACAGGCAGATTTTGGCCTGAGTTGCTGACACCGGTGTCAAAGTGCCCATCAATTTCTATAGGAGATATACATAGAATTTCAGTCCTAGCTGTCATACGACTTACGAAGTATTGCACAGATCTGTGACACTCTGAAGGCAGTAAATAAAACCAAGCAACACTCACTGCTTGTTTGGGCTGTTGACATGTCAGGATCATGGTCTGTGTATCTAGAGAACCTGAGCAGGAGGCTCAGGTGAAACCCTCTGGGAAGTCAAAATGATTTATAGGCCTTTTCCATCTCCTGCCCAGAGATTAATAGTCTTTTAACAGCAGCAATATTACACTGGGCAGCTCACACTTTTTTAATTTTTCCTGGTCCAGCTTCTAGTTCATAAACTCCCTCAGGCTCTAAGGAAATAATAAAAAGAAAGATGAGACTAAATGGGCTCAGCTGAATATCCAGCACAGGAGGAAGCCCAGTGCTTTCCCCGGCTCTCAGATGTACGTCTCAGAGACCAGCCAAACCACACACGCGGGTGTTTTCCAGTACATCCATCTGCCACATGGCATGTCTTGGCAGATTATTTTCCCCCTTGTTTCCTTTTCTAGAATAGAAGGGAAAAGCTATAACTGACAGCTTTTTCTAAGTGCTCAGGTAAATCCTTCCTCTGCTTAATCAAACAGGCATTTTGGAGCCTCTGGTAACGCCCTGGGAACCATACTAAATCCTGAAATTAAGGCTGAGCAACCATTCGCAGAAGAACTGATGCTGCATTGGCATTTTCAAGCAGTTTGCACTAGACTGGGTCTGGCTCTGCATGTGGCAGGAATTTTTCCCACTGCTGGAATAGAAAACTGAAAATTCTCTATAAATCAGGCCTGAGCACAGCTAGAAATAAATATGAATACAAATATTGGGGGAATCCTGGTTTCTTGGAAATCAAGGGAAGTTGGTCATTAACTCCAGGTTAGCCATAATTCTACTACTATGACTCAGCTGGTAAGTTTATTTCCAGCTGATATTTTCAGATCTTGTATGAAGGAGCCTATTTGAGGAGGTAGGTAAAGAGTGACAATTTTACAGGCAAAATCTGTGTCTGCATTCTTTTTTGGTTTGCTGTCGATAGAGGCATCAAAAGTAGTAATGAGAATAATGGCTACTAGTATTTCCATCATTATTATTTGACAACACATGTACATATAGATAACAACTTTGGAATCGTCATTAGCATAAAAATTGATGTATCCTCCTGTATTTTGTACTCATGGTTTCACATCTAAGAATTCTAGCACATGTAGCTATCCTGGGAAAGATTTCTTCAAAAAAGACAAATAAAAGTAGGACAGGAGAAGAGCATGTGGAAGTTTTTCTGATATTTTATCTCATAAGAAAATATTTCCTCAGATTTGAACAAATATAGTCATACTTAAAGAAAAAAAATTATCTCCTGCCAGCTCTTTCCAGTAACTATAAAAGCCAGTAGTCTGATTCAGCTGCCTTTACTCAGTAAGGCATTAAACCAGAGGGAGTCAAAGAATAAAAGGAGATATTAATTCAAATGTTCATTTGTAATTTATCTGCCTGTGAAATGTTCCCTTTACCGAATGGAAATGAGGTCGCTTGGCCCACAAGCCATCCTTTTACAGTCAGTCTTGCAGGGTTCACTTCAGAAGCCTCAATAAAAAAATACAGAAAATACAATTTTCAAGTGTAGATGGAAATCCCCAATGTACTTGATCTGACAGCTATTGCATTACAAAACAGAATTACTATTTTAAAGCCTTGGGCACTGGCAGGCCTCTGATGTCAGCTATATAAAACCACACTGACAGACAGTCATTACCAAGGTTAATCTCTGAGAATTAGGACAAAGCAGTCAGTTTTAATATGTCAGAATCAACTAGGAGCCCATCTGTATCTACTGTGGTCCTTACTTTCTTAAATCCAGTTATATAAAAAGATTTTTAGTCGGAAGTTGTAGGTGCTTTTTCAATGAAGACACAATAAAGTAGCAATTGCCCCTTAGTATTCATTAAATGTAGACCCTCAAGGCATATATGCACTAAAAAACTTGTGGAAATAAGCATCCCTTAACTGATACCCAGCAGTTCTGACACACCATGGGTGCAATTATTTTTCTCACATATGGGACTATTCCTTTTCCTATTGATATTTTTATTGACTTCAGTCGGAATGAGGAAAGGACTTTGAGCCTTTTGCTGTGGATGGGTGTGATTCTGAGCAGCAAGACACCAGTGTAACTAGCAGGAGACCTTGTTTCAGATTACTGAGAGAAATTTTGAACGTAACAATCTTGGGAGCAGAAATGAAAATAAACAGACATTTTTATCAAAATCACATTGAGGGAAAACTTTTCCAGATATGAATTAGACGGTTAAAGCAAATCAACAGACCAAACATCACCAAACAATTTGAAACAGTCATGGAAGAAAGAAACATCTGCAAAGGACAGGAGGTTTTTGCAGGAGACATAAATGGCCTGGCTCACCCTTCCTTGAAACCATATTGAAGATTTTCTATGATGTCCTTTGGTGAGAGAAGGAAGCAGCCCTGGGTTATCACTAAAACACCTATGACTATACAGTTAATATTTATACCTGCCTCTATTACAACAGGTTTGTGCAAGTCATGCCATGTGCACATGGCGGGGTGTGTAAATATGTACAACGTGAATGAACACATTCATCCAGCTACATAAAGAGGAGTATGGGTTCTTATGCATGTGCAGGCACTACCATCTCCATGTCAAAGGCTGGCTCTGCCCCTGCCAAGCCAGGACACAGCAGAGCAGATGGATTACTAATAGGTAACAGGTAAGGTTACTAACAGGTAACCAGTTTGAACTGTACCATGAATACACCTTTTACAATAAAAATGCATCTGTAAGATACTAAGGTGAAGCAATAATTAAAGGATAATAATTGCTGAAACAAAGGGACAGTTACATAAGCACTGGAGCAATGAGTATTAGTTAGACAGTTTGTACTTACTGGCATCATCCATAAATTCAAATTCACCCCCGAATTCAGAGCTGGTTAGGTGGTACTGGTCAGGACCGGTCAGGGCACTCAGCAAAATCAGCAATACCACCGAATTAATAATCTACAGAGAGGAAAAAGGGAAAAGGGTCGGGCTGCGAAAGCAATCCATGAAAAACCTCTGGGCAGGACATACCCACTGCAGTCTGTGCCAACTATGACTGTTTTCCAACTATACAACTGTAGTATTTAACTGGCACTGCAATTAGTTTTCCTGGGTTTGTGTAAGCAGGAAAATGAAACATGGATTATCCCTTTTCATTCCGATGCTCTGCCACTCCATCAGACAAGTTGCTGTTGCTCTTTTGGATTATAAAACATGTTAGCACATCCACTTCAGTTTGTTCTGTTGCAAAATCAATTAAAAACAACCATTTTGAGATTATTACAAATGAGTGTTGTAGTCAAGGATTATTGGCATAGCAGAGCTGGAATTGGGGACAGGCCCTGTGAAATTGCTAGATGACCAAAGAGGAGCTGATTTGCTGGAAGAGGCTGAATTTTAAAAGAGGCTGTGAGTGATGAGCTGATTCACATGAGCTGCTAAATCGGGGGGCCTTGAGGGGACAGGAGTGGGTGGCAATGTGAGCCCAACAGAATCACAGAATCACAGAATGTTAGGGATTGGAAGGGACCTCGAAAGATCATCTAGTCCAATCCCCCTGCCGGGGCAGGATTACCTACACCATATCACACAGGAACGCATCCAGGCGGGTTTTGAATGTCTCCAGAGAAGGAGACTCCACAACCTCTCTGGGCAGCCTGTTCCAGTGTTCGGTCACCCTCACCGTAAAGAAGTTTTTCCTCATATTTATATGGAACCTCCTGTGTTCCAGCTTGCACCCATTGCCCCTTGTCCTGTCAAGGGATGTCACTGAGAAGAGCCTGGCTCCATCCTCTTGACACTTGCCCTTTACATATTTATAAACATTAATGAGGTCACCCCTCAGTCTCCTCTTCTCTAAGCTAAAGAGACCCAGCTCCCTCAGCCTCTCCTCATAAGGGAGATGTTCCACTCCCTTAATCATCTTTGTGGCTCTGCGCTGGACTCTCTCTAGCAGTTCCCTGTCCTTCTTGAACTGAGGGGCCCAGAACTGGACACAATATTCCAGATGCGGCCTCACCAGGGCAGAGTAGAGGGGGAGGAGAACCTCTCTTGACCTACTAACCACACCCCTTCTCATACAGCCCAGGATGCCATTGGCCTTCTTGGCCACGAGGGCACACTGCTGGCTCATGGTCATCCTGCTGTCCACTAGGACCCCCAGGTCCCTTTCCCCTACGCTGGTCTCCAACAGCTCTGCCCCCAACTTGTACTCATACATGGGGTTGTTCTTGCCCAGATGCAGGACTCTACACTTGCCCTTGTTATATTTCATTAAGTTTCTCCCCGCCCAACTCTCCAGCCTGTCCAGGTCTCTCTGAATGGCTGCGCAGCCTTCCCGTGTGTCAGCCACTCCTCCCAGTTTTGTGTCATCAGCGAACTTGCTGACAGTGCACTCTAATCCCTCATCCAAGTCATTAATGAATATATTGAATAGTACTGGTCCCAGTACCGACCCTTGAGGGACTCTGCTAGACACAGACCTCCAACTGGACTCAGTCCCATTGACCACCACTCTCTGGCTTCTTTCCTTCAGCCAGTTCACAATCCACCTCATTACCCGATCATCCAGACCACACTTCCTCAGTTTAGCTGCGAGGATGCTGTGGGAGACTGTGTCAAACGCTTTACTGAAATCGAGATAGACCACATCCACAGCTTTACCATCATCTATCCACCGGGTTATGTCCTCATAAAAGGCTATCAAGTTGGTTAAGCATGACTTCCCCTTGGTGAATCCATGCTGAGTGCCCCTAATGATCCCCCTATCCTTGATGTGCCTAGAGACAGCACCAAGAACAAGTTGTTCCATCACCTTTCTGGGGATGGAGGTGAGGCTGACCGGTCTATAGTTACCCGGGTTCTCCTTCTTGCCCTTTTTGAAGACTGGAGTGACATTCGCTTTCCTCCAGTCCTCAGGCACCTCTCCCGTTGCCCACGACTTAGCAAAGATGATGGAGAGTGGCCTAGCAATGACTTCCGCCAGCTCCCTCAGCACCCGTGGGTGCATCCCATCAGGGCCCATGGATTTATGGACGTCCAGGTTGTTTAATTGGTCCCTGACCCAGCCCTCATCAACCAAGACAGATTCCTCCTCTATCCTGACTTCTTCTGGGGCCTCAGGGGTCCGGGGCTCCTCAGGACAGCCTCCAGCAGTATAGACAGCCGTCTGATGCGCACATTCCTGTGTCATATGGCAAAGAGAGACATTCACATATGCTAAGGCTTTGGCTATGAAATGTAATAAGTGACTTAAACGCAAGAACGTAGCATTGAGTGATTCAGTAGCAGCGGATTGTCGAGTATCAGCTATGAGAGGAATGCAGAGGTAGCCAAGATCTATATTTTAAAACAAATCTGAACAAAATGCTCATATCACTTGAAGTGAAGAGGGCTAACTGCAGAAAAGAACATTTCTCAGTGTGAAACAACACAGCCTGACTAAAAGATTATTCTAGAGAACTAGGAAGATAACTGATGAACAGGCAAATGGAGGAAAAAAAGCTGATAATCGAGTATGCTGGGAAAGATGGATTTTTATTGCTTTGGTTCTCACTTTGAAGTCATCCTAATCTGGTCACAGGTTACTAACAGCAACAAAAAGGTGTAGGAACACAGGCTGTAATAAGACATAAAAAGGTTAGAGAATTTCTTGGGTAAGATGATAAATGCTTTTTGATAGGCAAATTCCATCAAGTTTAGCTGATACCAGATCTGTTAGCAATGATCTTTGAAAAACTGTTGAGAATAGATTGAGTTCACAGGATGGGGAAAGAGCAAGCACTATTATGCCTTTACAAAGCAGGAAGACCATATAAAGAATTTCTAGCTAGACTGTGAGATTTAAGAATAAAATAAAACCAAGAACAGATAATAAAGCATTCTCCCCATTAGCACTTGTATGGTCATACATGACTTGTATGATCATAACCAACAATCACCATGGGCTTGTCAAGGACAAACCGTAATTACTTCATCTTATTTTCCTTCTCTGACAGGTAAGAGGCCTTGCGGACAGGGAAAAAGCAGTAGATGACATCTCTTTGCATCTTAGCAAGCATTTGACATTATGAGATTCTCATAAATGAGCTACAAAAACCTGGTTTGGTTGAAAGTGCAGGAAGGTGAGTGCACAAACAGCTGGATAGTTGTAATGAAAGAATAGCTGTCAAGGATTCACAGCTGGCACAGAAGATATATTGATTTGGGTTTTCCAGTATCATTGAAAGACTTGGTATTTCAAGTCACTTGTGACTTGTATCTTTCTTTAATTTGCAGACAATGCCAAGCTGTAGGCACGTTGGGAGATAAGGTTTAAAGATTTTGATCAACTATGGAAGAATTCAGACAATAGAGCACAATTCAATACAAATAAGCACAGAGCATCACATTTGTGTCAAACTGCAGAAGAAGTAGAGGAGAAATAACAGAGTAGGTAACAGTTCCTCAGAAAGGAGTCTGGATATGACAGTGAATAAACTGAACATGACTCAGTGACATCCCATGAGCTCACTGCAGCTACTTAGTGGTGGGCAGTAGTGCAGAAACCTGGGTATTAGATGCACAAGACATCCTCCCACTCGCCCTCCACAGGGCCTCTGCAGAAAGGGTCCACTTCAAAGTCCTTCTAAAATGTACCAAGAAAAACCCAGGGGAGGATCCTGCAACAGAATAGAGGGTGGTCAGACATCTGGGAAGTGTGACTGACTGTGCTGGTTTTGGCTGGGATAAAGTTAATTTTCTTCATAGTAGCTGGTATGGGGCTGTGTTTTGGATTTGTGCTGTAAAGAGTGTTGATAACACAGGGATGTTTCAGTTACTGCTGAGCAGTGCTTACACAGTCAAGGCCTTTTCTGCCTCTCACATCACCCCACCAGCGAGCAGGCTGGGGGTGCACAAGAAGTTGGGAGGGGACACAGCTGGGACAGCTGACCCCAACTGACCAAAGGGATGTTCCACACCATGCGATGTTGTGCTCAGCATATAAAGCTGGGGGAAAAAGAAGGAAGGAGGGGACAGTCAGAGTGATGGCGTTTGTCTTCCCAAGTAACTGTTACGTGTGATGGAGCCCTGCTGTCCTGGGGGTGGCTGAACACCTGCCTGCCCATGGGAAGTGGTGAATGAATTCCTTGTTTTGCTTTGCTTGCGCACGTGGCTTTTGCTTTACCTATTAAACTGTCTTTATCTCAACCCATGAGTTTTCTCACTTTTACCCTTCTGATTCTCTCCCCCATCGCACTGGGGGGCCAGTGAGTGAATGGCTGTTGGGGGGCTTAGTTGCCATCTGGGTTTAAACCATGACACTGACAAGGAAAAAACTGGGGTTGCTTAGCTAGGAGAAGGTGGAGGGAACGCTCTTAGTCTTTTATGTGCAGAAAGGCGAGGAAAAGAAGGAGGCAATAGACTTTTCTCCAGATCTGCTGGGAGATGAGTAAAGTAACAGATTTAAATTACAGCAAAAGGAAATCTAGGTTAGGCAGCTTGCGGAACAGTAAGAACAATCAGACAGCAGAAGAGATTGTCTGGAGGGGGTTAGAGATCTTCTTTACTGCCTTTTTCATAGAACAGTTAAATAGCTTTGTATTGGGAATGCTGTAGCCATAGATGGTCTTGGCTTGGCTTTGAAGACAGATCAGATGACTGTCAAGATTCAAAGTTAGATTCTATAAACCCTACTAATTTCTAACATTATCATAGAATCATAGAAAGGTTTGGGTTAGAAGGGATCTTAAAGATCATCTAGTTCCAACCCCCCTGCCACAGGCAGGGACACCTTCCACTACACCAGGTTGCTCAAAGCCTCATCCAGCCTGGCCTTGAACACTGCCAGGGAGGGGGCAGCCACAACTTCTCTGGGCAACCTGTTCCAGTGTCTCACTACCCTCACAGTAAAGAATTTCTTCCTAATATCTAATCTAAAACTACCCTCTCTCAGTTTAAAACTGTTCCTCCTCATTCTGTCACTACTTGCCCTTGTAAAAATCCCCTCTGCAGCTTTCCTGTAGGCTCCCTTCAGGTACTGGAAGGCTGCTAGAAGGTCTCCCTGGAGCTTTCTCTTCTCCAGGCTGAAGAGCCCCAACTCTCTCATATGTATAACTCTCTCATACATATATAACTTTATACTGCAATCCAGTTCTTGCTTTATACTCCATTGTGGAAAGCTAGAGGACATATGCCAGTAATAAATATGTTACTTAAGAAGAGTACTCAAAATAACCAAGCAATCAGAAACTATAAATATATATAGTGTTGCTATTTTAAAGGCATGCAAGTTTAATCTTTTGTAGAGAAATAGTCAGGAAGATTCATAAAATACTGACCTAGGCACTCTTTTCTCCATATGGATATGTCCAGATTCAGATTATGTGTTTGTCAGCATTGCCTTTAAGTCTCCATATAAAACACGGACTGTGTTTGCCTGATCTGAACTCTGCTGCGGTCAGTAGGAATCTGTCTAATGCTCTTTAGTGCATCACTCTTCTGTTCTATCAGGTTGTTCTCTTGAGATCCTCATAATGATCTCTGAGCACCTTCCAACTCTGCTGTCAGCAGTGCAAGTGAAATACACCACGTGTTTATTTGCTCACCCTCTTTCTCTGAAGAAATGTGTACACAGCTGGGTGTACTGTATTTGTTAGGGTCTTTCTTTTGTTTTGAAAGTGATGTGACCATTGAATTTTGAAAAATCATAAATTTAATGTGCCTAAAAACTTACTGATGTAGCATCTTCCAAGCACACATAATCAAGGACAAGAGCATAAAGTGATTTCCTTTTGATACATGCAGTTGGTATGAGAGCTGAAATGTCTGCTCTAGCAAAAGCAAAGGAGATTTTTCTGCTCTCTCAATAGGGCTAAGATTTCCTTCAAGATGTTTTGCATTCCTTCAGCAACAAATAATGTTACTACTAATTAACAATGATTAGAAAGCATTTTCATTATGCCAAGTTTCAGTAAGCAGCTAAGCCCTATACCTTCCCAACGAGACCTGTCGTCCTTTTATGGATGGAGAAACAGAAACACGTTAATGACCATGCAGCAGGGTGGTGTTCAGCGGTAAGAACAAAATGCAAGATTTTGCACTATCAAGTCAGAACTGTGACCGCTAGGTCCTGCTGCTGGTTATGGCCATAGTGCTACCCAGAGTTATAGGAGAGGAGCCCCAGAGGCACTAACAGGCCTCACTGTCCCTGCCCAGTCCCACCATGGGCCTCCCCACACCCCTGCCCATGGCCCGGGACCCCATTTCAGCTCAGCCTGGGGTCATCAGTCCCTGCCCAGTGGCACCCTAGGAGTGCCGGTCTCCAGTCATGCTTCCTGGATGGACCCCTCAAATGCGTGTTGTAGCTTGTCTCCAGCTGTGTCCCTGGTCTCATCTCCTTTTGCTCCTGATTGGGCCCCCTGGATGGCCCTTGGCCCTGGTTCATCACCTGCCATGTTGGGGGCTCTTGATGGACCCCATTATCAGCCCCCAGTTCTGTACCAGGGCTCAGCCCCTGCAGGATGGTGCCCAGAGTGCCCTAACAAGAGACTGAACAAAGATCCCACAGAAAGTCCTAGAAATGTCCAACACTCCTCTTATCCTGATACAGAAATAAAACAATAATTTTAAAAATCCCCAAATCTTGCTTCTCAGGCAACCAGATGGAATACATCCATCTCATCAATGTAGAGGAGGAAAATAACTCTGCTTTGTAGAGACCCCAGAATGTATAATGAAAAGCGAAAAACAGGAAATATTGTGGAGGAGATGGCTAGTCCAAATATTGGAGTATTACTTGGATTTCCTGCTCTGGTCTTATAAAACACAATTTCAGATTTGAGTAGAAGATATTTTAAACAGCAACAACTGTGTGAGAGAAGGTGCATGCAGGCATGAGTGAGAAAGGCAGCATGTGCTGAGACTAGGACTGGCACCGCCAGCCACTGCTACTGCTTTCATCCCTACCGTGATGAAGAACCAGCAGCTTACGTACGATGTGAGGCAGCTCTGCTAGAGGGAACTTGCAGCGTTTAGGATGCAAGGAAGCAACCTCATGTCTTCCACAGACAGCATCCAGCGTTTAGAAACCATATAATGCACTAAAATTTCAGACCTCTGCCACCCATGAGTAAGTTGCCTTCTTTTCCACATCATTTATTCCAGAGATCAGCAGTGAACTGTGGTGACCCGTGGAGATAAAATGCAGGGGAGGGAAGGTGTCAGGAGCCACTGCATCAACAGGTGATGAGAAAGCAAGTACCACTATAATTTCAGACCCCTCACAGAAGTGCAGCTGCATGGTATCTATCCCAGCTTATCTAAAATTAAATTAGTTCCAGTAGCTCCTAAGAGCATGCCATTAACACAGATCTTTTGCTGATTCCTAACTCAAGCAGACAGAGAAACGCTCAAGCCAGCAACTTACATAGATGTCTGTAAATATTAAAAGAATTGTCAGGAGTTAGAATGGCTTATTTTTTCCCTGTCTTCCTCCAGCTTACAGTCAAGAGTTGAAATAAAATTGCTCTGATAAAGGAGTTTAGAAGAGGAAATATTAAGCTTACTTTAACTTGATACACTGCATTAAAAATACACCAGTGTTTCTATTGAAGTCCACAGGGTCCCCTCTACAAATATTCTACTACAGTTCTCTGAAGACTGCCTAATGTGGTAAAGAGAGATCCGTATATTTACAGGAAAAAGCAAGGAAAACCCCCTAGCTTTATTTATATTGAGGGTTCAATTTATAACTGAATCCATGCATGTAACAGTCTGGGTGCTGTCTATGTGGTGAAAGATGTACATACACTTTTAATTCTGGGTCTGTTTTCAGCCTCACTGAACTCAAGAGAGATACACTTAAGCATAGTCCTTAAATCTCTCCATTGGTGGAGAACTAACTCACTGCCTGTGCTCCTTGCTGGGGGCCCTTTACAGTTCCAGAGATCATTTAACGACAGTGAATACCCCAGTAATATACAGAATCACAGAATCACAGAATCAATCAGGTTGGAAGAGACCTCTGGGATCATCGAGTCCAAGCATTGCCCTGAAACGTGGGTATAAAAACCTGATACTTTTAGATAAGGGGAGAAAAACAGAAAACTGCAAAGATAAACTTTGTTTTTATGAGATAGAAAATAATGAAAAAATAGATTTAATGAAAACACAGTCATTCTGGGCTAACCTCCCAACTTTCTGTAATCCGTATTAGTGAATTATAATACTGTGATTGATATGGGCAGCTAGTTACCGAAAACATCACTGTAGTTTACTCTATAGTCCTTTACCTGACAGAGTACGAGCTACCAGATGAAAGAGGAGATGATGTTTCTGAACAAAAATCGTTGTGACTGAGCAGCAAATAACAGCAGATTTCTCTGAGGACTTTGAATGGTGAGCCATCTTGGCATGTTGCTGACCAAGGCTCCCAAACCTTGGCCAGGTTTTGAACCGGCACGCACAATTCTAGCATATTTTTAATACCCCACAAAACTGGCAGAGTTTAGTTTTTTGCCCTCTACAGAGATGTTATTGAAGCAAATCATCAAGGACATTAATTTTACTAGTAAGAAATCCTAAAGGTTTTTAATAAAACTGAAGAAAGTCTCAAGCAAAACCCCCATATCCTCTGTCTCTCTTTAAAAACTCAAGGTAACTCTAGGTGCTCGATCTCTATAGAAACTATAGAAACAAAACCCCAGTCGTAAACTATTTTTGCTCCCTGAAACTAAACTAACAACAGAAGAATATTTTACAGCACTTGGTTATTTGAGGTCAGTATTACTATTAGAAACACTAAGAACGTATGGAAAACGTATAGTTAAGCTAACTCAACATCCTTAATTCTCCCCATCTACCTTTGCCTTCCCACTTGGCATGTTCTTTGCATTTTTCTTGCTTTTTTCTTTTAGCGTAGAAGATATTAATAAAAGCAAGAACACTTTAGTTCATCAAGAGGTCACAAGAACCCTACAAAAGGAAAAAAAAAATTCAGGGTTTAACTCAATAGTTCAGGGTAGATTTGCACTGTCTGGGGTGCCTTTCGCAAACTTCTCTGTTAGCATTGACGATGAGTTGAGGTTTATGATCTATTGCCTCGTATAGGCATATTTTTCTATCTGTTCTCGCTCTCTCCCTGTTAGGTAAAGTATTTTTTCCCTCCTGAATCCTCATTAAAGAGGAAAGAAGGAGGCAATTTTAGCAATAAAGGTTTTACAGCTGTCTGACTGCTGCGGAGAGCAGGCAAACAATGTGAGAAGGAATGAGGTGTTCCCCCATGTGTGCTCAAGTTTCCGTACAGGTCCCAGGAGCTACATCTGAGCACACCTCAGTCAGTGGCTTGGACTCCTAGGAAAGGAGGAGCAGGAGGATTCTGGCTGTCAGAGTAGATACCTCTCTTTTTCTTTTCTGCTGTGTAAGCCTCTGCCTCATGCTAATGGAAATGTTTCAACTCTCCAGTGCTGGGGGACAAACTGCAGATGCGTTAGTGATGCACAAATTAATGAGTGGTCCAAGGAAGGAAATCCAGCCACACTTAGTTATCTTTTCACCCGATGAAACATAACAGTCTGAACGGAAACAGAAAGATGGTCACGTAAAGTTGGGTTAAAAGGGAATCCTTCACCCTTTTCACCAGGGAAACTCATTATCAGACACTATTACTGAAGCCGAAAGGCTGGAAGAAAACAGAAAAGGATGAGTTGTTTATTCAGAAATGCAAGTGGTTAGTCATATTACAAAGCATCTTAAAAACAAAATATAAGCCTTCCTGCTTCAGGTTGTTGCCCAACCTTAAAACAGTAGGAGAATAAAAGAAAATGTTGTCCCTGCACAAGTTTTTCTTTCTTACTTCCCTGTGTGGTTTCTCAAAGCATATGTTTCTGGCTACCTGAAATACTGCACTGGAATAGGGAGAGCATTAGTCAGATCAGAAGTAGCAATTAAGTTTTTATGTTCTTTAATCTGGAGAAGACAGGGTAGAGTCTGCAATTCGTGTTGCTTATTTTCCCATGTTACTCATGAGAAGTCAAAAAATGATCCAGGCAGCCTCAGACTAGAACACTACACAGTGCATATTATAGGGAGCATATGATAGAAAGCTGTGTAAAATATTTTAATCAGACTTTATATATAATCTCAACTTTTACTATTATAATGACACTAACCATTGAACTTTAAAGGCTATGCTGATTAAATTGATATAGGAAGTCCAGTGTAATTTATCAGCACTCTTCTATACAAATGACTCAACTATTGCCTGCTGCCAGCCTTTTAACAGTCCTAAAACCCAAACCACAAGAGGTCTGTTATTAATGAAATATGGTAATGACTAAATTTATACAAGAAAAATTAGATGGACAGACTGTGCAGGATGCACACTGGAGGTTTCTGCCTCCAGTTTAATTTGTTATGTACTTAATCTTACTCTGTTCATGGTTTAAGGAAATAGGATATTTGTATGCAAATTTCTTGATGGATTCTTTGTTACTTTTACATTGTATTAAAAGAAAGTTGAACCTGTATCTGAGCAAAGTCCTGAAAATGATTGCTGAGGTCTTCTGCCCAGCCCTGGGGAAATATAATCATATACCCGTGTTCAAGTTATAACATTGCCAGACCGACTCACAATTTCTGCTAAAGCACATCTAGGTTCAGGATGCTGTGGAGATCTAGCGAAGAACTGGTATGCATTAAAACCTTATTAGAAAAAGAGTTGTTCAACTGGTCAGTTAGGATTTGTCCTTGACTTCCAGAAATTGATTTTTGAGTCTTGCAGACAACTCTGAAAGGTTGAGGGCAGACCTGCTAAAGTGTCACTGTTGATATAAGTCATGGCAGCTCTCACGGGTCTGAACCTTAGCGTGGACTCGTGACAGAGGATGGGCCAGTCAACGCAGCTGAAATTAAGCAGCTGAGTACCTGGGCTGGACTGCCCAAGGCTGCTGACCCTGGCCAGCAGCTAGTGTGTCTTACCCACACCAGCCCATGATGCTGTCTGCACGCAGACTGACTTCTAGCCTCTTTGGACATGCGTTACTGCACTGGTGAGAGGAATGTGCCCCGACTTTTGACAGTGAACCACATATGCCCAGATAATTCAAAAAAAAAAAAAACACAACACACCAAAACACACCAAACCTTTGACCAATTATTCTTAGGTAGTCACCACAGGCAATATCCCCAGAAGCCAGGCAAGGGACCAGGGCCATCAGCAGTAAACTGCATCCTTGCAGCACTCTGCAACCCAAGGCAGCAATTTAGTTATGCAAGGAAGAAGCAGGCACACCACAAAGGATGGTACAGTACAGATAATTACTGAAATAGTAAACAACATGATCACATGTGTCTGATCTGTCTGCACACAGCTGTTTCACAGCTGGAAAATGCACCTCCACAAGGTGAAAATTTCCCACAAACCTGTGCTTCTGCCAAAAGCATTTGTCCTGTCTGTTTTAGGTAGCTTAATATATCTCCTGACAGAACAAGACCTTGCTCAGCACAAGCCAGGAATGAAACAAAGAACAGGCACTGCACTTCAAAAAGCTCTTCTAAGGCAGAGGACTAGGATGATGGTCGTCGGGGCTGACTGCAGACAGACAAAGGAGAGCAGACCCACAAGAGGTCTAGGAACAGTGCACTAGGCTCAAGTCCAGATGATTTCTGCGGTAATGCCTTGCTGGCAGATTCAATACCTCAGATTGACCAGGAGCACTCTCTCGCACCTTCAGCAACGAGCGTGGTTTTTCTCTTCCTGTTCTGCTGTTTGGAGATTTGGGGATTTAAACCTCCAGCCGTTCTGCAGAACAGCACAGAAACTCATGTGCACATTTTCAAGCCTTGGCCACTTTAAATTTGCAGAGTTTTACAGTTAAAGCATGAGCCTCACAATAAAACCAGAGAAAAAGCAAGCAATCAAGGAAATTAGTTCCTAGCTATTTTGCACATCCGTTCCATATGTCCAGGAATATATAAGACTAATTGCATTTTCGCTGACATCAGTCTAATCAACGATCAGTTTATGAAGCTTAATGTGTTCTCCTCTGGCTCACTAGCAGGTACATATTAACCTTCAACACAACTTCTAAACATTTTACTTGATTAATAATATCTCCTCTCCTTTCTATAAATACATTCATGATTTTTGTATAAAAAAACAAATGTAATTATAGCATACTGGACTCTTAATGGGTTTCTTCCCTTTAACAAGCATTTATGTAAACTTTGCTCCTCTTACAACCAACCATCTGTTTTCTCACTGGAAGGAGACAACTGTTCCTTGTAATTCCAGTGAATTTATTGCCCAATCGAAGGCCTTAAAAAAAAAAAGAGTATTTTACAAAAGTTTGCATTTTCTGAATTGATAACTGTGTTGACTGGAAGAGACAACCGTGTCATTATCCTGGACAACTGATGCAGATTGTCAGCTATAGTTGCCATGATTCATACACACTGTGAAAAATCCTACTGTGGTATCTGGGGATATAAGAAAATTTGCATATGTAAGGAGATTAGAGCTTCAAGCAGTTTTCAGAAATCTTTGTGGTGTGTTACAGACTAATAAACAGTTCAGTAAATGCAAATCAAAAGATGCTTACAGGAAATTTTAGCCCTCCAATGACTTAAAAAGTTTTTAAAACAAGAACATTAGTAAGCACACTGACGTATGACAAACCCTGGGGAGGACTGACAAAATGCTGTTTCTGTTCCTCTCTGCAACACTGCAAACACACCAGCCTGGTTATTTTCACTCAGAACAGAAAGCACAGGTAACCTGGAATATGGTGTACCCATGAATCCATGCTTTTTTTCAGATAATCTGTCTGGCCTGTTCATGGATTTATTCTGTCACCCAGAGGTGAGTGATTAGGGCCTTTGCAAGCTGTCTTATTGATTGTGCGATTTAAATTCCTCCCATACGGTGCTTTGTTTTGTAATTCAACTGAAGAGGCCCTGAAGTATCAATTGGAGAAAGGAGGTGGGATACGGTCCTGCACTGCAGAAACCAGACTGGGTTTGTGCACAGTGGGAAGGAGTTCTTTAAGGAGTTCTCCAGAAGCCATTCTCAAAGCAATTAAGTGTTGTTTAATACTGTCTCTCTAGGTAAGTCACAATCAGAATGTAGTTATTGAGAAGGTCCTTCAGACAAGATGCATTTTGTTCATGCTAATAATCAGTGCTGGTCTTTATTCTTTGCTCTATCGCATTTAAAATACATACATATGTTTTCAGTTTCTTAAGAAAATACCATGCAGGCCCTGAGCAGATATTTGTGTGCAGGATCAGTCATTTATTTCCCACTGGTCTTGAAGAAGATAATGAAATGGTTGCAATCCACTCCAAGAGCAAATACCCTGAATCTCCTCTGATTCCAGTCTCAGCTGGATATTCAACATGTACATCAATCGTACAGGGAAGCCTTTGAAAGTGGGATTCATACTTTTCTTTATTCATAATGAATTTCTCTCCACTCTCCTCATGAACAAGCATGTGCACAGGAAGTCTCCAATGAGTTACTTGGGAATGTTACTGTTTTTTTCAAGATCTCAGCTTTCATTTTGTGAAAGGAAGTATAGACAACTGAAAAACTAATGATGAGTTTATAGACATGGCACTTGGGACATAAATATTTAGTCACTGCAGCCATTTCCACTACAAGAACTGGGAATCTCAAATCATTTCAGATTATATCATGACCCCTTCACCTGCCAGTGGAAAAATCTCACCTGCCCCTGACACTACATCTCCTACAAAGGGATGGCAATTAGCCATGTCATTGGCACCACCCAGCTCTTCCCCCTAAATACACTGCCCAGGTCTGGGCCATGGAGGGGCAATCACCTGGTGAACCCACAGTGAGCCCATTCTGCAAGACTTCTTTCCCCAGTGCCACCAGTATTGGACAGTTAGTGGAGGTGGTAAAGACAACGGTGCCTGCAGGATAACCTGACCCAAGGTCCCAGCTATATCACACTGGTATGACATGGGAAGCAACATCCCTGGCTCATATGAAGGAATAGAGCCTTCAATGAGCTGTCTGATGTAGTGTGACCATTCATACGGAGCTAAAGTTGGAGATCCTCTATTCTTAGTCCATTTCATTCCATATAAAAGCAAAGACAGCTAATTTTCTAAAAGTAAAACGCAAGGCCTCATACTTGTATTCATGCAAATTCCCACAACCTGGCACTGGGATAACAAAGTTTCAAATTCCCTGTAACCTCAGGCTTACTAATGGTGCAATTTCCCTTCTTTTTTCAGTTTTCAAAATCTGATTCTCACAGGTCTGAAAATTCTTAATAACTTCATCTTTTCTTAGAATTTCTTTATTTTCCCTGTTCAAAGGAGCCCCACTTACAACTCCTTGCTGATGTGAGCAGCCTCAGACAGTGTAAAGGTTGCAGGAGTGGGGACAGAGCAGCTTGGAAGGACCCTAGGGTAGGTGTATTTTGTTTACATGAGCAGTCAGTGCTGATTTCTACTCCCTGCCAAGTAAGCCAAGATTTCAGTAATCTTCTAACTAGTATTTAAGCACATTGCCATACATGCTGTTTTGCATGGGGCTTGAAATATGCAAGGAAATAAGTGTGGCCCAGTCACAAAACATATACCTTGATTTTCTTTCTGACATCAGATCAAGGGCACTCTACTGATCTCAGCAGGGTGTCCAACCTATAAATCACTGACGCCATAGCAAGCAGTGCTTTTCTTTTGCTTCACAACATAAAGAGGCCACTACTTGTACATTTTTTCATCCATTAGGATTCAATCCTTTTATTAAAAAATGACTGGGATGTAGACAGAAATTATGCATGTTTTAAACTGTGTATTCAGAAAAATCCAGAACTGAAATGTCACGACTAGCAATTCATGCTGAGCTTTCCACAAATAGCAGCTCAAACGTCGAAGCCACCCTGGCTAAAAACTTCGGCTTGCTCCATTTACCTTCGTACCGCATGTCCTTCAGAGGGAGCCGTACAAGGTGACAACTCGTGGTTAGACACGGTTCTCGGTCTTCCATTAGTTTTTATTTTTAGCCCCTCTCTGCCCCGGGGAGCGCGGAAGGAGGCTGCACCGAGCTGCAGACAGCTCCCACGGTGCCTCTGGGGTGGCAGAGGGTCCTGGGGGTCCCGGGAGGGGAGCAGCCCGTGCCCAGGGCACTGCTGCAGCCAGACAGGTAGCAGGTCGCACTTGGCACACATCGCTCAAAAATGAAACTCCTTCATTTAATGTTTTTTTTTCTGAACTGATGCCTTAAAGTTTCATCTTCCCCCCACCCAAGTCAAGGGGAAAGAACTCCCATTGTCCCAGACGGTGCCGGTGGAGCCTCAGGGTGTGCATAAACCCCACTGCCACGTGCCGAGAGAGAGTGGGAAATCCTTCCGTGACACTGTCGGCACATCTGATGTTGTTCCTTCTTTGTGTTTTAGGTAAAGAAAGTAGAGTCCATTCACTCAGGAAGAAGACATGCTGTGTTTATAAATGCTGTTACCAATGGGGATGTTATTCTGACTCACCAGTACCGACTGGGTCACTTGGAAATGCCAAAAATGCCAGTTTTCCCCTGGACTCTGGTACCCGGGAGATCAGAACTGAAGTTGGCTCATTTCAGCAGTGTCGCTGCCTTGAACAGCACGCTGATACAACTGTCCGGAACAAAACTAAGCTTCTAGAAGTGACTTTCTAATTTTCCTTAATTTTTTTTTTCAAAATATGACACTTGTAAGACTTTTGTGCCCAAAAATGTTTCTGCATTATTACTTGTGACCTCTGATTTCATGTTTTAATACAGAGAAGTGTAAAGTCCATGCCAGTGGGATAAAAAGCAAAGATTAATAACCAACTGAACCAAACTGGTCCTCAGGTTTTGAAATAAATAGTAGCCCCCAGCCAGCCATATTACTGCCGTTTTCACCTTCAGCATAATGTTTGTGTTCAACATTGCAGCACCCCCTCTTAAGTTTTTCTCCCCAAGGCAGCACACCAGTTCCTGAAGTGCAGGCTATTCTGCAACCTGATTAGATACTCTTTTCAGGAAATTTCCTATCACTCAGCTCTCCGCTCTCTCCACTATTTGTAGGATCCCAAACATCCAATTAAAACATTAAAAATAAAGAGCTAAACCATCATCCCAGAGAAATGCACTATTTTTTCCACATTTAGTCATATTTAATTCTCCCTCCTGAAATTATACTAACACAAAACTGGTTCAACATGTGAAAAAGTTATTTTAAAAGCCTGTCAAAACTTCTAAGCTACTATTTTTTCCTCCTTCAGAAGCCTCTACTACTGAATCATTGTATTCATTGTCACAGAATTAATAAAACTTAACTTTCACAGGCAGTGAGATATGAAAAAGCAACAAGAAAACTATTCATTCTCTAGGGGGACTTTTTTCCTCAAGTAGTTTCCTTTAAAGCATAATGGCAAACAGTATACAGAATACATGTTGGCATGGCAAAAAGTCAAAGGGTTTTTTTTTTTTAACTTTATTAGAGGTAACCCTCACAGTGTTACCTCACGTGTGGCTTGGAGTAATGCAATCCCCCAAAATGCATGCACAGAAAAGATTTGCCACCAGGACAGCACCTATTTTTATGTAAACCCTCAACAGCACGATACCAAATCATAACTGTTCCTCTGAGATAAAACAGTATTTTTGTATATGACTTTGTAAATCAGACCTTTCAACCAGGATAGCTATTTACTCAAGGAGCTACCCCTTCCTCACTTACTTCTTCCTAACTGTGTAAGTTAGCAAAAGGCTTTAGCGTTTATTATCAACGTGCACCTAAATTTCTATTCTTAATAGCTAACCTTAAAAATCTAAATATTCGCAACAGAGGAGAAAGCTCAGAAATAAATGTGCACCCTGACATGTTGTGAGTTACTGACAGTTTGAAGTCACTCAGAAATCTGCCCTGAAAAATCTGTGAAAGCAAAAGAAGCAAAGTAGGAAGAGGTAGAAATCTGGAAATACTTGCTAGTTAGAAAAGAAAATTTTAAAACAGATTTTGCGTAAAAATACTATGTGAAATTGGGGCACTGGTATTTAAATGTTAGTGACTCAATAGGTAACAAAGTCTAAAAAGGGGTCAGGCTTTTCTTTTTATCTAAGGCCAGCTGGTACACTGAATTCCCTCTTCCTCAAATATCTTTAGGCCCACTGAGCAGCTAAAATATCTGTATCCTTGTCTTTGTGGAGCCAATGTGAAAAGGCTTCATTCAGCTGAAGGCAGAAAGAAATAACAAGGATCCTGGAAGAAACGTTCAAAAGCTTTCAGGTCATATAAAAACTTATTGAAACTTCATTGCAGCCAGGCAAAGAGGGGCATCTTTTTCAATATTGTCAGTATTCCAGATACCACAGGCTGTGGATATTGCATTTAACTATATTTTATTAAACCAGGAGCAAGAAATAGTTCAACTAATGCACCATTTTCTCAGTGGTGAAATATGTATTTTATAGGACATAGAGCATTTTATATGATTTCTAGGACATAAATGTCAACCTAGCCTTTTTATTACGCTGATTGAATTTATTTAATGAGCTGTCCTACAATGGAGGCCTGCCCTGCATTTTTCACTTGCTTCTGAAGGGAATTTCAGTAGTTAGCAAATAAGCCCGGGTCTAATCTGCTTCCGTCTGCAATCATTTGAAAAATTATGCTTGGCAAACAGCTCTGCACGGCCTTGCCACCAGACAGAGACCAATTTCTCACACCAAGAGATGGGGAAGACTGAGCAGGCTGAGAAGTGCTTCTACATAACCTACAGCGATGAACTAGCTTTTTTTTATTGTTGTGATACATTTGCAAACCCTGCGACTATGGCAGGGCTGGTTCTGGGAAAGACGCTTTTCCTGCATTGCTACCCAAGGGATTAAGAAAAGATTGTCAAAGACAGGAGAGGAACTGAGGGCTTAATTTGCCTCCTCCTCACCAAGCCTTTCACCTGGCTGAAAAACCGGGTGCCGAACAACCTCTGGGACCCGTTAAAGCTGTGCCTCGAGGGTCAAGTCCTCACTCACGTCCTATAACCCTGACGGAGGAATGAAGCCTTTCTAGTACCTGATAGCAGCTGCCTGAAAGGTTTCAGCTTGACCTGAAAGGTCAGGCAGACCAAGATACTCCTGACAAACAACTCTCTGACAAACAAGAAACAGCAGCGACAAGAGCACGGGGCTTCTTCAGGAAGCAGTGACCAGAGATGATAAAACAAGATTTTCTGCGCAGTGTGGTCATGGTCTAGTTGGCCTTGCTGGAGCTAACACACAAGTGGGGCCTCAGTGCTGCAGCCAACCCGGGCCTGAGGAACACTGCTCTGAAGTTTGGGGGAGCCAGGAAAACCGCTCACACTAGGGATCGTCACTCGTCACATTTTCATCCCCAAAACAGCTTTTCGCTGGAGACCCTGGTGAGCCTGCCTGTGCTCTGTATCTCCTGCTCCCACCCCCCTGATACTTATACACACACATGCTCCGTTTCCCAATTTAGACAGTCTAAATACCAGCCTCTGCCTTGCCGGGGGATAACCCGGCGGGCAGCAGCGGGGAAGCGCTGGAGCTCGCTGAGCATTACTGCTAATAACGACATGACCCCTCGGAGGGTTATCTCCAAAAACCTCTGGGGCTGCGAGGGGCAGCCGTAGCTGCTGCGATGGGCATCCGCCTGCGCGGCGCAGCAGCTCAGGCTGCCCCTGCAGCCGGTGCCATGCGAGCCGGGGCGGGGGGACACCTCCGGGGGGAGACGGGGACAGCCCGGGGGGCGCTTACCAGGTACCAGACACCGAGGATGATGGTGCCGGTGCGGACATGGCAGCAGAGGCAGCAGCTGTTGGAGTAGAAACGCGCCCAGGGCGAACTCAGCATCTCCGCGGCTCCTCCGGGCTCCGCGCCGCTCCGCGCCTCTCGCCGCGCCGCTCCGCGGAGGCGGGACCGGGGCAGGGGCCGGGGCTGGGGCTGGGGCTGGGGCCGCCCCTCCCGGCGGGCGGGACCGAGAGCGGAGTGGGCCAGCCCAGACGGCGGCGGGCGGGGGTGAGGTCTCGGCCGGCTCGCCGGGTGATGGCTGCCGCTCTGCAGAGCGCGGTGCCGCCGTCAGACCCCGCCGTCCCGCACAGGCGCTTCCGCCACCCAGCCCACCGAGCAACCCCCGAGCACCGGAGCGATCACGCCGAAGCACGGGAGGAAGTTGAGGGAATTCAGTGAGTTGACAGCCTGGCCTGCGCGTCCCCGGCGTGTCACGGGTGGTGGAGAAGTGCCATTCTCCAGGTGGTCGCACCCACCCCTGCCCAGGCACGGCTGTGCCTGCCATAGTGATGAGAGAGAACCCGCGGCGGTGGGTCCTTAGCGAAGCTTGTAGCTCGTCTAGCAATTCTTGACTGGCAAACCAATAGAAATAAAACTCCACTTGACTATAAAGATAATATCGCAGGAGAACATGATATGCTTTGGATTTGCCCCAAATTCTGAAGCCATGAACATTTGTTTTCTTTCACAGTGCCCTCCTAATCCACTTCCAAAGTCCCTGCTGTTAAGGAGGCCGGAATTGCCTTGTGTAACTGACACACAGGTTAACACTCACCTCATTGTCACTACCTGTAGTTAATGCCCTGATGGTGGTTGGGGAAGCAGCATTAGGAGGAAGGACCCAATGCTGTGTATTCAAGCAGCAGGAGAACCACCGATGGAGGCAGAATCTAAACCTCCTACCAAGCAGCTGACTTTCATGTTTTATTATTTGAGACTTGTATCATTCTCTAGAGGAAAATGAAGAAAATTCTACCAGGAGGTCTGTATGCCTAGCCTGACCCTAAGAATAATTTATTTACTGCCATCTATCTTGGCTACCTACCAAATCCCACAATTTATCATCAAAATATAATATTGAGAAGTACTCAAATGTTTCCCTGTATGGTTGCTTTGGGGCTCTTCTTTATTACATACATACATACATCTGCACAGAACAGGAACTCCAAGATAAAAGCTAACTTGGCACAGAGGAACATTTCTAACTCTGCCTTATCCCTACTTGTAAAGCCACTATAGTAAATTAAATTAAAAATACTTTAAGTAGGAACTTTACATTAACCTCTGTTCTTAGCTTGTCCTTAAAAAAATTCCAGGCTTTTTTGGGGGGGTTTTGGTGGGGTTCTTTTTGCAAAAAGAGAGAAGCCACTTAACACAGAATTTATAATTTTGACTAGATTATATGCATAAGCCAAATATTCAATTTTCAAGATTCATATTAAAAAATGTCCCTACAATGCTAGTAAAATGAAACATCAATATTGAATAAACAAATATTCAAGAGACCAAAGGAATATCCCAAACAATGTGGTCTGGACTATGTCACTAGTAACCTTGAGAGACCTTGATCTTTAAAACCAGAAAGCAAACGAGTTATAAAGACTAAACCCTGTATGTACACCTTGTAAGGGTACGTGGAAGATAAGAGCAGCTGCTTCATTAAGGTTATCCGACGAAGGACCTAATCTTTTCAAAGCAAAGGGGATAAGGGAGAAGCAATAAGCAAGGACACAAACCTGTTGGAGAAGAGACAATGGAAACAATGCCAAAGCCCAAAAGTCTCTGGTTACTGATTGATGGGCCATTGAGGAGCTTCAGGGGCAGCTTTGGAGAGGGTCACCTGGGCTTTGCAACTGATAAGAAGGGCAAACAAGAAGAACATGAGGATTTGGGATATTCGAGGGGGGCCTGTGGGACTCTGCAAAATTCAGGAAGGAATGATTAGGGGAAGGGGATCGGGAAGATGAAAAGGGGGGGATCAGACAGAACGGGGTGTAAAAGGGGTCAATCGTGTGTAACGTACACTTGCCTGACTGAGCCCTGTGCCTGACCACCCTCTCTTATAAAACCTTTCTTAACTGTCTCTCTCTGTACTCTCACTCTCCACACAGCTTGTGTGGGGGCTGCAAGGAGTAAGCGCCAGCTACTGGGGGAATCGCTGTGAGTGAGGTAAGCGAGGGGCTCAGTGCCAGTGGCTGGACTGGGACCGTGGGTCACAGCCTGTGTGCCTGGGGCTGGCTGCTGGAGGAGGCCGGAGTCTGTACCTGCCCCAAACCGTGTGTGTGAGGGGGTGTGTTATTCACTTGCAAACATGAGGCTGGACCAGCTGGTCTGTACTTAGGTCTTCTGCAAGTCCTACATGTAGGAGGCACAGCTGAAGGCACCACCTTGTCTGTGGCCATCTGCGTAGCCGTGCCAGTCAATGTCCTGTGCCTGCAGCTGCATCCATCAGCCTGGGCACAACAAGCTGGGCTCCAGCAGCGTTGCTGGAGGAATCCCAGGCCCTGGAGCTGCTGGAGGCAGTAGCAGCTTATAACATCCCCCGGCACAGCTCTCATCTCTGTAAGGAGCCATTAACTGCATGACTTCTTTTGCTTGTTGTTTCCCATCAATGGCTTTAATCTGGATATCCTCAGAAGGAAAAGGAAGGAAGAATGAGAAGGTGAACACTAATTACTTCAGAGCAGTTTCCTGTATAGTTATTAATTTCCATTCAAAAAGCCTGATGGGAAAGATCAGGAAACATCAGGCTTCATATCACACCCCTGATTTATAACCAACTCTAGAAGTCCAGGGAAGTATAAATCACAGGCAGAGTTTAGAGAAATGATGAAGTCCAATCTTCTCCTTTCTATTTTTATTTCTGCGGCATACTACATACTTTGCAGATGGAAGACCTAGTCCCTGCCTTGCAGCATTTATAGTCTTCAGCTCTCACCAGCAGCTGACAGTGCACAAGCACAAGCACTGCTGTGCACTTGCATGAAGCCCCACCAGCTCTTGGGAGACCCACCCACTGATCCCAGCTCACTCCCCTTGCTACCAGCTGTGGAGGCAAAGATGTAGCCCCAAACTGAATTAAAACAAAAAGATGCAATGGGCAGTAAAAGTAGGGGTGTAATAGACGGGTTAACTTTGTTCATGAAATCGCACGTAGACGTAAAGGCTTTACTGCAACAAACCTCCTGTTATGAAGGATAGTAGGTTTAGAATAACATATGTTAAGCTTGTAACTAGATAAGGAAATACCAACGCAACCGACAAATGGCAAATGTATAGATAAGGAGGCACCAGGAGACAAATGTCTGGGCCTTGGGAACAAAAACAATACCCCTGCTGTGCCTTAATTGTTGTGATTTACAACTCTGGCTGGAGGAAGAGATAAGTTCTGCGGGGGGGCTGGATAGTGGCTTTTCCTTGGGGCCAGCCCACATATGCAACAACTTTGCAAGGCATCAGTCGCTTGTGCAGAAGCGAGGTCAATCAGCGAACACAGTGAAGAAGTACTGCAGCCTTCATCCTAGGGACCCCTATGGACGACCACCGGGTGATACTGCGCAAACGCTAAAAGGAGGGGAATAATCACACCCACTCCCAGAAGTAATTATAATAACCCAACCCATATTAATGAATATGTATGCTTTGTCTAATAAATTGATGTTTCTCCTAAGATTCGGCGCGAGCCGTTGGCGGAGCTGTTACTCCCCCGGTCGCCCAGCGCTGTTTTTGCTCATTTATCTCTTGCTAAATTCATGTTAATAAAATTTCTTGTTATTAATATAGATTGGCTTTCCCGATTTATCACGAGCGTCTATAACAGGGGTGGCCACAACACAGATTACAGCATGAGGTTCACTGGGCTCCAATGCACATCAATCCAGTTTTTGTGCAGGCAAATGGATTTTGAGAAGACACTTTGGCTGCTGCAAGTCAGGTATGCAGCTTTCTCTGCAAAACCTCATCCAGAGGAGAATTTGCTTTCCTGACTCAGCTTCTGAGAGAGATCTTTGGAAGGAAGGTTGGCTGGCGGGACATCAGCACCAGGCAGCAGTTTCTGTCAGAGGCAGTTGCTGGCACCATCTTGTTCTTGTCCTCCAGGCCTGACCACCAACACAGGCCCCCTTGCCAAATGGCCTTCAGCAGCCACCGCTTAGCAGAAGGAAACCCCCTTACTGAGACTGTTACACGAACCTTTAAAGGCCGTAGGAGTATGCTGTCAAGTGTGCATCAAGTGAGAAATTCAACAGAGATGAAGTGGTTGCAAATACACAAAACTAGTTGTTTACTAATTTGTTCCAGAGCCCAAGTATTGCCACAGCTATAGACCCATAACCACAGTCTCCACAGTTCAAGCTTCGAAGACATTCACTTTGCCTTATAAAACAAATGCTTCTTACAGAGATGGCTGTGAATCCATCATATCTGATCTTATACCCAAAAGCAACAAGGATGGTGGAAGATCATTTAAGATGCATCAGTGATGAGTTGTCAGCTGGATGACACCTGAGTTTTGCCAAGGCTCCTAGAGGTACAAGAAACACTCTGGATTATTGTCTTTATACATCAAAACTTGAAAAGGACCAGTATTGGAAAGAGGATCCGGGGAACTACAGGCCTGTCAGTCTGACCTCGGTACCAGCGAAGGTTATGGAGCAGATCATCTTGAGCAGCATCACACAGCACGTACAGGACAACCAGGTGATCAGACCCAGTCAGCATGGGTTTATAAAAGGCACATCCTGCTTAACTAACGCGATCTCCTTCTATGCAAGGTGACCCACTTACTGAATGAGGGAAAGGCTGTGGATGTTGTCTGCCTAGACTTCAGTAAAGCCTTTGACACCGTTTCCCACAGCATTCTTCTGGAGAAACTGACTGCTCATGGCTTGGATGGGCGTACACTTCGCTGGGTAAAAAGCTGGCTGGATGGCCAAGCCCAGAGAGTTGTGGTGAATGGAGTTAAATCCAGTTGGCAGCTGGTCACAAGTGGTGTTCCCGGGGCTCAGTATTATCTCTTTAATATCTTTATCAATGATCTGGACGAGGGGATCAAGTGCACCCTCAGTAAGTTCGCAGATGACACCAAGTTGCACGGGAGTGTTGATCTGCTGGAAGGTAGGAAGGCTCTGTGAGGAATTAAAGGCACGGACTTGGAATGGTGTCAGCAAGTGGAGACCCTTTATTCAGGGTAAGCACATATATTTATAGCAGACTTGGTTACATCAAGATAAGCTTTTGCAATGCAACGTTCCAGTGCGTTGCAGTGTTGCAGCGCGTGGTTGGCCAGGTCTTCCTGTTTCGAAACCTCGCTCCCCCCGCCTCGTCCTCAGTGTCTCTTGTTTTTCCTTATAATGTTCGTTCTTATTCTTCTGTGTATTGCTCCCATGGTCGTCCTCCCATCAGGGCGAGCAGGTTGGCAGTACTGCTTGCATTGTCATCTTCCTCTATCAGGGGTCCGTTTAACTCCTGTAACCCCACAGCTCTGCACAGGGATCTCGACAGGTTGGATCTACGGGCCGAGGCTAACTGCAGGAGGTTCAACAAGGCTAAGTGTCAGGTCCTGCACTTGGGGCACAACTACCCCATGCAATGATACAGGCTTGGTTAAGAGTGGCTGGAAAGCTGCCTGGTGGAAAAGGACCTGGGGGTGTTGATCGATGGCTGGCTGAATATGAGCCAGCAGTGTGCCCAGGTGGCCAAGAAGGCCAACAGCATCCTGGCTTGTTTCAGAAATAGTGTGGCCAGAGGGACTAGGGAAATGATCATCCCTCTGTACTCAGCATTGGTGAGGCTGCACCTCGAATACTGTGTTCAGTTTTGGGCCCCTCACTACAAGACAGACATTGAGGTGCTAGAGCGAGTCCAAAGAAGAGCAACGAAGCTGGTGAAGGGTCTGGAGCACAAGTCTTATGAGCAGCGGCTGAGGGAACTGGGGTTATTTAGTCTGGAGAAAAGGAGGCTCAGGGGAGACCTTATGACTCTCTACAATTACCTGAAAGGAAGTTGTAGCGAGGCGGGTGTCGGTCTCTTCTCCCAAGTAACAAATGATAGGACAAGACGAAATGACCTCAAGTTGCACCAGGGGAGGTTTAGATTGGATATCAGGAGAAATTTCTTTACAGAAAGGGTTGTCAAACATTGGAACAGGCTGCCCAGGGAAGTGGTGGAGTCACCATCCCTGGAGGTCTTTAGAAGACATGCAGATGTGGTGCTTAGGGACATGGTTTAGTGGTGGGCTTGGAAGTGCTAGGTTAATGGTTGGACTTGATGATCTTAAAGGTCCTTTCCAACCAAAATGATCCTATGATTCTCTGTGTCCTCCGTGATCTCCTCACTCCAGGGAATGACAGCTCCTTCCTGCCAAAAGATGCTGTGATCCATTTGGCATTTTCTTGTGCTTTCTAGCTCTCATTAAAATTGGTACTCCTCTTCCCAACCTTTTTAATACCTTTCTGAACAAGATTGCTTGAAGAGGACAGGTGGCTTGGAAGCTGATTGTCTTTCCCACCTTCTGTCTGTACTCACTGTCCACAAAGATGGTGGAGCATAGTTCAGTTGGCCTTGAATAATTCAATTACACTGCTGCCCAGCATTGCCTACAGCACATAGACAAAAGGGTAGCTCAAGGGAGCCGCATCTTCTGCTTGTAGGATTTACCATGTGCTCCAGAGTGAGCAAAGAAGTTGTTAATTGTTTTGTTTTTGGCCAGGTTAAGACAAGATAAGAAAATGGTTAAACATTGTCCAGAAACCAAGGTCTGGGTATTGTCCTTGGGCACAGGGCAGTGACAACGTTGGGAAATTGACTGTGATTGTAGTAAAGAGTCATTTTAAGAGTCCAAGTTGTTCGTCTTGCTTCAGAACCTGTGTTTCAGGATGGCTGCAAATGATTCAAGTATTCAGGGCTACAGAAATATTTAATGCAACAAAGTTTAAAAATCACCCATACTTTCTGAAAAAAGTAACCGTGCAAGAAATACCTGACACCATCTCTCTGTGGCAGAGAATGGCCAACACGCGACAAAGCAGGACTGCTGCCACAATTCAAAATGGGTTCAAAAGGTCATTCATTCTCCTGGCTTGTGTTAAAAAATTCAGGGTGAGAACAGTATTTTTCTCCAACATGTGACAACTCAGAATGCATCTTAGAAGCCTGTTACAGACCATCACAATGACACAGCTTGGTGTGCAACTGCTTGCACAGAGCAAGGCAAAATCTCATGTTTGGGTACCAAACAATGGACAATAAATGATTAAGTTTCTTTTTTCTTCTTTCTTTCTTTCTTTCCAAACAATGGACAATAAATGATTAAGTTTCTTTTTTCTTCTTTCTTTCTTTCTTACCAAACAATGGACAATAAATGATTAAGTTTCTTTTTTCTTTTCTTTCTTTCTTTCTTTCTTTCTTTCTTTCTTTCTTTCTTTCTTTCTTTCCTTTCTTCCTTCCTTCCTTCCTTCCTTTTTAAGTTCTCTCTTAACCTTAAAAAAAATATTGAGACAAATGCCTCACTTCTGGCTCACTTCTTTCTGTCTCACTTCTGGGGTGTTTTGTCATGATTTGCCATATAGAAGATAGTGATTCTAATCTCTCAGACACTTATGTGTATTCTTTCATGATGGTAAAGCACTTTTGCAGCTCTAGATCCCTTGGGTCACTGTTGCATAATTTTGTTTTAAAGTTGTTGATTTTAAAAACCATATCATTGAAGTATTTTGATACATTGCTCTCGTAAATCGGAAAAACCAAAAGCCCAAATGTTTTCCAAGAAAAAGCTCACCTTACTGCCTCCTTCCTTTTCTCCTTTTCTGACTTGAAAGCCTCCCAGTTCTGCTGTGAAGATACAGGACTCACAAGAAGACTGGTGAGCTCTGGAGTACTCCGAGATCCATCTCTTTCTTTTTTCTTCTGTTTTTCCCATTCATGCTAGCCTCACAGAAAAATGTTATCAGTTTGGATGAGAAGAAACCATCTGTGCTACATTCACTAGAAACCTCAAACATAGGTTAGGCAATTATCTAATTATGTGCCTGGCAGCAGATTTGCAATTTGGCAACATGTACTGGAAGTCTTTCTCCAGTGTCAGATACAATATGTTATCAATGGGCTGCAGTCTCCTCAGAGGAGTACCTGCTCCAGCACAGAGCACCTCCTTCCAAAAGTACATGCCCCATCATGTCCCCAACAACGTCTCCTTCCATGTGTCTCTTCCAGTTGTCCTCAGGTGGCTCTTCTGGGTCCCCTCCCTTTCTCCTCTCCCTCGCCCTTGCTGTTCTTTCCTAAGCATGCTTGCATAGGGTTGCCACAGGCTCCCCTCACTGAAGTCTTTCATGCAGAAGATATTTACAATGGAGTTAGAGCCATCTGTCACTGGCTGTGACCAGCACAGGGCATGGCGTCCTCACACACAGGGCACCCCTGCAGTCCCCAGCTACCGTCATACTGCAGGTTATGCCAATATGTTCCACCCCTAGAACAGATGATGGGGTCAGCACTATTACATATTGAACATATGCTTACCATGGAGTCCCTCCCTCCTCCCTTCTGACCAGGCTAGAGGGGTTAACACCCTAACAGACTGAACAAGTATCTATTGCAAACTTCACCTCTTGCCCCTGCAAAACACAAAACCAAGAATATAATGGCTGTTTAAGTCATTTACTATATTTTAGAAAACAAGAAAATGATTCATATGGTATGAGCAACAATTAAAACCACTGCTGAAGGTACCAATAGGCTCATGAATCCTGTAGCAGTAGGGCTTCACCCAGTCCTGAAGAGAACAGTAACCAGTGTTTGCTTGATGTAATATGGGCATTTCCTTCTTTGGGGAGTCGAATCATGCATCAGACAGATTTGATCTCTTGCTCCAATTCCTCCAACAGCATTAGCTAAGCTCTGATCTTTCCCCTGTGCAAGTTTTCATCTCATGGTGCCACATCTCTAAAGGACCTTCCACCCCACTCTACCATGGTTTCTCCCTTGTCTTTCTGGAAGATCTGTAAGTCCCAGCCTGTAGGGTGACAGCATGGATAATTTTCAGCCCTTCTTGGCACTTTTTTCAAGGTCAGCCACACTATGGGATTTTCTGTGTTATTCTTGGCTGTGCTGCTAATAGCCTTGTTCCTCCTACATGTTCTCCCAGTATGATATGTATAGATCCCACCTTGGTCAACAGGGTGCCCCACCAGCTCATCAGGTGAGAGCCCAGGGGCGTTTGTAACTGTGTCTAGCTGTCAGGGCTTTTGGGCCATGGCATTAGTGTTCACCACTGTTTCAGGGTCCCATACCTGTAAGGGGAACCTCCAGCAGTCAAATCAACTTCAGCTCCTTCCTGGTCCCTTCATCAAGGCATCTCACCTGTGTGACTGGCAGAGTAGGGTCATTACTCCACATTTCCCTCCATCAGCAGACGTCAAAGTCTGTCCTCCCTTGCACAGGGCAGTATTTAGAAGTGGCCTAGGCCCTGGACTCCCCAAAGATCCACTCTTTCGAGCCACCATCCATTAGCTGGCCATCAGCCCAACTCCCCCATGTCACCAAGGGGTTCTGGTCCCTCCGGAGCCACACTGGGAGCGCATGGCAAGCCCTGTGCCCCCCATGGCATCACAGCACGCTGATCTCCCAGGGTTTCACAACAGCACCAGAAGTTTGGGGTTGGTGCATAACTGCCTCCTTTGGCCGCTCCTTCTCTTTTCTGCATGTTCCTCAGCCCCACGTGGGTCACCCACTCAACTTACTGGGTAGTTTCTAATAAAAGCACACAGGGGTATTAGGGAAAGCAATACACAAGGGCTTCCTCTGAAGCAATTATTTAAAACAAAACTAAGGGGTACTAATTTGCCACCCAGCCACCACACAACAGCACCTGTAGATAGCAGGTCCTGCAGTCACTAACAATCAGCATCCCTTGGCCCTGGCTCGTAATGGAGATATTCTCCCTTAGGGTTAGATGGGAACTACCACAAGTCTCAGCTGCTGCCTAGTGACATTGCCAATCCAGAAGACATGGCGGGTCTGAAAATTTGGAGTGTCTTGTAGCTCTGTCTGGCTCTGGTGTTCATCACAGGGAGACAAATACAAGTTTGTTCCTTCTTAAATGTCAAAACACAGAAGGCAGAGACCAAAGAAATCCATGCAGCATAAGTCAACCTTACCGTGGTGGCACACAAGAACTATTTTGTTACAGAAGCAGATTGGACTGATCTAGATATTGATTAAAAGAAGAATAAAGACAGGACAAATTTGCTAATTTTGAGCATTTGGACTACTCAGAATAATTTTGGGTTAGTTATAATTTGCAAGTTCAGTGGAAATTTTAAAGGTGCTAATGCAAGTTTGACCAAAGATAACTTTTATTTGTTATACGTGTATTAACCAATGTTAGTAAAAATGCTTACAAGGTGAATATATGAAAGTAAAGGATCTAAAGTCAAACAGAGTCTGAAAAGTACATCTAAGGATGGAGTATGATGTATTAAAAGCATGTTTATTCTTTGAAACTTCCTACCCTGCATTTCTATACCACTAACCAGTACTTAAGCAAAAAATAAAGAACATCAATTCTCTCTCTTTTTACCTTGGGTAGGTCTGTGAATTTTCGTAACAACTTCAGTTCTCCCAGCTCAACAGAGCTAGTGAACCTTGTGCCCCATCTTATGCCCAGTGGGGTGGAAGAGCTTTCGCTTTTCCCCTCTGCTGGCTCAGTGTGTCTGAAGACACCGAGAAGTGGAGACACAACCACTAATCTTGGCAGCTTGGTTCCAACTCTTATCAACCAAATTGGTAAGCGCAGGTCTCTTGTATCCAGCTCAAACTGATCACCTCCTCCTCCATCAGGCTAATGAGCCCTTTAGCACCTTGTATGCTAGTAACTTCTACTCTACAATGAAGTCTTCTCCAAGACTTTTTGATAAATTAAACCTCTACCCATCAGACACTGCTTCCAGTCCTTTAAGTACATTACTGGTCCTCTCAGTAGTGTGGGGATCTATCCAGTTTTGTAAAAGCCTTTAAAACTGCAGGCATCAGACATGACAGTATTTATTTAATCAATGGACACAGTATTGGGATTGTACCCCCCATTCCTCTTCACTGCTTAGATTCAAACATCCCGGGATTTACAGATATGCAGAGCTGACCCCCATCACAGGGAGGTCTGCAGCCTGCTTGGAGCCCCAATCAGGGATATCACCAGGCAACTCCCCAACCTGGTGAAGGCCACAGACTCCTACCCTCTGCTGATCTTCCAGACAGGTGGGGAAGAAGCTGCATCCCGTAGTCTGAAGGGGATGAAGGAAGACTACAAGGCCCTAGGACGGTTGGTGAAAGAGTCTGGGGCACAAGTTGTTTTCTCCTCCCTCCTTCCATTTTCAGGTGATGACGTGGGATGGAATAGTAGGATTCTCTCTATTAACGCCTGGCTACGAGACTGGTGCTACAGGCAGGGCTTTGGGTTTCTTTGTATAATGGCTGGTTTTATAAGACACCAGGCGTGACAGTGATACATGGGAAAGGTTTATGTCGTAGGGGCAAAGGGTTCTGGGACAGGAATTAGCAGGGCTCATTCGGAGAGCTTTAAACTAGAATTCGAAGGGGGATGGGGTAGTAGCTGGGCTTGCACCACTGGGGCAACGCTCTAGTGTTGAGGTAGACCAGGAGGCCTCCCATCCCCCTGGGGTGAAATTGGTGTGCTCAGCTCGCTCCCTGAAATGCCTGTACACCAATGCACGCAGCATGGGGAATAAGCAGGAGGAGTTAGAAATCCGTGTTCGGTCGGGGGGCTATGATCTAGTGGCAATTACAGAGACTTGGTGGGACGCCTCGCATGACTGGAATGTGGTCATGGATGGCTATGTCCTGTTCAGGAAAGACAGGCCGCTAAGGAGAGGTGGTGGAGTTGCTCTTTATGTGAGTGAGCAGCTAGAATGTATTGAGTTCTGTCCAGAGGCGGATCAGGAGCGAGTTGAGAGTTTGTGGGTGCAAATTAAGGGGCAGGCTGGCAGGGGGGATACTGTTGTGGGTGTCTATTACAGGCCACCGGATCAGGATGAGGAGGGTGATGAGGCCTTCTACAGGCAGCTGAGAGCAGTCTCGCAATTACAGGGCCTGGTTGTTGTGGGGGATTTCAACTACCCTGATATTTGCTGGGAGGCCTACTCAGCCAGCCATCCCCAGTCCAGGAGGTTCCTCCAGTGCGTTGATGATAACTTTCTGATGCAAATGGTGGATGAGCCAACTAGGAGAGGAGCGCTGCTGGATCTTATCCTCACTAACGAGGAGGGTCTGGTTGAAGAGGTGAAGGTTGAGGGCAGCCTTGGTTGTAGTGACCATGAGATGGTAGAGTTCAGGATCTCATGTGGTAGGAACAGAATAGCTAGCAGAATCACAACCCTGAACTTCAGGAGGGTCAACTTTGGCCTTTTCAAGCAATTGCTAGGGGAAATCCCATGGGACAGGGTACTAGAAGGTAAGGGGGCCCAAGATAGTTGGTTAGCATTCAAGGACTGCTTCTTCTGAGCTCAAGATCAGAGCATCCCAACAGGTAGGAAGTCAAGGAAGGGTACCAGGAGATCTGCATAGTTGAACAGGGAACTGCTGGGCAAACTCAAGTGGAAGAAGAGGGTGTACAGATCGTGGAAGGAGGGGCTGGCCACTTGGGAGGAATATAAGTCTGTTGTCAGAGGATGTAGGGGGCAACTAGGAAAGCTAAGGCCTCCTTGGAATTAAACCTTGCAAGAGAGGTCAAGGACAACAGAAAGGGCTTCTTCAAATACATTGCAGGTAAAGCCAACACTAGAGGCAATGTAGGCCCACTGATGAATGAGGTGGGGGCCCTGGAGACAGAGGATAAAAAGAAGGCGGAGGTACTGAATGCCTTCTTTGCCTATGTCTGTACTGTTGGAGGCTGTCCTGAGGAGCCCCGGACCCCTGAGGCCTCAGAAGAAGTCAGGATAGAGGAGGAATCTGTCTTGGTTGATGAGGGCTGGGTCAGGGACCAATTAAGCAACCTGGACGTCCATAAATCCATGGGCCCTGATGGGATGCACCGCGGGTGCTGAGGGAGCTGGCAGAAGTCATTGCTAGGCCACTCTCCATCATCTTTGCTAAGTCGTGGGCAACGGGAGAGGTGCCTGAGGACTGGAGGAAAGCGAATGTCACTCCAGTCTTCAAAAAGGGCAAGAAGGAGGACCCGGGTAACTATAGACCGGTCAGCCTCACCTCCATCCCCGGAAAGGTGATGGAACAACTTGTTCTTGGTGCTGTCTCTAGGCACATCAAGGATAGGGGGATCATTAGGGGCACTCAGCATGGCTTCACCAAGGGGAAGTCATGCTCAACCAACTTGATAGCCTTTTATGAGGATGTTACCCGGTGGATAGATGATGGTAAAGCTGTGGATGTGGTCTATCTCGATTTCAGTAAAGCGTTTGACACGGTCTCCCACAGCATCCTCGCAGCTAAACTGGGGAAGTGTGGTCTGGATGATCGGGTAGTGAGGTGGATTGTGAACTGGCTGAAGGAAAGAAGCCAGAGAGTGGTAGTCAATGGGACAGAGTCCAGTTGGAGGTCTGTGTCTAGCGGAGTCCCTCAAGGGTCGGTTCTGGGACCAGTTCTATTCAATATATTCATTAATGACTTGGATGAGGGATTAGAGTGCGCTGTCAGCAAGTTCGCTGATGACACAAAACTGGGAGGAGTGGCTGACGCGCCGGAAGGCTGCGCAGACATTCAGAGGGACCTAGACAGGCTGGAGAGTTGGGCGGGGAGAAATTTAATGAAATATAACAAGGGCAAGTGTAGAGTCCTGCATCTGGGCAAGAACAACCCCATGTACCAGTACAAGTTGGGGACAGACCTGTTGGAGAGCAGCGTAGGGGAAAGGGACCTGGGGGTCCTAGTGGACAACAGGATGACCATGAGCCAGCAGTGTGCCCTTGTGGCCAAGAAGGCCAATGGCATCCTGGGGTGTATTAGAAGGGGTATGGTCAGCAGGTCGAGAGAGGTTCTCCTCCCCCTCTACTCTGCCCTGGTGAGGCCGCATCTGGAATATTGTGTCCAGTTCTGGGCCCCTCAGTTCAAGAAGGACAGGGAACTGCTAGAGAGAGTCCAGCGCAGAGCCACAAAGATGATTAAGGGAGTGGAACATCTCCCTTATGAGGAGAGGCTGAGGGAGCTGGGTCTCTTTAGCTTGGAGAAGAGGAGACTGAGGGGTGACCTCATTAATGTTTATAAATATGTAAAGGGCAAGTGTCATGAGGATGGAGCCAGGCTCTTCTCAGTGACATCCCTTGACAGGACAAGGGGCAATGGGTGCAAGCTGGAACACAGGAGGTTCCACTTAAATATGAGGAAAAACTTCTTTACGGTGAGGGTGACCGAACACTGGAACAGGCTGCCCAGAGAGGTGGTGGAGTCTCCTTCTCTGGAGACATTCAAAACCCGCCTGGACGCGTTCCTGTGTGATATGGTCTAGCCAATCCTGCCCCGGCAGGGGGACTGGACTAGATGATCTTTCGAGGTCCCTTCCAATCCCTAACATTCTGTGATTCTGTTACACTCGACCTTTTACTACAGCAACCCTATGGAAGGTCATGTGTGGAGTTTTTTTGGCCTTCTGGCCTGAATGCTTATGCTGGACACAGTATTAAGCCAACTGGTGCAGATAGGCACATTTTATCCGTAGTCTGTAGCCAATTATAGAAGATGAAATACAGCATATGAGGACGAGATGGTAGCTGTTGGCTAAAGAGGTGGTTATGTTGCCAGCAGTGTCTTACTGCTTGCCAGATAGCTTGAGCAAAGGAAATCTCAGTGACAGGTTTTAATGCTGTGTTGAATTTGCAGTCAGAGAGGTCACAGGTCTTTGATTGATAGGAGAGACAGACCCTCTAAGAAAAGCTAATATACATCAAATAGTATTTACTTCCTCTTAGTTCCATTAGTTAAATTAGTTAATGCTTAATTTATGAATTCATTTGAGTATGGCTCAACACTGGGAATGTTGCCAGATTTTATTCCCTTTTTCATTATATGATTACAGGTTTTTCCCCTTCTTCTAAAAGCTCACCCTTTTTTTTTTTTTTTTTTTTTTTATAATGTAGAAGAATGTAGATATTCCCCCCATTTTGCTCATCAAGCATGTTCTATTTACATATTTGTCTGGATTTTTGGTTTGGATTTTTTTTTTTATTTTTATCTAGTAGAAGTCATGATCATTTTGTCTTTTATTAACAATCTCAGTCTAGGGATAAATCATTTTCTTCCATCCTATTGAGAACCAACATTGATTTTTAAGTACAGTCAAGAGGAATTAAAACACCACATCTTCCCCAGTTGTAATTTATTACTGCCTGTAAGTTACACAGCAAACACTTCCCAGCTTCATCTTTTTAGATGCTACTCAGGTTTCAAGCAGTAACTCATCACTTTACTTAGGAACCTGCTTAGACTTTCCCCAGATCCATTTTGTTCTTTAGCACATTAAGCACCAAAAACCTGAGCTTTGAGCTATCACTAGCTTTAAAGCAACTGAATAGCAGCATCATCATTACTTTGATTATCTATGGAGTTCCTCCTCTTTTCCTACTCTCTTCCAAGTTCTCTGGGCTCTTGAGCAAACTCCAGGGCATGCCATGCAGTTCTTCTCACCTGTGTTCACCGCAGGCAGAGGTTTGCCACAGAGCTTTACAGAAACTTCTAGTGTCAACCATATTTTTTTTTCTATGCTGAGTGCTTGACTTCCTCATAGTGTCATATCCTCTGCCAATTTACCCATCTGCTGCTTAATATGGAGTCACCAGTGGAGATCCCTCGCTTGCCAGCCAAGCCTAGAGAGCACACCACAGGAGCTGGTGGCTTTATACTGTGAAAACATCAGCTGGGTTTGCCACCTTCAATCTGTCCTGAATCTCCTTGATGGTTGACTTGCCAAGCACATGATAGCAATTCAAACACAGTTAGCCAATACTTGCCTTCTAATGCAGCCCATGCAGAGGCAAACTGCACATACTGTACAGGCAATGTAACACCTTTCATATATGCTATATATATTACAGGTCCATGGTATGTCCATGAAGTGCAGAGATACAGCATAGATGGATTTGTTACTTCAGGAGTAAGGAAAACACTTTATGGTGCTGATGGTGCAGAAAGTTTAATTGGATGAAATTTGTTCCAATTTATAAGTCTTTTGTATGTATAGGGAAATGCAGCTAGGAAATGTAGATTAAAAGGTACATAAGATGGAGCCAGCAGTACCAGGTATATGTTTGTGTGGGGTGAGACTGAAGCTCCCTAGTACTGTATGTTTTATATTGTCTCTTCTAAAGACACACAGATCAAGGCTGCTAATGTTCCCCTAATTACAGAAACAAAAGATACTCTTGGCTTCTCTTCATCACAGGCTCTTCCAAATGTCCAGAATGTCCTCTTAGGATCTCTCATGCCAGAAGTAACACTGATAGTTTAAATCATATGCCTAATTTTTTGTCCTCCACTTTGTATAGCAAATGGCATCCTAAATACCAATATAATTCTATTGAAATAGCATTATTTGGCAACTGATCTCCAAGTACAGTATAAAAATCACTTCAAAAGCATGTCTCACACTCACACTGCTTTCTGCTGTGTGTCTCAATATAGGTTATCAATGTAAAGTATGTTACTGTATTGTGACTGTAAAGCATTTTATAGGCATGCACATCTAAATATGTTTGATTATAGTCTGAAGCAACTTTGGGAAGTCCTGATTGAGCCAACATTGCAGAGATTTCCCAACTCACACTGGTATTCAGTAACGGACTGGTAAAAGCACAGAGAAAGTCGAATTGCAGTAACACACAATTCCAATTCATCATCTCTGTTGCAACTCATTTAGTGTCAAACATCTACGTACAAACCTTTGGCATACAAGAGGCTTAGGCAACGCATATGGAAACCCCATCTCTGCAGACCAGAATGATACACATTTGTCACTTTGGAGAGCAGTACCTCTTATTTTGTACTAACTCAGCACCTCATTCAGTCAATGTTTCAAGTGATTCTGATAGTGCTCCGAAATTAAGTCAAATGTGATGGGGCAAGTCAATAGGTGTGTAACAGTACTATGCATCCTGCAGCTTCCTTATTGCACACTCTTGTAGTGAAGTACCTAACACTGTTTGCTCAGCTTCTCAGCATCTGACTTTCTTTTCAGTTCTAACATAAAAATAACTAATCACCAACATGTCAGTCTCTAAAACCAAGCATACTTTGAACCTGCAAAGCTGCGTATTTTTCCCCTTCCCCTTTGATGCTTAATGCATACGAGCCCTTAAGCCACTTAACTGCCACATAGGACACCTTCATATTTGCAAGATAGTCAGCATCCCTCACTGAGGGTTTTTACCGTGCTGATGGAGACAGCCTTAAAGCCCTGGCAGAACACCCTGCTGATAGCTCACTTCATGTGGAGCAGGGCTGAGCCACTGATTTGCCATAAATAAAGAACACCATTTGCAGTCAGGAATTCTTCCCCCAGTTAACTTGTCAAAATACCTTCTTTGAGGTGGACTGCTGAAGAAATATGTGGAATGATTAAGTCTAAAGAGTTTAAAGCCTCAAACTGTATCATGTCCTCCATACAGTAGCAACACAAAGCAGAAGTAAAACACTGTGTGATAGACAACGTGTGGTGCTCTCAAGAGCTGTCAGCATTACCTTAAGCCTTTACATAAGAAAATGTGTTCCAGCACAATCTTCTCTGGCAGCACAGAGCAATGAATCCCAGCGGCATACTAGCACAAAGCCAAGGTTTTTAGTGATGGAATTATTAATGCAAAGTGAAGCACTTGGGGATCCTGCTTTCACACGTTGAGGTTGTGCTGCATGACAGACATTCTGCCTGAAAGTGAACAGGCAAAAAGCTATTTTCCGATGTGACACACACGACTTCTGACGAAGTTTCCCACAGCCTAGTATTTGCATGATGTGACTGCAGAAATCCAAACCACATGGCAATCCTTGGGTATGTAAAACCTGCCTTTCTCAGTCACCAACATGTCAGGCTTTGGAACTCTTCAATTATGCATCTCTGTCACAGTCTACAAAGTATTTTTATATTCAAGGCAGTATAAGATGAAGTGTTTCAATCATTACAAAAACAATCACTAAATCTGCTATTCTGCATGCCTACTAAGGACTCACAGTAAAAGATACACTCCTGAAACATCGTAAAGACGTTCTACGGTTAACAGCAGGCTGCATGACTTGGATGACTTTGAACCACATCTCTGTAGTATATGAATAGAAAACAGCACAGTATTTATTTTCCAGCTCAGTTCTACCAAGTGCTGCACATCCTGAACCCACTCCAGAAAAGCACTTAAATGCATTTTGCTGCTACTACTGTTCAGAAGTGTTCAATCCCTAGGTCAAATCTGAGTAACATTTTTGCTTATTAAAAAGACAGGTTCCCCCCCCCTTTTTTTTTTAAATTAAATCATCAACATTAGTTCAGAGCAGACAGCTCTTTGAACCCCTGTACCCGGAACTTGCAGAAAACAATTCCAGCAAAAAGAAAGTATTTCAAATCTCTACTATGATTAAGATTTTTAAAACTTTTAAAAATAAGCAGCCAGGTACAACTGACAGGAAAAAAAAAAAGTTATCTATGAGAGGGGAAAAAACCCACCACACATTAAAATCAACTGTGAAAGTCTCAAAGTTAACCCTGCTCTACACAGACCACATACATGACTTACAGCAGAAATACCGGAGATCCAGCTGGAGTAAGCACCACTCGAGCAGCACTGCAGCCTTAGCCTTATTTGACAGCTGCACTAGAACCTCTGGAGGTGAGCGAGGCAGGGTAGGTGGGGTGTGGGTGAACCAGCGCTGCTGCTGTTGGGTGTTGGCCGGTTGGTCTGCAAGAGCGCACGAGGCACTGTACAATCGCAGATTTGGTTCTTCTTGAAGTGGCCACTCAAGACTGTGCTGGCAAGCACGGAAGAAGAGATTTACCTGAAAAAGTGTCAAAGACCTTGAAAGACTCCAGCTTTCCAGCCAAGCTAAAATGCCAGTGTAACTACGATGCAAAACTGGAACGAAATATTTCAAGAATCAAATGAAAGATGATGCTAGCGTGGCAGGGTTACTTGTAACAGGTCACTTGAAATGGGCACCTGAGGTAGCTGCCGTGTCCTAAACTGTCCCTGGCAAAACTCAGTTGGGCCAAGACTACAGCTTTTGTTTCACTAAATTTATAGTTTGTTTTTTTTTTTTTTTTTCCCTGTCACGGTATCAGAGAAGTAAATACTGATGGATTACATTCTTCTGTACTCAGAAGCATCTAGACTCTGTTGGTGGTTATGAAAAGGACGCTATTTAACACTGCATAGTCTAAAGCAGTACAGTCTTTGAAGGAGAACACATGGACCTCCCAAAGTCTCAAACAAACCTCTGGAGAAAACCACCTTGATAATCCATGCAGGATTTGATTGACAGAAAATAAAACTATTGAGACATTTTACACATACCAAAGAAAAACCCCACGTATGGAGAGCCAGGTAGCAGTCATGTGGAATTTTATAGTAGTCTCTGTTTTCTGTTTATAATTTTACTGCATTCAAACAATATGGAAGCATAACCAGCCAGCTTAAGTACGGCTTTTGTTTTCCTTTTTCTCAAAAAGGAAATCCCACTTCATTCAAATGTAAACCTATTTTTTATGCTTAGTCCAAGATATCTTCCAGAGATTTCACAGTCCCTCAGTTAAGGCATAACATACAGCTCCAAACTCACTGGGCACAGAGGACGACTCCGCACTGGTTTACCTGGCAAACCAGGTATCTGCATGAGGGACACTGACAGCCTTCCAACTCCTCTGGACAAGCGCTCCACAAAGTTATCTTAAAAGCTTCATAGATAAGGACAGTCAAGGAAATAGTAGTCATGAAAAACAAGCTGTGGCAGCCTTAGTCAGAATGGCCTCCGAAAACAAAGCTCTCGGTAACAAAGTAGTTGGTTTATACTTCGGATATTTGAAATAAGGAATCACTTAACTACAAGTCAGAGCCTATTGAACAGCTAAGTGGAAACACTGTGTGTAAAAGACTTGCTATCCCTGAGAAAAGTTGAACTAGTCAGTTTTAGGAGTTCATTGTGGTGATCCGGTTCTGAGTGGTCCATGACTTACCCTCTGCTAGGGACTAAATTAAAAATGCTGAGCCAAGTTAAGAGGTCACTTGATGCTACTATCAAGATAGAAAGTGTACTTGCTTTGAGCTGCAGATGTTCCTAAGCATGTTTTTTTTAAGAGCATTGTATGAAACCCTGAAACCAGTAGTTTCATGTTAAGAGTTTTAAATGCTATTTTCCTTTCCAGGACACACCAAAATTAAAGACATCATAGTTTCAGTAAGGAAACTGATTTTCAGTGAACCAGAAACCTTCACCTTGGAACAACTAACCAGATATTTAAAAGAACAGAAGTTCAGTAGTTTCATAGACTGAAGAAGGGACCCAGTATATAGACTAGACAATTTTAGCAATTCAAGCAAGTTTCAACAGGAACATCCTGTGAACCATTAATAGCAACATGCTATAGAGTACGGGAAACAATAATTCCACCCCCTGCCCATCTGACAAAATACAAGTTCTCTCAAGTAATTCCATTTTTTAGTGTTTTTTTTTTTTTTTTTCTTCCATTTACAACAGAACAATGAAGAAATCTTTCAGTACTGGCCTGGCAAACTGAAACTCTGCCCTTCATTGGCTCTCAGCAGTCACCAGGAGACGACTCACAGGTACAAGTGGCTGCAAGAGACCTGCATTTTTTAACAACTGAAATCTTGACTGGCAACCAACTTGAGTCATTTAAAGGCAAACGAACTATGATTAATAATAGCTGCTTAAACCACATATTCTGATGTCTGCACTTTTCCAAACCTTTTTCACAGGACAATCCCATGGCTAGGAACTATTAATAAGGCAGTTTCCAATGAGATACAATTCAGTTACAACACAACAGTACTAGAAGTATTTCTATAAAGTCTGAAATGTTTTTAATATGTACATTTTTAGTAAATATTAAAGTAGTGCTTTTCTCTTGCACTTTTTTCTTTAGACTTCTAAAAGGGCATCAGAAATACAGTTTTCACCCCCCTTCAAACCAATGCACAGTTGCTGCCTTCGTAACAAGCACATATGAATTCTGTACACCTTTCCTTCCCCACTAAAGAAATAAAAATGCCATGACTATCCAATTACACATCGCCACAACAAGTTTAAATTACGCATACAAATAATTTCAGAGTATTTAGAAAAAACGAACATATTGGATTTATGAAACCATTCCATGCATTCAACAAGAAAAAAAATAAAAAAAAAAATTAAAAAAAAATGATTAAGTTTCTTTAAATGGTGTTTTCTCTTTCTACCCAAGTACCAAAGTCTGGATTCAGTGTATCATTAAGACTAACCACGGCTTGAGTCATAGAAACATGACAGTACATAGATAACCAAGTTTCTATTATAGACAATATACTATACAGTTACTACCTCTTTAATGAATGTCAAATAAAGCAAGTTTCACTTTCTAAGACATTGAAACCGCACATTAAGAAAACAGTAAGAGGTGCTGCTAAATAGGTAACAACATTTTGAAAGGAAGGCTACCTATTTATATGATCCTGCTTAGTAGGAGCAGTTAATTAGCAGAGTTCCTATATTGTTAGCTAGTTTGTTTCTTTTTTCCAGAATGACAAGCGATTCAAGAGCTAGAGCTTACTAACCCAGTTTTATCTTCAAGAGGAAAAAAAAAGAATTTATGCAGTGAAAGCCCCTGGGGGCAGTCTCTCTCATTACATAAAATCTCCATATTTTCTACTGAAGAGGCTCGTAGCACAACATACAGATTGAAAGCAGACATTTTGGACATACATTACAAACCTGAATTCAAAGGGTATTCTTTTTAACCTTTACTATGAAGAAAAGTAAAATGAAAATATTATTTACATGCAAAGGACTCTGCATGATTTTGTAATATCTTGTTTCTGTGTTTGCCCTAATATACTCTTTGAAAAGCTGTACTTCAGTTCTAAATTTATTTTACATGAATCTTGACAAGTATCAGTCTCTGGCATTAATCCCTCCCAGTAAATAAATCAATACTGTCAATATGCTCAATTTATTTTAACAAATCAATTTAGAGTGTCACATGTTCCTGATATACAGGGGGTAATACCTGTGCAAGTTAGTATCCATTTACTAGAAAAGCTCTCCATTAGCAAGGTGCATTTTCAGTACAATTAAAACCAGCTTGCTGCGTTAACTATTCTCACCTTGCAATACTGTTGAACTGCAGTACAGTAAGACAGTACAAGATTGTTGATAAGTACCATGTGTTACAGTAGTTGACAGTTCTTTTTGTGACACAAAACCAGAAGTTAATCATTTAAAAGAAAAAAAAAAAAAATCACCACCCTTGGCTCTTCTTTAACTGAATTTACCAGGCGGTGTTAACGTCCTTATCAAACAAATTTTTGTAAAGGCTATTTACAGTGTACATGGCTGAGCATGCACCTTACAGACACAAACACATCTGCCAGTTTGATACCATGTAGTTACACAGTGCCTGAAAATGACAACACATCTTAAACACCATTTTAATTAACAGTTTTCAAGCAGGAAATGGTCTTTATTTTATAACTGCTATACTCGCATGAATTTTTATTTTTTTATATAAAAACACTAACTCCTGTCCAGAAGTCTAGACACATTCTACATACTACAGGTTAAGGCAGTAAAAAAATGTGTTCCTGATAACTGGTCTTGACAATGTCAATTAAAGCTGTCTGAAGCCACTCCAGTTCTCCAACAGATCTTTGAAATCCTAAACAATTTGTGAGTGAAAAAAGTTCACTTTGTTTTCTTCAGAGTTTCAGTAATAGAACAGAATTGGGTATGGCAGAACAGAATTGGGTATGGTAAGTTAAAAAGTGTTAAGGGAAGGGAACATTTGATTTCAATTCATTCCATGAGTTAAAAAGTTGAAAGGATACAGTTTTAGATGGAAGCCTAAATCAACCAAGAACAGTAGGGAATGAAGGAGAAAACCAACTTCATGCACATACTGCACTCTTAAAAATATACCGTTATCTTCAACAATTCAAGTAAGGTAACAGACATTATCAAAAATAACTTCATGAACCATACTCAAGTTTCAAATCACATTCTCAAACTTTTAACCCAAAGCAGTTTTATTGTGTTAACTTCATATAATAACCATGAAGGTCTGACTGTACAAATAGTTAATGATTTGCACTTGTGACTCCTGTAATAGCTAGCAGACTTGCTAACCAACTTACTGTAAAGATATGGCAGATTATGTATTTAATCAAAGCACTTTGATTTAGGCATGAAACAAATTCAAATGGTTGACATTCTGTGCTTCTAATGCATCGCTCAAAAGAGAGGCAAGAAACACCCACTACTATACAGACAATTATTTTTACAGAAAACCCTTCCTTGAAATTAATCTTTTATCCGCAGCTGTAGATAAGAGTATAATCTGTTGTAAACAGGGCACTGTGTTGTAAAACCAGGGTTTTTTTAATTAAGATCTCTCTCCAAAAGTTGGAAAAACAGACTCTTCAGAATGTCTTTCAAATGTAGTATGTTCCGCTTGCTATATTGTAAAGTTACTTTCCTTTGATTCCTTTTTAAAGATGTTTGTGTTCACAGCAGTTCTGTTTTTAAAAATTGTTTGAAATTTATATAAAATTCTGTACATGTTCACAAATTATTGCATAAACAGCATAATCTTCATGACAGTATTCAGCAACACATGTCCATCTCAGGAAGTTCACGTTTCCCTTCTTGCTTTTTTCTTCTTTTTAACTTGTTTGGGGGACTCCCAGCTTTCTTCAGACTTTGCTAAAAACAAAACATAACTACAGTGTTAGGACTGAGAAAGTTTATCCAGGATTTTAAAAGTCAATTCTGTGTAGTACATCCCATATTCTTATGAAGTTATTCAGAAGAGTCAACTAGCACGATTTTTGAAGGAGAGTTCTATTTACCTGCTTGTCCCAAACAGGCTATTTTGCATATAAACCAAAATTTGCTAATTTCAATCTACTTTTTTACACCACGAATACAAAAAGTGAGATGCAACTCAATTCATTTTGTTAATGTAATGTTTACAGTAAGGTCATTATTATTTTTTGGCTAACTGGAAATAACATACATGTACACAATTAACATGAATTGTTCACTTTTATCAGATTACACTATTTTTAACCATTAAGTGTAAGTGACATGTCAGCAGATTAAACTGTCTGAAGATGCGGTTACATGGAATCCATAATCATATAAATAAACACTATGTTATTTTATTAGAACAGCCTGCCTTAAAACATGCTGGCTGCCAAAAGTGGTAAATCACGGAATCACGGAATCAATCAGGTTGGAAGAGACCTCTGGGATCATCAAGTCCAACCGTTGCCCTGACACCACCATGTCAACTAGACCATGGCACTAAGTGCCATGTCCAGTCTTTTCTTAAACACATCCAGAGATGGTGACTCCACCACCTCCCTGGGCAGCCCATTCCAATGTCTAATAACCCTTTCTCAAAAGAAATTCTTCCTAATGTCCAACCTGAACCTCCCCTGGCAAAGCTTGAGGCTGTGTCCTCTTGTCCTACCGCTAGTTGCCTGGGAGAAGAGGCCGCCTCCCACTTCACTACAACCTCCCTTCAGGTAGTTGTAGACTGCAATAAGGTCACCTCTGAGCCTCCTCTTCTCCAGGCTAAACAACCCCAGCTCCCTCAGCTGTTCCTCGTAGGTCAGACCCTCCAGACCCTTCACCAGCTTGGTCGCCCTCCTCTGGACTCGCCCCAACACTTCAACATCTTTCTTGAAGTGCGGGGCCCAGAACTGGACACAGTGGTCAAGGTGCGGCCTCACCAGTGCCGAGTACAGAGGGACGATCACTTCCCTAGACCGGCTGGCTACACTATTCCTAATAGAGGCCAGGATGCCATTGGCCTTCTTGGCCACCTGGGCACACTGCTGGCTCATGTTTAGCCGGTAAAATATTTTATATGCTGAACATAAGAGATGTTCTTTCAATTGCTGAGGCATGAATCAGTCACAAAAGCCTTCATATTGTAGAACTAGAACAAAAAGTTGTAAGTTGACACATTGACTTGAAACATTGTTGTTTAATTCATTCAAAACAAAGAAGTCAACTAGTGCAGCTGAATGAAATCATCTAGTTTCTTCTGTAGTCATTAAAAACTGGTTTAGTCCTTCAACACTTAGCCAGGAACTTCTTATGAAATGTCAGTATTTATTAATCTCATTAAAAAGTCTAATGCAAACAACTTTTTTTTTTTTTAAAGCAATGCCTTTCACAACCCAACTTCCCTTCTAATTTTTCTGTCTTACCGAGTGAGTTCTTCAGTACAAGCACTTTTGCCGAGTACAACAGAGTATGCGTTTGACACCTCTGGGCACAGCGTATTTTTAAAAAGCAATATATCTGCAGTAGTTCAGCTTGATGTACGTGCTGTTAGGCTACAATAAAAATAAGTGCATCACCCAATACCTTTCTACTCCCATATTAGCAACTGTTTTCCTCCATGATTACTACAATTCATGGAAGTATATGGAAAAACTTAGCTCATTAACTTAGTTCATTAACTTAGCTCATGTTAATGAGCTAAGTTGAGAAGTCAAAAAAACCCCAGTAGGTTGAAAATTGAATTGCTTGTATTTTTTCCAAATTTCTGGTAGCTAAACATCCTGTCAACTGCTATGTTAGTACCCATCTGTTTCACTGATGACTCGCAAGCAGGCCTTTGAAACAGTGTTGGCAGAACTACTTAGTCACAGCATGGAGCTCCAGTCCTGATGGTGAAGAGTACATCCAAACGTCTGTTAAGGACTGGACAAGGCCAACAGACATTTTCAGTCATTCAAGCATACGAAGCTTTCCTCAAAGCGAAAGCACATTTGTCAAAGTACTTCAATGAAAGCTAAAATATGGCGAGATATATAAAAGAAATACATAAGTACCTGATATGGCACTCTAAACCCAAACCTCAGGGCAAAGCATTCTGCCTATATATGTTCCACGGGAAAAAAGTACACCCTGAATTCAGACAAATGAACTGTACTGAGAGATACTTACTCTGTGGAGGAGGCACACTGTTTTGCTTAATATTGGGACTAGAAACATCTGTCTCTTGCAGCATCTGTGGCACTTGGGAAGTGATCTTGTCAGAATCACTCTCTGATACAATTACAAGATGGCTCAGTAGAAACGGCAAGCGAAGGAGCCTCCTCAGGCTATTCGAAAACATAAAAAAAATGTCTCAGAACTTTATTAAGTCATACAACAGCAGACACACTCTTACACGGTGTTATTTTGGCAGCAAACTTAGCAGCTGTCCTGAAAGATGGCATTGAAAAATTAAGCCAATATGAAACGCCTTTAAAATTTTAAATCAAGGCTGCAAGACTATGACTGCCATCTAGTGCCAAAACTTTTAGTTGCATAGAAGTGAAGATAAACCACACAAACGAATTCTTCTTAAAATACATGACATGCAAAGAAAGGGAGAACAATCTAAAAAATCAATCAAGGGAGAACAATCCTAAAAAGATTCCAGAGTACATATTCAGAAGAGATGCAAGTTGGTGACATGTACGCATTTGGCTGCAAGGCACACAGGCAAGCTGTATAGCTCCAAATACGCAACTCAAAAACCAAATCAAACTTTTATAGTATTTAGAAAGCATTTGCAGTCATTCCTATCAACTGCTCAAAACACTGTATGCTTCTATTAGAATAATAGACATTTGCGAGAGCAGTCAGAAAGTATTTCAGTGGAAACTACCATAAGAATAACTGCCAAGTATAAGATACTCCTAGTATCTTCCAATTATCTGGTCTATTTTGAAGGTTCCCACTACAGAGATAAGATGTAACTGCAGCTTACTATGTAGCACTTACTGGAATTAAAGTAAAGTAAAACAGAAGTCAAAATGCAAAAAACATTTTGACATTCCAATAGGAAAGTCAGATCACAGAAAACATGATCCCACAGCAGGTGACCTACTGACAAAAGGCTTCAAATAAGCGTGTATTAGAAAAACAGTGCCTCAGTCAAGCAATAAACCCCAAACTTTAGGATGTTATTAAGAAGTCATGGCTGCAGTTGTGCCACAACAACCAGGACCTGGAACTCTCACAACAAAACAGTGACGTCTACGTCCAGCCCTTGATGTGGATGTACATAGATCCTAGATTATAGTTACCAGTTTGTACTGTTTCCATCACTGTAATATAAGCATCTCAAAAATTTAGTCAGAACATATGAAGAAGTAAAAAGATACACATTTTAACTTTTCTTTTTAACTGTATCGTACTGAGCAAGAAGTTAAACTGCTTTAATTAAAAAAAAAACAACACATGATTTAAAGAGTAGCAGTTTTCTAAACCTTTTATGAATAGTTTGCTGTGCCCCTACAACATCAACTGAAACAAGTTTTTAATAACTATAATGGCAATATTTTCTTAATGTATTGAAAATATGGTAAACTTGATTTTTTCTTTTTGTTAATATCAACCATGCTGATAAAATGAACTCCCATCTTACAGGATTTCCAAGCTTAGCCAACATAGTTTTGTTAGGGACCGAGAGTCACTCTCCACCTGCAGGTAAAGCAACTCAATTATGATTTAAATGGCATACAGCTTTTCTCAGGTTGACTACAAACTGTTGCAGCTTCAATGTTAAAGCATGCAGTATTGCTGTGCATGTAACTACAGGTACATACAGCATTATCTGGACATTTTTCCAAATTCCTTACTTCTGTATGAATTTTGAATGATGGGAAGTGGATACTGATACCAAACATTAAGAACTAGGAACTACTCTTCGCTAGGATTTTGTGCGTGTTAACAATTCAGTTCTGAAAGGAAAACCGAAACAGTGAATAAAGACTATTTGATAATAGGCAAGACACAGTCTGTGTTAAACTTGGTGTGGGGGCAAACGATGAACAAAATTTACTAACAACATTCTCTGGAAGTTAGCTGGACTTGATAAAGGCCAACTTGTGAATTGTTGTATCTGACAATGTAGATGGTCTATCAGTCTTTATCAAGTTTCCTTGCCATCAGATTTGGCTTTGTTGTAATTTCACACCTGTGAAGATGCCTTCTGATATTGTTTGACTTGACTGTTCCAATGAATGACTTAAGTTTCCAAGGCAGGTAAGTCTAGTCTTGAGCAAATGCTCAACACAGCTATACATAGGCATATATATGAACAGATTGAATCTAAGACTCAAGAGTAACAGGAGCATTCAGGGCCCCCAAAAATAGTGCAGTGTAGGTCTACATCACAGTTGATGCCATTAAATCACCTAGGAAGCTGGGTATGGTTTTAAACAGGAAACAACTGAGCAAAGTCTACTGAAACTGGGCTGATATTTTGGCAGTGCCAACACCTCGTGAGAAAAAATAAAATATCTAACACAGATCAAAAGAATCATTACATGTAGCTGAAAAGTATTTCTCAAATCAATTTAAATTTCTAAACAGCACAAGCTAGCCTTTTGGGATGCACCACTACACATCTTCCTAGATGTCAAAAAACCCACCTTGATGTCACAAACCAAATACGAGTTTTCTGTCTACACATTTTCAACTATGGCCTCCAACACAAAACAACGTATTTGCTTTTAAGTTTTTTAAAAAAAACACACTGCCAGGAATAATGCCACTTGCACACATACGCAGATGTCTATTTTTTCAGATACAGCTTCAAAAAACGCCACAAAAACCAACTTTGCACTAGTCAGATAGAATAGGTAGCTGTTGCTAACCTTGAATAAAGGTTGAACTGAACCTAAACTAAATAATTATAGTAAAAGCTCTACTTCGATGTAGGATACTTAGAATTAGCTAAAAGTATTTCCAAATGTGCTTTTCAAGGCACATGTTCTCAATAAACACGTTCTGTACTTTTTTTTTTTTGGTGACCTGCAGCCTCTCTTAAAAGATTCCATTCTCGTATTTTCATTTGAATCTTAAGACCTTGTTATCTTATAAAACAAATGCTTAGCAATTAAGAAGTAAAACTCAATATTCTGACAGATATTCTGTGGTACCAAACCTGCTGTCTCACTGGTACTGTTTACTCTTTATGGAACACAAAACCAATACCACTGGAAATATGAATACTTTAATTCTTCTACAATGTGATGCTTATAGGATAACAGTATCTAAAAAAAAATGCTAGTTGGAGAAAGATTGAAGAGAATTCGTGTTCTCTAGAATATTAGTTTCAACTGTGAGCTGAAGCAAACAGTCAGTTAGTGAATTGTTTCAAACAAAAACTTTTCTTACTCAGTCATTAACATTAAGCTCTGTACAGCTATTAAAATCAAATTAGACTGCATTTAAGTCAGAATATAAGAAGTTAGTAACACTGCATTCTGTTGCAATGAAACAGTAAAATACACTATCAGTCTTGTGCTCAGACCTATTAGTTCTTCGGCTGCCAGATTTCAAAGTTTTAAACTATTGCTTGAATATTCAAACAAGAAAATAACTTGACAGTCATGAAAGTGAATACTGATTTAAAAGATACAGCTTTTCAGAGCAGACAACCTTTTTAAAACTTGTAACTGACCTATATCTAAAATTCTACGTCTCCATCACCTTTATATTCATAAACATTCAGCCTGAAGCAGTGTTCTTACTGTAACCTTACCTACACAAATTAATATTTCAATGGACTTCGAGCGCTTCCAAAGCAGAAACTGTAACATAAACCCAATTTTGTATCCCTACCTTAGCTGGTTCACTAGTACTTATGGTCTTCAGAGAAAAAGCTACTTCCTGTGGTGGTTGAACTTTTGAGGTATCCTCACGAAATTCCTCTCCAGCTTCTCTATCCAGTTCTTCAGTGTCCTACACAAGGGGGGTGGGAGGTGGGGGGGGGAAAAAAAAAAAGGAGCCTGTGTTTGCAATAATGTTCTGACTCTTCTTCCCTGCACATCAGTTTTGTTGCCATAATCAGCTTCTATAACTAAGAAAAATTTATTTTAAAAAAAAAACCAAACAACTAGTAGGCTTGTACTAGCCTATGCTAACACTCAAAATTTATAGAACATAATACAAAAATACCCATAGGATCCAATAAAGCCCAGAAAGCAGTACTCTACACAATTTACTAACAAAAATCCCCATCTCTGAATAAACTGCACTTCAGATGCCTGTGAAATTATAAGGATGTGAAATTAAACTGAAGTTACTCTAAAAACCTTGCAGAAGTATCACAATGAGACTTCACTGCTCTCAATTCTGTGTTTTGTTACAAGTAAAATGGTTTTAAATGCAAGCTCTGCATATTAACCTGTACAGTTTTCTATCATATACTAAGCTTTAGTAATATTTTTGCAACCCAATTTAGTCTGCCATGATGCCTGTAAAACAAACCTCTTGGTACAGAAGCTGAAAATATATCCAAAGTATCCGAGAGTCTCAACCTTCACACCTTAAACATTCTAATAGTGGAAAGTTTTCATTTTACATGAGGAGTTAAGAGCAGTTACATTTGTTTATGGCACCAGAAGAATCCTGTGGTAGTGAACAATAAATAGAAACACAGGTCTCTGGTTTAAGCTGGAAGTACCTTTTTGAAACATTCTTCCTTCACTAATCTCCCGTGGAAACCTTGTGAAAACTCAGTCACGGTCTAAGTCTGTTGATTCTTGACAGGAAAGAATATATATTGCCTTACATCTAGCTCTGAAGGTAGCTTCCACTGCTTTGCCAAACACTGAAGTCAACAAATATGAGTGTGAACAATTAAGTATAGTCAATGAGAAAGATGATGCTCTTTAAATGAACATGTTCAATTTTCACAGGATAAATACACAACTTTTAAGTGAGTTTGAAGTAGGACTGGCAAGTTAAATTACTAAACAAGGACAACTTATGTATTAGCAGTTCTGTCTGCTCCTATCAAGCAACACCCCCTAATTTTCCTTAAAAATTTAATACAGAGAAATTATCATCTTTAAACTGATGATCTCACAGACAGATGAATTGAAAGAAAAAGTAACAAAATGAGAATGGTTGGAGACCAATGGGTAGAATAAATTAATCTGATTATGTTAATATGGACAGTAGGATTCCATTTGACATATAAAACTTAAAAGGCAGCTCACAGGCAACAGAAAAAATAATTTCAGAATGCACTCACTGACCTTAAGATCCATGCAAGACATCTGCAAACACCTGTTAACCATAACCTATTAATCTTGACTTACACTCAGTCATTATAGATACCAGAACATGACAGATTTCAATTACAAAAAAGCTGCAGCCCTAATACCCTCAGATTGAATTTGCCTCAAAAGAAACAGTGCGAATTAACACAAGCATCCATTTCTACACAGACAACTTCAAAAGAATTCTATGCAATAGCAATTTAATCTTTTAAAATTGTTTTAATAAAATCACAGACTGAAAACATAATAATCATAAAAACCAAATCCAAAGCAAGAATGACTGAAGTAATACTTTCCCCCTCTCTCCAATTCACCTAGTCAGATTCAACTAAGCAGTTACCATTTTGTAAAGAATGTAAATTACGAATGGCTGCCATTACAAGCAGAAGCAGGATGTATTCTGAGCATGAACTATTAAAAGCTTTTTCCTATCAGGAAAGTAGCTGTTTTCACCTATTCAAACATGATTCAATTGCCAAGTGAAGTGCAATCTGCTTTTGCTATTTTTACAACAAATCTGTTTCAACGTAATTCTTCAAAAGCTATTTAAGTAACACAGAGAACTCCAACCATCCTCAGTTTGCAAATACAATCTACCTCGTTCAAATATGACTCACACAGTAGCTCCACCTACTGAGTTCGAGGTGCTGATACTTACCATTTCACATAAATCAAGCTACGACTACTTCAGAAAACCACTATATCCTTGTATAATTGTACTTTAAGATAGCCTAAGAGAAAACTTCAGTTTCTCTTGTTCTCCTAGCTAGCTATGTCCACCAAGGCAGCCCTCTTTCAAAGGCTTCCCATGAAGAGGAAAGTTCCTCCTGGGAGCATCCCTACAGTACAGAATCCTGATTTGATAGAAAATAAATAAATCAGGATAAATACTTTCTACAAATTTCATGCTTCCCATAAATTTAGCAAAACTACATTGTATTCACAAGTCGAACATGGAATCATTCAAATTAAAGGAAATACTAGTAAGAGAAGGACTACTTTAACTCTTGAGAAACAACAGTAGACAATCCAATACCATAAGAAAATTAATTTCCCCAAAATAATTTTTGCTTAAGACACTAATACACAAAAATAAGGTGATTTTGTGAATTCCTCACAAATTGCCTTTCACACTATGCAGATTGTGTTCCATTTACCTGTGCAGGAGAGTTCGCTTCTTCACCCTGCTTCTTCTTTTTCTTCTTCTTTTTCTTGGATTTGCCACTTGTAGAACACTGAAGAATTGGCTCTGCCTTTTCTCTTTCATTATCTGAAGCCTTCATACGGTAATATAAGGTATTTAGCATTTAAAATGACAATGAAACATGCCTTCTATAGACTAAACACAAATTAATACCTATAAGGAATTGCATATAAAAGTATACAAACACAATCTTATCTGTTCAGTTCATTTTAAGAAGATCACATGCTTTACATGCTACCTGGTAATATGGGTACAGGATTTGGGAATGAAAAAAGGCAAGAGAGCACCACGTACTGGTGGCATGGAAATGCTGTTTTTCATACAGAGAGTTAAATATTGTTAAGAAGCATTTATGAAAACAGATATAAATCCTCTCTTAGTCTACAATGATAAATTAATCCTTGTATTACAGTGAGACAGTAAAATCTGAAATGGAGCTAAGTGGCTTCTATTTTCTCAATAACAACATTCAGCATTTTCCTTCTCTGTGTACACATTAAACACTATTGTGCTACTCTTATCAGTGTAAAAGAGAGAAGACATTACCTTTATCATCACCCTTAAGTTACTTTAAGAAAGGGCAGTGGTAAGGGCAAAGTCTTGGAGCTAAGGAGAAAATATCACCTTTTACCTTCTGAATATCAGATATCTCTTCAGGTTGAGGAACAGTAGCAACTTTTTCTTCATCTACCCAGTTTCCCCACTCTTCTGCTGGTGCATTCCAATCAGAGCTGGGATCAGCTGAAGAAAGTCCATCTACAAAGATTAAAAAGATTTTCAGGAATGTCTCCTTACTTTACATGTGCTCTTTAACAGTTTAAAAATAAAAAAAAAAAACCCTGTGCATAAAACTACTTCTTGATATCAAGATATTAATATTAATTTCCTGTATTTCTGAAAATATGTAAATATTTTAACCGTAGGTGGAAGACTTTTGTAAGTAATGAGTAAGACTTGGTTATTTTACAGAGCAATCGGATTACAAACTAGTCACAGCAGCAGCTAGCTAGATGCAATTGCTTTCGGATACTTTTCTAGCCTGTGAAGAGAGAGAAATTTAAGAGTTGCTCTCTATCTCAAACCTTCTTCCTAGTTTGTGAAAAAATTAAGATGAATTGTAACACCGATCAATCTTACTTTAGTAAGAATCCTTTATAAGTGATATATCTGAAAGTGTAAATCTTACTGAGCCAGAAGTCATCTTGTAACACTGACATTTTTAATAAACTTATTTTTTCTAAGACTAAGTCCCTACTCCAATTTGCTATCATTCATTTATGATGGCACATATTTATGTTGTCACACAGAAATAGCAGATTTAAAGGGTCAGTTACATAAAAAATAAAAATATCTGAAGGTAAGAACTAAGCCTTAGACTGTCTGTTTAGTAGAAAGTTACAGCAAGCCGATTTTAAAAAAGAACACCTTGTAAAAGATCATCTTTCATTTCACATTTATATTAACATCACAAGTATTTCTCACCTTCAGTTTATGCCAAATTGAAGGAGAAGAGGCAAGCTTGGTCTGCCAACTACAGTGGGATTCAGTTTAAACATTTGAAAATTAAGTAAAAATAAAAAGCAGTAATAAACCCAATTAATTTTACTGGCAAATGTCATGAAACCAAAAATACACTAAGAGATCTTAAGAATACTTATAATATCTTTCTACCTCTTACTTTCATATAAAAATATTACCTCAATTACACTTATTTTGGACACTAAAATTTACTAATTTGAAAAAAAAACAATTACTGCCCAACATAACACTTCACATTTTATATACTGCCCTCTCACTAGTTGCTTAAAGAAAAAAATCCATTCTTTTTTATTAATAATAAAAACTAGTAGTATTTGTACATACAGCTTATTTCATTGTCCTGAACCTGATAAAGCAGCAAGGTGTATCTGCGTATCACATTGGCCTAAACTTCCCCACTTCTATTAGTATATGCTTCAATTAGTTGACATCTATGACCGAATTACTCTGTTAACAGAGGCTATAGCCATAAACATTCTACACTCAGAAATGTGAATAAATTATGCTCTTGATAATATGTAAAACTGATTACTTTCAAATGATTAACTGAAATGTGCTTCCCTTAACCCTAAACCAGATAAAAGACAAAAGATCAGTTTCAAAATTATCTGGTTATCACAGCAGTCATGCCAAAACTGGTGGAATTGAGGACTGCATCAATCCATGCCACTTTTGCAGTCATTAAACCACAAGTTGCTCTTACAGAGAAGGTAACATGCAAGGCAGCTTTTCTGGTCAACTTCTTGCCCAATTTTTCAGGTCAATGACCTAATGAAAGGCACTAAATTGTTCTTAAACATTCTTACATCTGACTGAATAAAGATATCAATTACAAGGCAGTTCAAAAAGTGAATTTAAGGCTGAAAGCTTTCTTCACAGGTACAGTTTCACTAGTAAATACACAGGAATGGCTGTAACTTTATTATACTACAGCCCTGTTTGGGGAGAGACTGTGGTGAGAACTACAAGAGTATTTCAAAACTAGCAGGGAGGGGAAAGAGGAGAGTAAACACCAATTTTACTATAATTCCCAAGTAATTTCAGTGACTTCTATCCAGCATGTGTTTTCTATACACATAAGAACTTCCTAATGTTTGCTAAATGAGAAAGTAAGTTAGACTAAATACAAGAATTTTATGTCACACTAAGTTTTCAGTATTGTACAAAAAACATGTAAAAGCAAACTCAGTGACAAATACAATCTGCTACAGTCTTCTGCAGACTTGCAGTAGATTTTTCTCATCATTTGCAGTAAGACTGTTTTATTGATTACCAAGATTTTCTAGTAAAAGCCAGAATTACCTTAAAAGGCATGAGCATTTTCACTTTTAAGTTTCAATATGCAAGTATTTTTCCTAAAAATTAACCATTTTCTTTTATCATTCATCAAAATACTTCTTCCTGCTTTCTTCAAATTGTCAATTAGCTTTACAGAAGTGAAACATTCCAGGTTTTAATTCAGATGCTCACAACTGTGTAATACAAGTAGCTAAGGTAAGTAATTACCATTACTTTAAAGTGTATTTAACAAAATTTTGTTAATGGATGTTTTAGAGGAACATACTTAACCCAGACCATTCGTCATCAACCGGGGGCTGAGCATGACTTAAATCCCACTGAAAATCAGAAGTGCCAGCCTGAGAGACTGACTCATTGTTGGATCCTGAAAGGGAATAAATAAAATTGTAAGTTAACAAGCTTCCTTAGTTCTCTTGGGTAAAGAAATTCCAATCAAAGTAGGAAAGGAAGACAGAAGGCTCAAAGAAAGAAGTCTGATTCTAAGGACTGCACAGGACATGAAAACTACAAAGCTCTTGAAAATGAGATATATTCAGAAGATAATGGAATGGAAGAAGGAAGACAAAATCATGTCAGGAGAAGAATATGGAAAAAGAGATAAGAAGGGTGAGTAACAGCAGTCTAATAAGGCTTACAGCAGTGTCCTCAAAGTGAAAATACAATGAAATTTTATGGGTAGTAAAATTATTACCCTATATCAGTAAGAACTTTTACAGGGAGAAGCTTAAAAGACTACTAGAAAGAAACCTCATCAATTACATTACAGATACAGCAATTGAATTATGCATTACTAAGAATCCAATTCTCATTTCAAGTAAAAGGTTTCAGGAGCATAAAAGCAGCATGACAAACAACAGTAAGGCCAATATCAGTCATGAAGACAGAAAGTGTTAGACATCTAACATCACTATTTTAAGAAAAATAAGGCACCAGCAAACAGAAACCATGTTAGGAAAAAAAAACCCAACAAAAAAACCCAACTGTGAGACTGAAAGAAATATATTATTTTATGATGAGACTTACTTTTGAAATGAAGTTTAAATAGGACCATAGCTACCTGGGTGTCTCTACTTTATAAACACCTCTGTAAAAGATACCTCAGATGACAGGAACCTTGACATGTTCTCATTTTTTGCTAGCCAGTTACAAGAAGTACCTCACTGTCTTAACACTTCTCTCTCAAAGTTGGAATGGTGGTATTGCAGATGAATCTCAGATCAGTCGTCCCACTTTATTAACTAAACTTTCTTAAGTTTTAGCCTAGAGACTGAACTTGAATTCAAGTGGCTCCCCTGGGAAATGCTATTTTATTAAAACCCTCTGCACAATTATGACTGTTTCTTCTTTTTCTTTAAGACAAGGTTTCTGTAAGTTTTCATTAAGTGAACTTTTCTTTGGGAAGTCTGAAAAATTAGACCTTAGAATTTATAACTTTTGTTATCCTGGCTCAGATGTGCCCAGAGAATGAAGCACCCATGTGAGCTGCAGGACACGGAGCTCGAGTTCCACAGTTAAAAGACTGCAAATGGCAATGCAAGTAAACATAGCCTAAGTGCTTAAGTACTTGGCCAGCTACTTCCTAAACGAAAATGCCCATGCCAAGCTCATTAAATAATGTGAGTAAGCAAGAAAGAGCAGAAAACATGACACATGATCCCTTTATTGTATAATAAATCACTGTAGCACTTATGGCAGTAGTTTAACACACAAGATTTGTTATGAAGTCAGGTTTGCACTTTATAGCAATTTCACCCTCCAAAACAAGAAAACCCCAGAGGTCAGCTTTCCCACTCATCATACAGAGAAAAGACTCAGGACTTCAAACCCTGCCTATGGAACATATTTTGAAAGTAGTGCTTCAGTTCCTTGAAGGGAAAAAAAACAACCATCAAGTAACAAACCTCTCAGAAGATCAGGGTAAACAGACCTTCTTAGAACGTAATCTTCAGATCTCCAACTTGAGAGACAGCAATACTGAGCAATCTCTTATGCCCATTACTTAGACTCAACACAAAACCAGGAAGGCTAAATAAGAAGTATCACTTTCTTATTGATCTAGCTTTTGATTATTAATTTAAGACAGTTACTTTATTGCATAATTTGAGCATAACAAAAGAGCATTCTAGGCTTTCATAAAACACGTCTTCCACTTGTTTACAGTTACCAGTTCTATTTTCAAAGAACAATGAGAAAGATAAATATTAATAACACTTGGCAAATTCTATTTCCACCTGGTGGGGTAGAAGAGAGTAGAAAAATCTTTGGAAGGGCATACATACCAGAAACTCCAGGAGTTAATCCAAATGAAGAGAAAGAAGTAGAATTCTGTTCAGAGGTATTAATCCTTGCATCCACATTCCAAGCAGCTGTGGGGGGAAGGAGGGAAAAAAAAAGAAAAAAAGAACTTAACACTGCTGGCAATGTTGAAAAAGTTAGCTATTTAATTATAAATAGGGTCAGACAGCCTGTGGAAGTTCTAGCTATGTTAACATTTCACAAAACTGAGGGCATTACTTTACTTATTACATGAGACAATCAGCACTGATGGAGATGTGACTGTATGAACATTCAGCCTGAAACAATTTTCAAGCTTTCTAAGATCTTCTCTCTGCAGCCTTTTCTGTATATAAACTTATCACAAAGGACAAGTAAATTGTGTTTTGAGCCCCATACTATTATTATTCTTATTATTATTGCAATAACCTAAGTTATTGAAAAGCTATTTGTTAACTCTGTAGACGAAACCTAGCTTGGAACAAACTGTATATACATTAACGAACAGAGCTGAGTTCAGAACAATTTTTGACAAATAAGAGATACTGATTAAAAATTAAGATATACTTGACTCTTCAGTATAAGGCAGGAAATAAGCAGAAATAATCAGTGGCACTAATGTGTCAAAAGAAATAGCTGGTTAGAATGTGATTCTAAATAAGAGCTACTAGGAGTTATAGTAGTTTTTATTTAGAATTATATATTTATTTAGTTGGGGGACAGGGGAAGGTGCACTCAAAACTGGACAGAGTATTCCAGATGCTGTCCAAGAAGTGGATAGTCACTATCCCCAATCTACAGACTCCTGTTAATACAGCCCAGAATACTGTTGGTGTCCTCTGCTGCTGGGGCTCATGTGTTCATAAGGACCCCTTATCCACAGAGCTGCTCTCCAGACAGTCCCCAGCTAGGGGTGCTTCCTACCCAGGTACAGCACTTCACATTTGTCCTCATTGAACTTCCTCAGGTTCCTGTTGACCCATTTCTCCAGCTGGTTTAGGTCCCCCTGGATGGCACCTCTGATCTGGACTGTATCAGCTCGTTCCCCCCTACACACTTGACTTTGGTGTAACCTGGGAACCTGATGTGAATGACACCCTGTTGCCTCCTCCAGGTCATTTATAAATACGATAAACAGGACAGCTCTGAGATATCCCCCTTGTTACCAGCCTCCAGGTAGAGCATAACTCACTAACCACTACCTTTGAGTCTGACTAGTTTTTCAGCCATCCTAACTTGGATACAGTAATACTGCGAGAGGGTGTTGAAAGCATTACTAAAGTCATCACAAAAGACGTTCGCTGCTCTCCCCTCACCCACAAAACTAGTCATTTTAACAGAAGCAAATCAGCCTGGTCAGGCATCACGTACTCTCGGTAACAAAAACAAGCTGGTCACAGTCACTAACAATTACCTTGTTGGAATATACAGCAGAATACAGCTAATAGGAATGTGAAAAAAGCCCTTTGCCTCTACTTAGCAATAGTAAAGCTTCCAATGCTATAGCAGGCCCAGCCTCAGGCACCACATTTCAAGATAGGCAAGACAAGTAAAAGGTCTAGACTAAAGCAATGTTGCTGACTGCAAAGGAACATCGCTTTCCAAAAGAGACTAGGAATCACTTAGATTGAACAGTGGGAAGGACCATATTACAGTATCTACTAATAAGATTGTTGCCCAGAGAGAAAAGAATAATTCTCTTCTCCATTATTATTATGGACAGTACAAGTGATAGAGGCAAAAAATTGTACTGAAGAAGACTAAAACCATTTTTAAAAAAAAAGTGTAAAAAAAAAAGTGTAACACTAAATGTCACTAGAGCTGAACAATCTTCATGCCTGGAGCCTAAACAAACATCTGCCAAAACCAAACACAGCTGATTTGATCGTGTTGATTGGATCAACAGAATAGACTTCTGACCTGGGTTCTAAGATATTCATTAAAAAAAGAAGTTACACTTCAAAATGACCTACTAATCACCTTCAGAATTATAAAAAATTTGATTCCTTCACAGAAATAATTTTATTTCAGATAAACTCCAAAACACAGCTGAACTGTAAACAGAGACATAGATGTTAAGGCATCAGAATTGAGTAAACAGAAACTGCTTAGTTCACATTTCACTAGACCACTCCAAGATTTTTTTAATACATAAACATAAAGCTGTTTAAGAGATTCACTACTAAAAAATATACTCATGTAAAAAATGCTTAAGTGAAGCAAGTTTTCATCAGAACAGCTTACCAATAGGAGTGAACAAAGAACGCTCTTTCCAGGGCCTGCCCACCAGGGTTACGCCCCAGTCCTTTCCATTTCCGTTAGCATCTCCAGTGTCCTGGCCCCAAGCTGATGTCTCGGTCTTCCTCTTCCCAGCTGCAGCTGAGGGAACAGACGTCCATTTCTCCTCCCCTACACCAATCTGTGAGGAGATTTTTACAGACTTCTCATTCCAGCTTCCTCCATTTACTGTATGGCTTTCACTCAATCCTGGAGAAACTTAAATACAAGCATAATGAAAGCATTATATAAAATAAGAACTGGATGAAGAATTGAAGTATTACTTACATGCACATATACTGAACAATAAAAAAAGTACAAACGAACAGCAGCTTTGCTACACCAGTGTGATATAGAAGAGCTGCTGCTCTGTCTCAGCTGATTTTCCAGTTCAGATGATATGCACCATCTGCCTACTAACTTGAAGAGTAAGGACAAAACAGCGCCAAACTTCACTCTCCTCCCTGTGTCCCTTTTTTTATAGGGCTGATATCTTGGTGAACCAGTGCCTTTAGATTAAAAAAAAAAAAAGAAAAAAAAAAAGGAGTGGGACAGGGATGCTTCCAACACTGCCAGGTAACTTCTTACAGAGTATGGTGATAATTTGCAGAAAGCCCAATGCATTAAATGGAGAATAATTTCTGTTTCATAACTGCATACAGCAGTTCTCTAGGCAGGAAGTAGAAGTGACCAAGAATTAGAAAATGCTTCCCAAACACTACACAGAATTTGCAAAGAGCACAGCTATCACATTGACTGTAGAGTCCATCAAAGTCAGAGGAAAAAAATAATGGTAAAATAATTCATAAGCAATATATTTTATGTTACATTAAGGTAAAAGACCACAAGTCTACCTGCAACCATCTACCCTGCTGAGGAATTACTAGTAATAGCAAGTTTAATGTATACTTTGAGAGGAATCAGTAGTAGATTGAGACATAAACGTCATTATCCAACTTTTTTAATTATTATTTTTAATTTATGCCCCTATAAAGCATAAAGGCTAATGGTCACCTGGTGCACCCAGCCTGAACTCCTATATACCACAAATCTTTCTCAAAGGGCTCTGTATATCAAATCCTCAATCTCTCTCCCTTTATATATGCAACGTAAACAGAAAAACTTCTCATTTACTAACGATTAAGAAATACTCGCATATTGCAAGTGTAACACTTTAAACAGTCAGCCAAAACCTGATGCATGAGTAAGTCAATATCATACTCCAACAAAAACTACAAACCAAATATTTAATTCCTCAGATGAACTCATACCTCAGGCAGCATGAGCATGCCACATTCAAGGCAGCCTCACCAGCAAGGAATTGATTTGGTGAGATAGGCCTACATTTTCTTAGACAAATGATTTCCAACACAGACATCTGTAAGGTCACCATTGCTGTACCTAAAAACACCGCCCTTTCTGTATACAACTCCTCAGCACTAACATTGTTCGTGTCAGTCAATGTCCTCTAAGGGTAATACGACATCTTAGGGAAAGGCAACAACAAAAACAGCAAAGAGACAGAAACCAAAGCGTAGCTGACAGAAAAACTCTTCTGCAACTTTTCAAAAAAGACAGCTGAAGTCCTGAAGCAGGAGCTTGATTATTCTGTATTTATTATACTGCTCTCCTGTTACAAACATCTACCTTCTATACGACTTGTAAGTTTTCACAGAATCACAGAAAATTTAAGATTGGAAGGGATCTCTGGAAGTCATCCAGTTCCACCTTCTGTTCAAAGCACATCTAACTTCAAAATTATACCACTTCATTCAAGTTCTGGAAATCATAAAGGCTGACAGTTCAAAGCATCTCTGGGCAATCTTATGAAGAGCTTTTTTCCTCATGGCCAGTCAGAATTTCCCTTACTGAAGCTTGATTATTGACTCCTGTCCTTCCATTATGCAACTCTGAAGAATACAGCTCCTTCCTTCTGTGCTATGGTCCAGGAAGTGTGCACGTGAAGCAAAGCTCTCAAAAAGTAGTAGAAAGTGGTACACTTTCTGGACTTGTGTGCTTTTAATAACTCATTTGTTGACTTGCTTAATTGCACTAAATACTTTTCGTTAAAGCAACACCACTAATGTTGGCTATGAGTAAGAAACAACCATCTTGATTTCATTATGCCAAACTAATTCACTTCAAGTATTACTATAGCAATATCTCTTATCCAAAAACTGCTCAGGTTCACTAGCCAATTACAGTCTAAAAGTAGCCAAATATTTTAAATTATGTGTATGACAGATATAACATCATGTATATTTATTTACAAACATACATTTATATTTACTTCTTTTCAAAATGAATGTATTTAAAGTATGCCTCTCAAAGGAGCATGTAAAGCACTGAGTAACTCGTGTATACAATCTGAAACAAGTGCAAACTTTGCAATGATCAGGATTGGCATCTCTAGATCTCTTTGCAGTTATCTGTGTTAAGTTTTTCTTTGAGCAAATAACCACTTCATTAATACAAAAAAGTAAGCTTGAAAAGCTAGCACAAAGAATTTTTAAGTGGAGCTTGAGAATAAGCTTTAGTGTTCTGTAAGTAACAATTTGTATAATAGGTAATCTGGCTGAAAATTCTAGATACTGATACCTGAAAACAGAGACTGTTTTCAACCTGTTAAGAAGTAACTGCAACTTAGAAATATAACATTTGCATAGCCAAAAAAGCCAGCTGCATAATAAAGTTCCAGATCAGTAACTGCACAAAACCTGCACCGACCATTTGTGTTTTAACTTCTGTAAAATACTTTTCTAGTTAATTAGGACACCTAATAATGAAAGCCTTTTACCTTGTGGAATTGATGACTCTCCCTTTGCAGGCTTAGAGCTGCTAACTTGCACATTCAGAAGTGCATCACCTGATTAAGAAGTAAGAGCAAATAGAGCTAGAGTAAGTTTTTTTTCAAATAGTAACACCTGTAAAAATCTTCTAGAAGAGTATCCATCACTGATATTTTAAGGAAAAACCCAATCAATACCTCAAAGTAAATTAAGACATTTTCAAAAAACTTAAGAATAAAATTAAAATGCTCTATTTTTAATTATTTATGTTTATTTTGCATACAGAATGAACTCAAAACTGATTCAGGACCTATAAACCAAGTAACCACAGAAAGAACTCTAGCTAGTTTCCCCAAGAATGGCGAGCAGAAATCTAAAACGGAGGCTGTCATTTTCAAGCAAAGGGCAGCTCTAAGTACTTCAGAAATATATAGCTATTTCTAACTTCTACCTTATTATGAAAACACTAGATACAGCTGAATTGTTTTCAGATTAGTCTGATACAAGGTGATACAGAAGAACATGTGATGCACAAAGGACACTGGCTAGTGAGGTTACAGTAGTTATGGCTAGCCACAGAGTATGTAGACAGTTGGAATTACCATTTCTTGAAGCTGTTTGTGTGTAAATGGCCAGAAAAAAAAAAGAAAACAGGAAACAATTGATCTAGTCCCCAAGGACAAGAACCATGCACTCAGTCAAGATGCAAACAAGTATCAATAAAAACACCATGTAAGGCATGCAAATTTCAATACACTCTTACACAGTACCAGATAGTTGTTAGGCTCGGTCTTTTTGTCACTTTGCTAGAACATCAAGTTTCATCTAATTAAAGCACCAAGTGTATCAGGAAGTTAAAAGTATGTCAGAAAGCTAAACTGTTTGTGTATTCAGATTCCTTTAGCTTCTTAAACCGTGTGTAGGCACAGGAATTCATATTTGTCTGCAACTGAGAAATGGTTTAAACCAGCCCATGCAACTTCTTTCTTGAACAGTAGCAGCCATAGAAGCTGAAGTCTACATTTCCTTATTGAATCCTTAGCTATAAGAATTGATTACTAAGTCTCAGCCACATATGCCCCACCATTATGAACAGCTTTAGCACCGCTACCACTAAATCAACATTGGAAAAAATGTCTACATGTTAAGCAGTGAACAATCTGTAAAGAGAACTTATGGGCATAACCTTCCTACAAGGAAGCATTCCAAAAGTTAAGGAGTTGGTGCTGCCTGCAGCAGTGCCGAGGGTGCCTTTGAAGTTTCCAGAAACGTAAAAGGCAGAGTCAGCAGAGCAGAAGTGAAGGAATGGGGACATGTGCCTACGCAGCTGTGCAGCTACTGACAGAGCACTGGTGTGGAGGCCAGTGTCTCTGCCACTTACTCCAGAACGTTCTCTCCTGAGCTCCCTTGAAAGCATGGCTCAAAAAAGCAGTTTTGCACAATGAAAAGTACCTTTTCCATGGCTTGAAGTAATTTCCTCACAAGTTATATCTCCAAATATACCTACCATATATCCAAAACAGAGTCACTATTTAAGCATTCAAGTAAAGTTATCTTTCTAGAACACGTTCACAGACCTATTGACAATCATACCTTTATTTTTTCTGAGACCAACCGGAAGCGATGGCGTAGGCATCAGATGTTCAATGGATACAGTAACTGTATTTTCCACCACTTGGAGATTCGCTTCTCCTGAACCACCGTCGGTCAGCACCTTGTCTCGCTTACGCTGCTGTCGCTTCTCTCTGTTACTGATTTTTGTTTCCCAGGTTCCTAAAAGGTCCCCCAAATGAAAACATCACTAAATAAGTCAGAGAGCAAAAAGGGAAGAGTTTTAGCTTGTTTCATATCAAGCCGAAGTCTGAGTACAGGTTTGGCTTAAAAATCACAGACATGGCAGTCAACTTCAACATGAGTTTGAAAACATGAACGACTGCCAAAGGTTAAGTTTTTTCTGGATGCAATGCGATAATACTTTGTTTCACAGAGCAAAACGTGAACAACATGAGGACCGTAATATTCACTTTTCTCAGTTTTTGTAAGGTTAACTTAAAAAAAAACCAAACAGTTGACATTATTAAATACTGTTGTTTCAAAGATCACATTTCCAGATGTAATATGCGACTGTGGAGTTATGACACAATGAGTTTCTTGTGTTTCTTTATGAAGCACAAACAAGTAAATCTTAAACAGCATTTAAGTCTAATTGCATTTTTTCTTGTATTTGTGTTCAGTACCTTCATCAACTTCCTTTCCATCTAGACGTGACATATCCTGAATCGTTTTAGCATCTCCCTTTGATTTCTTTTTTTTCTTTGACTAGAATAAAAATAAATCATTCTTTTAATACTTAGTGATCACTTGACATAGCAATTTAGAATCCCCCACCCCCCATTGAAATACAGGAGTAAATTTAAAACAGATTTTCCTGAACCTCCTCTGTATGGACAGTCCCTTGAAAGGAGTACTACACAATACTAATTCCTAAACATAAGTTAAGACTATTGAAGTAACATGAAAGACTTACACAGTACACAAATAACAGGTAGGGGGAATGATTACTCATGCTACAGAGCACAAAGCCTGGTAGAAGAAGCTATGCTGACAGCATCACTGTCACAGAGGAGTATGAACTGTTTGGCAGGCAGATCCCACTCTGGCAAAACTTGTTTTGTGCAGAAGCAAGTATAAAGTTGTACATGGAGAAATAAAGAATGCCAGCAACTCCTTTAAAAAAGTGGATAAGAGAATTCCAGCTTGGAAAATTACTTCAAACAGGAACTGTGATTACAGTCCCTGCAACAGACAGGTAGTGTTGTTTTTTTTTTTTCCAAGGTTTCATTAGTTATGGCTTCTTGGCTATACAAGCAGAGATAAATGAAGAGGAACAGAGATGACTACTTCTGCAAGCAGTTTTTGGTGCAACAGGTAGAAATATGAAGTGTTAAAAAGATAATATTCAGAAAAAAAGAGAGATGAAAAATGACCCAAGATATTGGGAGAGAGTATATTGCAGAAAGTCTCGGAGATTAATCTTTTGATGAGCTAAAGTGATGGCAAATGGACCTGACTACCTTCTTAGAAGGAAAATACAGTACTAAAAAGCTTTTCAATCTAGGGGAGAAAGGTGTAAGAACTACCAGATAACCCTGAATGGAAAAAAACAGACTTTAAGAAAGACAGTTATCCACTCAAATGTTATAAGGGGAACTATTGACTGATTCACTGTCTCTGGAATATTTGAATAAGGATATTCTCAGAATGCTGGATGTCTTTCTGGAATGCATGCTTCTGCCAGAATAAGACTAGTAATTGCTAGCTTTATACCTGAGTTCAAACTACATGATTTTCTGGTCTCAGATGTCCAAGAAGAATATAACAATCTCTCTAGAATTCAGAATTGATAACAGCTAAATTATCACCACAGCTGCAGCAGATACCCTATGGGCCCACAATGGCATGCAGTTCACATGCCTTTGAGTTAGCATGGCCAAAAAGTATCATGTTCCTTCAATATAGGTACTGAAAGCAGTATAGCTGGTTAGTGCAGCACTAGAGACAATAAAAATTTCACTGGTTATAGGCAGTGCTGTGCCAACACACCTATAACACTTAGGGAGCTGACTTGAGCAGTTAACTCATGGTTTACTGCACTAGGTGACCCACAGAGGGATGCACCCAAACTGAATTATCTCACATATTTGCTCAGTAGACTACCTTTACCCACATACCAGCAATCTAACTTCTGAAAAGTCTCCAAAAGAAAAGGGCTGGTTTCAAAAGCAACCCGAGAAGAACAGGTTCTAAGAATATGAACAAGCCAAATTATTTGCCAGAGCACGTTCCAAGGAAAGAATTAAAAAGGAAAGTGGACAGCATGAAAAACAGTTATGAATTGCTTCTTGGAGCTCAAGCAGAGGGAAGATTAGTATGTTTGTACCTATGTCTCCTGTTTTCAGCTACACTGAGAATGGAAGTTAAGGTCTCAGCACCTCCCACTCAAAAAGCCGTAACTACCCAACTGTCCTCTGGCACTAAGAGAACACCTGAAATGACTTCAGAAGTCTCCCAGACAGCAGTTTAAGATAACTGCTCCTCCAAGTTATAACTCCAGTTTCTTAAATAACTAGCTCCTACAGTAGTATCAACATAAAATCTTAACACTTCTCATGAAAACATCAAAGTTTAACAGTTTTAAAAATAAGTTTATTAATAACAAACACTATTTAAAAAAGATCAAGAATTCAAATCTTGAAAATATACTTACTTTCCTGATCTGAGTTACTAGAATCTAGCCCAAAAAAACAGAACTATAATTAGTTATCCAATTTACTCATCAGCTGCCAAACTTAGTGCTGTAACAGTCACTATCTCAGTAACAAACTGACTGAAACAGCAAGAGATGTTAGAGGTTACTGAGCAAGCTAGCAGATCATTTTGCAGAAGCTTATTAATTCAAAGCATCACCTTCTGCAACACAGAAAGCTGCTGGTGTTCGCTCTGCCATCAGCCAAAGAGCACATGAGGAACTCAGCAGACCTCCCAACATTTTTTAAGATGCACTGTCCCCCACGCAAGAACAATAGAAAAATAAACCTTTCTTCCTCGTCCCTAATGGTCTGTTTATTTCTAGTATTCAAGACAAGGCAGTTGTGCGTTTGCTAACAGAATGGGCAAAGAAGTTTTAAGATCCTGCAATCTCATACACAGAGTCACTTCTTAGATACAGTCCCTTACACTAAAAACTAAAAAAAAACCAAACAAAACCCCCCTGTACTGTGCAAGTCACTAAAATGGAAAAAAGCGAAGAAGCTATTGAAAGTGTCAAGAGAATCACAAACCCTATGAACAGCCACAACCCAGACATTACCCAAAGCTTCCCCTCCCCCAAAGCAGGAGATCCAACTTAAATGACTATTCTGAAAAAAACATGCACGAAATTCACAACCCCGAAGCAGCTAAGAAATACAGAAATACAAAGGGAACATGATTTTCATTGAAAGCATACATTCAAGCACCAAAAAACCAAATCATACCCTTCAGGTCATAGATTATATATATTCATATATCTACATACATGCACACAGCACTTAAATCCCACCCATTGATTTATACCACCCATCCCAAGCTATATAAAGACATATACACAGGACCTCTTACAATCTTCTTAGCAGGTTTATAATGTTACAAATGCAACAGATGCCCTAAGAGGCTTAATCACATAATCAGATGCCTGTAAAGTTACCCATAGTTTAAAGAAAGTTCTTGGGTATGTTTTTAATTGAAGGGTAACAATCAACTCCTGAGGCAATCATGCTTTGCCCAGGGTTCCCCAAAGTGATATGAAAACATAATCAGTTGAATAAACATCCATATCCATACAGTGGTACTGATGTCCTGGAGCTGCAGCTTCAACTTAACATTTTAAAATTGAGATTACTATGTGTGCAATTTTAAGGTAAAGCTCAAGTTTAGCATTTAAACACCTTACCTACTTGGAAACCTGCTTGAGATAATGTGAAAGTTGAGAACAAAAATATAGTTATTCCTTCAGGATTAGATTTTATTATGTTCTTGAAAAAACCCACAAAGTCAATCTGATATGTGACACATGGAGAAAAGAAAGTAGTGTACAGCAGGAAATTTTAAGGCAAACCCATTTCACAAAAAAAGTCTGTCTATTTGCCAATGCTAAAAACATTTAGAGCCCTACAGTCAACAACAGGATATGGTCTTAGCCAACATACTAACTGCAAAAGAAGTTATTATAGGATAGTCAAGTAAGTTAATTGAAGTTTGAATGAGCTGAACAAATTACAATAATCAGCTACTGGTTCCTGACTGTTTATGCATAACTATTTATTTTTCCAATACTCCTCAGTATAGTTAGAAACAGAAATCCCTAACAGTAGGAAAAATTCATGCACAACGTTAACAAAAGAACAAAGCCAAAAATTATCAAAGGCCTATCATAAATATATCCATGTTGTCTACAAATGATAGCATTTATGATAAGGCTACAAGGTATTAGTCCTCACAGTGCAAAAAATAACATTGCCATTAGTATGGTTACCTTTTAGATACACAAACCAAGCTTTAAAAAGATGTTTTTAATGTAGCTGTTCAATTTGCATAACAAAAAGCTCACACCAGACTTCAAAGCCCACATTTGTCATCAGAAATTAAGAACTCTAATCACTAATGGAGACATCTGACAACAGAAATAAGCAGGCACACAAGTCTTAATCCTTTGAATAGTAGTCCCGCAATTGTTAGACTATTTACAAGCCACTTAACAATACTATCATTATGTTGGATCTCCATAGAAGCCAGCAAAGATGAAACACAAACTTAATTTCTGTAGGCTTAACATTTTCACGTGGTGAACAGAGATATCAGTGTTTAGCAGGGGGCAGAGAGGGGGGGGTTTGCTTTATGCAAGCATTCCATGATAAAGCATGATCTCAGAAGTTAAGAAAATACTACTTTAGCTCTTTCCAGCATGAAATTAGATTAGTACTCTTCTAAGTAACAGGATTTCAAATCACATATAGTTATTAGATACTGAAATAACGTTCACTAAACTTTGATATTGTCATTTCATATGCATAACTGACCTTTTCATTCTTCTTTTCTGTGTCCACAGGCTGCTTTATATTTTCTTTACGGACAGTTTGTATTACTTCATCCTCAGATATATCAAGGAAAGACCGTCCATTAGGCTGTGTAAACAATAAGTGGGAATAATAAAAAATTTGGAGAAAGTAGATGAAGCAAGCCCAAATTACACTATTATTGAAATGCAACTATTTGTTGACTGAAAAATGCTCACAAGATTATTAAGTAAAGCAGACAGAATTGTGGATTGGTGCTTAAAATACCTACTGCAATTCTATATTTATCGAACATAGAAATGAGAAAGGAAAGAAAACAGGCCTCGTCGTTTCCTCTCAATCCTACTCAACACAGGAATTGCTTAACAAAAGGTGAATTTCTGAAAGTTACCAGCTTCAGAACAGCTACAGTTCTATGTGCCATTAATTACCATTTTGGAACAGTTCAGCAACAGGCTGAATTTTTAAAATAATTTCTACCTTGACCAAATTTCTGCAATTTCTACCTATGCATACCCCTCACAGCTCATTGCCTTCACAAGTTAAACCTCATAGCAGAACAGAATTTACAAGTCAAACACAAAGCATGACTAAGCATGACATCCCATTGTTCTTTTCAGACAGACTTGATTATAGTCCTTAGGATAGTCTACCGTTTTCCCCTCACATAATAAAGGAAAGAAAATTACTATGTATTATTTAACATACAAAGTTAAAACTCTGGACAGTCATTAAATCAGTCTTTATCACCACCTTTGACAGCAAAGGCATACACCTTAGCCTATATATTCCCTATGCAAAAATGTAGTAATTCTTTAAGTCATGTTTATTGTTAACAAAAAACTATGACTGAAGTTACTGTGCTTAATTGCAGAAAAGAAGAAAATAAGCAAAGCATTATACTACTGTTAGCCATTAATTTCACTGAGTGAAAAACAATTGTCAATAGTAGTGATTGATACTGAGTCCACACAAGTTTCATATTGATTAATTTATATGAATCATTATGAATGTGAAAGACTGAAAATTAAATAAGACATTAAGCATAAGTAACTACTTCACAGTAGCTTTTATTTCTGCAATGACTTTTTAAATAAAGTTCAAACTATATTATCTTTAGTTGTTTTTGTTATTAAAAAAGCAAAAGCTATTTTAACTCTGCATCACACAAACCTTATTGCTTTCAAGTAAAACAAAGGCCATACTACAACTTAGTGTGACCTATTCCTTCAAATATCAGATCTGATCCTCAATTTAACTGGTATAGGTATTTAAGTCCTGCCATGTTATATCATGCTTACAAATCACCCTTGGCGTGGTTTCACCAGTGCATTGCTTACTGTAGTTAGCCAGCATGCCAACTTCTTATTTTGTAACTATTAATAGAAATTGAAAGATCAGGTCACCTAAGCCCTCTTACTCCTGCAACAACCAGCTTTAAACTAGATTTTTCATATCTAAGATGCAGTACATTTCCCTCAGCATTCTGAAAATGAAGCATATTTTACAGATCTGTGTCTCAAAACTCCTTCTAAAAGTTCCTCTCAACAAAACTCACAGTACTTGATTCCACAGCGATACCAAAGACCTGACAATCAATCTTGAAAATAACCCGTTGCCAAAAATCAGTTCTTGAACCCCACTCTTTTCTCCAGATTCCGCACAGCCATGTTATTAGTGGTGTGATGTCTTTCAATCCATGTTAGTATCCATGACGTTTAAGATCTTAAGCTGGAGAAAGAATCACTATTTCTAAGTTATTTAGCTGTAGAGTTAGATAACAGATTTGCTGCATCTAGTATTGGACTTGTGTCAAAAATGTTTAACTAAGTTTTTTAATTCTGTACCTTGCTTTGCTGCTTTGCTATTACATATATACCTTAAATTGAAAACCACTTTCTTAATTCCTCTCAAAAATTGAATAGGTAAAAGTTTTCATCTTTAATTAAAAAAAAAAATTCAGCTGTTTCTCTGAAATAATAAACTAATTCATATCCATTAAGAACCCTCTGGAAAAATTCATCCACATGACTGTTTAAAATGCTGTCTGATCATCTGATCCAGTAAAAAACAACCATAAGAAATGTTTAAAAACTTGTACTTTGATACATTCAAGGAGAAATGTATCCCTGAATTGTAACAGTCTCCTTTTCAGTGGAAGCTTTCCACATTTATTTTCTGCCCACAGATGAATCATAGAATTTTAACCAAAATTCATGTGACCATTTTTGGATATACCAAAGATGGTAACAGAAACAGCAAAGAAAAAAAGCTTTTCTATAGTATTCAGAAACGTTTCTTTTAAAAGACGACTACAGCCAAAAAGACTAAGTTTAAAACTTCATGGAAATATATATAAATATATATATTAAACGTCCACTAACAGTATTAATTCATTCAAATTGTGTATTTTATTATTTGCTATCTTTTTTCATCCTAAAAGCTGCAGGGAATACGCAACAAGGTAGAAATAGTGCTGTCAATAACACTACTGATATCTGAACGCATTTCTTGTCTGCTGACCTTAAAATCCCAATATTTAAATAAACCTTTTTCACACATTCATTTGGGGGTCTTAAGATAATCCAACAGTACAATAAAGGTTTTGCTGAGGCTGTGAAAATGAAAAATATTGTTCTTTAAATATGGTACAGCACAATGGATAACTCAGTTTCACGCTTCAAATGGCAGTAATGACATTGCTATCATTTGAGTCTTACAAGGCCATATTAGCCAAAGACCTTAGTTACACATTATACAGATATGCCTATTGAGAATATCTTTGGCCAATGAAAGAATCTGTTTACCAATATTATTTTCTGTATCCTTCTCCTAAGAAAGAAACTCAGCAATTTTCTCTTTGAGCACTGAATAATCCTACAGCTCTACTACTCCTGCAATTTTGCAACTAACACACAGAAAAAAAAGTGTATCAGTTGAATGTATGAAAAAGTCTTTATACAGTCTAAGTGCAATAAGCATAATATAGTCATAGCCTGAAAAGTTCTTTACAGCAGATCAAGCAGGAAACCTTCTCAAATGAATGCAAATGTTTTACTAAAATGTGTAGCACTTACTGTCCAGGTGTACTTCAAACAATAGGAAGTACATAGTCAATTTGGTGTTTTCTGCTTCTACAAACAGATGGTATGAACTGCTTTCTAAAGCTGTAGCAAAGTACAGAAAATGGTTACTCTCAAGTTTCTATGATGTTTTGTAGATTGTACAGAAACCACGTAAGAACAGTTTCACCTTTTTCTGCTGAAGGTTTAAAAAGTGGAAGAGAGGCACAGCAACTATTCAGAAGGAAAAGGAATTAAAATTAAAGATCAAGAGATTTTTGGAAAGAAAATAATTCTTAAGAGGCCAAAGAACTCTGTGACAGGCGACTAAGAGCTCTGCCCCTGTAAGGAGCTAAAAAAAAGAAAAAAAGAGAAAGGGGCTTCAGGTTTACTGCACAGAATCTAAAGTAAGGATACCGTGACACTACCTTGCCACAAGCAGCTGGAGAAAAGCCAGAACTGGCTCTGTAAACTATAGTGTTAATGAACACTATACTGTTTCAGCTTCATTTTTTCTCCGTCTGCCTGTACCAAGTAAATAAACAGAATCTTATAGTTGCTACTGTATCCAGTCAATGCAATGCTATTCAACTAAACTTATTTCACTAAAAATATCAGTTAAGTTGTACCCTGCCTACACAGGAACTGAATAAAGCCACGTGCAAGAAACAAGGCAATAATACTCTTCCTCAGAAAGGGTACAGTGAAGAACATTTCTGATCCTGACTAATGAGAGTTACGCATCACCTGCCATACAATGAGCTCAGTAATTCTATATGAAAGTAACCCTGCAGCTTTTAATTAGACATCTGTAGCGTGCTCTTTAATGCTACAGACCAGTTGCTCTAAGCTTTCTAAAATGCCCGCAATGGAAATCTAGACCCTGGCATAGCAAACCCTGGAGTAAATCTACTGATAACAGGCTTACTCTTTTCCCTTCACAGACCTCAGTATTAGCATCTCAGCATAGAAAAACACTAGACGAAAATGCCTAGGCAGCAATCAGTAAGAATTTTTGTTGCATCTTTAAGTTTCCAATGTTATTTTGAGAATTTTTCACGTGGAAGTCACAAAATATTGGGACATGCTATATGGTCTCTATGAACTTATCTTGGGAAATGAGCATAAGGCAGGCCTATTAAACTTTGCCACTGGTATAAACTTATTTGCACTACAGTTAATGATTCAGTTTGTGCATTTGCTTTTTGGAAAAGGTGTGGTTTTTTTTTTTCACCTCTGCATGGAAATAATGAATACAAAGTACCATAAAAATAACTGTATATATTATTTTGTGCTTGAGTAAACCAAGCTTGAAACACTACAAGTATTTAAATTCACCAAAAATGTCAGTTAAGTTTTATGTAAAATTAACACAAAGTTTGCTTTTATGAAGCCCTGCACTACAGAGCACTGTCAAGTTAACAGTGTATCTACCTCTTCACTCTATCTTCTGTTGAAGCATTTTTTAATGTCTCCAATGATGACTTGCAAGAGTTGATGCTTTGTTTTTATACTGGAGTTTTAAGAAAAAAAAAAAAACAAGCTAAATTAAATTATTTCTAGGATTAGTCTTTGTTTTTAAGAAGGCATAACAGATCTACTAAATCTTGAAGGATATACTGTTCAAGATGGCAAAAACCACCACATCTTTAACGTGCCTTCTCCAAAATGGAGACCTAGCTACACTGGAAAGATTCTGAGTCACAGTGCTTCCTCCTCTTGGTACTCGGCGTTCAGTCTCTTGCAACTTCCAGAATCAATTTCAGTAGTTCACTGCTCAAAGACAGGTTGGTGGCATATGCAGACTTTTATTGGTTTAAGATATTCTAGCCTTAACTTCTCATTAAAAAAGAAAAACAAACTTAATACTGCCACAGACTCAAACGAAGGTACAAACCCATCTTCTCTCCTTTTTCTGGTCTTTCCGTAAACAATTCAGATTTTATAGAACGAGATACAATGAAAAGACACAGTTGTAACAGGCAGGGGATATCTGCTGCACTTTCATTCCTATAATCCATTTGGACATAAATAGGATTACAAACATACTAACAATATAAAAGCTATAGAAGCAATCCCTTCAAGCCCCAAAACTATGGTAACTGGAAGCTTTAAAAGGACAGTTGATAATTTCTGCATTCTACTAATTTCCTCATGAAGCACACACCGACTGTCAAAGACAGAAGGTTCCCACACCACATCCTGAGGATTTAAAAAAAGAAAAAAAGAAGACAGGAATGATCTGTTTGTAAGGGACTGCTAAGACACAGATTTCCTTATTAAAGGAGATGATCCTTACTGTAACAACTAAATCAGACGTATTCCTACTGAGGCAAGCTCACTGCAAGACTGACGTTAACATGTTCTGTCGAAAAGACACAGCAAAAAGCCTTACTCAAGTTTGAATCATCACAGCATTTATGGGGCTTACAATGCTATTTCCAACAGTCTACCTGTCTGGACTGAAATTCCTGGCTTTAAAACCTAAGCCATGCTAAGGTCTCCATTACTGGCTCCTAACCCTGCAAGCATTCGATTAATAATAATAAAAAAGTAATGCAATTGTTTCCATTTAAAACGCTTCTAAAAACAAACGAGTGTTTTCCTCATCACCCAGAACTATTAACGTGTCATTTCCGTGTGTGCGCGCTGCTCCTCCAGGTTTTCAAAGCAATCGAGTAACCCAGACGACACGAGTCAGGTCCAGGGCCCACAGTCAGGGCCCCCCCATCCCTTCCACAGGCACACATCACCCAGGTGAATCGCACGGCGCCTCAGGGGGAGCTCTGTGGCCCCCAGACCCTGCGGGCGGTCCGCCCCCTTCTCACGGGTGCCTAACCAACCTGCAAGCGTTTCACCGAGCAGGGGGCACCGGGGACAGGGGCCGAGGAGAGGCAGCCGCGCTCGGGGCCGCTCGCCAGACGCGACCTCACCCCGGCCCCTTCCCGCAGAGGACTCGCCGCGCCCGGCCGGGTGCCGCGGCAAACCCCGCCGCCGCCGCCGTCGTCCCCCCCATCCCCACCCCCGTCCCGTCGCTGTCAATGAGCCTTTCATCCCCGCCTCCCCCGCTGGCGCCCGGGCCCAGCCGCCTCCCCCACCCCACCGTGTCCTCACCCCTTCCCTCCCAGGCAGCGCGGCCCTCACAGCACCCTCTCACCCGCGCCGTTTTCTCCGGCAGCTTCTTCTTGTTTCGCTTCTTCTGCTCGTCGCCTTTCAGCTGCAGCTGCCCGGGGCCCGCGCCCGCCGCCTTGCCCTGGCCCCCGCCTGCTGTCAGGCCCGCGCCGGCCGCCTCGTCGCCCTTCCTCTCCGCCGCGCTCCGCGCTGGCTTCTTACGGAGACCACCTCCGCAGGCAACTGCCAGGAGCAGCCCCAGCAGCCCCAGCCCCAGCGCGGCCGGGACCACCAGGGCGAGCCAGGTGGGCAGGCCCTGCGGGTCGAGGCCCAGCTCGAGGCCCAGCTCGGCACGCAGCAGGCCCAGGCCTCCCGACAGGACGTCCCGCACCCGGGCCGCCGCCTCCTCGGCCTGCTGGGCCGCCGCCTCCTGCCAGCTCCCCGCAGCCATCGCGGCCCCTCTGCCCCGCAGAGGCCCAAACCGGGCGGGGCGGCGAGGGAGCGCTCAGGCCGAGCGCATCGCGGCCTCGGGAGAGCCGCACTCGCCTTCCCGAGCCGGAGCCGGGGAGAACGGGACACGAGCAGAGCCTCGGCGGGACGCGGCTACCTCAGCCCCGGAGGCGCCCGGGTCTCCTCCTCTTCCTCCTCCTCCTCCCCGCCCTCCGCCTCACCCGCAACGTCACCGCCCCGCCGAGCGCCCGCCACTGCCGCAGCGCGCCGCCGCCATCACCGCCGCGCGCGGGGCGGGAGGTGACGCCTCAAGGGCGGCCACGGAGCTCCCCGCCTACCGCCCCCTCAGCAGCCGCCTGCCGCCCTCCTCCCCCGCCCCGCCCTGCCCAGGGCGGTGCCGGTCGCGGAGAAGGCGGGGGAGCGGTGCGGAGGGCAACCTCGACGTGGCAGCGAGCAAGCGAGCGGGGCGGGAGCGGCTGGAGCGGCGGCGGCGGCCGAGGAGCCGCTTGGCGCCGCCAGGCGGTGGGGCCGGGTCGCCCCCGCGGTCGGGGCGGGAGATCCCGCGGCGCTTCCACGGGGCCAGGGCGGGCGGCTGCGCCCGGGGATGGCGGCCTGAGGTGGCCGCTTGTCCGCCTACTCCCGCCGTTTTGGCGGGCCGTGCTCCTTCCCCCGCGGGCACCCCCCCCCCCGAAAGGTGCCCGTGCTGTGGTACGTGCAGTGCTGCGCGGAGCGGGCCGCCCCCGGGCCGCCCGGCGCGGTGCTGAAGCAGCGGGTGAGGAACGGCCTCGGCACTCGTGTGTCGCTGCCCCAGCAGGGCCCTCCCAGTCCCGCAGTAATGTGGGTGCGTTTCCACGGTAACTGTCACTAATCGGCTCTATTGTAGTTTGCGGTCGCCCCAGAGAGGCGGCGCAGCCCCAGGGCGGGTACGTCTACCGCCGGTCTGTGGGTGCTGCTGCCACCGGTGTAACTCCAGGAGCAGCCCCGGGGCCTTGCCGGGGGTCTGTGGGACTTGCAGGTGGATGCTCCTTCCTGACAGGCTTCAGGGGCCGGGATCAGGGACCCTCAGAGGCCATCCTGCAGAGAAAGCATTTGAAAATGTCGCCAAAAAATCGGTGTGCTTTTAGTTATTTTTAAATATACTAGTCAGGGTAATATGACCACATAGATATTTTCTAATATGACCACATAGATATTTTCTAAGAGCCGTATTTTCTACGATCGTTAACTCCCGCAAACAGGCTTAATACAGTAAATTAAATAGCTTTATGTAAAATACAGCTGTGTGCATCACAGTGGGAGTTGTTTTGTCATTGGGAACTCAAAAAATGCATCTCTCCACATACTTCGAAAATGGGCTCTAAAAAATCTGTCCCCAAATGCATGTCTTGATTTTTCAGAAATCTGGTCTCATAGCATCCAGAGTTCCTGCAGAATTTGAGCTGTCAGAACCTCAGAGCTGGTATTGTTGAACAGCTTTACAGCGACTACAGTCTTCTGTAGTGGTATGTTGCTGGAAAGTAACGTTGTGTCCCATCCTTTCAATTTATGATTCTACTTATAAAAAATGTTCCTCTGTCACAGCCTGCTAGAAAAATATCTGGGTTTAGTGCATTGAAATCTGCATGGGATACTTGAAATGTAAAATGTAGTAAAATAAAATGTGTTTGTTTAAACAGCACAGTGATAGTTTACGCTGTTTTCACTTACTCATAACTTTGCTTTATTTTGTAAAGTCAATATATCTTTCATATACAAGTATTTATATGTTTTACTGTTATCAAAGTTTTTTAGTAAAGTACTCCTACAGTGCTTCTAAGTCCTAGTTTTTTTATGATACCACCAGGCAGTCAATTCCTTCTTTTCTAATTGACTTCAGTTGGAACAAAGGATATTGCTGGAAGTCATGGCAGCAAAAATCTCAGCAGAGCATTTTATGAGTAGCATTTATATACTTTTAGAAGACGAACTTTTTTTATTCAAAGTCATAATACTTTGGGGTTTTATAAACCTCTTATGCTTTAGCATAGACCATGTGCATTTATTGGAAAATATTCACTATCATTGTACTGGTTGTCGCACAGCTCAGCCACCCTAGCATGTCAAATAAATAAGTCTATAACTAGCTGCTTTGTTTAAGATGTTGCACTGCATAGATAGAGGTGACAGAACAGTGATCACATAGTTTTTGTTCAAAATACATTATCTGAAAAAATATGCCTAACAAATTTGAAAGCATCATTCGGCTACAATGGATTTCTTTTTCTCCTAAATCGAGGCCACAGGCTAGCAGATACTGTTCATTTTAAAGAAAACACTGCAAGAACCTGGTGGGGCTGAATTCCACAATACAAGTGATTGAATTTCAGACCCGCTGAAGCTGTTTAAATGCAGCACCGTGGCACCACCGAGTGGCAGCATCCTGAATAGCCGAGCAGTCGTAGGAAACCGATTTCTGTGGAAAAAAAAAAAGGTCCTCACTTGAAAATAGCCACTTTCGGTTTGATTCGGCAGGTGAAGCAAATTAATCTGAAACTAATAAATATCTTTTTATTCTGAACTAAGGAGATACAGCCATAAATGGGCATACAATTTGTAGCAAATTGAAATATTTTGAAGAAAATTTGTGTGACATTAAAAATGGCGAGAACATCCATGCCACTCTGACAGTACTCATCAAATAAAGCAAACGTTCTATTTCATACTAATTTCGATACTAATATTAGTTTAATATTAATCTTCAAATGTCTTAATAGATTTGACCAAAGCTACCCCAAGGACTCTTTCTGGCAGTACTGAATATAAAACAGCTTTCTCATGACATTCTCCCAAGGATTACAGCAGAAGTTGAACGACGTATTACAAAAGAGAAAATAATGACAAACCCCAAAATAATGAATACAAAGCTTTATTTTATTTTTTAAATGTAATCTGTCTTGTCCCAGCAAACATTTCTTGTTTTACCACAACTGCTATTAGACATAGTCTACATGATACCTTTCCACAACCATATTTAAAACTCAGCACCTGCCACTTGGCATGGCATGAGGAAAAGGAAGCTATTACTTCATAGATCTCGAAATACCTGTTCCATGTGATTTTTATTATTATCTCAAACAATATTGAATACATGTGTCATGCAGCTCTAGATATTCTTTAGACTAGAAGTCAGCAGAAGCAAATTAAGTCTCTCAGCATTTAAATAAAGTAAAGAATCCCAACAAAACACATTCAAGCTTTCTCTTGTGTCAGGAAGTTGAAAAAATCTTGAACAACAGGCAATTTTACTACCTCGCATAGATCATGACTCCAAATTGCTTTAAGGCGAACTCAGTACATAATTCATCATAAATACTAAGACAGATACTCATTATTTATCCTGAAGGAGGGAACAACAATAAAAAATCTCCGATCCAGCAATCACTGTCCTTGGCAATGTTAACAAATACAAATAGCCAGGAAAGGGATGAATAGTCTGAAGAGTTTTCCTTGAGAAATTACTCATCTGTATTATGGCTGGGTGCCTTGGGCTAAGGCTCAGCCCAGGTTGAGGACTGGGGTTAGAGTTAAGGGTTGGATTAGGAGCAGGAGAGTCATCATGCCTAGAGATGCACTTGGAGTGGAGATACATAGGGCGGCCAAAGAGGAGTAGGCCATGAAAAGAATTCTTCCCTGAGATGTTTTCATCCAGGCCATGGCTGGGCATGTTGGGGGAGGCTGAGGTTAGGATTAGTTAGAGTGACAAAGCCTAGAACACCAGCTGGTGTGCGGCAGCAAAGGAGCAGCCAGAGTAGGGGGTAGGCTGCAAAAATAATTCTTCCCTGAGATCTTTTTAATCTGGGTGCTAGCTCAGGGTCTGGAGCTAAGGCTTAACCCAGTCGTCACATTCAGCCTAAGTTAGAGTTTTAACAGGGCAGAGCCCTGACTCCACTTGGAGTCAACCTGAGAAAGGGTTGCTGAAGGAGTTCCTAGAACTTGATCGTCTTGGCTATGGCTTGGGGATTTGGGCTAGTCTCAGTTAATGTTGGGTCTTTGTGGTGGACTTGGCAGTGCTAGGTTAACGGTTGGACTTGATGATCTTAAAGGTCCTTTCTAACCAAAATGACTCTATGATTCTAAATAGAACTTAGATTTGGGGCTACAGTTAAGCGTAGAGACAGGGAACAGACAGTTTGGATCTCTCTTTGGAGTGGGCAGGAAAGGGGCTGCAAAAAGAATTAGGCTGAGAAATTTCTCATCTGATTGATGGTTAGGGGTCTTGGGCTAAGTCTGGGTCCACACCTGTAGAGGGGTTTTTGTAATGAGCCAGAAGTATGAGAGTATGGAGTGAGGGCCGAGCTGCGTGAGAAGATTCATGTAGCTAGTGTCAACAAGCCGATCTTGGAGAGATGAGGAAAAACAGTAGCTGAGCAAACAAGAATTGAGGGAGTAGCCGGTGGGAGCCGAACACGGAGGAGAAGAAACAAGAACTGATGGAGCCAATTAAGAAAAGACCAGTGGCAGAGCAGTGACCAATCAACACAGCAAAGAAGAGTATGTTTAGTAATATTAACCGGTAGCAATGCACATGCTTACAGCCAGGGAAAGTACAAAATGTATAAAAGGGACAGCTTATGCTTAATAAAGCGTCTTCACTTTGATTCACATTGGATTGTGTGGAGGCGTGTTCCTTCTCCTCAGATGGTGACCCCGATGAGACGCTGATCGACGGCAAGTTCGGGGAATAGCCCAGAAGGAGGTACACCGGCTGGAGTATGGCTCAGCGGGACTGAAGACCGGGGCGGGCCGGAGGATGAGTCGCAAGAAAAGAAAAGTTCGTTGCAACGGGACACCCAGTGAGGTGAGCAGCCGGGGAAAAGGAGATGGGCCAAAATATTGGTAAAGAAGAAAGTGTGATAGTAAGGCTTCTCCTACATGTCCTCTCTAAGAGAGGGGTGAAATACGATGAGCATTTGCTCCGGAGACTATTGATGTAAATAATTGGTGTAAATAATTGTAAATTATGGTGTAAAAAGAATAATTTGCCAGCTACGGCGCAGACTGCTTTCGAAGTTAGTACGTGGCAAAGCGCTGGAACTTCTCTGTTTGAGGCTGCCTCAAGGAGGGACAAGATCGCCACTGTGTCGTTTGACGATGTGGAGATTAGTTATAGACTCACTGGAGCAATTGAAGGTGGACAGAGAGGCAAAAGGCGGCGGCTGAGGCGGCTACAGCTCCTTTCACAGTGACTTCGCACTCCGCGTCGCCAGAGCCCCCCCTCTTCACCCTCTGCGCCGCCAGAGCCCCCCCCCACCGCCCAGGGAACAGCAGCGGAACATTGATCCTTCTACCGTCCAGTTACCCGAATCTGAGACTGAACCACCCTTAACAGACCTTTCTGAAGAGGTGGAAGTGGGACATAATTGCTGCAGAGCCCGAGGGTCAGGAAAGTCAGGCAGTAGCGTGGAGGAGTTATTCACGCTGCAGCCAGTCCAGGTTACTGTGTCTGGCCCGGCCCCGGCCAGGTTCTGGAGAAAATTAAGAGAGCACGCACTTGCGAACGGTGATTTCGGGGCCGCGGCTGCTATGGGTGGCGGGGTATTGGCTTGCTCGGCATATCAAGGGGACGGAAGCGGCCCACCCGAATGGGAGCCATTCAATTGGGGAGTGATTTGCCTTAGACAAACAAATACAAAACGGGGCTGCTAAAGAAGCATTGTTGTTACAGTTAGCGAAGGACAACGCAAACGAGGACTGCAGGAAAGTTATTGCAGGGATGGCAAATCGTAACCCCACCTTAACCGAACTAATGGATGCTTGCGAGAAAGTAGGAACCACCACATTTCAGATAGAGCATTTAACAAAAACATTTGCGGCAGCAGTTAAGGTAGTTCATCGTTGTTATACATGCGGGCAAGAAGGTCACTTTTAGAAAAACTGCCTTAAGAAGTCGAAGCTGAGTGGGAGAGAGAACTCTGTTTTGATGTGTCATTGCTGTGGGAAGCTGGGGCATTTTGTGAAGCAGTGCAGGTCTAAGTATAATGCTCAAGGTCAGCTGATAACAACCAGCTGCAGAGTGCAGGGAAACTGGAGAAAGAACGCGGGGAGGAACCGTGTGCTGACACAAATGAATCTTCCCAACCAGTTCCAGGCCTAAGCAGTCAACTCGCAGCCTGAACCGCAGGGAGCGCTGGACGGGATGTTACCACAGCAACCGCAATCACAACAGAGAATAGCAGAGTGCATAAGGTTCCACTGAATGCCATGGGACCCACTGGAAATGGGCTAAGTGTACTATTACTCGGACATCCTAGTGTAACCTTGCAAGGTCTATTTGTTTTACCAGGAGCTATTGATGCAGACTATAAGTTTTGGTTATTGATCTGAAGGATTGTTTTTTCACTATCCCTTTACATGAAATTGACAGGTGCTGATTTGCTTTTTCGGTACCTGGTGGGAACAGCATGGTGCCTTGTCGGCGATGTCGGTGGACGGTATTGCCGCAGGGCATGAGGGGCAGTCCCGTGGTGTGTCAATGGTATGCGACAGAAAGGGGTGCATCGTGTGGATTTGGAGACATCAGTGAGTTTGTATGTGGCCATTGCCGGCTGTCGTCCCATGGGATTGCTGGGCCAGTGGAGGGAGTGCTGGCAGGATCCGCTGCACGTTGTGGAGTGGCTGTTTTTATCCGTTCAATCACAAAAAAAAAAAAAAAGCGCGCTGGGTATGAATGCAATTATATACTACTGTAAGACAAGGACCCAAGGAGCTATTTTTATCCTTTGTTGAGAGGCTACAAGAAACAGTTGAAAAGCAAGTTTTTGATGTTGGTTTACGAGATACTCTAGTTACACAATTAGCTAGGGATAATGCTAATGCTGATTGTCAAAAGATCATTGAAGCTTTACCTGGAAAACCAGATTTGAATGCTATGATAAAGGCACGTGCAAAAGTGGGTACTGTGGAACATAAGACTCAGGAGATGCAATGTTTTGGATGTGGAAAGAAGGGACACACTAAAGCGCAGAGGTACAGCAACTGATTACAGAAATAGAAAGCAGGCTACATTCCAGATTTGTACATCGTATTGATTTGAATCAGGAAATACAAATTATCACTTTGTTTGATAGGCAAATTCCATATGTAATAATTGGTCAATGGAATTCAGAATGGTCAGATTTGTTACATGTATTGGAATTGGTTGTTTCTACCTTCAAGAACAAAGAAAACTGTCCCCATGATTGCAGAACTGTTGGCACAGATTATCATCAAAGGACGGATGCGATGTCGGGAGCTTGTGCCCAGAGATCCTGCATCACTAACCGTTCCTATTGCAGCTCAATACTTTGAGTGGTGTATGGCTAATAGCTTTGCTTTGTGAACAGCCATGGAGAATTTCTCAGGACAGGAGATTTACCACTTGCCCTCCCATCCTGTTATAAAATTGAGTGCGGAACTTCCAATTGCCACAGGAGTGTTGTGCGCAGACACTCCTGTGGATGGAATTACCATTTTTACGGATGGATCTGGGAACACAGGCAAGGCGGGCCTTGTCTGGTATTCTGATGGCAAGTGGGAGTCTATGGTAGTACAACAAAAGGGTTCACCTCAGGTGGTAGAATTAAGAGCTGTATTAGAAGTATTTCAGAATTTTCCCATTCCCTTTAATTTTGTTACTGATTCAGCATATGTAACTGGCATTATAAAGCAATTGGATAGATCTGTTATAGAGCATACATGTAATCAGTGTGTTTTAGAATTGCTGCGAGCTCTGTGGCAAGAAATTCAAATCCGAACTGCATTGTTTTATGTTCTACATGTAAGAAATCATACTAATTTGCCTGGGTTTATTGCAGAAGGCAATGCTCCAGTGGACTCTTTGGTTTCTGACCCCACAAATTCTACTACAATGACTGTACAGGTACTGGACATTAAACAGCAGGCATGTGTGTCACATGAGTTTTTTCATCAAGGACATCGGGCACTGCGACGACGATTTCATTTGTCACACAGTGATGCTCGGAATATTGTGGCTATGTGTCCTGATTGTCAGCAACTGCCGCAACCTACGCAGATACAAGGAACCAATCCTCAAGGACTGCAGGCCTTGGACATTTGGCAAACAGATGTAACTCACATGGCTGAATTTGACAGGTTAAAATATGTTCATGTAAAAATTGACACTTTTTCTTCTTTGATTATAGCTACAGCGCAAACAGGCGAATCCAGCAAACACGTTCAACGACACAGGCGTTCTGCTATTGCGGCCCTGGGCATTCCACAGATGATTAAAACGCACAATGGCCCAGGCTATGTGGCACGCGCCACACAGGACTTTTTCCAACTGTGGGGTATAACACATGTAACGGGCGTCCCACATTCACCAACGGGACAAGCTATTGTGGAGCGCATGAATCAAACTCTGAAACATCTTCTACAAAAACAAAAAGGGGGAGAGCCAGGGCTATCTCCTCCTGACAAGTTGTGTAAAGCGCTTTATGTACTAAACTTTTTACGCTTGCCACAGGACTACTCTGTACCCCCAGTGGTAAAACATGGTGCAGGATTAAAGGGAGGTATGGAGGATTTTCAGAAAGAACAGGAACAAGCCAAAGTGATGGTAAAAAATGGGGTGACTGGTGTGTGGGAAGGTCCAATGAAATTAATAATGTTGGGTGGAGGGTATGCATGTGTCGTTACAGATAGAGGAGCCAAATGGGTACCAGCTAAGTGGGTGAAGCTGTGGCTACAAAAACAACCCGAACTACATGAGCTAACTCAGGATCTGCCTCGGAACACTGACCTCTCGAGAGATCTAGTGCCCTGACTGCGGGAAGTGTGAAAAAAGGTTTGTGTGGGAGGTATAGAAAAGGGAGCAAAAGGCGCAGTCATGATGAAGCAAGGGGTTGTTTTTTCTGTGTTAAGCCTGCTTTGGATCCTGGACCTGACAAAAGGTCATCAACTGATAGTCCTTCCACCGACACTGTGGAAGGGGAGTCACAACGTTTGGGTGACTCTGATGCGGAGCTTGAACCAGACGCAGTTTTGTGCCTCCTTAGCTCAGCCTGAACAACCCTTTCATACATGTCTAGTGGGGGTCCCCTTAAACAGATCTGAAAGCAAAAATTACCAAAGGGTTTATTCCTAATTTGTGGGGATAGGGCTTGGCCAAAGTTGCCCAGTAAGAAACTGGGAGGTCCGTGTACCATAGGTAAGTTAAGTCTACTAATGCCTACACGAAAAGTCATACTAACCATACTAACCTACATAAGGCAAGGTAAAAAAGAAGTGTCACTAACATAGGGATAGAATGTAACAATGCTGCACAAGGACTAACGCAATTGCGAAATTTAGCTTGCTGGGTTGCAAAAAGAGCTGATCAAACTTCTAGAATTTTAGGAACATTAGCCAATGATGTAGATAGTATCCGACATGCTACCTTACAAAATAGAGCTGCTATAGACTTTTTATTATTAGTGCATGGTCATGGATGCCAGGATTTTGATGGGATGTGTTGCATGGATCTGAATGATCACTCCAAGTCAATTCATAAGCAGATCAAAGAGCTCATGGATACCACACAGAAAATATGGGAACAGCATGGGTTCCTGGATGGCTGGTCGGATTGATTAAAATGCCATTGATGGGATTGTTTGTGATTTGTATTATCATGCTTGTATTACCGTGTTTATTCTCCTGCTTGCAAAGGGCCCTGCAGCGGATGATAAACATGGCCTTTCTGGCTCAAGAAAAGAAAGGGGGAATTGTAGAGGGGTTTTTGGAGGAGAATGGTCATGTAATGAGCCAGAAGTATGAGAGTATGGAGTGAGGGCCGAGCTGCGTGAGAAGATTCATGTAGCTAGTGTCAACAAGCCGATCTTGGAGAGATGAGGAAAAACAGTAGCTGAGCAAACAAGAATTGAGGGAGTAGCCGGTGGGAGCCGAACACGGAGGAGAAGAAACAAGAACTGATGGAGCCAGTTAAGAAAAGACCAGTGGCAGAGCAGTGACCAATCAACACAGCAAAGAAGAGTATGTTTAGTAATATTAACCGGTAGCAATGCACATGCTTACAGCCAGGGAAAGTACAAAATGTATAAAAGGGACAGCTTATGCTTAATAAAGCGTCTTCACTTTGATTCACATTGGATTGTGTGGAGGCGTGTTTCTTCTCCTCACACACCTATGGTCAGGGATCCTGGTTTTGTTTTAGGGTTGGGAGAAGAGAGAAAGTCTAGATCTCCACTTGAACTGGAATTGAAAGGGGACTGCCAAAGGAAGGGGCAGAGGACAAAAAGAATTGTCCTCTGAGGACACGTTCACCTGAGCTATGGCTGAGGATGTTGGGCTAGGGCTCAACTAACACCTAGGTTTGGTGTAAGGGTTAGAAGAGACACAAAGAGCGGGAACATGGTTTAGTATTCTGGAAAGGAGCTGCCGAAGGGAAGAGTGGGTTGTCAAAAAGATTCTCTCCTGAAATCTTTTCCACCTGGTCTATGTCTGTGATCTTGTGCTGAGCTTCAGTTGACACAGGACATATTTATCTGAGTCACGACTAGGTGTTTTGGTCTTAAGTCTCATCCAACACAATGTCTGGGGTACCTGGGGCTAAGTCTCCACCAACACATAGGTTTAGGGTTGGGAGAGAGACAAAGCACAGGGCTCCATGTGGACAGAGGTTCGAAAGGGGCTGCTGAAGGAAGTTGTAACTTGCAAAATTTTGTCCCCTGAGAACTTGTTCATCTGTGCTATGGCTGAGGGACCTGGGCTAACTCTCAGTGACCTCCTGTTCTTAGAGTAGCAAATGATTTCATCAAGTCTCTGAACAATTTCAGTTTTTCTAATGCAGTGCTTCAGGAAGGATCTCTTTCCCACCTAAGGGGAAAGGAAGAGGACAGTTCAGTTAGAAGATGAGTAATCCATGTCCTGCTTTGAACCTTGGAAGTTCACCTTATTTATTTTCCTATTGACATGATCAGGTTTTTGAACTGACACAGAATCCTAAGTTGAGATTCGCTGTGAAGGAGTACTGTGGTCTTCAAAGTCTTTATTAATTTTACATTATTTTTCATTATAGTTCACAATTCTTGTGCATAACCATATCATTCAAATATAGAAACATTCTGACAAAAATCATAAACTTAATTCCTTGTGCGAAGGATAAGTCTGTTCTCATTAAACTTTTGACATAAATAGTGTTTAGTCATCAAAGCTAAATTGTCGTTATGACTGATAGAGCTCAGGAGTGTCTTGGGAGGTGAAGAACACTTTGGCAGACTGCTCATGTTCAAATTTCTATCATCAGCCTTAAGCACTGAGAAAAATAAATATGCAAAGACTTGCTACCCAGCTGGGAAAAAACCCCCTTTGAATTAACAGAAAGCAAACACCAAATTATAAGCATATTAGCTCATATCACTGGTTATACAAAATTGTTTCCTATGTTTTGTCAAGTGTACATTAAATATCCCCTGTAATAGGTCTTCTAACATTTATCTTTGGAGAGTTGTTCACAGCTTCATTTTATAGGCAAGACAGTTTTTCCTAATTACAGCATTTTAATCAAGAGGTGGTTGCTGTTCATAGGGATGGCACCCAGTTAGCTTGAAACCAAGTGGTTCATTTATTAGCAATACAATTACAGAATCAAAATGTGCAAGCTCATTTATGCATTTAGCTTTTTGCACTGCAGTCTACATTGCTGAGTCTCCTGTGCTGTCAGTACCTGAGCTAGCTAGTGACAGAAGCAGCAGGGACAGCGGTGTAGATGTGTTTAAGCTCTTTTAGTTGTTCCTCTATGTTCTACTGTAAATAATTTTGTTATAGGCTTGGCTGTTTTCTGGTATTCTGACCTAGAGGTAGGTGGGAATATTCCAAAATACCAAAAGTTATCAGAAAACTCCAGTTTCAGGAAATGACAATCATAGAGGGAAACATCTCCTTTTCACTGAGCTTTCCATGCGGCACACCTGGGGCCTCCACAGGAAGCCTAATCTGGTCCTGTTCTCCTGACGGCTCATATAGCAGGGTGCTGTGAAGCCTGAGCACCCTTGGCTGTGAGATCTACCACAGAGAAGACCTGTTCTGGGCAGCTGTACTCTTGGAAACCCAGAAAATCCAAGCCCTTGCCTGAGCTAGGATATCACGTTTTTTCAGTCCCTTTTTTTTAGTAGATGGAAAGGTGTATAGTCCCGTGGGAGGAGAAAAAAAAAATAAGTCAGTCATGAAACTATGAATTATACATAGAACATATGTGAATTCAGTCTGCACCATCAATGCTAGAGATGGCATTTCTGAACTTTTGGGTACTTGATTTGGCATTCTCAGTTATTCTTAAAGTGAGAATTTACATGCCAATTAGACTTTTTAGAAAATCAAATAAGAAAAAGAGTTTTTCCTGATTTCAAAATCTACTTCAGATTGAAATTATTCGTATACAGAGTAAAAACCTCAGCCTCATTTAAAACTCATTGAAACCTGACTCCCTGAAAGGTCACACTCTCTCTAGTATGTATATCTATAGTGCTCAATAACATAATTCTAGGGATTGTTTCAATTCCTGGCCCTGGGGTGGCACATGCTGACTCACACCCATGCTGCTTAAGACTCTCCTATAGCTGACGGGCTGTGTCCTTATGGAACAGTTTGTGCCTTTGGGTTTCATTTGGGCACCATGTGATGTTCCTATGACCCTAAGAGATAACTACTATTTTCTTGTAGGTTTTTTTTTTAGGTCAAACTTTCTGAAACAATGTGAGGGCTGTGTTGCAACTTGCTAGAGTGAGGTTTTATATAATGAAATTGAGGGATGTATGCTTTGCTATGCGCCATAAGGATCTGTGAAGATGTTTCAACGCAAGACTCTGTAGGACAGAGAAAGCCAAACCTTGTCAACAGCACTTGCAGTAAACTATCCTGAGCACGCTGCCTGAATTTTGATTAGAGAGTTAGTTGGAGTGGTCCAAAACAACTCAGGAGGATGCAAACTAATGGTTAAGAACTGTGAATGCTCAGAGTAAATGATTCAAATTTACTCTTTGGCCTCTTTTATTTATATGAGTCAACCTATCTAAATATGTAACATAGGTACTGAAAAGAAGGGTTCGCTTTTGAAAATTTCCTTCTAGACCTTAGCCAAGCTCGACCTGAAAGTCTAAAGTAGAGCATGAAAGACCACCTAGATTTCTATGAAGTTTTGTGGTTAACTGCCAGACCAATGCTTTTCAGTAATCGCGTATCTTCGGTTAACATGTACTATCACACTACTTAATCATTCCACGTATGGTTTTCACCCTAAACCAGAGCACCACTATGCAAAGATTCACATTTAGAATTACAGAGTAAATTAGGTTGGAGGGACCCATTTATTCCCATCCCCTGCACAAAGCAGGGCTAACTGTGAAGTTTGATCAGGGTGCTCAGCGTTGTCCAGTCAGGTGTTGAAAGTCTCCAAGAATGGAGTTTTTTTCAGGTTCTCTAGTTTCAAGTTTCAGTGCTTGGCCACACTCTTATGAAAAATATTATCTTTATATCCAGCTGGAATTTCCTGTGAAGCGACTTGCAGCCATTTTGCTGAGCACATCTGAGAAGAGCTTGGCCCTGTTTTCTCTATAACTCTTCTTTAGTTAGCTGAAGACAGCAATTAATTTCCTCTTAGCCTTCTCTTCTCCAGGCTAACCAAAAGCAACTCTCCTTCCATGTCATATGCTCCAGCCTTCTAAGTGTTGAAAAAATACTGAGAAAATAGTGAATTTTACACTGAGAAAACACACTTGTAGAGCCTGAAAATAAGTATGTAAATAAAAAGAAAACTGGGAAATAAACAGATATTTTAGGCTGAAAGCTAAACCAGAACAATGAGGACAATGGCAAATTTCTTTTCTGAAAAGGCAGAAACTATTTTGGCCAATCAAAATGAGAAACATGCCTTTTTTCCTGTTTCATTTGGAGTTAGGTCTTTTGCTTAGTCTTTTTCTTGTTTTAACTTAGGCTATTTTTAAAATAAGAAAATGTTCTTTTGAAAGAAAAAGTTGTATTTTAACACTTTTGGCATTTCTGAGCAGAAATATTTTATTGCAAAGAAGTTGAACTGTTTCAGCCTATATGGATTTTCCATGCTGTCTTCTAGCTAAAACTGCTAGTCAGCAGTTTGACTCAAACTCATGAACACTTCCCTTTAGTTCCATTTTACCATACTCACTATTAATTGATTCTTCTGTATCTTGAACTTTAAGAAGCATTTTATAGCTTCCAAAAGGTGAACAGGCCTAACCGTTTCATTAAAAAGAGGAAGACCTAACTAGTCACAGATGTTTAATTCCACGTATTTTTCAAAGCATGTCATGGTCATGAACCAAGTGTGATGCAAACTCTGCGGACTGCACACTGAATGTCTGAGCATGCACTCCCAGGATTCTACCGAAGCTGTGCTGTCTCCGTGGTATCAACACATCTTACTGGCCTATGGCCTTTGGCTTTAAGAAAATTCTGCACGGTCCTCTTGTTCTCTTTTTTCCGTTTTATTTTTAAAGTCCCCTGAAGTAAAAAAATGCAGTCCTCTAACCTAAAGACTAACTTTTATGATACTAGGTTTATACATGTCAGTTATGAAGACTACTCAACAATTGCTGCTTCATTTTTACTCTGTCTAAATCTAGGACATTCTATTTTCCTGAATTAAAATCACACTATCAAATCCTCTCAGGAAGCGTGGGATATTCTTTGGGGAATTATACTGAAGAATAATAAGAAAATATTCTCAGGATGTCAGCAGTCTGTGTGCATTAGGGAAGAAATAACAGATGCTTAAAATCTTTACAAGACAATGGAACTCCTATTAAAATCCAAGGTGATACAATTATGCAGATGCCAAAGTGGCCTCCAACAGTTACATGCAATTCCCTAATGCTGATATTTGGATAATCTTTTTAAAGTATTTCTATTTATGATGACCATTTTTCCGAAGTTCTCTGGGATAAATCCTACTGACATACTGCATTTCTTGCCAGCAACGTTCAAACAGTAATGAAGAGAGGAGATTTTTAAAAAGGCCAATAGATGGTTCATTTATTCAGCAGGGCAACAGAGACATACTGTGTGACCTCCAGAGTGTTGTTAGGTGTTTTTCCGTTCTTGTTGGCCTGTTTCTTTTACTGTGGTTTTCTGCAAACCTCCTCTACCTGCCCCTCTGACTTACCTTCCTCCTAGCGCTTCCTGTTCCCTCTGGATCCTGCCACATTTTTTCATTGCAGAGTTATGTCTGTGCTCTTGCCCTTTCCTAATTCCATAGTCCCTGTAACTCATTCTCCAATTCTTTTTATTAAACAACATGCCGCTATAATATATAACATAACTAAACAAGAAACAAGAACCAAAATGTAATATAGTTAAAATGTTTTTAGCCTTTATTTGAGTTACTCCATGTGTATGTTACATCTTGCTTTTATCCTGTCTGTGCAAACTGTTCAGGCAAAACAATACCTTTTTTGATGTATCATTATCTCTTGTTTGTCGGGGTCAGGTACATTGGTGTCCCCTTCATGATGTACCTTGGGGCACCTCTTGCAATATTGCTTTTAGTCACTGCTGTAAGGACCCAAACACTTGAATGGATCTGTCTGGCTGGGAAAAGTATGAAAGTATGGCTCCATCTGCTACATGTGTTAGAAAGAGCAACATCCTGAAATAAAGAAAGATAATTTGACTTAGTGTACTATATTTTTTGGCTCTTCCTTAGAGATCTTGTATCTGTCTTGGCTGCTAGGGAGCGCCTGGCTTATTTCCAGCCTCTGGTTAAATGTCTAGGCTGATAACTATCCAAGCCTCAAAAAATTACAGCAGAAATCAAATCAGTTTTTGGAACTGTCTTCTCCTGAAGAAGGGGAGAACTAGAGTAGTTTAAATCTCAGGAAAGAGCATAAGATGCTATGGTGCTGAAGAAGGCAGATCAGGAGAATGCAGGGTAGTCAGAGACTTAAAATGTCAGGAAATTGTCTGGGATGACTAAAAGAAACCTTTCATCTGGTCCCCTGTGCTCCCTTCATCAGCAATGGTAGCAACTGCTTGCAATATACTAGGGTACAAGGGAAAAGTTAGAGCTGCATTAACAATAATAATGACACTAAAATGGCTCCCTTTCTTGTAATTATCAGTAGTCCTAATCAGTTATGTGACATTTTAACAAGAAGTCACTGACTAGGAACACTGGATGTGGTGTTAAGATGCTGCAGTAAAGTGTTAGAGAACAGGATTTCCAAACTTGCACAATTTCATGAATTTTGTCTGCTGTAAGACTGTCAACAGGTTTATCCAGCAACTGAAAAATGATGGAGATCACCTAGAAAGCTTTGTACTGTGGTGTCAAGTAGAAAAACCAGGTGAGCAGCATTGGAGAAAAATGCCAAGACCAAAGTGTTGGACAAGTTGTAGTTCTCCAGTCATTTCCTTGCATTAATCCTCTCGGCCAGAAGCCACAAAAAGAACAGCAGGACTCACACTACTTTCTGCTTTCTGAGGAGCATACCAATCACGCTTGTGCTTTTACTCAATATTAACAATTCTGACCAATGTTGAAAACATGTAGTCTTTTCCATTCAGCTGTCTTTAGATAAAATCATGTTAGACTTTCACATCTTGAACACCAGGTCTTTGCTGAACACTCCTTGCAGGTGCAGAAGTGAAAAAGGAGCAAAAAGTGGGCTACGATTTAAACTGCTTAAATGATCCTTGGATTGTTCAAGTTCTTTCACCTGCTTATTATGTGTATCCCTCACCCTTGAGGAACCCCCTGAGATGTGTACTGCACAAACCAGAACTAAAAGGCAGTTCCTGTCCCTGAGACCATACTTTCTTTATGATGAATCTTTGCTAGGTATCCCTATCCCATCTGCTTGGTTCAAAAGTGTTTATGGAACATATAGTCCTTGGACATGTTGTCCTGGTCACAGGCACAGCATGCAGAAAGCTTGAATTCTGTGCATATCAGTCAGTCCTCCACACAGGTACTTGATGCCCTATTCCAAAATGTTTGCTGTGTTCTTGCCCCTTTGTGCCTCTCTCCCAACTTTAGCACTTCGCAGCTTTGGAAAGTTGGTCTTATGATAACAAGTGGTAGGAGTTTAAAACAAAGATGAACTACCTCAGAGACCAAGGAATTGAAATGGCTCTTAATGAAGAGGCGTAAGGACTTGCCAAACCGTGAAATCATGTCAAGAAGTGTCACAAATTATCCCACTGAGCTCAATATGGGGCTTTTGTATTGGCATGTGCCTCGTGCATTTGAAGCTCAAGCATCCAGAAACTGGGTACAGAGAGGAAGTAGCAAGTTCCAAGTCAGTCTCAAAAGATTTTTTTTTAGCTCTGCCTCAATGTTGCCAGCTAAGAGGGAGAGGGAGAAATTTTCTGCATAGGAATAAAAATACATCACCCCAGAGCTGAAGTGTATTACATGATTTGGATTCTGTCTCCTGACACCAGCCCAGGAGAGGAAATATTTTTTTGATCCTAATAAAAAGGAATATTTTCAAGATGTCATTTTTTTTTTGATTTTGTTCCTCCTGGACACTAATTAGCTGCAGCACATAAGACAGAGCTGCTATTGCGCAGCACGGCTTTTTTCCGGGCACTAGGCAGCAATACCACAGGACTCTCTTTTGCCACTCACATCGAACTCAAGACAGAAAACATGCAAGTGTGGACTGAGAAAGATGAAAGAAAATAACTTAGAATTTAGAGGAGGTTGAAAAAACTATTTTTGACCACTCAGGAAAGGTTTGGTGCCTGGGAACCTTTTGCCACCAGAGAGCAATGGAAGCCTTAAGTACACACATTACCCACTTAGTATAAAAGACTTCCTTGGTCTATCACCGAATAACTTGGGTTTTTTTCTTTCACATTTGTTGTCTAAGTCCAGTCTAAAGAGACTAAAGAATCAGTTGTGGAAGCTTTATGTAAGGCTCTCTTAAATTTATACTCCAGATACACATGAAGTATTTAAAATATTTTAATCCTTTTTCTTTTTTTTCTTTTTTTTTTTTGCTAGTTAGCAAAACACACAGTTTTACAGGACATTAGAGATTTTATATGCAGTTTTTCAGGGAGCGATGAGTCAGTACCTATTCTAAATCCACTCATTCATAATGTTATACATATGATTAAGTTTCTCTAGTCTCATATGTATTTATATTTCCTCTTGCTTTCATCGGGAATGTGCATTTTCACTACAGTCTTCAGTGGATAGGGGCAAAGCTTCTGTTTGTCTCTGCATTACTTCCTCCCCCTGCTCCTCAGTCGCATGAGAAGATGGCATCCTGTTTATTGCTGAAGTCACAAAATAACTTCTATTCTAAACCATGATTATGAAAATCCAGAAATAATGGATTACTCTCTATTAGTAGAGTGCCCTTGAGACCAATGTGGTCTCAAAAATTGTGGGTAAACTGGAGGGGAATTACTGAGATAAGTTTCTCAACAAAGTAGTGTATGGCCAGGGACACAGTGGGATCTTCACATCACCCAGTGCAAGAAATGCAAGCAGCTTCCAGTCAGCTGTTGGTGCTCACTGTCAGCTGCCACAGCTCTCTGCCCACGCATCTTGGCCTCTCCAGCCTGTGGTTCTTGATGCGCTGACATGAACTACGCTTTTTTCAGCTCTCTTCATACCAGAAGCAGCATGAAAATACTGAGGTTCATTTTTTAAAGCAGCGTTGAAAGAATGAGGGAGGCACCTCTACAATAGGTTGAGGTGATAGATCACTGTGTCTCTTCCTTCATACCTTCCTTCCACTGTGAAGAAAAGGTAACCAAAGAGAGATGCATGCATACACACACATGCATAACCTTTCTGAGGCGAAGTGATAAAACCAAGTAAAAACATACTGTCTTTGATAAGTGGTATGTTTTACTGAAATGAAGACTCAGCCACCGCCTGTTCACAGCACATTTTGGCCAGCAAACACCACTGTTTCCTTTACTACACTAGTAGTAAATGCATCATCAGAGCAGACCAGTGAATGAAACAGGAGGAAAAGATGGTGTGTAATGACATCATTTGGGGATGCCCAGCCTACAGCCCATACCTTGGTCATAGTCCACTGAGACATACGTCCCATATTGCTCAAGGAGTCTTGAAATAAATGATGGCTGGGAATACTCAGTCTGACAGACTTCTCAAACCAGTACTAATCTCTGATCCAACTAAATACCAGCTCTACTCCCACCCTATCTCCTTGACGGGACACTTTTCATTCCTCAGCTCACATTTCCATGCTTGCCATACCCGTACTGTTCTCTCCTAACTCTTCATCTGGTCTTTCTTCCTCAGCTTCCCCATTCACAATGATTTCCAATCTCCTCCTTTAGATTTGTCATCTGATCTCACTTCTTGTTCTAGTGTCTTTTCCTAGACTTTTAGCACCATTTCCACCATATCTGATCACTAATTAAACGCATCTCCTTTCATATCTCCTTCCTACCAACCTATATGTTCACTTTCAGACTCCTCTAGATCTTCATCTCAATCCCATCTCAAACTAGATCCTAAGCTACCCACCTGAACCTTTTCTCTCCTCTCATTTATTCCCATCCCACTGCTCTCAGCACCTTGGCAGCCCATTCTAGCTTTCCTCTCTCATGCTGCAGCTTCCACACCACACCACCCACACTAACCACAGCATTCCTGTCCTAGCCAGCTCCCCTTTTCTCTCTCCCATACCACCAAGACCTAGAGTTGTGACTGTTGAAAGTGCGTACTTGCTCTCAGATCACATGCCCAGACTTGATCCAGCAACGACAACAGCTCGGAGCCAGAAACGTGAGGAAACTCATGTGCAGCCTGAGGCTGGAGCCTGCTCGGGTGGATGGACTCTGGAAGAGTTTAATTCAAAACTGGGGTCTCTATTGAAAACATCTGTTATGCACAGGCTCCAAGGTCTATAACGTGGCCAAACTTTGGTAAAATTTCAGGAGGACAGCAAGAAGTTAATCTTCAATAAATCAGCCACCCAGCTTGCAAACAGGAAGTCCCTGTACCAGAGGATGAATGTACTAAAGCTATTTAAAGAAAAGCCTGCCAGAATTTTTGAAAGTGGTCAAAACAATGTATTTCTTTTTCTTAGTTGTGTTTTCAGAAACAGCTGAAAGCTTTTGACTGAAGTTTTCTAGAAAATTGTCCAGAGGCAAACATCCAGCATGGAAAATTGCAGACTGAGCAATTCATGTGTGGCAAAATTATATGCAGCTGATAACAGGGCTATGGGTTAGGAAGTGGTGGATAATTGTCATAATAGCGCTGCCAGTCTGACTACAACACACTAATGTATTAACCAAATCAGGTAGGGTACTACTGCTCACCAAAGAGTAGCAAAGGCAGTGTGCAATTTCTTTTAGCTCAGAGGTGATTATAACATTTCACTCTATTCATTCACATCATGGAAATATGAATTTGAAGCCTAATGGAATACTTCCAAAGGCATTATGAAGCACAGCCAAATAACAGTGTTCTGAAAAAATCCAAAAGATATTTAATGTGGAAGTCTATCTGTATGCAACATATACGTGTGTAACAGTAGCCATCTGTATCAATAATACCATTACAGGAACACTAGGTTTGGTTCCTTTCTTAAAATGTTTTATCATCAGGATTAACTTAAATGCTTTACTTCTCATGTAAAATAAGAAGAGAAGACCAAGACCCTTATCTGTTTGAATGTGCAGTATTGCTGTATTCTATGTTTCTGGCAAATAATTGCAGAGTGGATAGAGAAAGACTGTTCTGTTGAAAAGCTGTGAATACAAAAACATTTTTAGTGGGGTTTACGAGCTAAAATGGGACCAGTGTGGGACACCGTACAGAAAAGGGGATTAAGACCTAGATCAAGTCTCTAGTCCTCTTCCGTTAGGTCACTCTGTTAATAATTTCTCTTCTGTGACTCATTTCTCCACTGGTAAACAGCAGGTGAAGATCTTTATTATGTTGCAGATTAAATTTCAATTTCTCATCTTCTTCTAGAATGCTATTCGTTCAGTTTTGCTGTATTTGGCCTCCTACCCAAGTAATGCCAGCCTCATCAGGACAAGCAAATATCCTTCCAGCAGATGGCAGATCCTGCTTGTCCAATGTGATCCTCTCCTTCAGATCCCTACGGCCGCTGTGGGACCCGCAGCATCAATAAAAGCGGGAGCTAAAATCTGAATAACCCATCGTCAAGGTACATGTGTTTCAAAAAGACCTTGGGTAGCATGATGAAAATTTTCTTTATTTCTTATATGTTTAGTTAATACAAATTCCTAAATGTATGCTTCTCTTTTGTTATGCTTTCTTTACTAAAGTTTTTTTTGAAAAATACTTAAGTGAATTAATGATAAGTGATCTAGCTGTTCAACAATAAAGGAAACTGTTCTCATTTGGGCATGTGTTTATGGCGTTTGAGTACTAATATTTCCTGTTACTGACTCACATGAATTGCCACTGATAATGTGAATTGATGAGCCAGAATTCTTTCAGACTTGAAGTCAACGGGGCATTTTGTAATAGAAGTAACTCATACAAGTCTGGCCACCCTCATGTACCTCACAGTAAATCTTGAAATTGTCTCTATTTTTACTACCATTCATCCTACTGTACTTATTATTTCCCTCTATCCTTTATATAAGTTCACAGAGTCAGAGAAGTTACAGTAAAGTTCACCTCATGGTGTAAGAAGCATAAAATACACTAGCTGATGGAGAGCTCTAATTTCACTGCTATGCACTTCATTCTATTATTATTTATCTACTGCTTAAGAAAAATGTTCCAACTGGGGAAAGAAAAGGCAAAGGAAATAGTAGGAAATAGCTTGATATTTGCAAACAGTCACAATTCGGTGACCTCTCTTGCAGACCCTGAATTATTTTCCAGATCTGAGCTGCGGTATGAAAGACCATCTTCTATGCGAATTATATCAAATTTGCTTTCCATACTGATTTTTCTCTGGCACTTTCTGAATCAAAGCTCCCAAGACCCCATGTGGGAAACATTATAGCATCTAGGCTTTTATTCAGTAGCCATTCAGCTGAGAAGACTGAAACTATTCTTCCTCGGTACCCTAAAACTGGTATGCAAAGGAAACTAATGAGTTTTGTAACTTTTTCTGCTTGGGAGTTGGGTTTCTTCTTTTCTAGCTGGCTGGGTTCTTTTGATTATATGGCACTCTAGGAGGCCATTTCTTTCCAGTATTTTATTTTAAATTTTCTTCAGTCCTGTTTCTGATCTTTTCTTCAGTGAAATACTCTTTAGAGAATGATCAACTGGTGCCAGGACAGGGATCATTCCCAGTCAGCATCTTCACTCTTAATGGGAAATGTTACTTAGTTGCTTAATATGGTTCTGTGAATATGAATTTAAATGCTCCATGAATGCCTAGAAATAAACAGGTCTTTAATTTCCTTATTATGATAGCAAGTCTCTTGGCAAAACTAGATAATGCCAGATGATGCTTTATTGATATTATTACTATTATTACTATTGTTATTATTAATATGTGGGTAGGCGTTTTACCACACTTAATGTTGAAGCCATTCCATACCGCAGAAGGCATCACAAAAGAGATTGTAAGACCATTTTTCCATTGGTTATCCAGCATAAACTTGAATGACACACCAACTATCTATGTTGAAGGCATTTTAATCCAAATAAGAGTTTCAGAATTTCCTTCTGAATTAAGGGCATTTCCTATGAGGTGTATGCCAAAGGTTAAGTATTGAAATTGTCCACTAGCAAGTCTTGTCGTGTCCTGCTTCATAACTAGCAGGGATAAGTATGTCCAGAAGAAAATGTAACACTTTGCGAAGTCTAGCTTTCATGCTGGTGTGAAATGCAACATGAAGTGTTCAGTAGCACCTACATCAGTATGTAACATTGGACTGCTAGACTTCAAACATGAATAAGAAGAATTTAGTATTTAGAATTTAGAATTTAGTATTTAGTATTTATAAATTATCTGTGCAGTCAGATGGGGGTCCTAAGTGGCAGTGAAAGCACTGTAGATCTTGTATGATATTATTTCTTGTATGATACAATTTCTGTCAAGAATAGGAAGCAAATGACACTTGGTCATAAATAGGTGTCTCAGGAGCATGTATACTTATTTGCAAAATATTATCATTCATCCTTCTAAAAATACTATGCTGCTGTGTCATTGCCCTGATAAGGATCAGAAGAAGATTTGCTTGGGTTTTAGTCTGGTTTATTAAGAGCTGTTGTGTGCTCTTTCCCTTTCATGTATCTGGAAGGAGAGAAAGATGAAAGTGGGGAAAAAGATAAAGGCTGACTGACGAAATGCTTCTGCTTATCTTTCTTACTGCCCTGTTCATTGCTGTAGGTGCTGGGAGACTGAAACATAAATGTTTTTATGCATCAGGTGAAACAACAATCCTCTCCTTAGTGTCTCAACCTTAGGAGATGTAATTTTTCTTTCTTCTTGAATTAAAACAACACATAAGCCAGATGTGACATAAATAGTGAAGTATGTAGCACATGTATCATTTCACCGCTACGCATCTATATGAAATAAAGCATGAAGGAATATAGCAGGAAAATAGCAGTAAGTAGAAGGAACTATTGAGGTGTAAATCTAATTAGCACTGCTGGCACTTTCACTCTGTGGGATTATAATCAACATTACTTTACATAAAGTTGTTTATACCATCTGATATATAAAATTAATTTGGAATTTGGTCATGTCCTGGACAGTTTATTTAGGCATGTACAGTATTTCCTAGGTTGGGTGTACACAGAAGCAAGGAAGGATAGAGAAAGGACAGTCTGAACCCTCTTACGACTCAACACATAGTATGAACAATGCAATTTGAATCCAGTTGAGTGCTTGCAGGAAGGATGCCACTCTTGCTAGAATACCTGAGGGTGCAAAGAGGCAGGCTTAGTTTTCTCAGCCACACTGCAAAGTACTTTGATCATCAGACACCCACATTCCCTTTCATTGGGAGCTCCCATGGGAGATAGGTACCTCAAAACTTTAAAGGTCTATCTCTACCATAACTTGGTTTCTCACAGTACTGAGAGGATAAAAACATTTTCTTAATTAATAGAGGTGTGAGTATAACTGTGAAGCACTCAGAGTTCACAGTAGAGAAGGTTATTTAAAGAACATAGATGGATACTTCTCATTCATTATGGTGGGGTTTTTTATAAATCAAAATAGAACGACTGGAACCAAACTATATGAATGAATTTATACTACAACTGCTATAATTGAAATAAATGCTTAAATAAGCCCTAGATATAAATGCAGAGTATGAAAACAGATTCGTAAAACTTGTTCTTGTTGAGTTTCACTGCATGTAAATTTTCTGTGAAAGCACTTCATATCTGAGTTTCTGGTAACACTGCTCTTCCTTCAGCCATCCACGCTGCCGTGGCTGCCTGTTTGCTGAGTGCACCTTAAAGATGCCCCTTTATATTTTCTAATTGATTTGCAAGGAACTACTCTTCTCTTTTACACTCTCTCTGAAGGAGGATCTCAGATCTGAAACCTGTGGTACAGCTGGGAATGACACAAATGTGCAGAATCATGGAACTGAATGAAACAGTATTTCTCTCCAAGCAATCTTTCCCAAATTGTCCATACATTTACAAAGTGTTTCTTCTTAATGTTTATTCTTGTTTGAGTCTTTAAGACTTTAGATGCTTACGGTTACTATATAAATATTTGCTCTTATTATTTAATGTTTTTCCTTTCTCCCTTTCCATCTGGTCTTCTCCCAAATTGAGTTGTAAGTCTCTTAGGGCAGGGGCAGCATCTAGCTGTGTTTCTGCAGGGCCTGCTACAACCAGATTCATAAGTTTCTGTAGCTGTGTATACATGACTCAAGACTTCTTAAGCATCTGGGCCCAAAACATTTACCCCTGGTGAGCTGTTGCTGCTGTCACACTTTCTCACTGCAAAAACCTGTAACAAAGACTCATCTCAGTGCCCCGTGCAGTGAAGAGAGACATCCTTCAGAAGGATCCTGGGTCACAAGCACAACAGCAGCATTACTCAGCTTATGGTACAACTCATCACAGTGTGAAAATGCTTGTGTAGTGAGCCCAAGTGTCCATTTTTTGTCCTGAACCTTCATAAAGGTGGCTTTCAACTTCACTTGACCCATCAAAGCTCCAGACATTGCTGCTGATAAGTCCTTCCTTACCCTGTCAGATTATCTGGGAGAGAACTCTGGCCTCTTCCTATTTCTGCATCCTGGAAACTGAGATGTTTCCTTTTACTGCCTGAAAAGCACAAATAGAGGAGGGAGAAAGACTGGAAGCAAGAACTAACAAAACCTGTGGAAGGGCTAGGCGGCTGCACAGCACCCAAAAATCTGTGACTCCGTAGCATACTGATGAGGGTGTTTGGTGTGGACTGAGGGCACTCCAGGGCTTCCAGTGTAGGAGGAGTTGCTGGTGGGAATGTATGCGTATGGTTTTGTATAGTTTTCTCTAGATTGGAGCTAGTCCTCCTGCCCTTGAGATATGATGACACTGGTCTATATGCAGAGTGAGAGGCTGGAGAAGCAGGTCCCAGAGGGCTTCAGGTGTCTGCAGAGCCTGGTGGCCTGGGGTGACGCCAAGAGATGCAGAAGCTCAGCACCTCTGCAGTGGGATGTCCCTTGTCCTCTCACAGGGATTGGGACCAGGAAGCCTACGAAGCAGAAACGCAGAAGTGGAAAATGCAAATAGCTGGGTGTTGGTTTAGCTCCCCGACCTGGTTTGTTATGGGGTCACAGAGAGTGTCAGTGCAATGCCAGTGCCAGTGCAAGAGAAGGTATGAAAAACAGCTCCAGGTATTTGGGAGGTATGAGAGGGGGGTGTCCTTGCCCTCTTTGGTGTCAGCTGGCCAGATGTGCTGCACAGATGCTGAGCCTGTGGAGACACTACAGCATGATCCGTCACCCTCCGGGGAAGCCCATTTGTCCTGTACACGGGGATCTTAGCTCCTCGTCCTCCCCAGCTCTCCCCTCAAACTGCACAGCATGAATGCTTCCTCCCAGTGTGTACAATATAGACAACACACAGCTTTTCTCTCAGATGCTACACATCTTGACAAAAATAGAAACAAACTGTATCACTTTGCATCTGCTGTTTGTAGATCTGATTTAAGAATCCCTTGCTCTTAATGTCTGTGCTTGTCACGGGACCAGAGTCAGCTAAAACTGGCATTTGAACTCTCCTCCTAGGTGAAAACAACATGTGAGATCATTCCTGTAGCTGATGGGGTGGTGGTGGCTAATAATTGAAGTTATGCCTATTTTTCATGGCTGAAATGCTAGTAATTACGAGTAGATCTTTAACCTTCAATCAATAAACATGATGGAAATGGGCATCTCCAGAAATCCATGATGGGAAGTACAGGCTCCCTAAAATGAGCTGAGGAGAGGTAAAACAATTTGTGCCTGAAGAGTCACAACACAGGGAAACCTGAATAAACACAAAGTCTGATGAAACATTTGCTGCTCCCCAGTTTGGCCTTCTTCTGATGAATACAGAGCCACTCAGAGCACCAGGGTCCTCTCCACTTCTGTGTCACCAGCATCTGGAGGAGCTTTCAAAAGTCCCAGCTCTCTGGAGCTGGAGCTGGTGCCCTCTCTTGGTCTCCGACAGCAGCCTGCCCGCACCTTTGGAGCCAGGTGCTGCACTCCTGACACCCGCAGCTCTATTTACATGACTGGAAGAATACACAGAACTGCGTTTGGTATTCCGCATTTCTGTATTGCTTAAGTTGCCTAGATGGCCACAAATCTATATATCCATACTACTACTGCTTCACATTCTTACCCTACTGACGATACTCATTCTTTCATTCATTTCCAAGATCCTCCCGCAACAGCTCCTGTGCTCTTTAGCATTTTCATGTCCCTCTCTACCTTTCGCTTTCTTGATCTCAATACTCCAGCTTCTTCTTATGTAGTTGAGAACAAAATGATACAATTAAGATATTTGTTTTTATGCTATCTCTGATCTAAAGATAATATTCATTGCATTAGTGCAAGAAAAAAGTTAATACTGTAAAGTGTTAAACCTTTTTAAATACTTCAATGCTTAACATCGAATCTACTTTCATTTACACCTGGAATATATGTAGGGGAGAGGAAGTGTGTTCTGGTACACAGCATTCGTAACGTAAACAAAGAGAACCCAAAACCAGCAGGACTAGCACAAACCACGTTACAATCCAAAGCAACTCCACTTTGTACTCCATTTGGTAATCTCTGACTTTTTTATCTTTCATCTCGTTTCTAAAGTCACTTATTTGATCTGCAAGCACTTATACTTTTTATAGCTTTCCATATGGAAGACATTCCATAGGATCCCGTGATCTTAAATACAGTGGAATTGCTCTGTGTTTAAGAGGCCCTGGTCCTTTGAGATGTTACACACACATATTTAGCACTGGATATTGCAAGAGGTCCCCATGATCTGTGAAAAGTGAGAACTTTTGCAGGATAGTGGGCCTAAAATGTAAGATCTTCAGAGTAGGGCACATGTGCTCCATTTGTTTTGAAAATGCTATGGTGTTGTGCAGATAAATAGACATGATCTGTGACAGTGGTCATAACATTGCTATTCATGAAGTAATTACAATCATGTTTTCCTTATGAAGTTATATTTAACCAATATCCCTCATTAAATTATGCCATCATTTCTGGTTGTGTTTTGAAAATCTTACCCCACGTAAGAAGCGTTCAGTGCCTCTTGCTCATTCCTTACAAAGTGGCAGTGAATTTGGGCAACAGGCTCAAGGGTAGAACTGATATCTAGAAAGTGTCAGAAAGCCCAGTGCTACCTACATAAACATGCTGCTACATGAAGGGCCTGGGTTGTCTTTGTTCTGCAAGTTATGAGCTCATATGTCAACATGGGAAAACAGATGTTTAGTTGAAAAAAAGGCAGAATGAGGAACATATCCAAGTTCCTTTGGCTTTTGTTCAGGTGTTCCATGGACTGAGCTAATATGGATCATGTGGAGTGGCTGATTATCATTGGAGTCAGATGGTCTTTTTGTAACTGTAAAAAGGAAAGAAGCAATTTTACTCTGTATATACAAGTCTTTGATTTACTGCTGGGCTTAGTTAAAATAGTCTTTCACTGCTTATTGCAAGAAGGGTAGAAGTTAATTGACAGACTGAACTTAATCTTCTTCTGTGGAAGAAAAAAATTGTATCATGACATTAGTAGAAGGTCATCAGATCTCTTCTGTTCCTGTCTGTAACTATCAAGACGAAAGAATGGACTGTCTCAGGCTTTGCTCCTCAGGTAGTCATCTGTGCAAAATGACAGCACTTTTTGCACATTTTACTACAGACATAAGATTCTGCTCAATGTGCAAAGCTCTGGAAAATAATTTCCTGTATTGTCCATGCATTAATCCCTTCCAGGCCCAGTTCTTATTTAGCCTTGACTGAAGTGCTGCCATGCTCTTTTGCTTCAAGAGCAGTGTCCGCAGTCCTTTTTTGCCTTCATTTCCTCCTTATGATGCTGTGGGCTGGCTGGTTACTTTGCAGCCTGTGATGTGATTTGCCATGTCTCTGACTAGGAAACCCATGTACTTCTAAGGGAAATTTTTTTAATAGGGATGCTATTTTCTTCTTCGTATGAACTATTGTTCTTTTCTGTTAGTTGCCCCATGCTGATCTCTTGCAGGATGATTCACATACTTGCTTTCTCCGACTGGAGTGTAAAATACCCCACCAGTTCCAATTGGTTAGATACCAAATATTATTTTTCTTCTCTTGCTCTCAGCTTCAGAGTAAACAGAACTTCCTATCGCAGGGAATCATTTTTATTATGACTTTGGGACCCCATTTTTTTTCAGTTGCCATAGAGTCTTGAATCCTGGTCCTCCTATACCTCTCCCAAACAACCACTTTCAGATACTATCTCAGGGCACAATGTTCCATGGAACATTCTGCTAGAAAATGATATTAAAACAATCAGTTATATCACAGTCTTTAGACTGGAGAGTTTCATGGATCAAACCTTGCTGGGTTTTTTGAAAGATATGACTCCACAGCCTACAAGCGACTGCTGAGTGCCTGTGCTATCTGAAAGTTTATGCTAAGGAATGGCTTAGGTATATTTATAAAAAGTAATTATAGAATTATCTGATCTAAGGCCTCTCTTGCTGGACTGGTTGCCAAAAGATATGTTTATAGTATTACTTTAACATCATTTCATTTTATTAATTTCATTATTAAGTCATTTTTGCCCAAGACAATTCATACTGACCTTAAAATGAAATGGAAACGAATGGTGCCAGAAGTAAAAGTCAACAAGGGAAGGATGATACATGGCTGTCATCCATTTATCCAGAGAAACAAGATTAAGGGCTAGGTTGTCAGCTGCACTAAGGCAGAGCTCGGCCCATCTGGGAGGGTGGGGAAGCATGGCTGTGAGCTGCCTTGCCTGGTCTTGTTCCTTGGAAAAAATGGTTCCCAGATTAACTGGGACTTAACATCTATTAGACCAGCCCTGCACCTCCCCATGCCACCATGCTGCTTCCTTGGCCTCTGGGGACCATGTTCTCCTGCTCAAATTGGTTTCCAGAGAAAGAGAGAACAGCACCTCCATTTCTTACCTGAAGTTTGCCAGATTTTCTTTCTCTTGCTCCTCTCTCTTTTGGACCAACTAAGGTAATTGCTAGTCTTTGAAATTTCTGATTTCTAGTTCCTGGCTTTTATCCCCAGCTCAAAAGCCTCTCTTTCCCTTTTGCCGCCACTTCCTGACCCCAGCTGGCCCCAGTTCCTGGCAGTTGTCAGTGTCAGGATGGCACGTCTCCATGGAACCTGGGGCAGAAGACCAGAAGACAGCAAAGATGTGCTTGATCTACAATGAGTGTAACAATATCTGATTTGTCACCAACTACACCCAAAATGTCTTCAGGCCCATCTCCATGTGTTCTCTTTATTTCTCTGACTGCCCAAAGCCTCCTGGAGAGGTTGGCTCCAACCAGTATACAACTGTTTCAAAACTCAGTACTTGTTTCCTTGAGCATTTCATGCTTGCCAAGCAGCATTCACAAAAAATAGCCCAATGCCACCACCCAGAAAGCAGCTGAAGCCACATTTGGAGAGGTGGCAGCATTTGAAACCTAGCCAGTGACTGACAGTCTGGCCAGTCTTGGGTTCTGTGCTGGGGATAAGTTTCCTTTCGGTTCAAACCTATAGCGTAGTTGCTGCAGGGTATCAGGAATGGCAGAACTATTAGAGGCCAAACCTGCAAGAAATGTTTGCTTCACCTTCCTACCAGGGTGTGAAGACCAGCCAAGAGGGTACTCCAGCCTGCCAGGAGAGAAGTTCTTCCTCCCCCACTGCCACAGATAATCCAGCACACAAAACTCTCTATTGAGGACGGGATTAGTTCTTAAGTGCTCGAAGACGTAAAGCACTGAAAAGCTACTCAAATGCCAGTGTGAAAGGATTTATATTCCCAGATGGCAGAGAATGAATACGTAAAGTGCAAGTCATCATCTAAGGATGAAATCCATCTTATTTCAAGAAGAAAGAGTAAAAAGCTTTGGTGGGGGAAACTTCTAAGATTAAACCTTTCCGCTCCTACCCAAAAGGCAGCTGTGTGCTGATTTACAGCATAGTCAGAGCATATGCTTATAGAAAATGCCTTCATGTGACACAGCTATAGGATTCAAAAGGAAGCTGTGTATTTCTGTATGCCACCTTACTGTTCTTCAGCTCCTCCCTCTCCAAAGTGGAATTGTACAATTTCTGCTACTCCTGGAGACTCTCTGGCCACAGGATGAATGCAGGTTGTGTTTCAATCTAAATGAACTCATATAATAAACTACTAAAAGCTGTTTTTAATAAAGAAATTAGAGAGAATGAGACTGCTGACAGACAACTTGATGAACCTTCTCAAATTCCTTCAACAATATTGATTTGATTCCACTTTCTCATTTACAACATTTGCTTGTTGTATACATAAACTATTTCTGCAACAGTTGAAGTCATCCAGTGAGCCACACACAATCCAAACGTAAATTCCAGAGTTCTGTTTTCAACAAGACCATTGTCTCAGATAGAAACCCTAGTGATATCAAAGATTTAATATGTCAAATCAGGAACAGCACACAGACATAACACTGGAAGAACTTTGGAGAGACTCTGTTTGGTAATACCACCAAAGCAGTCAGCCCTGCACAGGGAAGTGAAGCAGTCAATGATTACCTACTATTGGCACTAGACTATTGGCACTAGGATTATACGTCACCTATGAGTATAAATATAAAGAACTGGTTAGTCCGAAGCTAGGCATACTGTCCCCGACAGATGGAGAAGTTCTTCAAAAAACATATAAGAAAGGATAAGCACGAGTTTTTTTCCTTGGTAGGGAGGTTACCTTCCTTCCAACCTTTGGCAATCAAGAGTTGAATCAGCTGCAATGTAAGTGGCAAAGGTTCCTGAGGGACTCTCTCTAACAGGTGTGGATATCACTAAAGGAGCATGTCTCTGTCCTTTCTAGAGAACATTTGATTTTGAATACTGAGATTTGGGGGAGAAAAATAGAGAAAATGCAAACTAGTTTCAGATTTCAAGGGTAATATTTATTTTTAATTAACAAATAGTATTTCTTAAAGTATCTAGTAATGGAATTATGATTTATAATAAAATTGGAATAATATTCCATTTTTATATTGACTGAAAAAATGAGAAAGGCATCTGTGCACAGACCAGTTTGTAGCTAGAACTTAATAATGACTGGACTTTGTGCGATAATCTTATTGTGTTATACTTCATGGCTAAAATAGAATATTATTTCCAAAACATGGGAGTTAAAGATGTATCTTAAGGAAAATTTCAAATGTGGTAATAAAGAGCTGCAAATGGAATTAGCAATGTTCCTATGTAATCACATTTGATGATACCTTAGAGATTTCAAGGAAGACACATGGAGACTGTTTCATTATTTTATAAGTGTTAATTGACCTTTTATTTGCTTAGAAAACTAAATGAAAAACATTGTCTTAACGTAAAAGATCAAATTAACTACTCCTCTGAGAAAGATTTTTGCTTAAGAAACTTTATTAAACCTAGAAATGAAGGCATTTTTGACAAATTAATGACAAAAAAGACACACACAGTTCCTGAGGCACAAGAGCGTGGAGAGCTGACATGCTAGAGGACCACTGCGGTATTGTATCGGTATCAACAGTATTTTCATCCGAGAGATTCACTAATATTAAATTTAATAACAGCACTTCTTTTTTTTTCATCCTGCAAAGATATTAGCTCTCCCTTCAAGAAAATACTTCAGTATCTTAATCAAACGATAGAGGTAATTTAAAGGTATTAAGATCTGGAAACCAAATACCGAGCTGCTAACTACTGTGCATCAAGTAGACTGATCAATAGAAGTTTTTTCAAAAGAAATTAAGAGCCTTCCATACTGTACAGTCTAAAGAAATTGCAGTGCTTATGTTTCTTTAGATCACAGTAGCAGCAGCTAACAAACTATCATCATTGCTGAAGTATTTCTGCAGAAAAAACAGCCGTTCATTTCACAGAATCACAGAATCACAGAATGTTAGGGATTGGAAGGGACCTCGAAAGATCATCTAGTCCAATCCCCCTGCCGGAGCAGGATTACCTAGACCATATCACACAGGAACGCGTCCAGGCGGGTTTTGAATGTCTCCAGAGAAGGAGACTCCACAACCACTCTGGGCAGCCTGTTCCAGTGTTCGGTCACCCTCACCGTAAAGAAGTTTTTCCTCATATTTATGCGGAACCTCCTGTGTTCCAGCTTGCACCCATTGCCCCTTGTTTTTACAACATCCTGTGAGCCAGCTTCATTTTACATAAATCTACTGGGGTTACACCAGGAATGGAGCTTGGCCTTGTGTTTTCCACTTCTTCTGTTGGCTGCAGAGCAGCAGGTAGCAACCAGCAAACCCTGCAGAATAGACCCTTTTGTAAAGCTTGAGTCATGGGGCCAATCCAACAGCCAGTGCACATGCAGCACTCCCACAGTTGTTTAACTAGACACTTGACCTGAGTAAGGAGTGGAGGACTGTGTTATTGCACGACCGAATCTCTCCCATCTATATAAGAGGATTTTAACTTTAAATCATCTTGCAAAGAAAAAAACCCCCAACAACGTAAGAAGAATAGAGAAAGAAAATGAGGAGCAGTTGCTGGAAAAGAGAAATCATGTCCATAAGACACCAAGCAAGATGTTGTATCTACATAGCATAGCACAAAGCCATGAAAAGATAATTTTTGGGGTGCTGAAAGCAAAGGAGACATGTCAATGTGGCATTACACTTGTGCCAATGTGGTAACACAATTATCATGCCTCTGGTCACTGGCAGTGACACATGGCGTCACACTCTGTGGAACAGGGTAGACATAAACCTGAGAGCATGGAAATACAACCAGCAGAACTGTTGGCTGGATTTTCATGACCATAGGCTGATGCTCAGGAACACACCCTAACGCAAACTTCACGTTCAGTTTCTGCAAAGTTGGAGGCAAATATTTTGCCTTGCCTCAAGAGGTGTCTCAGACACACACTCATAAAGCCTCTGCTGCTCCATGTAGGAAAAAAACAAACAAAGAGGGGATCAGTATACTGAACTGATAAAAACAAACCCTAACAAATTGCAGCTTCATATTTCAGGTCTATTTTGAAGCCTACATCGTTTTCATTGGTTTCATACATCAGTTAGATGAGGGTTAGGAGGTTCTTACTGGAACTGCTGAATATCTTGTGTTACAGCTCTGGAAAAGTTCCTTGGCTGTTTGCCACTCTTTCCAGTACAATGTTATGGTGTGACAGATGGATTCAATATCAGTGGCTAGCAATCAAGAGATGTGAACCACAGGGTGTGAGGGAGTTAACAGTCACCGTGGCTTGTGAGAGACTGCTGTCTTACATGTCAATACCTGTTTTTGTGGGGAAGGAAGTGGTCACCTGGCTAATAAGATGCACCACTGTGGTTTTTTTTCTGACCTCACTATCCTTGAGAGTAACTCACCTTTTCAGTCCCCTTGAATGCTGGAGCATTACCATATGAGTTCACAGCTACTCTAGGGTAGCATCTCCTCGTCACCACTAACCTCAGTATGTGGGAGAAGGGTGAAAAGGTGGGATGCAGCTTTCTGCTGCTGGAGGGGCCCCATCCACTCTGCAAGCTGCATTTGCCTAATGCTCTCCCTACCCATCACTGTTGGTGTCTGTCATCCTGGGTCTGACCTCCCACGTATGCTTCTGGCTGCATTTAGGCTTTGTCTTCCCTGGCTGGAAGCTTGTATCTGTGTGGCTGTCTGTCAGCCCTTGCATGCTCTCATGTTCTTCTGAGTGCCAGTGCAATATACCCAGGGTCTTCTGCTCCAGCCTGAACTGCAGAAGAAGTCAGGTCTTCAGGACTCAACTTGAGCTGTCAGTGTGCACTTGCAGCCCAGAAGGCCAACCGTATCCTGGGCTGCATTAAAAGCAGCGTGGCCAGCAGGTCGAGGGAGGTGATTCTACCCCTCTACTCTGCTCTCGTGAGACCCCACCTAGAGTACTGCATCCAGCTCTGGGGCTGCCAACATAACAAGGACATGGAGCTGTTGGAGTGAGTCCAGAGGAGGGCCACAAAGATGATCAGAGGGCTGGAGCACCTCTCCTATGAAGGCAGGCTGAGAGAGTTGGAGTTGTTCAGCCTGGAGAAGAGAAGGCTCTGGGGAGACCTTCTAGCAACCTTCCAGTACATGAAGGGGGCCTACAGGAAAGCTGCAGACGGGCTTTTTACAAAGGCAAGTAGTGATAGGACGAGGGGGAATGGTTTTAAGCTGCAAGAGGGGAGATTTAGATTAGATATTAGGAAGAAATTCTTTCCTGTGAGGGTAGTGAGACACTGGAACAGGTTGCCCAGAGAAGTTGTGGCTGCCCCCTCCCTGGCAGATTGGATGAGGCTTTGAGCAACCTGGTGTAGTGGAAGGTGTCCCTGCCCGTGGCAGGGGGATTGAAACTATATGATCTTTAAGGTCCCTTCCAACCGAAACCATTCTATGATTCTATGATTCTGTACCTGAGTGAACCACAGCTGTCAACCAGCATTCACATAGCGGTGTGGGACAAACTTGGACTGTGCAGCTGCAGTGGTAAAACAGCAACGAGGCAGGAGAAAAGCAAAGGCTATCCAGCTGGCCTTCATTCCATGCTCCTGAGTCACTGCAGAGCCAAACTGAGAGGATGTTTTAGGACATTTGCCCCTAACAATCAAGATGCTTTTTTAATAAACAGGATCAATTTACTGATCTCTCATGTACTTTCTGTGCAGGGCATGATCAATAAATGTGTCTGCATCTATCACCTACATTTTCTTACCACAGAGGGCATTTTAATTTTCAGCTTCATTCAGTGTCACCTGAGCTAGCTGTTACTACCTCTGCAGTGTGCAGCCCCCAGTAGCAGAACTAAAACAACATTTATTTTCTTTAGAAAGAAAGTAGCTGCTGAGGCTACTTTAAAGAAAATAGTTTCTCAAGTTGTGGAAGCAAAAGGTCAACACCTAATTTATAGGGGCTTGTGATGTATACAGAAGCCTGTCTCTGTTCTGTGGTCTTTTATATTAGGCCAAATTTGATGCAGTTACATGGACTCTGCAAAAACACTTGTGATTTGTTGTTGCAGAGTTGCTGACTATAGAACAGTTCCTTGTGACTTTGGCGAGAACAAGCAAATATTTCAGCTAGCACAGCAAACCCTCTGTGTAGGGCTGATCTGCTCTGTGCTGTGATGCTGCATGTTATGGGATGTGATTACTATAAAACTGCAGGACCAATGAGAACCAATTCACTGTCATCTACGAGTAATAGAAGTCATCTCAGAGCCTTCTAGCAAAGGTAGAAAGACATTCCAGGATTTGCTAATCGATTCCTCCTATTCCACAGTAGAGGCAGATGACTTAAGCTGGAGGACAGCTTTCCTTCAGCAATCAGCTCTTCCTTTGCAGTGGGTTGTCTAATCTGTAGATAACACATGCCAGGGATACAGAGGTACCTTGGCTGGCTCCTTGCCATGCGAAACCATAGAAGTAGTTATGTCTATGCATGTGTCATGTCTATGCACATGTCTATGCATGTGTCTTGCATGCTTGCTCTTCTAAGTGTTGGTGAGTGTGTTACAGACACTGAAGCCAGCTCAGGCTGAGCAGCCTGGACTCAGTAAGCCATGCAGGACCCGGCAATGACCAGAGCCGCCCGGCTGGCTCTGCCCCAGGCTTCCCCTCATGGCAGGTTCCAGGAGAACTTATCAACTCAGAGACACTGCTGGACCCTGGCTGGCTCCTTACATTCCCGTGGCATTGCATCCTGCATCCTGACATGTTCAGGGAAGGAGCCAAGATTGGCAGCAGCATTTCTCACCTTTTCTGGGGTTTTCTATTATAAGGAGCATCCCTGTCCCTCAACAAGCAACATCAATAGGAAGTGGAGCTGTAAGTTTCACAGATGACTGTCTGACTAGTCCTTTGGTTTCAGCCATTTTCATCGTCTGTAACCAACCTTCTCAAATGGCTTTGGTTTCTCAAATGCCAAAGCAGCCTCATGCTGCAAACTGCTAGGCAGCCTTGCAAGCTATACCTTGGACTGTAATGAGAATGGAGTGTGCCATCATGAAAAGTAAATCCTGCTGGAGGGTGCTCTACCAAGCCATTAAATGCTGTCTATCTAGAGCACTATTCTAAGGGGTCTACGCATTCCAAGCAGGGGCTGGTGGCACTGTGTATGTGAAGCAAACACTCTGTGTGTTAGGCTTTGATGAACACATAGATCAAAAGTACAGTGTGCCTTGTAGATGTGACATTTGTGGCCTAGGAGGTAGTCTCTCTGGGTCCCTGCCATGAAACAATAGTATTTACTTTTTTTTCTTGTCTTTTGGCATTTGATCTGCACAACAGAAATTAATATTTCTCTTTCTCTCACAGGAATGTGAGAAAACAGTGACGATATTAGTATCAACTCATATATACCCATATCCTTTAGAGGAGATGGAAGAAGATTTGTGTTATTTGAAAGGAGACTAAACTGGACATCAGCTCAGGACAGCTGCCCAACACATCTTGAAAATCAAATACTGAAGGAATCCAAAGGTGCAAAGGTATATGTGTCCATAAAAGGTATGTAGAAGGTATGTGCATCTCCAGAAGTAAGCAAATAGCTTCTCAAAAAAACACAAGAGGCCAAGACATGTAAGTAGGACTCAGGCGTACTTCCCCAGTTTAACCTGGTCACCTGTGCTTAGAGAAGACATGAAAGGTTAACGAGCTATGCTGCTAGACTAAATTGAACTGTCCGAAGATAGTGATGTATTTTTAAGTCAGAAAATCTTTGGGCTACATTTGCTAGATTAACACATTAAAGCCACCATTTCTTCAACTTTCCTGCCCATGGCTCTTCCCTGAAAGCAGTGATGCTTTTATTCATTAGTTGGCTCATCAACGATCATGTGGCTGTAGCTGGCTGGTTGCTTCTTCCCATTGCCACAGCCTCTTTTCCTGGCAGACCTTTTGCTGTAGAAGCCTGGATTTACCCTCTAAGAAACTGGCAAAAAGCTAGCATGAATTTAAATTTGTATTCCTTGAATTGCAGTGAAACAACCCACAACAAATTAAAAGCACTTTCAAATATGCTGTAACAATATCAGCTGCTAGCATGCATTCCAGAGCCCTTCACTTCTGGAGTCAAAGGTGTCTGCTTAAATTGCTAATTAGCTTTCTCTTGTTATAATTTTTCTGACTTAAATACTCTGCTTGAAAGCATTTTTCTTACCTGCTCTAGTTACCATAACGTCAATCACTGCACGGTTTGGCTACTCTTCTGCCCCTGTTTCATTATCAACTATAATTTCTTGAGAAAAAATATTGGTTTTTAACAAAATGTAGAATACAAAATAAGAAGGCCCGCGTAAAGGCTCAAGTAAACTCCTTATCTGGCAGCATACTGAAAATGTTTTGATTCCTGGCACAGCAAATATACTGTGGAGTTCACTCTTCATTAAAAAGCACAGGCAACCACAGTACCAGGATGTGGGCAGTCTTAAAGATTAATGTGTACATTTATGCAGATACAGTCTTCTGGGAACCAGCTTGTTTTAATCATAAAAGAACCCTTCAAGTAAATTTAATGAGGAGTTAGTTGAGGAATTTATTCTGAAACTTTAAACTATGTGTAAATTCCTGAGGATCAAATCAAGTTGAAGGTAAATAATGTTCAGAATGATGTTTCAGTCAAGGCTGCCTAAAAGCTGGAGACACAAAGATCCTGCTTAGAGAACATTTCTTTTCCAGCTAGAGGCTTCTTTAAGGAGCCGAGACAGATGCCACATGCTGATGATAAAACAACATCTTTCACAATGTGGTATTTGGAGCCTGCTCAAAAGATCAGTCATTTTTGTCTTTTCTAAGGTTGCCACCTTTAAAACAAATGCCAAACAGTTATGAACTGGCAAAAGAGTAATTGCCAATAGTTGTAGGTGTCATCAGTGATGAAACATAAGCAGATGTTTTGCTTCACATGCAGGGAAGTTCTAGATAAAAGAAACACTGTGACAAGGACAGGTCTGTCAAGGGTGCTTTAAAAAAACATTTTCTGACAAATTGTCATCATTTGCCCTCTTAAAGATAGGAAGACCTTTCTTTGAGCTCTTCCTCGCTCACTGAGAGGATGCTTGGTCTACATTCTTCATGCACTCAAAAAAATGGTGCATGTGAAGATTTTTTTAAATAATTTACCTTTTGGGTCATATTATTTATTTGATGTTCTGCGGTCTAGTCAGAGGTACAATGATGGACAAATGCACACACACACATGAGTGCACAGAAACACAACACCCTCCGTTTTCCTCTCTCATTTTTCTGCATGTGGTTGATTATCCACTGGATGATGTTAGCAATATACATTGGCTGGGGTTTCCCAGCTGGGTATTGTGATTTAATGCACAAGTCTTAAACAAAGAAGTATTTTCTAATAGCGTCAGATATGCAGATGAAGCAAAGAAAGTACCTAAAGGCTAAGAAAGTTGGCTTCATAAGGTGCAGCTTGATCATATAAGTGCTCACTGGTGTATCCCACAGATCTGGCATTTCTTATTCAATTTCTCCAGTATTAATGTGGAATGAATAAGATCTTATTTTACCTTCCTGAGCAGCATTGTAAGGTGGAAAATATCAGTGAGACAGAGAGAATGAAGAAACAGATGCATTCAAAAGGTATTGCCTAAGCATATCATTAATATGTTTTCCTCTAGAGTGTACAGAGTTTATGCATATTTGGTTTGAAAATATGTGGAGCTTGTACGGTCTCTGTCCTGGTCTTGTCTCTTTGTCAGTATTGTTACAGTGTTCAGAAACTTCTCAGGCATATTAGAGGACAAAAAAGGAAAGGTGCCTCCAAACTAATGAAAGTGTATCCCCCTGTCCTGCAGACACACCACAATAACTCATATAAGTCCCACAGAAGTCATAAGCCAACCTGCACGGGGAGAAAACCCTAACTTCAGAGTAGGCGTAATGAGGTGGTTGCAATGGGGAAGGAAGAAACATGGAAGGAGAAAGAGTTGGCTTAAGCAGATGTTCATGTTGTGCTTCTGCTGCAAATAATCTGAACATTTATTTCCTTTATTTAGGCCAGGATCTTACAAACTCTTATGCAGGTGAGCAACTTTATACACATGAGTAGTCTCATTCAAGACACAAACTCATTACCAAAGGATAAATACAGATATGTCTACAAGATTACAGCCTTAAACTGAGAGTGAGCTTGTTTCTCGTTTGTGTGTCACTTCACATGATGGTGATTGTTAATAAATACCCATGAAGGAAACGCATGAGGGAAATCACACCGTTTTGTTTGGGAGGGTGAAGTAATCCAGGAGGCACCGTTCTAACAGGAGGGAGAGCCTTGCAGACATGTACGGCTGAAAGGGACAATGTTGCAGCACTGACCTGCAAAAAACAGAAAAGTGCGATTCAGAGGGTACCGAATGTTTGAGCTACATAAAAAGTTCTTGTTATGGAAGTTTCTAACATGGATCTCAGTACTGGAATGAGAACAATGAGACGAGCATCACAGCACTGAGAACTCTTATAGTAAAAAGCAGTCAAAAGGAAAATACTTTAAAGTGCAACAGAAATACTTATGGGATAAAGGATTTAAAGAGTATACTACATTTCCAGAGAAGGCAGGCATCAAATAATCAGATCTGATTATAAAATGCAGAAAACTTACCCCACAGAGCGCCTTGAGTTCTTGTGCAAAAATCAAATAGCCTGGATAAAAAGGCTTACAGCTGAATGTTACTGCTTTTCCAACAGAAATAATGTATTTTTTTAAAAAAGGAAAAGGTTCCATCTCCAAACATTTTAACTTAGTTGAAATACCACTTTTTTGTAGGAAGAATATTTAATCAGCCTCAGGGATAGCTGAAACCCATGGGAAGTGGAGGTGACAACCATGTCAGAAAAATCATATCCTAAATGGCTGCAGCATGCTACATGATTACTAGAAGCTTTAATTCACAAAAAAGGATTGCAGAGCTTGGTGTGGTGATGATGTTCTTGTTCCCAGTTGGCGTCCTACTGCAAGCGTAGGGAAGGCTGAAACCCTGATGGTTAGCTAACAAGAATAACCTCCCAAGCAATGACACCCCTCAACCCACAAGGAGCACTAAGATGGCAGACAGTAACTTTCCCTAGTATTCGTTCGCACTCGATGAGTGATAATGCCAGCTGTGAAAGCCTGGCTTACAGCGTTTGCTTTGCAACAAGGGTGGCTGCCTTTGGGGCAGCTATGGTGGTACTGTCCCCAGCTACCTGTCGCACCTCACTCCCTGGATTGCTACCACTGCTACCCTGTGACATTAAATAAAATAAAAATTGAATGTCAGTTTATATTAACACATCATATTGTAAACAACTGGAGTTCACCTGCTGCTTTACCAAGAGCTGACCTTTCACTGCATCAGAGATGAGAGTCCCTAAAAGATGGGCTGGTAGGAGAGCTCATGGCTGAACCACCACAGCATCTCTAGGCAAAGTGTCCCCCTCAGTAATCTGAATTCATAGTCTCAATTCTCATCGTGGATAGCTTTTGAATCTTACAGGGTCTCTCTTTCCATGATCATTTCTCTTTCACGAGGTATCATCAGAATTAGTTGTTTAATAGATGTCCAGTTTTCAGAATGTGTTATTATTTCAGTCTTTGTGGTAATTCAGACCTTTTCCATAATAGGATTTTTCAGTGGAATTGTATTTGTGATGGTGGTTTTGTGGCATGGAAGCCTGTTTACTACAGCTTGGATTAGGACCAACAGAAACAGTGAATGCTTGAGCAAAAATGCAGTTGGGGAAACAAAGCACTAGAATAATGATAATTTTTCTTTGTGGGGCTAGGTCTTTCTAGAACAGCTTGCTTGCTTGCCTGTTTCCTGGCAGGCAGAAGTCCATCTCCCAACACCACCATTAGCCATGCTTGGAGCGGTAAGAAGGAGCTGCAGTCCTTCTGTGAGGTCCTTAGAGTCAGACTATCCTCTCCTCCTTGAGCCACAGCCTCTGGAGAGAGCCCTGACAGCCCAACACAGGATCATCACTGAGGGACCTTCCAGACCCACAGGCTATGAAGATCACACTGGTTTGTGGGCTTCATTCCTGGCATAGGATTGGAATGCCTCCATGGACCGACACCTTGAGGGTGAATTCCATCTGTGTGTAGGGAGCCTCCACAAAGCTTATACACTGCCTAACTGCCACAGTGAGGTCTTTTTAATGTTCAGATCTTTGCATAATAAGTAACTATTGAATGTGAATGAAGGCAATTAACTCTATAGCTGCAATGCAGGGGACTTTCTAATGTTGACTTAAGCTATGTTGGAGGCAGAATGAATATTCTGTGGTAACCCTACAAGCCAGAAGATAGAAAACAACTGACTTGCAGCATTTTCTAAATGTTCTCATTCCTCCTAAATGAGCTCCATTAACACTGAGACACAGAGATCAGTTAATTGTGGTTGTTGAGACATTGCAAATGATCCTTCCTATGGTTGCTTTAATTAAAACACCTGCTCTCTAGTTTGTCACGTCAATATTGCACCAGTTTATTCCCTGCAAATACAAAGTAATGGTTATGAAAGATTTTTTTTTTCTTTGAACCATTCCAAGTCAGCAAGATTAAATTGCAAAACTGTATCTGGATTTTCTGAGTCTGCATATCTGTTCATTAACATATGTGTGCCTAGAATATCCAAATTCTGTTGTAAGATGTGCTTCTTTGCAGCTAGATAAGAAAAGATTTCCTACTGCTAAGCAGTTCTTTGATACCATCAACTTCTATCAAATCTCTGATTTTAAAAGCAAGCAAGTAGGAGGGGGTTGTTGCTTCTTTCAGTTCAAACATTTCAAATATCATCTTTAATATTTAGTCAATAATAATGCTGTTCTACTATGTAACTTAATATTTACTTGCCTTCTAGACAGAATTTCTTTCATAGTATGCTTTGGATTGTGTTTCTGTGATGTAAAGAAATTATTTTTCTTGGCTCAGCACCTGTTTCTTTCAGTTTTTCTCAATATTGCTTTCCAGAAGCACCTCTAAGAGACTTCTCATATCTGCCTTGAAAGGTCTGCCATCAATGACACCAGAGGGATTTCCAATTTTGTTGATTTGGGATAACTTTCAGGTTTTGTGCTAGGCTGCCATTAGAGATACCCTTGAATCATGGAGTATCCATCAGCATCTCTGCCTTGGGTAAAGATCACTGCTTTCTTCCTTCCCACAGCTAGGCACTTGGCAGTGCAGCCTGGCAGAAAACACTCTCAGTTCCACTTCTCAGCATTTCTCTGGATACGGATTACTGAGGCTGCCTATACACACTTCTTTGGGACCGCTGTCTCTGGGGAGACAGTGCATTTTTTTCTTTCATCTTGTTTTCAGCACTAGACAAGCTTAATAGTAAAGCAAAGATTAGCTGTATTAGGTAGACCTAAGATTGGAAACAAAGGTCACAGATGCAGAAAATGACAACATTTAGTTATACCAAATACTATTTGCTCATCGTCTCTCACCTAGGATCCTAAGATTTTGGCCTGTTGTCACATGACAGTAGTCCTTCAGTCTTGAGAACAACATCCGCGTACCCTTAGACTTACCCTTGATTTGAAATGTAAACCTTATCTGGGAACCTGTCCACCAGGATAGGGCCATGCCTTCCTAGGAAGCCCCACCACCTTCTGAATTCTGTTTTCTTTGCTGTCCTCATTCTTGATACTTTTAGGAGTCAGGTTTTGGGATTCAAGTATAAATGTCCCTGATTATTTCATCCAGAGCCACTGTGGGAACTTATGGAAACTCTTTTACTCTTGCTTATCCTGGTGGTAGGTGAATTTTTTGAGATGTTGTTGGCTCCTCCTTAAAGCAGACAAAAACTACTTTGTAGTACTACTGCCTGGAATCTCACAACCCTTTGGCAGTAGTAATACACTCACATTAAATATATAAATCATTGATTGTATACACATTCTACAAAACTTCTGGCATGTTACAAGTTTAGACAGTATACAAAGACATTATTAATGTAGACATCAACCCTGGGAAGCAGTTACTCTTTATGGGTATATCCGTGAGTGCAAGTCTCTGTATATGCTTTTTATTGAATTTCTGTGACTTGAGTTTCTTTAACTTCAGGCTATAGAGATTTTGAGCAATAAATACTTACTTTATTCTCACCTCCACATTGACGACATGAGATAACAATGATTCAGAAATGCTTACTTGAAGTAGCTGGTGTATATCAGTTGCTAACAGAGAGTGGACTGATATTTAGCCAGTCTGTGAGTACACCAGTCTTGGGTGGGAGACCCGCTAGACTACATAAAAGTCATGAGAATATGGATTTATTTTGCTAAGCTAGGCTGCACATCCTTAGTCTTTAACTTGCAGTGTGAGTTGCAGTTATCCGTAACAGATGTCCCAGCTCCTTATCCAAGTGAGAAGTGAAGAACATGTGGAGATCCCAAAAAGCCACAACTTCAATAGCCTTGATAGACCAGCTGGGCCATCTGAGAAAAACCTCAGCCAGAACTATCCACTACATCTCATTCAGAAAAGAAAGGAAGGATGCTTGTACTTGGGTACTCATGAAAATCTGGACACATAATCGCTATAGGCTTGACTGTATAGATACAACCTGTCGGACAGAGGGTATAATTTTACACCTGCGAAAGTGTCTAACTCACCATCCCACAAGTATTGCAAACACCTTTCTTTCCACCTACCATTTTTGGAGACTTTTAAGATATTTTTAAATTTATTTTGTCACACTGTTCTGAAGCTATTTGAATTGAATTTGCTATACTCACAGTTGTTATATTTGAACTGTCTCAAGCTCATTCAAGTTTGTTTCTATAGCAGTGACTAGAAGTCAAAAGGAGCTTTTCTACAATCCCAGAGCAAAAAAATCCATTAATTTCAGCAGAGCAATATTCTACTTTTGGTCTGATAGTTTTTTCTACTATGTTTTTAACAACTTTAATTGCTGCTTGAATTTCAGGCTCTATGGACTATGATTTAGAAACACTATCCTTGATGTTAGCTTCTGGGAAGCTGACAAGTGTGTCTTTTCCCATTTTATTGTGTATTAGCTGCTCACTCTGAGTCAGTGTCAGTCTTGGAAATGAATGTCTCCTCATCTCTCTTGGGACAAGAGATTTTAATATTGGAAGAACCTCTTGAGAAATACTTGTTTCTTTAATATATAGAGATTTTTCTGGTCTACTTGTTTATTTTCCTTTTTTTTCAAGTAAGGGTTGATGAAGGCAGTCTTCAAAGAAAACAACGTGTCCTCTGTTGTACTCAATTTCTCTCCACATCATCAAAACAGTAACATTTTATTCCCAATTGAACTAAATTGGATACAAGCAGTTTAGACAAAGGAAGAGGTTTTTTTATTTTGTTTTATATGTTCAAGTAGTCAAGCGGAAGAAGACAAACAGAAATTTTCAAAGCCATTCTAAACAGCTTTCTTCTTTTTTGGCCCTTCTTTCTTAACATAGAATCATAAAGTGGTTTGGTTCGGAAGAGACCTTTAAAGGTCATGTAGTCCAATCCCCCTGCAATGAGCAGGGACATCAGAGCCCCGTCCAGCCTGACCTTGAATGCTTCCAGGGATGGGGCATCTACCACCTCTCTGGGCAACTGTATTGGGTTTGTGTGGCAAGGTTTTGGTAGCCAACGGGCTACAGGGGTGGCTTTTGTGAGAAGCTGCTAGAAGCTTCCCCTATGACCAATAGAGCTAATGCCAGCCAGCTCCAAGACCGACCCACTGCTGGCCAAGGCTGAGCCCATCAGCGACGGTGGTAGAACCTCTGTGAAAACATTTAGGAAGCAGGAAAAAAAACCCTGCACAACACCAATAGCAGTCAGAAGAGAGAAGTGAGGATATGCGAGAGGAACAACTCTGCAGGAGCACCAAGGTCAGTGAAGAAGGACGGAGAGCAGGTGCTCCAAGTGCTGGAGCAGAGAATCCCATGCAGCCTGTGGTGAAGAACATGGCGAGGCAGATTGTCCACTTGCAGCCCATGGAGGTCAACAGTTGTGCAGATATCTACCTGCAGCTTGTGGAGGATCCCACGCTGGAGCAGGTGGATACCCAAAGAAGGCTGTGACCCTATGGGAAGCCTGCACTGGAGCAGGGTCCTGGCAGGACCTGTGGCCCCATGGAGAGAGGAGCCCACGCTGGAGCACATCTGCTGGCAGGACTTGTGACCCTGTGGGAGACCCACACTGGAGCAGTCTGTTCCTGAAGGACTGCACCTCAGGGAAGGGACCCACGCTGGAGTAGTTTGTGAAGAACTGCAGCCCATGAGAAGGACTCACATTGGAGAAATTCATGGAGGACTGTTTCCCATGGGAGGGACCCCACGCTGGAGCAGGGGAAAAGAGTGAGGAGTCTCCCCTGAGGAAGGAGCGGCAGAGACAATGTGTGATGAACTGATCACAACCCCCGTTCCCTGTCCCCTGCACCGTTTTGCAGGGAGGAGGTAGAGAAACTGGGAGTGAAGTTGAGCCCAGGAAGAAGGGAGGGATGGGGGGAAGGTGTTTTAAGATTTGATTTTATTTCTCATTGCCCTACTCTGATTTTGATTGGCAATAAATTAAATTAATTTCCCCGAGTCGAGTCTGTTTTCCTGTGTGGTAAAACTGCTGAATGATCTCCCTGTCCTTATCTTGACCCATGAGCCTTTCATTGTATTTCCTCTCCCCTGTCCAGTTGAGGAGGGGAGTAACAGAGTGGCTTTGGTGGGCACCTGGCATCCAACCAGGGTCAACCCACCATAGCAACCTGTTTCAGTGTTTCACCACCCTCACTGTAAAAAATTTCTTCCTTATATCTAGTCTGAAGCTACCCTCTTTCAGTTTAAAACCATTACCCCATGTCTTATCACTACAGGCCCTATTAAAAAGTTTGGCCCCATCTTTCTTATAAGCCCCCTTTAAGTATTGAAAGGCCGCGATAAGGTCTTCCTGGAGCCTTCTCTTCTTCAGGCCGAATAACCCCAAGTCTCTCAGCCTGTCTTCATAGGAGAGGTGCTCCAGCCCTCTGATCATTTTTGTGGCCCTCTTCTGGACCCACTCCAACAGGTCCATGTCTTTCCTTTGCTGAGGACTCCAGAGCTGGACGCAGCGCTCCAGGTGAGGTCTCATCAGAGCAGAGCAGAGGGGCAGAATCACCTTCCTCAACCTGCTGGTCACACTTCTTTTGACGCAGCTCAGGGTACGATTGGCTTTCTGCAAGCGCACATTGCTGGCTCTTACTCGTGTATTTTTCCTCAAGAGATGCTTATTTTATTACTTAACTCCACTGGTCCTCTCTCTACTTTGTGGTCATTTTGCATAAAAGGAAAGGTCATGGAATGGATAAATAATTTGCTAAAACACAGGAGACGTAAGGGAGCAATGAATGGCCAGCTCTTGCGACAGAGGGAAACCACCAGTGGAGGGTCTCTACTGGAATCTGTGCTGTTCAATTTGTTTATACATGATTTGGAAAAGGGGGTTAACAGCAAGGTGACAAAGGTTGCCGATGACGCACAGTTATTTAAGATATTAAGGATGAGCACAGCCTGGTGAGCTGCAGAAAGACTACAACCCAAGGGAACTGCGCAGTAAAATGCCAGATGAAACTCAACATGCATACGTGTAATGTGATTTACGTGGGGAAGAAAACAATTTTAGCTTCATACAGGGGCTCTAAACTGCCCATTGCTTTTCAGGAGCAGCTAGATTTTGGTGCTATGATTGACAGTCCCATGAAAACATCAGTTCTGTGCTTTATGGTAGTTAAGAAAACACAAATATTTATGTCAAAAGAAAGGACTTATGAGAACGGGAAAGGGTAAGAGGAGGGCAACAAATACAATCAAAGGTTTGGAAAACTCTCGTAAAAGCAACAATTGACTTAGCTGAAACTTCAATGTGAAGAAATAACATCTTACAGGGAAAATATGTTTAAGGTTTACCAAATCACCACAGGGAAAAAGTTTTGACTGTTCACTGCCTCCTTATGTGCTAGAAATAGGGCTCAGAAATGCAGTTTATGGGAGCCAGGTTCAGAGCAAGCAATAAGACCCGACTGTTCACACAACAGGTAGAAGTGGATCTGTGGAACTCCTTGCTAGGGATGTTGCGGATGCAAGAAATCTGTATACATGCAAGGGAAGACTTGACAAATATTTGAGAGATAGAGACACCAGCTGGGTGTTCCTAAATATATAAATAAAAACAAGTTAGGAAAATCCCCTGAGCTGAAAATTGTTGCCAATGAGGAGAGTATTAGTGGGAAGGTGTCATATATGTTTACTTTGCTCTTACTCTTAACAAAGCATTTGCTAATGAACTGTGTTTTTGCTAGTCTTTCCTTTTAAAGATAAACATTAGCCTGTCCCTATCAAAATCTAAGCTTTTCTTCAGAAGGGAAGGGTTAGAGAAAAAGAAGGCAGGGAAAACACCAAATTATTCTAAGAATGAATAATGATTGTAAAAGGGGAGGTGAGCAGAGGATCTAAGGGTCACAAACATAGAAGCTGGGACAGCAAGCAGACTACTCCTAACAATGCCAACCGTTCCCAGAAGGTGCACAAGAAGCTCTGCCCAGTGATGCAGCAGGATGAGGACCTGTTTCCAATTAATTCACCAGGATCTCCCATGAACCCTCTGAGAAAGCGCAGTTTGTCTAGGGCCGAAGGGAGGATAATAAAGAGACCATGCAACACAGTGAGGTCTTGGTGGGATGAGTATGAATAAAAATTTGAGAGAAAAACTACAGCCAGAATGGAGAGTTTCTGGTTTTGTACACTTAATACATGCCTGCATAGCTGTTTCTCTCCTGCTGCAGAAGCATGAGTCAGACCAAGAACATGCCTTTCTCTACCCCTCCATAGAAGATCTTCCAAATTAGGTGACCAGTGGGCCATAAAAACAGCTCAGAGAACAGGATGGCCCATCAGGGTTCTTTGTCATCTTTTTGTGGCGAGTGCCAACTTAAGCAAATTGTTAACCAGATGTGGAGAATATCTGTAAAGCCAGTACCAGACTGTTTGGAGGGTGTGCTAGATCATTGGACTTTCAACCTTAATTCCTCCCCAGTGGAAGCAGTCTAGGAGTGGAGGGAAGGGAATTTTGCAATATTTGCCCTTCTCCCAGGACAAATTATTTGAAGCCACAATGTTGTCAATTCAGGTACAGGATCACGAGCTAATTCGTCCTCTTACATCAGCTTAAGGAAAGAATCATGCTAAAGTCATTGTACTTGCATCAAGAAAAAGTGATTGCTGTTTATTGCATGAGGTATTTGGGTGTTTCATCCAACTTTTCAGCTCTGAGGTTTCCTTTGTTAATATTCTTCTGTTACGTATAGCCAGGTACATTAATGCAGGATGAAACTGACGGACAATGAGCAGCCATTCCCTCTGTTGACTTTTGATTCATGAAATGACTGTCTAGATGGTTATACACTTTTTATTCATTGTCACTTAATTAAATACTCTGATATCAGTGGTAAGAGAAAACTTTCAAAATGTTTTTGCATCACCTTGTGTCATGTGTATTCTGCTAAGAATATTGCCCCAGTGATACTGCTGGCTTCCACATGCTCCACTCTTGCTTTCGCAGATAGCTCTTAGTGTCAGTGCTTTTTCACTTTTCCTCTTATTTCTGTTAAACATGAAACACCATCCATCATAATAATAGAATCATAGAATGGTTTGGTTGGAAGGGACCTTTGAAGGTCATCTAGTTCAACCTTCCTGCCATGGGCAGGCACATCTTTAACTAGATCAGGTTGCTCAAAGCCCTGTCCAACCTGACCTTAAACACTTACAATGATGGGGCATCCATAACTTCTCTGGACAACCTGTTCCAGTGACATACCACCCTAATCGTGAAAACTTTCTTCCTTATATCCAATCCAAATCTACCTTCTTTCAGTTTAAAAACATTAAAACTCTTTAACATTAGAGATGTTACTAGATATTTTAATTTAAAAGATTAGGATTTTGAAGCATGGACACGCAAGGAAAATAAAACAAGTACATAGCATTTTATACCTAAACACACAGTGTGTAGTTGTGTAATTACTATTACCCATCACAATCATAAAAAAACCCACCTTAGGATATATAATTAATTCATAATATAATAGCCATTTAGTTTCTGCAGTACTCTACTGAATGAATCAGTGCAGTACTGAGCTAACATCAGTATGGCATTTGCAGTAGATTTTCTGTTTATAGGCTGAAAATATTCCCTGAGGGAGAATTGTGATTTGGGTTATCTATGCATCTTAGGAACTCTAATGCACATTTCTTCTTTCATTCTGGCATCAGGCAAGCTGCTTAAAGACCCAGGTTTATCTATATAAACTACCAAGTTCCAACCAAACTTCACACTAATAATTTTCATCTTTTCCCGTAAGTCTGTAAAACAGTGTTGTTTGAAAGTGTCAGTTGGAGGCATCTTATGTGAGTTCTTAATTCACCAAGCTGCAGCACCACTGTTCAAAATATGAGAAGACGACAGCCTACTGGGCCACAGCACGGCTGTAACAAGAAATCTCTCCATGACATTTTACCACGAGAATGTAAGGAAATTTCGTGCCCAGAGGACACGTCTGGGAAATACGCCTCACAACCCCTCTTTAATCAACTCACCAAATGTCTCCCAGAGACTTTTCAATAACCATCAGTCCATAAAATTACTTTTAATCTATGCATCAATATGAATGATGCCAGGCACCAGGAACAAAAAAAGCTAAGGCAATCTCAAGTCTCTGAATGTTTTAATACTAGTTCCCAATGTACTTCATAAACAAGAATAAACTGGGGCATCACTGTTTTCTGGCATATCCTCGGGTACCCACTACAGGCTGATTGCTGCTGCGCTGCACATCTGGTCCCTCTGAGCTGATGGAGGCAGAGGAGAGGGCGCCTGGCACAGTCTGCCCCAGCAATACGGTCACCAGCTCCCAAGGGCAAAGGAAAACCTGCCAGCTATTTACAGGGCAGAGAGCATTAACAGGACAGACACGTAATCGAGTGTGCCTGCTTCTATACAAAAAGGGAGAAATTGGTACCTCTAGCTACCCTAACAAGCATGTTCATTAGACTATTATTTTCCTCATTTTAAGGATAAAAGCCTGTTTTCGATGGCAACTAAGTAACGTGGTGCTGTTGAAAGTCTTTAGGTGCCAGAAAGGCTTTAAATGTCTGTCTCTAAAGTTCAGATCTTTAAGTGTATTTAAACACCAAGTTCTCGGGTGATAGGTACTGACATGCGTTTTAAAATCTGTTCCTAAAAGACTTGCTTGTCGAAACTCTGGGGAAAAGGAGAGGTGAGACCCATGGGTTGTGACATGCCCAGAGACTTTCCCACTCGAAGCTGCTCCATGTGTATTACTGTAGCAGCTGGCGGCTCGCAGTGTTTGCTGATGATCAGAGTAGTCATTATTGGTTCAGAGCAACCTTCTCCCACTGCTTCTGTAAATAAATATTTCCCATCAGATGCTTTTTGACTACACAGTTATTTTTCTGTTGTCCTTTCTATTTCCCTTCTTTTTTTATTTTCTCCTTTTCCTGTTGTCCTGTGAGTGCCTTGTAGAATAACCCTGCAGTTCCTCTTGCTGCGCTCCCATTGCACCATGGTGGAGACTTACCCCAGGATTCCCACTCCAGGTTCTTTTTTTACACAGCAATCGCTGAGAGAGCAGAAAAGTTGCTTGTGCTCCCAAGAGGTGGCATTGCAAAGTCCATAGGGTGCACTCTGGTCGTCTTTCCTGACAGAGCAGACATAAATCAGACACAAAACAGCCACTGGCTTTTCCCCTACAAGGCAATCTGCTGTTAGTCACACGATGGTGGACTCAGCACCACGAATTAGATGAAGGCGTTGTTACAGGAAGAATGTGTGCTATCCCATAGGTCTCCACACCACAGCAATAAACCACCAAATGTTCACAGTTGGTATAACATCAGGCTTGGCTCCCTATGGGCTTTTCAATGATGTAATTGGAGTTTATTCTTTGCTTGGTGTTAAAGTGAAAAACAGAAATGGCCATGAAGGGTCATTGTGGTCAGGGCTTATTTTAACATCTGCATCACTGTCATACTTGAACTGTCTTAAAAGTGATTATCTTGCTATCCTGTGACCACTTTACATCAGACACTTTGGCCTAAAATCGCAGAGTAAGGACTGAAAATTGGGTTCCTGAACTCTGTTTCTGCCTATGCCAACTGTGGATCTTGGCCAATTTAAAGGCTTAGCATGTATCAAGAGCTTTGGGATTTGGAGCTGAAAAATCCTCCAGAATAATGAGTAGACTGAGTAAAAATAGGTCAATAAATAAATAGAAAAGGAAACACTGTAGAAAAAAGAAAAATGTGCTCAATAGACTTTTTTTAAGTGCCAGTGAATGAGGGAGTCAATCATTGAACAGAAGGGCATGAGCTAGAGGGAGCCGTGGGACAAAGTGAGCCGGGGCTGGGCAGGCAGCACAGAGCAAACAGGCAAAACCAACCCTCTTTGCAAGATTTTGGATCACAGACTAGGTTAATGGCATTAGTCCCCTCTTCAGTTGTTCCTAGACATGAAGGCATCTTCTGAAGTTACAACTCTCCTGTGAGATTAGAAGAATATCCTTACATAAGATTTTTAAATTTACATTATAGCAAGGGTAGAAAATGAAGGTTTGCACGTAAAATGATGAATTCAAGAAATGGAAATAGCTATTCTTCTCTGCATTGCCAGTTCAAGGCAGTCAGGTCAGCCTAAATTTAAAATAGTGAAAGGCTCTTGTTTTTTTTTTTTAATGTGAACAAAGAAGTAAAAAATATGCTTTCAGATGGAATGAAATATTTCATTCATTATGATTCAGAATGTTTTTTTTTCAATGCTGTGAGTGTTTTATAAGTAAAAATAAAATGGTTTGACGTTCCAAAACAAAAGTTAATTTCCAAATGAGAGGCTGAAATAACTATTATCCCAGGACTTTTTCCATTCTTGTCCTCCCCTTACACTGAAAATTTTAAGAAAAACCAGAATGAATTTGCAAAGCATTTTAAGGTTACAAGAACCTCATGTTTTTCCATAAAGAACTGCAGGCAAGACTTCATCTAGCTTTAGTACTGAGAAGCCCAAACTAATCTACAGGTTTATAGCAAGGTAGCACTTAACAGAAACATAAAACTTTTCTTCCAGGTCTTAACCTTTTGTTTCATAAATAGAAAGGTCCTCAGTGTTGTTACCATCCCTGTGACTGACAACGTGTCAGAGAGAAAGCGTGACTTCTGCAACGCGTTCCTCTTGAATAAGAACAGGAAAATCTCATGTAACGTTAGTGTCTGGAAAACAAGACTGGAGGATTCAGCTACTAGAGGAACTGTGCCTTAGAATAGTGTGAATTTTGTCTCTGCCTTTCGCTTCAATCTTCCTTTGTTGTAGCATTGTCTATCAGTCAGATCACTGTCATACTTCATTATGTTTCCATGGTGATCCTTTCCTCTAAAGTAAAAAATAAACCTGTTCCAGTGTTGAAACTTGTAGAGAAGACGACCATATTTAATTGCCTCCTGTATGTGCAGACAGGTACCCTAAAAGGATATCCATTCACTTTGTTCTGTTTTTTTCTAGTTGAAATAGTACAGTAGCAACTGGGCTAGCCCCTTTCCCCAGTTATTGTCAGTAAATCAATTCGTGCTGCATCACTGAGCTTTCAAACTGTACCACAGTTTTCTACATCTCCAAAATTATCCTAATAAACAATCCCAAAGCATCATGACAACACTTATACATATGTGCTCAATAGCAATTTCTCTGCTTGATATTTTCCTGCTTTTACTCTTACAGCTTTTCAGAGAATAAGAGAGATATTATCTGATGGATTGACTTCGCAGATGCAGGATGATATTTGTGACAATTAGATGTTTACCTGGGCAAGCACATAGAGGAACAGCATGTTTTCTACTGGTGACCTTTTGGGAAATCAAGGCAATTCTGTAAAAATGCTCACTTATCCCCACTCCTTGGCTTTCTTCTTAACTTGCTACCGAAGCCTATAGGTCCAAGGTGCATAGTTCCCACTTACTTTGATTATTTCACATGACAGAAGCTTGTAACCATGCTCATTTATCAGGTGCCAAATCATGAGAAGTTTAAGAAAAATGCAGTTTAGTGTTTGTTAGGATTCTAAAGCAAATTCCTTAAAATGCAGAATAATTTTATGCTGGTTTTATCATTACAGCTGCTGGAGTCTTATACTGGGTGTCCGAAAATGAGGACCACATAATCCATAAGCCAATAAGCAGAATGCTGCAGCAGGGACAGGTACATAACCCAATTCTCCAAGGCAGCGCTCTGCTTTATGCACCCTCCAGCAGTCACTTCTGGAGCTCCCCCGAGTTGTTCACTGCCTGGCGACTTCTGCAAAGAAGAGTGGGGATCCTACAGACAACAGCCTGCTTCTCTGCACAGCCCTGCTCAGCCTGCTGCACCCTGTCCTTCCCGGGCACTGAATCATGCAAAAGTTGCATTAAAAAAAAAATGCAGTCTTCCACTTTCTACTATTTGCTTTCTTCCTGCTTTTCATTCATCTCCCATTCTTCCCCCCAGGAAGGTGGTGTGGATGGCTATCTCTCCTCTTTGATGTTACCTTGACTACCTCTGAGCTCTGAGGACACAGGAGAGAGTCTCCTTGATCTGAGTCACCTCAAGTGCTACTGACAAATAGCATGGTCGATACAGCTGTCAAAATTTAACATGGCTACCATGCCCATGCTTATAGACTTCATTCCAGAAGTTCATTATTTGGTTTTATTTAGCCATCTTACAAGGAAAGGCTGAGGGAGCTGGTTCTGTTTAGCCTGGAGAAGAGAAGACTGAGGGGAATTTTATCAACACTTACAAATACCTTAGGGGCAGGTGTCAAGAGGATGGGGCCAGACTCTTCTCAGTGGTGCTCAGTGACAGGACAAGGGGCAACAGGCACAAACTGAAACACGGGAAGTTCCATCTCAATATGAGGAAAAACTTCTTTAGTTTGAGGGTGACAGAGCACTGGAACAGGCTGCCCAGGGAGGCTGTGGAGTCTCCTTCTCTGGAGACATTCAAAACCCACCTGGACGCAACCCTGTGCAACGTGCTCTAGGGGTACCTGCTTTGGCAGGGGGTTGGACTAGATGATGTCCAGAGATCCCTTCCAAACCCAACCAGTCTGTGATTCTGTGATCTTTTTCTAACAGAACAGCAAAGTGGATTCTTAGCAGTAGGGCTGCTTTCAGTAAACTTTAAATACCTGTGCTGGAGAGACACTTCACTCCAAGCAGATTGCTTATTTTTATTCTCTTTTTTTAACTAGGAGAAGAGAACAGGAAAAATATAATGCGAAAAGTCAGACTGAATGTTTTAAATTTGTTCATGTTAAAGCAACTGAAGTCGGGATCTTAAAACAGGATGCATCAAGTGAGCTAAATTATATATGGCACTTTCAACTTTTCCTGGCATGAAATAGCATGCCTGACTAAGAATGAAAGGATATGGCCCTTTGGGAGCCAGTAAGGCTGTTCCTCCTCTTACTGCTCCCTCCGCTCCCATCTTACTCAGAGGGAAAAGAAAATGCCCTCTTTCTGACTGTAGCAGGATTAGTTTCTTGTAAAGTGCCTAAGTTTAATTCTCTGGTTTCACAGAAAGAAAGCACAGCAATTGTCCACTTATCCAGAATAATGTGTCACAGGCTCTGACATTTACTCATAAAGGATTAAAAGTATTTCTGAAAGCACAACTTCAATTCTAATAACTCACAATTAAAAATTGCAGTAAAAGCTTTTATTTTTTTTTTTACCCCCAAACTCTCAATAGAAATTACTGTCAAAAAAAATGTGAGAAGAGGCAAAATTGCACTTTTCTGACAGGACACAGAAGACTGGAAAAGAATCTATGTCCTTGTTGCTGTTTTACTCCTTTCTGATCTGAGACAATAGCTCTGCTCACAGAATTCGCAGGCAAGAAGGCACTTGACAGAGCTTCACACACAAAAAAATACATCTGTGGAGAAAACAGTTCAGCTACTGTATGAAGTAACCAACATGTTGATAGTGCTCACCTCTTCAGACTGACACCAGCTAATGGTATTTTATTTTCAAGTGATTTCATTACAGTGAAAGAGGAACACTTTTCTTTTTCCTGATGGCATAGAAGTGGAAGAGACAAAGCAAAATTATTCTAAACAAAATGAACGAAATGAGAAGCTTCAGCTGAACAAAAAGAGGGTCAGAAACACAGCATATAAGCTCCCACCCACCCTTTACACCTTCAGAGGGAAGAGATAGGCAGTAGTGGTTGAGCTTGCTGTCTGTTTGCTCTTAGTCAAGGACTACTTTGTTCCAGGCTGGGGAAACATATAATAAGTACAAACCACTTTCCTGAAGAACTTATGATCCAAAAGGACAAGGCAAACAGAGAAAAATTACAGTCTGAGTTGTCATCGCCAGTCGCTGAACATGCAAGGCTGTAACCTTGTCTGTTGTGTAATCAAGAGACTGCTGGCTCCTGCCATGGCTGCCGTCAGGAGCGGCGTCTGAATTGGCACCGTGCATGTCAGCTCGCAGCGAAGTAGTCTTCACAGGCTGCATACTGCTGTCAGTGTAAGGCAGGACATTTATGGTCTTATTTTCTGTACAGTGAGAAAAGGTTTTATAGATACAAGGGAATTTCAATAGCAGATTCAGATGCTCACCTTCATTCTGTCTATTCAGAAGAAAGGAGAAGGGTATATTAATAACTCCACAAAATTATTTTGGCTAGCTTTTCATGTCTCAACTTCTCATCTGACTATCCCAGCAGAGCTCTTTGTAGGGCTCTTTATTTTTCTGAAACTGGCTTCATAGATGCTTCTCCTTCCTTTTACTTCTTGTGACCTTTAGCCTTGGTGCAATAATACATCTTTATTGGAAGACATAGCATCAGTCACAGTTTCACCATTCTCATTCTCCATTCTTTTCCAGCATCTGAAAGGTGAATGTATCCAAAACAGAGTTGAGAATTCTTTCCCAGTTGGATCTTACAACAGTAATAAATGAGTTACCATCTGCATTTCTAATTAAAAATCCAATTGGTATAATGTAATGAGGTTTCTGGATGCAATTAGCAACTGCTGGGGGTCTCTTTATAGAACCAGCACTACAATTATGAGGCAAATATATTCTATCATATGCAATGAAAAGCTTTTTTGAAGTTTTTCTGTCCTTAGCTGTATGGATTCACAACAGGGAGTTAGGCACTTTTAGCTACTGTAATCTACTGAAATGCACAATTCAGGTTAGTACTTGGGTTTCATGTACAGTTCAGGGCAGAATTAAATGCCTAATAGGATCCATTGAGACTTGAAAATCATGCCTAACTTCTGGAGGTTTACATTTACTGCAGAATCTAAGTCCATACGTTTATGTTTGGATCACAAGCACTGCATTAAGAATAAATAGTGGAGACATTTATTTTTTTCTTAGAAGTAGGGCTGATAAAAATGGTGAAACTTTCTGGGGATTTTTCAGGAAAAAAAGAAAGTTGTACCTGGTTTTTAATAGTCAGTAAAAATTTCAAAGCCACAAATTAGTCTTGAAGTTATTCATGGATCACTTCTTCTAGATCAAAATTTCATAACTTTGTTATAGCAATGACTTAGAGTTCAACGATCTTTTACAAATTAGTCTTCATAAAGAAAAGAGTGAGAATGACAGAATACATTTAAAAGCCTCTTTCTCTGCCTCCTTTATCTCCGTGTATATATACACACATAGCTATATTGCGTAAAAGTCTTCCACCAGAGCATTGCCATGTGTCTGAAATGTTACCATTTTTCAGACTCAAATGGTGATGTTTATAAAGGAAAGACACTCAGCAGGCAATGACACTCTTAGCCTAGCTCCAGCAGCAGCAGCACTGTCTTATTCACCAGCTTTAGGACAGTTAAAGAAAACAAAGATCATCAGTGCGACCCAAAATTCCAGATTGCCTGGATTTCAGGTTTCTTGGAGGCAGGCCTGAGAGATGTTCTCAGGTTCTTTCAGCCCGTTTAGTGATCTGTCTGCCTGAGCATGTGGAGGTACCTCCTGCCCCTTTTCCAGGGCCACCATGTCATCAGGAACTTGCAAAGCAGGAGAGTGCCTGCGTGGGATGGGCCTCCACCCAGACCCTGGAGCCTCTGGGATTAGTGCTTCCTAATTCCTGTTGATCCTTAGAAGAGAGAAGCTAAAGGACACAAATGGCTTAAAGAGCATGTAAGATGCCGTTGCTTCCTCATAATTAAATCAAAATTACTCCCGTTTTAATGATACAAGTAACAGAAGCAACAGAGACAACTCTATAAAGTGCATTTTTTAATGCAAATTTCTGTGTATGCTTTGTCAGAAAACATAGAACATTTGATAAAACCGCTTCTGTCTTGCTAAATATGAAAATAGACAGACTGTAGTAAAAAAAAAAAGATAATTCTATTTGGTTTGTGCTCAACTTTTTCCCAGTTTGGGTCAAGAAACTCTACTGGCTGACCCAAGGAGATTTATTCCAAAATCAGATTAGGCCACAGATTAATTGCCTTTACTAGACATCTTGGCAGGAGCAAAGGGACCAGGCTACAAACTGAGGCAGTCTGAATGTTCATATACTGTGCCTCCAGCTCAAGATTGGTGTTTATAAAATGCTATTGCCATGCTAATTTTTGTCCTGTGATGAAGCTCTTGGCTTAATTTTAATTTCTTAAATAATTTTATATTATTTGTAATACATGGCTGCCATTGAGACTGTCTGAATCAGGCAGCAGGTGAATTTAGGAAGCAATGAATGAGTGAGACAAAGCAGCAGCATAAGAGGCAGTACCCAAACTAGTCAGAGCAACACTGCTTAACCTGCTTTGCCACAATTTGATGAGTATAAGAAGAGTTTTGTGTCTTCCTTGTAGGTCAATTGCAATCGATTAAGCTTATACTTGTAGTTCAAGGAATTTCTCTGGAGTTCAGTAGTGAGATGAAAAGAAGGGGATCCTGGGAGTGTTATTTTGTATCTCCTTTGCGCCAAAAGGATAACAATGCATGCAGTGGTTTAACAAGGTAAGAGCTAGGCTTCCATTTGAGAACGGGGCTTGTGAGCTGCCCAGCCTGCACAGTCATGCAGCAAGCCCACGCCTGGACAGACATGCTCGCAGGGCCACAGACTACATGATGGCTCTTCACTGAGGCTGGAGCCACTCCTTGCTTCAGCAGTCCAGCTCTTGAAGAGGAGACGCTGGGAGGAGGCAGGTGGTATGAACCTCTAGGTAGTGTTTTTTGCTTTATTTTTGCTAGTCTGTTTCTAAACATATTTACCTGGACTGTGATAGACTATGCGAAGCTTTCTACCCATCTTCCATCTTTCTCTGATAATCGGCACAATCTCTGCAATTGCTGACACATCTAAATCGCTCTGGGTGCCACAAATCATACTGCTGGAATACCTCCCAGTCAGCACAACTTGCAGAATTGTCTTGAGCTGTGGGCAAACTACTGCGAGGAGGACTTTGGAAAGTGGGGATAAGTTTCCCATGGCAGGAATACCCACTGGTCAGCCGGAGGGGCCATCACGGCTGCCACCTGTGAAACCAGCTGTCAGCTGGGATTTGGCCCTAATTATACAGCACTGAATAGCGGTCCTACAAAACCAAATCACGCTTTGACAGGTGATGGCCAAGGTGGCAAGAGCAGTTACAGAAAACATGCCTGAAGAGGCTCCTGCACTGGTTTCCTTCAAGTCTCAGCACAAAAAAAGTAGGCAAGATAATAATCAGGAGATTATTATCTACTGATTCTTTCCTGTTGTGATAGGCTGCTTTGCTTTACAGGGCCAGAAGTGTCCTAGTGTGATAGTATGGTAATTTTTTTGTTTTGTTTTTGTTATTAGAAAGAAGCCTAGATATATATGTCAAAGACTGCCAGGAGGAAAAAAAAAAGGGAAAAGAAACCCCAATTTTTCTGACCTTTAGGGCATATGCAGCAGTATGGTTAAGTCAGTGAACAGAGTTCGGCATTAATATTTAAAAGATTGCACTGTCTAAGTTACCTTTATTGAAATTCAGATGACTTGGTGCTTTTCTGCCTAATCTTGCACTCTTGATTCTACTTTGATTCAATTCACTGGGGGTGATGTTTGGGGTCTCGGACAATAACATGAAGTCAGATACAATATATCGGTTCATATTTCTTTTCTTTTGACCATTCTTCTTGAGTTAAGAACTCTGATAATGTAGAACTGACATTTGGGGAAAATCTAGAAAATGAATTCCTTTTTATCTCCAGGCTAAGCTGCACCAATGAATAGAGTACTATAATAAAACCTATTTGTATGCTTGTCATATGAAGACAAACCTTTTCCAAAGGAAATGGATTTGAGTATTTGCAAGAAATGATAAACGGTCAGACAAAAAGGTACTGAATTTCACTTTGAGATGCATGGGAGAAGTAGGTTTTAGTTTCCCTTGTCAGGGAGGAGGAATTCATATGAAAGCTGTGTGAGCTGAGAGTCTCAGAAATGAGATCTTATCCAGATCTTTGTGGAAAGAGACTTGGAAATATCTTGAAGGGAATGGTTTAGACTTATGAACAAAATGTCAGCCTGCCTTTTTATCAGGAATAAATCAAAAGAGGCTTATCCACTTCTGACAAAAAGAATTATCCGGATTTCATTTGTGCAAAATAGTCGAGCAAAGCTGTGTTAAAATCTAGTCCTCTCTCTGATGTGTGAATTACAGTGAATAGGTGCTTATACAAGATGGGGTGCTGATATCAAGCCTAATTCCAGAGCACTGCCACTCTCCCAACTCTCCCATGACCCCAAAGGATGTATTTTGTTGACAAAATAGCCACACAGCTAGAGACGGGGGGTTCCACACCACCTTGGACAGCCTGGGTGACACACAGCCATGCATCCCTGCAGCCTGGGTGAGACATAGCCCACAGCCCCACAGCCTGGGTGACACACAGTCCTGCGTTCCCGCTGCTGTACCCTCTCTAGCGAGTGTGGCAGGCTGCTGGCTGCCATCTTGCTCCTGGGATGAGTCTTCGCCCTTGGTACATTTTTGGTACATGTGACCACGAAAAGGGGGCTGGCAGCATTGGTCTGCTGTGAAAGCTGAAGCATCTCATCATGTTTGAAGGTATGGGCACAAACTGAAACACGGGAAGTTCCATCTCAATATGAGGAAAAATGTCTTTAGTTTGAGGGTGACAGAGCACTGGAACAGGCTGCCCAGGGAGGCTGTGGAGTCTCCTTCTCTGGAGATATTCAAAAACCACCTGGACATGACCCTGTGCAACATGCTCTAGGGGAACCTGCTTTGGCAGGGGTTGGACTAGATGATCTCCAGAGGTCCCTTCCAACCCCAACCATTCTGTGATTCTGTTATTCTGTATTCTGTAGTGGTTACAAGGGAAAAGTTACAAAGGAGTCTAAAGGCAGCCTTTTCCACAGGGAGATGCTGAGTTTATTGATGTAAGCAATCAAGTAACATCTGAGACACTTGAAAAGGCAAATCCCGCTCTGAGGAAAGGCAGGTGGAGGCATGTGAAGGCAGACATGTGTGATTAGCTGGAGAGTTTGGGCCTGCGCTACGCAGAAGAGATGGGCGAGTTCAACAGCTGCCTATTTGTTCAGGGCTTTTGTGATATTCAGAGATCTTTTAGAGATTCGACCAATCACTGTAATTCCAGTCGTAATTAGTATATTTTCCAAAAAAATTTAATTATTGGCTAAATGTAGTTGAAGGATACTGTCATGTTTAAGTCTAGAATGGCATAGTTAGGACACCTATTGCCTCAGAAATGTCATAGTGGGTTAATGCATAATGATGGTAATTATACTAAATGAAGAGTGTTTTAGTGCTTACCAAGCTTAATTAAACTTTGCAGCACTCCTAAGACAGAAATATTGTTATGGTAATTTTAACAGGTAGGTAAATTGCTCATCCTGGCACATGAAGGTTGGGTAATTTACTCAAGGTCGCACATCAAGCCAAAGTAGAGCCTATCACCTTGACTCCTAAGATGACTTCCAGCTGCAGTCATCAAAGAATTCATTCTCTCCTAACATTTTACCTTTTTTTTTTCTGAAATAGAAACTGGCTTTTGTTCATAGCCTGATTGCTGATAAATTCCTCTACCCTCAAAGGACATATATCTCCAGTCTTTCCCCAGCAATTCATGCCAACGTGGTAATTTTCTAGAAAGTGAAAGATGTGAGGGCAAAAAAGAGGACAATATCAAGAAAGAAACAGGCAAAAGCTAATAAAAGAGAGCAGAATGAAAGGAACTAGAGACAGAAGAAAATCATGGCATACAAGTGAAAGAAAAGGGAGTCTAGGGGGAATGAAGGGTCAAAAGAAAAGTGAAAGAAACATGAGAAAATAATGAAATGGGAAAGGACACCATCAGGAATTAGCAGAGAGGAAATTGTGAGTAAAATCAAAATGCTGTAAGAATTGAGATGCATTTAGTCGAAATGTATTAAAAGTAAAAATCTACTGTCTCCACTACACTATTCTGTTTACATGCCAGGAAATTCCTTACATCCTCAATCTGTTAAGTGGTACCGTACACAGGGACAGAAAAAACTGCTGCCTCTGAGTAAAGATGAAAAACGCAGCAAACTTCCTGCAGAGTAACCCTAAAATGGCAACACAAGCAGACTGTGGAAGGAGTCCCTACCGAGATCTTTTGATTAACCTTGCTAAGATGTAAGTGGGGAACCTAGATTAAATGAGACATTTCTTCCTTTTTTTCCCCTCCTTTTATGTTACAGTAATGCAAATAACTAGTAGAAATACATATATGGAGGTGGGTTTTTTTTAACTCTGTCTTGCTTCCTTAACTTGGCAAGTAACTAATTTTTTCCATTGACAGCAAGAGTAGTTCAAGATACTGTTAAAAAGCAGTAGATGGGAAATTCAAAGACAAAAAAACACAACTTAGCTGACAGGTGTGGCCTTCCTAACCCAATTAGGAAACCAAAGCATTGAATGTGTAGAAGGAGCGGGAGTAGACCAACAGCTCTTGATCCCAAAGTATTTCTCCTAGCATATACAATGTGCAGCTGACTAGACCCAGGATGGGATGCTCTCCTCTTCCCAGTGCTTTTGGTCATTCTTAAGCATTGTTTAGCTAGCATGCAAAAAGTATTGAGGTTGTCTGCATGTAAACCTCTGCTTGAGTTAATGTCTTTAATCTATGAGAACAGTCTTACACCCATCTCTGTCGATCCTTCCATGCAGACTACTCCTTCCCAGAGATGCTGAGAAGCATCTTCCCCTCTCTGCAACCAAATCTTTTAAGAAAATTTGGTCCTACCAGGATTTCTATCAGAAATAGCTGGCTACTGGCAAAACTGAAGACCATTTCTATTCTCTCATTTGTAACATATTCTGCTGCTTCATTGTTCACCTTGTTCAGACTTCCCAGCACAGTTTGGCCATGGAGGTCATGTGCATGGACATGGTGGTGACACAGTACAGTTAGGATTGGTTTGCTGAGCACTGTTTCCAGACAGACAAACTGTCCATAACCTGTCATACACAAAATTTACTGAAGTTTCCATATCACGACGTACCATACCTGTTGATTATTTTTCACCAAATCTTTGGTCAGATAGAATGGTTAGAATAGTTCCTTTACAAAGATTGGATGACTGCTTTTTGTCTGTGTGACAACACTTATTTTCAAGTTTAATACTCATGTTAGATGTCCCTAAAATGCAGTGGCTAGAGCACATGTGTGAATGGGAGGAAATGGCGGAAATGGCAGAAATGCAGCCACGGTGAATTCACTTCTTATCTGAGTGAATATTTACACAAGGGGGTTTGTTTTCAGCTCACTGAAGCACAACCAGCCCTCATGATTCAGTTCATCAACCAACTGTTAATGGCTTGAGGTTAAGAGCAGATTTCTTTTCTTAAACTCCTGACTGCATCTCCTGGCCACTAAAGAATGTATAGATGCAGTCACATGGCACATGATCTGATTTAAAAGTTTGCCAAAGAAATCTAATAATGAACTATTCATTGACCCATTTTGTATTTGTGTTTGCTACAGTTTTCACTTGGGAATGTGAAATCTCTGGAGTGGTAGCTCTGTTTTGTTAACTGCCTGTTCTGGCACAGTCAGGTAATCAGAAATGTCATTGCCAGTGGCTATTCACCACATTTTCTAACTTTTGATTAAATATACCTCATTATTTTTACTCAATATTAGTTATTATTTCCATGACTTTGAAATGAGAATTGCAAATGCTTTGATAAAGGGATTGAAAGTCTGTAACTTGAGGAAAGGAATTCTTGCGGAGTCCTGTTTTGTAGCTGTCGTTTGCTGTGGCTACTGAATCTTAATAGTTGTCTTTTCAACAGCAAGGTCAATGACCGGTGCAGGAAATATATGTAGATAATTTAGGTATAACTCAAGCTGGGCTGTTCTTCTAGTGGCTAGGTGGAAAAAAAAGTGCAGGGAATTAATCCAGCTCCTGGTCCTCAGAACCAGAGAATCCACTCCTTCAGCATCCCCCTTGATGGTCCATACACCTGAAATGTAGAAGTCAAGCTCTGGTCTTGGCAACTTCATGGACCAGACAGTATAGCTGACCAGCAACAGCCTGGGCACATGCTGGAGCCCTCAAAAGGTGACTGATTTGAGCAATCTGGTCCCAGCATTGGGACAAGAAAATCCTTCCAGATTTCCTGCCACAGTTCCTCTTCAGGCTTTACAGCTTTTTGCTACTCACAAAGGGAGTCTGGGTTAAGTGTTACACCTGGGCCTGTAGACAAACATCCTGGACTATAAATTTAAACAAATTTAACACTTGTGGAAATTCTGTACTCTTCATGGCCAAATGCTCTCAGGTCTCATGGAGGAAACCGGAATCTGTAGTGTGTTACCTGACAACACCTGCTCGCTGCAGTCAGGCTTCTATGCTACTTTCTTTAAGGTGCTGTAAAGCCAGTTGAAGGTCTCTCATGACAAAATCTGTGAATCTTCTCCATATTCCCTTCTCCACATCGTGGTACATCACCATCACAACGGGACACAGCAAAACTAGTAGTGGAGCAGAGGCATAATGTTAACCTTTTTCTCTGTGGTCATAGACAAGAGTAAGGAAATTTGGGGGAAAGAAGAGAAGAGGAGTATTGTCTTTTAGAATTGTTTGTTAAAGGAATATTTTGATTCAAACTCAGATACCCACATTTAATAGGAAACTTTGCCGGAATGAAAAAAACTTGATTGCAAATTAGGAAAAAATATCCTGAGAAATTTCTAAATTCTCCATGGAACAAGTGTTTCAGATGCTCATTGTTCTGGACACATTTGGTCTATTAAGGGAATGGAGGTATCTTCTTCCTAAGGATTCCAGGTCTGCATCCCCATTTCCAGGGACTCCTCTGCTGTTCCCCAGGAGTTCTGGTCAGTTAAGGGAGTCCGATCCAATCCAGGTCAGTCACTGGCAGCTTGAGTTTGTTCTTCCAGAGCTTTTTGGACTGCTGATTCCTTGCCATGAGTATGACTAGGCACTACACAGAGAGTGCAATGGTTTCTGTGACTCCCTGCTGCCTTAGGGTAGATCTTTGTGCCCTGCAAGAACTATGGTTTGCAGATATTTTGCCATCTCAGTTTCATATCTTAGAGGCCAAAAAATCCATCTTCGTTTTTTGAGGAAGTCAGCAATGTTGAGGTGTCCTGCAGCTACAGCTCTTGGATGATGTAAGGTTGCCAGACAGTTGATGCAGTCTGGAAAGGATCACAGTAGGATGGTAGTAGGGTCACCCAGAGGCCAGTGGCTGTAGGATGCCCTGAGGTCCCTGGTGAAGGGCACACAGAAGGAGTGCAGGGACATGCACTGAGGCTGCAGGTAACGAAAGTCCACACACCACAGCAGCCTATACCTGCCATTCTTATGGAAAACACTGAAAATGAGACATTTTCAGAGACAAAGTAGCATTTGCCTGACCTCACAGTAGAGCACATTTTTCTCTGATGTGATTTTAGTAAGTCTTATTAATAAGTCTTATTATTATGTTATCTTCTGTCTCATGATCAGGCACAGATTAGATCATTCTTAACAGTTTTATAAAGCACAGAACAAACAAACATGACAGAACTTGATTCAAAGTTATTTCCTCTGAAAGCCATTTTAGATAAAAAAATAAAAGCCTGTAAAAATAAAAGCTCAGATCTGGTTTCACTATATGTCTCTAAATCCAGAATAAGTACACCAAAGGCAATGGAGTTATTTAGATTTTTTTTACCTCGAATGATTAGTGTTATACAGTATTGCTATTCTCTTACCAAATCCCTCCCAAATCAAAAGAGACATTTTAAGGCAGTTACTTTAATATTCTGAGAGCAAAAGTTTTTGTATAAATCCACATTCACTTGAATGTTTACAAGATTTTTTCTTTTTACGAGCATTCTGGTTAATGCAAGTGTTTGTGGAATGCATCTGAGTGGTTTAATGAATAGCAATAAAGCCAGTCTTCAGTTTTTATTCAAAGGGATAGTCTTATTATATTCTTGTTAAAATATTCTTGAGCATTGGTTACTGCATTTAACGGCTTTTGGGGATGACTGGATTAGAAATAGAACTTGTAAATTTTTCAAGAATATAAAAATTTTGTTTTTCAAACAGTTATGTGGAAGATCAAAAATTTCAACATTACAGATTCTTATTGGCAAAATATGATCAAAACCACTGTGTATCTTTGGTGAAAATCTGAGCTGCAGGTGGATTTATATCCAACTGCAATAGTTACACCTCCTCTCATATAAGCTAAGGAGAAAATGATGCCCTACCCCACGTGGCTGGTTTAAAGTCCCGAACTCCATATTGCAGCGCTGTCATGAGTGACCCCTGTAAGACAAGGCAGCAGGCACATCACTGGATAACACATGTCAGTGTATAAGGACTTGGCACTGCTTGCTGGGGTAGCTGTGGTCTGTGATGTTAAACTTGCTCTGTGTGTAAATGAACCAGGTCAGCAAAGGCAACCACAGGAACACGTGCATCTGCAGTGTTTCCTAATTAGCAGGCTCTTCTGGTACCATAATGCCTGTCTGATGTTTGTGGAGGAGGAAGAGCTGTATGGCAAAAGGGCACCTACACCACACGTGATGATACATTTTAAAGGGAGTGTTTGTGGTCTTCGTGTTCAGCCATAGGTCTGCCTGAAGCAGCCCCGTCCAGTATCTTCTGTGAGAGCAGAGTGTCCACAGGCACCTGGGGACAGCTGAAGCTGTTTCTTTGTCTACTTAGAAAGGTAAAGGAAGAGAAAATAAACTCTTCAGGAGAGAGCTGAGGATATACCCTTATGGATCTATCCTATAAATACCTTGGACAGAAATACAAGAGAGGCTCTGCAATGAGCCTGCGTGGGTCAGGTCTTATCTCAAGCAGTGGCTGCTTTGCATGATACGTTCCAAATAGCACAGCAAAAGTCCTCTGTAGACCACGATAGTCTGTGAATGGCAAAGGTCTGGTTTAGCCATCTCCATGGGAATCATCCTTTCCTTGCCCTATTTCCACCAGAGATGTGTGGCCCATGTCCCAGCCTTCAGTCTGTTCCAACCTGGTGTCATTCATGTTTTGGACTGAGGTTCCTGGGAGCTACACTGAGCACCAAAGTGATTCCAAAGATGTTGTGAAGATCAACATACACATTTGGTGGTAAACAAACATTTCTGAATCCCAGTGGGAGTTGCATCTTCTGCTTACTGGAGTTGCACAGCCTTTAAGCCGGGGTCACTGAGCTCCCTGAGACAGAATTATTTTATAGAAGAAAAATTTTAAATGAAAACTATGAAATAGTCACACACAAATGCAATGTTGACTTCTAAGAATGAATGTTCACACCAGAAACCAGGCGCTGTGGGACTTTCATCCATCCAGAAAATAGAAATAGCTTTTGTATAAAATTAAAATGAACAAAATCAACTTGACTCTTAAACACCAAGCAGTCACAATAAGCTGATTGTCCATATCCTGATGTATTTACTAAAAGCACATTCAAGAGAAACAGGAGCTACTCAGAAGCAATTTACAAACAGGAAAACAGAGGAAATTGGCTGGGTAATTTATTCTTCAGGAAGTATTTGCATGGTTGTATAAGCAAGGCACCCAGCAGAAAGACACTTTCATGGATTCATGAAAGGCAGGTCCTGCTTGACCAGCCTGGTCTCCTTCTATGACAAAGTGACCCACTTAGTAGATGAGGGCAGGGCTGTGGATGTAGTCTATCTAGACTTCAGTAAGGCATTCGACACTGTCTCCCACAGCATCCTCCTAGACAAACTGGCTGCCCGGGGCTTGGATGGGTGGACTCTTCGATGGGTTAAAAACTGACTGGATGGCCAAGCCCAGAGAGTGGTGGTGAATGGGGCAAAGTCCAACTGGTGGCCAGTCACTAGCGGTGTTCCCCAGGGCTCAGTTCTGGGGCCGGTGCTGTTCAATATCTTTATAGATGATCTAGACGTAGGGATTGAGTGCACCCTCAGCAAATTTGCAGATGACACCAAGCTGGGTGGGAGTGTCGATCTGCTGGAGGGTAGGAAGGCCCTACAGAGGGATCTGGACAGGTTAGACAGGCCGAGACCAATGGCATGAGGTTCAACAAGAATAAGTGCCGGGTCTTACACTTGGGCCACAACAACCCCATGCAGCGCTACAGGCTGGGGGAGGAGTGGTTAGAAAGCGGCCCGGCGGAAAGAGACCTGGGCGTGCTGATCGACAGCTGGCTAAACATGAGCCAGCAGTGTGCCCAGGTGGCCAAGAAGGCCAATGGCATCCTGGCCTCTATTAGGAATAGTGTAGCCAGCCGGTCTAGGGAACTGATCGTCCCTCTGTACTCGGCACTGGTGAGGCCGCACCTTGACCACTGTGTCCAGTTCTGGGCCCCGCACTTCAAGGAAGATGTTGAGGTGTTGGAGCGAGTCCAGAGGAGGGTGACCAAGCTGGTGAAGGGTCTGGAGGGTCTGACCTACGAGGAACGGCTGAGGGAGCTGGGGTTGTTTAGCCTGGAGAAGAGGAGGCTCAGAGGTGACCTTATTGCAGTCTACAACTACCTGAAGGGAGGTTGTAGCGGAGTGGGAGTCGGCCTCTTCTCCCAGGCAACTAGCGATAGGACAAGAGGACACAGCCTCAAGCTTCGCCAGGGGAGGTTCAGGTTGGACATTAGGAAGAATTTCTTTTCAGAAAGGGTTATTAGACATTGGAATGTGCTGCCCAGGGAGGTGGTGGAGTCACTATCTCTGGATGTGTTTAAGAAAAGACTGGACATGGCACTTAGTGTCATGGTCTAGTTGACAGGGTGGTGTCAGGGCAACGGTTGGACTCGATGATCCCAGAGGTCTCTTCCAACCTGGTTGATTCCGTGATTCTGTCGTACCTGTTCATGACTTAAATATCAGTGTCTTTCCGTGTGTTCATTGTGTGAGTGCCAGGTGCCTGATAATGTAACTTAAAACTTGCAGTTTTAAATGCCAAGTGAAAATTTAATTTTAGGATTTGTTTTTCATCATGGAAGAAGACTGAAAACCCATTAAAGCCCAAGCAATTACTATTTTGCTTCCTGGCAATTGAAACTTCATACATGCACACAAATACATATGTAGATCTGAGCCACTTACAGTAGCATATGGGATGTTGGGACACTGAAACCAGAGACCAAGTTTCCATCTTTGTGCAAGTGTCCAAAACTTATAACTCCTTATATTCCTGTTTCTCCCTGTCATTCACTACCTCTTCACTGAGAACCTGCTATGCCCACTGCTGTTTTGTTCTTTGCTCTCTTATTTTGCTAAGCTCTTCTTCTTGACACTGTCCCTGGCCATTTAAATAGGAATTAGTCAGAAGAAAACATCTTTCTCTCTCACCCAGCAGCAACCTGCACTGAACTGTACTTGCAGCACTTCACTTGATGAAGATGTGAAGTAGGAGATAAAGCAGAACTGAAAAGTTGTGGGGCAAAGATAGACCATCCTCTGGATCTCCCATCTTTCAGGTGTACTCTTTTTCTTCATCTTTATCACTCATAACAGGAATAGAGATTGACTGTGGCTGTGATCTGAATGGTCATGTCCCAGTTCAGAGCCAGGTCTCCAGGGCTCTGTCTTTCCAGGACTAACAGGGACATAAAGGAGTTGAACTGCAATAATATCTAGTAAGCAGAAACCCCAGCCAGATTTGATCTTCTGACTTTCTGCTTTTAATAACAATATATTTATCAGTAACCAATGACACTGTCCCGGCAGCCTGATAAGTGGATACTTGCTCCAGCTGAAGGAGAGGGGGCAAGGGAGGGAATGAAAATTGGCTCACCCAGTGAGAGGCTTTCTGCTCCAGCTACTCAGCCACACTCTCATTACATGTTAGCCTTAAAACATGACTTAGAAGTAATGGTTCAGCACTGCAGAAGAATGGCTGTGTACACCACTATTAATGATTAGCTTCATTTTGCATGAATTAGTTGACTTCGTGCTCTTCCCCACCACTTGACCATGGCGTTCTGCTTTCCAAAGGCAGCAAGTCGGCAGCTTGCTGACCCCGAATGCCTGTGAGCTACAAGGTGCTCATTCCATTTTCTGCACCATTCGCTAGGCTGAGGAATCCAAATTCCAGCAGACACAGGATGGTTCATGGTTTGCTGTCTGCACCAGATGCTTAGCAGGAGGGACAAAGAGAAGGGAGAGTGTGGGAGAGAGGAATGCATTCGCCTTGCCAAGGTGACAGTCACGCATAAAGGAGTCTGTGTGGTGTGGTCAGAAAAATGACCCCGTTAAAAAAAAGTGTTGGTGTTTTGTATTTCTTCCCTTTCCATACTCTCCACCTCCGGAGTACTCCATCTGACCAGGCAAAGCACTTTACTAAATGCCAATTCATCCCTGCATCTGGAAAATTAAATAGAGCACTCCTTGCTTTGCACTTCATTCATAAGAGCAAAGCATCTTCAGCTGGAGCTCGCCTGGTGCTTTTGTTGATACGGGAGGCAGTGCCGAACACAGCGTGCTGTGCTGCAGCCATCCTGCCTCTGCCGGCTTGACTCCTCTTAGTGCTTTTTATTTCCATTTGAGCAGAGTGCTGTGACTCAGAAGGCATGCAGGAAACCTGTGAAAGCAGCAAGGTACCATGTCCATAGCTGTGGACTTTGCTTTTCAGCTCAGCGTGCCACCCCTTACTCTGCAGTGTAATCTGTGACCATCGGGACTGACTGTTGCAGAGCAAGCATTTTGTGCTTGGACACAGCTTAAACTGTGGTCTGACATTGCAAAATAAGGAACTTGAGCACTCTGGAATAAAGGTTTAGATTTAGCAAGGCCCACTGGTCCCAGCTCTGGTGTGGTCAACAGTGCCAATTCACACCTCAGAACCGCTAGGCGAAGGACAGAAACACCCAAAGAGCACAGACAGGCTCGCTGCTTCCACAGAAAATCCCATGTCAGGAGAATACTCCCAAAGCCAATGCCTGGAAAGAGGATGCTGGACCAGGAAAGGAAAGATGCCTGTGGGAATACTGGGAACATGCAGAAAGGAGGCTACCAAGGGATGATGTGTTGACGGAAGAAAACCAAGAAGGTGAATAACTGCACAGGGAGGAGACATGACAGAAAGCTGTGATCCTCTCTAGGGTGGAGATCTGGGCTTTTGACTCTGGACCTGGTCCCAAAGAGAGGGGAGAGAGGGATCGTTCATGTTTCTTCAGGGGAGGAGCTTTCTGTGGCATTTTCCTACAGCGCATTAACTTCTGTTTGAAATGACACACTAAACATGGGGTTACAGATGCTCTTGATTATGTACCTCATCAGACTCAGCAGGTCTTTGGTAACACAGCATTCTGACTCCAGCGCCCATCATTTATGAGGTAAGGTGAAGGCATCCAATACTCCATGTGCTGAAGAATACAGTCATTGTAGACACACTGGGCAGGGGCTTTGGAAACAGGTGGAACAGTGCTACTCCTTATGATCTTTGCACTCCTAAACTGAGCTCCTGAGGAGCCATGACAGCTGTCTGCCAGATCAGGAGCCTCCAAAGAGAGTATATCTTTGTAGTGAAGTTGCTTATGCTGGCACAGCTTGCTTGTTCCTCCACACTGCTGTTGATGTTATCACTTCTGTGTCCTTTTCTGCACTGTCTGTACTGAAGTGTGCCTTCTGTCCCAGGAAGAGCTGGGAGCGTCCACAGGGGTTGTGAATCCCAGGGTACAGAAACAAAAGCCACTCTGAAACACAAGCTGCCTCCTGCGGGATCTTTACGCCACCTCCAGAAAGCCCTCAGCAGGTGCTTGCCTACCTCTGACATCCCAGACACCTGGAAGGGGATGATGCAGATGCACCAGTTTTCCATTATTTACTGGCCTTCCTTGGCTGCCATCTGTGAATGCGCAGGTACCTTCACTAACTGAAGAATACAATTAAATGAGGTGTTAAAGCTGGATTTTTGATGGCTCTGTCTGACAGACTAAAAGCAGGAAGGCTCAAGAAAATATGTGCAAAGGGAAGAGGAATGCACATTTACTTCTTTAGGGCATTTCTACAAGCGGCACCTCACAGAACCCCAAAGCTGCACTGACCAAACCTTGAACAGACAGAAAGCACATCAAAGCATCAGACTGTGAAGAAAATGCAATTTCAGCTCTCCAAAGCAGTATAGCTGATTCCTAAGCACTGAACCTGAAATAACAGTCTCTGTCCCTCAGATTTGGCACAGTGCTGGGTCCCAGCAATTTGGAGTACCATGGTCCATTGCCTGGCAAAGACAAGTGCTAAGATCCATAGGCCCAGATTTAAGAGCTTCACTTGACGACTTAACTGATTTTGCAGCTTTAGCCATTAAAATGAGTGGCTACAGAAGAAAAGGACTATTAATGAAAACTCCACGAGGTTATACTGTTTTTCACCCTGGAGACCCATCGCTTGTGCTTGTCCCCACTGGTACCTCCTGCCCTGGCCCCTTTGGCACAAGCACAGGTCCAAGAGGCTGAGGGGAGCATTTTCCCTGCCCCAGCCTTGTGCTATCATTGCCTGGCACTGACCCCAGAATTTGCCAATGGCCAGCCAGCCAGCGGCACCCCAAAGCACCCCAAAGAGAGAAGGATGCTGCTCCTCTGCTTCCTGCCCACTCTCCATCAGCAAATACTCTCAAGATTTACGGGGTGTCAATCAAAAAAAATGTTGCTGTAAATAACTCTGAAGCTCTATATACCTTTGAGTGTGCAGCATTTCCTACATATACATAGGAGATTTTATATGCATGTATAACTGTACTATTACATTTGCATTTTGGTATGTGCATGGAGGAAATGGATTTCAAAGACTCATCTAAGAATATACCTCAAATCTCTCAAAAAAATCTTCATGCAGAAATACTCACATACTTGTATTAGCAGGAAAAAGGCTCAGTACAATACGATTTATCTGACTGTATTTGAAAATTTGAAAATAGCAGTCCATTTATAGAATTAAAATGTGAGAAAGGCACACACTGAATGCTTGAAGATACTGAATGAATTTGAGAAAATGAAATCCTATTAACAGAAATGTTGTGTTCACTAGAGATAATAATGAAATTACTGAGTTCTTGTGATTACATTTATTTTAAAAATATATAATACACATAGCAAATAGAAATCCAGCTTTAATTCAGTTATACTGGATATATGATTCAGAAAACATATCAGATCTTACATATGTTACTACAGCTAATCTTAAAAAATACGGTATTTATAGAACTGTAGGAATATAGAACTTAGCCTGTCCTCGACACTGCACAGCTTCACAGCACTATTTTTCATTTGAGACCATTCATCTGGTTGTAATGCAGATCAAAATCTGAGTCTTTTCATTATGAAACACTGCCTATTTCTGACAATCCCATAAACATCAAATCGTACTTAAAGCAGCCCTAGTCTGAAAAGGGACTTTGTAAAACTGATGCCTTCTTTTTCAACTTACTGGCTCCCCTGTGTACCTTCACAGTCATACTGTGAAAATTTTCACATAGAAAAAGCTACACTCAAGGTAATGCATTTCAGATATCTACTTCCATCTTTCCTTCTTATTTTTTCTTTGTTATGGTATCAGAACTAAGGAATGTGAGACGTATAAAGGAGCTTTGGGTTAAAAAACACAATTACTGTCTAAGAACACAATCCATTTGTAGTGCAGCTAGTCTCATTTAACACACTAAACTCTCTAAATTGAAAGAAATATGCTAATATCATGTAGACTCATGTGTATATAAAATAATATCCATGCCCATCTTAATTCCCTGGTCTCTATGTCTTCATATACACTGATGGCAGTCAAAGCTGCATTACACCATTACCGAGGAAGCGGTGCAGATCTCTGCACCCCACTGCATCTCTGTGGAAAGAACTCCCAAGGCTCTGTTGTGCTGGGACGACGGCTGGCAGCAACACTACGCCTAACCTCACCCCTGAGATCGCCACGATTGCTCATGGGCAGTGGGGCTGCGTACCAGTGCTCTGCAGCCAGGACCTCCCCACAAGCCAGGCAGCTCCATCCCCCGCAGCACTGTCACCGAAGTGCTTGCAGAGAAAGGGTCCCTCCCGATGAGGTTGGTGAGTGCAGGTGACAGAGGCGTGTGATGAATTAGCCCCAGCTGTAGAAATCAGACCACCTTCTGTGCCATATACATGGCCTGAGCCCTGACTTCAGCAGAAGTAACATGAGCATGTTAATGTACTCCAGAATCTGGAGGAAAGGAGAGATGCAGCACACAGACATTAAACACCTACTTTCCTCTTTGCAGAAGGGTAGAAAACAGAGCAGAGTGATGGCTCTAAGGTAAGCGGATCTCCATGCTGAGTTCCTTACGAGGAGAGGTGTCAGATACTACAGTGCAAGAGACCCTCAGAGAGGAACGGGTGGCAGAGAGCAACATGAAGGACCATCCATTCGCTTCAGGACTTACTGGGAAAAATTTAGTCTGAAAAAGAGAAGCATGAGGGGACCTTGCTAGTAGTCTCTAGATACGTAAAAAGTTGATTTGAAGTGTGAGAGAACTAATTAGGAGTGGAAAGGGAGCAATGTGACTGAGTCATCACAGAGGTGACTTAGGAAAATCCGCTTTGCAGTAAGCCAGTTGTGAAATCTCCATCCCTGACCTTCCTTACACAGGGTCTAGGGAAGCCCTTACTCAAAATAATATAGAGAAAGGTGGTTCTGCTTTGGGAAGAAATCAACAGCATTACCTTCTGGGGTCCTTCCTAGGCCTATGCTCTTCTGCCCATTTAATACTTTAATTACTTGGGAGTTTTGCTCTAACTCTTACTTGCTAAGTAAGGCTGAACATTGTGCAGCTGAACACTGTTGGAAGTAGCTGGGGCTGGCAAGGTCCTTGGGGCATCATGGTTAGTGTGGAAGTGAGTCTTAATGGCTACTCATTAAAAAAAAAATGGTGACAAAATGCTCTTAGTTATATTTTTCATAACTAACAAGCTTGCTTTTGTTTTATCCTCCAGAGCCTGATGTTTCAGCTAAAAAATATATTTCCGAAGCATGCAACTATCATTTCTTATCTTCTTTTTAGCTGGGCATCGTTGAGAAAGCAGAGTGTTCTCCATTCATCCACTTCTGCGGCTGTTAACAAGCATCAGAAATAATTAAGCTATTTCACCCAGCAGCAAATCATTAAATATTCTTTGAAAAACATGCTTAATTGAAAGGAACATCTTAATTTTTCCCCCTATTATGCCAAAGCCTCATTTTCTCTGCTTCATGCTGTAACAACCTTGCACCTCTGCACACATGTTTTGCTGGCTGTCTCAGCTTTGGAAGGCTTGGGTCTTCCAAGCAGCATCATAAGGAAAAAATATGGGCTCAGTAGAAAATATGTTGAAAATATGCTTTTAATTCCAATATGCCTGGAAAACTAAGAGCATAACACAAGTGGATTAGGTGACTCAAGCTGCTTGCAGGGATGTTCTGCCCCGAGGGTTATAGATGAATTCCTGAAAGAAATCTGCAATATATCAGGCTCTTGCTTGGCAGCAGCATGGCTGAGGATCGGGGGGAGTCTCTCATCTTCACTCCCTGACAGCTCATTCCTCCCTGCTATTCTCTGTACATGCTCTGCTATTCTGCTTTTGCTAATAGTGGTCAGAAATGAAGTGAGCCTTATAAAATATATATTGCAGTTGCCACCCAAAATAGACATCAGGAAAATTAAGTAAACAGCACGATAGTAATTGTTTTCATCTAGTCAAGAGAGAAGCTCAATATACCTTAATGGCAATCACTAACCAGGAATGGTCTTGGGGGTGGGTTTAGGCACAAGTCACTCTCTTTTCCTTTTATTTATTAGGATGGAGAGAGCAACAGGCATGAATAACACGGAACAATGAGCCCAAGGCCAGCCTTAGGATCGAAGAGCCTCAGGCAAAAATAAAATCTTATCTCTGACTGGAGGAGGAAGAAATCCCACTGCAGCAATAAATCCAAAGGAACAGGACCAGGTTCTTAGTTACATCCTTTGATTCAGCCATAGGATGGGAGCAAGCAGCCTGTGCAGGAGCAGAAGACCAAAAGATCAAGCAGCTGGCACTTTTTGTCTAATATAGGCACAGCCTCTTCTTCTGCTTTTATCCTCCTGCCCAGGTGATCCCAGTTCTGTCCTGAAGGATCTTTGAAGCTTTGTCTGCTTGCAGTGCGTGACCTGAAACCATTGCTCCCTTGCTCACAGCATTGTCATTATGATTTGCTATTTGTGCTCATTTACAGACCCTGCAATTACAGTTGACTGTCCTAAGTTTCCCCAAAACAGTGATGTTTTGTGTTGTTGTTTCTAAAATAATAGTTTCCAGAGGCCATTCCCTACCACACAGTAAGCATTTGAAAGCAGCATTGTGTTTGGAGGCAACCTAATTCCCCTGCGGCTCTTTCTAAGCCCTGGCACTGCTGTGTTACCAAAGATGCTTTCTTCCTCCTCCCAACCTCGAAATGCCAAATATATCCTGACTACAGATGTTGCAGATGATGATAATGACATCAGATTCTAATTCAGATGATGATTTTACTGCCAAGTAAAATCTTAGCACTGACTACAAACCTAGTAATATTCTCCAGTGAGAAAACAATATTTACAGTGGGATTTCAGCCACAGGAGCTCTATGGTGCATTCAAGCATCTGTTTACCAAAGTTCAAAGAAAGAGGCTGAATTGGCTACTGCAAGAAGTGACCAACTTACCACGTTGTTATGGCATACCTCCGTACCTACTATCACCAAATATATCTTCACTTAAATATTAGGATAAATTCTACAGACATAAACACAGAAATATCTGCTTATATAACTTTGAAATGTGGTACAAACTTTGATGGTAGGAAGAAACATTGCAGGGAAATCCATTGTTGGGTGACTGTCTTTGACGTAGTCAGGGTTGTGCTCTGCATTGTGTTGAGCAACCAAGACCTAATCTAAGATGGAGGCTTTAGCACCGTCCTAACTTTTAACTTCCTGACACATGCTGATTTGTATCACAGCCTGCATGTTTTTTAAACAGAGCGATTCCTGTATGCTTAATACGGAAGCTGCTATTTGCTGTGGAGTTTCCAAAATTTATATGCCTGCAGGATATTTAAAAATATTTCCAAATCAGTCTATCAAGGCAGGTTTTTCTCCTGTCAAGAATGTTTATGTAATAAAAACAAAGATCTCAACAAATGCTTCCCTTGTAACTTTGCCTGCATACAGAGCGTGAGGTTTGTATAAAACAGGTGTCAGTTATATGCGTGTTTCCTTGCACTGCTAAACATCTACTCCACTCTCTAAATTACTAGCTCCATGTGCAAACATAGCAGGTTTGTAGGAAAATATGCTGCAACTGCCAACATTCAGATTTACCCTACCAAAAAAATAAGGTTGCAAAACTACAGGATAATATATCCCTTTAATATCATCCACTTCAGCGCTACTAAACATATTGTAACCACCTTCTCCAGCACGATAGGTGGACCCTACTAGGACGAAGGGATGCCTTCTGGCAGGATGGGTTTCATGGTTATTTTATTTTGTTTTTTCATGCTGCACATGGGAGGCAGAAGCCACAAGGAAGGAAATACTTAGAGCTCCCCACAGTACAGTGCAACACTGCGCACAGCTGTGGTTTGATGGACAGGAGGTTTGGCAGCAGAAGGGGATGGAGCAGCCACTGAGCCTCATCCCCAGCGTTGCTCCCAGGCAGAACCAATCCTACAGCACCCAACTCTACCACTGCCTGGCACAAGCCATGAGACAAAGTACATGTGTTAATGCAGGTGCACTCCCTGCTTTGAGATGACCCCGTAGCAATCCCTTGATCAGTGGCTGCGAGTAGATGGCATGCAGCAGCACCACACAGAAGTGCATCGCAGGCCGTGTAAGGGTGATGGTGGCATGACCGGCCCCAGCACTTGACTTGACCCCTCATGGAGCCAGCAATGTCCAGTCACACCCTTTCCCTGCATGGATGGTGAAGGTGGTGTTGGGTCTCTTTCCCAGTTGCAGAAGGAGGCATTGAGTGCCCTTGTTCCCCCCTGCTGCTCCCAAGCTCCAGGCCCTCTCCTCCCACACCTCAGGGGTCCTTCAGCCACTTTTGGGATGCTTCTAGATCTTTGACATTTTGCTGCTATTCTGTGCTCCCGTTAGTGCTTCTTAATGCAATATTTAACGAAGTTACTGATTCCTTCCTGCTAGCATTTTAGCCTTTTTTGTCTTCTACAGCTGCTTTCTCTAGTAGGTGTTCTCCAACTGCAGTCTGAGATAATCCCCTCCTTGCTGTGGGAGTTCATAAAGCCCATGGCTACCTCTGTGCTGTCCCTGCTCTGGAGGTCTCTTCTCCTGCAGCCACTTGGGTACTCGCCCTGCTTTCCTCCAGAGATGCAGCCAAGAGCCCATTGCCCCACCACAATGGCACGAAGGGTCTTGACATGAAAAAGAAGCAGACTCATCTTTTCCTAACTACAACCAGCTTGCCTGAGTGCATAGAGGAAAAAAAAAATGCTAACAATGTTATTCAATAACTATTAAGGATGGACAAAAACACAAAGCAAGGCAAGGAAAATAAAAGATTATGAGTATGGGCAGCTTTAGAAAAATATGCTTACGTGAAACTTTCTTCCTTACTGGGGGGAAGTTAGAAAAAAAAACGTGCTCTCAGAAGAAACTGCGGTAGTTCCCTTCAGGAAGCCGTATTTCGGGATAACGTAAACTGTGTGCTGGTTGGATTAATATTTAACGTGGCTGAAAAAGAATATCACCCTATTACAAGTTCCTCCCAAAAATGGGCACAAGCCAAATTCCATTATAAAGTAATACCTATAGAAACATAAGCACCTCATAGGAGAAAGATACTATCATAAGTCAAAGTAAATGTTTAAATATTATGCTTATAATTAAGAAAATAAAATTAAGAAGTTAATGACAAGAAAAAAAATACAGATGTTTGCATCTTGATATTCTGTTGAATCACCTTTATTTATGTGGTTGATAAATAGTCTGTTGATTCGGAATTGTAAAAAATGGGGATTCTTTTTCAAATCTGGAATTTGCTTGGGAAAAGGCATGCAATAATTCATGCCAAACTACACAGACACACACGTGTATTTTAAAAGCACTTTATTAGAACAGAATCAAGCTCTTTTTTCATCAGTGTTTTGAATATTTCTAGGAAGAGTGGGATATTTTTCAACTTTCTTTATTAAACGTACCTGTTTTTTCTAGATATCACAAGTGCTCTCTTATTACCTGTGACAGTGAAATAGCAGCCCTTTGGAGCCTGGTTCAAAGAGGTCCTACACCTTCCTCCTCTATTAGTTCTGAATGTTTTCTGTGGCTAAGATTCATGACTGTACAGATGGTCTATTCATCATGTTAGGCTCAATTACCTCTCAAAATATATGGGTGAAAGCATGTTTCCATTGAAGTCAGTGTTAAAAATCCCTATTACTGCAATGGGGCTACAATTTCACTCACAGGGTTTAAAAGGCATACTGACCTTTGGGAGGTCCTCTTGATGGGAATGAAATTCATACAGTGTGTGTATTGCCATATTTGATAGCAATGTTTCTAGAATATACTATGTCTGTAACATATATTATTGCAAAAAAAGTAGTCATGCCATTTACCAAAGCAATTTTTTAAAGCTGAATTTTTTCAGTGTTTTTCATAATTAATGGCATTATGGAGACTCTTAATTTAATCGTTCAACAGTGTATTCTCTCTTTTGATGGATGTCATTGGTCATTAATCTTCTTGCTTCTTTTTTAATTAGTCTAGGTAGATTTTTGTCCTTACTGTTTAACCCTTAACAGGCACCCAGCAGAGAGGGTGCAGCCCTAATCTGACACATGGCACAAGACAATGTTGCACTCTGTCAGCAGTGCTAATGCTCACACACACAATTTACAATGACTTATTGACCTAGAAATTTGTCAGCTTCTTCATTTTCCTTCTCTAAAAATGGGTTTAAAATCAGATCTAATATTCTATCTTTATGTTTCCTCCTGAATTCAGTGTAACAAAATGCCAGTTCTCTTATTTATTAAATATACTTGCAGAACTTCAAAACAGTGTAGTAGACTCCAGTCCTGTCTCTGCATGTATTCAGGATTTCAAAGCAAACCCTTCTCAAAGCAGAAATACTGAAAGATCACTCTATATGTTTTGTTAAAGAAAATTACTCTTTTAAACACTCTGGCGTTTCTCCTGTGTAAAGACTCTAGGACCAGGAGCCTGTGTGGTGAGTAAGTGCACAAAGAATGTCCTGATTTTTAAATTGCACTTATAAAACAAAACTATTAATAACAGGTTAAGGCCTTAAAAGGCTGGAGCAATTTACTGCTTATATAATAAGCGTGGCAAAAAGGTGTAGAAAGCTTTGGACAGCAAAAGTGTTTGCACTTTGTGTTTGAGTATACAAATCATGGCAATGAGAACTGTATCAGGAAAATGAATTTCAAAGACAAAGTGCAGGAAAGAAGTATAAAAGACTAAGTAGAAAGACTACTAAAATGTTTGTCTGACTTTTTTTTTCCAAGAATAGAGAAAGTTCCCTGAACACCATCTTACTTGACAGATATTTCCTCATGCTCGCTGCCAAGAAAACACCCATGAGAGCCACAGAAGGAATCACCTTAATGTACTTTTCACTGACTCCTTCCTCTGAATCTGCATTTTTGGTGTCTAGCATCCCAAACGTGTGTCTCGGGGAGACACTCTGTGCCCCATGCTGAGGGCTCGGCTGATGTGTGCGGGTGTGGGGGCAGCTGGGTGGGCGCTGCAGCACTGGCACATGGTGATTGTGCAGACCCATGGTAAGGAAAGGGGGACAAGTGGTACCCACTGTGATCAGGCCAGCTCAGACCTCTTCACAAAGTCATCTTCTCTTTCCCAGCAGTGCTGTTTTGCTGACTCATCACCTTGTCCTGGGATCTAGACGGGGCAATGGTCATTGCTTCCTTGTGTACTTGGTCATGTCTAAAAACTGAAAGATGTTCTCTAAGTCTTCATTTCCTTCAGAGGAAGTCTTTCCTTGGTTCACTTTCCCTGCAAGAACCCCCTCCCTGAGCAGCACAACATGGGTGTCTCAGCATCCCCCGGCAGATAAAGCATGCAACGCAGCTCAAGAAAAGATTGACACAAACCACTGAAAGTGAATTCAGCCTCCCTTTTTTGATCAGATAAGGTACCTGTTTGTAGTGTCAGCTGGGCCAGACCTCAAACGCCACATAACAGAGAAAATAACACTGTAAGTCTGGAGGACTAACACTGGGAATCTGGCTGCCCTTTGTCTGTCTTTGTGCTGTCCTTCATCTAGAAGAGGTGACATGAGACCTGCATGTTGAAAGCAAAGCCATGGTAGAGTGATTTCCAGGTCGTGTATAGAGCTTGGGAGCTTTGAACTATGCCCTTCCGAATTCCCACATAGGAGAGAAGAAGCATGACCTGGATGTCCCAAAGCCTCAGACAGCCTCTGCCTGGCATGACCTCTGGGAGCATACAAAACTGAATAGCATTTAGAGAAGCCCAGTGGTTTCTCTAAAATGTGCCAGACCTCAGCATTAACTCAAGGAATATGCAGATATTAAGATGATTTAAGGGAAAGACGTTTTCTCCATCCCATCAGATATTCTGGACTTGGAGCTGAGGCTCTTGCCTGCAGAATTCCAAATCAGGGCAGTCAGTCCCCATGCAGTGATTTATACCTCTAAGACAGCATACGTGCGATTAATGAAAACACCTTATTTACCTTTCACTGGAGCTACTGAGCTGCTGTAAAGCACCTCTTTTACTAGACACAGCAATCATCCTAGATTTCTGATCTCTCTTCTCCATTTCATGGGAAACCATGGGTTGTGGGCGACTTTCTATTTTACAGAGAACTAAATCCTGGAGAAAAATCTGTATTGTTGCTGTACATGTGGAGAGAAAAGCAACATTTAGCTTTCTTCCAAACGTTAACCCAGCTCTCCCCTTTGGAGTTCTCACTTCTTTCCGTCTGGGAGCAATGTGAGGGCTGCGTACTATAAGAGGTCGTAAGGAACTTATTTCTCATAGGGCACAGCTTCTGGTACCACCAGAAAGGGAATGTAATCACTATACTTAGGAAGTCTAGTTAAACATACTTCATAACGACTACAGCATGAGAAGAAGCTCTTGTTTAAGAGAACTTCATGTTAGAGTATGAAACTACTTGTTTAGTAAAGTCTTTCTAGTATCTGCTCCTTTCTTTTCTGTCTTAAAAATATTTACCATTTATTTTCCAAAGTCACTGTCCTTTAACAGTTCAATTTTTTCCTGTTTGTCTTTCTTCTGTTTACAAGCAGTTCCAATAAGAATGAATGTGTTTATTTAGTCATACGATGTATCAAAAAAATACAGTGTTCCTTTGGTTCACTGCTCACTCTGTGAAAAAACTTGCCTCCCCTCCTACCAGGAACTGGCCAGGCTGTAACAGAAACTCACCAGAACCTTTATTTGTTTTATTCATTTGTTCTTGGTGAAGCTAAGCAAATGTTATATCCCCATTGATAAGCAAAGCTTGAATGGGTTGAATGTCTAGTTTGGATAAATGGTCAAGTGTTTAGACATTTGTCCAATATTAAACTCCCAGAAAACAAAGAAAATTAAGAGAACCATCTACAAGGTGATACCTTCTGTCCTTCCTCTGCTAGTCATGAGCTTCACCAGTAACACTGCCACAGAGCAGACACTCCTTTTCCTCTTGCCTTTTTACCTTTGCTAAGGGGAGGGCTTTGCAGGGTGGGAGGATCTGTTTAGGACTCAGGGTTGGACTTAGACATGTTTGTCAGCAACTCCAAACCCACACAGCCTTGAGTACCACGCCTTGCCTTGCTTTGCCTTGCCAAGGTTTGCAATGAAGAAGCAGGGAGCTTGGCAGAGGACAGGTCTAGGGACCTTCCTCCTGGAAGTTCCTATTTATCCCCAGTTCACATTTTTTCTCTTAAATCATTCTCTCTGTTGTAAGGTCTCCAGGTGAAAGTCTATTTACTCCTCTGGTTCTGCACCATGGGACCCTGACACGCATGCTAAAGCTCAGCTTCACCAAAAAAGGTATATGCGATGCCTCTTCTCCTGCCTCCATGCAGGGAGTCAGCTGTGAGAAGGCATTCTGCTCAGAGAATACCTGAGAGAGAAGATGTGCTTTGAGCTAGATCAGCTCTGGCTGTGTAGACCCCAGGGCAGGCAGAGGGGAGGAGATGGAAACAACTGGCTTGCTGTAGAGGACCATACAACACCACTCACTTCTTTGGATAGCAGCTCACATCATTAAAATAAATGAGAAACCACAGCCATATTTTGATCAGACCCTGTGTGGGGATGCATCTACATCTGAAATCATGCACAGGACCCTTTCTGTGCTGCATATTCAAAGAAAATAAAAACTGAGCAGTTGCTACTTCTCTTCCACAATGGCTGTTTTTATAGATGCTATTTCTTTTTATAGCTGAATCATTCTTTTTCAAACTCGGCTTCTTCACACACATGAAATGTTTTTGATCAGATTAGATTTACGGTGAAGGCAAATGCTAATTTAATATCTGTCACAAGATCTTGCAAAATTTCCCATGAGGTCTCATGATGGTGTATCAGCATGTGATTAAATAAGACGGCCAAGTCAGTCTCTGGTGTAAGTCCTGGGAAGGCAGTGATATTACATCAAGGAAGTGTTTTATCCTACTGCAGTCAACTCTAGCTTGACTGACATCTTGCTATTTTAAAATTCTTTGGCTTTCTTTTTTTTTTTTTTCCCCATCAGTTCTCATTCATTTGTGCTTCAATTCCACATTTCATTTTTCTTTTTCCCATTTTCAATCATCCATGTGAAAGTGTGTCACTTGTCACAGGTTCCTTTGATATGCAGGCTGGTTTCACTTTGTTTTATTCATGTACTGGTTATCTGCTTATTTATAATTTCAACCCCAAACAGATTGATGCCTACTGCTCTCTGATTTGAACAGCAAGAGGCTTGCAATAGTACAACACATGGTGTCATGATAATGCCTAGAGCTTTAGGTAGGATTTATTCCTTTTCATATGTTTCCTTGAACTGCTCCACACAGACCACATATTCATTCACAAACAGAGGTTTCTATTTTCAGCCATTCTCTCTTATGGCGGCCCACTCCGTTAAGCTACACCCTGGCCATGCTGAGCCCATCACACGTGTTTAGGTGCTGCATGTCACCTCTGGCATCTTCTCCATCAATGTCCCTGGCTGTTGGGAACTGCTCCTTGGCAGCTGGACACAGACACGTACAGCAACGTAATGCTGCCAGTCTCTGCAGCTTGAGATCACCCTTTTGTCTGCAGGGAGGGTACATCTGGCGGGGCCCAGTGCAGCACTGCGCAGAGCTACCTGCACCACAAGCCAGCTACAGGCAGTACAGGTACATTACAGATGAGCCCCTGCCCAGACTGATCAGCTCTGCAGAGAGGTGGGATGCTGGAGCCCAGGCAAAGGTGCAGCTAAAATGGCAGCATCGCCTCAAGAGCCTCCACAAGATGGCTCAAGGCTTGTTCAGGATTCTCTGTGTGCTGGTGCATGATGCTGTATGGAGCTATTCCTTCTGCTGGAGTATATTGGTATGTCATGAGTAGTTTTCTGCCTGTGCTAGAGCTCTAAGGACAGCCACAGGAGGAGGGGGGAGTTCAGCTGGGATGTAGGTCCAGCATGGCCACAGATTTCTGGAGTGACTATAGCCATAGTACAAGAGCTGGGGGAAGACAGGGGAAGAGGGATTTTCTATGGTTTTTTCCCATTGAAAATTTTCAGCCTGAAGTGTGAAGGATTGGGAGACCGAGTATTGGTCTTGAAAATCAAGATTCCAGATCTGCTGAAAAAAGACAGCATCTGGGTGGTCAAACCACAGTTTTATATTTAAAAATATGCCAGTGGATGCTGGATCCTCTCACCAACATGTTTAGCCTGTCCCGTGCTTCAGTTCCCTCTCGAGAAAATGAAGGGACTTCTCTACCCCACAGGAAGGAGCTGTAGCCACAGTCTCCAAGCACGTTTCATACCCTCAAGCCCCTGGAAGCCCTCCTGGTTCCTTTCCCCTCCTGCACTCATCTCTACACTGGCAGTCCCCATGGGGACCCTCCTGACCCATCCTCCTTCCCTCTGCCCCCAAACCCATCACACTCTCCCAAACCTTACTGACCCCTCTCCATTCCTAATTCACTTCCCTGCCTTCATAAACTCAAATTTTGCTCATCTCACCCTTAGTAATCTTGGTTCCTTCATACAATCCCACCATTGTCCAGTGAGGGTGCTTTCCTTTTATACTAGATTTGATCTAATACAAACTTCACTACAACACTTCCAGTTGCTGACTGCCAAAATCTGTTCCTATAGCACAGACCTTTCCAACCAGTAGTCTGGCTGTCCTCCAGGCTGTCTGTAGGACAGATATCCAAGGGAGAAGCCGAGGGAAGGAAGGCCTGGCACAGGATCCAGATTTTTCTCCTTTAAATAAAGCTGCAGAGAGCAGCAGTAGAAGTCTGGTGTTCAGGATCCCCACAGACATTGTTAATGGGAAAAGAACTGGGAGCATCTATTGAAAAGTTTGAGAGGACTGTTGGAGAAATTAAGAGCAAGTCAGTGATTTGCATGGTGCATTTATTTTCTAAAATGGAAATTAAGGTTCTAATTGAGCATTTTATGTAATTAAAATCTTTTACGTGGAAAAATGAAGTCTCTGCTACAGAGGTAATAGGAAGTACAAAAATACTTTGGACATCCTAAAGATAGCGCAGATAATTAAATGTTCTCCATGCTTCAGTTCTCTCTCCAACCAGATCAGGTAATTAATGTTTGCTTGTACCAGATGCTGGATTACTCCTGGATCCTGCTGTGCACAATGTGATTCTCCCACAAATTCCCATTTGTGTAGAGGTGAGTTGAGATAACCTCACTGCTGTTATGAGTCCTGGTATGTTGTCTCAGTAAGATGTATCCCTTGGAGAGTCCCACTGTGCTGGGTGCTGCACAAATGAAGAGCAGGTACCTGCTTGAGAGCATTCCTCAGCAGAGCACTTTGTAGCCTTTGGATATTTGGGGAGCGGGGATGAGAAAAAGGATGTACAGAGCCCAAACACTTATCATTGCTGGTAACGGTGTCTGGTGTGAAACAAGCAAGTCTTACTTCCAGACAATACAGGGAGCAGAAAAAAAATGCCTTTGCAGCGGGATGTTTTTCCTGGTGCTGGGCAGTGAGAAACCACTGTGAGATGACAGAGAGCAGAACCTCAGGATGAGTTTCCAGATACTGTTTCCATTTTGTCCAGCAATTTAGATTTGCTTTAGAGTCAAACATGAGCATGTCTGCTTTGTCTTAACAGCAGTTTTGCATTTCCAGCGTGATCCCAAAATAACTGTTTACTAGAAGCTGCTGGTGTCCCAGCTCTGTGTGGGTTCTCTGGAGGCAGGAGGGACTCACCTGTGTGAAAAACAAAATCCTTACCTGTTCATGGGAGCATTTTATTCTGGGATGCAAAAAATTCCCTCTTTTCTTCGCCCTATGTTTCTTGAGCTCATAGCAAATCACCTACTGTCAGCCAAGCAAAAAAGTAAAAAATCTCTTTGAGAAGCAATGCTGTTCAGTGCCCTCACCTTTAGGATATACAATTTCAGTTATTTTTGTTCCTTGTGTGCTTAAACACCCCTGTGTAATTTCCACTTCTTTACACTATGCCTTCCTTTCTTTCACATATACAAATGCACATGACCATTGCAGAGGCAATGAGACAAACCAGGCGGTCCTTACTCAGTCAGCATCTCCATTGATTTCAATAAGCAATTCGATTAAGTAGAGACTACAGGATTTGAGTCAGCCAATTTCACCCAGACCAAGGGGAAAACATGCCTGAAATTGATTGATATGGAAGCAGCAAGCCTATGTCTATTGGGCACTCACAGCCTGGAGGCATCATGGATGCTGTATCAACACTAATACAGATTCGATAGGAGTACGTGGTCCAGAAGCAGATTTGTCTTTGATAGATCTTTAAAAGCTGCACAAGGAAGTTCTGCCTCTGAAAGCATCGCAGTCTTTCATGTCAGCAGGATGCAGGCTCAGCCAGGTAATCGATATCACGCTCCAGCCCAGCTCACTGCTGGGTTGGGATACGCCTAAATAAGAAGCTCTTTTGTGACAATTCTTCCTTTTATCAGCACACAAACTTCACGCTGCTGCTGTTGATAGCACTATCACAAATTCGAATGATGTAGGGAAAGACAGGACTTATGAAGGTGAGACACCTCCCGAATTAGAGTTCAATCCCATTTTGTTGAAGGGATCATGCCACCTGATGCTGTTCGTAAATGTATCAAAATCTATCTTATAATATACTTCATGGACAGCTCTGCGCAGCTGTCTTTCTCTTTGAAAGCCAATTCAAAGGAGAAATCCTAATATGAAGCTAATGTATAATCTTCCTTTGAAGCCCATGGAGCCAACCACCTCCTTGCAGTAAGCACTTCCATGCTTTTGCTTACTTTAATTTCTTCTGTCAATAGGGTGCTAAAGCTTTGGTGATGCCTATTTGCATTCCTCATGTACAGGGTCTCTCTGGAATATACCTCACACAGCCTGTCTAACCTCCCAGCTATAGACAAGCCCACAGGCTGCTACGCTGCGTAGCTCAGGAGCATATTTCCCATAAATCTTATCCCTCACCCTCGCACTCGTTGGCCAATGAGTGATCAACGCAACAGGTCCCTTTAAGACAAGTCCACAGACAAGGAGCTGAGCGAAATGGTTGTCCCTGGTTCATGTTGTAAAGGTTTTATGGAAAGGGAGAGAAAGCTTTCAATGAAAAATACTCTCAGTTGGAAAGACAGTTCTTATCTGCACTCCAGCAATTTCCAGCAAAATTTACGGTTTCTTTTATGTAGCAAATCCTCTGTAAAAATGATTATATATACAAACACTGAAAATTTCCAGGTCCCAGAGCACATAATAATATTTGCCACATATAAAGCCCTTTTCATCTTCAAAGTACTCTGCAAGGACCAGCTAATGAATTCTCAAGTTATTCCTTTGAGGTTAAGTGATGTGCTCAAGGTCAAAGCTTGAAGCAGTCTCAGAGCCAGGATTAGATATGAGCAGATTTTTACCTCTGCATTCCCTACTTAACCCATGACCGTCATACGAGCAATCACTTGCTGTACTTTAACAGAAATTCAGATATAGAAGTGTAACAAATTCTTTAAGGGGAAAAAAATATAAGCTGGATGTTTCAGAAGTCCTTTCTCACCTTTCCTCCAAATTATAACTACCCTTTGTGCTTTAAAAATAGCAGCCTGCTGTGTTTTGCAGTTTGGTAAGAGTGCTTGCCCACCTGCTCTTCAAGACGAGTCGCTTTGTTTTGCAACAGCCTCTACCTTTTTCTTCAGAGAAACCATCCCCAGGCCTATTTCGCCTTCCTAGCTGTGCTGGGTTTGGCTGGGATAGAGTTAATTTTCTTCATAGTAGCTGATATGGGGCTGTGTTTTGGATTTGTGCTGGATTGGGATTTGGGGAGCAGTGAGTGAGTGGCTCTGTGGGGCTTAGTTGTCGGCTGGCGTTAAACCATGACACTAGCCAGATGCCCACCCTATTCCGACATTACCCCTGCCCCATTTTCCCCAGCATTGTATTCACTTTCCCCCTGAACTAGATGTAAAGAAGAAAGTCTTATCACAGAGATCCAAGCATGACATAATTATATTACTGAGCACGTTTGGTTTGTGTCATGCAGAGAGTCAATTCAGAAAATCTGTGCAGTGTGTTTATCAGTACAAATTTAACAGGATACTTTCTTATCAGTACGAATCTTGTCAAGGTGGATTTTTTTTATTTAGCATTAAAGAAAGGGGGATGTAAATCAGTGTAAACCTTAGAGAGGTTTAACTCCCATAACACCTGGGACTCATTGCAAAATAGCACCAGTTGCACACTGATCTTTAAGCACATGGGTTTGCGAAGATTATACGGTGCAATTTGAGCTACAGAAAGTCCTTAGGAAGCCACAACCAGGCATGATTGGGGTGCCGCCTCCCTGGGCTGCCCAGCAGGATGGTGGCCCTGGGACCCCCGGTCCTGCCCGGGCAGCCCTGCAGAGCTGCACACAGCCCCTCCTGCCTCCATCTGCCTCCAGCTCTGCTGCAGATGCACAGCGCCTGTGAACCCAGCAACCATAGGAAAATCTATCCCAACAGCTCAGTGGTGCATGACTCAGCCTAAAAGAAAAACAAGATGTTTTTTTTTGTCATAGCCATTTCGAAGTCACTCTGATAACATATGGTTGTAATTTAGGTGGGTGGGGAGCGGGGGAGAGGGAAGGGGACATCTTGCAGACAGCTTGAAATGTCCTGGAAGTTTCTGAAATCAAGCCTGCAGTCTCTCTTTGGCTCTTTAAATGTTAGTCAGAGCCCAGCATGTATTTATGATCTGCAGCTTACATTGCCCAGTTGACTCATGTCTTCCAGATAGTGAACAACAGCTACCTTGCAGTCTTCCTGTGGTGCCCTCCACTGGCAGTTTCAAGCTGCTCAACTGATAATGAAAAGAGTATTTTTGAAGATCTGTAAGTCCAATAAAAATCTTTTATCAGCCATGGCTGAAGTGTCCCAGAATAATAATAAGAATTTCGTAACCATCACTGCTATTTGGTAACAATAAAAAGACTGCGTGATACAAAAGACAGCAACAATCCTGGGAAAGAGCAACCAGGTCTTGGGATTTTCCCCATTTACCCACCTAGTAGGATGTACTCATGCAACTTCTCCATTTTTCTCTTATTTAGTGAGTCTGAAATGCCCTTCTGCATAATCAACCACCTTCAAGAAAGGGGATTCACCCTTTCCTGGCACATGGGACATTTAGGTTTCAGTCCTACCCGACAGAAGAGCATCGGAGTCCCCCACATCCCATGACATTGTTATCAAAGCACTATATCAAAGATTGCACAGGCTAACATTACCCCTCTCATAATTTTAAAGCTAAGAGGCAGCTGCTACTGTATTTTGTGTGGGACCTGGTCCCCTGCCTTGTATTAGGCATACTTTAAAAATGTTCTTTTCATCAGGCTCCTGGGGTACACTGGCTCAAATCTGGGCTGGGGTGGGAGGCAGCACCACGCTGCTGGGACGGACACAGCCCCAGAGGACACTGGCACCCTGTCTCATGTGTCAGCATGGTTGGCACTATGTAACCCAGGTGTTTCCAGCATCTGCAGTAGTCAGTTGGGATTTTTTCGATGTATTTCTGGATTTAGCTAGTTAAAGTCCCCCTAAGTCCTTCTTTGGACACCAAGTCCTTTACTGGATCTAACCCAAAGCATATAAGTAGGAAAAATGTGAAGTTTCTGCTCTCTCCATAAAGATGTCTAACTGTCTTTTAAATTCATTCCTGTTATTTGCTTCAATAGCTTCACCTAGCAATAATTTATTCCACATGCTTATTACTTTTTGACTGAAATAGCTGTGCCTGAATTCCCCTTTCACTCTTAATTTCCTAGTTTTTAGACTGAGTCTCCTGTTTTTCTAGACTTCTCATCAGACTGAAGAGTTTATCTCATTCCAGTTGATCAGACCTTTTTATAACTTTAATACTTCTTCAGGTCTTCTTTTCTCTGATTTTTCTGACAAGAATAAATGCTTTCTTTTTGAACAAATGTAGATTAAGTCTGCTTATGCTTCCATCTCCAGAAAGGCAGAAAGCCATGCGAGAAAGTAACCATGTCAAAAGCCTGTATCTCAATCTTATGAGTACCCTATTTAGTAATAGCAACAGTGTTTTAGGGGTGAGAAATCAAATGTCCTATATGCTAATTCCCATCTTCCATTACTTTGACAGCTCTAGACTTTTTGAGCTAGCAGAACAAGATGTAGCTTTTTTCATGGCTGAAAGTGTACAAATAATACCTTCATGAATGACAGGGAATGATTTGGAATAGTTTGTTACTCACTACATATTTTTTTCCTGTTTATCTCACAATGCTGCAAAAAGATTTAGCATACAGCAAAAAAGACAATGTTGTACCTGGACATGTGTGCAGGAGTGTGTTCCACTGATTTCAGAAAAGCCTGCTATAGTAACCATAGCTTTTAACGACTTAGCTATGAAGACGTGTAATCAGCTCAGAACAACTCATTGCATTTCTTTTGTTGTATTAGTTTTTGCCTCTCACTGTGTTTTCCTTTTTCAGCAAGATCCGTATTGCAATCTCAATGAAGGTTTTGGTCAAATGTCCTGTGACATTTACAGGGCAGTTCCCAAGCTTTGAAGTTGTTGTTTTAGCATCCTAGTGGAGTGTGGCACATTGCTCTGCATCGGTACGTTTTCTGAAGGTTTTTCCTTGCAGCCAGGATGGTCCAAGTCATTGTTTGAGACTGGTAGTTTGGTTTGGGGAACATGTGCCTTGAAAAGGAGAAGATTCCCCAGTGAACTGTGAAGCTGTGGATGGAGACGTTGCTCCTGCCTGGCACTCATTGGATGACTGATTTCTATCTAGACCTTGGGCTGAGGAACAAGAAATCCAGTGGGGAAAAACCCTGCATTTCAAACTGGTTTTGAGCGTGATGTTTTTGTCCTTCAGTGACTCAAATCTCTGCTTGTAAGCCTGAACTGAACCTGCTCTGCAGAGATCAAAATCTATAACAATCAAATGGATAATTTGTGGTCAATGAGTATTGTGGGCCTCCTCTTCTCCTCCAATAATGTGATCACTGTGTCCAGCACACCCAGCAGATGCCTGGAGATGCCTGGCCCTGCAGTGGTGTTGACCAACGCTGCTGGTACCCAGGGGACAAACAAGGGGAGAGGCAATATAAAGGAATTGTGGGTCTGAAAAGATTGCCCTGCTGCAGCCCAAAGGATAGTAAAGTGGTAGTTTGGTTCTATTGGAGTGTAACAACAAGATGCTGCACTCACACTGCCTTCTCCAGACATTCACAGGCAACCTAACAAATAATATAACTTCACATCTTCACATGCCTACTTTTCCTTACAAAAAGTGACAGAGCTGGTGGAAGGGGAAGCAAGCTGCTGAAGGAAAGGAGGTAGCCAAAATGCTTAACAAGAAAAGGAGGGCAAAAACATGCCCAATTATCCTGAGAGGCTGTAGGTGCCTCACACCTGGAAACATTAAAGGTCAGCAACCTGATCTAGTTGAAGATGGGCTAGATGACCTTTAATGGTCCCTTCCAACCCAAACCATTCTATGATTCTATGATTCTATCCTCTCCCATAATGTCAGTCTTTGCAAAAAGAGAAAAAGAAGGTGGCCAGAAGGGAACACACCAGCAAGACTGACTCTGTGGCTCCAAAAATTTGCCCATATTTTAGAGGGGGAGGCTGGAACAGTGCTCAAGTGGTTTCCAGTTATATTCCTGCTGCTAGTGGTGCCCATACAATATCTTATACTTTATTTTTGTGGTGCCCCGGGCTAACAATATTAATTAATATTAGCAACAGAAAAAAATGAACTTGATTTTCAATAAATATCTTATTACAGAATCATAGAATCATAGAATGGTTTGGGTTGGAAGGGATCTTAAAGATCATCTAGTTCCAACACCCCTGCCACAGGCAGGGACACCTTTCCTCTAGACCAGGTCGCTCAAAGCCTCATCCAACCTGGCCTTAAACACTGCCAGGGAGGGGGCAGCCACAACTTCTCTGGGCAACCTGTTCCAGTGTCTCACCACCCTCACAGTAAAGAATTTCTTCCTAATATCTAATCTACCCTCTTTCAGTTTAAAACCATTCCCCCTCATCCTGTCACTACTTGTTCTTGTCATTGTTTCCCATTAGTACCACTACATATGATAAGTCAGAGCAGTGTTTCTTTAAACATCCAACATCCCCTTCAGTGGCACAGGAAGACCAGTGAAAGGTTCAGAGTACTGAGCTGTTTTAATTAAATTTTCAGGGCTTGAGGATATAGATAAATTAAAAGGGGAGAAAGGATTAAAATAAGGAGCGATTTGGGATCCAAAACACCGTGGGTTTTGTCAGGGAATGACTCTCCAGAATATAATTCTGTTTATCTTGACTATTTATCAGTGAATCAGGGAGAGGAAAATAACGTATTGTCACTGCCAGATATGGAAATGAGAGCATGGTGACTGAGTTTGCATCTCAACACATTGCTAGTTTGTCCTTCAAAAGGGGAGTTACAACACAGAGAATTCAACACATCCTGAAAGGACACTAACTTTGGAAACTGTTTTTTTAAGACACTTTTCCAGGAGCACAGACATCCTTGAAAAATGTTAGATATATTGGAATATATATATACATATATATAAAAGATTGGCTTAGCAAGAAAGAAAATATTTTACTTCTTTCTTCTTGGCTTTTTCTAGTTCCTTCTTCATTTTTATAAAGAAGAAAGGACTCTTCTCCTCTTGAAAGGAATCCTGTAGCCTCCAGAAATATTTTCTTAGCTGCTTTGCTGTCAGCAGATTGCAAAAAGAGTGAACCATCAATATACAACTGCATAGGGATGTCCATTCCTGTTCAGAGATGAATATCTGACTACTAAAACACAAGATCAAAACCAGGATTTTTTTTGAAAGAAGAAAGTAAAGCAAGCATGGACCAATAAGCATTAAAAAGAAGACAGTTAAGACACAAATAAAATAAAATGCCCAGAGACAAGAATTCCCTTTGAAAAGAAACATCAGAAGGTATGGAATTAGTGTTCAAAACACGCCTGACAATAGCCCGGTGACAGCAGCGAGGTGGTGATGGAGAGTTGCCTGGTGCACCAGCAGCAGTTACCGCTTCAAACAGAACTTCGTTCCTGTGCAGAACGGGAGAGAGGTAAGAGCAGATTTTTCTGTTCCTTAGTGGCAGTGGTTTTGTCTAGTATTTCCATTTGTTTTGAATAGCACTCTGGGAAATGTACACAAAAAGCAGTGCTAGTCACAGAAGCAGTACACTGAATACTTTGTGGGAAAACATCATGGGCTCAGTGCAATATTTCAGCACTGGAAGAAAGCTTTCTAACACCTACCAAGGAATTAATACTAGCAGATGCAGAAAAAAACCTTAACAAAAAGGCTTTCTGTATACAAGATATTTGGCACAGGGATGCTATATATATATGAGATGCTATGTATATATCAGAGATGATATATATAAAAAATAGTAGTGAGTATACCAAAAATGGGATATCAGTTGAACTCACAGTGATTCTGATTTTGGGTTGAGTTAGTTTGGTGAACGGTTTTTAAGCCAAGAAGTCTTGAGGAGGGAATAAATCTGTCAATGCAGAATGATTTTGACATGAAGAGTTTGATTTTGGAACTGCTATAACGTTTCACACAGCTGTTTTCCTAATGAAACTTTTCAGCTTGTTTTATGAAATATGAAAAGAAACTAACCTAACTTAAAAGATTAAGCAAAATTAGAAAATTTAGTAACATAAGCAAATATTTCAATTAGTTTCACCAGTCATCCTCCAAAACATTGTTTTGATTTAACTCAAGTACAATATTTGTCCTGCTTTTTTTTTCTTATTTCAAGCATGAAACAAGCAAACAACAATATTCATATAACTTTAGCTGAATGTTCCTACTAGGTTTTCGAATATGTAACCTGAAGAAAAAGAGCCATTGAATATAATCTCCAAGAACTGCATGCCTATGAAATTGCTAGTTCACTGGGAAGCCGGATCACTATCATAAAGTCATTCAGTTGTAGGGTCAGGCTGTCAACAGTGGGAAAAATGTACATCTAAATCTACAAAAGACAAGGTGAAAATTAAATATAATAGACTAACAGAAGATGCAGGTGCAGATACATCCTTGTGAATTTCCATGTAATGCTAGTAAGAGGCTTTGTGTTGATCCAAGACACCTTCAGATGTCTAATACAAGAAAAAAGAAATTGAGAGCAACAAGAGAAAAGATTAATCCCAAAGCCAGAAATTAATTACCCACTTGAGGAAACTCATGTACTATCCTGACCTACACAACCTTGCAAGCCTTCACAAGAAGCTAACAGATCCTTTCTGGAAAATGAATGTTCCTGGAACCAAAACAAGGCCCTGGTAGAAACGCAGACAAGAGCTGCAGACCACCATGCAGCCAGCGATGAGGTCTCCCAGCACACACGCATGGGGTGAGAAAGCAATTAACGCTGGAACTCAGCATATGCTAATGGTAGGGGACTGTAGATGGTAATAATGCAGCCCCATAATGTACTCAAAACCTGGCAAGGACTACCATTTTATTTGGCTGAGAGAGCATCTGGCCAACCTCTGGGGACAGACGTAGTCCCAGTTGTTCGAGGGCGTCAGAGATGGATTGACGTGACCTGTCAAAACGGTCATGTGAAAATTGCCCCAAAGCCGCGAGCCTCAAATGCTCAGTGCTCATGACATGAGCTCTGATTTTGCAATTCTGCTTTTTTGCAGAATGCTTTCAGGCTGTGAAGTACCAGCCGTGTCCCGCGCCGGCCAGAGCTTGCTCTCAGCAGCCTCTGGAGGGGAGCGCGGGCGATGGTCCCAGCCCTCCGCTGACCCCTCTTCAGTCACCTGCTTGTTCAGAGGCGATGTCTCCCTCTGAAGCCAAGTCCAGGGACTGAGAGGACTTTGTGCTGACAGTCTTGAGAAGATAGGAGGGAAACAAGTCTCAGGAAAACCTAAGGTTTGTTATCCAGAATTAGGTTGTCCATGTTTCACACAGCCCAACTCCTAACCTATGTATCCTATTAAAAAAAAAAACAAATCAAACACTATGCTTAAGAAAAATAGCAATACTTTAAAAGATAGTTGAGCCAGCATCATTATACTTTGTAAATAAACAAGCAGAATTCTAGAGAAATTTAGAAATAGGGACCTCTCTCTTTTTAATGAAAACAATCAGTGTATCAGTAAGTCATCTTTAACAGATTAAACTGAAAGCACAATGAAATACTTGACATAACATTTTCCATTATGTACTAATTCTAAAGCCACATCATCCTTAAAAAGCAATAAATGGGCAGCAACAGCAATGAAAAACCAAGAAATAAACAAACAAACGCACTTACAAAGCCAGATGGGCCAAAGGCATATTTTGAAATAAGCTCAAGCAAATTCAGACTGAAAGGCACTGACCCACTGCTCGGTGACTTCAGCTTTTTGTTCCTCTTTACTAGTTTAACTAGCTGCAAACTGCTCCGAAACCCAAGCTTTCACTAGAAAGCCATGGTTCAGCTTGTGCAACGAATGCAGACCCATGCAATCTGGCCCACCTCTGCAAACAGTCAGCGTCTGGAAGAAGCATCACCAATGTAAAACCAGTCCTGAAATTTCTAGATGGCTCTCTGAGCTGAGCTCTAGCCCTATCAAAGTCACAGATTTTTGTATTTGAGCTTTTATACATTTGTTTACACTTAGCTGTACTAAATAAAACTATTTTTACTGTCACTATGTGGGTACTCACAGAGAAAAAATAATCAGGTCTGTCTAAGAGTACTTTACACAAAAGATATTTAGGATTTAACTGAAGAAGTTCTACTCGCTAAAATTAATTGCTTGGCAGATTAAAATCATTCTTGGCTTTCGTGATGACAGCACTGAATCCTGCTGAGATCTTTGCTGAGCCGCCTGCGCATGTAATACTCAAGGTTAGGACCCTTGGACACAGAGCAGGTACCCCAGTGCTGCACGGAGCACACCATGTGCAACATCTCCTCTGCAGCCTTTTGCAGCCGTGGGCATTTCTAGCACTCATCAGCCCCATGTATACATGCCCGGTGCTCGCTATTACAATGTGCTCCCTTCCAACATGCCCTTGCTCCTGCTGCTGCCAGCCCCCCGGCTCCCACGGTGTCCATCACCAGGCCAGCCTCCTCTGGGCTGCAGAGAGGACACCTGGTAGGCTGAGCTTCCCAGTCTGGAGGAGATTTGCTGCAGGTTCTGTAGGACAGAAATGTTTGAGGTCTTTGGCACTGAACCAGGACACAGCATGGACAGGGTCCTCTTCTCTGAGAGCAGAGCTTGGGCCCAGCAGACCAGTGGCTGGGAGTGACAAGCTCTTAGGCAGGGTGTTGAGTGACTGGCAGGTGACTGGGGGGGTCCACGTTCACTTACACTGTATCAAGGTGTAACCTGTCATCCAGGGCTAGCATGCTTCCTTTTGGACACCTCTACCCATCAAGAGGGAGGTGACCCTCTCCCCTTCATGACCCTTTCAGCTCAACAGCCCCCAATCATTTTTGAGAAATAATTTGGTATGGGGCAGAAGACTGTGATGCCATCTTGCAGGTCCCCAGCTCAGCTGTCATACTAACACCCTGAAGGGATCAGAAGCAATTCCCCTGCTAGGAAGTGTTAACACCAACAGGATTCACATGCCCACATTGTGTTCACATGGCTTTTATGGATATATCACCTCCATCATCTTGCATACCCTTGTTGATCTCAATAAAACATTAATGAATAGGATGACCAGCCTAGTGGTCACATACACTGCCCAGATCTTCTGCAACTCCTTGCTCTTCTTCCAGAACTTCCACGAAGTCCTAATACCAGTATGATGCTACACATGCCCTGTCACTCTGGGTCACATGGCTAAGCTCCTTGCGCGTGCTTCAGCTTTGCCATCAGTGTCTGCAGGAGTAAGGCAGCGTGAGCATGCAGACAGCTGGCTATATAAGGGGGAATGCTAAAAGGCAGACTAAAAGCCAGCAGCTCCACCATGGCCCATCACAGTCTGCAGTGTCATGCCAGACTTGCAGTGCCATGCCAGACTTTCAGTGCCTGGCACAACTGCAGCAGGACCATCCTTCCACATCATATCACAGAATGTTAGGGATTGGAAGGGACCTCTTGCCCACTTCACACTGCTCCTATCAGCCATAGGAGGGAAGGGCCCAGTGCCACTGGCAATTAGGCTTAGCACTATCACAGACCCACAAATGGAGGCCTGTGTGCCCTAAGTGCACCAATTCCACCCACTGTTGAAAGAACAGAGACACCCACTAATAATCCAGAAGAGGTATGAGATCTTTCCCTGTAATGCTGCCCTGTGGACCCATCCTTATTAATGTGCATATGCTTGAGGTGGGCTTTCTTCACCCTTGTTTTGTTGTTCATGAGGTCTCTTGTCCACCCTGCATCCTCTGCTTGCCAGCCTGGTCCACCTCCTGCTCACTCAGCTGTGGGTCATCATCTCCCTCCTCATTGTTCCTAGTTTAAAGCACTTCTCACCAGGTTGGCCAGCCTGTTGACTGATCCTCAAAGTCCCTGATTATCAAAAAGGGTCCCACAGCTGTAGAAAACAAATCCATGTGGTCAACACCAGCTGCGCAACCAGTTGATGACCCACAGGATCCATCTCTTCCTTCTCAACACAGCTCCCAGCGCCTTGTCTGCTACCAGGGACTGAGCTAGTCAGTAGCTGAAGAGCTGCAGGAGGGTCTTTCAGTGACTCTTGGGTAATGAAAAGCCTACATCATTTGTGACGAGGGAACTCAGGCTTGGATTCCCCCATGGAGGGCCCAGTCCCTCTGAAGAGGATCCATAAAAGACATGGTGCTGAGTCAATAGAATCCACGATGCTGCAGTAAGATCAAATGGACTTAGACAGCACTGCAAGGAGACTCTGGACTTTCCCCCTGCATACTCTCCTGAGGGTGGGTACCCCAGACCTTTCTTTGGGAAAGTGAGCATGGTTGCTTTCAAAACAGCTCTGGGGAAGAGGGAGCTGAGTCGTTGGGAAGCCAGGACTTGCCTCCACCCTTCTGTGGGATATTTTTTTTTGTTTGGATTAACACAGCTTCAGAAATTCCAGCAGATTTGTTTTATGGTATGTATTTCCTGCATTGCCCAGGCCATACAATTTCTTTCAGTTAATTCTTAATAACACAACTGAACCCAATAACCTGACGTATAACCCGCTGTGTCTGTAGAGCAGCTGATGTCCAGTCCTGCCAGGGCTTTGAGAACTGACTATAGTAAAAATTATAACTGCTGCTGGCACGGCTGGTAATCCACAGACAAACCACAGAACACCCTGTGGCAGGGCAAGAAAACACTCCTGGTTTGCTGACATGGGCATGCTCAACATGGTTTGCTTGATCTAACTCTGTCTCTCCCAAAATATCATGCTCTTAGCCTCAGGCTTTAAATTTCTTCTCCATACACTCAACCCAGCACTTAACCTCCAGCCTAACCTGACTTAAGGTAATAAGGGCATAGGGATAAGTAAGGGATAAATGAGGGCATAGGAGAAATGCAGATGGGGATATGTGCAAGGGGGCTGCCCCAGCAGCTGCAGGACAGTCTGAGTGGGAAGGGAAACTCCTTGGAGACAGAAGAACTGGTTTGGTCTTCCTCAGGCAGAAGGCAAAATCACACTTGGCTTTTCAAAGCTCTGCAGGCTGCACAATTGCATTTCAGCCATCTGTCCCTCCTGTGCTCTGTGTAAGGGGCAGAGGCACCGAACATGGGTCTCTTCACTCCGCACCCTTACGTCTGCAGTGCAGGAAGCTTTCAGAGACAGTCCTCACATTCTTCTGCCCAAAATCTTTTAAGGAGTTTGCCAAAATATCCTATTTCTTAAGTGCAAAATGGAAACAGTGTTGTTAGGGTAAATAAAATAAATGCTAGGAAATACTCAGGCATCACTGTGAGGAACGCAGAAAATGAAATAGCATCTGTCCTGGCACAATAAACTGCTTCTTAAACATACAAGACTACAGTAAAGTATCTGTAGCATCACCTATCTCCACCACAGATTAGCCCTATTATATACACAGGCTACAGACCCAAAGCTGCCCAAGTGGGTATATTTTGGTCTAGAATTCTGGATTTGCTCCGTTACTACATTTTCCATTTATGCAATGACAAATCCAAATTAATATATACCAGGGAAAGGAAGTCTGGCAAACGAGAGGAAAAAAGTAAGTGAAAAAATGTTTTCTCCTCTCTCATGTGCAATGAACCTATTGCAGAAGCACAGGCTGCTGTATTGTCTTTGGACGGAGGATACCTGGTGCCTTAGCTTGACTGGCTCTGAGCTGCAATCAATGGTTATCATCTCATCCAGGGAAAACAGGATCATTCAGAGCTATTAAAGAGTTACTGGAGTCTGGAAGGAGAGACGCTCTGAGCACGGGGACTGCGGCAGCGTCTGGCGCTCCATCGATAGCTCTACACTAGGACTGGTGCCCATATGAAAAGTAGTAGCTTTTCTGCATAATGTGTGCCACCATTGGAGCAATGTTTAAAATAATTACTCAGAGTTGCTTCACAGTTTGAGGGTTTTGTTGCTTTGGCTTGAGTTTTTTAAATGCAAGGATCCTTGTCCAAAGAACAAAAGTCCAAAGATACCATTTCCTTCTATTTTAGGTTCCTTCTTGCCTCCTCTGTCCTGGTTTTGCCTTGCTGAATGTCTCCCCTGCCCTTGGTGGAAGCAGCACATGGTTTTGGCTCAGAGAGTGGGTGGGAGCAGCCCCCTCCATAGCAGCTGCTGATTCACGCCCCTGAATCATCTACCAGGGGTGCTGCTCCTCCGTCTGCGGGAGTGATGCAGTGAGCGCAGCCGCCTCCGTTTCGGTCTCCTTCCACTGCGCACTGCTGGGGCCGGCACAACCTGAGTGACACAGGCTGCTCGGGGGCCTGGGAAACTGCCGCGGTTCTCAGCAGCGTGGCTCCAGAAGGGCAGTCGCATCGCTCTACCACCACCATCCTCCCACCAGCTCGCCTGCGAATTCAAATAGCTGGGATGTTACCAAACACATCCAAGAAAACCAGACAGCGCGGAGTCAAGCCTCCCACCCCGTGCTGCCTTTATGTTGCTTGAGGTCAATTATTATAAACTATCAATTTTTCAGGAATGACATTAATTTAACTGCTGTGTAAACTGAGTTTCTGTTTCTCAGCGATTATAGTGCACAAGCTCTCAAGCAGTAGTAATCCCCGAGTTTTCGCCTCCTTTTTCCTTTTTTTTTTCCTTTCCTTCCAGAGTTAACAGTTTCCAGCTGTGTATTCTTTGGATGTGTTTCCACACCAGTTTTTTCCATAATATAGAGCCGGCCCCTTTCCAAATCCCAGATGTGCTATTTATTTACTCTGAAGCATCTGGGCCCTGACATGGTCTTGTCACTGCAACGTGGCAAACTTGTGAAAAATCAGAGTGGCAGGCAGTTAACAGGCTGTACTGCACTGGCAAGCGGTGAGAACAGTTCAAAGGAGAGAGGAAGAGGGGGGTGGTGGAGTGGAAATGAAAAAGGAGCAAATTTCGTGTTTTGCTACACTGTGCTTTCTAAGGTTACAAATGACTAGTGGCACTCAAACTGGAAACTGGGGATTTCACTCTTTTGTAAACAGAGTCATAAAGACATTGAAGCCTGACAGAAGCCGACCAGGGTGGCTGTGAGATGTTAAACACCCTCTCCCCAGGTGGATTCTCTGAAGAAATTCAAGCTCAGGCATGATGCTGCAGGTCTTACGCAAGCTCATGCATCCTACTAAAGACCTTTGAAACGACTGCAGACTCTAGAATAAAGTGGGAAAGGTATTTTAAATTTGCCTCTGAATTTCCCTGCTCAGGAAGGGGCCAGCAGAACGATTTTTTATGCCTGAGAAAAATACCCCTAACACTGTCATGTTGTAATGACAAACCTCTGGTTTTATTTTAAAATGTGGAGTATGAGGGGAAAAGAAAGTGTGCTCTGAAATGAAAACTGCAAGACTGTAGTGCAATAGAAATACGGCAAGTGAAACTGCAGCACCTCAGTTACAACTGGGGTTTTTGGCTTACGTTTAGTGCTGCCTTCGAGCCAAGAATATGAAATTGCTTTAGGGTTACTGAGCTTTCAGGCTTTATATGGCCCAGGGGATACTGTTGTTGAAGCAGGTGTCAGCATTTGTTTTAAGAAATAGGGTCAGAATTGCATGGGAAAGGCTGAAGAGTCCAAAGGCTGTTGAAGGCAGCAAGAGAGAAACAAACTACTCTGTGAAAGCAATATGTTATCTAGCTTGAGTTTAATCATGCAACTGTTTGATCACCCAGAAACAGAAGGGTTTCTCTACCGCTGTATCTTGGCTGCCCTGCATTTTGTGGGCCACCAACCTATTATTTACATTTTAGAGCTAGTAGGTTATATATGTTCCCCCTTTAAAACTGAAGTAGGAGACCAGTCAGGAAAGATGAAAAAAATTTAAGGAGGCTTGCATGGAAACAGAAGGGATGAATGCACGAAAAAGGGTTGGCAACACTGCTTTCACTAAGCTAATGAAGTTACTTGCTTTGTGTTAGCAGAAATCAGTATGTGATCCATGTCATACAGCAAGAAGGAATACCTCCCAGATCTGTCCCTCTGTCCATGTCCATCATACTCTGTCAAGAGCACGTGAGTGAAGGAAGGGTATATATATGTCCTTCCTGCAACACAGAAATCAATCTTCCTCAGGTCATTCCCTTTCCTGTGTCCTGTTTACCATTCATTTAGGCAATAGGATATGTAACAGAATAAAAAATTCCCAGGAACTGAAGTAGTTCTGTGAAGAGCTGCTGGAATGATTAAAAACTTCATAGGAAATATTTTTAGAATTTTATCCAGTGAGATTTTTCATCTTCAGATCTTCTTTTCACAAAACTCTTGGGTAGTAATTGTGGTACTAAAACATATAAAAAAGTTACCATCACTCAAAAGATACATATGGAAGAGAAGGTACAAGGCAGAGAAAGAAGATGAAGGGCTGAGCCACTACTGGTTGTACAAGACCAAATGCAACATTGACACACAGGCAATTTTGTCTGATCCCCCATGTGTTTTTTTATTTTAAAAAATAATACAGCAGCAACAAGAACCTTTTAAAACGTGCCTAACTCATGAGATATGGAGAAGCAAATCTAGATGCTTCTGCTCAGCAAACCTGGAGGCTGGGCAGAGCAGTTTCCATTGCACCAGGAGCTTGCTCCGTATCAGACAGCTGGTGTCCTCTCTAGCAAGATGGGATCCAGAGTGCTGTGATTGTCCAGTGGAAAGGAGAGATGTGTGGGAATGGTAGAGGTAATAGAAGTAACCATCCCTCATATCTTTTCAAGGAAAGAAAGGCATTTTCCTAGCCATGAGAAGTAGAGGGCATGGAGTGTGTAGTTCTAGCCTCAAGTACAGGCAGATCTTTTCCAAGTGTCACATTTTTCCCACCATTATAAATACAAAGTAGAAAGCTTGCAACCAATGTAACTGAAGCGCTCAAACACGAGTATTGTCTTTTCATCATTTCCTTTGAGAAGGTGCCATTTTCAGGCACCCAATGGCTCATACAGTTCTCCAGCACCATTTGGAAGAGGCACATGCACCACCTCCTGGAGGTCTCCACTGCACCCTTAGTTCAAACGTCATGTCATTACTTCCAAGCCAGTGTGACATGATGCCACTCCAGGCAGTGGCAATGACTACCAGCGCTCCTAGCAGCACCTCCCTGAACTGTTTACACAGCAGCAAGATTAAAGCTCCCCATCACCTCAGTTCACTATGACTATCATTTCCTGAGACCATAAAATTCCTGCAAAAATTAAATGTGATCTTTCCCTGTTGTCAGAAAGCTTTAGGATGCTATGCAGAACAGCTTATCAAACAGCCTGTTCAACTCCCATAGGGAAATGCAAGTATCACTTATGGGGATGCTATACATGGCCTTTTACTGTTAATGAACATTAGCTGTTTGGGTGTCCTTTCACTCTGACATATTGCTGCGTACAGCGGTATAGCACATGATGCTAGAAGTAGCAAAACACAATTACTGGTCTTTTAAGAGCTGAGAACTGAGCAATGCTCAGAGGAACTAGCAGGTCAGACACCCTCTTGTTTTGACCATCGGAAAGGCAATCCTCCAGCTATGGCCAGAGAATCACCAAGCAGATTTTATTTAAAGGAAAAAAAATCAAGAGACAAGAGTCAAGCTGAAGGTTTTGTAACCTAAGCAATTAAGCACAACCCTGCTGTTTACAACCAAAATGCCAGTTATTACTGATGGCAGATTGACCAAATACTTCATGCTGTGAGTGGTATCTATTTTGGAGTGAGTCCACTGTCTTTGTGATACATCTGATACACCAAAAATTTTGAAGCCTGCTTTCAAAACCCAGGGGACAAAGGGACGTAACACAAAAGAGAAGTACAGTGTTTCTGGGGCACCAGGTTCTCTGCAGGTATCCTGCACCATCTCTGGGTGTATCACTTTGCATGCTCTTTAGAAAATCACCCTGGCCAATGCTGCTCCCTTTTGGAAAGTGAAATGATAGATAGGGCAAGTGTAGAGTCCTGCATCTGGGCAAGAACAGCCCCAGGTATGAGTACAAGTTGGGGACAGACCTGTTGGAGACCAGCGTAGGGGAAAGGGACTTGGGGGTCCTAGTGGACAGCAGGATGACCATGAGCCAGCAGTGTGCCCTTGTGGCCACGAAGGCCAATGGCATCCTGGGCTGTATTAGAAGGGGTGTGGTTAGTAGGTCAAGAGAGGTTCTCCTCCCCCTCTACTCTGCCCTGGTGAGGCCACATCTGGAATATTGTGTCCAGTTCTGGGCCCCTCAGTTCAAGAAGGACAGGGAACTGCTAGAGAGAGTCCAGCGCAGAGCCACGAAGATGATTAAGGGGGTGGAACATCTCCCTTATGAGGAGAGGCTGAGGGAGCTGGGTCTCTTTAGCTTAGAGAAGAGGAGACTGAGGGGTGACCTCATTAATGTTTATAAATATGTAAAGGACAAGTGTCATGAGAATGGAGCCAGGCTCTTCTCAGTGACATCCCTTGACAGGACAAGGCGCAATGGGTGCAAGCTGGAACACAGGAGGTTCCACATAAATATGAGAAAAAACCTCTTTACGGTGAGGGTGACCGAACACTGGAACAGGCTGCCCAGAGAGGTTGTGGAGTCTCCTTCTCTGGAGACATTCAAAACCCGCCTGGACGCATTCCTGTGTGATATGGTCTAGGCAATCCTGCTCCGGCAGGGGAATTGGACTAGATGATCTTTCGAGGTCCCTTCCAATCCCTAACATTCTGTGATTCTGTGATTCTGTGAACCGAATACCTGGCAAAGGTTAATCTCATTTAGAACTGCACATAAACAGTCTTCAGGTTAGTACTCCTGTCATCATTCAAGGTCATCGCTCTGTTGTAGCCAAAAGGGTAATGTCTCATTACATTAAACCAGGAGTGCTTTGGCCCTGGGCCGGATTCAGCTCAGTGATGTAATGCTGCAGGCATAAGCTATCATAAGATCCCCAACAGCAAAATCTGCCTGCAGATGGTTTGGGTTTGAGATGCTGCTGTGGTGGGTTGAAGGTGTCTGTGATTCCTGCTCTTCCAGGAACATGTCCCTGAATGCCCGTTGGTCACTGAGGAGCCTGTGTAGTCACCATCCTTGGAGGACAACCCCTTTCAACACCTGCAGGAAAGGGGGGTAGGTGCCTTTAAAACCTCCACCAGAGATCCTGCCAAGCCCAGGCTTCAAGGCAAAGCCACTGCCTTTTCACAGACCCTCTGGGATGTCAGCACTGCCTGCTCTCTTGGGGATAAATGCCTTCAGGGAGCCGCCAGCTGAGATGTGCCTTTCCAGCAGGAAAGGATAACCCAGCAGACCAGAGACTGCTCACAGGGTCCCCTTCAGCTTGTTTGGTGTCTAAACACAAACCTATATCTCAGGAAACATGCCATTTCCTCCTGGGCAAGCAGAAGAGCAGTCTCCACTGCGATAGACTCTTAATTTCCCTTTTATTGCCTATCCTGCACATGTCCCATGCTCAGAAGCACCCCTTCCCCTTCCTGGTGGCATTTTTTTTTGTGCTGATGGAATTTTTTTCTTTTTTAATTATGCATGTTGTCCTTGTATCTACATCCTCTCTCCTCCCTCCAGAAAGGAACTGTAGTCTTACAGGCCACACAAACTTTTCCATAAATCAGTCACCTTGTTATTTAAAAAAAATGATTAGGTAATCCTCATTCTAGAATATTAGGATACAGTAATCTTAAATAAACTCATTAATTTTGATAAATTAGGGTATTTTTCCTGAGCTAGAGTATCTGCCACAAAATACATCATCTTCCTCTAAGGTCTTTATTATTTTTTCCAGAGTCTGTACACATTAGAACCTAGCTGGCTTGTTTTGCACATAGTATTGGGAGCCACATTTACCCCTGGAGTAATTCCACTTAAGCAGAGGGAATTACAGGAGGCTGAAACTGGTTCCAGCATGTTAGATGGTTAAAACATTCCTGATGTTGATAGATTGGCATTTCTGGATCCCAGAGTATCTGCAAGGAAATGATAGTCCCAGGAGTGTGGCTGGTCTCCATGCCTTTGGTCTTTTTTCCTGCTGCTCTGAGCTCATTAGTGGAAAAGGGAATTGAGGAAAAGTTTGTCAATCCCTTGACAAAAAAAAAAAAAAGCAGAGCAATATGCCAGTCTAATTTACACTAATAAAAGTCTTGGTCTCCACAACCACTGATTATAGCTTCAGCTAGAGTGGAAAGAGAACAGTGGGTACTGAGAATCGCTACTGCAAATCAAGCAAAGTCATAGGACTTGGCTATACTCGTCAAAGGCACAGGGTGACCTAAGGCACACGGAATTCTTACTAAAGGTCTGTTGGTTTTGCTACAACCAGGACATTCAGGGAAAGAAGTCTTTGAGCTGAAACATAGTCACATACCTTTGCATGATAAACAAGAAAAGTTGTTAGAAGTAGTTTGAATAGCTGCTGGAGTTATCAGCTCCGGACATTGATTACTTAAAATTGATCCCATTTGGTGATCTCAAGTCTAAAGATGTTACTATGCCAGCCCTGCCTCTGTTATGTGAGTGAAGACTTTTTTCCTGAATAAGAAGTAAAGTACTTGATTCACAAGCAAGAGAGAAGTGTTTTTAATATATTTGTAATTCAAGCAAAACAAATTCCTCCTTCACAGCTAAAGGAGCTTATATAATGCCTGTTGAAGATGAGAGTTTAATGTAAGTTGTAAGTTACATCTGACAATTCCTCAGAAGAAAAACCAAAGCGGTTCAGAAAAATTAAGTTCTCTCAGTGGAAATACAAAGTGAAAAATGTCAAATGAAGCATCTCTTTTTTTCTTCAGGAATTTAAGATTGAATTCAAATAGGGAAAAAATATTTCAACTATAGGAGTTGCTTTTTTTTTTTTTTTTTTTCTCCTGAGCTGGAAATGCTCAATGCTGTAAATGTGTAAAATTAAGCTATTGTTTTCAAAATTTTCCATAGAAAAACTAAATGTTTTCACCTGAATTAGCATCTTCCAGTGGGAAAAAAAAATAGATGTGGGATATTTTAGTTAGGAAAGCTTTCCCTACAAGAAATTTCAGCCAGGTCTATCTGGAAGCCATGGTAGTTGCAAAGAAGGAGCACCTAGACTAATACCTAAAACTGGAGGAGAGCTTGGGCTGGTCTTGCAAGGGGCACTCTCCCATAGCTGTCCATACTCTTTAACTCTTGGCATGTTCACCAGCACCAGTTTCGGCCATGCCAACGTGCACTTTCCTGGCTTGTGCCCAGTCATGACTCAGGGGATAATGCATCTGAAGAACCAGTGCCAAAGTGTCCCTGGTCATGGTGTAGAGGGGGTAGAGCCCACTCCTGCTAGTGAGCAGTGCCCTACCCCCTGGCCACAGGGCTACCGAATGGATCCAGGCAGTTCTGTTCAGAACAGACATAGCCTATGAGCCTGAGGACTGCAGGGAGAAAAGATGCTATCATCAGACATGGTGGGATGTTGAAATTATACAAAACCAACCTGTAGGTTTCCTGGAGCAACACCATTTAAATGAGCTGACTTCTGTGAAAATGTCCCCTTAAGCCTCTAACACATTTGCTTTCCTACAAGGAGAGTTTTCCCTGTTGAACCTTTGGAGTGTGGGCAAGCAAACATGACTCAGGCTGTGCATCTGCCTTGCTGGATGTGGGATGCTGGGCTAGTTTATGGCCGTGTGTGCACTGCCTGGGCCCAGCATGCAGCTCTTGAGTGCTTCCAGGAGCTGCCTGTCCAGGAAGCTGGGGGGTAGGAACACAGGATATATGGTGGAGGCTGGGGACACTGATGGCTTCCCTGTCCACATGGTAATGACAGCAGAACTGAAAGCTTCCTGCTGTCTTCCTAAAAAGCATTGGACTGTAAGTCTGAGATATTAACAACTACATTCCAAACAGAACATAGATGTATCCTCCCTCCCTTCAACCCTCCTAAGGCAGCAGCTGTGTCCCTTATTTGGGTGAGATTTTGCCTTATTGCAGTGCTGGAGTCATTAAAGCTGCTGCTGACCCGTGGAGAATGCTGGGACAAGGTTGAGACAGGGGCAAGAGAGAGACCAAAGGAGTTTGCAGCTGCTGGGGAAGCAGAGGGTGGTGCATGTGATGGAGGAGACATGCAGGAAAAGTTGGTCCTATGTCCAATTGCAAAGCCATTTTGCTCTTGCCACTAAGGAAGGGGTTAGAGCAATGGGTACAGCATGAGGAAGGGGTCCCTCCCAGGACTGTCCCTCTGCCTCCTTCATCCGTAGACCTTTAGCCCTTCTTATTACCCTCCACTAGAGCAGGTAAAAACCACATGCTCCACAGTCATCTGAGCTTCTGACTCAAACTCCAGAGCAACCACCAACCATTTTGAGGTGGGTCAGCAAACCATACTGCATGGATGTTTGCACGCCATTGGCAACCATGCACATCATCAAGGCAGTTTGCCACAGCTGCTGTATGAGAAGTGACGCAAGGCTTTTCAGCTCTGATGGATAGTGCTCTACCATATTAGCGGGATGTTTCCAGCGATGTTGTGAACCTTAGCCCGAAACAGAAGGAGGTTATTTGTGGGGATGAGCTCCAGCACAAAAAGCCAGGAGTGCATTCAATATCATAGCAATATAAGGCATACTTCTACTTTCAAAAATATAAAAATAATTTTAAGCCATATTCTATCCTAAAGAGAGATCTCAGCATATTGCTGCTCTTTGTCATGTTACATTTTCTGCATTAAACTATGAGCATGCACAGGAAAAAATCCCTTTTTGTAACAATATATAATCACATTTGGTAGTTTAGAAAGTCAAATACTGCTTTTGAATTAAATCTCAAGAAGGTGCCAGGGCAGCTCTGCCAAAATCATAGTTGTCTGACCTGGGTGGCAAATCGCATGCATTGCTGGACACAAGCATGTCGCAGTCATCTTCTGAACTTTTGCTGTGGGCTACCTTTTTAAAAAAGGGTTCAGCATCTCCTTCCTTAAGGAATTAAAACCAAGAGAACCAAAGGAAATCCAAATTTAGAAATAACAATGACAGGGAAAGCAGGCACTGTTCATATGGACAAAGGCATTTGAAGAGCACATAATTCAGCATGAGCAAAAGTGGCAAGATGTAGTGTGGCCTTACACTGTCCATTGGTGGATGTGCTGTACCTGTGACCTGTGGCTCTCCCGAACTGCTGCTGCTCTGCTGTTCATGGAGGCAGGCAGAACAACACTCCTAACAAACTTGATGGCTGAATCTTAAGTTAACTTTGTGGGGCTTGTAGGACCTAACCAGACCTGGTTAGTGAAGCTAACATTACAATAAGCACCACCCAATCTAGGAAGCCTGAAATGATGGATAACCATCCAAGAGAGGAAGACAATGCCTTTTCAGGAACTGTCCAGACTTCTTTCTCTTCTGGGTTCATTCCCAGGCGAATCCAGGAGACGTCTGGAGTTTTTTGCCAAAAGCAGCCCTTATAGACATTATCTTCCAAAGCACACCCTTGGGAAGAGACAGATGCAGTGCACTGTGTCCTGTGACCACACAGAGAAAGCCAAGCATGCTGATAAGAAACTTGAGCATATGTCTTGTTTTTGTTCGTACTCATTTCTCCCTATCAGAAGTTTTGAATTATTACAACTACACTGATCAAGTCAATGTTGAACAGTCCCACAGTTAAGGCATTATTTAATAAATGAACAAATGAATATATTTAGGATGCTGTAACAGTTAAATGGCCACTCAGTGAAATAATATTGGGTTTAACCTATTATTGGTAGCAGCTCAAACAACTCAGGACTGATGTTCAGTTCCACCTACAAGTGAAGAAAGCAGGAGCACATATATGAAGTGTAAATATGTATACATTGTGGTGAAGATTGGCTGTGATTTCCAACAACAGGAATAATGCCAATTAAGCTCCAGCTATGATCAAATTACTAGCAATGGGCATTCCTGCATCTTGAGAGAGAATAGCAGAAGCGCCAGTTTCTGCTTCTTCAGAGCCTGGCTCAGTGGAAAGAATATGTCTTATTTTGTGACCTAGTCTCCATAGCTCACACAAAACTTCCTCTTCAGCCACTACAAGGTTCTCACTTAGATTTCATTAACTGTAGAGAATAGCACAGAAAGAGAAGGATGGGTTATAAAAAAAAAATCAATCCATCAGTCAGGAGAAGCACAAGAAGAGAAAGAGCTGTGTGTACGTGCATATATGTGATTTGCTAGATGTAATCATATTTGCTAAAACAAAAGAAGAAAACCACATTCATCTTTTCAGAAGAGTAGTCTGCTAGACACGTATCACCTAGCAACTGGACACTGATTTCTCTGCATGCCTTGAAACCCATCACTAGCCTCCCACTGGCTTTTCAACTTTATCAACATTTTTGCCTGTCACTAGGCAGAATTCATCCATGGCTGCTGAACCATGGAGTTATATCAAGAATTGATTCGCCCTCCAATCTGGGTTCTGTAAATTACCTGTTAAACCTCCTTTCCCCTTCCTCAAATTAGATAGCAAAGAAAGTAGCTTTCTGTTTAAATTTTCACATAGTTGTGTATTGACTTAACACAGATAAGGCTCTCAGGCACATTTGGGGAAATCAGCTGAGCAAAGATGTGTGAATTGTTTTGCTGGGAGAAGATAAGTGACTGTACTGCTGATTATTGCCCATATCACTGCAGAATAAAAACCTAACCAAGTAGCACAGGGCCATGTGCCAACCAGTATCTAACCACCTGGAAAGTGTCATCCTTTTAAGACCCAATGAGTATGGCAAATGTTGCCATGCAGCTATTGAGTAATCCCATCAGTCCAAGTGACACTGAGCAAAAAGCCGGGGAACACAGAGCTGATGCATCATCCTGTTGTTCTGCAAGCACAGTGTGAGGCTGTCATGTCCTGCGTAGGAGGTAAGCATCTACTTGTACCACTGCTAGATAACAACTGCCTTTCTGCCCACAGTGCCAGAATGCCAGACCTTCAGCTAGTCACCACAGCCAGCTCTAGCGAGGCAGGCAGGACTGGGGTGGGCTGCTCGGCATGGCAGGTGGAGTCAGCATTTAACAGTCCATCCAAGCTGCTATTTAGGACTGACAAAACACCTTAGAGTGGTCAGACCCAACAAGGGCATGCCCTCTCCTCTATGGTAACTCCAGGCTGACGTCTGGAAGGCAGCACTGTCCCAGGACGTAGCCCAGGATCCCTTCCTGGTGCAAGAGGAGAGGACTGCTCTGTGGGCTTCATCTCACCTTGCGAGCTTTGCTCTGGTCATGGGCAGGGGAAAGGGATGAGAGCACTCAGCAGGGTGCACACCAACCTGGGGAAGTTTAAGCTTTCTCCTGGGGTCCACAACCACCTCCCTGAGTACTCTCTGACCCATTATGTGTAGGGGTGGGCCCCACCATTATGGATAGCAACTGGAAGCCACTGTTGGGTCTCACAGTGGGAATTCAGCTTGGCTGACAGACTCCAGAGTGAATGGCTGCCAAAGTACAACCAAGAGACTGCAAATGATGGGCTATTTAATCACTGTGAATACATTTGTCTGAGCCCTGTCTATATTGCTGTTCCTGTTTCAATCTTAACATTATCTGGCAGAGTCAAAAAGCTACCTGAGTTGGCCAGCTCAGAGATGGAGTTGGATTTATAACCACAGGAGTCCTGGATCCCTGTCAGAATTGCCCATGACTTTAGATTAAGTTGTTTCTCATAAGTAGAACAGACAAAAATCCTATCTATTCAGTCTCTCTTCAGTCTCAGAACCCTCAGATTCATCTCTTAAATCAAAAGAAACATCACTTTCCTAAAATCTTGTTACAGCTTTCTGTGCAGGTTACCTCAGCACTTGCATCCCTTCAGGGGAGCACATTATTCCTCCTCCTGCTCAGCCACTGCATCCAGCCGCTTTGTAAGCTACTTTTCAACCTGGGCAGAACCTGCTGACCCCTTTTAACGGCACCAAAACAACTTCTTCAGCTGAGATGGATAATAATAGAAGATTTCAATTTCCTGGCACATGCAGCTAGCCTTTAATCACTGATCTGGGACACGAACACTCAGGCTGACATGTGTGATTCACAGTTCCTGGAAATGCCACGTAGGTTTTGTAGCAAAGGAGTGGAATTGGGCAGAAGGATGATTCCAGCATGGGCACTGCTCCTTTTCAGGGGATCCCTTGAGTACCTGCTGTCACTGAACATCACTCAGCTCTCTAGACGTGCCCTTTCAAACAGTTCTTTCTCTCAGGAAAGCACCATTAAAGCAAACACTTGTGATTGTTTTTAATAAGGAAAGGCCATAAAAAAAAGGCTTTTCTTTGCTGTGAATGATACACTTTGATTTTCAATATTTAGAGAAATACGTCACCATCTTGCTGCTGGTGTTCTGCTGTTTCATCACCAGAAATAAATACATAGCTAGCTCAAGAGAAAGGTTGAGGTTTTAATTATGCAGTATACTACACAGAAATTATACCAGAATAGCCTGCAAAAATACAGAATTTATTAATACACACCACGAAAATTAACAAAAGATTAGGTCTTTGTAAGTATCATCATTTGGTAAGCCTAGATGTATTAGGCTATATGTCTGCTGCATAATCCTACTAAAGTAAATTGATTTACATCACTAGATAAATCCAAACTCTATAAAGTAGCTATTTTTAACTTCTGAAATATTTTTTTTTCCCTGTAAGAATTTGGTTATTTCTCTACATTTTATTACAGATATTTGCTTTGCCACAAATAGCATTTGGTGGTAAGGCTTATTACTAGGATCCTGTTTGCAAACAAATCCCAGTATTACTGACGCCCTGGAGGAAGGCAGGCATTTGGAACGTTTGAGAAATAGGACATTTGGATCACTGAGAGACGAGGACTTCTATCAGCTCTTTCCTTTGGTTAAGTGTATGATCAGGTAGTATGCTGCTGAGGGATAGGGCTGCTCTTTGTGTAATCACAAGGTAGAGTGCTGACTTTACTTCACAAATAAAAAGATCACAGTATGCTTGCTTGGTCATTCACCAGCCATGTACCACAGTGTATTTACAGTCACCAGCCTGCTCACTTTAACTTAGACATGGGTCCATCCTAGAAATCCTTTTGCTAGAAATTCCAGTTTGAATTTTGGAATGAATAGCAGCCCCACAATTTCCAGGGTCCATGTCTATTAATCAAGATGTTAGTCTAGCAAGTTGTCCAAGATTAACGTCAGCAGACTGAGAAGTCACAAGAGCATCCCTTCATGTGCCTCACAGACTCATTCTGAACTCCTTTCTTTTCAATCATACCTAAAAGCCAAGCATCACTCAAGGGCCTCATAGTGAAGAGAAGTGCAAGTGATAAAGCACAAAGTTGCTTTTCCTGCTTGGTGGCATTTCAGTCTATAGAAGATGTATAGAACTAATACAGACAGATGTTAGCTGTCCTAGCAAGAACTATGAGGAGGACTTACAAGAAGCTTAAGCCCAAAGTAAAGATGTCAGAGATGCTCAGATCATGTTTGGGGTCAGGGCCCAGGTAAATCACATTTGATACAGACAGAAACTCAAAAGCTTTTGCTTCCTGCCCAGTAAACTCAGCTGCAATGAAGTATATTTAACATCATCAGAAAGTCTCTATATTTATTCCATGGGACACCCCAGAGGTGATCTGAATTTTGTACCAAAACCCTTTTTAAAAGTGTTTCTGATTAGACAGTCATTTACACATTGAGATAACAGAAATCTTGGTCAAGTACAGTTGATCAAATTTTGGTGCACAAACAAGGCATGGGATTTCAAATAACATTTATTATCTTTTAGGACAGTTAGAGATACTGGCTTTCAAGCCGTGAGTACTTTAAATGTGTTTTTGCTGCTCCCAGTGCAATAAAAAGAAAGCAGCATTATTTTAAAAATAAGTACTATGCTTTAAAAACAGTTTGGTCTTTTCCTTATACTATTACACTTCGGTTTTACTACAAATCTAGCACTGTCTGATACCAGCACACTACAGGTTCTCCTTGGACAGCCACTTTCAGCCTTTACAGAATACTTTACAAAACTATTCAAGTAAGTGTCAACAAATCTTTTATAACATAAGACCTTTTCCTTAAAAAGCAAAGCAATGCTTCATCTATACACACTTTGATTTCATATTAACAGCTCTTTTGGACCACATTATTCACTTAAATCCCAGACTAGGACTATGTATTAACTCAAACGGTTTCATAGCACTGGTGACTTAGCTCTTCATTGAAACATATTTTATGTCTGCTTTAGTTCATTTAAATTAGAGAACAAGTGCTCTCTTCTAAACACAAGGAAAGACATTTTCAATTTCAGTATCTCTTTGTAAAAGCAGTAACATCTACCACTGCACAGAAATAAGTCAGGGTGTTTACAGTGGAATGGTGGCTGTGCATTTCTCCTGGTTTTCCACCCTCAGGGCTCAAGCCTAGAGTGAATTTCTTCCTTCTTTTCTGTGAAATATGATGCTCTTCACTCACTGTGCTCCTGGAACTACTTGAATTACTTCAGACCCTCCAATGCAAATAGCCCATGGGAGCTGAAATAAAAAGGGCAAACAAAATGAGTTTTTTCTCCCTGCCTTCTTGGGATCAAAACCAGGATTTAATGAATTACAAATTTAAAATTAAATTTAAAATTAATTTTAATGAATTACCTGTTCTTGTAAAATGTGGTCTGCATACAGATGCAGACATCAGTCTTCACTGGCCCTTCTCCCTTCTGAAAAATGACAGAGCAGAAGTTGTTTCCCAGCCACCCAAGGCTCGTGGAAAACAGGGTGCTTATTCAAGCTTTTATTCCAGAAGGAGTTCTCATGCTGTAAAACTTAATTTCATACCAAAATTCACTGTCCTCTTATTCTTCATTCAAGGAATAAGATGGAGATCTTGATACTAAATAGTGCCGAGTTGACTTCTGCAAGTGTTTCTTAAAAAACAAGCCAGTAGAGCCGAAGCTTTCTAGAGATCAGATGATTTTTTCCCCCATCACCACTGACCCGAACAAAATGTAGAACTTGGCCAGGACCGTACATATGTATTGCACACTCTGCTGTTTCCGTTAACCACAACCCAAGGTCTTTGCAGAGAGGACTGTGCTCTGGTTTGTTTGACTTCCTGACTCTGGGGCCCCTGAAGAATCAGATATCAGAGCTTAAAAGCTGTTAAAATGTATCTTGGTTTCAGAGCTCAAAAGTTGGTAATCCATAACTCAAGATCTGAAAACACACTTATTCACAGAAAGGAGGGATCCCTAAAGATGACAAATTAATGATGAATGGTATTTTATTTATAAGGATCAGATCAGTTCACAGTCTCTCAAACCACAATGTTCTCGCTTCCATGGGTAGATCGAGGCTCTTTGCTTCTTCACCCCCTCAGAGTAAGACTCTTAATACTTTCTTAAAACTGTTACAAAACATCAAAAAGATGACTTTTCACAGAAACCTGTTGTACCAACACACAGCAAAACAGTCACAACACATGCTGACACACGCCTGCCTATCACCCTACACTATGTTCTTGATGAGGAAACTCCTTCCAAGTTGTCATATTGCAGTAACAGGATTTGAAGTTCAGGCAGGGAGAGATACTTTTTTTCACTTTAGCAGGAAGTTTGTATAACACCTGTCTCATGGAAAGAGAGACTAGCTTAAGGGAAGGACCAAAACAAAAGAAAAAACCACTAAGACTAGACAGCAAGGAGAGGTCTTTCCCTCTGAGGCTGAGAGGTGGTGTTGCATGTGCACAAAGCAGCCCTTGGAGTTAATCCTTGGCAGATCATTTGGTAAACCCTTCCACTTCTATTGCAATGCTCAAGAGCCCAAATCCAAAGTGCTCTTGGACTTTCTTAATGGTCAAGTACTTGTGCTAACTAGGAAATCGTTTTGCATGATGCCATGCAGGAGAGTGGCATCTACTTACCTTACCTGTACCATCACAGGTTTACACTGCAAAATGGATGTTGGCAGTGGAGATGTCCTGGGGATCCTGAAGTGTCTCCTGTAGAATGGGTGCAGCACAGAAACCTACAACCTGGGTGCATGGGGGTCACTTCCTGGGATGGGGTACTCACCCACATCTGGGGTGGCAGGGGTGTGGGACAGGGCAGGACTACACAGAGCTGGGGCACCCACACCTCGCTCAGCAGGGGTGTGGGAGCAGGAGGTCCCGCACACCCAGACGAGGAAGGGTAACTGTGACTCCCACAGCCTGGGAGGGATGTCTGTGACTCCCACAGCCTGGGAGGGGGATGTGTGTGCGCACACAAATCTCTGTGCACATGTGGCACATGTTGGGATCAGTAAAAGAGGGGGTTTAGAAATTTGTAGTTGCACGTTACCACTTTATAAGGAGGTGGTATTGTGGTTGTCTGTTGTATTGCTGATATTGATCCTGAATGTATTGTTCAATGATTGCCGATTTGTTACATATCATTAATAAATCAATGGACCACTTGAACACTGATTTGGCTTGAACTATGTGAACTGATTGGGTTTTGCTACAGTGTTTGGTCAATGAGAGGAACAATGAGCTGAATTTTGTCAAATCCTCCTCAATTTGTCTGGATAACCCTGCTGATAAACACTGAGAAACAGAGTTGCTGATGCATCCATGGGACCATGAGGAAGAGCACCACCTTTTTCCTCCTGTCTTAATCCTCCCTACTTGCACGGTTGCAGCACATCCCTGAAGGCAGCATTGCAGGGTTTCGCTGCATGAATACAGTTGATCCCCTGCGTGGCCAGAAAGTGGGTACTTCAGCTGGGGAGCAGTTGGCCAATTATCGTGACAGCAATTAACCCAAACGTTCTGCCAAAGTCACTGATGATGACGTCTGGCCTGCCTTCCTTAGCCTTACTCGATTTCTCCATTTTGTGTCATTTGCCACTTCTTTCCCCTCCAGTGAAGCAGGGTAGAGTGCAATGGTGGGTGTGCTGTGGCAAAGCTGTGGGTACGCCACGCAGGACTCTGTGTACACCAGCAGAAGGGCTGCTCGCAGAGCTACAGCCATTTGTTTGCAACAGTGGGTTTGAATACAGCCTCTATTGAGCTATGCCATCCAATACTGATTGTAAGTTACCTGCAGTCATCCTGCCCAGAAAAAAGGGCCATTTCCATCATATGCATATTTATGCTTAGCAGTAGCCATCTTACAGAGAAATGGGAAGCGGTTTAACTTTGATGGCTGATTTTAAGTTTTCCCACTCTACCGCGTGAAAATACAGTTGGCAGCATACTTTCTCAGAGAGCACATTAGCGCTAAATTCATTCAAACCTCCCCTCGTGGGCAGGAAAAGGACTGGAGCTATTCTTACATTATTCATGGCAAGCTTTGGCAACTTTCTCAGTGTCAGCATTCACAGCTTCTGCTCTGTAGCATCTCCATTGTCCCACACGTCTCCCATGTTCAGGCTCAGCGTTTCCAACAGTAATAAATACATTGCAGGCTTCCAGTGCGGTTATGCAAAGGCAGGGAGGAAAGCGCTAAGGCAGCCTGCATGCCAGAAGGATGAGGAAGGTATCTCCTGTCTCTTTCTTTTGTTGGTGATCCTGTACCTCTTTTTCCAGAACACTGCTCATCCTTTTCTCAGGATCAGACTTACTCAAACTCTTTCTCCACTTCTTTCACTTTCTTTTGTGCCATTAAGCAGTTGCCCTTGAACTTCTCTTGGCTGGGCAGGATCATGCAAGGACAAGACTTGGGGCAGGGTAAGGAATGGCAACAAACTAGACCTGGCAGCAGTAAACAAAGGTGTGTGAATGTCCATTTCAAAACTCTTCCGTAGTATCCTCATTTTGTCAACTCATTGTTATCCCTGATCATCCTCCATTCACCCCCCCATCACATATAGTTCGTAGTTGTTACTCTTTCTGTTGACGTATGTATGATAACTGAAAACTCCTCAGCTATGGAAGTATAATAATATACCAGTCCACCACCAATAACCAGCTGAAGCTGGAAGTTATTAAAAAATATATTTATTTAGAAATGTCCTTCCTGGGCTGACATGTGACATTTCTCGAACCAGCTGGATTCCTTTGAGAATAAGGTGCAGATTGACTTTTGCAGAAAAGTCATGTTTGTAGGCAGTCTGGAGGCTTCGGTTTCGGGTGAGACATTGCCCTTCTCTAGGAGAAAAGGCATTTCCTTCGCTGCCTCCTGCTTCCCCCCTGTTGGCTCTGATGCTCTGTCCATCTTCAGGGGAGCTTTGTGAGGGCAATCTTCTCACTTTTCCTTTAATATCTCCTAGTCTTGAGTGATGGAGAAACGTCCACACAAAATTACATGGTTAACATTTCCAAAAGACATAAAGTGGCTGTAAAGGACAGGTCCCCAGCATGGTGTTGGACTCTGATGTCATTTTTTAGATGATTTTGAAAATGTTTCCTTTTGTATCACACAGCTTTCCTCCAAAGCACGTGATTGAACTGAACTTCAATGGCTTTGTCTGGGTCCCTGTTCACAAGTTTTCCTTGTATCAAGCTTAAGATGAAATAAAACTGCCAAGGTTCCTTTAAAGTTGTAAAATGTGCTGTCTGAGACTGTTGCCCTGGGGTTTGGTGTGGAAGAAAGACAAATGGAAAATATAATTTTCCTTAAATCCCTGCTGTCCTTTGTTTGAGCATTTGACTCTAATCCTCCTTAGTCATAAGAAGTTTATTATTTGTTTAATGTTCCTTTTGCACCTCTGAAAATAACAGAATTAAGAGAAACAGGTTGATTAATAGTTACTTATGGAAATCATAAACTGACAGTTCCTTCCCATCAGCATAGCGCTCAGGCCAGCCACACAGGGAGTCCATGGGGACGGGGTGTTGTAAAACTGCATGCAGGGAGCCTGTGCTCAGCCTCACACCAAGGTCTGTACTTGCAGCACTGAGGACAACCGCAGCTCTCTGAGACCTGCACTACAGCTCAGACCTAATTCAGACTCAAGCCTCATTGCCACAGCCAGGAGACCACCAGGAGACCACCACTGCTTATTCTCAGGGAGGAACGAGCGCACAAGGCCAACGGTTCCCAAACAGAGGGCTCCAGGACCATCATCCGTGGAGAGGAGATAATTTTATTTCACTTACTGCTGACTCTCCTCCAGTTTGTTCAAGGTGTGTCTGAGGTCTTCATTGCAATGAAGCTAGTGGCCTGTGAAGGCAACTGAAAACACATATTGCCATCTTCTCTAAGGCCACCAATCAACCAGCAAGTGGAATCCAATTTTATATTTAGCAAGTGTCCCAGAGGGAAAAGCAAGATCTAATAGACTTCTTTCATTTCTAACTAACTGCTCTAACACTGCTCTCCTTCTCCATATCCACTTGGAGAGCAAATTCAATTAAAATGTCCTTGTCAATTTACAAAATGATTAACATGTTAATGATTTTGCAGATTTACAGAAGGGGAACAAGGAGAGAGGAAACAGCTTAGCAAATCCATCCGTATTATGGTGATAAAGAGTTAGAGAGCTGCGGGCACTGGCTTTCGATGAGAAATCCCAGTCCCAGGCCAGAGCTGCCTCCAGCTCTCCTCTTGCCTGGGGCAGAATGGTTTCTTCAACCACCAAAACCAAACCCAAGCAGTGCTGGGATATCAGGGAGGTCACGAGGCAGATGTAGATGAGGACAAACACTGGTTGATTCTAGCAGCAGATGGATAAGAAGAGCAAGTACAATTATGCTACACCCACAGCAGCTCAGTGAACATCTTTCCCTCACACCAAGAAGTATGAAGATGTACTGCACTGAATCCACTTGTTTGAAACCAGTATTAGTGAGAACTGGGCTGGGCTGCAATTTCTGCAAGCATTTCGGTGATTCCTTATGGCATCAGCAGGACTCCAGCCCATTGCTGTGGGTGATAGCCCAGTGTGGGCAGAGAGTGGGAAACTCTTGTTTCAGATTACACCGACTTCAGCAAACTATGAAAAACAAGCAGAAAAAGAGCTCAAAACCAAAGCCTGGTTACAGCACAGCTCCACAAAGTGCTCTGGGAGTGCCTGGAAGCTCCTTAGAGGTGGCACATTGGGAAACTGCAGTGTGAGCAGGCAGCAGGTTTCGTCTCCCCCTGCATGATGGCTTTGGTCCTGGAACCCAGGGCAGCAAAGGGCCAAAAGTCATCTCGAGCACACCTCCAGAAGCTGCAGTCATGGTGGTTCCTCCAAAACATCAGGGGTTTCTCACTTGCTCAAAGTACCCAATGGCTCAGTGAGCAAAGCACTAACTATCCCCTGATTTGGAAGAGAAAGATTTCTTTGTTTTGAATTAACCCCTTGTTAAGTTTCCACTTAAACACCAGTGGTGGTAATTGTCTTTCAAAACCTTCCCCCTCACTAACTGCCCTTGCTATCACCCAGGAAACATTACAGATTTGGGATGATGGGAGCATGCTGTTTCCTTTTTTTTTCTGAAAGGAAATACTAACAGTACTGCCAAACCTCAAATCTAATGTGCCATTTATGCCTTGTGCAAGGAAAATTTAGGAGAGTAGAGCTGGGAGTAACGGCAGTTGATGATCCCCCCTTACTTTGGCAGTGGGAGAAGCTGAGTGAGGATCTGCCTGGTATGTTTAGGTTGGGGTGCAAGAAAAAGAAAAGAAAAATAGAAAGAGAAAAGGAAAGAAAAAATAAAGGGGAAAGAAAAAAATAAGGCAGAAAGAAAAGAAAAAAGAAAAGAAGAAAGACATTTAAAAGAAAAGAAAAAGAGAAGCTCTGATAAAATGTGACAATGTGAACAGCAAAGGCATTAAGATGAGCTGGCAATGTGTGCTTGCAGCCCAGAAGGCCAGCCGTATCCTGGGCTGCATCAAAAAGCAGCGTCGCCAGCAGTTGAGGAAGGTGATTCTGCCCCTTTACTCCACTCTCCTGAGACCCCACCTAGAGTACTGCATCCAGCTCTGGGGTCCCCAACATAAGAAGGACATGGAGCTGCTGGAGCGAGTCCAGAGGAGGGCCATGAAGATGATCAGAGGGCTGGAGCACCTCTCCTATGAAGACAGGCTGAGAGACTTGGGGCTGTTCAACCTGGAGAAGAGAAGGCTCTGGGGAGACCTCCTAGCAGCCTTCCGGTATCTGAAGGGGGCCTACAGGAAAGCTGGAGATGGACTTTTTACAGGGGCATGTAGTGATAGGATGAGGGTAATGGTTTTAAACTGAAAGAGGGTAGATTTAGATTAGATATTAGGAAGAAATTCTTTCCTGTGAGGATGGTGAGACACTGGAACAGGTTGCCCAGAGAAGTTGTGGCTGCCCCCTCCCTGGCAGTGTTCAAGGCCAGGTTGGATGAGGCTTTGAGCAACCTGGTCTAGTGGAAGGTGTCCCTGCCTGTGGCAGGGGGGGTGGAACTAGATGATCTTTAAGATCCCTTCCAACCCAAGCCATTCTATGATTCTGTAAGATGCCTTCAGCGGCTAAGCACTAAGGATGTGCCTGCATGATGTTGCTGATAATCGTGGCAGCAGGACACATGTTCTTGAGCCTCTTTTTTGGAAGAGCTGTGCGGGGAAGCTCCAAGGGCTTTGGCTGAGCTCAGCTGCTTGGGATTTCATTGTGTCTTGGCTCTCCCTGGATTTGTACACGAGCACATTTGTACAAGCCTTGGCACTTCACACCAGGAGCTACTTGTGAAAACAGGGGTCAGTTTGGAGAGCACCAGATGTATAATAAACTGATAATTTTCCCTTGCTTAGGACTTTCTATGAAAACATCCCACATATTTCAGGTTGCATAGTTTGCATAAATTAATGGCAGCTGATGTATTAGCCCAAAGGCCAGATTCAGCGAAATAAGCAGGTCTGTAACACTAAACCGTAACTACCTTGTTAGGAGATATTATAATCCAGCAAGTTAAAAAAAAAAAACAAGCACTCCCCCTCCCCAGACCATTTTAAACTTTGTAAAATTGCCTAATTAAAGTATATTTTACAAGGATTTTTAGCTGACTTGCTAGCCAGATCCATGTGACAGAGTGTGACAATGGCTTCTCTCTGAAGTTTGCCAGACTCCACAGCTAGATCAGGGCTGCACAGTTTACCTAGGTCAGATGCAGCTTCAGCACCAGTAAAACAGTTCAAAGAAGAGGGAGGTGACTCTGAAGCCGTGGATGCCTGGGGATGTTAATGGCAACGCTTGGCTGCTCCAGCTCACAAGCCTTCCTTCCATGTCTCCAAAAGCTCTGCTCAGCACGGCTACTTTCTCCCTGTAAGGCCTGACAAGCTTCAAATGGAGCTCATTGTATTGGTTGGAGAAATTACTTGGGACATAAAGATGACTTCTTTAACCTGCTCGCCTGCTGGGATGTTGTTGGAGACCACAGCTGAGGCTGCCACTAATTACACTGTAAGCATGTGCGGAGAGATGCAGCCCTTACCCCGATGGGTACATTCATTCTGCTGGTCCGCAGATTTGTTTCTTTTTGAGAGAAGCTGCATTTTGAGCACAAGAGGACCAAAGCTTGGAGATGCTTGGAAATACTGGGGAAGGAGGTCTGGATTTGGATTACTCCTTTGCAGAGAGCAAAGTGCTCACCTGTTGGGAAGATGGACAGCCGGCACACCAGGCCTGCCCTGGCTGCCCCAGATAAGCTCTCTGTCCTTCAGAAATCTCCTGTGACTGTCGGTTTCTCCTCAAAATGGCACAGGCAGGAAGGGACAGCTGAAGAGACCGACTCAATATCATTAAAAGGATGTTAGCAGAGGTGGGGCTTCTCTCCACCAGCAGAACATCCTTCTTTCTCTTTCTGTATAGCAGGTGCTTTTTAATTACGTAGTCCTTAAGCTATGAATATTTATGAACAAGAAATATGAATGCATGCCTGCCTCTGGGATTAATTCCGAACCATGCACCTGCGGAGTGTGGAGTAAAGTAGGAAAATAATTGTTGAATGAATTGGGATCTCCCCTGCACCCTTCCTTCAAGTTGGAAGAGCTATGCTGTGGGATTTTTGAAGAAGCCCCAGTCACCCCAGAGAAGCAATGGCAGCCTGGCCGTGTTCTCCAGGTGTTTGCTGAAATGGCCAGAAAGCAACTGTCCTCTCCTGGTGTGCTCTGAAGGGCTGGTCTGCCTTGGGGACCAGGTCTCTCTGGTGTTCAAATGAGCTGTGGTACATAGGTAGAAGACTTGCTGGGCCAAGGTTCGGGGTGGCTTAACCATAGAACAGGAAAACAAGACATGTAGCTGCATTTTAAGACAGCAATTGTTTTATCCAGCTTAAATTACAAATGAAAATGTAGATGTTACAATGTTTGGGAAGATGCTCATTCTTCAAAGGCCAGTGAGCTGACTGTACTTCTAGAAAGATTTTCTGAGCTTTCTGAATGAATAATGAGGACAGAAAGAAAGAAAGAGAAAAGATGTACTTTAGAAGACTCTTATGTCAGTAAAATGCATGTGACAAATGCAAGTAAAATGTAACTGAAAGGGAAATCTTCCCCTATGAAAAATTTTATATCAAAAGCAAATATAGGTCTTTCCATGGGAAGAAGAGAACGAATGCATCAGTTGTAGAAGTCCTTTGTGGAATAATAGGCTTTATTGCTTTCTGGTTTATTCCAGGTAAAACCTTAAATCTGGAGTAAGAATTGAGCCGGGCTCAGGCAGACACACTAACCAATGGCCTTGCATCTTAAAAAATAGATTTGTCCTCCTGTCCCAGCATAACCTGCTCTTTCCCTGGAAGCCCGTGCTGGCTGACAGACTTCAGGGCTACTGGCATAACCGACTCGGCCACAGTTTCTTGCCTGCAGCCCATTCAGTGGCACACAAGGGTCTGGCATTTGTGTCAACAGAGATGAAAACCAGTTTGAATGATGTGAAATTACAGGTGCTGCTCAGTCCTGCAATTCCTAAACTGAGCTCAATGATTTTACTATCTTTTGCTTAGAACAGAGAGAAAAAGGGGATGAGGGGTGATCATGGTGTTGTCTGCTGCAGCAACCTTACACAGGGCTTCACCCTAACTTAAATCACACTGATGCGAGGGACAGTGCTGTCTTTGATTTACTGAAGTGGGTGAACATGAAAGGGTGCTCAGAGCTTCCTATAACACTCTGCTTCACGTGGATGCTCTCCTTGAGACAGCACGGAGGAACCTTCCCTTTAACATGACACACCATTCAGTACAAAACCACTCTAAACAAAACCAGCAAAGCTCTCCTCCCAAAACAGATGCCTCTCCCCACATCCAATGGCATTCCAAAAGGGCAAGGTTGTTAAATAAAGCGGATGGACATCCTTCCCTTCCACGTCCTCCAGCATGCAGCATGGGCCAAGGCAAATCTCACAAAGGGAGCTGCTGCGTCCCTGCTGCATTTGCTGCGGGACCCGAGGGAGCGCCGGGTTTCAGTGCTGTGCAGTACAGCAGTCAAGGCCACACATTGAACTCTGTGGATAAAAATACTGAATAAATATTATTAACCTTGCTCAGCAAAGGAGGCGGGGACCCAGAGGAGAGGTAGTCTGTGGTCGTGGCAGTGAAGCACGGAGGATGCTGCAGGTGCGGAAGGGGAGGAGTTGTAAGTTCCAGTACCATCTTCTGGCTTTTAGGCTTTTAGGTCTTCAGGTGCTTGTCTTGTACCCTTAAAGTGCTCCAAATGTGAAATGTGGTCTGTTCTGGGAAAAAAAAGTGATCTCCAGCATGTCTTTGTCACTGCTAAAATAGAGCATAGCGCTGCTAAAAGCCCTGGTTTCATCACTCTGCCATTTCACATCAGCGTGCCACATTTTTCTCTCTGAGCTGTGCGACTCCACTCTGTCTTCCCAGAGCTTGTGCTGATTTCCAGATCTTATCCTATTGCACAGACCTCTGACTTAATCCTGTCCTTACCTGCTCAATACTAGCAGCTCTAAAAGACTGGCCAGGGCTTTTAAGTGCCTCATTCATTCATGTGCAAGTGTTGCACTGAACTTTTCAAGTCATTCCTTTACAAACCACCCCCATGGACCAGGGTATGCTGGCACCTCTCACGCAAGCTGAAGCAAAGAGCAAAACAACACAGGGATGGGGAAACCTTCAATCTACCCTTTCCCCCTCCCGCTCACCCTTCTGCCAATATCAGAAGGGAAACGGGCCAAAGCTTGATGCTCTTTAATGTGAATGAGGCACTTTGATATTGCTGGAGAGGGAGCTGATCAGACAAGCTTGGCTATCCTTAATTCTGGCAAACAACGAAGCAGTATGTTATCGACTCCTGCCTCAGGCGAGGCCAGCTTAGATCAAGCAGGAAACCAAATGTTGATGTTTCAGAGATTTCTTAGCTCTGAGGTACTCTAACACACTGAAATATTTGTGCCATAGAAATGAGATTCAATGCGTTCGCTATTTTCTCACACTGTTTGAACACCCACAAGGGGTTCCCATGAATGCCTGCCTGCAAGCAGGCAGGGGGTTGCTGATGCTATAATTATCTTGAAATGGTTGCATTGCTTTTTTTTATTGGATTAGCATTAAAAGCCCAAATATGAGCTTTCTGTGGGATGCTTCAGTGTAATTAGATGTTAGAAGACATGTTAATGCATATATGCCAGGGCAGAAGCTAATTCAATCTATCGCTTACGAGCAGGCAACAGTGTCACTTTGTCATCTCTGGATTGCGTAGAGTCACCGCGCTGGAGTTTGGGGTTGCCAATGAGCACAGGTCTATTTAAGGTCACTTAGGACAGGAGCTGAACAAAGGATTAATACGAGTCTGACAAAAATAATGTTTGAAAATGTTTATTCTGTCAGATTTCTTGAGTGGTAGCTATTGCTCCATTCAAGCTGAATGATAGTGTTCAGCGTGCGCACTTACTCATCCTGACAGCTAACAAGATAAACATGTCAGCATGTGATTTGCCAGATATTTTCCCGTGGAATTCAGGCAGGAGTTGTGAACAGAGCTGGCTTTTGAGCAGAGGGACCAAGGCATTTGAGTATACACACACGCACCATGCACAGTGAGCAAACCCCACATCCAACTTGCAAGGGAACTTTTCCACCATTATGGCCAAAACTTAGGTTCAATGGTGCTCTTCAGCTCTGCCCATCACCATGATCTCTCCTGACCCTTTAGTAAATCTCTAAAAATCCTGTTTTTGCAGCACAGGATAGTTGCAAGGGGAAGGTCTGGTATTCATGCAAGCTCAATAGATGCCAGGAGATGGTCAATGCTCATCAGGCCTTGGCAGTGGTGGATGCAAAGGACAGTACTGGCAGGCCCCAAATTGGCTTTACCTTTCTTTGTGAGGTAATTCTTCATGGAGGCTGAGCTCGTGACCTTTATCATAGTGAGTTTTATTTACAGATTGGAAAATGGCAAGGTGTCCTTTAAGATGAAAGGAATCAAAACAGAAGGGAAAAAGAAAGATTTTGCAAAAGCAAAAGATCTGACTAGAGAACTGTTTAGAGAAGTCTGTATAAACAGACCTGTTAGGCTGATATCTCACATTTTAGCCACAGCTTTTTGGAGCCTTCAACTAGATAATGAAGGGATTTTTCAGGCTTTGGACTCCCCAGCGCATCTGTCATTTAATAACACTGCACCTATTTCCTCATGTGTTTGCAGCTGACTCCTGTGTAATTTTTCCCTGCCTGCCCTGTTTTATGTCCCCTCTCTGTCCTCTTACCTGTTACCCACAGGTAACAGTCACTGCCTCAACATTTTTTATCTGGAAGATGCTCAAAAGCATTTTGCAGCCTCTTGGCCTCATCCAGGTGTGTGTTCCCATCTATGAAAGAGGATTAATCACTATGTTGCTAATAATGGCCCCTGCGTGATGGGTAGGGATCATGTCATACCACAGAAATGAATCCAGGCTCAGCAAGAGGCAGGCGACCATTGCAGGCACCAAGCAGAGATGCCCCCCTGCTAGCCCCAGCCCTGCTGCATGGTGCACAGCATGGAGTGGAGAGCAGCCCATGCCAGGCAGGTAGCCAGAGCCAGAACCTTGACAGCCCAGCCCATTGCCAGAGGTCCCCCTGGTAGCCCAAAGTGGGACTCCGGACTCCAGGCTGGGCACCACCATGCTGCAGTTCCCAGCAAAACCCAGAGGAAAGGGTCCACTGACCTCCCCTGCCAGTTTAGGGGATGCTCAGGAGAGCAGGGTCCCCTCCCCTCCATTCCCCAGAAGAGACGTCAGCATGAAGTCCATGGCAAAGGCTGAAGTGTCCCCAGAAAAGCACAAGTAAAGATCTGCTATGAAGAGATGTCCTACTGCATGAGGCTGTGAAGGAGAATGGAGCTCTCCTCTCTCAGGCTGCTTCCTAAGGACAGTGCTGGGATGACAGGGAAACCACCGCCTTTCCCCTTCATGGCTTGCTCGCACAGCAGCTGGCTATGTCTTAAGCTGAATACACTGCACCACTAATTTTACTGAAAGAAATCTTTAAATGGCAACAAACAACTATATATTACACCAAAGAACAACTAGGAGGATAAATTATGATTTACTTAACCCTCAACTGTTCTCAAAGGTGCAAATCTCTCATAAACGCTGCTGGTGGCTAACAACCAACCCACTTTTCAGGCAGCCCAACATAGCCACCATTAGTATTGTTCACAGAGTAGTGAAGGTTCCTGACATCCTACAAACATGAAATAAAAACAGTTTGCATTTCTACAAGTAAGAAAGGCTTGAGCCTGATAACCCTGCTGTGAGGTGTCCCCTGCTGAGGGAGGCGGGGATCCATGTTAACTACCTGCCCATGGCCACACAGGAGAGGACGGAACAGAAGTGAATGGGGCTCTGCTGACCACCTGGCTGAGCTCCCCACCTGCATCTCCCTCCACCTCCAGTGGCCCATCCATATCCCACTATCCATCTGTCAAAAAAATATGAGATATCTGGGTACTAAAGTAGTAAATAAAAATGTAGCCTGTCCATAAGGATCTCCTATTTTCCAGTAGTTTTTCACTTAGCTTGCTTCTGAAATACTTCATCAGCATTTCAGTGGAAGATGCCTTTTAAAGGAGCCCACCCTCTGCAGCACTTGTAACAGTCCTGAAAAGAAACACCGCTCTCGTTTGCTTGTACTGCTTCCCTCCAATCCATTATGCATCCCACCCATTATTTCAAGTGTTCACCACCCTTACCCCAAAGCCACGTCCCACACCCTGACCCAGCTTTGCTGTGGCTGTGTTGTAAGAGTGCCCCCGCAGTGCCTCAGAGGCCAAACCCAACACATTATCATCTTCACCATGCTCTTGAGGGTGTCACAACAGAGTCTGCCCTTTCAGCCTCCCCTTTGCGTACTACCTGCAAGAAAAATGTCCCATCCACCACCATGCAGGATGCCCAGGTGATGCTTACTCCACAGAAGCGATGTGTGAGCTACCCCAATGGAGTTACATCTGCAAACCAGAAAATGCTGAAACTGGCTAACTCTGCAGGACTGCCCATTATCCCCTATTTTTGCTTGATTCACCGGAAGACAGCATGCAGAAGTACTCCAGCGGCAGCGAGGTCTGCATATGGACCAACCTTCTGTCTGTACTGGTGCCTCTGACTCCTTTTGCTCCATCCCAGCATCCCCTTCCCATTCCTGACCAACTAAAATGCTGATAAACTGCAGTGGTGTGTAGGTATATGGTCCCATACAAGAAACAAAAAGTGCTGTCTCATCTCACAATCAGGCACTGGTTAGCCTAGTCTTCAGTACGTGCTAGAAATCCAGTTCAGAACAGGTGGCTACATCTCAAAATGCCACATTTGCCCCTCTCTAATGGATAGAATAGCCTCTGTGGGTGGCAGTAGTTTTTTGGACATTTGGCATGCCCTTGCTCTACAGGTCTCCTTTTTGAGCTCTCCTGTGATTGACCACTGGTGAAGCCATCATGCTGTGGAGAGAGGCTTCTTGCATCTCCTCTTGGCCTGATGCTGGCTGGAGAGGAGGGAGGACTAAAGCCTTGAGCGTTGTCTTTGGCCGTAAGTCCTTTGGGTAGTGCTTCTAATGCAGTCAGCTGAAACCGAAGGTCCTACAGATGACTGAGCCCATCAGGCCCTGCCTTGGACCAGTCATAAGGTCAACCTCTGCAGAAAACTGTTATGAGAGCCCAGGAACTCAAGCAATGGGACCACCTTGACATAAAGGCAGAGGCAAAGGACTTCCCTACAAGCCCTAAGGCGTGTTTTGGATGTGCTTATATTTTGGGGTGTTTCTATCAGTTGGGAATTCCTTTATTTGGAAACTGACCTGGAACACCTGAAAGGACTGTGGGACACCCCAGTGGGCCTGAGGACCTTGGGACCTGCTGATGGCCACCAGCTGGTCCTCCCAGGGCTGGGGTGAGTGCCTTTCCTTTGCACAGGAAGAGCGCCGGGACATTTTGTACAGTGCAGACATTTGGGCAAACCTTTGGGAACACGAGCATAAGTGCAGACAGTGACAGGGAGAGGAGTGCAGAGGCTGTTGGCTGAGACAGGGCTGACAAGTGCCTTTAAGGTCCAGATAGAGGTGTGTGTTGCTGAGGTCCTGCTTTCACTCCCTGTGCCAAGAGAGACTCAGGAAGACCAGCGCTGAGGAGAAGGGCTTTGCAGGGAGGTTGGGGCTTGGTGGTACCCAGAAGGGGCAGTGTGGAAACTGCATGGCCTCGCTTGGGTATGGTCTAGCTCAGTCCTCTAGGCACGAGCCGTGCTCATAAATTTCTCTTCAGCCTGGTCTAACAGTTGGCTACAAGGCGTCTGCTTCCCAGAGGAGCCACAGCTGAAAGCTTTGTCTCTGCTGGTGGCAGTGGTGATCAGACCAGCCCTTCGGGGGCAGAGAGGTTGTGCCCAGTGCCTCTGCAGAGGACGGGAAGGCAGCCTGTGTCCCTTCCCTGTTTCTCCCATAGGATAAATCAACACTTTGCCTTTTCATTTGATCCACTGGTATTTCTGAAGGAATTTACACAGCCTTTAATGTGGGTTGTTTCCCCGAGTTAAACAGAAAAGGGCTATAAACTGAGGCTATATCAGAAATCAATGAGCTGCAATGGAGAGCTATGGAAACAGCACTATGTGCTGTGTGCAAAGGGCACAGACTCTGTCAGAAAAAATATCCTTGAACTGGTTTGTGCCAGCATGGTTTTGGTCCAACCTGAGGGTGCAAATGTTTAGTCCCAGGACAGTGCAGGAGGGTGCAGCTCTCCCCCAGTGCCCCTGCAGAGCAGAAGTCCCAGGGAGGGAAGGAAGGAAGAGAGGAGGAGAAGCTGTGCAGGGTGTTTTGAGCGTTGTTTTGGGTGTTTTTCATCCAGTCATAAGACAATGAATTGGATACCGAGCAAAGTTAAGAGCAATAGCTTGAAGCTTTGGCTGCTCAGGCACTGGGGAACCAACCAGCCATCAGCTCCCATTGCAATGCGTTCAGATCCACCCCATGGCCAAGCGAGGCAGACAGTAATGTACCTTGTAATTATAGGCTGCAAACAAGCAGTGCAAGATGACAAACAGGGAGAAGTATAGCCTATCAGAAACAACTAAAATCACAGCTCTAAATATGATTGAAATGTAGTTTAAATTTCAGAGATTTGCTGTAACTCTAAATGCACTGGTAATGTGCTGTATCATATTTGTAATTTTACCATAATATAATTTAATGCTAGGCTATTTTTCAATATTTCAAGACACTGTCAAAAGGGTGAGCTGAATAAAGGAAAAAAAACAAGATAGTGGAAAATTTCAAAGAAGTGTAACATCTAAAAAGAAAACACAACATACCAATACGAAAAAAAGACGTTGGAAAATGAATTTGTGAGTTATCTCCTGAACGCATTAGAACAGATAATATTAGAGGATATTTCAACTTTCCCTTCTACTTTCTCATTGTTTGAAACATCAGTGAGAAGGGAATAAAAGAGAGCAGAATCTCATAGCCCAAAGATTTACTCTGTCACATTCAAGGACAGAAGAAAGATGGGGAGAAAAAAAGAAAGAATAAAAACCATTTAAGTCTCAAATTTGGAGATACATAAATGTCTGTTTTGGGGGATTCCCCTTGCCACCCAAACTTTAGAAGGAAAAGAATTCTTTTCATGAATGTAATTTCTTCTTTGGGAAAGAAAAAGAAAATGATTCATGCAGAAAATTTCCACCAGGCCCAGTTGTAACATCTTTGCTATTTGAAGCGGTATGTAATCAAACTGCATTCTTACATCCATTTATGGATATTTATGTCATACAGCGCATGCAGCCTTGAACTTAGCCATTCACATACAAAAATATGAGTTGGTATCAGGTTAATTTATTCTATATAATCTTGTAGGGATGTTTCACTAACAGACCATTTGAAAAAAAAAGAGCATCTTGACAAATAAAACTAGAACCAGTTATGGAGATCCCACTGAAATTACAAATTGAAAAGGATGCATAAGGGTGGAAAGTAACACAGCCCAGGAAGAGGAGATGATGACCCTCTACAATGCATGAAAATGGAGCTATTTTGCAGGAAAGTCATTCCACAGCAATTCCTCTTTATAGGCATGTACGGTGCAAGCCAGGAAGTACACAGTGTGAAGCTTGCACTGCAATTTTTTCCCACTCATCATTCTCGAAACAGTGATCAAATCGATGGCATTTTAGATCTCTCATCAGTATTCCTTGGGTGTTAGTTAAAAAACCCACACAGTTAGTGGATGTTTAACTATACATTTAATTATGGAGTTTCAGTTTTAAAACCCAAGGCCTGATGCTAAGGTTGGTCTAAGGTCCCACTGAAGTTAATGAAATGTTTGTCTAAGGAGGCCAGGTGCAAACTGGGAGTGTAGCTTATATCACATCTGCTTACTTACAGGTATGGCCAACAGTATACGCAATTCCTATTTGGACAGGGGTTTGCCTGATAAAGCAAGCACACAAAGCACAGGTCCAGGATGATCATTTGAGTTTAAAGGGTGTTTTCTGGCTTTCACAACTTTAATACTGCTAGTGCTGGATTTTCTGCATGGCATTTACACACACATACATACACTGACTTACTGTACCAGAGAACTCAAAGTTTTACTGGTGACTCACAGGTATCTACATGAATTACAGCTTATTACAATAATTAGGACCTGCAGATCTACTCTAATTTTGAGTGCAGGTGTGGGAAGGAGATGAAAGTTTATTGTTTCAAATTACTTTAACTTTCAATGCATTTTGGTAGAAAAGACAAGACTGGGTTAATTCTGCCAAGATTTTTAATACCCTCCCTAACGCAATTAATATGTTAGAGCTGTGAAAAACAAACAAACAAACAAACAAACAAAAAATGTTGTCAGAAGTTGGACAGGATGAGTGGAGAGAGAAACTTATACTAGGTCAGTTGCTTGGTATTCCTGACTGCGAAATAAGCCATAGCCAGTCAGCCAAAAATATTCACTCTCTACACCAGATTCCAGCTTATTTTTAACATTCAGCATTATTAGCACACTCCAGGTCCCTTTACTTAGTCATAATTAATACATCTTGTTCTTTCTTTAAATAATTTATTACTCATTTGTCAGTTACAGTTTGCTGCTTCCAAGAACTTCTCTGTTTTCCACACTGCCTTTTACATGTGGAAAAAAGTTTACTAGGTCAATCAAAAGAGCTGCTACACACCTTCAACTGCTTCCTTCCATTACATTAAAAAAAGGGTAAGCCTATTTTGATGTGCTAACAAAAAACCGGTTTTTGAATGCATCTAAATTAAAGCAAGTTGTGCAATTAGTAATTTCTAGAATTGTATGATCTGATTTTTTTTAGACTTCACATTCTCCCTATATATGTACCAGTAAGTCAGGAATGTCTCTCCAGATATCTCCTTTGTACATGTAATGACTTTTAGCATAGGATCAAAAACATGATAATCTTTGTAATATTCATTTGCAAGCAAAATCTGTGTTTTCCATTTAATATGTGTGATATAACAAACCCACACCTTACAACATTATCTTACAAATACAGAGTACTTTTATACTTCGCTATATACCTCATTAACACTGATGTAACAGTGCTAAATAGATTTCTCTCTATGTGGCTCTCAGTAACTGCCTCTTCTCCCAGCAACTGCCTCTTCTCCCAGCCCAGGATGACCTGTGAAATGCTTTCACATCCAGGTCTTTTTATTCTGGTGGCAGAGAAGTTTTATTTGCTTTAATATCACAAGAGTCGTTCTTGAAGACCACGTGCAACTGTTTTTTTTCTATTAAAAAAGCAAAACAGTAAACAAAAATTAACCTGAAGAAACCGTTTCAACTCGCTTCCATTTCTCCATGTACAAAACTCTACAGGGCAGAGTCCCCTACCAGTGCTGGAGAAGAAACAATGCCAAAGAATATTTTTCAGATTACAAATGGGTAGATCGAGGTGGTCTCTCACATGGGTGCACTTTACACTAACACTTTACCAGCTGATCCGTCACGGTGATGACACAGGTTATTTCAGGACTAGGGGAAGGACCAACTGCTGTCACTACAGCCTCACAGAGAGCCAAAGCAGCACCAGCAGCAGGTTGCCTGCTGGAAAACAAGTCCTTTGGCCAGAAGCCCATAATCTCGTGTTCAGCAGCTCTGGTGCATTACAGCGGTCGGCCCTCGGTGGAAATATTTGCACACTCTGTGGGCTCTTCAGCAAGTTTCCACTTCTAGCACTGCCCAGGCACCCCAAGTAGGAGAGCACAAATGCCGAGGCCCTGCTTCACCACAGCTGTACTGTCAAACAAGTTACTTGGATGTTGTTGATGTCCAGGATTCCCAGACAGCACACTTGGAAATGATCCTCTCTTGCCAACCATGTTTGTTCAGACAGAGGTTAGATGAACTGGGTGAAGAAATAACGTTGGAATCAACTTTTCTTGTTTCATAAATGACCCAGGCCACAGGCGCCCACACCAGTGGTCCTTCCTTAGCCCTGCCAGGGACGGTTTCAGATTGCTTTTTGCTTGCAGTATAGTCGTTTCAACCTTATCAAACAGTGTTTGCAGATCAAACACAAGCACGCCCACCCACGGATGGGCAGCCAGTGCTGCAGACCATAGGCACACCAGCAGCCAGCATCCTTAGGGCTTATCACTAACAGAAAGTTGCACCACTAACCTTGCTTTGCAAGTACGTGCAAAATCCTGGGTAAACACCGATTTCAGTTATGAGTGGCTGCTTGCAGTGGTGTAAGCTGATACCACGAAATGGATACAACTCACTTAGATTTTGGTTTCAGAGACATTAGTATGACTTTGCACCACTTTCTATAAGTCAATGTAACTTTGAATGTTACACTGCATTGGTGCAGGATCTCGCGTGGAGAAGATGTAACAGTTGTGTATTTGAATTTGGGAATCAGTGGAGCTAACCTACTACCTGTGTGCACTCAAGGTCTACAACTTGTTTTACTACATTGTCAGCTTTCTGCACGCCATAAAATACATTATAGGGTCTTCTCAATAAAACCTGAAATCATATTGAATGTAACTGGCTTTGTGCCTTAATATATATTTCATTATCAGTTTCCTAAGCTTCCTATGCCTTTACTTGAAGCTAGGTCTATATACAACAACAACCTACATTGACTGAGGAACTTAGTTTTTCCACCATATCTTCAACATGAAGCCAAAAGAAATGGCAGTTTTATAACTGACTTTTCCTTGAGAGGTATGCAGCTTCTTCAAACTCAAAATTCAGAGGAAATATGGCACCAGAATGACTTCATGGAAGCTCCTTCAGTCTGAGGACCAATGCAGGCAAGTCACTGACTCATGAGCTGTAACACTGATCCTTTCTGAGCCCATCTGCACTTGTGTAGCTTTGGTTCAGGGCCTAAATGTAAGTCCAAGCATGTAGCACACTTGACTGTAGGGAAATCTCAAGGGACAGGCTCTTCTCTGCTGTTTTTTTTATTTAACTTTTTACTTTTTTTTTCCTATGACACAGTTGTAGGAAACAGGGATGTTTGCAGCCTGTCACCATTAAAACCCAAAGAAATCAACATGAAGGAGAAAAAAATTGCAAAAAAACTCTGCAAAAGGAAACTTCAAGAGCTTTGCCAGTTGCTAGTGAAACCATGCTACATTGCACCAGAACAAAACACCACAGAGCTGCATAAATACGTTACGGTTAATATCAGGTGGTCAGAAGGCTTTACTGGAAGATGGGGATGGAGAGGAGTCTCTTGATGTAAACAGCTTGAACCACAGAGGCTGCCTGTGTTTGAAGGTAAATAGATAGCTGTTTGAATGAGGAAAGAATAATATTTTAAAGTCTTAAAATCCAGTTGGGCTTTTGTTGTTGTTGTGTTAAATGGTTGTTTGGTTTGAGGTCTTGTTGGGCTTTGGTAGCCAGGTCTAGGAAATGGGCAGCGGTTGGAAATGAAAGACTTTTAACAATACAATGAAGAACAATCTGTAGCATTCACAGGAGGGCTTGTCTTAGTGCTAGGCACAGTCCTTTCATTTAACCTATTACAAAGGAGGCAGTAGAAGGTTTTTCTCAAGACCAAATGAAATGGTCTGTCCCTCTGCAGCCAGTCAGGGAGAGAATGCAACTTTTTGTGAGGCAGTGCCAAGGTGACACAGTTACTTTGAGAGAATGATTTTCAATTTCTTGTGAAAGCTCTTGTTTTGTAGATATTAATGAGTGTTGTAACACGTTGCTTTGCTTCACAGAAGTTTTGATCATCTTTTTCCTCAGACACAAAGTGCCCAGGATGTGAATCCTTGAATTCTTGCAGGCATATGAGCTTTCATTATATTACTCCCATTTTAATGACTTTACATTGGCTTCCAGGAAAGTCATGTATTGATTTTGAAGTTCTCTTTATTAACTGCCATTAAGAGACTTCCAGAGGACTTGCTACATCATAGCTCTCTGATCTTTTTTCTATTTATTAATCACACCATTATTTAAAAGGCAAATTGGCTGGCTATTTAATTTGACCTGAATTTATGGATCCTCACAACATTAATGTATCTTCAGACAAATTACAGCAGTGAGGAAAAGGTATCCCTTCCTTTTATCTCACCGAACCACACCTTCCTCCTGCCAGGAAATGTCTCACTTCATCTGTGCAGTATCTTTTACTTCAGTCATGTACAAAGAAGTGCAATCATTTTTTCTAAAGATTAAAGTGTAAAAACAATCTTTGATGCACTTTTATTCCTGCTGTTTCCATTAACGTATTAGAGAGCAACCTACAGTATTAGATAGCAATCTTACATAAAACCCTTTACAGGAAAGGGAGGCAAGTCTGGACGTTCCAGAACCTCCTTTATAAAGAAAGGTGAGGCATAAATGCCCTTTGGATTTTGTAAGCCTTCTCTGGATGTGATATTGAGATATTGAATTTGTAGTGACATACTGAAGGCAAATAGCACAGCGTTCGGATGAACAACAAGCTCTGCCTACGCTCTCCATGTGGCAGTTTTCTTTTCACCTGTTATTCTCAGGCTGCTGCTGAGGTTCCACAAAGGTGTCGACCTCAAAAGACTGAAGAAGCAGTGAAACAGTTGAGTTTTGCTTTCTTTCTTTCTTCAGTTAAGAGTCACTGCATGTAATATAAATAAATCATCAACATCGGCAGCCATATGAACATCATTTTCTCCTAGAAGAGAAATTAAAGGGCATTTTTTTTGTGCCTGAAAATTGTGCAAGCACACTGAACACCAGCGTTATCCCACTGGTAAGTTACAAGGTTACAAGCTCCAAAGAAGTTTGTAGAGAAGATTCATTTCAAAGAAAACTTGCTCAGGGGAAATCATGGGAAGCCCATCAGTTTCTAACTTTAAAGTAAACCTTGACAAAAGACTCAGCATTGACTGCATGAAATGATCCTCAGCAAGAGGAAAAAGAAAGATGAAAAGCCCTGCTACAGCAGCGTTACACACTGCAGTTTCCAACCACAGCTTCACACAATTATTTTGGCATTGGGGACTGTTGTTCCAAATTTCTCTTAAAGCAAAATTCTAATATAAGCACACCGAGATCAGCCAATTTTCACGTACTTGGGTGATGAAGGATAATGAACCCATAAGTTATACATTTCTTCCATCCAGCTGGCTCAGGTTTGCTTAAAGCTGCTTTAAACTTCCAACCTGCCATCAGCCTGGCCCAAGCCTTGGTCCTGTAACAACATCTGAGGCAATTGCAGTGCTTCCTGGATTAAAAATTCCTTACTTTTTATATAGTTATACTGAATACAGGCATTTTGCTCTTCGGTTTCTTCTTTTTGAGTGCTTTGGGTGTCTTGGCACTACATTACCTTACTTGGGCACATTAAGAATCTCAGCTTCCCATTTGCACTTCTTTGCATTTTACCTTATACATCCCATTTCCCTGAAGATGTTTAGTTTTCCTCCACCCTAAATACAAGATAAGAATATGTTTTTCGTTCCTCGAATGGCAGCATCTCAGACTTATTGTATGTAATTGCTGGTTCTACTTTGTTAAACTATTAGTTTTTGATTACATTAGCGCCTGCAAGAAAAACAAGTTCTCCCTGCGCTGCTTGCTTTCATCTGCGTGAATTGTGAATATGTGTATTATTAGTGACAGAAGTTGAAACTGACTTTTAAAAAATGTATTTGGAAAAAATATTTGAGGGCAATGAGTCATTTTAAATTTCCTTTAGCAAAGAGATGCAGTTAATACCATATATCAAATCTAGAGCCACGGTTGGCAGGTGAAGAAGTGAGTAATTGATGTATTTGGGAGTTTGAAGACTGAGTTATCAGTAAACTGTCTTCTTAAGCCACTGGCATTACTTCAAATTTCAACTTTAATTTATACCCTGAGAAGTCTTCAGTGTCATTAATTGTATCCACTAAGAAAATGGAGAGGAAAGTAGATGAATTTGTAATAAAATCGAACATAGAGGGAAATCCTCTGACATTTCACTAACTTGTAAGTGCTTTATGAGGGATGACTCCTAATTATTTGTACTAAAGGCTCAGTAAGCACCAGGAACAGAAGCAGAACATGTGAGATTCGTGTAGATTTCTGTTTAGGGTAATGAAGAAGGGTGGGACCTATTTCTGTTTGCTGAATTTTCTCTGAATTGACTCCAGTAGGTCTTATTTCCTGTAGCTATAAGAAAATGACTTGCAGTTTTATTAACTTAACTCTTATTCTTGAAAAAAAAAACCCCAACATTTCAAATTTGGAACATATTCCCTGTTTCCAGGCTCATGGTATTACTACATATGATGGTTTTTATCCTAACCTTTTCTGTTTTTCCCCTTGATGTTATTTTCTAGAAGTCTCTGTGCAGAACTTTGAAGGGAAACATCTACAATTTCACATGCAGAAGTCCCCAACTCCAAGGTTTCATCTGTTTTGAGGTCAAAAAACCCACCAAATTCTGATGTCTTTTCCATACCAAACTGTGAATCAGGCACAGTGAAGACAGACCACAATGGTATTCAGATTTCAGCCAAGCTGAAGTATTATTCAGCTGCAAGGTTAATGCACCTACTGAGCATAAATTAGAAGATGCCCAAATCTCATCTGTTTTCAGGTTATGACCGAAGATAAAAGATACCTCCTTAGAACAAACAGAGTCCCACACCTCTGGCCACATCCAGGCCAGGAAATAGACTTTTTTTTTTTTTTTTTTTTTTTAGTTTTTGACAAATTAAATCTGCACAGAAGGCATACCTTTAGGGTGTGCCAAGACCACCCAGCAAGACGGTTACCAAGGCAGAATTAGAACTCTGGAGTTCCTGGTTTATTGTCTTAAATTAAAACCACTAGACGGAGCTTATTCTAAAGCGAAAAAAAAAAAAGTGGCCAGAAAGTAAACTTTTACAGCATGGTAGTAAATTTAGAGCTTGTTAGAATGTTGGAGATTAATGGGAACAGGAGGATTTTTGTAAAAATCAGGATAACTTTGGGAAAAAGAGTCTAATGTAACTGCTTGCTCTGCTACAGTGCAGAACACCCGACGCCATCTGCCCACATTTGCAAATGTTTTTAAAGAAATTCCTACTGAATTGACCAATGCTTATCTGAAGCTGCAATCTTTGTTTCTTCATATTTTAAGCCAGTATAAATCAAAGGAACTCTGGGAGCTCTTCCTACAGTTATTTTAAACTGAGCTGATGTGTTTTTCTTTTCCACAGAGGAATCTAAAAGTGACAAGTTAAAAAACCAGGTATTAATTTCATTTTGTTACTTTACAACAGTAAAAAGTAACAGAGGTCTTTCAAAGCTTTAGCTGGTCTGCAAAATGTTTCTGCAAATAGTGCAAAACTCATACTTCTGTTTTAAAAGATTATCCACTACTGTGTGAATAAACACTGCGCAATAAACAACGTTGCTACATTTGCAAGTTCTCTGAAGTTTGCCAAATCCTGATGTCTCATATAATCTTACACCTCAAACCAATTTAGAAGTATTGTAGCAGCAACTCTAAGACTAACTGCTGCAGAAACACAGAGCAGTAATGTTTTCCCCATCCATCACTTCACAGATGAGGGAGGGAGGGATAAAATTTTCGTTGCCACCTAATAGAGCACACACAGCAAATGTTTACTCTGTTCTTCTGCTTTGAAGATATTGTCAAGCACTCCGCTGGCAGCCATTACTGTTCCTGCTTGTTTAGACACAGCTCTGAAATGCAGAGATATGGAACATGAAAAGTATTCGACTTCGGTGCTTTCACAGTGTGATGATAATGTTATATATTACAAATCCATTGCAAATCCAAGTCTAGAAGACATACAAATACTGCAGTTTGAACTACAATTCAGGCTGTTTGGGAGGAAAAATGAGCCTGTGACCCTGAGCTCCTCCTGAACTTCTAGCATCTGGAGTGGGAAAAAAAAGTATTCACCTACAGATAGTCATCAAGCATGAAAACTCTCTTCCCATTCCAGCCCTATGGGAGCATGGATTCAAAGGAGAATAGAATAGAATAGAATAGAATAGAATAGAATAGAATAGAATAGAATAGAATAGAATAGAATAGACTATTTCAGTTGGAAAGGCCCTACAGCAATCATCTAGTCCAACTGCCTGGCCACTTCAGGGCTGACCAAAAGTTGAAGCATGGTATTAAGGGCATTGTCCAAATGCCTCTCAAACACTGACAGGCTTGGGGCATCGACCACCTCTCTAGGAAGCCTGTTCCAGTGTTTGGCCACCCTCTTGGTAAAGAAATGTTTCGTAATGTCCAGTCTAAACCTCCCCTGGTGCAGCTTTGAACCATTTCCATGTGTCCTGTCACTGGATACCAGGGAGAAGAGCTCAGCACCTCCCTCTCCACTTCCCCTCCTCAGGAAGCTGTAGAGAGCAATGAGGTTGCCCCTCAGCCTCGTTTTCTCCAAACTAGACAAACCAAAAGTCCTCAGCCACTCCTCACAGGACATGCCTTCCAGCCCTGTCACCAGCTTTGTTGCCCTCCTCTGGACACATTCAAGGACCTTCACGTCCTTCTTAAATTGTGGGGCCCAGAACTGCACACAGTGCTCGAGGTGAGGCCGCACCAACACAGAATATAGTGGGATAACCACTTCTTTTGACTGGCTGGTTATGCTGTGGGATCTCTGCACCCAGGGGATGAGCAGAAAGAGCCTCCATGGCAATCCCACATTAGCTATGTAGAAAGGGCTTGGGTCAACCAAACACCTGGACTCTGGTCAGTGATCTTCAGTTCTCTCTAGATGAGGCCTGGAGTTACCACCCTTCCCATGGGACCACGGGGCAACTACCTGGGCTGAGGTGAGTGGCTGAGCTACCAACGGCTGGTTTATTATTTGCAACACAAAGATGTGGTGTCAAGAACAGCTGTGTCACACACTTGCAAAATGTTCCCAACAAATGCTTCTGCCCTTACCATATAAATTCAACCTTACATAGTTCTGGGAACACAGCACACCCAGTGTGTCATCATCGAACGTGTATGGGATAGAGAACCTCTTGACCCCAGAGCCTCCTGTGGAGCAGTTTCTGCTGATATCAGCACTGTTGGGAGTTTGATCAACAGAGAAGGATATACACATTTTCTCCAACTTCTCCTTTGAATTCAAGTGAACGCCCAATGTGAAACAACTGAAATGAGACTTTTCTTAATCATAAGTAAAAGTCTGCACTTCCTTCTATCATGTCTGCTTCCTTCCCACAACTTGCCAAAGTAATTCTCTCTTTATGATTACAAATTTGTTTCTGTTGATAAATGGACTCATTTTTTGTAAAACATTGATAGGCTGCTGTTTAATACACACGGTACTTACACAGTTTACTGAGTTATTTCCTTTATTATCTTATCATATCTATGGAAACACTACTGTTTATGAAAGGAACGAAAAGAGGCTTTAAGAACTGCACATGTCAAAAAATAAGTTCAGCTATTAACAAGCTAAAGGTATTTGTACATTAAAAAAAAACCACTTTCATCATTTCATGAAAACCTAACATGGCAAAATTTTAAAGTAATTTCTACTACTGATCATACTTATCCTTCCACTAAGCTTGCCATATAGCCAAAAAGAACCCCTGCTTGGAAGGATAGCAATATTAAAGTTAGGCTGAGTCCCAGTAGAGCTGTATCCTGTTTAGCATTGCAAGAAGAGGCATATAGGAATTCCCAACAACTAGTGTGCATTTGCTTCTTGACGTTTCATGTTAAAAGTTCAGGCTACATTATAAAGGCTTAAAATAACTACTCAGCATTAGGAATCACTGCTGAAGTGAAGCATGCTTTCTCTGCTTCTATGATGAGCAATTTGGAGGGGTAAAGCAGTCAACATTTTATTTCCATTCAGAAACTATGCAGTGATTTATGCCTGTTAAACTCTCCATGGTTAAATGTCTCATGACTCACTTTCTAGTAATTCCTTTTATTAAACCCATCTTACTGATGAGCTAAAGCTTGATAGTAGTCACAGAAAGAACAGCATGGCAGCTTTATTTAAAAATGTGGATATTTTGTTATCTGCTTTTGCACAATCACTAGCCTCTGCATTGTGTATCATATTAAAAGCTGTGATGATACCTTTCTGTCCTAGTGATAGAAATTTAAAGCAAAATAAAACATGATGACTTGAAATGTAAAAGAACTGGGGAAGTTGCTTTTAAGTACAGGCAATAAGATACGAATTCTGTGCAGCTGTATCACTGACATAATATCCCTCGAAAAGGCAAAAGGTATAGACAATTTAGGATAAGTAACATATTGAATAATCACATCCGCAAAGGCGAAGTCAAGATATTCCAGAAATTATAACACGAGTCACAAAGAACCTCAGTGAAATCACAGTTTCAAAGACCTTCCCAAAGATTCAGTCCATTCACAGGACTTTGGATTTATCAAGATGCATGCAGCGCTTTTATCTCAATTCCTACTAAGACTATAGTTGCCACTTTGTAAATCCAGATTTTTTTTGGCAACTTCTGCATATAAACCAAAAATGAAAGAATCTTCAGGATAAGAAAGCTTTTCTATATTATGCATAGAGAGGGAAATGTGTGTAGGTATGCATTAATATGTTTTAAGATTAATATAAATGGTGTAAGGCTCTTTATTTTCCTTCCAGAAATCACTAACTTGGTTAACTGAGAGAAAACACAAGAATTATTTTCTCATTTCTTTCTCTTGAATTTGCAGTCCAAAGCGTTGCATATGCTCCATCAAAAATGTCATTTTTGTGCAAAATTTTACACTTCAGCTTCAAAATTATCTCAGTGGTATAAAAAGAAAGTAGCAACTCATTTATGGGCAGCACAGTTTGGCTGAGGTAGGAACTTTGGTATCCTTAACTGAGCTTCTGGACTGCCTGGCTGTATGGCTTTTGGAAAACCATTTGACCTATTCACTTTTCCCATGAGAAAAGATTTCCTACAATAATACTGCCCCACTGTATGGCCACTGATGTTGTGAAAGAGACTTAGCATGTGTGTGATGGCCCAAAGATGTGAAATTATATATATATAGATGGCATATATATATACATAATATATATATATATGATATATATGTGTGCAACCATTTTGCATACGTAATTGTCCCACATCATTCCTGGATGCAAAGTACCGTTAGTTTAAAATGGATATGCCTAATGTCCAAATTCTATTTTGAAATGGCAGTATCTGGAGGAATAATATCTCTTTGTTTGTCATAACAAATAGTAAATGCAAATGCAAATAATGCAAGTAATGTAAATGCAGACAGTAATTACTAAAAGACACATTTTACAGATGAATTCTCATGCACCTAAAAGGTGTTAACTTCTTATTCCTCTCCTCCAATAGGACCTCACCTCTGCTATGAACTTACATTTACCCGCATCATGTATTTTAAAACAGCGCAGTTAAATCAGGCTACACCAAATACAAGCACCAACCACCACTACCACCATTTAACAGTGAAACGGGGGTAGGTTCAGGTAGCGTTCCTCAACCGACCCAGCAAAGCAGAGTGAAACACCAGTACTTGAAGCCACAGTCCCTGCCTCAGTGTTACTTCGCTCTAATTTTTGTGGGTCCTCCTCTGGAGCTTCCCTCTTTGGATTCCATAAATCTAATTTTCACTTAGTTATATAGAAAATTGTGACTTGTGATGAAAACTCATTGCACTGATCACAAAGCTCTGCCTGCCAGTAACACAAGCCAATGATAATGGCAAGTGGTGGCCCTGATGGAGCTGTCACTCATGTGCTTCTGCATTGCTCTTTGGAGTTATTATCATCTCAATCGCATCTTGCAGTTCCTGAGCCCTAACACACAAAATACAGATTTTTCAGTCCCAGAAGTAATGATCATGACAGACTATGGTATGTGTGTGGACGGTGCTTCCATGCATTTGCTGTAGACAGAAGATGGCAAAATGTATACGTTAAAACATTTCCGTAAGTGTGGTGTAAAGATAAAATGAACCATGCACAAAATAATATTCCTTTCTATTATACATGATCAGGTTCTCCTACCATTTAGCAGAAAAGAGAAGAAAAAAAAAATGAAGATGCTTCTCTTCCAGAAAGTCTTGAATTTTCCCATTCAAGAGCGAGCTGCGATGCATGCATCATTAATTTCTATACAGAAAACACTGTTCACTTCAACCAGCAATTAGTGGTAACATTTCTATCCTGTGCAGTGATGAGATTTTTATGCTAATCATTACACAGCAGTAAATTAATCATTTGGGCACATTTAGATGGTATGTATATTTCATGAGACAGATATAGATATCAAGATCAGTTTGATATTTACTCATGGTAAATGGAAGTGTCTCAAATCACTATGGGGGAAGCATACTAACTAAATATACAGCCAGAGATGTTTGCAGTGCAGCAGCAGCAGAAGCACCGCTTCATCTCTTGTTCCAGGAAATAGCTTTCTTTCTTTCTTTTTAATTACAGGAGGTAAAAATCTTGTGGGATCCCATAGAACCGAATCCATTCAAAGAGACAGTGAAACTCCAATAACGTCTTGACACATGAAGGACAAAAGCACCAAGTCAGTTTCCTATCCTGCAATTCTTCTTTTATTACTGGCAAAATTACCTATGTTACATTATGCAGTATTGAAAAGAGACTTTTCATCAGCATTTGTGCTACAGTCTAGTAGAGTAAATGAGTTATGTATTGGCCTCATCCCTCTGTAACTATGTCTGAAAGCTTTGAGTTGTAGCAGAAAGGAAGGCTACCCAGCGGCCTCCCTTCTTCTCAGAACATGCAAGAGATTTGTAGTACCTTGAGGAAAGTATTTATTTGAAATTTAAATTTTTGACATATATTTAAATACTGCTGCTGTGAGCTCTCAGCTCACAGATCTTTGCAGGCAAAAAGCAATCTAGTCCAAAGCTGATAGTGTTTTATTTTTTTGGAGGGAAATGTACACATGACCCCAGCCCTGCTGGCGACAGACGGGGTACACCTGTCTCAAAGGGGGAACAGGATCTATGTGGAGGAGTTAGCAGGGCTCATCGAAAGAGCTTTAAACTAGTATTGAAGGGGGAAAGGGATAAAGCCAGGCTTGCTAGAGACAAGCCTGGGGGCGGCACACCAGTGTTTGAGGGGCGGCATGCTAGCGAGGTCCTTTGGTCTGCCAGCTCAGGGGTGGTGGGGTATGGAGAGTCGTGTGGCAGCAGAGACACAAGGGTTAGTGATGGGTTAGAAACCATGGAAGTGCCTGAGAACAGTCACACAGGAATTAGGGCTTCTCCCCCCACAAAGGTGGCAGGATCAGTAGCCCAGCTGAAGTGCATCTACACCAATGCATGCAGCATGGGCAACAAACAGGAGGAGCTGGAAGCCATTGTGCAGCAGAAAAACTGATAGTTGCTGTCATGGAAACATGGTGGGATGACTCTCACAACTGGAGTGCTGCAATGGATGGCTATAAACTCTTCAGAAGGGATAGGCAAGGTAGGAGACACGGCGGGGCGGCCCTGTATGTTAGGGAGTGTTTTGACTGTCTAGAGCTTGAGGATGATGGTAGGGTTGAGTGTTTATGGGTAAGAATCAGGGGGAAGGCCAACAAGGCAGATACCACGGTGAGAGTCTGTTATAAACCACCCAACCAGGATGAAGAGGCAGATAAAATATTCTCTAAGCAGCTGGGAGAAGTCGCACGATCAGTTGCCCTTGTTCTCATGGGGGACTTCAACTTACCGGATGTCTGCTGGACATACAATACAGCAGAGGGGAAACAGTCTTGGAGGTTCCTGGAGTGTGTGGAAGATAACTTCCTGACACAGCTGGTGAGTGAGCCAACTAGGGAAGGTGCCCTGCTGGACCTCTTGTTTGCAAACAGGGAAGAACTTGTGGGTGATGTGGTGGTTGGAGGCCATCTTGGGCATAGTGATCATGAAATGGTAGAGTTTTTGATTCTTGGAGAAGTAAGGAAGGGGGTCAGCAGAACTGCTACTTTGGACTTCCGGAGGGCAGACCTTGGCCTGTTTAGGAGCCTGGTTGACAGAGTCCCTTGGGAGGCAGTCCTGAAGGGCAAAGGGGTCCAGGAAGGCGGGACACTCTTCAAGAAAGAAATCTTAAAGGCACAGGAGCAGCCCATCCCCATGTGCCAGAAGACGAACCAGTGGGGAAGAAGACCATCCTGGCTGAACAGAGAGCTTTGGCTGGAACTTGGGAAAAAAAAAGGAGAATTTATGAGCTTTGGAAGAAGGGGCAGGTGACTCATGAGGACTACAAGGACGTTGTGAGGCTATGCAGGGAAAAAATTAGAAGAGCCAAAGCCCAGCTAGAACTTAATCTGGCCACTGCCATAAAAGGCAATAAAAAATGTTTCTATAAATACATTAGCAACAAGAGGAGGGCCAAGGAGAATCTCCGTCCTTTATTGGATGCGGGAGGAAACATAGTGACTAAGGATGAGGAAAAGGCTGAGGTGCTAATGCCGCCTTTGCTTCAGTCTTTAGTAGTAAGATGAGTTGTTCTTCAGGTACCCAGCCCCCTGAGCTGGAGGACAGGGATGGGGAGAGAATGAAGGCCCCAATTCAAGGGGAAATAGTTAGCGACCTGCTATACCACTTAAACACACAAAAGTCTATGGGGCCAGATGGAATCCACTGAAGGGTACTGAGAGAGCTAGCCAAGCCGCTTCCCATCATTTATCAGCAGTCCTGGCTAACCGGAGAGGTCCCAGTGGACTGAAGGTTAGTAAATGTGACGCCCATCTACAAGAAGGGCCAAAAGGAAGATGTGGGGAACTACAGGCCTGTCAGTCTGACCTCAGTGCCGGGGAAGGTTATGGAGCAGATCATCTTGAGTGCCATCACGTGGCACATACAGGACAAACAGGTGATCAGGCCCAGTCAGCATGGGTTTATGAAAGGCAGGTCCTGCTTAACTAACTTGATCTCCTTCTATGACAAGGTGACCCGCTTAGTGGATGAAGGAAAGGCTGTGGATGTTGTCTACCTGGACTTTAGTAAAGCCTTTGATACAGTCTCCCACAGCATTCTCCTGGAGAAACTGACTGCTCATGGCTTGGATTTCGCTGGGTAAAAATTGGCTGGATGATCGAGTCCAAAGAGTTGTGGTGAATGGAGTTAAATCCAGTTGGTGGCCGGTCACCAGTGGTGTTCCCCAGGGCTCAGTGTTGCGGCCAATTCTCTTTAACATCTTTATCAATGATCTGGACCAGTGGATCAAGTACACCCTCAGTAAGTTCGCAGATGACACCAAGTTGGGCGGCAGTGTTGTTCAGCTTGAGGGTAGGAAGGCTCTGCAGAGGGATCTGGACAGGCTGGATCAATGGACTGAGGCCAACTGCATGAGTTTCAACAAGGCCAAGTGTTAGATCATGCACCTGAGGCACAACAACCCCATGCAGCGCTACAGCCTTGGGGAAGAGTGGCTGGAAAGCTGCCTGGCGGAAAAGGACCTGGGGGTGTTGATCGATGGCCAGCTGAATATGAGCCAGCAGTGTGCCCATCTGGCCAAGAAGGCCAACAGCATCCTGGCTTGTATCAGCAATAGTGTGGCCAGCAGGATTAGGGAAGTGATCGTCCCTCTGTACTCAGCACTGGTGAGGCTGCACCTCGAATACTGTGTTCAGTTTTGGGCCCCTCACTACAAGAAAGACATCGAGGTGCTGGAGAGAGTCCAAAGAAGGGCAACGAAGCTGGTGAAGGGTCTAGAGCACAAGTCTTACGAGGAGCGGCTGAGGGAACTGGGTTTGTTTAGCCTGCAGAAAAGGAGGCTCAGGGGAGACCTTATCGCTGTCTACAACTACCTGAAAGGAGGTTGTAGCGAGGCGAGTGTCAGTGTCTTCTCCCAAGTAACAAGCGATAGGGCAAGAGAAAATGGCCTCAAGTTGCACCAGGGGAGGTTTAGATTGGATATCAGGAAAAACTTCTTCACTAAAAGGGTTATCAAGCATCGGAACAGGCTGCCCAGGGAAGTGGTGGAGTCATCATCCCTGGAGGTATTTAGAAGACGTGTAGATGTGGTGCTCAGGGACATGGTTTAGTGGTGGACTTGGCAGTGATAGGTTAACGGTTGGACTTGATGATCTTAAAGGTCCTTTCCAACCAAAATGATTACGATTCTATGGTCCCTTTATCTTAGAATGTCATCAAAATACTTATGAAAAGCACAGCTTTATGGCACCTGACCCTGACAATAATAGTATTATAAGTAATATCCTCAGCTATTACTTTTTCAACTAAAGTTGAGAAAGATTCTCAAAGATCAAAGGCAGCATGCAGGTGGAAAGCAAAGTTCTGTCGGCATACCTGGATCACTTCAGAAGTGCTCTTGAATCGAAAATTGACTAATCAATATATGTTTAATTGCCAGCAATTGAAACAGCATAATTGCTACACTGAGCAGGGATAAAGATGAGCTATTGCACAGAAGGTAGAAAAACCCACCGGGAAAGGAAAGAAATTTATTAGCATCTCTCCATTTATGGAAATTTTTGAGAGAGGTATATCTGAACAGGCAGTTTATCAGGACAGCACTGTGAACAGCTGAACTTTTAGATCTGAGAACTATTACAGATCAGACAAAAAAGATCTGGTGAATCAAAAAGACAATGTCTTATTTTAACAAAACCTGTTTTTACATGTAAAAAAATCTTTGGTTTTCAATCTGAGAACTGAAAGATTTTTTATTTCACCATTAATATAAAAATAAGATGGCAGTTTTTATTTTTTAACACTTTTTTTCAAAATCCACTCTGCAGAGCTTCTCTCTAGAACTCTGTATCTGAAATTGATGTGAAGGTTAAATTTTCTTCAGGGGCATCACGGTCTTACAGCCTATCTTGTGTAGCCTAGGAGCCAACAAGCAGATGTTGGGATGTGCTGTGGCACTATGTGCATACTGCAGCATTCTTCTGCTCTGCAGAGAGTATTCTTGACTCCAGAGATTCTTCATTTGACTTGAGGCAATGGAGAAAAACACAAATAAACCCTGTTTCCAAGTAAGCACAGGTTAAGATTTTTTAACAATAAATGTAACTTCACAGAAAACCCTTCTGAATCTCTGATGTACAAAGTGGTATACCTTGAGGGAAAAAGATGGGGAAGGCAGTTCAGGGAACAGTCAGTAATATTCTGTGAAGGTCAAAAGGGTGGATTGAGAGACAGCTAAGGAACTGTCAGTGGCGAGCACCACCAGCTATGCTCTTGTCAAGCAAATAAGAAAAAACAAGCATAGGCATCATGCCTCGAAAGCAGAGAAAATTTTTGCTAACTTTATTTCAATACTGTTTCTTTAAAAAGAAGGAGCAGAGGATCTCCAAGCAGCTTTTATGTTCCTGAAATGATTTGGAGGGAAAATTAAAATATTTAATAAATTTGATGTAAAACTGTTATTATCATGGTAAACAGATATCATGGTTATTAATTCTATAAATATGAATGGCTCATCACTCAGCTATTGCTCAACTACAGAACTGATTAACAGCACCAGGGATTGCCTGCCGTTTGGTTTAATAGTCTGAGTTGTTCCTTACCTTAGTTGTTTGGTGTTGATTATATTGCAGCAGTTATTCACATCAGTAAGTTTGCTTGTTGTAAAATTTGAAAGCACAGACAAGGATCGTGTTATAAAGAAATGAGCAGCAATCTTACACCTTAAAATATTCCCCAACACCAGTTATATCTTCTCTACAGACACACTTGAAACTCATCTGAATATTCATAATCTTTGAGCAGGAAAAAAAAAACAAAACCAAAACCCAACAAGTATACAAGAATCAAATTCGCAGACTAATTCCTCCATCAAGATGCATATGTACCAGCATCCTCTCGCCCGGCTTCCAGCAGGGGAGAGCATCCCCACAAGAGAGGGGCAGCTGGGAATGGCTTCAGGAGCCTGAATCAAAATCCCCTCTTACACTTTGTTTGGATATCAGCTGGCAGGTAGTGAAGGTCACCAATCACAGCTGTGATGCCATTTCTGAAACATCATGGCATTTCAGAGAAAAACTGCCATACAAAATACTCTGCATGTCACTACGGCAAGTCTTCCATCAGAAAGAAAAGGACACGCACAGCTTTCCACGGGGAGGTGCCCGAAGAAACACAGGAGATCTGGGAGATCTGTGGTTGGCTTCCTATCCTTTATGTCCTGGTTTATCTGAGTCTCACATGAAGTAACCTTTAGTAAGATTTAACAGCGGGAGCTGAATGAACTTTTAAAAGCCCTATTATTTTAGCATTTTGACCATTATATGACCATTATATCATATATTACCATTAAAACAGCCAAGATTAATTAATCCTATAACCTGAAAACTGTATAGAAACTACAGTATTATCTTAAGAGAGTACAAAGAAAGGGCTGTTTTATTAATAGTACATCATTCTGATGCATAGAGTGAAAGACAGAAAACAAACCCATAAACATGTTCACCAACTCAATACATTAATTATTCTGATGCAACAATTTATTTGGTATATTTTTCCTGCTGCACATGATCACTTTGCATACAAATGGTTATTATATCATAGTCAAAGAGGTACTGTACCTTCACCAGAAATCTTAAAAGTAATTAAAAGAAGAATTTTTAAGTGAAAATCAGAAACGGAAGATATCAAAAGAGCAAAATGAAAGAGGAATGTGTAAAACAGCATGTGCTTTGAGGAAAACAGACATCGTAATGCACAAAATCAGGGTGAAAAACAGGATTTCCCACAGCTGTAGACCACATGCATTAGTGGACTCACAATCTTTACTGAAGAACAGGAACCTTCTTTCTTGCTGTTTAATTACCTTGGCAACATCTCCTCCATGTCAGCAATTACATAGGAGACAACAGTCCAAACAGCAGCACAGAGATTCATCTGGTTTGGATCCTGAACTGTCATCGTGTCCCCCTGAGAATGATGAAACCAGAAGTATTTACTGAGGTCATCACGCAGGCTGGCACCTACAGAGAAAAAAATGGGCAATATTCCATTATAGGAATACAAATATTTAGAGAGGAATATAAACTTGAATCCATTCCTGGGCTGTTTATGATTAAATCCACATGCAACTGTATAAAGTTCCATATAACTGCACAGAGACGAGGCACGTGCAGTTTGCAGGTTTTAGGTTAATTGACTTGAGTGAGCATGAGGCAGCAAAAATTCACACTGGGAAAAGCCGACCTTCCCCTGGGAGACCCGTTTCCTCAGCAACAGTATATATCCATTTTCCTCTAAGACTATCAGAGTCAAAGCAGGAAAATCCTGACAGTAACCCCACACGTGGCGGTGCTTCCTCCATTCTTCATCCCACTGCTCCGATGATGAGTTATGACTGAATTACGGATCCTCTCCTTGATGTCATTTGTGTTGAGGAATGCTTTGGAATTTGCATCTGCTTTTCAGCCTCTGTTCATCACAAGGATGTGCTGTTTCAGAGCAGTCTTCCAGATAACCAGGGGTAACCCAGATAGCCCAGGACTACATTACCCTCGCAGTCAGGAGTGCTCATCAGCAGGGACAGAAGCAAATTGGGTGAAACCACAGTTCTTCCTGTTCAGGAACTGCTGACTTCCTCTGGGGGCACACGGTCAAGGAAAGGACTACTGTTCCCCAAGCCACATGGGCTCAGGGAGCACAAACAATGCTGGTGAGGCATCACTCAAGGCCCCAAGGCAAACCAAAGCCAAGAGGAGCAGGAAAAGCTGTCGCCCCACCGGGTGCTGCAGCAGAGATGCTGGCAGAGTATTTTCACTCTGGCCATTCTCTGCCTGGTCCACTCCCCACTGACCCTCTCTGACTCCCTGTCCCCTCGCAATTTCTTCTCTCCCAGTTTATTACCTCTGCCTCCTCTTCTCTGGTTTTATCACTCTCCATCTGCTTTGTTTTAATCTCAACAACCCTTCCATCATTAACAGAACTCCACCCCAAATTTTGAAAATAAGTAAATGTGATATTTTCCCCCACCACACTGATTTGCTGCTTGCAGTTCCTTTGCATTGATTCCCTTGGCCTGCCCACTGATCCGTGGAGGAGGTGCACAGCTCTCAGGGTAGGAACCACCAAGCACAAGGGGACCCCCTCCTCACTTGCTCATCAAAACCAGAGAACAAGCACTGATGTGAATTCCCAAGTAAGAGCTATGGGCCCCAGGTGGAAACACAGACTGATGCTACTCCTACTATGCCAAGAAAGACAGAAAAAAAACAGGACTGTTTGATTACAAAGATGAAGTAAATAAATTATTCACATATTTATTTACATGCAGTGGAAATCAGTATCAGATGATGACGGCTTTGATAAGCTCATATGTGCACATAAAACTTACTGTTATGATTTTTCTTGGTTTCCCCGAGATGCCTGAAGCTTTTGAAGAGAATGAAAGCAAAATTTCTCACAGCATAACTGTACATTCCTATAATACATATCTTTTGATCTCCTGTATAGTCATTCAGGACAGAGTCCAGCTCTCACTGTGGTTAACAGGCATGTTTCTGTTGCTGTAATGGGGACTGACTGGGACGGCTTGTTTCACTGCTATTTTAGGGAGAAGGAATAGAAAGGTAATGCATTTTAGAATTCCATCCAAGATGAAGATCCCTTCATAAGAGAGATGATACACAGAAAGACCAAATGCTGTAGCATATGGTTATATGGTATCGTGATTGATTTTATTTTAAGAGGCTCTTCTTGCTCTTAAGAGACTTGTTTGCTACTGACTTGAAACGCTGCAATCCCACAGAAGTCACTGGGTAGCTTACAGGTGCTGAATTATGTTCCAATAATTTTAGCATTGAATTTATGTCAACTCATATTCACTTTTAAAATTCGATTCTGAATTCTTTTAAACATATACAACCATAAAAGGGTTGAACAATGATAAATTTTTTAACTTATGGACTTCTGCACTACAGACACCTGACAAGTTAAGCCACTGAAGCAAACCCATTACAATTTTTGAACACTTTTGTAAGACTCAAGACAAAAATTGGTTGCCTGGAGTTTGTTGTAGACGTTTCACTAATCACTGTAACTATGGATTTACAGAGTAGTGTTTTATCTCTGTGAATGGAACAAGGATAAACACTCTTTGCTTTGTAATGTTTAACTCCCCGAAATGCTGAAACAGATTTGTTTCTCTAAATTGATATTTTAAAATCAGAAAATGATCTGACTTTGCCATCAAGCAATTGCTGCGCAAGAAGCATCGGAGTGTGTGAGTACAGAGAGTACTGAAGGGTTCCTAAACCGGCCGTGCTGTCTCTTTCATGTCTTGGGCTAGCATTGAAGTCAGTGACCTGTAAACATCTTGTGAGACTAAGGAAAAGACCCTAAGAAAGCAGTTTTATCCTATGTAATTAGAAACAAAAGCGAAAATCCATGTTCTTGGCTTTGAGCACAAGAACAGTTTACAGCCGAGGGCCCCACGCAAGCCTCTAGACATGAAACACCCTGGGGCACAGATATGACTACAAGCAATTTTCATGTCTCCTGCTCCAAACTTGAGTCTCCTCCATGTTGATGTTAGCTGCCCGGGGATATTTATGGCTTCCAGAGGTCACCAGGCTGTGGCAAGACACTGGATAGTGCTCTCTCGTCAGCAAATGCATGCAGGGCTGCGATCAACCTCTGCAGATGACTATGAAGAGGGGAGTTCCTCAGGGCTCTGCGGACTGCAGTCCTGTTGGGTTACCTACACAAAGTCTGTGGGATCCTACAGCCCCTTTTCTGAAAAACTAACAGAAGCAGCAAAGCTGTGAGCACAAGCAGCCATCCTGCAGAAGGCAGGGGCACAGAGAGAATTCTGCGTAACACTTCAAACAGTGAGGTTTCAAAACACATCAGCTGGCTGACTGTACCGTATCCTTGATAGCTGCTGAATTATTAACCCTTCTCAAACAAAATCTGCCTGAAAGCCAAATGTGCCACTTCCAGAAGCTTGAAAGAATCTGGAAAAAATCACCTAGATACAAGTTTTAAAACTCCAATTGCTAACCATTTTGTTTTTTCACCTAAAATTGATCTAAGCGGGTCTTTTTTTTGTTGTAACATTTCCCTTAGGAACAACAGCCAGTATCAAATGGAGGTTTATTTTTGCCAGCTACATAAGCTAGCAGTCAAGTAAAACAGATGAGTAGCCATGTCTTGTAGACTTATAAATTATTCACTTATCTCCATGCTAGCCACCTAGAAAGGGGATAGTATAGAGCCTTACAAGAGTTTGAAAGGTCTAATTAAGTACCTAAAAATCCTCAGATAGGAGATGTTTTGTAGGTTTGTATCACATATTTAATTCTGAGTTCCAGGTGGAACCAATACTCAAAACGGAAAAACAAGCAACAGGCTGGGTGCTCCACTGTCACATTTTATACACTTTGCTGCTTACCTGTGTTTGCAGATCAAAACCACCCATAAAGAAAAAGAGGACATTTGCCAAACAACCCTCTTTAATTTGTCCTTTTCCAGTCTGTTCACATTTACAGTGATACAAATCACATGAGGAACACTGCTGGCCAATAAGGAAATCAGTGAGAAACTGCTTCTAGCTGGGTGTAGTAGGTGTTGTGTCATGAAAACAAGGAATGTTGAAAACCGCTGCCAAAAATGTGAATGCATCAAAAAGACTGGAAATTAAAAACAGAAAATAATTAATCATTTATACCTTCAGTAGATAATATACAGATAATTCATCATTCCATTACAGAGTGGCAGGAAACTCTCTCTGGTACAGTGGTCCAGTTCAGTTACCTAATGGCAGCTACCTAGGGCCACTTGTGATCCCTCAGGTGCCTGGTAGGACCCTTTGACATGTGTCTGATGGAGGGACCAGAGAACACATATTTCATGTCCACAGCAGCTGCTGGGGCCAAGCAGTCTGCTATTCGGTAGCGATGTGTGTGTTTTGGGAACTTAAAGCAGGGTTCTCCTTGTCACAGCGAGGCACCACCTTGTTTGCCCTTTATGGGAAATAGTTGCATAAGTAGGGTCAGAGGCAAACACTCAGTAATGCCTCTAACTTCTCAGGTTGGGCTTTCTGATTTCTTTGCTGTGGAGGTTGCAGGTTTTTATTTTGTTTTGTTTTTCTGCTTTCAACTCCTTCTGAGCTCGTTTTCTTATACTTGACCTGTTAGTGAGTCTGCACGCTGAGCAAGCTGCAGACGAAACTGATTTTGTCCTCAGGTTATAGAGCAGGGCAGCACTTGCCAAACAGATCAACTTACTCCATAAATGTGATAATTTTAAAAACATGCACAACCAGCACATGCTCTTGTGTGACCAAATGCCTGTTGAAAACCCAAATTACACTGGGGGTTTGGGGTGATATTGGTGTCATCTGAGCTGACAAAATCATTAATCACAGGGGCACCATTAGCACAGCAGGCAAGTGTCCGTGATCAAATCCAGCTCTTAGGAAACATACTGATCCTAGGTATTGCAGGCCTGCTAAACACACAACTAAAATATAAATACTATTTACCCCTTCTCCCTTCCCCAAGTGCTGCACCTTCTTTTAAGACCTGCTGTCTTCCAAGCTTTGCCAACAAGCACAAGAGTTTCTTCATGAAGTGATTCACTGTCATGCAGTCATGAGAAAAACAAGGCAACGGTATAAAACTGCACCAAAGCAGCCCATTGCTTTTTATTTTGGTAATGTGAATTATGGTTACTGTTACCAGAAGCAACAACCAAACATAACAACTGTTGTCTATCAACCTTTTGCTGCTACCGTTGCCAACCCTTCCACCCTCTCCGTTTGCCCTGTTTGTGATTTGCCCGAGGTACTGTCACGAACATGCCATGAGGACCTTGTTTCCTAGTCCCAGATGGTGGCTACCTCATGGAGCAGGAATAAGATACACCACCTCCTGTGACACTGCAGCAGGGGCACCATCTCCAGAAATGGCATCTCTGCATCTACCCATCTGGAGCTCCTTACTGGAGTCCAGCACAGGGCCGCAAAGATGATTAAAGGGACTGGAGCATCTTTCATATGAAGAAAGGCTGAGAGAGCTGGGGCTGTTCAGCCTGGATAAGAAAAGGCTCAGGAGGTGTCTTATCCGTGTGTATGAATACCAGATGGGAGGGAATGAAGAAGAGGGAGCCAGGCTCTCCTCTGTAGTGCTTACTGACAGGACAAGAGACAATGGCCACAAAACAAAACATGAAATTCCATCTGAACACCAGAAAACACTTTTTTTACTGAGAGGGTGGTCAAACACTGGCACAGTTTGTCCAGAGAGGTTGTGGAGTCTCCATCCTTGGAGATATTCAAAACCTGACTGGGCATGGTCCTGGGCAACCTGCTGTAGCTGACCCTGCTTGAGCAGAGGAGGTGGACGAGATGATTTCAAGAGGTGCCTGCCAACCTCAACCCTTCTGTGGGACTCTCTAACCCATGGTGCCATTTCCTTGGGTCATTCAGAGATCTCTTATAAGTGACACATCACAAACAAATTCTTCAATTCAAGCTCATTCATGTCTTCAACTCATTTCATGAGTCTCCGCATAACCAGCTATTTCATACACGGTTTGATGCACCGCATAAGGCAGGTAAAAGCAGCTGCTTCAGTAATTGATACTGACAATGTATTTTCAGTAATCAGCTGTGTAAGAGTATCTTGATGAAAATCCACAGACACACACTGAGGAATTCTGAAAAACAGCCCATCCCTTCTAGCTTCTGATCTCAGCATGAAATGCACAATGTGAATATTAATTTGCTGATGATCAGAATATTTATCTGCCTTACAACATGTCCACATTAAACACCAATTCTTCACACATTAATAAACTGTCTCCCATATTTTTTTCTTGCCAGCTTAAGAAAACGCAATGCTGCTTATTAAGGTAAAAGGAGGAATGAACCACAAAATGAACGATGAGCGTATCAATGATGACCACTGCTTCTTGTCAATCACCATCAGGCACTACTGCCTTCTTATGCACTGCTGTGATAAGTCATCATTAGAATTAAACTCTATTGCCAGATATTTAAGCATTAAAATTATTGTAATTTGTGCAAACAATGACTGGTAAATTAGTTATTGATTATCAGAATGATTTCAAAGGTAGTTTCCATAAAACACAGATATCTTCAAGGGGGAAAGCATATGGTAACTCCAGAGTATTTTTTCAGTGTAAAAAGTTTTGCTTTACATTCCTCCCTACATTTTCTTTCTTTTCTTTTTTATATCCCGAATACATTTAATTGCCAAAGGAAGCCAAATGTGAGTCTTGAAGTCAGTACACGTTTGCTGTATAGCCCTATTAATGGTTTCCCAGTTGCCTTTGCTTTCAGACAAACTTCACAATACAACTATTTCATGAAACTTTCATATATGGTGGGAAATTCCTCACTGTTTGTATAACCTCTCTTGGGTGTGCTGGGTCTTCAATATTACAGTTAGATCTTTGGGATACTGACCTCTACATGTGCCCTGCCATATATAGTGAAGTTAATATGCTAATGAATTACAACAATGTATAACTTTTTTAGGTTTCGTTTTACATTAATCCCTAGAGAAGCTGACAGAATTGCCACTCCACTATTTTACCCAGCATATATATACTTCTCCAAGTAGAAAAGACTCCATCTCAGAAGAACATACACTCTAAACAGACAAGAGGGACTGCAGGATTAGAGAGGCATGCAGAGATGAAATGGCACATTCATTTTCTCACAGCAGCTGAGAAAGGAATAGATGCCAGACATCTGAGCCTAGGCCAGTGCCCTGTTGAGCAAGCTGGACTACCTCCTAACAGCAAAGTTGGAAATGCCTTAAGAACGGATATTTCACTCAATGTTTCCAAGCTAAAAGAAAGGCTGCGCAAGGTAACGTGTATATCTCTTGCATCTTCCAAGGGCCTATGTGTTCAAGCTTCATCTCCCTGTCAAGACAAATCTGCATACTATCAAAGGTGCTGCTTGTAGTAAGATGTCAACAAAACACCTGATCTGAAACCTTATTTTTATTTCTGCAGTGATTTTCTGAACAACAGATTCCTTTTTTCCCCTTCTATTAAAGATTGCTTTTGTTTCCTGTTTTTTCCTTCAGAAACAAGAAAAACTCCTTTACTTCACTATCAAGTTTATTCCAATCTATCTCAGACCTTTTTAATGCCAATGACATTATTCAGAAATGTACTAAAAAACGACAATGCCTTGGAAATAAAGCAAGACCTGATGAAATATATATGTCCTTTTCCTCTACATTGAGTATATAAAAATAGGGAAAAGAGGCAGAGGGACACATCACAATCTTCTATGCAGTTAAAAACTGTTATGCACCAGGAAAGCATAAATACTGAAGATACGAGCATTCTCTACTTCACACAAGAGTGCTAACTCAGCTTTGTGCTCCTACACACCCTATGAAATGGGGATGTGGGAGTAGACGTATGTCCATACAGTAACAGAATCAATAACCTCGCACTTCTCATAGCTGGAGCATTGCTGCCCCAGGCATTTTGAAAGGTCAAAACTGCAGAGCAGAGGTGGGGAGACACGTGATTTTTCCTTCAAAGCATATGTATCAAAGAGCTACCAAAGAAAAAACAGATAAAAGACATCAACAGGAACATAATTTCTTATTCTATTCTTTATTTTCATTTTGTATCTTTCTAAAACCCTGCAAAATCACAAATCTTAAGTGGCCAGGGAGTAAATCTGCTGCAAGGGTAGCTCTGTTTGGGATGGGCTGGCTGGAAGGCTCCCCCCGTGCCGCAGCATCCCTGGTGCTGCAAGGCCCGGGGAGCGCCTGGCTGCCTGTGCTAGGTGTTACACAGACGTTTTGTGAGCTGCTTAATCACAGTCTTCAGAACTATTGCTGCAATGAAAACCTAATTATTGCAGACATGTATTGCATGTATTTTGGTGCACATATTAACCTCTTCTTTTGTGGGATAACCTGGAGCTGATAGCTGGCTTTAGTGCCAATTACTTCATTATCCATTTTTCAAGTCAGCAGAGGCAATGGAGAATGCTAATGCTCTTTAGTAGGGCGCTGACAGCATTAGTTCTCTTGTCATTTAGTCTCAAATGATGAAACTACAGGTTAAGTTGCTTGAGTTTCATGGCTACAGACACTGAAATAGTTTCCAGTACAGAGCTTATAAATAACATCAGAAGCCCTGCTGTTTCACCTCCTGAGTCATTCTCTCAAAAGTCTTTAAAATTCATGATTCAAACAACAAGGCAGAGGGAAAGCTTTCAGTTGGTTGTTTCAGTGGCTAATTAAACGAGACTACAGTGTAAGGGAGACAATATGAAGTGTGCATTATTTCTTGTTTTGCTTAATGCATTTGAGAATTAATCCTCTGGATACACTAAACAGACTAAATTACAGCTGAGGATTATCGCAGTTACTTTTGCAACGCATTAACCTTTCCCTCATTGCGGCAGAGGACTGGTGACAGCTGGAGATTCAATCTAAACTCACATAAAATCCTGTGAAATGAAGTCTCAGGGAAGGAAGCAGTTCTACTCCATAGAGCACAGGTTGACTAGACTCTAAAATAATATCCTAAACATCCCTTGACTAGAAAAAAAAACCCCAAACAGATGAAGTTTCAACAGTAAAAGGCACGGGAAGCTCTTCCTCCACTCATCCCCCTCTGTCTTAAATCAGCAAGGCTCTTTTTTAAAAAAAGAAGAAAATAAAAGGGTGAGTCTTCTTAGCTGGTGCTTCCCAAAGATGACCCCACACGTGCAGGCTGGCTGCCTGGGATGGAGAGATCCTCCACAGGCTCACTAATGCCATTTTTGAACGTATTTACACCTCTGCCTGCCACAGCTCCCTGTGGCAATGCACGGTGTGCCTGAGCATTTCATGGGAGCACGCTACGGTTCTCACTTCAGGAGCTGTAGTAGAAACACTCTGCCTTTCTCTGTTCACCTTCTTCATAACATTGATGGCTTAATACACTTTTATCACACCATAACTCAGCAGCTTTTTCCCATGCTGAAGAGGCCTCCCCATACAGAAACTATTTAATACCTCTGAGGATGCAGGCTGGTGGTGACTCTTCTTCTCCCTTTTCTAATGGTGTTTCACCATTCCTGAGATGAGAAGCCCAAGACTGCCTGCAAACGCCAGCACGTGAATGGACTTGTGATGTGACTGCGGAGTACCACAACACATCACCTATGGATGTTTTCTGTTTCCTCTCTCTTCCTTCCCCAGCTGCACAAAACATTGTGTTTTTTACCACCCCTGGGTATTGAGTTGACAATTTCAGACAATTATCCGCAGTGATTCCCAGATCATTCTTGAAAATAACTCACATGGATCCTGTTGTGGGGTATGCATAGCATCTATACTGAATTACTCTGCATTTATTGACACAAAAATGTCATTGGCTGTTGTATTGCTTAGGCATTTTCTACTATAAGCTTACTATCACATTTTTACAGTCAGCATCAGTTTTGATATGAAATATTTGAAGTAGTCATGAGCAAACTTTGCCAACTTGCTATTCTCTCCCTTTGCAGATAATATGGAGTTTTGTGAACAGCCAAAGTGCCAAAGAAAAGGTGGCTGGGCAGCCTAATAAAGCCCTTCTCCATTATGACGACTGGCAATTTATTTCTACCTTCTTTTAATCAGGCATTACTCTGCAAGAGGAAAATACCTCTTATTTCACAGTAACTTATTCCTCTAAAGGTCTTTGATCCAGGAGCTTTTGAAGACTCAACTGTACTTTGCTGACCAGATCCAGCTACAAAAATGGTTATAAACTCCTCTGAAAAAGCCCTTCTAGATCAGTGAGGCATGACTTCTTTCTTCAAAAGCTACACTGATTCTTCCATTACTTTTGTATTTTCTGTCTTTGCAGCTCTTTTCTTGGCTCTGTGACCACTCTGGTTCAGTGATTCACAGATCCCTATTTAGGGGGTTCCCTGTTTACGGGGTTCCCTACTTAGGGCACTTCAATTTAGAAGGGTTATATACCTGTACTGGATGTCTGTATATGTATGTATATATTCTGTATATTTTAATATAGTTTATTTCATTTGTGATTTCTTTAAAATGAGGTATATGGCTACATATATTATGCAGAGACTGCTTAACAAAGCTGATGATAGTTTTAAAATTGGTTGTTGGGTTTATAAATCCTTTACCTTTTGCATTCTCTTTTAAACACTGTGTAAGAGGAATGAAAGTCATTGCAACATCGGCAATTTCTCCAATTTAGAATTCTTTTTCATGTGTTTGTTTATGCCTCAGCTCAGCAAAGCAGTTAAAGTTTGAGCATGTGATTTATTTTAATGCCATTAAGCTTTAAATGTCACACACAAGGGTCAAGTGAAGACCAGGACCCTTGTAAACCATTTTTCCTAACCAAATGCATTTCTGTATGTCTCTATACTCTCTGTATAACTGCACTGGTAGCTGATGTCATAAACTTGCTTAGAAACCCAAAGTACTGAAGTGCTTTCTTCACCATCCTCTGCTAGCCAAAGAGCTTCCTGCTAATGCCCAGGGGTAGATCCTTGCTCCACCTTGTCCCAACAGCTTCCAAACCACCCCAGAAATTTGGTGGAAACAGGCACCCCCTGGACAGTTTGAAGGTCAGATGTGGGGAGCGGGAACTGTGAAAATGACCCACATATCGGGGTTTTGAGCAGCATTTTTGTTTGCAGTAACTGCATTCACTTACATTTTCAATTCATTCAAGAAGCTTTCTTGTATTTTACAATGAACAGAGCTATTTAGTAAGCAAACTCACAATCCAATTTAATGCAAGCCTGTAAGTCTGCTTGCCCAGAGGACGCTGGAGAAGGAGAGGAAATGTGCAGGTTTTCACTGAAGTTACCTTTGGGCTTCAACCTCCCCTCCTGGATACAATCACAACTGGATGTTTAATCACAAAGTTCCTGCAGGGCCCTCCCCAGCAAGCAGCCAGCTCCTAGAAATGCCAATATTCATAGGACCCAACTAAGTAGAGCTCTCTTCTGCCCAGATGGTGAACAAAGCCTGTTAACGACCATTATGGTGATTAACTAGTTATGAAAAAAAAACAGTCTGTCTCCCTACTTTAAGTAAAAGACATCATAAGCACACTACAAGTCTGTTATATTTTATACCACATGAACACCAACTGTATTTACACAACCCCACCAACAGGATAAGCAATGGTTTTTACTATCTCTTTATTATCATACCCCATTGAGACTACCAAACTCTTCAGGGTCATGGTGGATTTTAGACGTAGGACCATTAGACAAGGCTGGAAGAATACTATGGCTACAACAACAGAATATGCTTCAAAATATCTGTGGTTATTTTGATTAATGCATACTTGAGTTTTAAACCAATATAAGTTATTTCCTAATAAATCCTAGATGCTCCAGATATTGGTGATGAAATACCTCTTTCATTTGATCTACAAACCAGCATATATTTAGCTAGTTCATTATTAACAGGAAAACAGAGAGGTACTTGAAACAAAGTTCAGATCTGATCTTATTGCAAGGTTCAGGGTTGATCAGATCTGCAAGTTTTGAGTTATTTCTGAAACAAAGCTGTAGTGATCTTCTCCATTTTGGTCTACAGATCATGTTGTCCCATGGGCTGTGAACACAAAGTAGCAGGAAGGAAAATAAACAATTCTAGTAATTCAGTGTTCTTAAGCAAGAAATTGCATATTTTTGTCAGCAAAGCTGCAAAGAAACAACATACTTTAACAACAACAAGAACTAAGATACAGTGAAGACCCCTGCTACAACAGGGTTGTTCACAATCTCAGAATCTTTCTCTGTTTCAATGTTTCATGAAATTACATGGGGTTCCATTTGGAAAAGGGGAAATTAAAGGATTTCTGTCCTTTAAGGGAGAGGAGGACAGAAATTCCTCAACCTGCTCTGACTCTGCAGTGTATCACTAACTGTACGCAGGCTCTGTCTAATCCACACAGCAGAACTAATCCTAGAAGAAGACAGAGTAAATAAAGCAACGTCCCTAACTAGCATGATTCTTCCAACCTGTAAATTTGAGTTGCTGTGATAGCTATTTTGCCATGGTGCAAACCCAGTGAGTGACTTGTCAAAACGCAAATATATTAAGAGTGAAAAAAAAGTCATACAAGCTTAGAAAAGAACACTGAGAGAAGCTGACAATTTTAAGTTGAAAGGTTAACCTGCTGGCTTTCAGTGACAGAGCCTCAGTCCTACCAGTAAGTGCAAATAGCATTTGCCTTGGCTTACTGCATTCTCTGTATTACCATGCACAGAATATGTTGTTTTCTTATTAATTTGAGGGCCTTTTTGTTTTAATTCAAATTAAATTTATACGGGTGAAGGCCTCATCTAAAACAAGAAAAGCAAAGACTGGTTGGGTGAAACTTTACAGAAGCAGAGCAAGGCACCAGTGTGTCCAGCTGCCACAAATGCCAAGCTGTGAGTGTAGCTTTGAAAAATCTTCCTCCAGATGCCATCTGAGTATCTCCATCGCAATCATATTTATGCACGAATCAAGAATCAATCATATTTTTCACCATTTGGGAACAAAAATGTCCAAGATCCCATTTTAATTTATATGCTCACGGTGCTCAGTGCAGCTTTTATGGAAATTTCACGAGCAGCTCCAAATGGCACAAAGTTTTACATACAATGCAACAAATGCAGATAATTTGATAACAGTGACCAGACTCTATGCAATACAAAGTAAACAAACCTATATTAGATTATACACTCCCTACCACCTTTCTGATTACCATTGTGACCATGCTAAAACTTTGAAAGCCGTTTACAGCTGTATAAATTGAAGTCACATGGATTTGTTAGTCAAAGAAATCAAGTGCAAACACCCTCTTGTAAAGCTGTTTATGGTGTAACATCCAAACACCACCTATAGCCTAATGCAAAGGGGAAAAAGAGGCAGTGATGATGACTGCTAGCAGCCTAGAACAAGTTATGTGATCTATACAAGATTATTACCAAATTATTATCATTATTTTAACAGAGAAAAGCTAGAATTGAATCCATTCCTTCAAAAAATCTTATTCTCTGCATTGCTAAATTTGCCTTTCATAGGAGGCTCCCCAAATGCAACTTTTCATAACCAGAATCCCATTTGAAAGGCACTCGGGGCATTAAACACAGATTAGATGGATTTAGATCTCTGTCCTCATCAACTTGCCTTCCTTTTGATTTCTGTACTAATGCACTTCTTAAATCAATTAAAATTATCCCTATTCATGATGTTCATGAAGAGAAATCTGAGAATATTGATGAACCTTACAGTCCATCAAAAAGTACAAAATACTCAGGTTTAATTGGAAAAGAGTAGAGATGACAATTGGTTCCTTTCAAATACATAACTTTTTTTACACAGCAAAGACATATACACGCACATACACACACATATATATATACACACCAACCTACACATAATTTAAAACCTTTCAGGAGCCAAATGTGCACTTGCTAAATAGAATGGCATGCTATAAACTCAAAGGACTGAAGTGACTATTCAGTCAAACTGGAATTAAAGGTGTTACCTAAAAATAACATCTGAATGAAAAATTTTTAACACTCTGGCCAATATTTACTTTACTTTTACATCCTCACATTACTTTTACATCTTCATTTTAAAAGTGACAGGCATTTGATAGCAAAAAAAAGTAGAGGTGGTTGATTTTTCTCTCTTTAAGATCCATCGTTGCAAAATAGTCTTGCATGATTATTGGTTGAATACTTTCCATTTCCCACTCCTACAAGGACTGACACAGAAGAAAAAACAGAGAGTCTCATTAGTCCTGGGTAGCCCAACCTCATCCTTCGCTAGTATCAGGTTCCTCAGAAGAGGTGAATAAAAAAGCACCACCTTTTCAGAAATGCAGCCATTGAAATCAGAATGCATTGAGTGAAGAAGGGAAAACTTTCTGCTATCACATATTCTTTTCAGGGTCAAAAAATAGACAAGTGAGATTTTAAATAAGTAAGTCATTCCAGGTAAGTACAGTCAAATTGTTCCCAGGCTGACAGACTGCCATCACGTCCCACTGCTGCCAGCAGGGTCCACAGCTGTGACTCCAAAGGTGGCTCTGGGTTTGGAAAAACATGGTGTAGCAGAGAAGGCAATAATAATTACTTCAATAATTAGATTCTGTCTTGTGCTGCATATTGAGAGTCCAAGGCTTATCTAGAATTAGATGAGGCACCCAGCGTGACTTTACAGCCATCTATTTTAGTGAATGGAGTAGCCAAATATTCTCTTCTTGAAACAGTGAAAGAGCAATCACACTTTTTCCTGTCTCAATGGATTTAAAATGCACTGAAAATCAAAAAGGAAAAGAGAACGACCAGAGAAAAGCAGCAAAAGGCATGGAAACTGTCCATGATGGGGACATGTATGCAATACTGTCCTATTTTTTTTCTGCAGAAAGGATGCTCTACACCTAAAACAGGGAGGCAGATGTTTTTGCCCAGGTAAGCTGTAAGGAGGGCTGAGAGAGGGGCCCAAGTCATGACTTGCACAGCTCGTGGAGGTGAAGCCAAGACCTGGCTGGCTGGGGAGGACCGACACAAGACATGGGCGAAGCAGCGATCCTGCCCGTTTCCACAGAGGCAGGAGAGCTGGCTCGGCAGGCAGGAGCTCTCATACCTGTTCAATTATTACAGGAGTGTTTCTTAGCACACTCTTAGCTCAGGCCTTGAGGACCACATACAGTTCCTTCCCTCTTGCTCTCTAATTAGAAACCTGAAGTCATTACTTGGGCCAAGGGACAGTGAAATGAAATTGTTGCTAGGTTGAGTATACCGAGTGAAAAAGTTATTACAGATATCAAGACAATGTTCTCAAAAACATGTTCTCGAACTCATTTTACCATTAATAGATTTCCTGGCAGCTACTTGTCTGACCAAAAGAGACGATCTGCATGGAAACCAGAAAGAAAGAAAACTACATTTTTAACAGTGTGATGATCCCTTCTTTCCCTGAAGCATCCTGAAATAAAAGACAGAAATGCAGAGCACTTGGAGGCTTCAACACCATCCAGTGCATGTGCTTTTAATTGTGACTGCTCAATTAACATCTGCCCTAAAATCTAGCCAGCAGGTTTTGGTGGACGAGAAAAGTACCCATAGTAATTAGGAACTAAAGGAAGAGGCAGGCAGACTAATTAACTTTCCTCAATGCTCCCCATTTAGCACATCTTAGGGATTTAAAATTAAAGACATGTATAATTTGGGATGTTTTCAAGATTAAGACATCTAAAACTTGTCCATTAGTTTTAGCTACACAATGAAATCTGTTTCTTAGCTAGAAGTTAGAAGGGCTAGAATCGTTCAGGCCAAGAAAACAAGTTACTGCAGCAGTGTCGAAGTCCTGCCACGTCCAGCCTGTGGTTCTCACACTCCAGCAGAGAAAGCAAGAGCTGCCCTGTCTGAGCGACCTCCTTCATGCTGTTGGTGGTCACAAGCTCCAGAGTAACGGTGGTTGGAGAGCTAATAACAATTTTCAAGGCTGGCAGTGACACTTCTGTGCAAACAGCTTAGTAACCTTCCTAGCCCCTTTGCAAAGAGAAAAAAGAAACCACCCCAAGAATTAGCCTAGGCTTTGCCAATACAAGGGTTTTAGCCATTAGCGGACATCTATTCCTGCAGCTTTCTGTGTACAGGCTGTGAACAGAGATGACAAAATAAGAATGCAGTATGGCTTGCTTGAAACTGGTACGAACTGTGTAGGTACAAACTGCAGCCTACAAGACAGCTGCCTGTTTCTTCAGGGGCTGCTATTAACGCAAGGGCCCAGGTCAGTCTGTGAGGTGCACCAGTTAAAGCCTCAGTGCAAGAAAAACAACAACCGCCCAGCCTTCAGTGGCATTTTTCTAAAGACTTCTTTTGGTGACATCAGCAGAACATACACAGGGCCTTAATTCTGCTCTGAAATACCAATGAAAATACACTTAACTTTTTTGCATTTCAAACCCATTCAGCTTATTTCGGAGCCTCTGTAATTTGGAAGTGAAGGGCTGCTGCTGCAATATCTCATCTGCTCGCAGATTCAGGTAGCATTTTTAAAGCGCAGAACACAAGTAATACACGAGGAGTCAATAACGATCATTGGTATCATTAATATTTCCTGCTTATCTCTGGCCTAAATCTGGAAACCAACTAAAAGATGCTTTCATTTGAGAGTAGCTAGCCTGGAAAGTTAAAAGCCTACACTACTCTAGCCACTTCATCTTCCCTCTCCCCTTCCCCTTCCCAGCTGCGTTACACTGCCTTTCAGCTCAGGCCAAGTGCTGCAGCGGGAAGCCACAGGCACCCAGCTGCAGGACGAGGGCCTCGGATTTATACTATGCAGAGACAAAGGCTCAAAGGAAAGACTGCATCATAATCTACATGTAAAACTTTAGATAACACACAGAACATTCCTGCATCTAAAAGGCCACTGACTGCAAAGAGTACAGTGAGCCTTGTTACCCAGATTATTTAGCACTATTTAGACTATCTGCAGACTAGCATTACTTCATAAAAACAACTGAACTGGGAAAAAAAACAAAGGTTCAGCCAGCCTGCTACCCTGTCTCTGGTAGCAGGCAATGTTGTGAGAAAGAATGAGAGAAACAGGGTCTCTTCCTTCAGTCTCTTCCTCCAGTATACCCGTCCAGCCATCAACAGTTTATGGACTTTGTGAATAGGAACCTGCATTCATTTCACTGTGTTGGATAGCCTTTGCTGAACCTTTCTCCCATGCAGTAGTCCATACTTTTTAAATCGATGTTTGATCCTGGTCTCCAAAACATCTTGTGGTGCTGATTTCCTCCATTCAATTATCCATTGCTCAGGGAAGTGTGTCCTTTTTTCTTCAGTCTGTTCTCTGGTTTGTGTTGATGCTCTGATCCTCTGGGTATATTATAAAAGGTGAATTGTTGTTCTCTATAATATAATAGAGCACTATCTATAATATAATATTGTAGAGCATAACTATTCATCTTTTCTGTGCTATTCATATAAGTCATGTACTTTTCATTTTTCTTTCCAGATATGGTGACAGTTTTGTTGTTGGCTTCCACCTTAAATCATGACAGGACAATCTGATAAAACCTGGAACTAGCCTGGTTTGTGTCTGCATCAATTTCAGAGGGCAGCTTGTACAGTATAAGGATTGGTTTGCTTTGATTAATCTAATCATTTGTAACCCATATTATCTTGCTGCAGTAATATACAAGCAAAGAAATGCAGTTTCATGGAATCCTTAAGACAATCCGACAACTAAAGGCAGAGCTGGGAAAAGCTGGGCTTTTCATTTTGTAGCAAATGACACAATTCTGTTTTTTTCTTTTCCCAACTCAAATGAAAATAAAAGGCACCCCAAACTTTTCTCACAAAGTGAAATAAAACAGTAAAACCAAAAACTCTAATCATGCACATTTTCTTGACTTAATACTTAGGTGAAATAAAAACTTTAAAAAATTAGTCTCTATCATTGCTCTAAATTTTAACTAAATGTTTATTCTCAGTGGAACTCACCATTCTGTTATTTTCTATTACGTTTTCATCAAAATAGATCTTGTTTATACAAGTCAACATTTCTCAATATCTTTCTTTCCTTAAAGACTTAAAGAGCTAAGCTACCTACAGAAATTACTTTTGCAGTGCATTCTTAATATGAAGAAACTCCAAAGCTACTTGAAACCTAGATCAATGCTTTTAATGCCAGTCACAAAAGCACTGTGATCTCTAGATGCTACTGGAATATAGTATGACCCAGCGCCTTAATCTACGTCCTCAGCATACATGATGGCTCCCCTTGAACTAACTTTCTGATCCCATAAAACATGTATAAAAGCTCAAAGTTATGTTAATCACTGAGGCCACCAGAAGGGACGAAGAAAAGGATGTATATGATAAGGCTGACCCAAACTGGATGGACAGTGTACTTAGGGAGTAAAAAATGGAAGGATGTACAGACTGGGGCACCACAGGGGTCTGAGGCTATTTGATATTTTCATTATAGACCAAAACTATGGAGCAGAGTCTTCCTGTGCTAAGAGATGACACCAACCAGGGACAGGGAGACAGCAGGGACACTGAGGGCAAGAAGAGAATTTGTTAAGTGATCTTCACAAACTGGAGACACTTCAAAAAAAAAATAAAAGGGATGTTGATGAGTAGGGGCAAGTATAAACCGTTATGCCAAAAAAGGAAAAAATCAACCTCACGTAAAAGTCTGCTGCAAGAGGAAAGAAATAACCACATCTCTGGGTTCATAATGGAAAGAAAAGAGAGCTAATGCACTCAAATTGCAGCAAGAAAGACTTAGGTTAGATACTAGAAAAAGTTCCCTAAGCACTAAGAATAGCACTGGGACAGACCGGCTGGTCTGTTATGTTTCCATTATAGTAAGTCTTCAAGAACAGCATAAACAAATGTGAAAGAAATGACACAGGCATTGGTGAGACCATGTTGTAACGGAGAATGTTTAGAGGCTCTCTGGAGACCTTTTTCCCAGCTCTGTGGTTCTTTGAAATCTCGTCTGTCTGTACACATTTCTGAAATAGCTCCTTAACAGGCTACAGATCTTCCTTCTCTGGTGCTTGACTTGACCCACGGCTACAGCCAAGTTTGGCCTGTGAGGCAGAGGGAAATTCAGGATCACTGTTCAAAGTGGACATTGCATGCAGCATTAAATTAGACATCAAACTTCTGGAGTAACCTCATTGCATTTTACGAACAGCCCAGAAATAAGAACTTTGAATGAGAAAAATGTCCTGCACCTAAATATTTCACATGAACTTCCATATGTGCGTGCGGAAAATACTGCTAAAGTCCCACCTCCTGAAGCTTCCCATTTAGGGAGTACAAGGCATAAATTTTTTTGAAAAACAGTTCTGTGACTTCGTCAGTGCTAAGTTTGATTTTCATTTCTTTGCATCCATCTGCTCAGAGATGGGCAACTGAGCACTGATGTTTCTCAGCCTGCTCATAGCTCCTTCCAGTGTGCTTTGGTTGTTTTTGCTGTGGGTTTGGATTTGGTGGGGGGGATGCAGGCAGGCAAACCAGACATCCCTTCTTTAGGTAAAACCACTTTACTTCAGGATTCTTCACAATAACCTGTGTCCTCAGATAATTTTAGGTTTTCTGTCTTGTATTTCTAATTTACTTTTGTAAGTTGCTTCCAGTAGCTTCCAGCCAGTGAGGTGTTTGTACGTTACACATCCCCAAGGGAACTGGGAATAGCTGTAAAATGCCGGCACTCTGAATCCTCATGTCTCTGCTCGTAGGGATGGAGAATCTACCCTTTGAGAAACCAAGCTGCTCAACTTCTTTCCCCTCTACAATGCCACATCAATGGTTTTCAACTGCTTCCAATTTTAAAATCCATAAACATTTTCTAACAGACAGATGATCCCAACTGACAACAGATGGATGATTAAGCCCACTGACAACAAGCTAGCTCTCTTCTTAGTAGCAGATGAAGTTGTACATTTTTAGGAGTAATCCACAATCCCTCAGGAATCTGGAGACCAGAGTCTGAAAATCCTTGCTTTCAGCTATTTCTTTACTTCAGCTTTCTTTAAAAACAGCAGCAACAACTACAAAAATTCTGCTATCCCAGAAGGTAATTGCTCGGGTTTAACATAGTTAATAGAACTGAACTGTATTAAAATCCAGTTTAGCCAGCTAAGCAACAGGAAAAGTGCCCATTTTCTTTGGTGGATTTCCAAGCCCTACATGGTGATTGAGACAGTGCTGTCATGGGCACTGCAAACAGCCGAGAGCTGTGGACAGACTGGCTCTGATGGATAATAATTCTTAATTAGGTTTTCTGGCTCTTTGGATGGAGAACTTGAATAAACTGCTGCTCGCGTTGAGGTGCATGTTTTGTCCTTGCAGACAGATTTGTTTACATGTCCCTAACATACATTTGTAGGAAGCTCTTTCCACATACGCTGCTATTTTCTTCATATGCATCCATAACAGAATCACAGAATCAACCAGGTTGGAAGAGACCTCAGGGATCATCAAGTCCAACCGTTGCCCTGACACCACCCTGTCAACTAGACCATGGCACTAAGTGCCATGTCCAGTCTTTTCTTAAACACATCCAGAGATGGTAACTCCACCACCTCCCCGGGCAGCCCATTCCAATGTCTAATAACCCTTTCTGAAAAGAAATTCTTCCTGATGTCCAACCTGAACCTCCCCTGGCAAAGCTTGAGGCTGTGTCCTCTTGTCCTATCGCTAGTTGCCCGGGAGAAGAGGCCGACTCCCACTTCACTACAACCTCCCTTCAGGTAGTTGTAGACTGCAATAAGGTCACCTCTGAGCCTCCTCTTCTCCAGGCTAAACAACTCCAGCTCCCTCAGCCGTTCCTCGTAGGTCAGACCCTCCAGACCCTTCACCAGCTTGGTCGCCCTCCTCTGGACTCGCTCCAACACCTCAACATCTTTCTTGAAGTGCAGGGCCCAGAACTGGACACAGTATTCAAGGTGCGGCCTCACCAGTGCCGAGTTCAGAGGGACGATCACTTCCCTAGACCGGCTGGCTCCACTATTCCTAATAGAGGCCAGGATGCCATTGGCCTTCTTGGCCACCTGGGCACACTGCTGGCTCATGTTTAGCCAGCTGTCGATCAGCACCCCCAGGTCTCTTTCCGCCGGGCCGCTTTCTAACCACTCTTCCCCCAGCCTGTAGCGCTGCATGGGGTTGTTGGGGCCAAAGGGTAAGACCCGGCACTTGTTCTTGTTGAACCTCATGCCGTTGGTCTCGGCCCATCTATCTAACCTGTCCAGATCCCTCTGTAGGGCCTTCCTACCCTCCAGCAGATCGACACTCCCACCCAGCTTGGTGTCATCTGCAAATTTACTGAGGGTGCACTCAATCCCTATGTCTAGATCATCTATAAAGATATTGAACAGCACCGGCCCCAAAACTGAGCCCTGGGGAACACCGCTAGTGACCGGCTGCCAGTTGGACTTTGCCCCATTCACCACCACTCTCTGGGCTCGGCCAGCCAGCCAGTTTTTAACCCATTGAAGAGTCCACCCATCCAAGCCCCGGGCAGACAGTTTGTCTAGGAGGATGCTGTGGGAGACAGTGTCGAATGCCTTACTGAAGTCTAGATAGACTACATCCACAGCCCTGCCCTCATCTACTAAGCGGGTCACTTTGTCATAGAAGGAGACCAGGTTGGTCAAGCAGGACCTGCCTTTCATGAATCCATGTTGGCTGGCCCCGATGCCCCGATTGTCCTGCATGTGCCGTGTAATGGCACTCAGGATGATCTGTTCCATCACCTGATAACATTTGATCAGATGAAGTTGCTCTTGTGATAAATAAATGCAAGGTCTGATGATTCCAGCAGAAGATGGACCAGCTTAATTAGGAAGGTATTGAAGACACTTTCCTCTTTATTGCACCTTATAGACAAAAAGTAGCTCCTCAGCACCCCTCAGGCAACTGCTACCGTTAGGGAAACTGAGGAAGCATAAATTGTTTGGTGATGATGGCAGCTGATGTCAAAGACAGAACAGTAACCCTGTACCTTCTCTCTTGCATTCTTACGCAGCCTACGATCCTTTCTTGAGGATTTGCCACTACAAAATACAAATGTATATTCAGTTTCTTTCACACTTAAGTGTTTATCTGTGGTCTATTCCATGGCTGAATTGACTGAAATTATTGCATGAAAACACACATAATGACACTGGAAAGAGAGATATCTGGGAAAAAAAAATGGTGCTCAGTAAATTCTGCTCTTCAGAAATTCAGTAGCACTTTAGACCAAATCTGTTTGAAGACAAACAGTTAGAAGGGTTCCCATTCTGAATTTATAAATGTTAACAATATCCTGGAGAGGCTGCCACTGAAACAATTTTGACGTTGCTCCTTTGAGGAAGATGTCTCTATAAATGATTTCTGAGCTTGTATTTGTTCAGCTAGGTCTACTATCAAAAGCATTCTTCAGAAGCTCAGACATTTACACCTAAAATGTCACCTGCAAATGAAAGCGTGATGTGTTTGCTGCTTAAGGAAGGGATGAGTTTTCTGACTAACATCTAAAGCTCTGGCACTAAAAAGCTTTCTGATCCTGGATCAAAAATATACTTGGTTCAAACCTCCAATGTGCCCTGCACAGTCAGTCAAGATGTTTTTACAGCCTCCCTTCCATGTGAAACTTTTAGATTGATTGGGAAAAAATGCTGTGGAAGTGCTATATTATTTGTTGTATTAGCTATAATGAGTAACAAAGCAATAGTAAGAAAGTAATCGCTGTGGTTTAAAGTAACTCTCAGGTCTCTGCCTGGCAGCAGAGTTGAGGAAAAGGGGGAACAGGTATAGGAAGATGAAATTAGGGATTAAGTAAATGGAGCAAATACAAAATAATGGTACTGGATGGGCTGCATGAGGGACCTGGCCAATGCCACTGAGAAGTTGCTTTCCATCATCTCGGAAAAGTTGTGGCAATTAGGGGAAGTCTCCAATGACTGAAAAAAGGCAAATGTTATGCCTGTTGTAAAATAAAAAGCAGCAGGATCCAGAGAACTATAAGCCAGACAAACCAACCTCAGTCCCCAAGAAAATTACGGACTGGAGGGGTGGAATAAAAGTGGGTGGAAAACTGATCGGACTGATGGGCTCAAAGGGTAGCCATCAAGTTTGAGGTCTAACTGGTGGCTGATTATGAGTGGTGTGACTCTCGGGGGTCAATGCCAGGCCAGTACCCTTTGCATCTTCAGCAATGACCCAGACTACAGGGATGGACTACGTCTTCACTAAATTTGTGGAAGGAGCAGATGTCTATACTGGAAGGCAGAGCTGCTGCTTAGAGAGCTCAAAATCCAGGAGTGGCCTGACAAGGACCTCAGAAAATTCAGCAAAGGCAAAGCCAAAGTCCTGTAGTGGAACAGGATGACCCACGGCAACAGAACGGGCTGGAGGCACCCTAGCAGGGTGGCAGCTCTGCCAAACAGGATCTGCAGGCTTGCTGGACAAGCGCATCAGTGAGACCTTGAGGCAATGAAGGTAATGTATGGGCTACACTGGCAATAGGGTAGCCAACAGGTCCAAGGAAGTGATATTTTCTAAATATTGCATCTTCTTTTGGGACTCCAGTACAAGAAAGGTGTGAACAGAGAGGACTCACACTAACATAATCACCCTGGCCAGATGATCAGCTTGTTTTCATTATTCTTTGTCATTCCAATAGCAATTACATCAGCTGTGTTTTGTTGTAACTTTAAACTTTATTACAAACCACCAATGGAAACTCTGAATAGTTGAGGATGTACCAAGCTCTGAAGAATCCTATTAGAAACGCTCATCATATGACTTCATACAGGAAACTACTCGGAGAGCTGCAAGCCAGATCTTAATCCATTTAACCTGTGTCCCTCCCACTGAGAGTGGCTTACGCATGGTCTTCTGGAATGCCAGTGAATGGTTTATTTTTTGTTCAGTTTTTAATACTGATGCCATTACAATTTGTTTTCTAGGAATTAAATCCACGAATCCACAGATATTTCTGCTGTTGTTCCTAACAGCCATTCTGGATCATTACACATTTGGTGAGAAATCTCACAACATTTCCACACTATGAAAGTGTCTTATTTTTCATACAGTCAAATTCCAAAAAGGTAAAAAAAAAAAAAGTGGAGAGAATCACATTTAACTTTCACACTTTTCCATTGGCAAACACTTCCCACCTCCAACTTCCTTATAGAAACAAATTAAACCCCTTTTTTTTTTCCCTATTATTTCATTATTTGCATGAGCTTCAGTGAAGTCGGGGACAGTTCTAGGAATAAGGCTTAACTAACTCGTACTTCCAAACTGCATATTTAACATGTTAACACTGAGCTCTGTGTGTTAATGTAGGACACTCGTTTTTAGGATCAACAAATGGCAAATGCTTCCATATGAAAAGAATATTCCCAACCACAGAAACAGAATTCAGCTTTCCTACGCAGCAAACAATAGAGAATTAATATGCCTCTGAGAGGCACAGACAGAATCAAAACAACCACACCCCAAATCCAAATGAGATTCTCAGTTAGATATTTTCAGTGATTCTTTTCTGAGACAGAGCATATTCTTCTGCTAACAAGGTGAGCGGCAGGAGCAAATTTATTGACGATTTTTGAAACATTTAGGAATTTTGTGTGCTTACAGAAGGAACCTATTTAATAACAGGGTCTTTCACACGAACCCATCTCATGTAGTTTTTTGAAGAGTAAACATCTAAAAGTAAGGAAAAAAATTCAACCTTACTGATATTCACAGAAGGAACAGTGACAAAATATCTTTAAGAGAAAGAAGTCCACTAGTCAAAAAGTGCAAGAACTATTAGAATTTACAATTTATTTGAAACACCTTAAGTTTTCATTACTAGATTAATGAGCTTATTTAGTATTTGTACAGTGTTGAATGCACTAGAACAATTTTACTTCTTCTAGGATTCTAAAAGCCAATCACAATGTCAGAGTTTCAAACTAATTTATTGTTATATTCGTACAAGATTATTTTAAAGCTGCCTTGCCTCAGTTTTTTGAAAGATAAATTTAAGTGCCATATAATAGCAGCTGCTTAACCCATGTGCTGTAATTCTTAGCTTGTGACCACCAAGAAAACTTTGTCAAATAAACTGCATCACAGATACTGAAGAAAAGAGAATAACTAGAAATAAAATAAGAAATTCAAGCTGCTCAGCAATGTATGACAGAGTTTTGTAAATATTTTTGGTTTCACAGTTCAAATTTCCTTTGGGATTGGCAAATTAAAAATAGTTTTATTTTTTTAATTGTAATTAGGATTATCTAAACATACAAATCAAAGACAAGAGCTTTTAATATTCAAAAAGCTAGTCTGTTTGAAATGGGTGAGGCTTAAATGGGGAAGGAGGCACTTCCATATGGAAAATGCTTCTAAGATTTACTGGCAGATTCACAGATTTTTTTAAGGCCAGCAAGACCCATTACCATCTAATCACACCTTCTGAATAACACATGGCAAAGAACCTCACCTTGTAACTGTTGCATCAAGCCCACTCCTCCTGCTTGAATTACCCTTTACTTTTTGAAGGGCACCCAAGTCATCTTTTACACTTTCAAAATGATGGAGAATTCACCAAGTCTGCAAGGTGCTTCTGTAGCTCACTAACCTTACTGGAAGAAGGTTTTTGCTTTCTTCCACTTTGAATTTGTTTAGGCTCAGATAGACTGAATTGCTAATGGACTATTTTTTAAAATAACGGAGAAAGGTGCTGTAATTAGAAAAAATTGCTTCCCAGCCTAATATGTATGCTGTAGTTGAGTCATCACTTAACATAGTTTTGCATAAATGGAGAGAGATTTAACATCTCCCGTTTCTCACTGTAAGGTATGATTTCTAGACTTGCATGTCTTCCTGCAGTTCTTTTGTGATCTTGCTCTCACTAAAATGTCACTAATATTGAGCGAAGTAAAACCACTTAGTACTACCTGCTACAAATTGCAGCATTCACCCTTGATTGTGTCAACCTTTCTCTTCTTAGTATTTTTATCACTCTCTAATAAATCACTCTTAAAACATATTACTGAACAGTGGGAGTCCATAGTTAAGGTAGACTTCAGCAAGTTCATTCAGAAGTAGTCTTCATTTTTGTCAAAATAAGTGTGAATGAGCAGTTTTCAAGTATTTGCTACAATCGTGAATTATTTTGCCCCAGAGATGACACATTATTTCTGACTTGACAGGACTGCCCTGTGCCCTCATATTAGAAATGTACATGCTCTAATAAGAAATATATGACAGAAGCCCTCTTAAAACTACCAGTAAAATTTGCATTCAGGCACTGTGTCCAATCACCCAACTCCATCCCCCTCTCCAACAGTACTATCCCAGCTGAGTATTTGCATGGTCTGTGTCTAGTCTGCATGAAACAAACTTGCAATTCCGATGCTTCCTCTTAATTATTCAAGTAGTTCCATACTCTGATGTTCCAAAACAAGACTCTAGCCCAAGCAGACCGAAGGTGGAAAGAGTTGTATGTAAAGTATGGTCAACCTTGTCTGGTAGTCAAATAGCACACCTAAGAAAACATACCATAATTTACAGACTAGTCCTTTCATTAAATGATTAGTCTCAAAGACTTTACAGACTAGTCCTTTCATTAAATGATTAGTCTCAAAGACTTTATTAACTTTATTAAAAGCAGAAAAGGTCAAATGAAAGGCTAATATAACTGAGATATTATGTTAAACTATGAGCCTTTTAAGATATCCACCTTCATAAAAAGTTGCAGCATATTAAATTTATTTAATAACTCTAGAGTAATTTCTAATTTCAAAAGCCCATTTTTATGGAACAATGATAAATTAGAGCATAGACGAATTATTTTACAGATTAATATACACAGTTCTTTCTGCAATCAAGATTTTAAATGTTTCTAATAGCTGTAGCACTTATAGTAGGTTCTCTAAGTGCCAAGCAATTATAATTGTTCTCTTAGTATACTGGTTTAATTTAATACCTCCCAAGTTGCAGAAAATTTGACTTCTGCAGTGGAACACACTCATTCACCATATTTCCTTTCAGAATGATAAAATAAGATATTCAAAAGGAAACGAATGACCTGGAAAAAGCAATACAATGCTGCTAATTATCACACAACAGCGTTGATGTATCTCTGACTCATTGAGATCAAGATCCAGGCAAGATACAGGTGTAGACCATAAGCCCCTTACCCCTCATTTCCACACAAAAATAAACCACACCCATGGTGGCTGGTGCTGGTGCTGTGCTTCAACACATGCCCAGAGCAGTAGGAACTCAGCAAGCACAAAAACATAGCAACTGTGGAGTAACTAAAATTATCTCAGGACTTGTAATACTATGTGTAAAGCTAGTTTTGTGAGTATTGTTTAGGAGTTTTGTCCAACTTTTTGCTCCATGAGCAAGCAGGAGACATTTCACTTGTGTTAGTCACTTGGTCAAATAACTGGAGCTCTCCACATGATACCCTACGCTAAACATCTCAGATCATGAATAACACAAAAGCTACATATTAAAGTGAGGAAGTTATGTTTAATGTCTATGTTTAAGGAAACCTTTTTCTCTTTCCCTCATCTTATCGGAAGGTCTTCATTAAGTGAAACGTTCCTTACCTGTGCACAATTAAGCCAAAGGCTTTTCAGCATTGGCCTATGAAGTCCCAGACGATGTGAAACCAATTTTTCCTCTTTTTCTTTACAGTTTTTATTCTTTTGGCAATAACAAGAAGCTGAGAAACTGGATCCAAAGAGTGTGTCTGAGTCCGCAGAGAGTATGAAGCAGGCAGGTATGCTGAGGGACAATGCTTCATGCATCACAGTGGAATATCACTTCCAAACAGTGATATAGCCAAGAGTGAACCGAGTTTACCTGCTTACAATTTGGGGAATAGAGAGCTTACCCAATTCTTCATGCCCAGCTGGCAACCTCCAGTCAGGGAGTCTTCCCTTTTTCCCACCACTTTCTCAAACGTGCCCCTGGCTGACACTGAGCAGAAGAGCAGACTTGGCTCAAGCATGCTGGCAGGCTTGCACCGGAGTTTGGTGCTACAAGGGATGATGGGGATGGGGGGACGGGTGGGCAGCATGCTCCGGAAAAGGGGCGGAACTGAAAGATTTGACCCCTTAGGTAATAAGAAAGGAAACCATGCTTGTCAGTGTCTGGTGTCTAAGGGCCAAAATACATCTTATTTTAGATGAAGGTAATAAAGAAGCACTATGAAAATATAAAAATGAGAGAAATTATATATGATAGTATTTGTTTGCTGCCTCCAAGAAAATGACTAATAGATTGGGTTAGCAATGAATTTTTGATTTCTGAAGAAACACTAAAGTTAGATGAACTACTGGTTTATTTGTTTCTGGAAGAATAATTCCTCCTTTTGTGTAATGTAACAAAAAAGCAATACACCGTCACTGTGGAGAGAGAGAGAAACGAACAACCATCAAGGTTCAGAGTGACATTGCAAAAAGCAGTTTCACCTCTAGGTAAAACTGGTTGAATTTTAAATACAGAAGTTGCCACATGCCTTTTGGGAGTTGTTTGATGTCCTGGGTCACCTCAATCTCAAATACAATTCAGTTCCTAACAGACAAGTGTCCCCATTGTAAGCAGTGCAGCAACAGACAACCTCCCTGACACGCCAGGCAGAAAGGAGCATCCTTGAACGAGCTCTCCTGGAAATAATGTGTCACAACAGCCTTCCCTCTGCAAAAATAGGAGAGCACCCTTTTTCTTCTCCCCTAACAACTAAAGCTGAACTAATGTTCACTGGATACCATAATACAAATATAATCACTTTATTCCCCCTTCTCAGTTTCTGAAGGTTTGCAGGGAAGGCTGACTCAGTCCCAGTGCTGTTATCTTAGGAACTGGTTTAAATCATGTTCGAAGCATCCTCGTGATCATCAGATACCTTGCTTTTTCAATAAAAATACCTGAGCACTGGTCTAGCAGGGCTTGCTTAAAGTTTTTTTTAACCCTTTCAGAGACTGAAGAAGCCTGTTGTGAAAACACATGCAAAGAAACCAAACAAATAAACCCAACCAACCAGCCTCTCCACCTATATTTGCAAATTCTAGCCAAACTTGATTAGGACTTAGTATTGGAAAGGAACAGCTTTATGTGCCACAGTTTAGACATATCCCTAACTAAAAACAAATACGTAATTGAAACCTTAAAAAGCAAGCTGAGGAAGATAATTGCATAATTAATAAAGGAGCAGTCTTAGGACCAACGGTCACTTCAAACTGTAAAACCATAGCATAACATACAACACCACAGAACCCCATTTCATTTGATTTATGCTTAATGGAAAAAGCAAAACAAATGCTATACAAATATTTTCAGTAGCTGAAAACTGGCTATCACTAGAAAAACACAGCTACAGACATTCCTCATTGCTGGGCTGAACTGTTCTCAAAATAATCCAATGTAAAGGCCACTGACGGAAGTATTTCTAATACTCTGCAGTGACAAAGCATTAAACTGCTGTGTTTGGTGCAGATCACCTTGCTGTGCTTTAGAGGTATTAGTTAAGCATCAGTCTACGGTCTGCAAAGCACTCCGAACTCCCCTGGCCTCTTTCATCCTAAAATCTCAGAATAGTCACCGCTGTTTTCTTGCAAATACTTTCAAGTAATATTACAAATAACGTTTCATTGCATGCCCATTAAAAATAAACAGGCTGAAAATCGCAGGGAGTAAGGAGCCAGAGTCACTTTGCCTGGCTCAGGAGCAGCTATGAACAGCTCTGAAAAAAACAGGTCCTGTTGCCCTCTGCGGATCTTTCAGACCAAAAGGAGCAGGAGGAGCAGAATTTTAATTGCATCTAAAAAGGCACATCTCAGACTCTATTTAACACCGAAAAGGAGAAAAATTCTAGAGAAATTATGTCAGAAACCATTCTTATTGTTCAAGAAGTACATGATATTTTCTCTCACTGCTGCAGAAACAAAGCCACCAAGTGTATTTTCAAGAAAATATTTAAATAAAATTGATGAAGTGTCAACACTTGACTGCTTGTTTAAATTGGACAAAATTATAAAAGCTGTTACAGAGTGTTCAATTTGTTCCAATGTTATTATATACCATAAGGGCTCATTCGAGCAGTAAGAATACTGCAGACAAGGCGTGAAGATTACAAGATGTCTTAGACTTCTCCCTGGTACAGTATGAAATACAATCTAAAGCAGCCGAAATTCTTTTAGTGGAGCTAATTCCTTCCCACCGGGGCTCAATGGAGAAAAAAAGAATCACTGTTCCTTTATGCTGCAAGAACACTTTGTTATTTGCTTAACGGGAAGTTAAATGAATCAAAGCTTCAGACAGCGAAAAAACTCACTATCAATTAACGTGCCAAATTTTTAATAGGAAAGCAAATCAGATTTATCTAAAAACTGAGGTCTCAGTTCTGATGTATTTATATTTTCCCAAAGTTGAGCTTATAGTTTATGATATTTTTGATAGTTTATGCTTTCTGAGGAGTATGGATGACTATGGGAGAGGGCTCCAGTTTCTGCCCTGCTCCTGCTAAGTGTACTCTACACATGTAGCCCAGGTGACTAATCAAGAGGATCAGGGCAAGCTCTAGCTGTTTATGCTCCAGGTGCACCACAGCTGATGAAAAGTGGTGTACAAGAGCTCAATACACACTGCCATCACAAGCACCACTCACATCATCAACTGGAAACAGGGCATTTGAATGTTATATTTTTCTCTCTTCTTCCATAATCTGTCACACTCAGATGGGAAGCACAATGGAAGTCCCTGAGGACCATTTGTAAGGCCCCCAACATCTCACCTAGGAAATAATTCTGATACACTTGCATTTTCTAAACACAGGCTGAGTGGTGAGTTCTAATATTCCAGCTACAATACAGACATGTTGGTCTGAAATTCTGGACCAGATACCTTTGCACGGGTGCTTTCAGGCTGTGAAAGCGATGAATGGCTACAGCCTCTCAACTCAACTCAGCACATGGTCCTAACACTCACATAAGATGCACCCGCAGAGCCTGGGAACCCAAGCACACACCAATGTCACAGCTGCATGACACTGCACTCAACACCTTGCACCTCACCTGGAAAGCAGCACACCAGCTGAAGATGAATCCCTAGCTGTTTAACAATATCCACTCATCCATACTTCTTGCCTAGCATAGATATTTTGCTTTGAAAATTATACATCCATACATTTATTGAGACAGTCAGCTTTATGCTATCTTTGTACCCTCCAAAGCAGTGGAAGCTTTGGAGAAGAGTGGTGGAGTGGAGTAGAAGTGGAAGAGTGAGAAGCAAAGGGTTCTGACCATAAATAAGAAGCATTCCATGACCCACTGCATCTTCCATAAGACCAGGTAAAAACCAAGGCAGTTAATCAAATATTAAGAGATTCTAAGCACATAGTAGCTACGAGTAAAACTAGCGTGAGAAATGCGCCAGTCTACTTCAGTCATAAAACACCGGAGAAAAAGAACCTTAAAATTTTAAAACTGATAATAATTTTTTAAATATCAGTGTTATGAAACTTTTTTCCTACTACTGTTATTCAGATGTGGAAACCACCATGGAAATTCACTAAGGCTTCACCCAAGCTGGCCTCTAATTGGGACTCTTGTGCTTTGCAAGGCCCCACACTAGTGTGGGGTCTCCTGTACAGGGAGGCTGCCGGCAGTGGATCTCTCTCACAGCTTGCAAGCCTCTTTGCCAACAAGCTGCTCCTCACTGGGAGCCGGATACAATACTCCAAACAAACCCCTAAACCACTTCAAACTTTGCAGAATTTTACCCCTTTAGCACACCTTAATACACCGTAACCTTTTAAATGTCAAGTCTCAAAAACATTGTTTCTTCAGCATAATATACAGGGAGAAAAAGCCCTGTATTTCAAACTCGAAATAATAATAATAAAAAAATTATTTGTTCAGCATTGGAGAATTCCCCTCTGCCTTAGTTTACTATTTATAAACCACCAGCCTGGGATTAATTATTATAAATCCTTAAAGCCGAAAAGAAGATTTTAGGCATGTTATGCTATGTATAATCTATACCATTATTAAACTGCAGCTCAGATGCACTTTATGTCCTATTTCTGTTGGTCACCTTTTAACATTTCCGCATTTTACCTGCAGTAAATTTTACTCCTCGAGAGAAAGTATTTCTTACTATTTTCAAAACACCAGACCACCCATCCGACGTGCCACTGCACGGGAGGAGCGGTGTCACCTGTAAAGCATGCTCACCGGGCACCCCGTCTCTCATCCAGTAATCGATGTCCGTTCCATCTGCGTCATCATAAACTTTCGTAACATTGATGGGCTGCAGCAGAGTCATGATCTCTTTCACGATGTCCCGAGCTTTAGCACTGCCAGTAAAACCCAGTCCAGATGGCTTGAAGGTGCCCTCATCAGACTCCATGACAATATCGAAGTTGGAGATATTTTCCTAAACATGTAAGGAAAGAAGATATTGTTTTGTGATTGCTATTTTAACTAGCACCATATACCAGATTCCAGATGTCAGTATGAGCACACCATAATAAATTTGTTTAAGAAGCAGAGAAATGCTTCCTGTGATAATGTGTATATAAGCATAAACTAAGGGACTTAATCTTTCTGTATGAAAACACTGAAAAAATTTAAGTTCAGTTCTGGGGCATCAGTATTTTGTGGGAGCCACAACACGACAGGCCTGCTGTCCCCAAATACTTGCTTTAAGACTTCTGAAGTGCCACCTAGAAAGGTAAGCCATTACTACCATATTTCAGTTTTCACTTGCAGCTCTCACTTTCTTCTCAGACCTGAAACCCAGAAATCCTGTTGCAGGGGGGAGGGTACACAGTCTGGTTGACTTTAAAATCAGATGCATTCAAAGCTTGCTTAGACTGTGAAGAACATCCCATTTAAAAAAAACAGCTGCTGCCTCTTCAGAAACACATTATTTTCAATATACCATGTAGTCAACTCTGACTTCGATTGGAGGACTGAAATGCCAAAGTTCTTCCTGACCTGAAGGAATAATGTCTGTTTTAAGGGAAGTTTGTGCTTCCAAAGTAAGTCCTTACAGAAAACATGAAATTTTAAGATTTTGTGTGTAAACAACATAACAACATTTTCTTTTAGTGTGCACTTGGAAGATTCTACTTAGCTAAAAGAACAAAAATTAGCATCCAGAGACATTTATTTGCTTCCCATACACTCAGAACGCTCAGTCACAAAGGTTTAATTGGAATAAAGTACTTAGGGACTTTACGTGAAGGAAGGTCTCACTCTTTTTGAAAGACACATAACTTTTTTTTGCAAAATAAAACAGGTCAGGCAGAAAAAAAGCTATACTTCAGACTGTCTTGTATGCAAGAGAACTTACTGCAGGTTTCACTCCTATGCCCAGATCTCATTCCAGAATTTTACGGCTGTCATGGGTTATTACAAGAAAATCATTACGAGAGCGATGTGATAGCGGTGAGTAACAGATTCATGTCATTAACAGCTTACATAAGCCTACAATTCAGTAAAGAATTCTTTCACTTTTTTCTGGAAATAAAACCAAATATGAACTACAGGTGGCAGTGAATGTGATATTCACATAAGTTTTGAGAAGTTCTTTATAGAATTTGCCAAGAACTGTTTTACACTCTACTTTCCCCAAACTTTTCTCTTAGTGAGAACTTGAGTGAAACAAGTTCTAACTCAGAAATATATCCAGCAGTTAAAATATTTAATACAAAATCTTTGTATATGATGAAGTAACTGTAAATGTTATAATACCTTAAAATAACCAACCTACCTATCCACCAATTCAACTACTGGAAATCAAGGTGGAAATAACCAACGTTGCCACCAAATTGGCAATCACTCTTTTTATACAATGAAGAAAATCTTCAGTTTATAAAAGATTAAATGTAAAGAATTAGGATACAGGTGGTGTCTAGGCCTATGATCAAATGAAGTATTACAGGTCACAGAATCATAGAATCATCAAATGGTTTGGGTTGGAAGGGACCTTAAAGATCATCTAGTTCCAACCCCCTGCCACGGGCAGGGACACCTTTCCACTAGACCAGGTTGCTCAAAGCGTCATCCAACCTGGCCTTGAACACTGCCAGGGAGGTGGCATTCACAGCTTCTCTGGGCAACATGTTCCATGAGCCTCAACGTGAAATTGTGATTCACGGACCCTCTGAACATAGTGGGAAAGAAGCAGGCCAAGAAAAGCACTCTGCATGGTAAAAGGGACCACTGATGCTCCAAAGTCACAGGTACAACAGAAAGATTGTCTCAAAATGTAAATCTTTATATCACAAGCCCAAGGAGCAAGACTTAGGGAAGATAATGCACATTTCAGTGTGCTGGTGAATTGCCAACGAAAGCTAACTTCATTATGCTGAGCCCTGCATGAATACCATGATAGAACTCATTCAGACACAGCCTCCTTGGCTGAGTCTTTGAAGCAGGACTTCTGTTCGTTTTTAGAGAAGCTGCAATGAGTAGGAGCAATACGGCAAGTGGAGGGGACTGTTCAGAGCAGTGACGTGAGAAGAGCAAGCAAGGGAACAGCATGGATACTAAGAAGAAATCTCACCTACTACTCCAAAGACCAGAATTCCTAAGTTCCAAAACATCATAAACTGCTAGTATAGCAGCATTGCGGCAGTCTTCAGTTGTGTTTTCTCATGTAAATGTTCACATGTGTTTTTAATATGAAACTGAGAAAACAAACCACCCACAATACATTACACCATATTCTTGCTCTGTAAGAATGCTGTTCAGTTCTTAGAACATGCTGGAGTGGCATGAAAACAGGACGCCCTGGGGAGAGAAACTAGACTCATTAGGGGACAAAAAAGAAACAGGTCACAACTACTTGAAGTACCATGTGTCCTTGAGAAAGCTTTTTCCCTATTTTGTCCACTAGAAGATAGGATTAATTATAAAACTACTTACTGTTGAGTTTGAAAGCTGCAATCTTAATGAAAAGGGATTTAGGCTGGTTTCACCGTACCCACTTTTGTACACATATATTGGCATTTCTACTTACACAGAAAAAAATACGCGCTGGGAAATATGCTATAGGGAAGATGTTTCGTTGTCCTTTGCCCTTTATGGTGCAGGTGCCACTTAGCAAAGTGGGGTGAGACCGTACATTCCTTCCTTGACTAATTCAAGGGAACAGCACAACAAACCAGTAAGATTTTATAAAATAACTGTAGGCTCAGCTGTTTCCTTCATTTTTCGTCATAGCGAATGTATACTTTAAATAAGCATTTTAAATTCAGTATGCAATTTTTTCAGAAAGTAATCCCATTGGCTACATCTTCATACTGTGTCACTTCTCTTAGCACACACCAGAAAATTAAACCTTGTCGGTGTAACCTGCTGCCTAATTCTCTGAACATCAAAATAGATTTTCCTCCTTTATCTTCCTATGACTCGGTCACAGAAGAGGTCACCTCTCTTTATCTTATCATGTTTAGCTCTTTGGCTGAATTTTTAAATTATACTTTACAATAAATACTGCATGGGAAAATTTGCTTTCTATAGCTTGCTATTTTCATTGAACATGCAAATAATCATGATCCTTGCCAATACTTCTCCTATTTTTAATTTTTTAATTTTAACTCCTTTTATTTCTGTTTTCTTTATAAACAAATTATTTTTATCTCTGTTAAGCAAAACTAAAAATATAAGTGCTTCTCATCTCTAAGGCAAACACTTGTAAACATAAAATTACAGTCAAATCTTTTCAATTAAGAACACAAACCCCCATCATATGCATGACACGGACTTCTATTGGTAGGAAACGTGTCCTATCCAGCACAGACACTGGCAATCCCAAGCAGGTATACCCTACAGGTAGCTACTTATTCAGTTAAAATCCCAATTGTTAACTCTTACCAAATGTTAAACTAGACTCCAACATCTCATGACTAATTTACCGAGTCATTGACGGCAATTCCTCTTACCCAGCCAAAGCAGTGATATACCTGAAAGGATAAGGGAGGGAACAGCTGTCCTAAAAGCATTCAGTAATCTGGGCTATTAAATAGAGTGTTATTACTTGTTATTACTTGTCTTGTTATTACAATTGCTAATTTACCAGTTTTCTTTTTCATTCCAGTGAGAAAAATCGCCACTTTACAGGGAAAATAGTAAAGTCTGTAATGGCAAAGCACTGTCCTTGACTAATGGTTAATTTGTTCCAGTAATAAGGGACATCAGTTAATCCGACAGTGCACTTTCAGTTTTCTGTTATTGATTTACACCTAACTTTAGGAAGCACCGACACTTGTGTTCTTGCATTCCAGTACCTGACTCAGAGCAGCTGGGATCCAAGTATAGCATAGCGACAACCGTGTTGCAGAACTTACAGAGAAATGACGGTCATTCCACTTGCAATACTAGAAGTGTGTTTAAATCAACGCCCAGCTTTGTTAGGCTGGCAACTAAGACTACAGGAAAGACAAGAGAAAACACCAGAAATACCTAAGTGCATGTGACAGCTGGAAAAGAAAAAAATAAAATAAATAATATCCTCTAAGTATTTAATAATGTATAAACACAGTGTAGTGTAATTTTGAGTTGCTGTTTCAGGTCAAGATTATTTAATGAAGCAAACCAGCATAAATGGAAACTAGAGAAAAAACACCAGAACAGCTGTTAGGAAGCAGAGATGTGCCAGCATCGGGCAGAATAACCACCAGCCACAAGCGTGATCATACCACTCACACTCTTTTTGAATGAAGACAGGGAAAATCAGGAACACCATGAGATATAAATTTTTGTAAATTACCCCATCATTATATGGGAGAAAGCTGCTGTAAAGCTGAAGATTAGCACAATTTTTGAGAGATGACAAGGTATGAATAAGGCTTATGCTTTTGTTAAAAGACGAAATATTTTTCTGCCACATTTTGTGGGAAAGCAGTCTGTAAAAAAGTCCACAGATTTTTATGGCTTGCTCTCTACATCAGAGTTACGGAGTTCTGACCTCCAAGAAGCCAATGATAAGTGTCCCAGGAACTTCAACAGCCCTGGAACAGGATTTAGTCATGTACTTATTAGCATTTCACTCAGTAACAACATACTAATAGCATGTCTTGTCTTGTACAATACCACTACTGTTTCCTCTGCAGCCACTTGCCAGCACACACAGAGATGACCGTTCAGTATTGTAAATTCTCTGGGATGATAGACAAGAGAAAGCAGACAGCTCTGAAGACAGCAGCAGGCTATGTAAGGTACGCATCAGATTACCCACAGCCTTGTCTTGGGAGGGTTTTTCTTTGACAAAGAGGCATATCAAAGAGAAGCGATCTTCCTGTAAAATGTTCCATAAATTAAGCTTTTTTACTGCTCAAATACAAGTGTATCAAAACACTGTCTATGACTCTGGATGACTGTCCCACTGCTGTCTTTTTGAAAGGTTTTAGGTTTTCATTCGAAAATAGACAACACTGCCAAAATTAAAAACTGTGGTTTACATCTTCCAATCAAAGATGATTTTTACTCTTTCAGTAAGCAAATGAGTACTTTTGTAACTTTCAACAAGCTACAGATGAAAATAAATTGGCAACACCTTAGAAATTATCACAGGACACACATTGTTAATATTTCCTGGTTTTATGCAGAACGCTTTTAGGTTCTCGTCTGGGTAAGAGGTGAAATGTTAAAATGAAAAGAAGTAAATGAGGAGATAGTTCATCACGGTGAGTCAATAAGGGGCAACAGTTTTTGGTATTTTGCACAGCTGTGGGGAGTTTGGATAGAAGGAGCCCAGCTTTTTTTACAGCAGAACACCCCAAAGCACCAGGGACCCATGGCTGAGTGCATCTGCCTGGAGTAAGAAAGCAGAGCAGTTATCCTCAGATGTCTCCACCAGTTCATATGTTTTAGACGGCAGCTCTGCTACTCACAGGAGGGAAAGGGAGGAAAGATGCAAACAAAAGTTCTCCTAACACTAGACTTGTATGAAATCTGCCTGCATGGAATGAAGATGAGGCTGCCAGGAGACACTCTGTCATGACTGATTCTGGGTCTTCGCTGCTTCAGGCAGGGTTAAGGAATCAACCTGGTTTTTCGTTTCAGCAAAATATGGTTTCTTCTGTAGCTTTCATTAGGACTGTGACACTTCAATATTAAGAATTATGAAATCCTACTAGAACTGGTGTAAAATATAATTGTATAATGATGCTAGCTTTACTGTGCTTAATACAATCAAGGGTGCTTCTGGTTGTTAACTGTGATTCTGGAGAATACAGTGCAATTATTTTCTTTTTGCAATTTTGTAAGTGAACATTTATCGTTTTATGCATTTCTTTCATTTCTCAATGAAAGGGATCTACAGGACAGGAGTGGTCAAAACAACAAGGAGCAATTTTACAAAACTTTTGATTACAGAGAATATTTTCTGAGAACAGTCCACAGGTGAATGGTCAACATATTTCACCGGGATAAAAGAACTCACATTCAAGTCCTTGATGTGTTTGGTACAAATCACACACAAATCCACGTCTCACGTTTCACCAGAGTACTTGGTACCTTGGGAAATAAACAGGATGTTGAAATACATGAGTTTTCTGAAAACTCTGGTTTTGAGGACTGAATATTCTCTGTGGAAGAATTATTTCTTCCGAAAGTGACATGAAATTTTTTTGATACTTGCTTCTTATAGAAAGAAACTCATTAGCAAATCACAGCAGCAATCTCATGTGAGCATCAACAAAGAGTACCTAAATTAGCAATGAGATACCAGCATTTCAAAGTCCTGTTCTGATGAAGACCCAGTTTGGGCAAAATATCGTATCTTCTTCGTAATAAACACAAAAAGGAAACCATAGTAAACACTGGTGATCGGTATTTTTCAAAAGGTTAAACCTTTCCTAAGAAGTTAAAACAGTGTATGGCATTTGCACTAGAAATTTAGGTAAGTACTGTAAACATCATTAAGAGAGGAACAAAAGCATGCAGAAATATTTTAAGAATGCTTTCTCTAATGCAGTTTGAATTAAATTCGTAACACGTTAATGCCTTCAATGATCACAACACAGTTACTAAAGTAAATTTGAATGTGGCCTAGGATCTCTTAGTCTTCTAATTACAAAATGTATTTGCTTTCCCTAGAGATTGTATGCAATACCTCTATTCCAAAATAAATATTATCAGCTATTCATAATCCCTTAATTCAGCTGAATACATAACTGTAACCTTGTCTTCACGGTACACAGATCTTTCACAGAAACTAGTCCGAAGCAACAAAAGGGGGACAGACACTTCATTACATACACTTCTTTCTTCCCTCATGAAGACAGCAGAAGAGTAAATAAACAATAAACTTAAAAACCTTACTGGAGGGCACTCAGGTACCATTGTTAAAGGTTGTAGGAGAATCTGTACTGAATAGATGCAACATGAGGTCCTCCAGCACTACAAAACCATGTTCCTACTGCTTCTTCCATTCAACTTGGAAAGGGAAGCAGCAGTTGCCATGTTTCACATTTTTGAAATTATTTACTGTATTGTCTGTACATAAGAGCCCTACTCAGCAACCGGGTCACACAACACTAAGCACTGGGCAAAGACTTCAGATGTAGTGTCGAACACCAAGATCTGGAGCTTGATTTACACATAGATTCTGTAATTTCATTACCCTTCATCAAGATAAGGAGTCTTTACTGTAAAGAAAAATTAGGCCTTTTTCCAGTCTGAGATTAAATCTAATTATTGGCTAACAGTTAAAAGCAGTGAGCACTTCAGCAGGTATCTCCTTTGGGAGCAAAGATGCTGGTGATTCCCCTGGGAGGCTTCTACCCCATGGTCAAAACTGAGCAGGTGCTCTGCAATGTACTGGTGGGTGGCAGGTACCCCTGCACTAATGGATGCACTGGAACTGCTGGATGATACTTGGCTTTCAGCTCTTGGAAATGTCGTAGAAAAATCATACAAAGGAAACAAAGGATGAGGACCACAAGATGCTCTCCAGAAACATATCTGATAAAATGAAAGCAGAGTTGCATGAGTAGTCTACGTGTCTGAGATTATTCTGAGTGCAGTTGGGCAAATATGCTTTTCCTAAGCATCTATTTACTGGATGCTATCAGAAACAGGAGACAGCACTAGACTGAGCTTTTGGTCAACCCAATATGGAAGCTCTTACATTCTCATAAAGCTCTGAACAGGCCAATATACCCCTACTGCTAGTTTTAATAATCACAAACTATAATACAGGGTGCTACAGAAATACTTAAGTGATATAAAAAATGCTATTATGAAGGGATATGAGTTAATTATTGGCACCATAGTAAAACCACTGTGCTGCTGCTATCTCAGTTGTTTCTGCAGTAACTGATCCACTTTCTAGCAGTGGCAACCTACAATGACGGATGAGGAAAAAAACCCTGAAATTAAATTGAAAGAAATAATAAATAAGCTACAAAAGTAAGAGCATTTGTACTTGTCCAGTACTATATTGTCTGCATTTCTTCTCCCTTGCCACACTTCCACTGACATGAGGAGGTAATTTACAATGTCAAGGAAATCCACGTCTGTCTGTGCTGAATTACTGCATTCATATTTCTACTTGTTTGTAACGAACTAAAGTCATAATAAGCTCAGCTATGTAGATGAGTCATAGAGGCCATCTTTCATTTAACAAGGCATCTTTAAATACCACTCTTAGTTAACTTGTACTCATTACCATCAGCAAGCAATGTTTGTGCCATACTATCCTAATTGCCAGAAATCTGCGCAAGTAAATCGTTAAAAGGTTAAGTTATTTTTCATGCTAACTATAATGCACAGTATTAATCTGCTTTATTTTGTTATTATGAAAAATGTGATGTCCCATAGTCATATCAATTTATAATTATGCCAGATCGCATGGCAGGAGGGAAACAAGAACAACAAACAACAGAGGGATGTAATTTCTGGTTAAATTCTCCATGTAAATTACAAATTCTTGTTAAGTTAGACTGGGCTTTCTTCACAGAGCACAACATCCAGAAGGAATTGCATCAGCAGAGCAAAAATTGAGACACATCTTTGTTTCGATTTTTTTAAAAGCCGAGTAACCAAATACACCTAGCCTGCTTTTTGATATTACCTCTGAATATAAATCCTAGAGACAAGAGTGAAACGCAGACATTTTGGCAAAAGATGAGACGTGCATGAGACAATTTCATGTGCTGCTGACAACACTACCACAGGATGGAGCTTATTTTCTGACATGGAAATCTACAGAGGAGATGATACATTTCTCATGAGCAGCGTGCACCAGGCACAGAGCATCCCTCCAGCTCCTCCCAAATGCACTTCTGTACATGAGAAGCAACTCTTTCCTGTGCTATGTGTTCCAGAATGTTTCATTCTAGTTTAACCCTGCTGAACACCAGAGTACCAGTGGTAAATCCAGAGTCCTTAATACATACTAAAATGCAATCTGTCACCTCCCCGAAGCTGAAAAAGCAAGTTCTTAGGTGTCTCTTCCAAATAAGAGAGTTAAGCTACCCCTATTTGGAAATATAAGGAGGAACTACATTATATACGGTTAGTTAAATACACTTCTTAGTAATGTTAAACAAGTTAGTGAGAAATAATTGACTGGTCATCAATTAGCCAGAAAACCATAACCACTGTAAAGCGCTCTCTGACAACTCTATTGCAAATGCAAATTGATTTAGTTTTGTTCATCACAATGAATTTGATTCAAAGTGAAATGTCCATTTATTTGTTCTGACAGGTTGCTTACCATTAAAAATATACTCTTAGGAATTGCTTGTAAGTCTGCTTTCATACTATTGTACAGCACGTGACTTCCTAAACACATTTGCATTCATCTTGCCTCTGCCTGGGATATATTAACCATTGCTAAGAGTAATACTACTAAATTAGGGAAAAGAATAAATGATAACTACTTTAGCTTAGTTATACAGGTACAGCATAATTTTTCTGGGAAAAGTCCAAAGACTTATCTCAAATATAGTTTTATGCAACTGCCCTTTATGTCATGATGTACTTTGAAAAGGCAGTTGTTGGCAGGAGAGACAGATGTGACAATACACAATATTTTTATCCTGATAACCAGTCACAGAGTTTGTGTGTTCCTTGCATCATCAGAAATCAACCATTTAAAATGTTCCAGATCCAATAAAACTAGTAACCAGCAAAGAGTAAAATATTATGGGAAAATGCAATGAAGCAGAAATATATAAGGCAAACAAAATTTATTTATATTGCCAACATATGCGGACCATTCATCATTCATTCTCAGAAAGTTAGCTATGTTTGAAAGCTATGGCAGATATCATCAGGAAATATCTGTTTCAGGACAGTTTTGTGACAGAATATCTTAGATCAAGCGGAACATGTATATGTGTGGTTGCACAACTTTCTGTTAAATGTAAAATGAAGTTTAAATTTATGATTAAAACCAGAAAATATACTTTCAGGCAGAACTGGAATCACCATTTTCAGATAGAAATTAAGCTGAACATTTTGACAAAAACAATATGCAAGTCACAAGACCAGGGAGAAAAGTGCTGTCAAGCAAATCATCTGAAGACATCATTTACCTTGTGCAACTGATAGTATTGCTCGGCACCTATTCCTCCTTGCTCTTCTGCCGTCCAGAGCACCAAGCGCAGAGTCCTTTTTGGGCGAAGTCCTAAAACATAATTTAAAATATTGGGTTTAGTACTAAATGTCCATATATTTGAGTGTTTTTGCATTCATCTCCACCCTCCAACGGATGGAAACCCTGGGTTTCCATTCAGTCATCTCTATGTTCACCAAACGCAACCTATTTCGAGTGTGGGTTCTGTTGTTGAGAACACTTTTTGCTTGTTTAGGGGGGAGGACCGGGATGCGGGGAGAGAGCTCAGGCGAGGAAGGAGTGGGCTGTTGTGGCACTGCTACCCATTGCAGTAGCACAAGAGAAGCACATTTCAGGGACATACTGTAGGTGTCTGAAAACCATAACATAAAATAACTGCCTTGACAGATTTCTGAGACATACGCAGCTGTCATTGTGGTGGTCTGCAGTAAGTAACGCGCATCTGCTTTCAGCAAATTCAAATCAAATTTTCCTGAGAATTACCATTGCTTTGTCGTGGTTAATTTATTACAATTAATTGAAAATGAGCTGCTGGATTTTTATGAGAAATGTTTATCCATTTCAAAAACTGAGGCGCTCTGCAATATTATTTTACTTTTTATCAGAGAAATGAAAAGCAACAATCTGTACTTTGGAATCTGAAATAGAATCAGCTGCTGAATCTATGCACGGCTTTTTAAAACAAGGCAAACACAAGGCCATTTTATATTTTGCTGTGGTAGCTCAGTAAGAAAGGTAAGTTCTCAGATAGATTTTTTTAAACCATCTCTGCCATGGCAGAACTGAACAGATAGAAGTTGTTGCCCGTTATTTATCTGATTGATTCTATTCATAAATGAATACATTTGAGACATCAAACCTGAAAGCACGGAAAAGCAAACAGATCAAGAATAAATACGAGTTCTCTGTGCAGTGTAATGCTAATTATGTTAGAGCAAAAATAAAGCCCTCAAAACTATTAAAAAAAAAAAAAAAACGGTGAGGAGACTATCACAAGTGATAAAGCATAAATTACCACACACACTTCTGTGCTGGGGAGAAATAATATCAGTATCACTGTCAAAACTTACTTCACTTCCTAGCTGAAAAGGATAAAGTTTACAAATAGACCTGATCTTCATTATTTTTTTTTCTTTCAACACAGTGAAAATCAACTGAAGATTTCTTTCTTGAAACTACATGCTAGCAATCCTCATAACTGAAGGCGAGTACACAAGGAATACTCGGAATCTGAAGAAAACACCTTGGATTTTCCAGTATTTCATAAAGAAGGAAGTGCAAACAAGTAGTTTAAAGGTGAATTTTCTAAATGTTGATCTGCTGACTGTAAACAGAAAGGTCGGCAAATCGCATCATTTTAAAGACAACCCCACACACACACATCCCAGTGGATTCCCTGCTCTTCTCCTAAATCATGATAGTACAGCATTAGCCTCCTTCACTTTTCAAGTCAGCCAGATGGCCAATGAGGTAAAATTAAGATAACAAAACAGCGATCAGGTTGAAGTCAGAAGATTGTAGATGCAAAATAACCACAAATGTGTCAGTGGCTTGGTTAGAAGAGGTGGCTCTGAAGAAGGAAAGGTGCTGGGTATAAAACATAGAGCGGCCAGTCCTGTAGCACAGCTCCAATGGCACTGCAGTTTGAGTGGCGAATAGAGGCGTGTTTGTCGTATCACAAAATACAAAGCACTGAAGCCCAGTCTGCAGCCCACCACACCAAGGCTGTGAAAGCAGTTTGGGTAGGAGATGCTTGAGACAGGGGAGCTGCATCTCCTGCCTCCTCCCAGGCAAAAATCAAGATGTTTTGGTCTGCCACTGCTGCCCAAAGGCGGACTTGGCTCAGTGATCAGGGACGTCATGTTTGGCTCCAATGGGCTGTAACCCTGTCTGATCTCTCCTGCTCTGCAGAAGCTTGAGAAGGTCTCAGCTCACTTGTGGGGAAGAAGTTTGAGATACTTATGGCCCCCTCCTAGCCCATCACTGCATCTGTCCATTAAAGTCAGGGAAAGAAAAAAGCCCTGCTGAGCTTCGGTCCTTCCAGTCTCCGAGGTGGTGTATCAGCTCTTCCAGTCTCACAGATTTCCCTCAGCAGATTCACTTGTGTGTTCTACTGAAATTAAATGGGCAAGTTAAAAAAAAAATATATATATAAGCTATGGAGGCAGTTATTTTAAATACAAAACAAAGTCTACAGAGGGAAATTTAATTTCCTCATTACCTTAATCTGAAACTGATAAGTATTTATCTACCTGTTATTAAAAACACAGCTATTTTGACCAAAGAACATCAAACAAATCCAATATTCACAAGTAAAATTGCTAAGAATACTCTCAACACACTTTTTTATTAAAAAATATGAAGTATAGTACTTAAGTTACAATTTTTTTTAAATAAAGTTTTACTATTTTGGCTTGATTATTAAAAACTACTGGTTCCTAAGCAAGGTGTCATCTCCACAAAATCAGAAGTCTTGCAGATCAGAGCCTAAATATGTGTTGAAAAGGCATGACAAAATAGCACTTGAACTAGAAAACTATGTTCTGTGACAGGTGTACCAGATAGAGGGGTAGGTAGCAAATATTAAAATGAAGGAAAACTGTTTCACAAATAAAATAGTGCCTCTCTTCTTTTTCTCTATATAAATGAGATATTACAGAGTCTAACAAAAAGGACATCAGAAGAAAAAAAAAATTAAAGTTACCCCAAACATTTAAATAGACCCGTTTTGGGCAACGGTTGGACTCGATCCCAGAGGTCTCTCCCATCCTGGTTAACTGTGATTCTGTGACCATTTTGACAAAGTGCAGCAGGCTGTAACTGCATTCATTGATGGATCAGTGCAGGGATCCTGTCATGTCCTGGTCACTAGGATCTGAGATCATGTAATTCCAATGAAAGTTGCAGAGCTCAGCACCTCTCAAAACCACCAAAATCCCACAGTTTCCATCCTACTGCAGCATCCCAATAAAGAGAATAGCAGGAGTTTACATGAGGATAACATTCAAAGGTGATAGCTGGTACTCAAATAAATTGTTCTTTCTAAGCTCACATAACTACAATCAAAACCCAAACAACTATAGATCCTCCTCCAGCTACAGATTAATTTACAAATAGCCAATGTTTGAGCAAAATGAAGTAGCTTTTTTTCCCCTCTACCTTACCCTTAACTGGGAAACATAGTCATAGTTTACCACAAAGGTGCATTTTACTGATTAGCCTCTACATTCTTACGGTTTATTGCAAGCATAAGAAATACCATAGGGCACCTGGGCTACCAAGTTAAAGGACAAAATAAAAACATTGATGTGGTTGATCTATGACTAAGGAAACGTGTGTAGCAACTACACCAGGACACTTGGTGTATTATGTTCCCTCTGTGCTGATGTGGCTGCAAGCCCTTTCATTTTCTCCAGGTAATATAGTTTATGATTGCTCTGAATACTTCAGTCATACTAAGATGCAGCTCTTATTAACTCTATTTTCTGTTTCTTTTACATTATCATAGAGTACTCACAGTTGCAGATGTCAGCAGGAAGCCTACATTAGCAAAAATGCTTGAGAAAAAAAGATTTGTTATGAAAAGCCTTTCTTTCGTAACTTAGGTAAAAGATAATTGTCAGCAAATAACATGGAGGTGTTACACACACACATATATGTATCTATACACATTTTACATTAATTTTAAATCTAAAATGGATACTTTCTAGATGTGACAGTGTTTATTAAATCCACACATGTTCTTACACATGTGGATGATCTCTCTCTGATAAGATACTTACCAGGATGCTATACAAGACCTGAATTTTATGTCCTACACATCTTGCGCATGCTTGATAGAATTGAGACATTCCCACATAGCGAAACTGAAATGTATGGTTTGGTACAAGCACAGACACATTATGCTCATCTGTCACATGTAGTGTAAAAAAATAAATGCACTTCACCCTCAAGATAACACATAAGCCAGGAGGGAGAACTTGAATTGTGCCTTTCTTTTAATCAAAACAGAGATCAGTAATGTAAATACTCAATTTCCTTCAGTAAATATTTTACCACTTTATAAACATAAATTGTTACTGATGGGGAGGATTAAGTACAAAGATTTAGTATTTTCTAAGACGACAGTTTATGATGGCTAATCTGACTTCTTCAAAAGTCATTTGTCATAAGTCTGATCAGCTCTTGAAAATATAAAAAGCATTCCACCTTTGTGAACAAGCATTTTTTCCCCTGCAAGCCAAGGCACTGGGATCACCCACAAGCAAAACAAATAGCTGCTCAGCTTATATAAGGTGTACAAGCAAACTGCAAATTGATGTGAGTAGATTAACATGTAAAGTATTTTAACTTGCATTTATAGTGTATTCAGTGGTAAAACACTATCTATCTTCTTGGTTTTAATTTCTAAAGTATATTCTATTTCTTCAGTCTGAAAGCTGCATTTATTTCCCACCCCTCCTGATTTTTAAGAGCACTCGGAAGAAGTTGCATTAGCTGAAGAGAGGAGAAGCTCCTTAGTAGTACAAAGACGGGGCTGAAGCTCACCTGTATCCAATAAAAAGGAAAATGACTGCAGGCCCCCACAATGCTCTCTGAAACTGTGAAGACCATGAGGTATCTTAGAGCTTTGCCAGCTTTACCCTCCCAAGACTCTGCATAAATGGCCCAGCAAAGCCTTCAACTGTAGAAGAAAGTAGAAGAAATTGCACTATCGGATCCCTAATACTGCCTGAGCCACTGATGTATTTGCTTCAGGAGCTAAAAGGGAAAGGTATACACAGATAGATCATCCTCAAGTCTTGTCCACTGCTGCACTTAACATCACGAGTGATGCATTTTTCTGCATTATTACCCTGTGGCCTGGAATTTCTTTAAAAGGTTATTTATACAAAAATAGTAAGATACATGATGACACTGCTGACAATCATTAAATTCCTAAGGCACTCCCTACCTTTTTCAGGTTTGCAGCTGATTAGACATAGGGGATTTACTGTGTGACATTAGTTGGGATATTTCTACCATGCAAGCACTTCTCATAAAATGCCTGGAATTTCTAAAACCTCTGCCACAGCATAAAATAAAAATGAAACCAGGACTCCACATTTTGCTAAAGAAGACAAGAAATCATAATCTAACACAGTGGTACAATCTGCTTCCATTTCAAGTATCAACGTAGTTTTCTGTAAACAAGAATGAAACGCTATATTTACTAAGATCTCTTAAGCCCCTGATGTAGTATCAATAATGTGGAACACTTCCCTTCCTTCAGCTATGTTACAATAGTGAAATTCCACTTGTGTAATGTGCTTTGTACCAGCTGACATTACTCAAGCATCATAATGACCGTACCAAACTCAAACTCTGTGTTTTTAACTGCAGCAGATTATTGTCCACGTCCCATCCACTGCTTTTTGGAGCTTAACGTTTTGGCTGTACACCATTTATTTATGCCCAGGCATACTACAAAACATTGACGCTCTCAGTTGATACTCTGTGCCAGAAATTTATCTTAGAAATTATTCCATGAACAATTTGCAAAGGACCCTGATATGCACCTAATACCCCAGCCACCCATGGCTTGTTCATGTGATGGCATTCCAGTTTTAAAGGATTCCTTTGATGACAAGCTGCAGGTTTAGAGTTTGAAGTTGGAACACACACAGCATCGACAAACTCAAACACATGACTACTATCCTTTTTAATGAGGCACTTACACTTTTCTTTATTACTTGCTTGTCCTCATCCTTTTTAATTTATTGCAGTAACAACTGGGTTTATCTGAAAACAGTGTCTTAGGAAACTGTGTCTCAGTCTTTGAGTTTCCTCCATGCTATGCCTTCTGCCTTCCCCATCCTCTCTCCTGCTTTGTCTTCTTTGTTGCCCGGTTTTCATGGAAATTTCCCAAGTCTCTTGTGACTTTACTAGCAGCCTTCTGCAAAAAAAAAAAAAAAAAAAAAAGGCAATTTCTGGTGCATATTTAGGGCCAAATTAGCTGTATCAATAGTCATTCTTAATTGCTCTGTTTTGCATACAATGCACTAGCAGTCCTTTTATGCATTATTAAAATCCCCTCCAAACTAGCAATGCTTTGTTAATTTTTTTTTAAATCTGGCCAAATATTCAGTGTTTTTCTCATTTTCTTTTAGATTTGATCTGCTAAAGTGGAAAATGTTTCACTCATTAACAGACTGGGAAACAGGAGATTTTCTGAAATTTCCAGAATCTCAGCAAATGCTTTATTTCCTGCTTCAATTAAACTGCTGGGATTCACGGCAAGTTACATATTTTAGCTCTCATTGCATTCTCATTCTACTGCCTAGTTTTTATATAAGTGATATTTTTAGTTATAATATTCCCTACTCTGGTCTAGACCTCAAGTGAACTATCAGATAAGGTCACTTTCACCAAGCCACAGTAACTTTTTAAGCCCTTTTTCTTCCTTTGTAATAGGCTGTACACAGTTATGGTGTTGCAGTCTTCCATAGTATTTCCAGAGTAAGAGCCCACACAGTTTTGGCCTCTGCTAGAGGTCCCAATAAACTAAGGCCCCAATAAACTGAATACACACAAATTCCTAATATTTGCTACCCAATTATATTGCTTTTCTGGCAGGGCTCTGATAGCTTTTGAAATAGAAGACAGATTTCAATATTCCCAAATATTTTAGAGAATGTTACCTAATTTCTGTATTCTGCGGCACAGGCAAGGTCTGTTTTAGGAAAAAAGCTCTTTCCCTTAGCATCCTGAATCTCTGGCTAATTTGAAAGAATATACATATAACAATAAACTACAGTAACAATGCAATTAGTTGAAGACACCCATTTTTTTTCCTCTGAAGACCAAGAAGTTTCCATTCTAAAACAGTGGGATTTTGGCTTTCATTCTCTTATTAGAAATACAATCCTTCATGATTCAGGCAACTAATCTCACTACTTGTGCATAAAAGTGTCTGTCTAGTTAGATATTTATTTAAAAAGAAACATTTTTGCTTTGAGTGAAAAACAGCAATTTAACAGAGAAAATTTTAAGGCTAATAAAGTTACAAGCTTCAAAAAGACAAAGCACACCTTAAAAAAAACAACTTTACAGCATAGAATCATTTAGGTTGGAAAAGACCCTTAAGATCATTAAGTCTAACCATTATAATACTTCTAGTATTACTTAAACCTTGACTATGATATATTCATAATTCTCTAGTGAAGCTCAAATTAGACAAGAGAAATAGCTTTTTGCTTGGGAAATGGCTTTTGTTTTCTTCTTAAAAGAGTCTAATGCAATGCAATCTGCTTGATTTTTCTCTGTTGATAGAGGTTCTGTTTGCAGCACTGAGGATGAGGTCCTTGGTCAAGATAGCGCTGGGAAGCGAGTAAACCTCTGAGTCTTGGAGGTCTGGAGTAAAGAGAATGAGGTCTCCTGGAGAAGAGACATGGGATTGCATGAAGAAGAAGACAGAAAACAGGCAAGACAGGCTGGAGAGTGAGAAATGAAAGCAGAGGCAAGAGCCAAGTTGGGCACTGCAGCAATTTTTTTTTCTCCTTTTAGGGAGGCTGATGAGTTTACAACAGAACAGGAAGGGCAGATTTAACAGAAGAATGGAGGTGAGAAATGTCAGAGGTTTTAGGTAGCTTTATTTTAAGTAAGCAATGGAATATCCGAGAGGAAATGTCAAGGAAGGAGTTGGATATACAAGAGTGGAGGGGAAAGCTGTGAATGATTTGCAACTCTAGTAATTAAAAATAACATGGATTAAGCCTTTTGACTGGGGAGGTGGGGGGAGAAGAGGGAAGTGCAGCCCAGAGCTTGGTGTGATGGGCTGCCATCAAGCCAGGCAGCACCACTGCGAGAGTGAGGGTTTCTTTGGGGGCCACCTCCTTGCAACCCAGCAGCACAGCTCAGGGACAGCTCAGATGAGATGCGCTGACAAATGCGCTCTTCTGCACTTGGGGTTTTAAACAAAGAACGGATTAATGTAGTGCCATAAGGTCAATACAAGTCATGTCTACAAAAACAAAAAAAGAAAAGAAAACACTCCCTGTGTCTGTTTACGTGTAAAACAGCAAAGCACCCTGTCAGCAAAGCACTCCTCCCTGCTCTGATCCTGTTACCATGTTCTCCAAAACCCTCAAAAGGAAGAGGATGCTGTCCACCTTTAAAATGCACCTTATTCCTCTTTAGGAAAACCTCGTTCCTTAAAGGTATTTGGACATCTCATCAAATTGTGCAGCAGAAAAGGCAATGCAGGGCCCTGCTCCCTCACCCTCTGGGATTATAAGCGTTAGCCACGGTTTGACCTTACTGAGTGGTGGCTCTGCCTTCTGCCTCTGCTGCCCTGCTCTTTGGATCAAAAAAAACCCAAATCTATTAGACTGTCCTCAGAGCTGATGAGTCAGAAAATGCACCAGCCACACTTGTCTCCCCACATTGAAAATAAATACCTTAAAAAAATTGTTAGTAAGGACAAGATGCCCCTGACTTCATCTGGGAAGGATTTCAGCATTTCACCATGTCAGCCACGTTTGAAAAAAAATCACAATAGCCTCTGTCACCAGGTTTTTAAGATTTTTATAGATGAAGAAAGCACACAATTTATCTTGAATTGTCTGGGTAAATTAAAGCTTGCAGAGAAGCAGCAGTCCACAGGACACAGGGCAACATTGTTATGGAGGGCTGTAGGCCTAAATTTACTGCCACATTAGCAACTTTGTATGTCTGCAGTCACCCCTCTGCTATGCCAACCCAGTATGGAAACTGAAGATTTAAGTATTTGCCAAATATGCATTCAACCAAATGCTGAAATGAAGGAATAAATGCAGTTGTAGTGTAACAGCATATGCAGATATTTCATACCAAGTTGATTTAATAGATTTGCAAAAGCTGAAGGTCAGAATAAAATATGCAACTTTGTGGAAGTGGAAAGAATGTAAGAACAAGAAGTTAATATCAGGCATATTTAATTAAAAAAAACCCAAAACCTTACAATAAAAGCAGTCATTCAATCATGTTTCACAACATATCTCCTAGACAGCAAACAACTACACCATCACAGCTATAGGAAATGCAGAAAAAACATTTAACAATTTTTGGCAAGTAGGTTAAAATTACAGTTATATGACTTCAATTAAACTAGCAGAAAAGGAATGACTCCAGTGATCATTTTTTTAACAAAACATATCTTTAGTCCTTATATATTAGCCAGTGAATTTGGACTTCAGAAATGTAACTGCATACAAAGACTAGAGTGAACTGCATAAAAATCTGTCTTACAGTTTTTCAGTGACATTAGTCACGGGTATAACTCAGATGAGAGTTACAAATTGAATTTTAAATGAGTTTTGAGGGGAAAAAACTCTTTAACCAACACCTTATAAGTTACATAAACTATAACTCAGGTAGTACTTTAAAATTCTTATGCGCATTGTTTTAAAACATTTCTGCAGTTTTCTGTGCCTTTGTCCTATGAAACAGAGATTTAGTTGTACCAGATCCATGTCTGCATCTATAGGAAAGTTGTCTCATGAAACTCCATTTCCCCATAACACTGGCAAAGAGGGGGAAGTACGCATAGCACCTATCACCATACATTTCTCCCTTTCTCACGTGGGTCTAGATCACCGTCTAGGAATGTAGGAAAGCCGTCTAAAAGGTGTGATGGCTGGGATTAGACTTTGTCAACAATCATCCTTCCCTCATCAGGCTGCTCTAGCAGCAATGGCAGCAGGCATCCTGCCCTGGGTGCGGAAGAGGAAAATGTGCCCTATTCATCTACTTGACGCCTGGTCTTCGCTGGCTCTGGCAGCTCCCCATAGCAAATATTTTTTTACTTGGAAGAACCAGGATTCCCAGAAGCACTTGGAGGCACAGTCCGAGCAGGAGACTTCCTGGTCTCATGTGGCATGCAGACATGACTGAACATGAGCTCAGTGCATGAGACAACAGCAGAAGTGGGGAAATGTTTATTCTGTACTACAATCCATCACTATAGTGGTCTTTGGAGCGCAGCCTTTCCTGAAGTCTGTACCGACAACTTCAACACAGGCAGGAGTTCAGATAGCAATAACTGGCAACACCTTACACTGCTGCAGTTTGAGCGATTGAAGGGAAAGAGGATAAGTTTGTGATCTGGCAAATTCACAGCACAGCCATTGGGCTTCTTCCAAAGATGCACCCTGTAAACACACAGACTGGGCAGTAGCTGATGGAACGTGTGCACCTCTGGGCTTGGCAAGGCACCAAGAGCTGACTGGCGATGGAACAAGTGAGACCCAAACACAGCCAGGGAAAGGTGGAAAACACATTTCTGAACAAGGAGAGAGAGCTTGTGGGTAAATGTTGCTGAAAGAAACCTGGGATGTGAACAAAGGACCTGTTGACTATTGATTCCTCCTGTGCTAGCAGAGATGAGACTCTGAAAATAAACTAGACTGTAGTGTCAAGTAGCAGACCTCCATCAGCTTCTCTTCTCGACAGGAAAAAGAACACTGGCTCCAGCTTTTTTAATTAAAAAAAGACTCAGCAATTATCATGTCTTAAGTTTTTCAGAAGAAAGCAGTGAAATTCATCCATCAAAATCAATGCATCTCTAACTCCAGTGGGCTCTCTACTGCAGTTAGGAGGCATAAAGTCATAGAATCATACAATCACAGAATCACAGAATTCTGTGGCTGGAAGGGACCTCAAGGATCATCTGGTCCAACCTTTCTTGGCGAAAGCATGGTCTAGACAAGATGGCCCAGCACCCTGTCCAGCCCAATCTTAAAAGTATCCAATGCTGGGGAATCTGCCACTTCCCTCAGGAAAGTATTCCAATGCTGATTGTTTCTCATTGTGAAAAATTGTCCTCGTGTCCAATCAGAATCTCCCCAGGAATAACTTGTACCCATTACCCCTCATCTTTTCCATGTGATTCCTTGTAAAAAGGGAGTCTCCATTTTCTTTGTAGCCATCTTTTAAGTACTGGAATACAGTGATGAGGTCTCCCCTAAGCCTTCTTTTCTCAAGGCTGAACAAACCCAGTTCTCTCAGCCTTTCCTCATATGGCAGGCTTCTCAGTCCTTTGATCATCTTTGTGGCCCTTCTCTGCACCCTCTCCAGCCTGTCCACACCTTTTTTTGCATAGCAGGGACCAGAACTGAACACAGTATTCCAGATGTGGCCTGACAAGCGCTGAGTAGAGTGGGATAATAACTTCTTTATCTCTGCTGAATAGAGATGCTAGTTGATGCAACCCAGCATCCTCTTGGCTTTCTTTGCTGCTGCACCACACTGTTCACTCATTGAGCTTGTTGTCCACCAGGACCCCCAGATCCCTTTCCACAGAGCTGCTCCCCAGCCGGGTAGATCCTTGCCTGTGCTGCACTCCTGGCTTATGTTTTCCCAGGTGAAAGACCTTACACTTCTCCTTGTTGAACTTCATAAGGTTCTTGTTAGCCCACTCTTCCAGCCTGTCCAGGTCTTCTTGCAGGGTGGCTCTCCCTTCTGAAGTGTCCACTTCCCCACTCAGTTTAGTATCATCGGCAAACTTCATCAGGCTACACTTGATCCCATCATCCAGATCACTTATGGAGATATTAAACAGTGTTGGTCCCAGTATCATTCCCTGGGGGACCCCACTTATGGCAGGTTGACAGTTTGAAAAGGAGCTATTTACTGCCACCCTCTGCGTACAACCTGTTAGCCAGTTCCCACCCGCTGCACAGACCACTTGTCTAGACCGTGACACATCAGCTTCTCTAGGAGAAGGCTGTGGGGAAACATATCGAAAGCCTTGGAGAAATCCAGGTAGACGATGACCACGGCTTGCCCACATCAGCTGAGCAGGTTGTCGTAGAAGGTGATCAGGTTTGTCAAGCACGATTTGCCCTTGGTGAATCCGTGCTGGCTTTTCCCAATCGCATGTTTCGTTTGACTTGTGATAGCCCTCAGAAGGATTTGTCCCATAACTTTCTCAGGGACTGAAGTAAGACTGATGGGCCTATAATTTCCTGGATCCTCCTTTAAGCCCTTCTTGTAGATGAGGGTGACATTAGCCTTCTTCCAGTCTTCTGGCATGTCCCCCAATCTCCACGACTGCTCAAAGATTATGGAGAGCGGCCTTGCAACAACGTCAGCCAGCTCTCTTAACACCCTCGGGTGGATATTGTCAGGGCCCATCAGTTTGTAGGGGTCAAGTTCCTGTAATAGTTCGCATACCAACTCTTCCTTCACTGATGGCGGGTCTGTGTTTGCATCGACCTCGATTTCTGTTTCCAAGGCCTAGGGCCCAACAGTGCTGGTAAAGACAGAGGTGAAGAAAGTGTTGAGAACGTCTGCCTTTTCAGCATTGTTGGTGAAATATTGTGCTTTGAAAGCTGACACTGCCATACTAGTTGATTCTGTTGATTCTGTTGTTGTTGACCACCTTCTAAAGACCTTTCTCTGTCATTGTCATTATTCAGTTCCCTCAAGCTCCCTTTAAGGATAAAAGTCACACGTTTCTAGTGCTGGACTGTGAGGTGGCTGTGGCAAGGTGCTCCCTGGGGTGGGAGCAGGGCAGAGCACCTGTGGCCTTGTCTGGGAAATGCCCCTCAGCCAAGCGATGCGGGAACACAGCTGGATTAGGAGCAAAGAGGCAGCACTGGCTAAAGCTCTGAAATCATCAGATACATACTACCCGCTTCTTGCTCAAATACATCTTACACAAGTGTTAGTCCTGAGCAAGACCAGCATGGCAGCAGCAGGAGGCTTGAAATGGTGGGAGAGGAACACAAATACCTCCTTCACAGAAACTGGCAACCAACATCCAGAGTAGGATCGAGTCCCACAGGCTGTCTGTCCAACCGGTATAGCCAACTAAAGGCAAAATATGGCACCAAAATAAATTTGGGGTAATTTTGTGGTGATTTTTTATGAGTAGCTGCTTAACTAATCTTTTATCTCACCTGGAAAGGCAGCTTCTTTTGTAAACCTCACATGACATGGGCACAAGAAAATCTGTGTTTCAAATTACATGAGAGCATTAACCAGACTAACATGAAAACGCTGAGGCAAATGGCATTGGCCATCTCCAGAGACACCTTTTTTGCACACAAACGAACAAATGTAAAATTGGAGAACTATTAATGCAACCTGAAAACAAGTTGGGTTTGAGATTTCTAGACTGTAATTAGCAACACAGCTGTTGTTCTGCAAAACTAGAAAACCTCAGTTTGCTTGAGTGCTGTCCCTCCTACAGCTTCCAAATGCCCTCACACCACATCACAGCTAATGCAACACCCCATGGAATCCCTCAGCTTGAAGATGGGAATCCCTCAGCCCTTCCTCCCTGAAACACTCCCAGTGCCTTCCGATGACCTGTAAATTACCCCAAACAACACTCTCACTATGGCTGTAGCAATGTTTGCTACCTACACAGTTTGCAGACAGATTAAAAAGAAAGAGGCTCCGGTGCTTACACCAAAGCTATACGTGTGCTGATTAACCAGACATTTGTCATCATAGGGAAAGGATAAAAGCAGAGTTTCTTCCTGCCTCTTCTTCAGTTCAGACATAAATGCACTCACCCATCTCTCCTCAATCACCCATTTTCCAAGAACGTACCAGAACTCCATATTCTAAACATTTCTATGCCTCTATCAAACTTAGTTAAAAAACTGCAGGGGGCTGGGGAGGGCGGCAGCTGCCAGACACAGCTGCAGGCACACTGCACACTGCACAAGCTCACTGCCTCGGAAACTTGGGCTGCAGTTATGAAGGGTAATTTCTTAAGCATCAGGAATCCTTAGCTAGTCACAACAGCCCTGGCTCCACTCATGGAAAGGGAGTTTACCAGTTCAGACCAGCTCATGAACTGCCTGAGCACCTCTAAAGATGTCTTTATTCCCAGAAAAAGAAATAAAGAGCAATAAGCAGCCGAAACTTTTCATCTTTCTTCACATAAACAACTTCTATGGAAACACCTCCAGTTCTTCGTTTTTTAAGCACATAAGCCATGAAGCAGCTCGCCAGAGATCTTGCTGATCAGCAGCGTATATAAGCTTCCAGAGTTCCAGGGAAAAAAAAACCCACCCTGTTTTTCTTTCCTTTGTGCTTTATTATACTTCAGTGATAACAGGGAGAAAAGATACCTCTGGATAACATTAGTCATTACGGCCACTAGTTGGTGAATTTTTCTGAGATCACCTACTAGCAAAGCAAGCAACCGTAAGAGAACAGTTGATACAGAGAAGTTGATATGGGTGCACTAAGGAAAACAGTTCTGTTCACTCCGGTCAGGAGATGTCTACAATCAGTGCTGGTACCAACAGGTGCACAAGCCAGTGCTGACCTCTAACTGTGGTTGCTAAAGGGGATGTTTTTGAGAGTGAAGCTGCAGCCGCACAGAAGAGAAGAGATGGGATTCAGTGTTCTGCGCAGGGCGGCTATGGAAAAGTCACTTGGAGCAAGATTCACCTTGCTGAAATGTAACCATCCAAAAGTCAGTGTTTGCTCTGAATTTGCTGCCTGTGCTTCCTCCCTGAAGCAGGCGGAGAGGGAACAGCACCGCAGCAGGTGTCCCCTTCCCGTCACCCCAGTGTGGAAGATGGGCAGAGAGACATTACAGCTATTAGAAGCAAAATATTCAGACAAACTTGGAACTTCCCACTTTTTAGCTCTTCTACTTCCCAGGTCTAACTGAATCGTTATAGCTCTAAACAGTATTGAAAAACTATAGCAGTTCACAGTCTGGTCCTATGTTTTTAATGTACTACTCTTTTGAAATGTATATGTGGGATTTTACACTAATTAAATCTTTTTATTCCACTCTCTGGTAATATAATACAAAATTATTTCAGTTCAGTCTGGCCTTCATGTAGTTCCCTTTCTCTCAAAAAGAAGCGACATTCATGTGAAGTCAAAAAGTGAAATGGGAAAAAAAAATCCTACCAAAAGTTTGAAATTTTGAAGACTGTGTAAAACTACTTCAGATTGTGCTACTGTTAGATGTCCTTATAGGGAACACATAACTATTACAGTGTCTGAAAATCTACAAAAACACCAGAAAGAAAAAAAATACCAATATGGTACAGAAACAGCCAGCTCAATTAAAAAAATAAAAGCTAACACTTAAGATTCAGGAAATTTAAAGGCTAACACATTAAGTAACTGATTTACTTACAAATAAAAGCAAAAACTGTTAAAAAAATTTACTTGAGGCAAGAAAACAAACTGCACTGCTTGAAATAAAATATAACCATCTTAAACTATAATTTTAATGATTTTTCAATGATTTCATGTATTTGGTCCTAAGCCAATAGCTATTAAATGATTTGGGAAGGAGGTTATGTTGAAAGTACGGAATGGTACTTAAACTATAGTAATTCCTCAAGTACTACATGGAATTACCAAAATCCTAATTAACAGGCATAACTTGTGTCCGCCAGCCACATTCAAGGGTCACAGTGATATTATGATGAAGTGCTATTAGATCATCACCGAAAAAAACTTCTTAAATAGCGCAGTAATATCTTGCTTTTATGGAACCAATGGACCATGGCAGAAGTAGTGCCAGTATTTATCACTACACGATACAAACTTCATATTCTAGAATTCATATTTCAGAATGCTCGCTTCAGCTTTAAGATCGTATCACCACAGCTGTAAGATCAGTAACACTCTGGTAAATGCAGACACAGTTTTTATGGCTATGCAACGCACCATGGCTTTAAGACTCCCAGTACACAGTAGAAAAATTCTACACATGCATACAGACGAGCCAGTTGAGTTGGCTTATTCCCATGCCAAATGTATTAAGTGGACTAGTCTGAGACTAAATTTATCAGGGTCCAAAAGAATATTAAATCAAGTCTCCACAGTTGAAAATATAATGCTCACTTAAAACGTGATCTACAGAATTGTTTTTAAATAAAACTCATTAATTTCTCACACAATCTGCACATCTGTTATTTTGCTGTCCTTTTTGTCAGATTTTATGTGTATCAAAAGATATAAAATCTGCACTAACCAATATGCTAGGGAAGACAGTTTATGAAAGGCCCTATCCCCCATGGTTACCTCCAGGTTAGATGTCATGACCCAGAAGTCCTCTCCCGGCCTTACGTTCCTGCAGAACACTGGTGTAACAAGAAGAGCTGAACTCAACAGCTGGCCAGAACAGAGGGCGTCAGCAAAAGCTCCGGCATTTCCCAGCTGAGAAAACAGCATTTCACCACAGGTTGTACAGCAAACACACAGGCTACTACCAGAGGAAATCAAATATTTGAACAAGCAGAGAGTGATGCATTTCAGTCATGCATGAAGGGAAACCCAGTGAATAAGAATTATACAATGCCACCATGAACTTGCCCTTAAGAGATGCAAAACAGTTTATTCTGAATGGAATAGACTGAGTAAACACAGAAGCATAATTTTTTTTTCCTGAAGGTGGAGGGAGCGTAGACAATTTTCCAAGAATGATAAAGGAAAGATTAAAAAACACTAAAAGAAGGACTAGGCCTGGATCCTTCTGTAGAAGAATTCTCTTTAGATTACTTTTAAAAGACCAAAAATTAAAACAGATTTGCTTTGTTTTCAGTCACAGACTGATAATCCAATCATTCCAAGGCGGGGAAAATGAGAGATAAGAGGTTTAAATAATGCAAGAAAAAGGAATAGGAATTCACAAGGATGTCTGATGTTCACCACTGCAGTATGACAGTGGCTAATCATATAACAGAGCTTGTCTACAAAGAGCTCTTCAAGAAACACTGAGATTGTTCAAGTGCACAAATCCTTCTGATCAGAAGCAGGGAACGCTAGTTTATTATTTAAACTCTGCCAGAGCTAAGAGCAGGAGCAGAAGCTGATTTTAGTTTTTAATGAATACGTGGTGCATTCCTCTTGACCACAGGTTACAGTTCTGGAAAAAGAGAATTATGAGTAAAAATAGATTCCGTCTGATGAATGGGGAAAAGCATTCCTGGGTATCAACTTGACAAACTAAGAAGTCTGTTTTGAACTAGTTTTGAGGAGTATAGTGACAAAAGCCCATATGGAAGTAAAACCAGCAAAAAACTACAGATCAGGCAGTAAGACTGGAATTTTCAGTTTGGAGAGCAGAAATCAGACTAGGCCATGTCAGACTGGGAACAGCAGGACACCAGACCAAACTGTGAGAGGCTGGGTGTCTGGAGAACACGGGCAGATGACTGTGCAACCATAGCTCCAGACATACACTGGCCCTGTGTCATTGTATGTCGTGGACCACCTCTCCCACCAAACACACCCTGTGCAGGCATACGTAGACCATGCCCTTTTACAATAACACACTGTCTGCAGTCCACTTTTACCCACAAGTCGGATGAAGCCCATGAGTAGAAAAAATTGGCCTTTCAGATCCCACACAGGGGGCTATGCAAACCAGGAGGCAGTAGGCTGAGCAAGTCCACACTGGTATTTTATCCATGGCACTACTGGAACAGACACACCCAGGCTATAAGCTGCCTTTTCCTCTTTCTCTCCTCCTTTATCTACATTTAGCATTGATGGCATGGGGGTTTAGTTCCGCTCAGACTTCGGTTGAGCAGAAATTCTGAGGAGGGAGACCAGCAAGTCCAGGGTTGACAGCATGTGTGCTAGAATATCAACTTCAAAAGAGTCCAGCTGATCTACAGACCAAATTCCAGAACCCAGTCACCTTGTCATCCTGCTGATTACCAAGAATGATTCAAAGAAGTGATCCCTGAAAATGAAACGTTGCTCTGCATCCCACAAACCTATTATAGCAGGATACTACAGTGTGCAAGGCCTCAGCGTTCCAGAGTGAGGAACTCACTAAGACAAAATGAAAAGGAGTGACTTCCTTTTAAGGTACCTAGATATTATATCTTACACTGAACTTTCATTCTATGATGATGGTGACCATGCAGGCTCAAAGCACTTTCTAGATCACTGACCGATGTGTTGCTTCTGGATGACCCCTGAGACTAAAGAAGGAGTTTAACAGACAAACTTGCAAAATATTTATACTAAGTATGAATATTTGTGCTCAGAGGAATGGATAAAATAGAAAATCCAGTTTAGACAACATACAAAATGTCCTGGAAATGTAATGCATTAAAAATATTTTAAAATTAAATATTTACCCAGATCCTTAATGAGTGATAATGCTTCCCATGATATAAATGCACCACCACCGTCATCCATAGCTCCCTGCCCAACGTCCCAGCTGTCCAGATGTCCACTGACCAATACAATCTGGAAAAGCAATTATGAGAAAACATATCTACATGAAAACACTGAATCAGAAAAGTCAGTTCAGCATTTAAGCATTTTAATAATTTTGTCATAAATTTGGCTTTTTATTTTAGAACAGGAGGAAGGAAACATTTCAAATAAAACGAAAACATTGTTCTCTAGTCACTGAGTATAAAACTGGGATGACCAAATGCATCCTCCTGCTTCAAAGCACTGTCTAAATCAAACTAGATATGCTGTGAGAAATGTTTAAATGAAAGTTTTTGTCTTGTACATTAACAAAGTGCGTACTTTCCAGAGATACGGGACTACTACACTGCAGAATGGTGAAAATTTCTTTCATATTCCAGCTGTTTAAGCCCTTAGTCAGGAAGTTTGATTAACCCGATTTTTGGGTGCATAAGGAAGAAATCTGAACTTAGACTGAAGTGTTCCCAGACAGAGGTTGTTGTTTTATTATGTATCTATGGTACTTGTAACAGAGGACCTCTAATTTATTACTGGATCCCCTATGTGCTACAACAATGACAAAGTATTTTATAGTTCCATTAGTCATAAGGATATTTTAAATTAAAAACTACATGGTAGCAAGTCCCAGATGGGTTTTCTGCAAAGAAAGTTTTGTGGCTACAGTGGAGTATAGTAGTATACGTATCTCCAGATTCAGATCTGAACTCTTCAGATGTCAACAAGCAGCATCAGATCAATACCAGAAGTGAGACAGTTCCCTAACTGGACCTGAAGCTGCAGGGCTGATGGATCTATGATTGCAATGGAGAGGTCAAGGACGGACAAGAACACTGAGCCAAACAGGCAGGGTGGTAAAACGATGCAATAGGACAAAAACAAGAGCTGCAGTGCCCCAGGAGTCTTTGAAGAACTGGTACCAGTAAAGAGTGTCCCTGGGATAGGGTGGAAGTGGAAGCATCCAACCTATGACAGCTCAGCACTGAGGAGAAACTGAAGGAAATCGTGGAGAATCTGTGTCCTGCCTAGAACTAGCCATACATGAGAAGGGATGCTCCCAACTCCCTGGTCGGCTGATGTCAATTGGCTCTCAGAGTTGTGGGCTCTAGAAGGTGGTGAAAAATATTCATTCCTCCTGCCACCTTCTTATCCCTAACAGATGAGGATCTCCTGGCATATCATCTTAGCTTTCATACACCACAGGACAACTACTCTAGCACTGATAATGAGAACACAATGAGTTTTTCCTTTTATCACCCCTGGATGGTGAGAGCCTATGTTATCAAGAGTGCAGCTAACATTGCAAGGAACTAACTTGAGGTTCAACCAAGAAAACCCCTATTTTCCCCTTCACATGAGAGAAATCTTAGTAAGTTTTCACTGATTATTAAGAATAATGCACAAACAGATCATGGCAATGGAATGCAGCAAATATGAACTCAGGTAGCACAACTAAAAGGCATTAAACAAGGGCTAGGACAAATTACTAGTCATATACATCGTATTGCCATATGTCCAATCAGAATGCGCCAAAACTCTTTAAATTTAGAAAATACACTATGAAATGTTTCTAAATATGTGTATTATAAAAACCATAAGTGTCATGCTTTAGAAGCTGGAAAAGCTTGTGATCAAAATTTGAAGATCAAAATCTGTTTCCTTCTCAGATGTTTCAACCCTCTTTTCTGCTTATCCAGCCTTAACTAAACACATGCTTGCTTTCCAGCACACACTGTTTTCTTGGTAGTAGACAGACATGCTACAGCCTTTATTCCAAAACACCCCCTCCTTCAAAAGCGCTTAAATTTGGATGGCAGGCTGCTCTGGAAAAGCCTCAGATTTACTCGGGAGGTATTCCTGCAATTTAATGTCATGATCCTCCCAGGCCCAGCGTGAAAGACTGCAAACACCACATTTTCCAGGGATGCTGCCCTGCAGCAGAAGTACTTAATCTGCAGCAAGCCTCTGCTACAATAGCAGCATAGCTTGAAACCAGATAATCTAAGAAAAGTCATGTCAGCTTTGGAGGTAGAAACTTTTCTGAAATGAGAGCAGAAAAGGTGTGCTCACTGACGTACTCCTTGCTCTTTTTGTTTTCCTGTAAGGGCGGACTAAGCACACACTCACATGCTTGCAGGTGGTGAGGGCAATGCATGAATGAACCCTGCTTTGAGAGCTTGGGATGCACGTGCAGCCCCACCGCAACCTGTCTATGGAGGACAGAGCTCAACAAACACCACACTTTGCAGCCGCCTGATGCAGACTCATTACTGCCCACTCAGCAAGGAATTTGCAAATAATAATAATTTTTAAAAAAGAACAGAAAAGGCTCTGAGTGAAAGCACAACTGTCTGCGGTATAAAGGATGTCTACTCCACAACTTCAAAATCGCCATGTGGTTTGTTTGTCTTAAAGCAAAAATTGGTTTCAAGAAGATAGCTATTCACTCTCCTGGGAAACAGAGCTTCAAGCTGAAGTGAATTATTTAGAACGAGTTTGTAAACTCATTGGGAGAGAACCAAGTCTATAATAGAAGTGACGCCTTGTGTTTAGTCATGAAAGAATACCTCACTAACGCTGTTCCCTGGCAGCGATCTCAACATGAGCATCTGAGAGGGAATTACTCCTCATTTCTGTGAAACAACACATATTGCAACAGCAGGAAAATCTGAATCAGAAGAAGGTGGTGTAATCCCATTTGGGGTTACAGACGCCAATCACAAAGCATCTTTACCAACTCCAGAACATTACACCAAAACGGATCAAGGTTCAAGTGGATTGAGAAAGTAATTTTATGGATGAACTTTCACTTAAATTTACTTAAGGTGATACCAAGAGCAATTACATAAATACAACCAATGTAATTCTATGAGAAAGTCTTTTTCATAACAGTTGTTTTTTTAAACTATCATGCATTTGTAGCAGCTGCTAAAATGAAAGTTTCAGTGATCCTGCTGATAGCTAGCCACAGACATTCTTAAAATAAGACACAGTCTATCCTGGTTTCATTGGGATTTTGTTTCAGTTTGTGGCCAGCCATGGTGATCAGGGCCCTTAGCAGTTAAATCCGGGGCAGCTGACCCTGGCTGGCCCACAGGTGTATTCTATATCATTAACATCAAGTTCACTACAAAAGAGAGGGCTTGCTAGGGAGAGGTGGGGCTCTGTTTGCTCTCCTCTTTTTTTTAGCCTCCCTCTTCCTCATTCCTAACAATTGCTATTCCGAGAGCAACTTGCTAGTGCTCTGTAGATAAGTATAATTTTGTGTGTTTTGTGTTGTCATTGGTATTTGTTTCTTTATTTTATTAAATCTGTTTAACTTCAAACCCAAGAATCTCCCTTCTTTTCCCAATTCTCTTCCTCAGTCAGGGAAGGGACACTGGGTGAGGGAAAAACTGTTTATTGTTTAGCCCTGGGTGTGGGCTAAAGGTAGACACAGTCATAAAATAACAGAAACGTGGTGTTTATCTTGGTCTTTAAGTAGAGATAATGTGTCTGGGCAATGAATGGAAATATTTGTGAAATTCACTCTAAACCACTATATTATTTAAAATATCATAATATAATAGTATTATAATGCTCTGTGCAGGTGGGCTAATAACAAAGCAGTTGAATCTATCAAGGATGTATGATTATTGCATTTTCCACACTGCTTCCAAATCTGTTATGTAGTTCTCGGCTTCAAATCTACACATAGACTAATAACTTACATTTGCACAAAACATCCCTATAGAAACATCAGCATATGCCAACAGAATTTAAGCATTGCAAAGCAATGTAAGTAAGTATAAGTATTCGTTTTAAATATACAGAGAAACCACAAGCAACTGTAGAGGACAGTACAAATATAGCAATACACATCTGCCAAATTTACCAAAAATAAATTTAGGATAAGACAGCTTGCATGCAATGTGACAACTTAAGATTTGGCTTTCCCGTAGTGACACAGCTAAGAAATGCTACTCTAGACACAGGCCTGAGACAATACCACGGAAGTGAAACTGCAGGAAACATTTCAAACACAAGATGAGTTATTCGATTTCCTTATGCACCAGCATTATGACCTCTATTAGATGCCTTTAAGTCATGCCTAGCATTTTAGTCAAGCATATTGAAATATTTTGAAATTTATATTATATTTTGTATATTTTCTATTTTAAAACCAAGAAGGTTAAGAAGAGGAACCACTCGTTCGCATACATTTGGATATGTCGTGGAGTTACCTTTTTCTCAGCAGGATGTTTTTTGACATTAAAAAATAATCTCTCATTCCATATGTGGTCATACATGCCTATTGCATTTGTCACACAATAACTTCATAAAATGTAGGTGAACTACCTTCTGCTTGGCTAGAGGGAATTTCAAGAGAAGTCTATTCCACTTTTAGTATCTGCAATCTCACTTGCTCCTGTAGAGGTACAAGACAAAGGCTTCTTTCTTTTCAACATTAGACATCCTAAATAATAAACATTAGGAAAGAACTGTAAGTAGCCTTTTCACAGAATCACACATAATCACAGAATGTTAGGGATTGGAAGGGACCTCGAAAGATCATCTAGTCCAATCCCGCTACCGGAGCAGGATTACCTAGATCATATCACGCAGGAACGTGTCCAGGCGGGTTTTGAATGTCTCCAGAGAAGGAGACTCCACAACTTCTCTGGGCAGCCTGTTCCAGTGTTCAGTCACCCTCACCGTAAAGAAGTTTTTCCTCATATTTATGTGGAACCTCCTGTGTTCCAGCTTGCACCCATTGCCCCTTGTCCTGTCAATGGAGGTCACTGAGAAGAGCCTGGCTCCATCCTCATGACACTTGCCCTTTACATATTTATAAACATTAATGAGGTCACCCCTCAGTCTCCTCTTCTCCAAGCTAAAGAGACCCAGCTCCCTCAGCCTCTCCTCATAAGGGAGATGTTCCACTCCCTTAATCATCTTCGTGTCTCTGCGCTGGACTCTCTCTTGCAGTTCCCTGTCCTTCTTGAACTGAGGGGCCCAGAACTGGACACAATATTCCAGATGCGGCCTCACCAGGGCAGAGTAGAGGGGGAGGAGAACCTCTCTTGACCTGCTAACCACACCCCTTCTAATACAGCCCAGGATGCCATTGGCCTTCTTGGCCACAAGGGCACACTGCTGGCTCATGCTCATCCTGCTGTCCACTAGGACCCCCAGGTCCCTTTCCCCTTCGCTGATCTCCAACAGGTCTGCCCCCAACTTGTACTCATACATGGTGTTGTTCTTGCGCAGATGCAGGACTTCACAGAATCTAATCTATAATAACATTTGTATCAAGTTGTGAAAACCAGCAGGCAAAGTTATTTCATGTCACTATGGTAGATGGTAATGGAAGAGTAATGAAGTCATCATTCATCTTTGCCCTTCATGGAAGACTTCATAGGTGGAGGTTAGGGTCCATAAAGTAGGACCTTTATTGATGTGATCTGGCTATCAACACATTCTCTTAGAAAAGCTTAGCAATAACTTTGATTATCCAAACCACTGTAAAGCATTTTTCCTTACATCTTCATCCAGCAGAGAGGGAAGATAAGGAGCACCTTAACTTGCAGGGAGAGGACAGAAAACTTAAACAAGGATCACATAGCCAGAGAATGGGATGACCAAGAACTAAACAGGGTATTAGATCAAGCATCTTTAGTCAAGACACGTTCAAACACCAAGTGTCTGTATGCCAAAACTTCAAGCTAAAACAGTGGAGTGCTCTAGACTGTAACTCGAGTTCTTTTCAACTGCTTGTCCACATTTTCAGTCAAATACTGCCACGAGTTAGTCATTTGCTCAGGCAACACAGGTCTATGGTGTTCCAGCCCAGTTCCCAATTACCTGGAACCTCATGAAAAGCATTTCTGTTCAAATTTTTGTTGTTCTTTTTTCTCCATTTTGCTTCTAAATAGGTCCATCTTAAGCTCTAGGTACCACAGTAAGGTCTTATATTATTTGACTGGATATTTTTTCTCCATGAATCCCCTCCCAGTGCATGGGATATTTGTAAAATACTTAACTTACACATATGACCACCACATACAGTTGATTTGTGTTTGGACCAAAATTAAAGGAAAACAGAAGTCAGATAAGAATTAGGATCCCCTATTCAATCCAATCAAAAAATTGCCTATAAATTTTCTCCTTCTCCAGATACTCATTACTTTTTTTAGTCACACAAACACTCTCTCACTTCACAATTTTCTATTTTCCCCAGTCCCAAACAAAATTTCTGATGCTAACTAAACCATGACTGAAAAACTCTTAATCCCAGCTGCTCAGACAGAGGAACCCAGCACCAAATTCAGGCCTGTGCTCCTAAGCACAGGGAGCACATTTTGAGTAATCTACCCCATTTGGATAGCATGACAACTATGAACTGCCAGATGGCTTCAGTTTAGAAGGATCTAAAGATTTTCTTTACTTCACTGTGTTAACAGAATGAGAACAAGGGAAAAGAGAAAGGCAGCATATCATGTACGTAACGAGTAGTCAAACAAAACAGCTGGCAGGACAAATTTTAAGCCCATCATGCTTAACTTGCCTTTAAAACTATGATTAAATAAAGTCTGCATATACACAGATTTGCAAATTAAGATTAGTAAATCTGGTACAGCAGTTTTAGGATGTATTAGCATCATCCACAGTAATGCTTGCAAATATGTTCTGGAAAATGGCAACACCAAGGAATATGCTTTTCTACTGCTTACACACATAGCTGGCACTAGTGTCCACAGCAACCTTCCTTTTTTAAAGTAACTCTCAGTCTGCAGACTGTATTCTCTTTCTCATTTTTAGGAAAAAGTTTTGTCATCTTAATGGAATAAAATGTGGGTGTGTAATTAGGTTTTTTGCTTTGACCCATTCTCTTCCCTACTCCACCTCAAACCTTTCTCCCTTCAACTCACACAGCAAAACAAATGACAAATGTAGAGTTATCAACTCTTCCTACTCGATACTTCATGTCCAGGCAGAACTACATTCCTGTATACAAACCAACATTCCTCAAGTTTTAAAATATTTATAATAGTTCTTTATTTATATCATGCAGTAAGATTCTGCAAATCAGTCCCTTGGCTTTTCCATCAAAGGCCTTCCAAAATCTAAACAATTAGAACTTGTAATCCTATGTGCTGTAGTAGCACACAGACTGCAGCAACTGCATCACACATCATCTTCCTTTCTGGAATCCAACCCAGCTCTTACAACAGCAGGATAGAGACTCAAAGAAAACTTCTCAAGCCCTGCATAATAAAGATAACCGTTTAAATAGTTCTTGCAGGGACACTGCGTTCTATATCTACAACACCATTATTTCAAGCTCAGCATCACAACATTGGGGGAAGGCAAAACTGACAAAGCTGAGTGCCCATCAGCAACATAGTGCTATATGGCAAGGGATTATAATTAGACTGACATGCAAGGTTAGATATATACATATAATATATATGGAATGCTTCACGAATTTGCATGTCATGCTTGTGCAGGGGTCATGCTAATCTTCTCCGTATCGTTCCAATTTTACTATATGTGCTGCCAAAGCAAGATATACATATTCGAATATATATATTTGAATATATATATTTGAATATAAACTCTCCTGTATCTAAAAAAGTACAGTTTATTACTACCAGAAAAAAATACTTTGTCCAGCTCTGTTTAAACACAGGTCTACTCTACTGTGTGTAATTCCATCAACTTCAACAGCTAAATTCAAGCATGGAGCTACATCAGAGATATTAAGTTGTAAAAAATGCTTACTTGGTAAAAACTCTTCCTGAAAGTCTACCCTGGCCATTTCCCAAGTATTTGTTTTGGGCTACAAACATGTGAAAAAAGATTAGTGAGTTTCTGCGGTTGCCTTTAAGAAAACACTAACTGCCTCCAGTCAAACTGCAATTGGATTAAATCATGCCCTAAATGTAAATCAGCAACATTACCACATTTAGTGGATTTTATTTTGTATATGTAAGAATATTTCTTCAAATCAGTTTTTAGCTTTTGTGTCCAAATAATATGACTCAACTGTACAACTCCTTTTATTAGATTTCACGCACATTAGGAATGGTTCTCAAATAATCAGTCTAGCTGTCTCAACTAATTTACAGTCCAAATGATACAGTGAAGTTCAGAAAGAAAAAAATGATTAAAACAAAAACTGTCTTTTCTACTTAGTATGCAGTGTAGTAAGTCTTAACTTCCAGGCTTCTGATTAAATGATAGATTTGCACATGAAACAGAAGTGACTTACTTAGTCACACAAGAATCCAACCCTATTATTGCTAAAAAGCTGATTAACCTTCAAAAAGCCTCTGTGTCACAATGTATAGTAAACTCTTTAAAGCTGAATCTCTACTTTGTAAAAGTGATTGAAAATAAAGTGTTCCCAGAAAGTATTGAAACCAAACCTCCCTGTTTGAAGTGAATCTCAAAACTGCTGAGCAGTTAAATAGCATGGGCTGATATAATTTATGGCATATAGGACAGTGGAGGAGAAAATCAGTCTGAAAATAAATTATTATTTATAAGGGAATTGTTGTAAAGATAATGAGACATAGAAACTATATGAGCATTCAAAAGATAACCAAGTATTGAAATGACTAGCATTTTCTTATTAAATGTTGGATTTTAAGATTTAGCATTTCCATATTTAAGTTCCTTAGTATCTTTTATTTCTTATTATTTCCTGAGCTGTAACATTTCAGAAATAAGATCACTCTTCATAATACTGTATTTCAAAAATAAGGATTTTAATTTATATATTTCAGCCCACCTCTAGAGGTTTTAAGAGGAAAAATCATAACAATAACTACCTCTAAACAAAACCAGGTATCACTGAAGTATCACTTACTCTTGCATAAGAATGATATTGTAGCTGCTATTTTTCCAGTTCAAAACTTGGCAAAGAATCTCCGCAACACCCCAGTATGAAAGCTGAAATGGCATCTGACCTGATGTGCAGAGAGAAACAATCCTTTTTCTACACTTATCAAAGGAAGACTTCCCTTACACATGCCGTAGATGACTTGTGTATGAAGAAAGAGGTTATTTTATAATCTTTGTATCTATACATTTTTCACTTTAGGGATATATATGATTCCACATTACTACTGATCTAGCACCATTCCCAAATGTTTTATCTTTGAAATTTCTTTTATCAGATATCAGAATTAATCTCAGCTAAAATAAACACTAATGCCTAGTGCTACTTCTTTCACTGAAGCATTTACAAAAACTGTCCTACTTGTACACTGTGATCCTATGCATTGCTGGTAAGCACCCCTTTCCAAAACTGTAAAATCTGTAGATTTTTCTCAAAAAAATTACAAAACTATTGTTTCCTCTCAAGAACACTAGAGGACCTCTTAAGTCAGACCCATGCCCTGCTAGCACTGCCTTAGAGCATTCTGATGACCTAAAATGTCCTGAAAGCCATCCTGGGTTGCCACCTTTGAACTGTCCTCAAGAAAATAGACTTCATTTTACAAAGCCCCCAAGAAGATTGCTGATGGAAGCAAGTCAAAACAACCCTTTAATGGCTGTAAAACAGCAGAGGACTACAAGAGATGAGGCTTCGAAACCTAACACTTCTGCCCTAGTGCCAGACACCAAGCCTCAGAGAATACTTGAGAGTGGAAGGGACCTTTGGGTCCTCATCGACTTCCACACCCTGCTCACAGCAGGGTCAACTTAGATCTGATTGCTCAGAGTTTTGTTCAGTCGAGTTCTGAAAATTTCCACAGATGGAGATGCCACAACCTCTCTGGACAAACCATTTCAATGTTTGCTCTCAGGAAAATGTTTTGCCTAATACCTATTAGGTATTAGGTTAAAGTTTTTAAACTTTTTAAAAATGTGCCCTACTGGGCCCTTACTGTAGCATTCAAAAGCCAAACTGGATTTTGAGTGCTGTCAACTCACAAGCCTGCCTTGTGGTTTTACATCTCCAGAAGCTTTTACTTAATTCATCATCACCAGCTGAACACAATGGAAGTGAAATTCTTGCCTTTTACCACACCATTGTCCCTCAGCATTATACATTCTAAAAGGAGGGATGATCACATAATCAGTTCTCCTGAAACTGTCTCATCATCCCACTTCTATAGTCACAATGATCTATCAGAACTGGTGATGTCTCTTGTCCTCACTACTCTATAGTGGGAGGTGGCTCCATGCCTTTCTGCTGTGATGGCAAAAGCCATCTACATTAAGTATTTTCATGGTCAATGATTCACAGGCCTGTGTTCACAGCTGCAACTCCAGTCTATGATGGAGGCTTTTCTGATGCTGTCTTCTTACTCTGCAAATCCACGCGTAGGCCAGGTTCTTGCCATTTCTTCCTCTGCTACGTAAAGGATTTCATTGTATAGTATGCTAAATCACTTAATTAGTCTTTCATTTGATTACTGTAACCCTTTTTTATTTCTATGGCTTATCCTACATTTCTGGCACCTGCACAAGTTTTCTCAGAATTTTGCTAAGATAATCCTCTTATTTGTCCCAGGTTTTTTTAAGATTCTTATTATTCCTTAGTAATTTTTTTTAATGTGTAGATAACACTTTTATTTCTCTTTCCCATACACACCTTGCTTTTCTCTTAAACTGCACAATAAACTTCTCAACGCAGTGCTAACTTCAGGCATTTCCAGAAGTGCAGCAACCCACTGGGGCCAGGTAGGAAATTACTACAAAGTGATGACTGAAACATGGGCACAAGCAGCATGGGCAACAGGCACAAGAAACAGAAGGCTGCCATCTCCTTGGGATCCCAGAGGCATGGTAGGATGGCTCACATGACCAGAGGGCTGCAAATTATGGGTGCAGGCTCTTTAGGAAGGACAGGCTGTGAGGGTGATGAGGGGGAGTTGCCCGTTGTATGAGAGAGCAGTGGGATCACCCGGAGCTCTGCCTGGGACTGGATGATGAGCCAGCTGGGAGTCTGTGGCTCTTCTCAGTAGAGGAGAGTCAGTGTGCCTACTGACAGAACAAGAGGCAACAGGCACAAACTGAAATAGAAGAAATTCCACTTAAAAATAAGAAAAAAACTTTTTTACTGCAAGGGTTATGGAACATTGGAACTGCTACCCAGAGAGGCTGTGGGGTCTCCATCCTTGGAGATATTAAAAACCCAACCCCTACACAAGCTGCTCTAGTTGACCTGGCTTTGAGCACAGGGTTGGACTACATGATCTCCAGAGGTCTCTTTTTGTAATTATGACACTGATTCCAGAATGAATAATTCATATTTTCTTCTGGCTCTATAAATAATCCACATTTCTTTTGGCTCTGAAAATTTCATTAGAGAGCCACAAAAAGCAGAACACAACTTGGAAATCAATTCTACCAAAACCAAGTATGTCCTTCAAGATCCAGACAGCTAAAGTACAACTGTAATCTTCAATATAGTATTTTACTGGCACAAGACAAGAGATCTCTTTTCTACCTAGGACAGTCAAAATCACGGTAAAAATTAAAGTTGGTATGAAATTCATTTTATGGAATCATTTGCAATTTTTGTCTAATAGCTTTATGAACTGATGCAAGAACCCACAGAAACAGGACATTACTTGGCTTGCAACATGAAAAAAAGTCTTTATCTTACACTGACCCTAAAAGAATTGCTTTACATACTGTATGAGACATGTCTTCAAAGTCTCCACATCATTTTCAGATTACAAGTCTTCGTTCACCAATTATAGTCCCTTCAGTTTCTTTTAGTTTCTTTACTGCTGATAATTAAACCAGCACTTCTATTGAGACTTAAATGTAGACTTAGAAAATCATTAATTTCTCATTTCTAAATTCATATTAGTTAATTATATTGTATTGATCTCTTTATCAGTAAAATAGGACTAAACAACTGTTCATTGTGTAGGGATACAGTGAAGATTAACATTTATGCCTATATTTATGACAGCATTCATGGAAAATACTAAGAAGTGGAGACTCAAAGTCCCTGTCTTACGTTGAAATTACTGGAGCTGTATCTCCTTACACAAATGAAAACTCAGTCCACAATTTCTAGTACCTGTCCACAGCCCCACAGAAAACAGAGAGTCGTATTCACAGAGACACAGATAAGTACTTGCAATTAACACTGACAGATTTCCCTACTCAATTCCCATTAGTTTATCTCAAAAACCCAGAGTTTTGATACAAAGCGATAGCTCACCCTTCATGTTTATCTGTCCTTAATTTCTTTTTTTATATACTATTGTGAAACTCAAAGTGTGTTTGACACAAGTTTTCACCAAGATGGAGCAGAGGCTGCTTTATCACAATTTTTGTAAAAGACCAGATGAGACAACTGTTGTCAGGATGATTCAGAGGGTGGAATATCTGCTCAAAGTCAGGAGAGATTCAGTTTATTGGAAGCAGTAACGCAAGGGCTCTGGAATGCATTTGGAGTGCAAGGGACTTCTGAAAACCTAGTGCAAAGTACAGCTGTGGCAAAACAGGAAAAAACAGTGGCAATACAGACTTCAAGACGTTTGGCATACCATGAGGCTGGAAAGTGGTTCAAGTGCATGAGTCGCCTGGGCGCTGTATGGCTACTGCCTGTTGCCATCTTTTAATATGTGCACATGTCAGGCAGAAACCAGTGCTTCCCTTGCACAGAGCAGACAGCAGATGGATAACTCATAGCTCTGGCAAACCCTGGAGAAGGGTGAAAAACAAGTCAACTGCAGTAACAGAAAGGGAGGAGATACACAAGTCCCTTGTCCTGCCTCTTTCCAAAATCATGGTGTGACTACCACAGCCATGGTTACCAGAAAATGGAAGTTATCTCATTTGGAATTGGTCCAGCTTGTGTGAAAGATTTGAATATTCATTGCAAGGGACACGCAGAGTGATTACAGCACTCATTCTAAAAGTGGGAGAGATGTCCTCACGGCTACGCTCTGGAATCAAGCTGAGCCGTGTCTCCATCTTCTCTCTATCAAGCACCTAAGGAATGGCTGCAGGTTGGTATCATCTCAGACATTTTCACAGGCACAAATTTCTGCATGTCCTGCAGAGCATGGGAAACTTTTTGAGCTTGTGAAAATGTTCACAGCAGAATTTTTTTTCCCCATGTCCAGATACAGAGAGGAAATCACAAAGAAAAACACCAGCTAGGTCCAGGTTATACAGATAGGTTGGTGTGATGAGGGTTTCTGTCTACTTGGACTTAACATCAAATTTATGTCCCTAGGCCACTCAAAATCTGTCAGTGCTAACTAATACTACCTGTCACTTCACCTTAGATTTGAATCCCTGACCTTCATCTGAAAGGTTGTGTGTCTCATTGCCAATGCCATCTCCCTCTAGTTTCTCTTGCTATGGCTGCAAGTTGAAATAACTTATTTACTTAACTACCCTTGCACCCCTCAATTTCACACATGACAGAGGAATGTACACTCACAGAAATTCTGACATCTATATAGCACTGGCTAAACAGCTGAAAAGCACCACTGCTATTAGACGTCAGTCTCCAAAATACGCATTAAAAAGACCGTATATTTATTCAGCCCCCACAGCCCTGACACTGAATGCAATAAAGGGTGTTGGATTTTTTAATGAAATCTTGTGTCATACTAGAATTATTACTGCTGTCTATTTGTACTTCATTTCATATCTCTTTGTGTTGAAATGAATTTAATTTCTCCTCCAGGCACTGTTCTCAGAGGCTCCTATTCTAATTTTATTAGTTTTCATGCCTTTAACTTCCAAAATTAAACTCAATGGTTATCACAGTAGTACACAAAACTGATTATACGTCCCAGATTAATAAGCTTGAAATGCATGTTTGGTTGAGATTATATCAGGGCTGTACCTGCTTAAATATTTTAATGGTTGAATGTTAAAAGAAACTTATTCTAGCCTTTAAATAAACCTCTGACTAGACTGCACACAGAGAATCAGGGGCATGAAGAACAAGATTCTCTGAACGCATCCACTCCAGTCCTTGTTAACAGAAGTAACTGCATGAAAAATCTGGTTCAGATGTTTATCATTTGAATGCATTCAGCAATTTTTATTTCCACATTAGTGGATTTAATAACACAACAATTTCAGAATAACTGATAGGAATCTGTAGTTCTCTCTAAACTCTTCTCCTCCCACTGATGTCTCATAAAATTTACTACTGACTTTCCAAGACATTCTTGGATGCTTCATTCCTGTTGAAAGAAGAAAAGATTCTTGAAGGTTGGCCAGCATTTACCTCTACCACGTTCTTCTCAAGAGACTGAAGCCTTTATGCAGACAGTTGCCTTTCCATCCACATATGGCAGGTACAGACTGAAGGGAATGTGAGCCACAAGGTGGTAACATTGAAGTACATTTTAATCACAGAATCACAGACTGGTTGGGGTTGGAAGGGACCTCTGGAGATCATCTAGTCCAACCCCCTGCCAAAGCAGGTTCCCCTAGAGCACATTGCACAGGGTCGTGTCCAGGCAGGTTTTGAATATCTCCAGAGAAGGAGACTCCACAACCTCCCTGGGCAGCCTGTTCCAGTGCTCTGTCACCCTCAAAGGAAAGAAGTTTTTTCTCATATTGAGATGGAACTTCTCATGTTTCAGTTTGTGCCCATTGCCCCTTGTCCTGCCACTGGGCATCACTGAGAAGAGTCTGGCCCATCCTCTTGACACCTGCCCTTAAGGTATTTGTAAGTATTGATAATTCTCCAGCCTGTCCAGGTCTCGCTGAATGGCAGCACAGCCTTCTGGTGTATTGGCCACTCCTCCCAGTTTTATGTCATCAGCAGACTTGCTGAGGGTACACTCTGTCCCTTCATCCAGGTCATTGATGAGTAAATTGAACAAGACTGGACTTAGTACTGATCCCTGGGGAACACCGCTAGCTACAGGCCTCCAGCTAGACTCTGTGCAGCTGATCACAACCCTCTGAGCTCTGCCATTCAGCCAATTCTCAATCCACCTCACTGTCCACTCATCTAACCCACACTTCCTGAGCTTTCCTATGAGGATGTTGTGGGAGCCAGTGTCAAAAGCCTTGCTGAAGTCAAGGTAGACAACTTCCACTGCTCTCCCCTCATCTACCCAGCTGGTCATGTCATCATAGAAGGCCATCAGATTGGTCAGGCATGATTTCCCCTTGGTGAATCCAAGTTGACTACTCCTGATAACCTTCTTTTCCTCCACATGCTTAGAGATGTCATACAGCATGAGCTGTTCCATCACCTTTTCAGGGATGGAGGTGAGGCTGACTGGCCTGTAGTTGTCTGAGGGCTCCTTCTTGCCCTTTTTGAAGACTGGAGTGACATTGGCCTTCCTCCAGTCCTCAGGCACTGAGGCTTTTTAATCATGGCTTTGAAAAATGTTGATTGCAAAATAAGGTCGGGGCAAGCAGGAAACTTGAACATTTCTTAGACTGGTCTTCCTGAACAATGGTAAACAAAAGTGTTTACCTGGATTTTGCATGTTACAAATGAAACAAAATGCAAACTAACTCATTCTATTACTATGAACAAAAAAAGACAAAACTACTCTGCTAGTGGGCTGCTGCTCCTGTCACACTGAAACCTCTCAGCTTGGCAGGATAACTTACTCGCACAACAGGTGTCAAAGACACCCTCTTGGGAAAAGCTGCTCCAAAGAACAGGTCCTCTGCAATGCATATATCCTCACAACATGTAAGCTGCATACTCATTTTCTGAAACCACCTACATTCACATAACCCAGAGTGTAGTTACAGATCTCAGTCTGGTAACTAACTTTTACTCTTCCCAGCTGCAGGACATCCGATACTAACACTGCTACCATAATTACACCCTCATAATTGTAACAGAGCCACACATAAGACACAAAGACACAGAACCGAAATATTTCTAGGACTTTGACTACAAACTTTGCAAGATAACAAGCAACCTTACAGTTACTTTCTATTCCACAACTGATTCAGAGTTATTCTACATTCTCCAGTAAACATGCCTTTCTAAAAAAAAAGCTAGCTAATGTTTTATTTCTTTAAAAAGACATGAGGGAAGAAGTTAGTAGAAACAGTAAAGTCGTCAAATGAGGTAAAGAGAGAGCTGCAGATAAAAAGTTTCTGCAATTCTATAGAAAGGGTTGACTTCACTTCAAGTATGTCACCGGAACGGCTCATGACTTGTTGCCAGTATCACCAAATCAGCATAAGTTCGAGGGGAAGAAATTTATATAAACTGCTGCCTGGGAACAGATCTTGGCAACTCATATATTGGCTGGCAGTGTCGTACATGTCATTTGCTCTGAGCATGTCACCAGTGAAAACACAACTGAGTACCAGAAGTTCAGAAAACACAACACAAACACATACAAAATTGTGTTGATTGCCTCAACAGTGATCTGCATCTATTAAGCTACAGCAGATTCTTGTACTAAGGACACAATCTCTCCAAATTACCCTAAGGAAACACCAAGAAACAAAACTGGAAGGACTGAAAGGACTGAAAACCAGGCTGTAAATGTATTGCAGAAAGGCTTTCAAGTGGTTATGAGACCAGAGTTTCCCCTGGGAAGAAGGACAAAACACAATAAAAGCTCAACATACATTGAGGAGGACTGCACTGGCAAAGGATGAGTGTTAAACAGGCTTTTCATGTAATAACCACAATTGTGCTAGAGTTGCCAAGGATATTCCATCACAAGGTTGTCTTGGTGTTCCTGCACACCACCTTCAGTGTAGCTGCCATAACAGTGACTGGAGACCTTCCTTCACTTGCTCTCCAGACCATCTTGATCAGTGATCGCACCCATACATTCACACTGGTTTTCATGAGCAAGAAAACTTAAGTATCAAGTTGAAACTAAAATTTCCCTCCCACTCTCCCCACTCCCATTTTTTAAACTTCAGGGTGGAATCTGGATCCCAGTCTACCTGACAGGGTTTCCCTCACAGGTGTGAGGGGTCAGCCACCTTCAGTGGCTCACTGTGGCTACCAGGCAAATCAAAAGACAGAGCATTTCTCTCCTCAAGACGTTTCTCTCACACGGCCTGACTCAGGCTGAATCGGAGCAACTTTACAGGAAAATGAATACTGATAGTAAGGACATAAGGGAGAGGGCAAACTCCATTCCACAACCAGAGACAGTGAAAACAGACATGCGGGGATTTTATCACGTTCCTGGAAAGCTACTTTATCATCTGATTTCAGTCTTTTCTCCTGCCTCTCCAAAATTCAACGCCAATATCCTCCCAATTAAGTCAGCCCCAAGAGCTTATTTATTGACAGCTTGACCACCGTGGAGGAAACAGAGAAGAAAACCAGAAAACACTTCATAAAGCACCATTCATCTTCAGAACTTCATAATGGGCCATACATCTTCAGATATGATGTGTATTCATCCTAACCAGAACATGTAACGTTTCAAGTACCCTTAAATGTCCCACAATTTATTAAATTTTTAGTGTTCAGAATCTAATCTCAGATCATCAAAGACTTAAAACAACAGTTTATATATAAAATGAGATGCACATGTTTTTCAATATGAGAAAGTGCAAGCACATACAAAATACAATAGAGTGTTACAAGATTAAAGTTCATTTAGCGTGACATTTGTAGCAAATTCCTTTTCTGAAGTAACATTGTGGAACCCAGAATTACACCAAAACCAGAGAAGTACATTTTCTTATACTTGAGGGGAAATACTGATGGTGAGATTATCTAGGCCAGTAATAACAATGTGTTAAGTAAAACAAAGAATCTGCCCTCAACGCTTCTGCATTTTGTTTTTGCAAAGTGTTTGCCTTCCCCCCAAATCCAGGACCTTACACATGATTTTTCGTAAACCCACAATTTACTAGATGTTAAATCATATTTCTTGACTTTAGACTACTATTATATACTTTTAAAGGCATTTTCTTCATGCCAATCAGCCATAGCAAGAAAACTGCTTTTCCAAGGCTCTCAATAGACGAGAAACTACTAAGTATATCACTATCACATCAGGAATATTTAACAGTGACCATATGACCAGTGGTTGAAATTCCAGTGAACATATACCTGGGTTTCATTTAGATATAGGAGAAAAAAGACCTTTTGAACACAAGTGTTTTTAATCCAGAAAACACATGATGTCAGAGATATTCAAATAAATTAATATGTAAGCTAAAAATATGCTACTCCCAATTCTCCCTTCCACATGATCTGCAGGGTCTGCACTCTATTCTGACTTTGTATATTTTTTTTAAATTTTTTTGTCTAATTGAACGTACAACCAAGGACTATTTATTTCATGGAGTTTCCCTGAATACATCATAACATCTGAATAACTTCCATGGTGGTTAGTGATGTGTCCAGCATTCCTGTACATTCCCTCCCTCTCCCTATCACAGTGGGAAATCACTTGTTGAGTAAAAAGCACTGTTTGCATACGTTACACCGATTTCAGGCAATGTAAAAGACGTGTGCTTTACATCTGCAGAGGACAACGACTGGATTTGGTGTAGTACGGAGTTTGATTGATTCCCAAGAAAGCTCTTCCCTGCATATACAGACAATATGCTCATTTCTCTCAAAATGAAGATGCCTCCTGCAACAGACTGCAAGCTTTTGCCAGAGAAGTGTCTCTACAAAGAATGACTCCAAGCAATATTCTGTGGGCAGCAGGTTAGTAAACAAGGACATGGTCTGATGTTTTTTTTCTGCAAGGGTCACATTTTACTAATTAGGTTGAAATTTTTTTTTTTGTTCATATATATTTACTGAGAAAAGTTACAGTTTTCAGTGTCAAGGGCTTTGGCAGTGTATCCTTTATAAATGAAAGTACTAGTTAGGTTTATTAGTTAGAACATGCTAAACACAGGCACAAAGAAGCCATTGTGTATGCCTGGTGGTTTGGTCTGAAGTTTCTCCTCTCCCAGTGCTTGCTGGAAGGATGTTTCTCATACAGTATTTAGAACAACTGAGCACTAGTCACATACCTAAATTATGTAATAGCACACAATTATTAAATAATCAAATAATATCTCCTACCCCAAAACAAGAAAATGTAAATTTTGACAGATTTTTTAAAAATAAACAAATAAAAGCACAAAGGAAGCAGGGGACAGTGCTAACAGATTACAAAGTTAAAACTTGAGTAAAATATGTACCATAAGCCAAACCATTTTTCTCTGGACTATCGTGGCTGAGAGTGGGAACCCCTTAATTTTTATGAAAGGGGATGCATAAGACAACTAGCAAACAATGCATTCAGGACATCCATGAAAGTAATAACATCCATATCAACAGAGTGGGAAAGCAGAGAAGGACACAGCTTTTGTCTCTTTACTTTTATAGAAGGGAAGCATAAGGAAGCTCTAACCCCGTGTAAAAGCCTTTGAAGCTGGATATAAGCCTTCTCTACAGCAGCCAAGAAACAATTTGTTGGATCTCATCTAAACACTTACAGCTAACGCAGTTTAAATATAGTTTTGATTAGTCTGGCTGCATCCATCTGAACCAAGCAATGTTTACAGTATTTATTTTTTTTGGTTTATATAATGGGCTCCATGCATTAACTTTCCATGTAAATAGCCAGCAACTAGGACCAATGTCCAGCAAATGTCCTCAAATTTCCAGTATCCTCGTGATGTAAAACTTTTTAGACAGCAGAAAGTCAATCCATCTCTCTTTTTCATGAGATGCTTAGATGTAAATACAGCTAGATCTCATTTTAGCCCCAAGTTGGACAAATTGCCTTTAAAATAATTTCATTGGAGCTTTCACGTAACTCAGCAAAACGCATCCAGTTTGGACAAGTCACTGTTAACATCGCCCTAAAATGCAAAATATCTGCCTCAAGAGTTGGATTTTACTACACCACAAAGCATCTGATGGAGTCCTAATAACAGGTCACCAAAACATATATTGCGAGAAGATGGGTTATTTTAGAAGGTGGAAGACATCATCTCCAGAAAGATGCTGAAAGAGTCCAGGCTAGTTTCATCAAATGATTGGATGAGCAAGAGGAAAACATACTAACTACACATGGTGAATATCAAAGAGGCATCAAAGATGTACAAGGCTGCAAGTGCAAGGCCAGCAGAAATTCAGCCAGTTCCAGAAGTGTCTTATAAGGACAACTGCAATGAACTCTTCTCCCGACAGCTGTGTAATTGCTGTCACTGCTACCTCTGGCTCATTCACTATCTACTACAAGGATGGGGAATTATCAAACGAAGATCATCACTCTTTTGCAGGCTGCACATACAGATGTTTCAGAAACTGCTTTGTTTTTCCTTTGTGCTTTTCTCCCAAACTTTTCAGGTCATGGAAAAAATCCCACATTAAAAAAATTAAAACCTCCCTCACTAGTTCTAACTGACATGCTTCTGTCATGTGCACTGACTGGACTTAAACCAAAACCACTGGGGGTAAGGAAAAAAGAAAATTCATCTTTGAGCACAAGCAACAGTTCCCAGTTCCAAGCCTGAAGATTTAGATACAACAGCCCACAACCCTGTAGCCCTTTCTCCTCTTTGGACTGGGCATATCCCAAGGCCTCTCTAGTATGAAGACAGTTGAGCAAAGGTTATTTATTCATACATTGGAATTTGTTTTGCTCTTTTAAGTAGAAGTTTGTTTAATAAGACAGTTGGAACTAACAAAAACAGACTAAGAACTAGAGGCAGAAGAGATGCAACATGACAGCAAACTTTTCTCCTTGTCAATATTTTGCAGCATTTGAAACATTTAAAACATGAACTGAGGAAACTCGGGGAGCTAAGTGATCGGCCATTCTGTAGAAAGCTAAACATCTCTCTCAGGAAGCTTTTGACAATATTCCATCTAAATATTCCCTGCTTAGTTTGTCTCAAGCGATTATTCACACTATGTGCAGACATTTTGTCCTCCTCCCCCACCAACCCATTCACATCAGAAATGTATAATTATTCTGCAATCATTCTCCCCTGTCACTCCCCATTCTGTGCCTACATTTTGTGTTCTTCCCACTGAATTCCTTTAAAGTAATCAATACTATTCCTTTGCAGGACTGAAAATTGAAAGCTAAAGATGGACTTCCAGGTGAAGTCTCATCTAAGATACCTAAATTGCGACAAATCCTGGCATCTGCATTATGTGGCGGTGTGGCAGCTCCAGGAAATTCTATTCCAGAAAACCTCTGTATTAAGCTGGGGAAAAAAAGTGATTAAAAGGAATTACCTGTTCCTGAAAATATTAGTCATAGAAAGGGCTGAAAAAATACTACATATAGATAATTTAAATCTAGATGTAACCATCAAGAACAAAATATCTGAAGAGGAAAGTTTATGAGAGCACGAGAAGGCCAACTGGCAGACACCTCTAGGACCCACGTGAGCCTGTAAGAAATGCTGCCTATGAGCTGAATAGTTAAAGAGACTCTCAAATGTATTATCTGCCATTTCTCATTTCTCTCCATGTGTCAGGATTTAAAAAACTTGGGTCTCCTCTCTCTCACTATCCTCTGAAGTCGTTCTTGTTTTAATTCTCTGTGCACATACCATGATTCACACCTCTCTCCATCCTCTTCTGTTACCTCCCCTTTGTAACCTCCTTCTCTCTGACATTCCTAATTCCTCAGTTAAACACGACAGAGTAAAAGGATTTCTCTTTCTACTGCCCAACCATGTCACTCCCCATGCCTCAAAATCCTCTTAGTGAGTTTAATCCCTGAGCTTTCCCCACTTTTGTCAAACAGCTTTCTGTACTTGCTCTGAACTTCTGTAACGTCAAAATCTGTACTTCCAAACTTTTTACAAAGCAGTAATTTAATTGCTCCCTATGTGTCATCCACTTAACTCTTCTCTCATCCCTAGTTTCAACTCTAAAATCTTTGGGAGAGTAACAACCCTGTTATTCTGTTTAAGTGTCCTGAAAACCTGGGATACTATGGACATGACTACAGCTATCTGAATACAGCAAATTTAGGAGGGCAATCATATTATTTGTTCTAGATGAGAACACTGCTCAGTCTCCTCTACTTATTATTGGACCATAAGTTTAGCAGGTACCAAACATTCCCATAGGAGGTAATTGCATGTGGATAACTGTATCTGGGTTGCAAGATTTGGATATCTGACCCCAGAGTTTTCAGTGCCTGTGAAATTCCACCCTTCTACCAGCGCAGATGGTACCTTTTCAGCAACATGGACTAAAGCCAAAGCAATAAACCCATTTCATTAATTCCTCGAGAACATCTACTCAGCTTCAGACTCTCAGTCCCTGAGACTGTGACCTGAACCTAAAAACCAGCAAGGATGACACAAGCTGGCAGGCAGTGCTGTGGCACAGCTGCAGCTGGTGTGGCACAGGAAACAACAGAACAGTCGAGGCCGTTGTTGTCACCACTAACATTCAGCGTGATGGAACATTTACATGCGACTGGTTAAAATACAACTAACTCCTGTCCCCTTTAATAAGACTGAAAGTTGCCCAAGTTAACAGGACCGCTTTCAGAAAAAATACTTTCTCCCAAAAAAAGAGACTAAGTACCTGACCCAGTGAATGCAAAGCAGTTTTGGTCCTTACGTTTGATTTTAAAGTAGCAATGGGTACAAAGCTTTTTATTATTAACTACTGTAACTAACACACTGTAAACGTTTATTGTAACAAACAGGCAAATAATACAGCTCTGAACATCACCTACTAGCACTGTTGAAAACATTTTCTGTTCCAATAAAAATTTGCGTAAGCTATTCATTGCTCATTGAATTTCGAAAAGTCACAATTTTGAAAGAATAAACATGGTAATTTCCAATAGATACAGTTACATCTTATGTCTAGATTCAGAGGTGGCATCCATGACATCTTTAAAATTGCGGATTTTTCCCATCCCCTCCTTCAGCCCCGCTGTTGGGTAAATATCAAATTTTCAAATGTCTTCTCAAGAACATTTTATCCCGTCTAATAAAGCTATGTTAAGTGTTTAAACCTATTTTGAACCCTAGAGGACTCCTGGTATCAATGTTTTCCAGCTATAAACACTACAATTTAACTGAATAGTGTCAAAATGCTATTAATATTTATTAGACATGTTTCCTTACAAGATCACTGCGTGTGCAACTGATCTGGTATTAATGATAAAATGATAAAGACACCTACCTCTCCTGAAATCTCTTTACCAAAGGCTATATGGTGTCAGTTCCTCATAAATTTCACTTGCCATTATATAGCCTATTCAACTAGTTTGACTGAACCTTTGCAATAAAAGAATTAATGACTTCTGTAGCTCAGCAATGAGAATTCTGACCTAATAACACTGACTATTTCAACACAATTTTTAACATACTTCAACAACGTTGAAAGAAACAGTTCATTCCTATTCTCTTTCCTTAAGTCTCCTAAGTAGTTTTACAAGCACAACCTGCTGGAAATAGTTTTGAGATGAGAAGTAGTTTCCTCAGTGTTTTTTTGTAAGGGTATTTGCTAATAATTCTGCAGTCTAAAGTTATATTCCATCACAGTTCCTTTCAAATGCTTAGAAAACTGAAAAACAAAAGAAGGTTTTTTTCCCTAAAATCATTCTGCTTTACCCACTTCATATCATGGCATCTGCACTTCTGTCACTTTGGTTTTAATCCTTTAGAAACAATTTATAGAAGTAGAGCAGTTCCCATGATCAGATTTTTAGACATAGATACAATCTTTTGCACCCCCCCGGCTTACGCCCTATATTATACAAACTGCAATCCTCTCACCCAATTTTTAAAGCATAATTGTTTTCCATTATAAAATATAATAGAAAGAAGCCAGTACGGTTCAGATGATAAAGTTCCTGCACAGAGGACACAGTGAAAGCTAAGCCAGATTCTTCTGCCTGTTTTTTGCTTATAAAAATATCACACTTAATTAAGGGGCTTTTTTTTAATTTTCTGACTGAGTATAACATTGGCAAAAACAAATCAGGCACCAGTCAAAACAAATAATCCCTTTGATTTACTCCGCTGATGACTCTAACTGGTTGACTGTAATTCATTCTTGAAAGAATTTCGCTCCCCAAATCCCACACTGTGAGTGACTTCCAGCCCCGTGAACAAAGTGAAGTGGTCTCTGGTTTTCATGGGGAGGCTCAGTGATGTGGAGAACTTTGGCAGGGCTACAAAGGCTCAGCAGAATGAAGGCAGTCTAAACAGATACGGCTGTTTGGTTTCTCTGCCGGAACTGCTGAACAGAGAAGTAAACTGTGTGAACCCTGTTTGCTCGCCCGAAGTATCACAAAAAGCACAGTTCATGATTAAGTCCGCTTTCTACTGACAAAATCGCGCTCAAAAACCCTTTAAATAACAAGCGTGTACAAATGTTAAGTATTCTGTACATACAAAAGAACTTTGCTGAGATTGCTAAAAGTTTAGAGGGAATGTGATCAGCAAAAAGGACACAAACCAAGTTAGGAAATTAAAACCCAGAATGCCTCTGGTTGTTCTACCTGGAAAACACAGGCATAATGGCCATTCTGGATTAGGCACTTAGTAGGAATCTTGAAACACTTGACCTATATCCTTGTTGGAGAAACTTTACACTTTATTTCAGGGAGGACAAATAAATAAGGATCAAAAGACTCTTTAAAACCAGTCTGATACTGCAGGTATAAGACTCTGTGTCATGGAGTAACCTAACTGCTGCTTCCTCAGCATCTACCTCAGTTCCCCCAGCTTCATGGAGACACCGCCAGTGCCGTGGAATTCTACGAACTAAAACTGGAGCAGACTGGGTATAACTATACTGGTGCAACTGGGTCTTGATGCATCTCCACTTGGTCTTATTCCCCTCACTGGTCAGCTTCACAGAGCACAGGTTCAGCCTCACTGGGTTGATCCGGCAGACATGGTGTCCCAGCATGGCAGCATGGGCAAGAGCACACTAAGGCAATTCCAGTACTAAAACTGCATCGTAAAAGAAAGAAGGGGATGCATTTCTCCAGCACAATCACTAGTGGCATCTTAATAAATCTAGTGCTCTATGATGTTCAAATTCTGTATGATATCCCACGTCTTGCCCTCCTAAGCCACGGTAAAATGATTTATTTCATAAAAAAGGGTACATTAGCTTGTCAAGTACAGAAAACACCATTCAAAATACTTAATTTCACTGTAAAAGCCTTTTATTGTCGTTGCATGATTTTTTTAGCAATTCAGTTACAGCAAAAGTGATTCGCTCCAAGTTACTAAACCAGCAATTTATTAATTATTCTGCCTTGCCTAGTAACTGCTGCACAAAATGCACTAAATAAAAGTCACAAACTCTTTTCCCATCGAGCAATTTTCCGTGGATACACAGCAATCCATTTACAGCATGCAGAAATTAGCTAGTGAAAGGATTATAACAATTTATTTTATCTTTAGAAGAGTTACAGTTCCTGAGTGCAGCATCACTGGGAACCTCTTTCACATACGCTTTTGAACAAGACAGTAAATCAAAAGTACCAAATCTACTTTCAGTTGCAGTATTTTTCATTCTTATAAGACACAGCAAAAAGCCGAAAACAGCGTCACAGGTTTTAAAAGATGTCTCTATACAGTTAAATATTGAGAGTATGTTCACTTAATATAGAATAATGCAGAAAATACACTGCATGGGTTACCAGTGGTAGAGGTAAAGGAGAAAAAATATACCCCAATAAACAGCAAGTTAATCTGTTGGATTTAGTCACTGCATCTTGTCCTCTGCACACTCTTGAATAAATAGCTGTATAAGCCTTAAACAAAATGGAGTTTGCAGATATAATTTTGGTTATTAGATATAATTTAAATAAAAATCTCTACTAAGAAACTCAGCTGGATTAGAATTTCAAGGAAAAGTGAGTTGCTCTTAAGTTATTGTTTTATAAATACGTGCTCTGGTCCATTCCCAGCTCTGACAACATTCACTGAATATCTTCCTGATTAGATCGCCAAGAACAATGTAACTCCATACCCAAGAATGTCAGATATATATTATTTGTGTGCCGTCACACCCAGAAACAAAGCATCTTACGCAGCAAAAATTTCTCCCAAAGTTTTCCAACTCTTCTTGGAATCAGCAGGTTTAAGTGAACAAAAATTTTCCTATTTCAGTGCAGAACATGCATTCCCAGCCAAAGATTTTTCTCAGAAGTATGCAAGCCAGGCTTTGCAACACAAAACTTTCAGCAACCAAAAAGAGGATTCAGCACATACCACATTTTTAAAAATAAAAATAAATTTAGAATACATTTTCCTTGCTAGTTAAGATCCCTCTCATCATTGTACCAACTCATTCCCATAAACATAAAAATAGAAATGTCTTCCTCCTAGCCCTCTTCCTGAGACTGTAAGCAAAGAAATAACCTTATTCACTCAGAGACATGCTTGGTTGGGACAAGAAGGATGCAAGCAGAAGGGAAAGTTAAAATTCTAATAAATGGATATGAAGTCTGATTTTTTTCCTTGGGAGAATCTACTTCATCATCTATATTCATTTCCCTTGGCAGTTGTCTCCTACCTGTCCACTGGCAAACAAACTAACTGTAAAGATTTTGAAGGGTACATTTAAAAATGGACAGTGGAGTCATGTAGAGCATTAAAATCAAGGTTCTAACATCAGATCTTGATTCTGCATTCAGCAGAAAACTACTGCAGTCAGCAGAACACTGGGATGGGAGCTCAGCACACAGGCTGCTGCTATTTGGTATTTGCTGAGTCTTTGAAAAGCTGCTTAATTTTCAGCAAAAGAAAGAAAGAAAAAAAAAAAAAGACACATCACCATGAGTCATGGATCTGGCCTACTGCATCTTTTGGCAAACTAAGCTTAAGCCAGTGTTTAATAGCATCACGAATATCTGGGCATCTGCAAGGACTACGAAATCCAAGAGAATCCCCAGGCAAAGGAATGACTTCATCCGAGAGCAGTACTTGCATGCTTGGGCTGGGAACTTGGGTTTCTTTTACTTGATGGGTCCCGTGCATAAACCCTCATGGGGATGGCTGCTCTGGGCTGTATAGCACCAAGGACATACATTTCTCTACACAGGGAAAAACAAATGCCAGACTGCTTCCCAGTGATTTTCATTTCCAAGTGCTTGATCAGTCCAGAAGCTACTGGCAAGAAGAAGACAACGTCTCCTCAAATGCTTCTGCAGCCCAGATACAAACTGAGAAAACTTCAGCCAGATGCCATCTTCCTGCTTCTTATCTTGAGTTCACCTATCAGGCTATCTGCTGGGGGAGGCCCTAAATTTTCAGTAGAGGTTTTCATGGGATTGGTGCCCCTCAATCCAGTAGAACGCCCTACTTCCAAAGCCTGATCTTTCCCTGCCATTTAAGACATAAAGTAAGGGATTAAAATCTAATACTAGATCCATCCTTAACTGTTTTTTTCAAAACTAGATAGATTAAAAATTCTTTATTCATAGCTGTAGTATCAGAGTAGCCCTCACTATCTATTAATCTCTGTAATGAGTACGTGTTAAACAACCACTGGTAGTGTATCATCCTGCAGGATGTGTATCTGTCATATACTGTTTGTCCTTTAACCTATTCCAAGGTGAGAAAAGCACGTATTGGAAAGTCTTCTAAAGAGTTGTGTTTATTTTTGCTGGAGGAACAGTGTTTGCAGATGTACATGGTGCTGTATTTCTATGGCGGAGAACATGAGGCCAAAGGAAGCTGCCTTTCTCTGGAACAGAAGGTTCCAGGTGAAAGCCCTTTTTTCCTGAGGAATTTAATTCTACAGGCTTGGACCAACTCTGAGAAGTAACACCTCCTCAAACAGCTTTGTCAGAATGGGGCCCATCATACAAGAGGAGCATACCTACTGAGTTTACAGTTTTCTTCCTGTATTATTAGATAGCACAGGCCCATAAAACTGAAGAGCAGTAGAGAAGGATCAATACCTTGAATACATCTAAATAAAATTTATCAGTATAGGGTACATATCTTCAGTAAAAGACAGAAGTACCAGGTTTGTGGATTCCTCAGAATGTCTTTTTGGTCCATCAGAACTCTCCTTTGTTAAGCTCATCTTCCTAGCTGTTCTTCATTCATTAACTCATCTCATCTAAGCACAAGATCAATACAATCTCAGTCCTATTAATATAGAAATACATAGTGAGGAAGAAAGAATATGTAGACTTGTCTCATCCACATGTTATTGGTGCTTGAGTCCATGTTGTCTTAACAGTTCACCTCACAATTCTCTGAGGTTGTTGAAAAGTAGGAAGAGAGAACTAAACGATAGGAGTTTCATCACCACTCATGGGGACCGCGTCAGGAAGGACTTCAGGGATGGGGGGCTGTGTGAACCCCCCGTTATCCAGGAGGAGACAGTTAGTGACCTGCTGTGCCAGTTGGACACCCACAAGGCTATGGGCCCGGATGGGATTCACCCCAGAGTAATGAAGGAACTGGCAAATGAACTTGCCAAACCACTCTCGGTTATCCACCAGCAGTCCTAGTTAACTGGAGAAGTTCCAGCTGACTGGAAATTAGCAAATGTAACGCCCATCTACAAGAAGGGTCGGAAGGAGGATCCAGGGAACTATAGGCCTGTCAGCCTGACCTCGGTGCCAGGCAAGGTGATGGAATAGATCATCCTGAGTGCCATTACACAGCACATGCAGGACAATGGGGGCATCGGGGCCAGCCAACATGGATTCACGAAAGGCAGGTCCTGCTCGACCAACCTGATCTCCTTCTATGACAAAGTGACCCGCTTAGTAGATGAGGGCAGGGCTGTGGATGTAGTCTATCTAGACTTCAGTAAGGCATTCGACACTGTCTCCCACAGCATCCTCCTAGACAAACTGGCTGCCCGGGGCTTGGACAGGTGGACTCTTAAATGGGTTAAAAACTGGCTGGATGGCCGAGCCCAGAGAGTGGTGGTGAACCCCTGTTGGCAAAGTCCAACTGGCGGCCGGTCACTAGCGGTGTTCCCCAGGGCTCAGTTTTGGGGCCGATGCTGTTCAATATCTTTAGAGATGATCTAGACGTAGGGATTGAGTGCACCCTCAGTAAATTTGCAGATGACACCAAGCTGGGTGGGAGTGTCGATCTGCTGGAGGGTAGGAAGGCCCTACAGAGGGGTCTGGACAGGTTAGATAGATGGGCCGAGACCAACGGCATGAGGTTCAACAAGAACAAGTGCCGGGTCTTACCCTTTGGCCACAACAACCCCATGCAGCGCTACAGGCTGGGGGAAGAGTGGTTAGAAAGCGGCCTGGCGGAAAGAGACCTGGGGGTGCTGATCGACAGCCGGCTAAACATGAGCCAGCAGTGTGCTCAGGTGGCCAAGAAGGCCAATGGCATCCTGGCCTCTATTAGGAATAGTGGAGCCAGCCGGTCTAGGGAAGTGATCGTCCCTCTGAACTCGGCACTGGTGAGGCCGCACCTTGAATACTGTGTCCAGTTCTGGGCCCCGCACTTCAAGAAAGATGTTGAGGTGTTGGAGCGAGTCCAGAGGAGGGCGACCAAGCTGGTGAAGGGTCTGGAGGGTCCGACCTATGAGTAACGGCTGAGGGAGCTGGAGTTGTTTAGCCTGGAGAAGAGGAGGCTCAGAGGTGACCTTATTGCAGTCTACAACTACCTGAAGGGAGGTTGTAGTGAAGTGGGAGTTGGCCTCTTCTCCCAGGCAACTAGCGATAGGACAAGAGGACATAGCCTCAAGCTTCGCCAGGCCAGGTTCAGGTTAGACATTAGGAAGCATTTCTTTTCAGAAAGGGTCATTAGACATTGGAACAGGCTTCCCAGGGAGGTGGTAGAGTCACCATCTCTGGATGTGTTTAAGAAAAGACTGGACATGGCACTTTTACTTGATGTGGTGGTGTCAGGACAATGTCTGGACTCGATGATCCCAGAGTTCTCTTCCAACCTGACTGATTCTGTGATTCTGTGACTTGAAGCATTTTAGCAGAGAACTCAGGAAGCCATGGATGTTGTCTCTCTTTTAACCATTAACATTGCAACACAGGTGGCTCATCTTCTGGCTTGGACACCAATCATGCCAATTCTAGAATCATAGAATCATAGAAACATAGAAGGTTGAGTTCTGTCAGACAAGCTTATAGTAGCCTTTGAGTAGTCCCTCTGGTTTTGCTTGGGAAAGAGAGGTTCAGGACAGAACAGTAGCTGGCACATTCAGTTTCTTTGGAGTTGCTTTAACGCATAAATACCTGAAGGAGAAACTACTCTCTGAATACTCCTCTCTCCCATTTTCTTTCAACACATAAATCAGAAATAAGGTAACAATACGAGGTAGGAGAGGCAACTCTCTGTAGGTCACCTTGAACTCAAAGAGCAGTTACTTCAAATTTGTAATTGAAATAAACGTGCCTGATATGGCTAGCACTGCACGGATTACATCAAGCGGTCAACTGAAGAGGAAAAATCTCTTTAGAAACAATCAGTGGCAAACCCCAACCTCCGACTGCCTTCAGTTTTCCCCAGGACTTATCCTTGCAGAGTCAGCACTCCCCAGCCCAATGCTGTGGAAGACGCATCCACCACGCATGCAGGCACTCAGCAAGGGAATGGCAGAGCAGGAGCACAGTTAAAGCATCACAAAGATAAATAAGTTTGACAGCAAGAAACAGAATAGGTATTTCAATACAGCTCTTCATTCAAAAACGTGCTCCTGGCCCACAAAATGACAGCCCGTTCATGGCTGAGCCAAAGAGCCACAGAGGTCACAGTCTTCGGACCTGCACAGCACTTCCTTCGTCTTCCCAAAACTGCAGCCTGCCCACCAGCCAACTTATTTTGTTGACCACCAAAAAGGTTTCCATCATTTGGTACTCTGCAGGCCACAGTGCGAGAATCTGGCTGTAGCACACAGCTAAACAATTCTTCCTGCACTTAATTTCAAACGAATGGGAGAAGGAAGAAAGACTATCCACACCACTTCAAAAAGGGACTGCAGTAAGCCAGATGGTGGGGATTACGTCTGGGGGAAGGCTGCTGGCTTATGTTGACAGGATGTGAGGGGAATGGAGCTAGAAATTTGGCATCCTCACCAATGCAAACTTAGCGCTAGAGTGCATTACCTGTTGTGTGGGTAGTGTTCCAGTGGTGAAGGTTGTACCTCCAGATCCAAGACTGAAACAGAAGGTCACATCATGGTATCTTGAATTCACATTTGCTTTCTTTTTGTAAATGTGTGGTAGGTAGGTTACCTACTGAGTGTTTTTATTCATCACAATTAAATATTTTTGTGCCGTTTACTATGCATGTGAAAAAGTGACGCAGAATTATTTCATTCCTTTGCTCACAGTTTGAGTCAATTTTGCTGTGCTACCATTTCTCCTTCATTTTCATTCTTTTCAAAAAGCATTAATACAAAGAGTGTAAAAAATCTCTGAAAAAAAGGCTAGTTACTTTCAGATCCCTTTTCCAAGGTTCAAAGAAGATTGTGATAAACATTTTCGATTTATCACTTTTTAAAATATTGATCTTATGTACTGATGCACACATCCAACCAATTCCAATTTCACATGTAGAACAAATTGTTTACAGATGCATGTTTGTTAAACCTGTACCAGAAAATAACTTTATTTTCTTCTAGAGGCAAAGGTTTGATTAAACCTGAGATACTGCAGAGAAAATGAAGAGAGTTCCAGAAAAAATGGAAGTTCTTCACAGGACTGTCTAGAGAACCTTAGATAAAACTAAGGTTTCTTAATTACTAATTCAGTAGGTCACCTTTAGAGCAATTGCACAGCATTAAGCTAATTGTTTCAGAGAAATCATTTCTGTGGATTATCATCTGACAGTCTATAACTGCAACTGGTTCACCAAAGAAGAGGGGGACAAACATGTCCCTTACTCTACATCACAAGAGATGGATGCTTTGAGTTACATGATGGGAAAGACATCACGTTACCTACTGTCACTACACTCACATCCCAGGTCAGTGTTGCATCCATACAGCAACACACTGTATTTATTCAACACAGTGTGGATAATCCCTTGATCTCTGGTTCTGCTTGGTTCAACATCCCAGTTTTAAATTGGTATTAGCAATTATGATCCACATTACAATTAAATATGTGGTTTCAGATAAGGGAAAAGAAAAAAAAAGATCAGTTCTCTGCTTCAAAGATTCAACAAGAGATTTTAAAGCGCTCAAAGAAGCAAAATGAAATTATTGAAAATACGCTAGTATCTTTTTGCACCACCCTGAGAGAAGAAACCCTTATCTATTCCTAAAAGATACACATTTAAGTGAAAATGCAATTATAGACAAAGAAGATTCTTTCAAACCACTAAAACTGTATTTACAGCAATTTAAACAGTTTCAATGCCACTAGATTTAAGCAGCTAAGATTACTGCAAGCTAAATGTTCCTTCTTCAACTTCGTAGTGGTTTTCAAAGACCATCTTAATTAAATGCATTAAGTGATTCTCAGTTAAGCAGGGAAAAGTTTGGTTGGAATTTTTTGTCATTTTTCCTTTAAACATACACAGCCTTTCCCAATTAGGGAAAAGTTTCCTATTAGAAAAAAAATGAAATGTCTTTGTGCTTTCAACACAAACTTGGATTCCTTTATCCTTTAACAAAATTGAATTTAGCAGCAAGTGATTTACTTTGACAGACATGCAAATTTTGTATTTTCCCATCTATATAGTATTGGCTGTGTCTTAAATAGCTAACATTTGTGCTTCATGATATTTCACAATGCTATGCTGAAAGGTCACTAACAGACCTTTAAATGTGCTACATAGATAATTAGAAAAATAAAGCCACCTCTTTAAGTGGCAGAGGCTTTGAAACAAACTGCAGCAATTACAGCATGCTGAACAATTCAGATGCTCTCTCAGGAGCCTGAGATTTTGCACTCACGAAAGATGTCTAGATGCCTCCACTCATCTCCTCTACAAACTCGTTCTTCAAGTGTGACCCTTCAACCCCCCAACTTGTGGATCTGTCTAAAACATGCTTGCTCACAGGGCAGGACAGCTCTTCCAAGGAAAAGCTGGATGTCACCTCATTACTTTGATGCCACAATTTGTACCACGCCTGCTAAATCCTAAGTACCTTACAACTGTTCTCAGCAAATACAGGAAGGACCCTATACAAGCCAACCTGCCAGGAGCACACTGTACATTCAATTTCTGCTTCCTAAAGAAAAGCAGATCACACTTCATCCTGATGAGTATTGATGATTCTTATGAATTTACCAAGATTATTTTGAACTGTTGTTCTCTCCTCATGAGTATTTAGTACTTTATCTTTGTGACCTTGGCAACACTTGCAATCACATTCTTCATTCCTTCACCCTGGTCCAGTCACCCCCAGATCCAGAAGGTCACACTGAAGTGCAACCAAGAACATCCCCTGACGAGCTTATAAATTTTCATATAATCTAGATCATTATCCTTACCAATTGTGTTGAAATGTAACCAATCTATCAAAGCCAGCTTATTTATATTTCTTTATACTTAGCTGTACCTCTTTCCTGAAACTCAGCATTTAGATTTGTCTAGGCAACTTTCAATGAAACTACTAAATTAATCAATGAAAAAGTAAATGCACCGTAATTAGTGGGTAAGAGTGCAATCCAATTATTTTGTCGAAGTTATTTGAAGGTTGGGAACTCTAATGAATGAGAAAAAAATTGTCAGACTTGGGCTTGCTATAAATAGGCTTATTAACTATAGCCTATTTACATGCACAGTATAACAGCTGCAGTCTTCCAGAAAGACTTGCAGAACAACTTGCAGAACGTGTTAAGAGACAGTCAAATGAAGTATCATCTGAACATTAATTCCAGCTAAGTGAACAGATCCCTGGAGCACTTTAGCATATAAACTGAGGTCGGTGGACTTCAGGCAGAAGTGGAGAACATAAATTGAAGACATCCCTGACTTCAGGTTTACAATGCCAAGAAACAAAATCATACAAGCAGAACAGACCATGAGCTGTAGTATCTGCTTGTAAGATAAGACAGAGAGGAACATACTTGTCAACAGCTCAAGATCTTGTTTTTCCTTTCCTTCACAAAGAATAATGTGATCTCAGGTCCTCTTCCTGATTATTTGAAAGGGGAAAGAAGCGGGAGGACATCACATTTTAGAGCTCAGTAATTGCTCTCCTGGCAAGAAGCTGGATGACAGACATTTCCCATTTGGAATGCTAGAATACTCTCTACTCTGCCGAGCAGCGCGCCACAGAAGAAGGTGTCCTAAAACTATCAGAGAGAGAGAGAGAGCTTACAGCAACAAATTCCATTAGAGCGAAGGAGTATTATTTCATGAAATACCTTCTCCCATAAGCAGCACATTACATTTGGCATACGGAGAGGATGAGAAAAATCTTTGTCCAGTTGACATCACTGAAAGCAGAAACTAAGCACAACGATCATTAGATCAGACACACAATTAAAAAATAAAGCCCAGAATTTTAAGTTATACAGAAGTATTGAGACAGCATTAATATTCTTCCCTGCTGAGCTGAAATATTTAAAATCCTACTTCTATTTGCTTATATGCACTCTAGGAAAAAACATCAATTTGATGCAATTTCTAAAGCGGTATGGTTTACAGACTATTTCATCTTACTGCACGATATTATTCCATTCTCCACTCTATATATGACAATGTATATATGATTAGATGAAATGGGACATAGGGATTTTTTTCTGAGTAACTTATACCAGGACATTGTACGCTGTTCTAGAGACTAATATTTCACAATGATGGTTGTAAATTTGAACACTGCAATAGAAATCAGATGTCAAGGGACTATGTAACTACCAGAAGAATACACATTTTAGTTTATTTCTGTGCAAATTTGTAAACCAGTCTATGGAATAAACGACAGAATAAAAAACTTTTCAGCATGTATAAAGAAGCAAACCTATAGAAACTATGGTACAAAACACATTTTCTGTTAAAGATGCTGTAACATGCTTTTTTTTTTCTTTGCAACTTCAATAAAAAAGAAATAGGATCTCAGTCCTAAACATGTACACCAGTTTAGTTTTCTGACAAGTACTATTGAAAAAAAGTCAATCATATAAATCAGGAATTTGACCAAAATTTCCATTTACCTGTTACAACGAATTAGAATTATATTTGTGCACAACAAAATTCTAGATAAATTACATATTACATCATGATATATTGTTGGTATAAGTACTGATAATACTTGAGAAACTCTATAAACAAAACTCATTCTTTGATTTAATTAAGATTTATGCCTGCTAGCCTCACAAGACCTTTAACATTTTATTAACAATCACTTTGGACAAATTTTACTGGTATAATGTGCTTTACAGTGTATTTTGCTTTGCCAAACCATAATAAATACTTTTGCATCATTGTGACTACATTTACAATAAAGCTACAGTGGCAAAGTGCAAGGCCTTTAAGGTCTCTGAAGCCTAGGGGACTCCTTCTAGGCTGACGAACTGTATAAAAAACTATGTAACAATGGTATAAAAAAACCCAAGAACAAATGATATCTATGTTTTGAAGCACGTACTCACAAAGGAAGCCAAGGCCTTGAGACTAATTCTCTTAAAGACCACACCAACTGTGGTCAGCTATCGTTGTCACCATCCCTATACCTTGTTCTCACAAAGCAGAAATGTGATGCATGAAACCTTAACAAGTCTACCCACAATTCTGCAGCTGGGTCAGTGTTTCTCAAGAATATTGTCTGTCTGCCCACCAAAACTACAAACTCTGCTAGATACTCTGCTACATCCTTGAGTAACCGTCACAGAATCACAGAACCATCTCTCTCAGCTGCTGCCATGACACATTTCTTAGCGTAACACTTCTACTGTCAGTATTTCAGCATGATTGAACAGACCAAGTCATTCCCCTTTCACCTCAGCCCCAACCTGACCATCAGATTTCACTGCTTTTAGCATTTCCCCTCCACTCCATTAGCTTTGTCCACCATCTAAAATCTCACTGTCAGATCTTCCTCCACATTGGTCCCGTGTGTGGGAACCTCTGAATCTGTGTCGAACAGCCCTCTGCATCCAATCCACATGCTCTCAGACATGCAGTTTTCCACTAGACTTGCATGGAAAAGATGTATTTTTTAAGCACTGTACTCATCTTCTGACTGAAGACTCACTAAGACAAGAACTATCTCAGTAGTCCTCCTTCTGTTGTACAAAGTCAAGCATACAGTCTGAACCTAACAATTACAAACATAAGACTGCAGCCATTTGACTACTTCTGTAGTGAACAGTTGTTTTTAAACTAATTCTTGACACTTGGCACTAGCATTTCTGGCATCTACTTACTCATAATGTAAAGTACAATATAGTTTCTTTCCTCCTTCCTCCTCAATATTGTGGTTTCTTACTTCATGCCTCAGGCAAGTATCACATCTGCCAAACCCAGGACTACCCTTAGATAGTCTTGTGTATTAGAATGCGAGAAGGATCCAAAGTAGTGTTAGAAGATAACTTTTTCAGTGTGGAGAAAAAAAGCTTTCACAACCATTCTGTAAACCCTATGCGTATTTGTAAATTACTACTGAAATAAAATCCCACAGTAATTCTTTAAACTGCTGTGTGGGAGTAGAGGTAAAGGAATGGGTGAGGAAAAAAAATATTCCAGTGTATCTGCTTATACTTACATCATCAAAAGGACTACAAAACTGCGTGCTCAGATATATTTGCTGTCCAACAGAACAAGCACCCTAAATGTTCATTTTTAACTTCTAGTCTCATAATTTAGTTGGTTGCAGTTTAAGAAGCAGAGAAGTTAAAATCCGACCAAACGCTCCGAAGAGTAGTGCACAGAGCAAAGGTCTAGCAAGTAGCTTTGCGCTGATACCAGACTGCATTCAAAAAGAGAAAGAGGCTGGGGCAGGCGGACAGATGACGTGTATATGCTGGTATCTATGCCCAGGCTCGGGTGAAAGGCAGAAAGCACGCTGTCTGAGCTTACATCAAAAGAATCCAAATGGAATATGTGGCAGGGTAACAGCAGCACTCAATTTCTCCAAACTCCACTTGACTCTAGTGAGGAAGGCCACCTAGATGTCCTCATCCCTTGTCACTGTCACCCTGATGCTGCAGGAACCTAGGATATCACCAGTTGCATGCCAGCAGGTTGAGTTAGCACACTCTAAGAAAGTCCTGCCCCCTCTGGAGACCAGTTGTTGATGGCAAATAAAGCTAATACATTTTTCCTTCGTGTTGCAATAGCTCATATGCACTGATGGCTACTCAGCTGGCAAAAGAAGGACCCTTTCAAAGAGATGCTGGTTTGCTTGTACCTACTGGAGCACATCCCTTGGTTCTGCTCTGGCATCACCAAGCTGAGAGACACAGCAACTTCAGGTGTGTCTCCAAGCTCAGCAGAGACTGCTACCATCCCAGCCCTCCCCCCTGCTCCCAGCTGCCCATTTATAGAAATGGTCTATCATTTTTAAAACATCTAAATATTACGAAGGTCACATTACACTGGTGAACCTGACTTGGTGCCTTCCAGCAAAATTACATCAGGAAAATAATTTTTAAATATATGTAAGCTGTTTTGAATCTTTCTTCCACATACACAAATTCACTACTTCCACCAATATTTCAGACACACACTCTAAGTAGTACAATGCTTTTTAACTGTTGCCCCTTAAGGACATCAACCACATTGGCACAAATCACTTATAAGATGTATTTGTTGCATACCCAGACACTGAGGCTTCCAAAAAACATGCCTACTTTAAGACGTATTGGCTATTCAAAGTCAGAAGACAAACTATTGCCAAGTTCTCCCCAACAGAATTAAATGCTTTCAGTCAGCTCTTGGGTTTTCAATGGACAATTCAAGTTTTAGAAGATTTGCCAAGCTCTACACCACAAAATTTAGCTGCACTTCAGACTTAAAATTTGGTAGGCCTTCTGGCAGTACAAAAAAAAAAAATCAAATGGTCAAGTTACAAAGAAAATTTTCCTCCATATCAATTTCATATTAATTTGACTGTTTTCATCATGACAAGACCTCTGTTTAAGAACAAATGATGGCAATATTGACACTCTCACAAGGCAAACTATAAAAACACCTTGCCCATTAACAGTACAAAGTCCTGTAACTAATAAAACAAACACACACACAGAAGGTACTACTTCTTTCAGCAAATATTGATACAAAAACTTCAAAGAAAATAAAACATTTCCTAACAATGTCAATGTTCCTTCTTCACCCTTTCTCTTCTTTCTTTTTCGCCATTTCTCTTATTTCTTCTTCTTTCCCATCAGTCCACTATCATGAAGTAATGGGCTGGCGCTCTCAAAACCCAGTCTTCCTAATCATCTCTTAAATTCTCTTAAATTCTAGCACTGACAAGCATTAGCTTACAGTCACAGGAGAGAGGCTCACAGAAGTGCACTTACAACCCTTCAACATTTTGCAATGAATAGCAAAACAATCCACATGGAGAAAATGTGATAATGGAGCCACAATGTGATGGCACCAGGCTCTTAAAACATTTCTACTCAAAGCCCTACTGTATGCATGATTTAGTTTGAGCATAGGGATATCTGGAAGCCACATCAAAGGGCTAATGGATAGACATTTTGTTAACATATGTAGAACTGATGCCAGGCCATAAAACAACATTGTACTGAGTATTACGTGTCTTCAGAGAAAGCCTTTTTTTTTTTTTTCCTGGGGCTGGGTTTTTTTTTTTTGGTCTACAAATTATTTCTTCCCTTATGTGCATGAATGCTTAACAGGCTCAGAAGCCTGGACAATTTTCATGTTCTCTTTTTCCCTGGAGCTTTGCCCAGTATCACAAATTCTGAGAGAGGGATGATTTTTGAAATAGGGAAAGGAAGAAGAATGAAGAAGTAAATAAGCTGCTATTTCCTGCGTAGAACAGGTTCTGTTACATTAATCATGGATTGGTAAAGAACTTCACAATCTATTACCTTAGCATCTCTGTTTCTCAGGTTTTCCTAGGACTCCTACTTTCAAAGTGCTGTCCAAACTTGGCTCAGAGCAACAGCACATTCTTCAATGGTCTTTTATGCCTGTGGTGTTCAAAATAGAGTCACTTTTCAAATGGTACATTTTGTAGATATGGCACTCCATAAAAACAGGAGGCAAAAAAGCTGTGTAGAATGAATTCCTGGAACAGCTCTTCAGGGTTCCAAAAATGCCACTTATGAGCTCCTCTGTTTCTGCTCTATAGTGTTTATGCTAGATCACAGAATAATGAGCAACCATTAAATTTATGTACTTTGTAGGGCACTTAGGAAACAGTTTTCCCATCACTTAGTGTAAGATAAGTAAAACAGCACTGCACACCAAGAAATACACAGTACGGAAAGATGCTGAAAGTCAGAATTATAGAAGAGTTATTTAGTTATCCATTTTGATACCTTTTCAGTTAATCAAGTATTTTGTGGTTCCGTGTTTGACACATTAGGTACATTGAAGCCAGACTAACAAGAAACAACCGCTATTTATAACATTTCCCCAGAGATGGGAACGGTTGCCTCTGCACTTTAAGACCAATCATGTTACATCTGTATTAAAATGAGAAGACAAACATGTTTTACTGCCAGCTCTGCCTGAATTTCAAATGAAAATCACATTAGCTAACTTGTGAATTTCTCAGTCGGTCAGTCTCCAGCATCAACTTACATAGTTTAAACAAAACATCTCACCAATACACCATACGGTACAAAAGGATGCTAACATCATGGCCCCAGGTTCAACAGTGTGCTTGAAAAACTCCTTCTCCAAGACAAAAGTCAGGAATGGACTGCAAATGCCTCTAACCTGCAAAAGCCTGGACCTCAGCATGTTCTGCTACCATACCATTCTCATTTCACAAACCCCTTGGCTCAACTGTCAGCAGTCATACAGGCTTAAATATGTTAAGTCCCACAACCCACAGGTTTTCCACTCTCGCTGCTGTCCTAAGCACCGTGAGAACGGGATGCCAAGCTCAGAAAGGCTGCCAGGGCATCAAGTCACATCATGTTTGGTCCCACTGCTTCCAATCTGTTTATATGAAGAAAAGCTTGATCTTGAACTCATTATCTTATAGGCACAGGCTCACCTCCTTTGGGCACCTACAGGTATTTGGGCGTCAGCAGGCATTAAACCAGGACTCGCGACTTACAGTGAGGATGGTGGATGTCTCTACTCAGAACATGCATGATCATGCCTGCTCTGACATTAGCAAGGGTCCTATCTGGGGAGAGCAGCCCTTCCCTATCTTAGAAGGGATAACACAAAGATAAACAAAACAGAGACAGTGGTGAGACACTGAACTTTCCTGACAGCATGACAAAAAACATTTCCTTTTGCTGTTCAGATGCTTTCTACATCACCTGAAAACTTGGTAGTGCAAAGCTGCAACTTACAGTAGGTTTCAAAGTACATTTTTCTTAGCTGGAGCAATTGATGCTAAAGCATTTGCTTACTGCTACTGGCTGGCCGAACAGAAAGGATAAAGCAGAACAGAAACCTGAAGCATCAGTGGGTTAACTTTTCAAAAGTACCTGTGCGCCATGGGTGCAGAGCTGCCTCAAAAAGCAACAGGAAGGACATCTGCACCCACGTCACATCATCGCTTCTGAAGATGAATGCATCCCTGAGAGCTTGATGCTTCACAAAGCCGTAACTACATTTCTTTTACTGCTTTAAGTTATTCAGAAACATAAGTGTGTTGAAGTTAAGCACAGGTGCCTAAACAAAGGTTTGCAAGTTTGACAATTCTGAGTATCAATTTTGATGATATCAAACATTTCTTGCAACAGCAAAACAAAGCATGTATTACAAGACTTTCACAGATCATATAATGGTTTCGGTTGGAAGGGACCTTAAAGATCATCTAGTTCCAACCACCCTGCCACAGGCAGGGACACCTTTCCACTAGACCAGGTTGCTCAAAGCCCCATCCAGTCTGGCCTTGAACACTGCCAGGGAGGGGGCATCCACAGCTTCTCTGGGCAACCTGTTCCAGTGTCTCACTACCCTCACAGGAAAGAATTTCTTCCTAATATCTAATCTAAATCTACCCTCTTGCAGTTTAAAACCGTTACCATTAGTAACGGTTTGCTAGGCCACTTTCCATCATCTTTGCTAAGTCGTGGGCAATGGGAGAGGTGCCTGAGGACTGGAGGAAAGCGAATGTCACTCCAGTCTTCAAAAAGGGCAAGAAGGAAGGCTGCGCAGCCATTCAGAGAGACCTAGACAGGCTGGAGAGTTGGGCGGGGAGAAATTTAATGAAATATAACAAGGGCAAGTGTAGAGTCCTGCATCTGGGCAAGAACAACCCCATGTACCAGTACAAGTTGGGGACAGAGCTGTTGGAGACCAGCGTAGGGGAAAGGGACCTGGGGTCCTAATGGACAGCAGGATAACCATGAGCCAGCAGTGTGCCCTTGTGGCCAAGAAGACCAATGGCATCCTGGGCTGTATTAGAAGGGGTGTGGTCAGCAGGTCGAGAGACGTTCTCCTCCCCCTCTACTCTGCCCTGGTGAGACCGCATCTGGAATATTGTGTCCAGTTCTGGGCCCCTCAGTTCAAGAAGGACAGGGAACTGCAAGAGAGAGTCCAGCGCAGAGTCACGAAGATGATTAAGGGGGTGGAACATCTCCCTTACGAGGAGAGGCTGAGGGAGCTGGGTCTCTTTAGCTTAGAGAAGAGGAGACTGAGGGATGACCTCGTTAATGTTTATAAATATGTAAAGGGCAAGTGTCATGAGGATGGAGCCAGGCTCTTCTCAGTGACCTCCCTTGACAGGACAAGGGGCAATGGGTGCAAGCTGGAGCACAGGAGGTTCCGCATAAATATGAGGAAAAACTTCTTTACGGTGAGGGTGACCGAACACTGGAACAGGCTGCCCAGAGAGGTTGTGGAGTCTCCTTCTCTGGAGACATTCAAAACCCGCCTGGACGCGTTCCTGTGTGATATGGTCTAGGTATTCCTGCTCCGGCAGGGGAATTGGACTAGATGATCTTTCGAGGTCCCTTCCAATCCCTAACATTCTGTGATTCTGTGATTCTGTGACCATTACCCCTTGTCCTATCACTGCATGCCCTTGTAAAAAGTCCCTCTCCCGCTTTCCTGTAGGCCCCCTTCAGATACTGGAAGGCTGCTAGAAGGTCTCCCCAGAGCCTTCTCTTCTCCAGGCTGAACAGCCCCAACTCTCAGCCTGTCTTCATAGGAGAGGTGCTCCAGCCCTCTGATCATCTTCGTGGCCCTCCTCTGGACTCATTCCAACAGCTCCATGTCCTCCTTATGTTGGGGGCCCCAGAGCTGAACGCAGTACTCCAGGTGGGGTCTCACAAGAGCGGAGTAAAGGGGCAGAATCACCTCCCTCGACCTGCTGGCCACGCTACTTTTGATGCAGCCCAGGATATGATTGGCCTTCTGGGCTGCAAGCACGCACTGTCAGCTCATGTTGAGCTTCTCGTCAACCGTCACCCCTAAGTCCTTCTCCTCGGGGCTGCTCTCAATTAATTCTCAGCTCAGCCTGTATTTGTGCTTGGGATTGCCCCAACCCTCATTTTCAATTAAGTTCCAGTTTTCTAAGTTATAATTTGCTGCAATACCTGTGACCAGTTATGTTGCAGAGACTTTAGCCTAATTTCAAACTGTTTTGCTTTAGACCTTTGTAAGAGCGATACCACCCACTGCTGATTTCTCACCCAGGGTTCAGAGATCCAGATTTGCTTTTGTTTCCATTCAAAACTTAAATTGAAATTTTGGCCTGTGGAAATGGCACCTTTCTATTCCCCTGGATTTGTACTGCATTTTGAAACACTTTGGCATAAAAGGCATTGTAAGAGTTCGGGTCTGCAATGTATTTTATTGCCTAAATAACTAGATGGTTCCCATTTTTACCGGAGTAACACAGTGGAACGAGTGTGGTGAAGCACCCATTAAGGCTCCAAGAGGAACTTAGTACTAAAAAACCTAAACATTCACTTGTTTTATTTTTCTGTTTCTTGGTTACATTTTCAAAGTGTATCCACTACCACTCCCATTAACATCAGCAGGGGGCTTGTAAATAAGTCTTTACCCAGTGTTTCAAAATACTGAGCTTCTCAGTGGAAGAACTGAAGAGATCCCAATCCATTTCATTACTTAAAGAAACAGAGCAGGACAGCAAAGAGAAAATCAAGTACAGGCAAGCACCTTAACACATCATTGAAAGTTACATTTGGACATTTCATAACCTGTATTGAAATGTCAGATTTTGAAATACACCAAACATAATTCAGGAAAGATAGCCTATTAGCTGGTTAGAAGCATGGCTAAAAATTCAGATGACAAAAAAATTAAATTAACTATACCCTAATTTAGAAGTTGGGGCATTGTCTTTAACTTGGTAAATAGATGTTTCATGAAGCTAGACTCACAGGTGATGGTATGTAAACGAATCAACCATGAGGGTAGTTACTTTTTCCCTGCCCAGTGATCAAGCTCCTAAAACAGTACATTCATGCTAACACTAAGGATCTCTAGACATCACAAGCCAGAGCTACAGAACTACCATCTGAGGAAAGATAAAATCATTTAAGAGCTATGCCTGGTTTAAAGGACAGAGATAGTCATTCTTATTTTCCATTGAAGTTAGAAAACTACAATGTTTAAAAAAGAATTGTGGCTCAGTAGATGTACTGTAGCAGCAGCTTCTAGTGCTGCTGTAATTGAGGTTGCATCAGCATTTTCACAATAAACATACCGCCAGAAAATTAATTCCATTTTGTAAGCTGACATGGAAGACCTCATACCAGGCACAAATCCTTCAGCACCATGAATTTAGTTTGCATGACTTCTGGCTAAGAAGTTGGAAGAAAAGAGAAAGCAAGAAAAGTTTTAAAATGGAAACAAACAATTTAGCATTAACTGGTGTTCAAACAGAATTTGCAGATACTTTATAGTGCAGATGGTTTATTCTTCCAAACTAACACACATACAACTAAATATTCAGGAGCAGGCTGTCCCGGTGTGTAGGAAGACAAGCCATCGGGGAAAAAGACCAGCCTGGTTAAACAGGGAACTTAGGCTAGAACTCAAGGAAAAAAAGAGAGCCTATTTGCTCTGGAAGAAGGGTCCGGTAACTTGGGAGGTCTATAGGGATGTTGCCAGGTCATGTAGGGAGAAGATTAGAAGGGCCAAAGCTCAATTAGAGCTTGATTTGGCTGCTACAGTCAAAGATAACAAAAAAAGTTTCTACAAATATATCAACAGCAAAAGGAGGGTCAAGGAGAGCCTCCACCACTTGCTGAACGAGGAGGGTAGTGTAGTGTCAGGGGATGAGGAAAAGGCAGAGGTGCTCAATGCCTTCTTTGCCTCGGTCTTTAATGTCAGGACCAGTTGTCCTCAGGAGACTCGGCCCCCAGAGCCTGAAGTTAGGGACAGGGGGCTGTGTGAACCCCCCGTAATCCAGGAGGAGACAGTTAGTGACCTGCTGTGCCAGTTGGACACCCACAAGGCTATGGGCCCGGATGGGATTCACCCCAGAGTAATGAAGGAACTGGCAAATGAACTTGCCAAACCACTCTCGGTTATCCACCAGCAGTCCTGGTTAACTGGAGAAGTTCCAGCTGACTGGAAATTAGCAAATGTAACGCCCATCTACAAGAAGGGTCGGAAGGAGGATCCAGGGAACTATAGGCCTGTCAGCCTGACCTCGGTGCCAGGCAAGGTGATGGAATAGATCATCCTGAGTGCCATTACACGGCACATGCAGGACAATCGGGGCATCGGGGCCAGCCAGCATGGATTCACGAAAGGCAGGTCCTGCTCGACCAACCTGGTCTCCTTCTATGACAAAGTGACCCGCTTAGTAGATGAGGGCAGGGCTGTGGATGTAGTCTATCTAGACTTCAGTAAGGCATTCGACACTGTCTCCCACAGCATCCTCCTAGACAAACTGGCTGCCCGGGGCTTGGATGGGTAGACTCTTAAATGGGTTAAAAACTGGCTGGATGGCCGAGCCCAGAGAGTGGTGGTGAACCCCTGTTGGCAAAGTCCAACTGGCGGCCGGTCACTAGCGGTGTTCCCCAGGGCTCAGTTCTGGGGCCGGTGCTGTTCAATATCTTTAGAGATGATCTAGACGTAGGGATTGAGTGCACCCTCAGTAAATTTGCAGATGACACCAAGCTGGGTGGGAGTGTCAATCTGCTGGAGGGTAGGAAGGCCCTACAGAGGGATCTGGACAGGTTAGATAGATGGGCCGAGACCAACGGCATGAGGTTCAACAAGAACAAGTGCCGGGTCTTACACTTGGGCCACAACAACCCCATGCAGCACTACAGGCTGGGGGAAGAGTGGTTAGAAAGCGGCCCGGCGGAAAGAGACCTGGGGGTGCTGATCGACAGCCGGCTAAACATGAGCCAGCAGTGTGCTCAGGTGGCCAAGAAGGCCAATGGCATCCTGGCCTCTATTAGGAATAGTGGAGCCAGCCGGTCTAGGGAACTGATTGTCCCTCTGTACTCGGTACTGGTGAGGCCGCACCTTGAGTACTGTGTCCAGTTCTGGGCCCCGCACTTCAAGAAAGATGTTGAGGTGTTGGAGCGAGTGCAGAGGAGGGCGACCAAGCTGGTGAAGGGTCTGGAGGGTCTGACCTATGAGGAACGGCTGAGGGAGCTGGGGTTGTTTAGTTTGGAGAAGAGGAGGCTCAGAGGTGACCTTATTGCAGTCTACAACTACCTGAAGGGAGGTTGTAGTGGAGTGGGAGTTGGCCTCTTCTCCAGGGCAACTAGCAATAGGACAAGAGGACATAGCCTCAAGTTTCACCAGGGGAGGTTCAGGTTGGACATTAGGAAGAATTTCTTCTCAGAAAGGGTCATTAGACATGGGAACGGGCTGCCCAGGGAGGTGGCGGAGTCACCATCTCTGGATGTGTTTAAGAAAAGACTGGACATGGCACTTAGTGCCATGGTCTAGTTGACATGGTGGTGTCAGGGCAATGGTTGGACTCGATGATCCCAGAGGTCTCTTCCAACCTGGTTGATTCTGTGATTCTGTGAACTCCTGCTAAATGCAGCAATGATTTGCACAAGAAAAACTATCTTCACAAAAGATAAATTGACATCCTGCATTCACTTTTACATTCGAGGAAAAACTCACGCAAACAATTTTATTTCCAGACAGAAGAACCTGGCTTATTTGCTTGATTAAGAAACCACCTGAAGATTAGTAACAGAACAATAAGCAAACCCCAAGCACAAATCATTATGGCAACCTTACCTTACTACTTGTTATTTAATACAATAACTGTATTCATTACAGTGCTAGGATTTCACTCCTGCTTACATACATGCTTCTTTGTAAGTCTATGCAGATGCTACTATTTAAAGTGAGCTTTAAGCAGGGAAACAAAAAGGAGGAGGTTAAATTGTGTACAGTTTAGTTGCATTTCCTGTTCTTAGAACACAGTAATTCTTATAGTTTTCTAAAAGATATCCTAGTACGTTGTTAGAACTGAGCCTGATGGTTTCAAACCTGCTACCTGAAAAAGATTTAAAAGCCAATATGTCTGAAACGTAGAAGAGCAGGTGAGTAAGTTACTTGTTTGAGGGATTTCTTAGGAAGGGATGTTCTTTGGGTTTATTTTTTCATATTTTTAAAGAACAAAATAAATTTCTTTTTGTATATTCACACTCACCTGCTCTGGGTACTTGCTTCCAACTATCTCTGCAACGGTGTTAAAGGAAGGAGAATCTGGATAGGTCTTAGCTCCCATCTTCAGGTGCACAATGATCTTAGTGCCCCGGGAAGTCATCCGTGACATCATTTCAGCATCTTCCACAGAGATGCAAGCAGTGGGAATTCGGGGTACATCAGGCTGGTAATATTGCCACCCAGTATGTGGGCTGTGAAACGAAAAATAAAAACACAGTGTTAACAACTTAGCTCTGTAAGTTATTATCATTATTATAGAATTATTAAAAAGAATACTTTCACTACCATCCGCAGCAGACTCTCAAAAAGGATATATTTACTATTTTCAAATAAACCTTTTGATAAAATAAAGTGTTTTTATACTGATCAGAATAACTGACTGTTACCATTCCATACTGTCTGGAAAGACATTCTATGTCAGCTCTATTTAGCTCATTGCCATGCTTTGACATTACAGTAGTAAATGCTTTGATACCACACTTCCTTCACTGCTTTATCAGGAATAAAAGCAATGAAAAGCCTGTAAGTGAACAGTTCGTAAGAAGTGTCTTTTTTTCCCGGTCACAAGTAATGAAATTAAAACTCACTACTTCAACTATTTCAACATCAGACTGGAGATTTATTTTGAAGAGCACTAATATGAGAGACCTCAGGAAAAATAAGACAATGAGACCATAAAAAAATGCATTTATTTGTTTCCAGTACACTTGAGATTTCAACCACTACCTGTAGATGAAAGAGAACAAAAAAAAAACCAAACCCCCTCCCCCAAAACCCCAACAATTAGCTTTATACAAATTATGCAAAGAAGAAGAAAAATATGCCCCACTAGATGTAAGGCTTCCGTGTCTTCCATTTAGGAATAGCTATGACTTCTGCAGATAAAAAAAGGGAAAAAAAAAAACCAAAACCAAAAATAATCACAAAGTTCCTCTGACATTCAAAAGCAATACGGAGTGACTTCTTTCCTCTCAGAAAGCTGCAGAGGGTTTCATGACTATTTAAAGCAATTATTTCCCTTCCCAAGGCTCATTCTACCACCACTGCGTGCAGAGCTAACTGGAGTGCGCGATTCCACATCTGACATCACAGGATCACTAAAAGGTAATGGACAAGTTCCTTAACAAGTTCCTTCAATGTTTTTTCACATTTGGCCATTATTTACATATTTCTCATTTTGTGGTGCTTCTGTTGAGATCTTTGGATCCGACTTGCAGAAGTACTGAGTATTACAGCTGCAGCCGAAGTCAACACTTTTAAACTGAAGATGTATACAAAGCCAGATACAGAGGAAAAAAACACATGGGGGAAAAAAGAGAAATCAGGATCTAGATGTATGCCCAATTTCACAAATAATCCTGATATTAAATCATTCATTGCATTCATTTCGTGCTTGTAAAATGGGAATAAAAATACTCTTTGTTTCACAGACGGGGAAAAAAGGGAATAAAAATATTCTTTGTTTCAAGAGGACAGACTCAATGAACACTTGAGATCCATTCTGATATCGTAATAATGATCGGAAATTGACTGGTATACAATTATATGTCCTAAATCCTAAAATAATCTTAAAACTGCACATTGAAGTATTAGGGTAAAACTCTGAATAAGCAGCTCTCCAGTACTGGCCATCCTCTGCAGTAAATCTGTAAGCTGAAATAATACATCTGTAACCTTTTATTTCACGTTTACTTTGTAATTCTCATGTTTCAGTCACTACTCCAGAGGTGTTTTCAATATACATAAAATATTCAGCCACCTAGAGGATTCTTCAATATTCTTATGAATATGCTATTTGCCTATTTGTTTCAGTTACTAAACTCTGACTTTATCAGTAAGATGCCAGTGAATTAAGTTTCTGAAGGAAATCACTAAAGCTAAATCATATCTTTACCTACACATTACCCTATGAAGAAGGGATAGAGTTGAAGCTTTCAAACCAGATTACAGACATTCTTCACATCAGCTATTACTAATTTTAACACCATTTACCCATATGTTAATAACAGAATCACAGAATGACTGAGGTTGGCAGGGATCTCTGGAGGTCATCTGGTCCAATCCCCCTACTCAAGCAGGGCCACCCAGAGCCAGTAGCCCAGAACTATGTCCGATACGTGAAAATCTTCACCTATGAGCCTACTTGCAGTAGCAGACACATATTTTTATATATTTAAACAAAAATTTTAAAACATTTGGGGAATTTTTAAGTCTTCTAAACTGGAAAAAACCCCACTTAATTCCTGGAGGAGATCTCGTAAGGAAGAAGGGAGAAATCCACTTTGTAAAGATATAGATTAGGTAAACTGGGAGAGATTATTCAGCTCTATTTGTTTAGAAGAATAAATCCTTCTCAACAATAACAAGTCATATTGTAATCAATAACATAACTGGCAGAGCAGATACGTATAAACATTTATTTGAAAAGAAAATACTAAAAATCAGTTACAGAGGTCTTATGGGAGCTCCTTCAGAGTGTAGACAGATCTCTTTATGAGGTGGCAACAGTTTAGGAAATTATTGCTCCCAGTTGTTTATGGCTGAAACTCATACAAAGGCCAGTGCCCCTGCTTCTCATCAGCTTTGCAGGTCGGGTGACCCAGAGCTCACAGAGTTACCCAGGTACACAGAATCCCTCGTGCCACATAATCCTCCCCAAGTGGGACAAAATCCTGTAGAGTTACAAGTTCAGATCTTATATATTTTTTTGTTTCCCTTTGTCCCTGTAAAAAAAAGAAGCCCCCCTCACCCCCACTTTTAAACTGCAACAATTTGCTGCATGTGTTTAATATTTCTTTGAGTGTTTGGGGATATACCCAGCATGTTAACCAGGAGACTTTCAAAAAAAAATAAAATAAACAACACACTAAAAAAAAAAAAAAAGATAATTTCATGTATTAATGTTCAAAAAAACCCCTACATTCAACAACTGTTTGTTTCTGTTCATTTTAAATTAATCCATTCACCTGTGTCTTCTGGCAAGATTATGTCTTAGTACTAACATGCCATGTATGCTGAACTGCAGTAATTCAAGTTTTATCACCACCTGTATTGATTTCACTCCCCTTGTTATTTCCCAGATGCTCAACAAAAGAAACCCCTAAAACTGTATGTGTTTCTACAATATAAGTAGCAATTACATTTCTTGCGGATGCTCAGTCCCGACACCCCACCACAACTGTGCATAAAGCTTCTGACAACCCACTGAGATGCATGCATACTTATGCACTCCAAACGAAGGAACATTTGTGGGTACAAAATTTGCCCCAGCTAGCCCAAAAAAAAAAACCTTGAAGTCATCTGGTAGTCTTGCTATTTTTATGCTCAAACTACTATTTTGCCAACATTATAAAAGTAAACCCAACTAGTCAAATTAAGATATTTTGGCACAGGCAAGCAGAACCAGCAACTGTTCAGACGATACCGGGACCTGAAGGGAACAGATGACTGTCCAAATGATTGCTACAAAAAGGGCAACGGACCCTAAGCATTACCAGAACAAAGGCACAACGCAATATCCCAGTCCTGTATATTCCCAATGCTACAAGACAGACTCACAGAGAAAACATTTGTGGCAGACACTAAGCATCTTGGGATATACCTGATTAAAGTTTACATGCATGCAAAACACGCCATGTGTTACGTATATCTACATAATAAATTGCTTACTTTAAAAAATCCTAAGGAAAGTAAATTAAGCCCCTTTTATGCAGAGATCACTGAAAACTGGAAAGGCTGCTGACCATATGGTAAGACCTGAGCAAGAATGAACTAAACAAAATAGAAAAGAAATTACTAGCAGACTCTGTGTGTAACAGATGAAGACGGAGAGAAGCAGTCCTGAGTTTGGCTCAAAACAGGGTGAAGAGGATGTGGTTCAGGAGAAAGAATTCTGGTACTGGTAGGCAAGGAAGATTTTTTTTTTTCACTGTCTGAAGAAACACGATTTTCTGGCTATTCTTTCTAAAGAAAAAGAATTTTACTAAAAAAAAAACAAAACTGACTTTCACTTACCATTTCCTGCCCCTGGAAAAAGAAAGGAAAGAAAAGCACCACAGAAAACCTGCTAGGGAGATCACAGAGCAACCCTGACACAGAATCAGCATTGATCTTTGCAACATCGGTACTTATAGGCAAGCAAGGTGCACCGCCAGCATCTCCTCCTAACACCTGGGAGCGAGGTCAGCTGCTGCTGCTTCAAACACACACTCTCTCTGAAAACACTGTCATCCAGCAAAGCCTGAATTCATTTTGCAAAACTTTACTTATATACATACTTTACACCATAATTTGGCATTTAGTACAGGAGTGGGGGTTCCTTTTTTTTTTTCTAATTTAACAAAAACATCAATTCTTCTGATTTTAGATCTACTGGATCACATTATCTCCATATTTAAACTACTTAAAATATTGAGCACATCTAGCTAGATTCATCCTTTATTAACATATCAATATCAATAAAAACTCATCATCATTCAGTGTCAAGACTATCTTCAGACAAGATTCAGATAAATAAAGTGGTTGGGCTTTGCTTTTGATAAACCCTTAGATTTCACATCTTGGAAAGTATTTAAGAGAAGTATCACAGTATAAATAAAAAAGCAGACTAAATGCTCCAAAAAATTAAGCATTTTCTCTGATAGATGTGCATGTCAAATGACTAGTAAGAAACAGATGTGGCTTACATGTTACAGAAAAGTGTAAAGGAAGGGTAAAAAAGTCAAGAGACAGCTAGTTGATTAGTTTCTCTTCTGAGTAAAATAATCAAATGTGGAGAAACTAAAAGGCATGGAAGAAAAGATGTGCTGCTGGCGTCAGGTCAGTTCTAACTCTTGTTACTGTGGTATACGACCTTGCATGCTTCATTCCTAGACTACCAACCCTTATCTCTAAGATAAGCTAAAATGCCCAAAGACAAATAAACTGTGTAAGAACCAATGCTTCGAGCAAAACTGGATGCTCTGACAGAAAACACTTCTCAAGTTGAAGCCTCAGGCAAAGATAGCAACCTCCTAGAGGGAGAAGTAAGAATGACATTACAAGAACTCTAACATGAGTAAAAGAAAAAAAAGCAAAACTTGATTATACAAAAGCTTATAAAGATCTACTTCAGCCACAATGTGTACAGATACACCCCCAATGCACAATTTTTCACACCAACCTCATAAAGCAATCTAGGGTTGGGAAATACAAAATGAATGTAGTCTAAGTACCTTAAGCTTACTCACTCATACAAACATGTTGTGAAACTCTGATTACATACATGACCACTTATTTTCTACAGGACCATGCCATATTCACTGTACCAAGCACATGTAAACTAAGTATTCATATCAGGTCAGACAGTTTGTTATTATTGACTTAAATCATAAAATACATTCCTGAATGGAACCATGACTGTATTAATCACTAGGTACACCCACAGCAAGATCACAGACTTAACTCTCAGTAATAGGGTCACATCCTCCTCATACTCCTCTGTTTTTTTCACTTGTATATTCCACACATCACAGAAAACCCTCTCACATACATAGCTCTACACTTCAAAGGAGTGATGGAACATTCTGTAGAAAAACAGAAGGGAAACTGTACAACTTGATCTCATGCTTAGCTACGGAGAATAGCTACTCATGAGTGCCTCACTCCTGTATCTTTCTCTTCATCAAGAGCAGCATGGCAAGGGCTGAACTCCAGTCAAATAAATCCCCTTTCCAGCACCATAAAGTCTTTGCAAAACAAAACTTGTCCTTGTGCGCACTCAGACTGTGTATGTTCTTTCAGGATTCTCAACATTACCTCAATCGAGAGGCCAAACTGTAACAGAATTAGTCAAAATGTCAAAAGTATTGTTAATCTTCTCACAAGAATTAGGCCTTTAAAAATAAAATCAAGACTATTCCCCCTTTGCAGCCACTTGGCAAAACATAAAAGAAATAAATTCAGCCTAATTTTGTGTTTCTGTCATCATTTGTCCCAAGATTCTCCTGCTTTGTTTGTTCCCTATATTGGCTTTGTAGGATTTGTAAGTGGAAATAATAGCAAGACTGCTAAATTTGAAACAAAATATAAATACGCACAGAAAATTTTAAGAAACTAAGGAACAAAAATACAATGTGGTACAAATATGGAATTAAATAATATAGCAGTCTTACCAAGGATAGAATATTTGGAGTCTAGTTATACAGCCTCTTCGAGATTACTTTGCAACAATCTTTAATTGATGTAGCATCTGCGCAAGTGTAATGAAGTGTAAGAGAGACTCCAGGAACTATTTGCGTTATACAGGAAAACTTCCTTTGAGAAAGAGTACAGCATTACTCTGTTACCACATGGACTCCATTTAAATTAACATTTAGAAAACTGCATCTAATCAGCGCTAGGCACTCATTAAAATTAGTCGTTACCAAACAAGCATAATAGCTTTGACGTAATTACACATATGCTAGGTTACAGAATGCAACTAACACGTATATGTTTGTATTTCCTTATAGTATTCAGTACCACACGCATCAAGGGAATTCTATGATAACCACAGAAGTTTTTGTTAAAAATAGCATAGATTAGATACGGTTTGTCAAACAAGAAGCAGAAAGCAACTGTGAATGGTAAAATGATCAAATGAAGCAAGTCCAATAAATTCCACCCCGGGACTATCCAACTGCTGGGAAAGTAGAAAAGCCTGCACAATCCTTTCCAAACATCTGTAGGAGATGGAGGCTTGCATCAGCTGCTCTTCAACTGAAAAAGAAACTTACTGCATCTGACAGACATGAGGATGACTCTCCAGCAGCTGACAATACCTTGAAGGAACCATTTAAGTCATACACCTGTTTGGCCTCCTTCTGCTCAATATGAACTACCCAGATCCCTCCTCCTGTGTTTACATCCCTGTGTTGTGAGAACGCAGCTGCCTGCTGCACGCTACCATAGGTATGTTAGCAGAGGGCTCCTGGAGGGAAGGCCACTGACAATCCTAATTGCCAGCAGCTGCAAGGCTTCTGGCTTTATGGGGTTCCTTTTTATTTTCTGTTGAACTTCTGGCTTCTCAGCCTTGAGCAGAAGCCATATTTATATCTTCAGTGACCCCTCTATTACCAGAGACTAGTGAGCACACAGGACAAATTAAAAAAAACCCACTGGAATCAGATGTTACATTTTATACCTATAGGAAGGATATAAATAAAGCCAAACAAAAAACCCCAAAACAACAACAAAAACCCCCCATTTTCTTTATTTGGAAAGCAGAGAATCAGATAAAGAGGCATCACAGGCCTAGCAAGCTAAATAACAGCTAGCTGTCTAGAATACTGATCTTGCCTTCATACCTCCTCCATTTAATGACGTTTGTTATTATTGATAATGAATTCTTACATTAAAATTATCAGGCACAAACAGGTGTGAAGAGGCAGAATAGCTTTCACTGTAGGATCATTCACCATATTGGTGCTTCCAAGTCACTCCTTCATTGCAGACAGTAGGTAGTGGGGAAGGTCAAGCTCTCCCATACGCAGACATATACATTAAGTCACACCAGCAACTTGAGCCTCCTCTGGCATTGAATACAACATATTACTGAACAGTACGGGGAGGTTCCTCCTCCTTTCGAAAGATGGTCATGGTACAGGGCAACACACAGCCAAGACTTTCAGTGAGCTGAAGCAAAAGGGTAGGGATGGAGGATACTGGTCTTACCCACCATAAAACTACTTCCTTTTAATCAGCTGACCACAGAGGTAAATAGAGGGGACCGAGGACTGAAAGGAGTCAGGGAAAAGTTTCAAACTCACAGAAGAGCGCCTGGATGGAGCTTTTCTTCTTCCGTTCCTTCTCCATGCCACGCACCATTCAGAGCAGTACACTCTTTTGACACTGTCCCCCATAAAAAAACTGAAATACAAACCTATCTTAAACTCAAATGCGTTTAGGAATAGCTTTTCCCTACAAAAGTTTGGGGCAATGCAAACAAAGCCTCATGGAGATACATTTTTAAAGTGGATAAAGTAAGGCTTAAGGGTCAACAGGAATACGAGGGCAGTTTAGAAAAAGCCCACAAGACAGGAATGGGAATGACAGAGGGGAAACAGGTCTCCAAAGACAGCAGGAGACAGAACAGTATCTTAGCACCAAAGGCAACTATGTACATGGATAAAGGGGGATATATTTTAAAAGTAAAAAACTAGACAGTAGAATAACTTAGGTATTATCACCATAGATAGCAGGGAAGTAAATTCCAGGAGTGAAACAGAAGAGAGGAAATGGAGAAATCTAGTCATCTTTTCTGCTGTTTGTGAGTAAAACCCTGTTTCCACTGAAAATCAGTGGCAAATCTTCCATTAACTTCAATAGAAGGGGGAAAAAAAGGCTTTAAAAACTGACAGGATATGAAAAGAAAGAGCAAAGGGCCTGACTGGACTCAGTCTCAAGCAGTGAGCAAACCCAAAGTCACTGCAAGACACTTGTCTGGGTGGAGCTCCACATTATCTGAAGAAAACTGAAACACTGAAACATCTTCACTACATAAATGCTACTTTTACTCCCACAGATCTAATTTCTATAGAATATTAAACTCCTTTTTGATGTTTTATTAAGCAATCCAACACTTTTTCTGTTCAAGTAAAAAAAAAATTTCAGGTCAAGAGAATAAAAAGTATGTTAGTAAAAATAATACAGAGAGGCTACCACTTATTTTTCCCCTCAAGTGACAGATTTTAGTAATGCCACATGAAAGGAACTATTTTAACATCACCTGATCATTGTATTTGCCTCTCTACTTCACATATTACACAATGACACTCACACAATGTAAAATGCAATGTAAATGCTTAAGTGATACGGATACTTTATCTAATAGTGTATTACACTGATTTGATAAACTCATTCTCCAATAAAATGGTATGTTTTATTTTCAAAACTCAGGTAAGTCTTGCCTGTCACTCCAAAGTTACAGATACACCCTGAATTTTTCAGTCTCAGACTTGAAATCCACCATAAACAGAAAAGTTCCTTTTAGCAACAGAATATATTTTTAAAGCCTATAATAACATTATAATAACTCCTGTGAACTAGGACTAAATATTGAGCAGCATGGCAAAATGTCATGCCAAGCACGAGCATTCTTTCCCCAGCTGCATTTGTTGACTGTGGCAGATTCTCCCAAAAGCTTCATAATCGACATCAGATGAAATACAAAATTTCCCAATAGGTACATATTTCCTCTGAACAGCTCCTTTCCTGGCAATTAGTGTTGTGTCTGGGAAATGAAGAGTGTCAGGCTGAAAAAAAAAATCTCCAATGCAAACCATGGTTGGGAGAATGACTGAATCAGTTCTAGGGATCTTCCCATGCTGCTGGTTTCTTTGGGAGCATGCAGGAACAGCACACGGTACACAGCAGCTGTCATGAGGAAATAAATGTAGGGGTTTCCCGAGAAAATAGTTAAGTCTTGAGAATTCAAGTCATTTTCCTTCTCAAAAGGAAAAGAGAAATTGCTGTCAAATGGCAACACCTTCTCACTATTTTGTTTCAGATATCAAGTTTGTCATGCTCTTCAATACATACTATAAACTCATATTACAGAATCACAGAATCACACAGAATCACAGAATGTTAGGGATTGGAAGGGACCTCGAAAGATCATCTAGTCCAATTCCCCTGCCGGAGCAGGATTGCCTAGACCATATCACACAGGAACGCGTCCAGGCGGGTTTTGAATGTCTCCAGAGAAGGAGACTCCACAACTTCTCTGGGCAGCCTGTTCCAGTGTTCGGTCACCCTCACCGTAAAGAAGTTTTTCCTCATATTTATGTGGAACCTCCTGTGTTCCAGCTTGCACCCATTGCCCCTTGTCCTGTCAAGGGAGGTCACTGAGAAGAGCCTGGCTCCATCCTCATGACACTTGCCCTTTACATATTTATAAACATTAATGAGGTCACCCCTCAGTCTCCTCTTCTCTAAGCTAAAGAGACACAGCTCCCTCAGCCTCTCCTCATAAGGGAGATGTTCCACTCCCTTAATCATCTTCGTGGCTCTGCGCTGGACTCTCTCTAGCAGTTCCCTGTCCTTCTTGAACTGAGGGGCCCAGAACTGGACACAATACTCCAGATGCGGCCTCACCAGGGCAGAGTAGAGGGGGGAGGAGAACCTCTCTCGACCTGCTGACCACACCCCTTCTAATACACCCCAGGATGCCATTGGCCTTGGCCACAAGGGCACACTGCTGGCTCATGGTCATCCTGCTGTCCACTAGGACCCCCAGGTCCCTTTCCCCTATGCTGCTCTCCAACAGGTCTGTCCCCAACTTGTACTGGTACATGGGGTTATTCTTGCCCAGATGCAGGACTCTACACTTGCCCTTGTTATATTTCATTAAATTTCTCCCCGCCCAACTCTCCAGCCTGTCTAGGTCTCTCTGAATGGCTGCGCAGCCTTCCGGCGCGTCAGCCACTCCTCCCAGTTTTGTGTCACCAGCGAACTTGCTGACAGTGCACTCTAATCCCTCATCCAAGTCATTAATGAATATATTGAATAGAACTGGTCCCAGAACCGACCCTTGCGGGACTCCGCTAGACACAGACCTCCAACTGGACTCTGTCCCATTGACCACCACTCTCTGGCTTCTTTCCTTCAGCCAGTTCACAATCCACCTCACTACCCGATCATCCAGACCACACTTCCCCAGTTTAGCTGCGAGGATGCTGTGGGAGACCGTGTCAAACGCTTTACTGAAATCGAGATAGACCACATCCACTGCTTTACCATCATCTATCCACCGGGTTATGTCCTCATAAAAGGCTATCAAGTTGGTTGAGCATGACTTCCTGTTGGTGAAGCCATGCTGAGTGCCCCTAATGATCCCCCTATCCTTGATGTGCCTAGAGACAGCACCAAGAACAAGTTGTTCCATCACCTTTCCGGGGATGGAGGTGAGGCTGACCGGTCTATAGTTACCCGGGTCCTCCTTCCTGCCCTTTTTGAAGACTGGAGTGACATTCGCTTTCCTCCAGTCCTCAGGCACCTCTCCCGTTGCCCACGACTTAGCAAACATGATGGAGAGTGGCCTAGCAATGACTTCCGCCAGCTCCCTCAGCACCCTCGGGTGCATCCCATCAGGGCCCATGGATTTATGGACGTCAAGGTAGCTTAATTGGTCCCTGGCCCAGCCCTCAGCAACCAAGACAGGTTCCTCCTCTATCCTGACTTCTTCTGAGGCCTCAGGGGTCCGGGGCTCCTCAGGACAGCCTCCAGCAGTATAGACAGAGGCAAAGAAGGCATTCAGTAACTCCGCCTTCTTTTTATCCTCTGTCTCCAGGGCCCCCACCTCATTCATCAGTGGGCCTACATTGCCTCTAGCGTTGGCTTTACCTGCAATGTATTTGAAGAAGCCCTTTCTGTTGTCCTTGACCTCTCTTGCAAGGTTTAATTCCAAGGAGGCCTTAGCTTTCCTAGTTGCCTCCCTACATCCTCTGACAACAGACTTATATTCCTCCCAAGTGGCCAGCCCCTCCTTCCACGATCTGTACACCCTCTTCTTCCACTTGAGTTTGCCCAGCAGTTCCCTGTTTAACCATGCAGGTCTCCTGGTACCCTTCCTTGACTTCCTACCTGTTGGGATGCTCTGATCTTGAGCTCGGAAGAAGCAGTCCTTGAATGCTAACCAACTATCTTGGGCCCCCTTACCTTCTAGTACCCTGTCCCATGGGATTTCCCCTAGCAATTGCTTGAAAAGGCCAAAGTTGGCCCTCCTGAAGTCCAGGGTTGTGATTCTGCTAGCTATTCTGTTCCTGCCACATGAGATCCTGAACTCTACCATCTCATGGTCACTACAACCAAGGCTGCCCTCAACCTTCACCTCTTCCACCAGACCCTCCTCGTTAGTGAGGATAAGATCCAGCAGCGCTCCTCTCCTAGTTGGCTCATCCACCATTTGCATCAGAAAGTTATCATCAACGCACTGGAGGAACCTCCTGGACTGAGGATGGCTGGCTGAGTAGGCCTCCCAGCAAATATCAGGGTAGTTGAAATGCCCCACGACAACCAGGCCCTGTAATTGCGAGACTGCTCTCAGCTGCCTGTAGAAGGCCTCATCACCCTCCTCATCCTGATCCGGTGGCCTGTAATAGACACCCACAACAGTATCACCCCTGCCAGCCTGCCCCTTAATTCGCACCCACAAACTCTCAACTCGCTCCTGATCCGACCCTGGACAGAACTCAATACATTCTAGCTGCTCACTCACATAAAGAGCAACTCCACCACCTCTCCTTAGCGGCCTGTCTTTCCTGAACAGGACATAGCCATCCATGACCACATTCCAGTCATGCGAGGCGTCCCACCAAGTCTCTGTGATTGCCACTAGATCATAGCCCCCCGACCGAACACGGATTTCTAACTCCTTCTGTTTATTCCCCATGCTGCATGCATTGGTGTACAGGCATTTCAGGGAGCGAGCTGAGCACACCGATTTCACCCCAGGGGGATGGGGGGCCTCCTGGTCTACCTCAACACTAGAGCGTTGCCCCAGTGGTGCAAGCCCAGCTACTACCCCATCCCCCTTCGAATCTAGTTTAAAGCTCTCCGAATGAGCCCTGCTAATTCCTGTCCCAGAACCCTTTTGCCCCTACGACATAAACCTTTCCCATGTATCACTGTCACGCCTGGTGTCTTATAAAACCAGCCATTATCAAAGAACCCAAAGCCCTGCCTGTAGCACCAGTCTTGTAGCCAGGCATTAATAGAGAGAATCCTACTATTCCATCCCACGTCATCACCTGAAAATGGAAGGAGGGAGGAGAAAACAACTTGTGCCCCAGACTCTTTCACCAACCGTCCTAGGGCCTTATAGTCTTTCTTCATCCCCTTCAGACTACGGGATGCAGCTTCTTCCCCACCTGTCTGGAAGATCAGCAGGGGGTAGTAGTCTGTGGCCTTCACCAGGTTGGGGAGTTGCCTGGTGATATCCCTGATTCGGGCTCCAGGCAGGCTGCAGACCTCCCTGTGATCGGGGTCAGCTCTGCATATTGGGCCCTCAGATCCCTTTAGGAAGGAGTCTCCAACCACTAAAACTCTTCTCTTCTTCCTTGTGGAGGAGGTAGCTATACGCCTGTCAGGTTTTTCTGACTGTGGTGGGACCTCTGATATAGGTTGCCTCTCCACCACATCCCCATTGGACCGGCCGTATTCCACTAGGGCTTCATATCTATTGCTCAGAGGCACCTGTGGAGGCAAGGTAGGCAAGGAGGGCACTTGCCGTTTGCCACAGCCATAGACTTGCCTCCACTCACTCCTCTCCTCTAGGTTATTGTTTTCCACCTGAGAGGGGCAGAGTACAGGGGTCCCTCGATCCTGGGAGCTCTCCGGCAGGTGCTCCCATTTTTGTTGCAGGGAAGGCAGAGCCTGGCTCCACCAGTCTATCTCCATTTCAGCCTCCCGAATGCTCCTAAGCCTTTCTACTTCGGCTTGAAGCCTTTCAACCTGGCTTTGCAGCTGTGCCGCTCGGCCGAGCAGATCATCTACTTGCTCACAGCGCACACAGCCCCCTGACACCACAGAGACGCTGTAGCATTCCCTGCAGCCTATATTATTTTGCTTATTGTTTGAAGCTTTGTGCTCTTCCTATTTAATGCTGGAGATACGCTGATTCCGACAGCCAGGCTGTCCAGCTCACAAACTCTGCTCCCTGCTAATCCTTCAACATCCTTCTGAAAAACTCAGGTGGAGGTAGAAAAAAATAGTGAATTTGTGGTTAGAATTTCTCAGCCACAAACATATTTGGACTAAAAACACCTTCAAGCCTCACAGATACTTCCTCTAATACCCACCAGTTACAGAAGCATACCAAACTGACCTGAGTGCTTTGAAATCCCATTACATTTTCTTTAATCAGCTAGATTGACTTAATAGTAACAACATCCTCTTTCCCTATATCTTCTGTTTATACAGATACACAGCCAAGCGCATCACATGATGACTTGACACTGATCTAAGAATTTAAAATTGCTCTTTTTAAAAAAAATTTGTATTAAAAGTATGACCAATTACACTAGTTGTTTCAATTTAGACACTTTATGGGGAAGACCCTCAGAGGAACGAATGGCATTCTCCTTTTCTTTCTCAGGGAACTTCTACGGACAAGCATTACCTGGAAGTCTGATGCTTTACAATGGTGTTCTCCAATTACTTGTCATCTTTGTGCACTTGCCTGGATTCTGCCAACTTTTCCCTAACTCTTAAGTCATTCCACTAAGTAACACTGAAATATCTGCGGAATAAAAGGTACTGCTCTATATGGGAAAGAGTTAAAGGAATCCATCACTGATTGTCACTGAGAAGTACCACACAAAGCTTTACATGACTGAAACCTAATTTTATGCACTGAAAAACAGTTACACTTCTAAAATCATAAATTGCAGCTGCACTTATTATTCCAAGTAGCTCTGCTAAGTTTTCTCATGGGTATGCCTGTTCACATAGCATTTCTGGCAAGACTGAAATGTTAGAATTCTCTCAGACACTGCAGGACACTATTTCTGTTTTCCTAGATTGTCAGCATTATAAACTAAGTAAGGAAGAGGAAAAAAAACCCACATAGTTTTGTGGAGTTACAACCTTGGATGGTTTCTCAGATGAACCCAGCAGCCCAGGATTCTGGACTCCAGGTGCTGGCTGCATCTGGACAGTGTTGAATTCCCTGCTCAAGCTCTTTGGGCTTGAGCACAAACTTAGATTCCTCTAACGCCCTTCCTGGAGATACAGAGCATATACTCAAGCTGCCTGGTCCCTTCACACTCTTTCTGGCTCTCCCATGTCTCCCCAGCAGCAACTGCAGCCTTCTCAGGGCCTGAAACTGGTAGCCCTGAAAGTTGTTGTTTCCTTCTTTGGAGACTGCAGGAAGAGATACTTAGAGGGAGACACAGACCCTCCTCAAAGAAGGATCACAGTCTACTTCCAGAAAAGGTGCAAACAATACACAGATTATAGAAGAACGGCTAAAACCTCCCTTATGTCCCACCTGTGAGCTCACTCTTCCAAACCTCAGACTTTTGGCAAAATCATATTTGAATCCCAGGACCTGATTTCTAATGTTCGTGTTGCTCTTGATAAAGAGCTGTTACTAAGAAAAGGCCTTGTACCTTTATGAAATTCAGTCTCCGTCACGGTCTTCCTATGGGCTTTTACTCTCTCACAGTGAGTTGTTACTGAACTGAACTCCAAATCCTTTGAGCTACAGTCAACAAATTGTTTTAAATATTTACATTCGAAAACACGATATTCCAAGGTAACGACCTGTATTCTCTGTCATTCACCTCCTGCCAGAGCCTTCCCACAGATCTCTGTTAGGTCAACCTGAAATCTCAGTCTAGCAGAAGTTAACACACACACTACATTTTATCTCATAATAAAACCCCATGGTTATATAACGGATTATGTATCAGCAGTAGCCACCCACTGTTAGATAATAATACAACCGTTACTTGTGTTTGGCGCAGGCAAATTATTGCAGATGCTACTATTGACTACCTAATCACAGTTTAGAAGAGTCAACTTTTAACGTTGTCTTCTTTACAGTAAACAATATACAAATGTTACACTAAATTAACATTAAAAAAAATATTACCACTGCTTGCAAACAGGGAAAGAGAGAAATTACTGTGAGCTACTCAAGCTCCCACAGGGACACAAGGCAGAGTGATGAATGGAACTTCAGAATCCCTGGTTTTAGTTAATTCACGTGATTATTCTCCATCGTCTGACAAAAATATCTTTTGTTGTCCTGTGCACAAATGTCTAGAATCAATCTGGATTTTCCAGAGCTAAATGGTACAATAGTTTCAACATCTCCTGTTGAGGTATATTTTGTGTTCTTCACAGTCACCAGCAAACTAATGTGATGAAATCCAAATAGAAATCTAAGTAAATGAGAAACTATGTGGTTCCTTTCTGTTTCTTATTCTTAGAATAAATATTCTTCTTTTATGCTCACAGTAGATTAAAAATCCAGGAATTGCAGTCAAAGCTCAACCCTGCTTAATAATAATGAACAGAAACATATCAAAGATGACCCCTTTGTTTCACAGAGTATTTGCAATATTCATGTTAGACAGTCAATGCAGAAGTATTGTGGACAGTGACTAGGAAAGCAAGGTAACAGTGAAACAGTTCAGCAGAAGTCACAGACCCTGGTCACCTACCCACCTAACGACATATGGGAATGATCTATAAATACCAAACCAAAAGTCAGATTTTAAAAAGGAAAGTTGGAAGAGAACAAAGTTACGGCTTTAGGTTTGCACCACCCTCCTAAATATAGAAACAAAATGAGAGAAAGTATAAGGTGCCTGAAGGAAAGGACGACAGGCAAGTAATCAAAGCTGGCATCACTGGCAGAGCAGAGACAAGAGTTGGCACCTCTCATTTAATAAACCAGATGGAGAAGGATTTTCACCATTTAGACCTACCCTACAGGCAAGACCAAAGAATTAGTATTTGATGCAACAAGATGGACATGATAAGAGAGAGGCTCAGGTGACTAATTGGATTTGAAGGGGAAAACAAAGCTGGAGAAAAGGATTAAAGTAATTGAAATGGTTACACTTACAAGGCACAAGACATTACTTCTACAGGGAAGAGCCCATTATTGCTGTTGGCCATCAACATCAGGCTACATTTAGAAAACAATTCTCAACAACTGTGGAATAATTGGCTCTGACTTCCTAAAAACACAAGTCAAAATTTGTGTGCCATAAATAAGCAGTTTCATCACACAAACAAGTTTAGCTCATCATACTTAAATGTCTGACACACATCATAGTAGAGCTAACACAGCAGGGTGAGGCCATCCTATGTGAAGACAACATTTAATGAAATAACACAGAAATACCCTACCATATGGACAAGCCACAAGCAAGACTGTGGGATGTGGAAGAACCGGCAAAAATGAAAGGCCCCCTACCCCCTGACAATGCAAACGTTCTTGTAAAATCATAGTAAGTTGGAGCAAACCATACACATTTGCTCACACGTTTAAGCAAACAAGGCAAAACAAAATGAGGAATTAGCATTTTCAAATCCTCTGTGTGCCTGGGACATAAACCAGAGAGATTGTGGATATTAACAGTTGACTAGCACATAAAGTATATTTTTAAAATGGCACCTGTCTGCCTGTTTGTTTTACGTGACATAAGTAAAAGGTTACATATCAAAATAAAACATTGTGTTGCATGCATGAGACAGATTCTGAAGCACACAAATCCAGCCAGGGTCCCTACACAAACCTGTGTTCAGTTTTGGAAATCAGCAGTAAACCTTGAAAAGAATACTTCAGATGTTTTACAGCAGATACAATGTTTCATAAATAAAACTTTAATATATACACTCTAAAAGTGTTCTATAATATGTAGATAATTTTTAGTAACGTCATCAGATTAAGAATAATACTGAATAGATTCTGAGAAAGTACCTTGAGTAATACAGGAAGTAGAAACAATATTCAGTGGGAAGTACAAACTGTAAAACCAATTATAAGACATGAAAATAATTAAATTGGATAGGCAGGTGAATCTATACAGTAGCCCTCTGTACAAGCTGTTTTAGCATTGCCTGGGCCAAAATCAAAAAGTGAGTTGCTGTGTAACTTGAAATTAATGGCATTAATCCTAGAACACATTAAGAAACAGAGCCTTTACTTTCCTTTTTTTTTTTAAAAAAAAAATGAAAAAAGGAGTATTAGGCTAGGATTCCCCAAACACCAATTCTGTACCATTCTGGCACAACCATTCTGGTACTATTTAATCTCTTCCAGTTGTCCAGAGACATGTGCTCATGTGCTCTGGAGATGAACACTCCAGATAACAATAGATAACAGTTGCACAGTGTTGCACTTACACAGAAAAAGCACAGAGAATTACAGAGAAATGAAATGACAGCCCACATACTTCTCAGATCTTATCAGCAGCTGAAAATAAATACACCCCCTGTGAAAATAATTCGTTGACATTGTATTACTCAGATTCCTCTCTGTAATCTTCATCTGCATTTTCGTTGTCAGGTTTTCTTTAAACCTCCACATTTATGGTCACCATATACAAGTGAGATACTTGTAAGTGTAATCAAGAAAACTGAATATTGCAAGAATATTAAAACAGAACCTGCAATTGATGGATCAAGACCTTACAATCATGTCGGATGGTTCTGAACTTGCTAACACGGTTTTTGTGGCACAGCAACTCATACAGACTCAGAAGGGGCCAGCAGCACTGAAGAAAGCCGGAGCTGATTAGGGCAAAACAGGAAATCGCGGAAAACTGCTGAAGTTCCCAATGCTCAAGTCACAGCAAGCACAGCTGTAACTCCTTAAAGATCAGTACAAGAAACCCAAAACTTGGCAGTTTTATACGCTCAACATCTTTATATACATGAACCAGTAACGCAAATGTAGAATAAAACTGTTCCTTTAAATCTTACTAACTCCAGAATATTACCAAATCTAATCAGTGGGTGCTCGTATATAAGACCAGAGTTAACACATGTTATTCATGATATGGGTGGCCATCTAGCCACCAACAAAATGTATGAGTCAGTAATGTTAGGAGAGTTGGTAGACCAGAAGAGAAGAAAAAACAACTTGAATACTATATTGATAGAGGTTTGCCTTGGGAAGCTCTTGGTGAGGAAGCAAGGATTCCAAAAGGAACATTATCCTCACGACTTTCTGGACAACAGAGTCTATTGACAAAGATTTTACTAGCCCTTTACCTGTCCCTACCAAAGTTACAGGACACTGCTTATATTACTAGACACTAAATGGACAAAACTCTTCCCAATTACATAAACGCATTCCTGAACAGGAGTAGCCAAAACTAGGAGGAGGTAAAGAAAGCCCTTGTTAGTCTCCTCAGCATTTTACTGACTTTGTAAGAAAACAAATACACCAGATGTATGAAATCACCCAGAGGTTTCAGATGTCACATCAAACCCTGTCTACTGGAAAAAAAAACAGTTACGCAGTTCAAAGCAAAAAGAGGCAAAAAGTTTGCAAAAGCCAAAGACAGATTGGGACTTCAGAAATATCATCTACAGATTTTTCACTATTATGAAGTTACCTGAAATTTGACTCTTTGACTTCTCAAATAGCAAGAACCCACTGTACAATACGATCATCTCCTAAAGTACAGGCTCCATTTCTTCTAAGGACATCTAAGTTCTCTTGCTGACAGCTACGATTTGCCCAAAATTGAGCACAAAGCCTGCACTGCAGAATGCAGTCTGGCATGTTGGCCTTCAGGGAACATAGGAAGCAAAGTAAAAATTAATGAATTGTCAGTCAACAACATATACAGACATCCTGCAGGGAAAGCCCCTAAGTGCAGGGCAAGAAAATAAATCCCACAGCACACCACCAATTTATATCTCTAAGGGCAACAAGACAACATGCATAGCACTATGAAACATAACTAGAATCTTCTACAACCTCACCAGAGACCTATAAAACACGGTGTGCTCTTATTTCCTCTTGTTACACCACAAACAAGGGGTTTATCCTTGTTTCGTGGTCCCTTAGTAGAATAGAAGACAATATTGCTGTCTCTTGTTGCCACAGGTTATTGCCTTAGGACAGTCTCTCATTGAGATACTTCCTATGAACCATTCCTGCTGCCATAGTAATCCCATAAGTGAAAAGCGTTCACAAATAATCAGTGGTGCTTCCTGATTTCTTCAGTCATGCTACAGCATTACTGTTACATCTTTACAGTTATCACCCAGCTGCCTTCTGCTTTTATGCCTCACGCATTCCCCAAGCCTACACAGAGTGGACAGAAGATGCTGCCTACTCAGTAGGAGACTATTTTTATAATAATTCTGCAGTATCGAAAGTGAGCACGCACAATATCAAGCAGGGGAGCATCAGGTTCATCAGTTTTCCAGTTCCCTCAGAGATCAATTCTAAACTACCTTGACCACAGCTGCATTTGCCTCTCCGCTGAAAGAAAATAACTCTTCAATGGATACATTCACCACTTCACCCTGTGCGCATAAAACTCACATGCTAGGGAGGAAAAAACCAACTTAAAAAACACAACAAGGCAATAATAACAGGTACTCTGTCACTGGAAGATGGTGATGAGCAAAGAAACTTTCTTGAGTAAATAAATGAAGGCATCAGATCCACACATAATATAGGCAAACTCTTTATCTTCAGTACTTCCAACAAGAGCTAGCTCCCTGGAAGTAGAAGTGGTGGCACTGCTCCTAAGAGCTCCTAAATGCACCAGGACAAAAGAACATAGCATCACAAGCAGTCCAGGAAAATTCCAGATACCATCTTAGGACTGTCACATGAAATGGAAAAAAAAGGTAAATATAGTAGATTTTTTTACTGAAGGAATATAGAAATAGTTTACTTTTACACTCAGAGAAATGTCTTGTGTCCCAGACATCCTTTGAAAAACATTTCTGGAAACTTAACCCAGTAACTTTCTCCCTTCAAAACAGATCTTTCTCAGTGCTTTTTCTTGACAAAAAGGCAATCATCTGGTTTAGCCATTTCTATCAAAAAGTTTTCAAAATAGTAACATTTGATTTTACATACACATCAGCATCAAGGAGACCTACTTGGCTGACATGCAGTGAATATCCCTAAGTTTGTCTCCCCTGACTTACAGAAAGCCTCGGCTCTGTCCCTGCACTCCCTCTTGGAACTGCCGTTTGACAATCAAGAGCCACAGCCTGCACTAATGAAGTAACTGTTTGTATCACAGAGGGCACATCTCTGGCCACTACAATAGAAATTACACCATAAACAATTCAAATTATTACACAGATGTTGTGACTTTCTTAAAGGTCTCAGGTGGCATCTTCATATTAGCCTTTTACTTTGAATAAAAAATGCGCTTTTGAAGTGAACCTCCCAAAATCCTTGGCTGCCCAATCACCGAGCAGTCTCTGAGCGTCAGTGCTACATTCTTTTCTGATGAAACTAAACCAGAAGATGTGTGCACTAAGTGCACTTAGCATGGCCCAACCGCTAACATATGCTCAGTCTCAGGTGTTGTACCTAAATCTTTAATTGCAGGTGTATTTAAAATAAAAAAGTTATTTTTACTTTAATTATATCATCAGATGGAAAAACTCCATTGCAACACACGGATTTTTGTTTTGAAAGATGTAAAAATGACTTGCAATTAGAAGAGGAAAAAGTTTGGACAACCAGTAAAATATTTTTCCTAATCCCAAGAGAATAAGACACCAGATTATTTCATTAACCAAAAACAAAGCAGCAGGTTTACAGATGGACTAAAATATGTACCATCCCCTGCTTAATTAGAAGCAAAGAAAAAATTGAGAGGACTGAACAGAACTGCAGGAAATTAACTCACGTACCACATGTGCTAACAGGCCAAAAGCCAGAGTAACCTCAAATTCCTGAACTGACACAGCACTTGGAGAGGGGGACCAAAATTCAAATGCACCCAAGGCACTGGCAGCTCATGCACACTAAGCCTGTACACGCGGCTGGAGATGTTATGTGTCGGCTTCTCTCCAGCTACGCATCCCGCGAGCATCAGCCAGGCTGGCCCCTGAATGTGGCCAGATGTCCCACTGAGGCTGCATGGCTTCAACAGCCCAGAAAATCACATAGCCACCAGAGTGCTATAGGCAGATCAGAAAAGGGTGCGTATGAGTGTTGGGCGAAAAGAGGGAAGTGAAACAAAAACTTACAAAAACTAATTATACAAAAACTCCTGCCTCATTTTGTACATATAAACCAATTTAATTCTTTTCCTTTCAATGGGTGCCAGAGGCAGTGAACAATCTTAGTTAATCTCAAATGCCTGAAGAAAGCTTATTTTTTTTAGTTGAGCAGCAATCCGGATGAGCACTGCCATGCTACAACAGACAGTGTTACTGAAGAAAAAGTGATGACAACCTGAACTCCTATTTTGTGCTACCATAGGCTCGCTTGTTCACAGCAATTATTTTGTTTATTAAATAACCAATGAAAGAAAACAGTGAAGCAGTTAGCTGAAGAGTTCCTGAAATTATTTTACTTTTAGAAATATACGCACAGGTCAAGATTTTTTGTCTGAAAATAGTAGGTGGTGGTCCAGGCCATTTAAAGGGCAACAGGGGCAGTTTTCTAGAGCAAAGTGACCCGTCTCACCCACTTGACTCCCAGCCTATGATATATGGAAAGGAATACAGGTCTTCTTAGCTAGACCACATGTATACAGAGCAATAGAGATGCTCAGGGACCTGACCTACAGCTCATGAGCAGGCTGGACTCAGGTCATGTCAAGTCCCATATTAACAGAGAACTGCCCTCACACTCACACACAAGTCTTAGCCAGCGCTTACCAGCTGAAATACAGTCCCACATGGACATGGCCCTGCTCCCCCTCTACGGACAGCAGAATGGGTCATAGGAAGAAGGACTCCTAAGAGGGTAGTAAAAAATTTGGTGTACTGGCATTCATTGTGGAAGGAGGAACACAAAAGGAGGGGAAGGAGCCTTCAGGGCTCATGACACAACCAGAGGATACAGTATTTCAAAGATAAAACATCAGTTTTAAAGGCCAGATGCATCTCTTTGCTATAAAAAAACCCAAATAAAAGTAAAAGAAATCCTACCAAAACTACCATACCATTCCAGATTTCAGAAAACTTGGCAGAACAAGCGGAAGAAGTTGAGTGTCTCTGCCACTACTGATGTGAATAAGCCCTTACTTTCCTCAGAGTTTTAGGGAAAGGAGGAAGCTCTCCTTAGCAGGCAAGTCTCACTGCTGGAACCAAAGGCAGCAGACCAAACATTAGGAAAAGGCAATGCGGTAAGAAATCACTGTGCTAGCACCTGAGAGCTGAAAAATGACACTAACTCACATACATTGCCAGTGAGATTGAGGAGGTAATGAATTGTTCACAAAGCAGTGAAGAATAAAAGGGAAAACAGGAGAGGAAAAGAAAATGCACTTTGAGAGTACAATGTATATACAAAAATGTATACATAACTATACATGGTAGAACAAAATAAACCAAGTGAGTTTACAAAAAGGGGAAATTAAGATAAAGGAAAAGCAACAGTTTTCAAATTCACATACATTACATGAAATGATACTCCAGCCCTGGCATGCCTGCACTTAATTGTGTCATACGCATCCACTTGGGCTATCCATGCAACCTCTGCCATAAATCTTGAGTTGCACCATGTCACTCATGAATTCAGCTTTCATCCAGATACAACTTTTGATTAGAGCCTCACAAGCAGACATTGTGTCTTGGCCATGTGTAGCCTGAAGAAGGGGAGAGAAAGTGAAGGAAATTACTTCAGGTAAGTATAAGATGCTTAAGTAAAAGAAGCCCAAAAAAAGAACTTGACCAAGTATGTGTCCTTGTTAACAGTCTCCAGACTGGGTCAAAGTACTCCTTAGTCTATTTTGGCCTTGTAATACGTTCCCTGTTGGATTTCTTATATACTGGAGAGATTGTTCTGCAGCATTTAAAAAAATAATAATTGGGCTCTTGGCATTTATCTCTCAGAATTCTGGGGAACTTTCCTTTTGAGTTCTTGAAAAACACTCGATTTTGCTTCTTTCTAGAGCCCTTAAAGGGGTTATTATTACAAGACATAGTGTTATGACTTTATCTAATCTGTGGTTCTTAAGGAATAGAAGGATTTACTTATATTTTTAGATTCAAAAGAGTACATTCACCACAGGACAAATACCGGACCATTTCAATAGCTAAAGGATACCTTTTATTTATAAAATGTTCTAAAAACGTACAGCTAGGCAGCAAAAAAAACAGACTTATGGCTAGCTTATTACAACCACATTTTTAACCATGCCGTGTAAATTGAGTATTTTTGCTGTAAAAACATCCATTACAAACTGGGAAATACTCCTCAGTACACAACAGTAAATGTATGCATTACTTTAACTTGTACCAGACCATTAATCACAGCACAGTCCAGCTATTAAAGCAAAAAAAGTCAACATCCGAATTTCTCCAAAAAGCCAAATACTATGGATACTCTTGATTGATTACAACAATATGTGTTATTTGGGAAGGTTCATTAAAAATAGTTCTGTTACTCTCAACTCCTAATACCCATGTTTAAATGTTTTCACCACCAAATTGCCAGTGCTTCAGGAAATTGTTACTGGGAAAAAGGCTGTCATAAACACACCATTTGGGGGGGACGGAAGGGAAAATTACCTACATGTTACAGTGACTTTCTCCTAAGTAACAAAACCCACTCTTACATGATACCTATAAAGTAGCAAGAGAATTATTTGACTCTAACACAACACGAGAACAATGCCACGAGACACAACTGCCACGCAACATGGTAATACCAACCATCTAACGACTGTCATCTCTCCATAGGCCAAGGGAGATGCTGCTGCTAATTTTATTTCCTATTTAGTTACCATTTCTGTCCTAATTAAATGAATCCACTCCTTGAAACTCAACAACAAATCCTTCAAGTCCTTCACTGTCACCGATGAGTTGGCATGAGCCCTAATATAAACACAGCAATGAGTTTTCCTGAGTATATTAAAATTCATCCCTTCTTGCCCTCATTCAGAGCTGGGATGCCTGAGTCTCCAAGCAGCTTCTTAAAAAAAACAAAACAAAACAAAACAAAACCAAAACCACACCACCAAAGCTGATATAATCTGGGGAAAATTGTGAAGTTCCACCCTTCATTCACCTGAGGAAAGTGGGATAGTGCAGTATGAGAAGGAGGACACTTTCTTCTAAGGTGCTGGCAGGATATTTTGGAGAACTGCCACAATCCCATTAGCAGTTATTCATATTATAGGTTCACATGTAAATACACAGACCCAAGAAGGTTCTGGTCAACAAAGCAGCAGTATACAAATTTCAAGAATGCAAGACTTTCTTTCACAACACTCAGAAGTTTTTTATCAGGTTTTTACCTTTCAGCTCTCACCCTTCTAACACGCTACTCCCTGCAGCAACACAGTATTTCCCATCAGTCAATCAAAAAGGCAAGCGACTCGAACAAACAGTGCCCCAGAGACTGACAAGAAGCACCACATCCAGCAGAGAGTCCATCCAGCACAGCACATCGGTAGGACAGACAAGGAGACACACAGCTGGTGATTAAGAGAAAACATAGGAGAAGGCATGGAGATAAGAGAATCCATCTTGCCTACAGCAATACCTGTTTTCTGTTAGCAACAAGACAAACAGATCTAGGCATCGCAGCGTGGCAGAGGTGACAGACTGGACCTGAATACCTCCCTTAATATAGGAAAAAACAGATTAACCAATCCCTCCTCTCACCCAAAAAAACCCTAAGTGAAGGTATGTGAAGAAAGGGCAGAAAGTACATTTCATGAAAAAATGCTTCCTGGCAGCATCTAAATTTGAAATTGCTTTTGGGAATGACACCTCAGCTCCCAGCCTCGATTAAGGATTCAATACTTCTAAACATGCATTTGGCATCTGTTTCTCCTCTGTTTTCATTCAATTCTGAAATAGCCGTAATGCCAGTACCCAGACCTAATAAACAGGTTTTACTACCTTCAGTCTCCACCTCTGTTCCTCACCTCTAAATTTTCCATTACATGTTAAAATGCATTTCCATAAATAGTCTGGCAAACAGAATATACAAAGAGTCACTTTTAAAATGAACACTTCTGCAAGACACCAGAACTAAGGATTGGATAGATCACTGTTCAGATCATCTTCTAGTTTTCAGATAATCAACAGATTATAGATTGCAATATTCTTTGATGATATCAAGTATGACTACTTAGAAAACAAAATTTTTTGTAAAATTGTTTTTGAAACTTAGTCTACTCTCTGTTCATTATTATTAAATTTATTAGAAAATTATAAGTATTAGAAAATTTATTGTAAACATTGCTACATTTGTTGGGAATCAAGAAATACACTAGTGTAGTTTGGATACTATCTGAATTCAAAGCACTTTACTTTTGAGAAACCATTTTAAACAGGTAATGTTTGCTTCTCTAGGGGAATATGGAGCATACAAAAATGCTATCAAGCAACTACGCTGGCAGCAGAGCTGTCCTCTGCACACGATCCAATACAGTTAGCTGGCATTACTGCCTTTCTCAAACTTTTAGAAGCATCACAAATGGTGCTGCTTGCACACTTCTCATACTGCTGAGATGTGACGACTTATGTTTTGTCTCAAATGGTGGAACCAAGCATGCTTCCAAGCGTCTGTCCCAGCCACTTCCCACTCCCAGTCTCAAGCAAGACCCAAAGCCATACCACCCCTTCCCACTTCCCAGCATGGACTTCTGTAGAAAGAAAACCTAGATGCATAGATCAAAAAGAAGCCATGACGTTATCCAAACAGAACACAATTCCAGTTTGTGACGTGGCATGTATTCAGGGTCAGGTTAGCTGCTGCCGATGACTTCTCCGTGGGTGGACTCATTGTGCAACTAGAGGGAGGAATAAATGGCCCGTACTGCTCTGAATATATACTGTCCAAAAAAAGAACGATATTACAAAATACAGCACCTCACAGAAAACTAAAAATGCTTATTTCAGAAATGTAAAACTATATATAATAAGTAACATACTAAGACATCTAAAACCACTTAATTTTTAAGAAATCATGATTTCAACCTACCTTACTTAAAAAGCAGAGTGAGAATTACAAAACTGACTGCTAAAGCACTCAAAATAATTATGTTCAAAGCAGACGACTCCTTCATCTAGTACAAGTCAGCCTCATGCTAGGAAAATTACAAATACAACAGAAACTGTACCCTTACATTCTAGTCAAATACACAGAATGCCCAGTTCTTACCATCACTGACAGTCTGGTATATGTTGTCACCAAAGACATTTGATTTTGGTTGATCTTGATATTTATGGTAGCCTTGAGAATGCACGAAGTTCTTTAAAACAAATATCATACAAAATTTGGATCAGTAACAAAAGAATGAAAACATTTTGAAAGAATGACAAAGCACAGGGGAAAAGAACTATTGTGCAGCCAATAGTTTCAAAACTGAACACCCACTTGTAACTGGCAATGTTTAAGTCATAGAGAATAAAAATGCCTGCCCAGAAATGACATGTGAACTAAAGGCTGAAGTGTGAGTCACAGGGAGAAAAGAGAAAAATGCTTACCTATCAATAGAAAAAGAAGCAATGGATCTAATGAGGGATGCCACTGCTCCAACTTTCGCAGCTTCCACTGCTCCCTGTAATCTGTAACGCACAGTTTCACCATAATTGATGAAAGGTTCGTTGTAGACAACAATCTTCCCCTCGGCCTCCTGAGCTCTTTTGTGCAGTTCATCAAAAGAGGCTACCACTATGACTTCCGCTGTAATTCCTGAAAGAAAGTATTACAGTGGCTTTAACATTGTTTTCCTGTAACTCTCCTACAGCAAGTTTTAACAGACAGAAAAGCATGGACTGCGCAGAACACAAGAAATCAGATTTAACTTCTTACTGGAAAAGGAAGACTACGTGAAATGCTTCATCAGGGATTGGTTCTAAATCGCTGTAATAGCACCCTGAACCAAGTACACACAGTTCTGTAAACCATGGTATCAGGTTGGTATTAAAACATAACTTGAAGGGCAAGAAGGATACACAGGGGGAATTCTGTTCTCTGCATGTGCTTTAATGGCTCACTGCAATCATTTATAAAAAAAAAAACATTTGCAAAAAGCTGCCTATGGGATTAATAAAAAAGACAGTAATCTTTTCATGGAATTGTTTTGCTATGTTGCTAAACAACTTAGCTTAACATAAGACAACTGGAAGCACATATTTTTAGACTGAAATACTTATAAAATTATTTAATCCATAAATGAAATTAAATTAAAGCTTTGCAGTTTCAACAAATTCTGCAGTATGCTTATAAATTAAAAAAAAAGTCTTCATATTTAATTCCGGCAAATACCTCAGTTCTACTGGATCTCCTTCTGGGAGTTGTCCCAGAAGCCCTTCTTCCCCAGTTACGACACAGAGAACACAGGCAGGTGCTTCTGCAGAACTATTCACACATGGTAAGTTAGATCCCACACAGCTCTTTGTTTTTAATAGTTAGAATAGTTTGAAATTGCTATATTATCTTGCTTGAAAAAACAAAGGATTTCATAGATAAGTAGTTTTTCCCAAAGCCAGAGAATCCTTCTAACTTTTTAGAACATTAATTGAGGAACTATATTTCACAGCATTTAAGAAGTAATTCATTAAAACGACCACAATGCTTCAAATCCAATTTTGTTGATTGGTTGCAGAGATAAGTAGAAACAGCTTAACATGGGCTACTACTTTTCCTCTAAATATAGAAGATGTAATGGATGCCTGAAATTTTAGTGTTGCATGTTTCACCTAAAAGCCACAAAATACGTCAGTGAAAACTAAAACTAATAACAAATGTCTAGCAAGGATTTGTCAAAGAAGTCAACCTATCATGTTTTTAAGAAGAAAATGTTTCTCCTTGAAATTCCTCTTTCTTCTTTTTGTGATATAAGAATTATTTGGAGAAGATTTCAAAGGCTTGTATCTGAGACTGTAATACACAAGAAGAACTGATAGAAAAATAGGAAGATCATCTCTCCCAGCACCAGTGTATCCAGGCTCATGGCTTCTTTAAGATCAAACTATAGCATACTTCAAAACTTTAAAGAAACTGTTTCACACAAAAAAAAAGCTTGATTTCTTAAGAGTGCACCACTAAGAGGGCAAGAGAGTGCAGCACTGCTACAGCACAAGCTGGTGAGTTTTAGCTACAGAACTAACATAGTGTGAGAGGTGTAAAAATTTTAACTGAATAACTATTCGGATTCTTATCTTTACCGAAAGAGGCACAGAGAGCCAAACCAGAGAATCACCTTCAAATTTCACTAGTTGTTGTTGGCAGGTAGGTGAGCATGCTAACAGACTCCAGCTGCTTCTAATGAACTGCAGGTTCAGCTGCCTACCCAAGGAGCATCCCAGCAACAGGATCATTCTGGGTATGGAACCGTGCCACTGTAAATAAAGCCAGGTATCTGCAAAATTTCATTTTCCACAAGAAAAGTCATGGTCTCAGGAGGTTGATACTGCAATCCGTATTTCATATTAGCTCTCCCCAATGCTCCACTTGGATCGTGCAGCAGGCACTGGAAGGGCACATGTTGTATTAGCGCCTGTTCATCAAGGGAAGCGAGGAGTGTAACTCTTCTTGGCGTTACTTTACTGCATTAATGAACAAACACCAACTCTGGATGATTTTTAAAGAATGCTACAGACAGCTAGCAACTATCTATAATCCCTAAGAAATATCACGGAGAAGTACATTTATGGCCCTCCTTAGACGACAGGCATCAGGAGTTTGTACAGTGAACTTTGTGGGAATTAAAGCTAAGAAAAAGAACACAGAGCTGCAAACTCCAGCCCAGTATCTCTACTTTTGAATGTTCCCACAGAAGCTAAATAAAGCCATCCTTTGACAAAATAAAACAAAGGTTCTCTCTGCAAGTTTAACTTAATGGCAGCATGGTATACATAAGGCATTAATCACCGTGCCTTCCATAACAAAATAAAACTTCACTCTTGTGTAACTTCTGACTAATTCAACGTCTCATTTGCATTTTAGTCCCATTTTATAGCATTTCAGTCTCATCTATCGAAGCAACAAGAGCAATGGTTATCATAAATAAACACGTGGACACACATACACAAACCACCCTAAGACTCTTGTGCAAAGGAGAAACGAAACAAAAAAACAACAGTTTATCAGTTTAAGGGGAATGAGTTATTCCTTTTCAGAATGGGAAATGCCTCACTTTACTGAGCCTTTAAGCAAATTAACCAACCTCTACCCCTAGCATCTCCTACCAATTCAGTGCCTCACGGCTCTGCTTCCCATGTCAAAAGCTGTTCTGTTTCTTTCCTCCTGCCATCATTATCTGATCCAGAGCTTGTCTTTGAATGATCAAACAGAAGTCTTCAGAAAACCCATGTAAGGAGGGAGCCGGATTGCCTGCTTACTTAAGCAAGATACAAAGATTATAACCCACGCAGTCCAAGAGACTAATACAAAGCATTTGACGAATTAGCTAAGTAAAGGGCATGAAGTGTAGAAGACAGAATTACGAACATGATAAACTTGGCTGACTATATGAAGCTGAAGACTATTTATTTATTCTTACCATGTGAAACATCATACATATTGTTGCATTGGGCCAGTGAGCAAAAGAATCTATGTAGTACTATGGGTTTCCTCCCATTTCTCATATTAAACAGTGAACTGCACCCTGTCATTTCTGAGAATTAAGGTACAGGAAAGTGTGTTAATGGTGGGAACAAGCAGGCAACTTTCAATTACCAACAAAATTACATATTACAGAGTCCTCTGTACGCAGAAATGTACGTTTCTATTTAAACACCTGGATATGCCAAAACTTTGACGATCACACTGCCAGTTGAAATACATGGCATGGTATGCATTAGCAAAGTCTAAAATCTCTCACAGGCAGAATAAAGGCAAGTCTGATTACAGTTACTCTTTATTAGACACAGAAAGTCCAATTTTTATATATATATATATATATATATATAAAAGCACCTGTAAATCAGCTTTCTGCAACATTGACATACATCAGAAGTCTGATCCTTGGCATGAACAATTCTGTCTGGAGAGTCACCTCCTAGCACCTGCTTACCTGCCAGCAATCATGCCAGAAGTAGATTAGTTCAAAGGGAATTCCCCATGAGATAACTCCCAAGATTAAATGCAGCAAACATTTAAGCCATTTTAGTATCTGGAGCTATGCATTTGTCTGTGTTAGTAACAGGTTTCAGAGAAGATTAAGAAAATAAAGGGAAATCCACCCTATTATCAGATTTTAAAAACCGATTAATCTCTATTAAAACATCAAGAAAACTTCATACAGAATATCGTTGCTGTTCTTGGCCACACCAGGGCAAGACATGGCAAGACTTTACCATACTGAGTATCAGGAATTCCTGAGATTTGGGAACCCTGTCTCTATTGGTTTTTAGCTATTACTATCCTAGAAACACTCAGCTCATAAACACATAGAAATTCAACCTAGTTAGTTACGATCAAATGCTGTATTAAAAGAAGAATTTAGGAAAGCCAGAAAGAAATATCATTTGCATACTGTTTAATCTTACTGGATACTAATTTCCTGATTACTCATCCATGGCCTTACTCTCTGCTTTTTTCCCCCCAGTCTCATTTTTGTCATCCAGTTAACAGCAACAGTCCCTTGGAGATCTAGTTCCAAAACCAAATGTAGCCATTATTAATTTGACAATAATTTTTTTCATTAACAGCAAGTGAACAACTCACCCTTACATACCTTCAAAACTCCACTTACTTCACACTGTGTTAACTTAAGAATTATGATTTCTCTTACAAATCACACTATGAAACAGCGATGCTGCTGGTCCGCATGCACTAAAGCTGCCACTGTCAAATAAATAATCTGATGGGCAAGACAATTTTGGCTTAAAACAATTAAAATACATTATTTCTAGGTCTAGATACAACAAAGATGGAAACTACATCACTGAGTCTCCACTAAACTCCCCTGTGTGTTATATATTTAAAATTTTTGCATCCTAAGCATAAAATACTGCCTGAAGTAACAACACAAAAAGTCAACAGCACATCTAACTGTTCTAGTGCTGGTGGGAGATTATGAAACTGGGGAAGAACGTATCTGAAGCACATCCTGGCCTCTGCAGTCATGAGAGCAAGAGGGAGACAGAGTGCTACCTCCCCGTGCATCAGAACCAGGCACCAGGACACCAGGACCAAGAAATCAAGACACTTCTTCGTGGAAGGAAGAAGACAAAGAATGAGTAGGAGCAGCAACACACCACAAGAGCAGTGCATGAAGCCTACCTGATAATCGCAGCCCTGCCTCGCAGACTAGTGACATCAGACCATGTTGATTCCCTCGTTTCTTTTCTACTGGATGGCTGCCACTTCTCACATTTCTCCATTTCCACCTCAGCTCTCCCACAAAGCTAATTTAGCCTGGAAGCTGCCCATCAAGGTATGCTGTATTCCTTGCTGACCCTAAGCACACGGCAGTGGTAGCCCCAAGGTTTTCTAACCTTAGCCTGGCTAATCCATTTGTCCTTCAGGCTTGACCATCTCCCCAGGATAAAAGTACCATAGCTCTACTTCTTTCAGAAATGGCCCACATGTACTGTCTTGTGCCTGTTTGCAAGGTAGCTTCTTTCACAGTTACAGAGAACCTAGACATTTTTTTGCATGGGTCACAGGAAAGAGCTGCATGTACCAAGTTATAATGTAGCAGCTGGGACATGCAGTTCTCCTGTAAAAATGGCAGTCTTGGACCCTGGATGTCACATCGCCCTGCACAGAACCAAAGCATGTGCCAGAATCAATACTCCTGGATGAGGATGTAAGAAGACTGAGCCGGCAATGTGCGCATCAGCCCAGAAGGCCAATAGTATCCTGGGCTGTATCAAAAGCAGCGTGGCCAGCTGGTCAAGGGAGGTGACTCTCCCCCTCTACTCTGCTCTCATAAGACCCCACCTGGAGTACTGCGTTCAGCTCTGGGGCCCCCAACATAAGAAGGACATGGAGCTGTTGGAGCGAGTCCAGAGGAGGGCCATGAAGATGATCAGAGGGCTGGAGCACCTCTCCTATGAAGACAGGCGGAGAGAGTTGGGGCTGTTCAGCCTGGAGAAGAGAAGGCTCTGGGGAGACCTTCCTGCAGCCTTCCAGTACCTGAAGGGGGCCTACAGGAAAGCTGGAGAGGGGCTTTTTACAAGGGCATGTAGGGACAGGACGAGAGGGAACGGTTTTAAACTGAAAGAGGGTAGACTTAGATTAGATATTAGGAAGAAATTCTTTCCTGTGAGGGTAGTGAGACACTGGAAAAGGTTGCCCAGAGAAGTTGTGGATGCCCCCTCCCTGGCAGTGTTTAAGGCCAGGCTGGATGAGGCGTTGAGCAACCTGGTCTAGTGGAAAGGTGACCCTGGCCATGGCAGGGGGGTTGGAGTTAGATGATCTTTAAGGTCCCTTCCAATCCAAACCATTCTATGATTCTATGAAGATGAAACATGCAACAGGGAAAAAATAGATATATAGGTCTGCAGATAGGGAAGAAAGGTAGTTGTTGAGACAGGTCAAAGAAAAGGAGGTTTTGGGGAGTAGAGGGAAAAGGCAAATATATTCTTGAAAGCTAAGTAAGATTAGGGACCTGGCATTATATTCTATTTATGTTCAGCATCCTCTAAAATCAGCCCATAAAACAATTTTCCCCTCAACTTCTACCTCTTTTAAAAACACGTTGCTTTTCAGCTCTCTCCAGGAATTAGTTCACCTTTCCCCTCAACAGCCCACGTAATTCAACGTGATTTTCAGAAAAAAAAAACCAATTTCTGGGTCCATAATGAACTCATCAAATTAAAGCTTAGTGTCAGGCTGAACCAAATGAAAGTTTCATATCATCACTTTTTTTTTTTCTCCCTCAAAAATTATTAGCATGTACTGAAAATTTAAAATACTTTTAACACCTAGTAACACATTTGGCTTATCAACACATATCAATATGTATTGATATAAGAATTATAATATGAAGAAAAGATTAAATATTTTAGGGGAACTGTGAAATGAAGAAGAGGGCTTTTATCAAGAAGGAAGATTTTGTAAAATCTGAATATACTTCTGGAAAATGTGACCTCACCTACTCTGTGGAATAGCAAAGAGAATTACTTCATGAAACTAAAACTGTATAATAAAATTGCACAGGCGAGTTATCCAAAAAGGGTAGGAAGCTGTTCAGCTCTGATGCATAGCACAGAGACTAAATGTATTACTCCGTTCTTTAAGAAGAACACAGAGAAAAACAAACACTACATAATACTTACATTTTTGACAAATATGACTTACAATTTCCAGCAGGTACTGGATCTCATTAGAATGGTTTGGTTTCAATAACATGTAGATTACTGTGCAGCAGTAAATCCTAGCAGCAAGGGGGTTGGACTCGACCCTGAGCATGAAGCCTTGGATGCCAAAAGAGCAGGGCAACAGGTCTGGTTCTCCCAGAAGCAGCCTGGCACAGGACACGGGCTTGCTATGCAATCTCTGGGGAGAATCAGGCACCCAAGAACAGGATCCAGAAGAACCAGTTTCAGAGCACACAGATGCCCAAGGCAGGAAGCATGGAGGGCAACCATTCCCTCCTTAGCGAGTCAAGATGCCAGTCACTGCAGGCTGTCCCCTGGGAGGGAAGGTGGCAGTGCCACCCAGCTGTGCATGCATTCCCCAAGCAAGCAGAAAATCATGTTCAAATCCTGCTTTTGTTTGTGTGAGGCAGGAGCTTCAGCCAGGGCTTACCATCCTTGAGGTAACCACCCTCAACCTAGCAACACTGAAAAGGGCCAAGACCTCAAAATTCAGGTTTTTTCCATTGCCAATCCATACAGTTCACTTGAACATTCATTAAAGCAGTGAATGGAACCCATGTCCTTCCCAGACAGAACATCCGCCTCAAAGAGACACAGCTACGCCTACTCTCTAAATCTTTGAAATGCCACTGAAGTAACTGAACACCACAGCATCTGAGGTCCTTTATGGACGTCATCTTTTACATTCCAAGAAAAACAGCAGCATAATTATCATACCGCAAGCAGCACTGCTCTAAGTAACAATAAACAATCCAGGCACCCAATACTGAGGCTAATGGTCTCAAGACGTGAATCAATAGCTCCTCATACACAGAAAAAGAGAGATCCAGTGAAGACAGAAGAAGGGCTTTGCCGTGCACTGTGTTCTCATGCCTACAACTCTCTCCAACCCCTGTTCTCAGCACTGAACCCCTCATCAAAGGGAATACCCAAGTCCCTCCCAGGATCTCCTCCTCTCCCAGTAGGTCAGTGGTGATCCAAGATACTGGCAACTCAATGGTAATTCCTCTGATACACATAAAAATTAACTTTTTTGTTTGCCTTTTGTTAATCTAGATGAATTCCCTAATCCACTTCACCACTGAGAAACAAAAAAAAGGAGGGTCAACACTAGGGAAAAACACATCAGCCAGGACTGGGGCTAGGCCACTTCTTTCAGCAGCATCCCTGGCTTAAAAAGACTGTGAGCCTACGGCAACAGCACACGCCTTCAACAGTTTTGAGACACATATTATCCCCATTTTATAAATAACAGGCTGGAACTATTCTCATACTATCTAAGTGGCAAAACTCCCACCATCTTCTCTAAGAGCAAGACTGGACCAAATGTTGTTGATAGTTAAACAAAAAAACCCACGGCTCGAACACAAAAACTAGGAAAAAGTCTGCCAATACATCATCTTCATATTTATATTATTTCAGTTTCGCTGCAAGAAACAGTACATAGAAACCAGAGACTGTTCCTTTTTTGAGGAGACATTTTGGGCAGGCTGCATTCTGGGGCTGGTTCTACTTGTCAGTATTTCTTTAAAATGAAAGGGCAGAGTCACCCATCAGGGAAAAAAAAGTGCATTTTAAAACACATGCAAAAAATATGAATTCTTTGATACTTTATGGTCAAACATCTGCTAAACTACTACTTTCCTTCAATTACGGGATTCTCAAAGCAACAATTATATCTATTTTCCTCAGAATTTGGGGGATATAATCAGTACTACCAGAAATCAACACAGTCTCTCTATATATATCTGTATGTTTTGCCAATGTTGAAACACTGGGAATGATACAAGGACACTGGCTAAATATGGTAAACCTCCAGTCTGTCAGCTCCCTAAACTGAGCACTTTATAACATTAAACTCTGTTTGTCACCTAGGAACCCATTTCTTTGAGGTGGTGACCATTTTCAATCTCTGCTGACTTCTGGAAATCCAGGTCACCCTGCATTTCATGTTTCTCCTCTCCCAGTCACTGAGACAGGCAGGAAAGTAACTCCCTCCTTGTAAGGAGATCAAAGGAAGTGAAAACTTTCTCTTTGACCCAACACTTTCAAATCTTGAGATACACTGAAAGGGAAAACCATTTTTTTCCTCTTCAATAAAAAAAAATCTAACCTTTTCTGTGCTGCCCCTTTTTGCTGTGTAAATCAGACTGAATCTGGAAACTTGACATCCTGGCATGTTGCCCAGTCCTGAAGAAGAAAACAGGGAAATGTGGATTTTATCCACAAGATCACAAGGTACCGAAAAGCCTTCTGCACATCACCATCACTGTTCCAACTTTGAGTGAGCCAACCAGCTCTATACCAAACTCATACCTGAGGCAAATCCCAGCAAATCCAATAAACAGGCAAAGCTCTGTCCACATCCCATAAGGTTTTCAACCCCATAGGCATAGGTTAGATAGAAGACCTGCAGGAAGAGACACTCCTTATATGCTGGAGTCAATACTAGCTCAGGCTCCAGGGCTAAAATACTGCTACTGTTAGGGTGTCCTGTTCCGGCCCTGAAGGATCATGGATTTTTTCCACACACTCACATGGCGTATGCCAAAATGGAAAGTGAGCAGCCTCAGTGTGTGCTCTGGCCATTGGGTCACTCTTAGGAAACACTGGTTTGAATTTCCTTGGACAGCAGCGAAAATAAACCTTGAATTTCCAACATCCAAAGCCAGGTTTCTAATCGCTGTTAGGCTATTGCCATGTTAATAAAGTGCCCTTCAGAGCACTAGCTTGGGGAGCTGAGCTCCAGGAGGAGCTCTGCAGGCACCAGGGGCCACCGAGTCCAGCATGAAGCACTAAGCACATCCAGAGAGAAGCAATGTTTCGAGTTTCTGCCAATGCTTCCTATTTTCTTAGCTCATCGAGTCTCAAGTCTGGAGGCACATAACGGGAAGGGAGGAATACAGGACATAACTGACAGGGTGAGAAAGCAAGAAATGGTCTTTTGTACCTCCTGCTGGGATGGAGGAGTCACCCCCTCTCATCTTAAGCCCATCCCCAGACCTTAAAAGACAAAAAGTTCAGCCAGTGCTGTCCTCTGGCTCTAGGTAGGCATCAGTAGAGTCAAGTGATCTGTCTGGGCTCTACAGGGACAGTGGTTTGTAAACTGACGGGTCCGAAACATATCCTGATAGGAACACTGATTTAAAGCACGCAAAGTCCAACTGGTGTTCGATCACTAGCGGTGTTCCCCAGGGCTCAGTTTTGGGGCCGGTGCTGTTCAATATCTTTAGAGATGATCTAGACGTAGGGATTGAGTGCACCCTCAGCAAATTTGCAGATGACACCAAGCTGGGTGGGAGTGTCGATCTGCTGGAGGGTAGGAAGGCCCTACAGAGGGATCTGGACAGGTTAGATAGATGGGCCGAGACCAACGGCACGAGGTTCAACAAGAACAAGTGCCAGGTCTTACACTTCGGCCACAACAACCCCATGCAGCGCTACAGGCTGGGGAAAGAGTGGTTAGAAAGCGGCCCGGCGGAAAGAGACTTGGGGGTGCTGATCGACAGCCGGCTAAACATGAGCCAGCAGTGTGCCCAGGTGGCCAAGAAGGCCAATGGCATCCTGGCCTCTATTAGGAATAGTGTAGCCAGCAGGTCTAGGGAAGTGACTGTCCCTCTGTACTCGGCACTGGTGAGGCCGCACCTTGAATATTGTGTCCAGTTCTGGGTCCCGCACTTCAAGAAAGATGTTGAGGTGTTGGAGCAAGTCCAGAGGAGGGCGACCAAGCTGGTGAAGGGTCTAGAGGGTATGACCTATGAGGAACGGCTGAGGGAGCTGGGGTTGTTTAGCTTGGAGAAGAGGAGGCTCAGAGGTGACCTTATTGCAGTCTACAACTACCTGAAGGGAGGTTGTAGTGAAGTGGGAGTCGGCCTCTTCTCCAGGGCAACTAGCGATAGGACAAGAGGACACAGCCTCAAGCTTCGCCAGGGGAGGTTCAGGTTGGACATTAGGAAGAATTTCTTCTCAGAAAGGGTCATTAGACATTGGAATGGGCTGCCCAAGGAGGTGGTGGAGTCACCATCTCTGGATGTGTTTAAGAAAAGACTGGACATGGCACTTAGTGCCATGGTCTAGTTGACAGGGTGGTGTCAGGGCAAAGGTTGGACTCGATGATCCCTGAGGTCTCTTCCAACCTGGTTGATTCTGTGATTCTGTAATAACTATCGAGCTAATACCAAACAACTTCAGGGATCACCTGCATAGTCCACACGTTAGAGGCAGCTCTGAAGGCTGTCTCTGCCCCTGGGCAGAACCCAGGCGCCAATGGCCAGATCATGGAGCCAACATCTGAAAGCCAGTCCTTGGCCTTTAATACATCCCTCTGGCAAAGCTTGGCACGGCAGCGGTAGATCTCCCTGGTTTGATCCCATGGAGCAATAGCAGCGCAATGGCAGGAGAATCAGCATCAAGCATCTCATATTGAGTTGCACTGTTTTGATTACAGGATGACTCACACTCCTACAGCTTCTTGGCTAAAACAAGACAGATCAGAACTGCCAATATTCCCTCACTGAGAGAAATTGTTCAAATATTTCCGATGTGATTTAGGGCAGCCGCCTATTCCTTTTTCTCAGGAATAGGGCATGGTGACAATTGCTGCTTAGCGCAGAGGGAGAGGATCTGGGAATGAATTCCTCCGAAGTGATGAGGCAGTGGTTTTAATAGTCTAACCACACATTTTTCTGAGTTTTAGGACAGGCGCTTTTCTGAGCAGCACACCTTGCAATTCTCTTGCCCAGAGCGCCTGGTGACAAGCGGCTCTTGCCAGGCATTTCCGTCAGCCAGGCGGCCAGTCCAGTGATGGGAAGAACAAGAGCCAAGAGCTCACCAGGGACCAGCTACCCCACATGACCTCCTCCAGCATGAAAACCTGTCACAGCTTGCACAGAGCAACATGAGACCAACAGAAATCATAACAGCGCCACGAACAGTAGGATAGATTTTTAGTCAGAAGATAATTTAATCAAAATGATTCCACCAAGTGTGAGAAACTGCCCGCTCTTCTGTGAGGGATCTCATTGCCATGCAGTTTTCCAGCACCAACACACACACCTCTTTACAAACATGTAAGATCTCAGAGAAAGCAAAAATGTGAGGAAGAATAATGTGGGGGTTTTTAACATTACTCTGTATGAACCAGCACTGGATAATACAATCTTATCTTCCAAGACATCACCAGCCACAGGTACTAGCCGGACCACTCAGTCGTCAGTATAAGAAGATCTTTACAGATGAAAAAGAAGGACATGGTTAGCCTCTGTGAGCATTTTTAAACATGTAAGTTCAGTATCTGTTTAAATAAAACAAAGGCAAACCTAAGAGTAAGACCAGTGAAGTGCAAATAACTACACAGCTAGGAAAGGGAAGCGAAAAACAGACTTCTCGGGATGTGAAGATGTTCGCCAAGATTAAATTGCAGGTTCTCTTTGCAGGTTCACTTGCTCAACACTAAAAACCACCATTTTAATTTTAGCTTCCTTTTTAGGAAGCTTGGAATAGGACTGCCAAGGATAAAGTAAGTTGTAGGTTTAACCTTTGCTGTAAATATTCTCCTATCAAAGCACTAAGCCTTAGACATATAATGGGATAAACAGATATTATTAATGGTTTTAGTTTTTCGCTTTAGGCATGTGTTTACCTCAATATGACAGAAATACCTAAGATAAAATTTACAGTAGCAGTTTCCCAAATCAAGTAAGATTTATTCCAAACATTCCTTAAATTACCCAGTTTTACTTTGTTGCATTTTGAAGGGCTATATATTTTTTCTAAACAAAACAGCTTTTATACATTATTTCTTTCATTTCAAACAGAAAGCTCACTATCGCAAAAATTTACAATTCTTAAAAAATTTATGAGTATCATGTTACCTTTTATTTCCTAAACTAAATTTATTTCCTCATAAAGGAATAAGAATGCTTTTGAAGTGGTCTAGGAATAAGTCTACTGTCATTTATGGAGAGTAGTCACAGAAGGTGGTTGTCATCTGGCCTTTAAATAGCAATCCTGAGAAAGCCCCACATCAATATGTACAAAACCAGAATCTTATAACTCATTTCGTTTGCAAGCAAGCTAACACTTTGGGGCTAACAGCCGAACTTTGCTGAGCCCAGCTAACCATCATTCGTGTTCCCGAAGTAACGTATCACATGCGATCCACTAAAACGCAACACACAGTTCAGTAACAGGTAAGTGCCAAAGACTCCAAGGTGAGCATGAGACAGGGGGTGGAGAGAAGAGGGAGGAGGGGTGGGGGAAGGAAAGGACAAACAGATACCAATTGCCACGCTTAGTGAGGGGCTGCCACTTTCCAAGCTCAGCACGAGACTCTCCTCCTCTTCCTGCTGTCTTGTTTTTTGCCAGAGTGAAGTGCTAGGTTTGGCAGGACAGGACACAGCAAGAAAAGCAGAAATCACACATCAGCTCAACACCTGATGGAAAACTTCGCTGGCCAAAATGAAAAAGAAGGGCTGGAAACCCCCAGATTACAAGAACAAGTTGCCCACCATCCTCAGGGGAGGAGCAGAATCTTTGCAAACGAGGTTCAGCAGTGTTAAACAAAAGGGTATAGATTTAATGGAGAGTTCAGGAATCAACTGTGATTTTACAAGCCGGTTCAACCAAACTGAATTAAACCAAACGGCATCATTCACAACCGTGTCATACAGAGAAGTCCCAGAAAAACAGCATCTTGTCTTGCAGAATGATTATAGCAGGAAGAAAACTTCAGTTTGTCCATTGAGAGAAGCAGTAGTTAGGGGTACAATACAGTTGGGCATTAAAAAGCAAGGGATACTTAATTGCAAAAGCAAGAGTTACCTTCTGGAGGAGTTGCAACACTGCTCCCGAGTCCCAAAATAGCAATGCTGTGATTCCTTGGTTCCAGCATCACTGCAAACTCTTCTCCTCTTTCCCAGTGTGGTACTTTCACAGGCTCCAGATGCACATTCTCCAGCCCATCTTCCTGCAGGGCACTGAACATATACCTGATGGCTGCATCTAGATTTTTCGAACCGCTGAGTCTAGGTCCTATGGTATCGGCAAAAACTGCTAATCTTTCATAGGATCTGTTCTGAGCTTTTCCATGAACAGCAAGATCAATAATAGCTTTAGCAATATCAGTATAGCCAGCTATCTCATTTTTAATGCCTTCAAATGTTTTCAGGTAACTGCCATCTCTTTTCAAAGATTTCCCAGCATACTGTGGTAATAAATTCATGAAAAATATTAAAAATATGTACTTCATTTTTTCTCTTTTTTCCACAGAAAGCCTGTTGAAGACATAAAAAGAAAAAAAAAAGAATATTTTTAAAAAAATCATACAGCTATCAGCAATACTTTTTGTTATTTGGATTGGCAGACAGACCAAAATGAAAAGAAATCAGTTTATCATGAAAACGCTTTGATCTGAACTGGCAGGAAAGTAAACTCAACTTGGAGACACAATTATTGAAAGCAAATGAAAAAGATACTTAAACCACTGGACACAATCTTTGTTGTGGTCTTCAGAAACATCCTTGGAATGCTGCATCTCTTTAAATAACCACATCCTTCACTGAATCAAAACCCAAGGCTGCTCCCATCCAGGAGGATCTTTGCATGTCCTTTCTGTTAGGAGCAGGATTTGCCATAAGTGCCAAATCAAATGTCTGCACACAAAACATCTGGACAAAAAAATTTCTTAAAACATTCATGAATAAAAACATAGCTTAATCTCTACCTTCATAATCAGGAAAGCACTTTCTATTGCACTAGAAAGATGTCAGAGCAATTTAGATCCAGCGTCCCCAGGAAGAAAGTATTAATTTCTTCATTGCATAAATCCACGACTACCAGAGAAATACAATTTCTTACTAACCGGTGTATCTCTTAAGGACTGACTTCAGCAGCACTGCAGAAAGATACAGCACCAGGGGTGCTGATCCTGTGTTGAATATCAATCTTTGTTAACACTTTATAGTTTATCCATCTTACCATCAAAATTTTTCATTTTTAAGATCTTACAAATTTTCAATCGCATAAAAGCAACTGTTTGTCTATACTATTAATTGAACTAACAAAAAAACCTCTGGAATCAGTTGGAGCAGTTGCAAAGCTCTTCCAGAACACAGGAGTTATGATTATACAACCCCAAAATATAAAAGTCTTTATTATATACACAAAAGGAAATGTAATTGTTTCATTTTCCTTTGAATTTAAATCAGGCTACAATTTGAATGATAAAAAATAGCAATAAGAAATAAGGCCTTTAAGTCAGCTCTGTAGCTCCAGCTATTACGAGACTTAAATAAAATAGTGATTAGTTACAGCCAAGTGAAGTGACAATTACTACTAGCCCAAAAAGATTTTGATTCAGCACTTTTGCCATTTTCATGGACTTTCACGGAAATACTGGTATTTTTCAAAACCAATGTAATTTGCCATAAAAAATAGCAACACTAAAGGCAAATGTTGGCCTCTACTCTACAAAATATGTTTTTCTTGGAAAGAATTGTTCCACAAATAGCAAAGGACTAATTAGTTGGCTAATATGGACAAAATATGGGTAAATCAGACCTCCATGGCAGAAGCATTACTAAAAGCTTTTGCTGTTAAGATTTCCACATTATCCTTCTTCCTTGTTTGTATTTTTTTGGTATTTCTGGAGAGTTATACTCTTCACTTTATAATCGCTGACCTGAGGAATCATGACAGTACACTCACCTTGTATTTTTGGTTCATGATGTTATATGCATACAGAGAGCCAGTACAAAGGTAGCAGGGAGGGTATGAGTGTGTGTGTGTGTATATACACATGTATATGCATATATTATATCCATATATGATATTCACATGCAAAATACAAAAAATCCTCCTTTAAGACAATTGCACACTACAGGAGCTTTACTTGAGCATTAATTCTCAGTCATTTTATGGAGTACGCAAATTTCACAATAACCAAATAGCTTTGTAAATCATAATGCCAGAAGGGACCAGAGCATCTACCTCATCTGACCGCCACAGAACACTGATCGAGGGATATTCCTGAATTAACTCCCACCACTAGAAGTCACACAGCAAACCAGCAGTTGAGCCAACTCCTGAGAGAGTAAAGGTGAGGTTACACCAGTTTTGTGCCTCTGGAAACACATGCCACAGCTGTACTCAAAGCTTCTGCAAGCTCCATTCTGAATAATCTAAGCTAAGATGAACAGAAACCTTTCCACCTCTGTTTGTTACAATGAATCACAAACAGATGAACTCATTTTCTCAAGATGCTCATTCTGGACCGTTTTCCAGCGTTTGCTAAAAATAAATAAATAAAAACAAGCCTTTGAAAGAATGAGATTATGGTAACAGACAATGAATTCTGAGCACAGAATATATATATCTTGTCCCATTTCCTCTCCTGTCCTCTATTAGTTTCAGTGTATTTATATTTCCACCCAGAAATCTGTCTCAGTGTAGGCTGCAGAGACTACTCACTCATTTGACTTGCTCTTGTTTAAGAAACATGTTGAGATGAAGAAGAATCTGGGAAATTCAGATGTTGGTTTGGTAGTTTGTACAGTTGCCACTTTACTTCTGATTTTTTTCTCAGTTTTTTATTCACCTTATTCTTCCAAAGCAGCTTCACCTTAACAGTGGCAGAGCGTGCTAGGAGGAGCTGAACTACCACCCTCAGTAAAGAGTCTAGTTGGTACTAAGAATTTGGATGCTTACCCTTCCTATATGTTACTATACAAAAGCACTTGTAACTAAAGCATAACATCTGGAAAGTCAGGGAAGTGCAGATCACACAATCACAGAATGGTTGAGGTTGGACAGGATCTCTGGAGGTCATGTTGTCTAATCCCTCGGCTCAAGCAGGGTCACCTAGAGCAGGCTGCCCAGAACCATGACCAGACAGCTTTTGAGTATCTCCAAGCAGGGAGACTCCACAACCTCTCTGGGCAGCCTGTTCTAGCTTGGTTACCATCACTGTAGAAGTGTTTCCTGATGTTCAGACAGAACCTCCTGTATTTCAATTTGTGCTCACCGCCTCTGGTCCTGTCACTGGACACCACTGGAAAGAATCTGGCTCCATCCTCTTTGCGCCCTCCCTTCAGGTATTTATATACATTGTCAAGGGCCACCCTGAGCCCGGCTGTTCAGCTAGTTTTCCATCCACCTCACTGTCTGCTCATCCAGCCCATACTTCATCAGCTTCCCTAAGAAGATCTCATGGGAGACAGTGTAAAACACCTTACTAATGTCAAGGTAGACAGTATATATCACTCTCCCCCCATCTATTAAGCTAGGCATTTCATCACAAAAGGTTATCAGGTTGATCAAGCATGACCTTCCTTTGGTAAATCCATGCTGACTACTCCCAGTCACCTTCTTGTCCATCATGTGCCTGGAAATGATTTCCAGGATTCATTGTTCTGTATCTTCATGATTGAGGTGAGGCTGACTGGCCTGTAGTTCCCTGGGTCCTACTTCTTCCCCTTTCTGAAGATAGGAGCGACTTTTGCTTTCTTGCAGTGCTCAGGTACCTCTGCCGATTCCCATGATCTTCCAAAGATGACTGCAAATGGCCTTGCAATGAAATCAGTCAGCTCTCTCAGCACTCGTGGATGCATTCCACCAGGGCCCATGGATCTATGGATGTCCAGTTTTCTTAAGTATTTCCTGACCTAACCCTCTTCATCAAGGGTAACCCTTCCTTCTTCCATTATTTCCCCCTGGTCTCACGGACCTGGGGTTTCTGAAGGCTGGCTGTACTAATAAAAACTGAGCTGAAGAAGGTATTCAGTTCCCCAGACTTTTCCATGTCTTGTGTCACTAGGTCCCCTGCCCCATTCAGCAGCAGGCCCACCGTTTCCCTAGTCTTCCTTCTTGATGTTTATGCCCTTACAGAAGGCCTTCTCGTTGGCCTTCACTTTCCTTGTCCGATTCAGCTCCAGGTGGTCTCCGGCTTTCCTAAACCCATCCCTGCATGCTCAGAAAGCATCTCTATATTCCTCCCAGGTCACCTGTCCCTGCTTCCACATTCTGTACACTTCCTTTTTATGTCTGAGTTTTGCCAGGAGCAACTCGTTTATCCATGCAGGCCTCCTGGCATCTTTGTTTGACCTCCTGCTTGTTGAAATGGACTACTCTTGAGCTTGGAGGAGGTGACATTTAAATATTAATGAGCTTTCTTGGGATCCTCTTCTCTCTTCCAGGGCCATAGCCCACAGGACTCTTATCAAGCAGAATTTTGAAGAGGTCAAAGTCTTCTCTCCTGAAGTCCAGCGCTGTGATCTTGATTTTTGCCCTGCTCCCTGCTCTCAGGATCCTGAACTTCACTACCTCATGGTCACTGCAGCCAAGGCTGCCTTTTATCTTCACACCACAACCAGCCCTTCCTTGCTTGCAAGCATGAGGTCCAGCAGAGCACTTCTCCTTGTTGGCTCCTCTATTATCTGTGTCAGAAAGCTATCATCAATGCTCTCCAGGAACCTCCTGGACTGCTTATACCCTGCTGTGCTGATCTTCTAGCAGATATTGGTTTGGTTAAAGTCCCCCATGAGCATCAGAGCCTGTGAATGTAAGGCTACTTCCAGCTGTCTACAGAAGTCCTTATCTACTTATGTTTCCTGATCAGGTGGCCTATAGCAGACACTCTCTACAATGTCACCCATATTGGTCTGCTCTTTAATCCTTATCCATCAGCTCTCAGTCGGCTCATCATCCATCCCCAGGCAGAACTCTAAGCACTCCAGCTGCTCTCTCACATAAAGGGCAATGCCACCTCCTTTTCTTCCCAGCTTGTCCCTCCTAAAGAGCACGCCTCTATCCATTGCAGCATTCCAGTTTTGAGCTATTCCACCACATCTCCATGATCCCAACAAGATCACAGCCCTGCAACTGCACACTGATCTCTAACTCCTTGTATTCATTCCCCATGCTGTGTATACTAGTGTACAGGCACTTAGAAGCATGTATTCATCAATGGAAACAGTAGAGGAAACCCACAACACTTTTGTGAGAGCTGTCTGATCAGCTCCCAAGAAGGGGGGATGACCCACCAGCCATGCATTCATAAGGTGCCATCTGAAACACTGGCTGTGCAATGCAGAATTAAGACACAGAAAGAGTAAAAGAATTAAACCACATTTCTAGGATCCATAAACCACCAGAAGGAAAAAAAAAAACAAACAAACAAACCCCCCAAAAAACAGACAAAATTTTTGGAGTCACCAAGCCTAGCTCATATGATAACCAGTACAAACTGCCAGCCTTTCATAGGTCTTTATGGGTCTTTTCAAAAACAGCAAGTTAAACGATAGCTTTAGCAATGTAAGAATATTGAACTGTTCTCCTTAACTATTCAAGTGTTCCCTAAACTTGAGATCAAGGCAGTAACAATTCTTCACAGTGAAGTGTCATTTTCCCAAAAGAAGAACAAAAATCGTCTGTGATTTCATCTATGAAAGACAAATCTATTACACCGATTTCCTTTCTCTCTGCAAGACAAACAGGTCAAAGGTTTTACACAACCAGGAGCAGAAGACTCTGGGTTATCTTCAGGACACTGACAGAGGACTGTAAAAAGCCCTTTTATAGTCTGAGATACTGTTTATTTGTGGTTATACTACACAGAGAGTATTGGTGTATTTTTATTGCTAAACTCTGTACTTTCCCCATGTTCCTTCCCTTTGGACCAGTTAATTACATGCTTATAGACATCCTCTGCTAGAGACATCAATAATTTTGTCAGGATGACCATGCTCGTTCCTTGATTTTTGCCAAGCTCATCATCCACAAAGAAGCAAGCAAGATAATCTCATTTCTGCCATAAGACAAATTCTTGCTGAGTGGAGTAAGACAACAACTTTGTAGAGATAGTTTCAAAAACTTAAGATTTGGGCTTTTGTTTGTTTAAGGGTTTGCAAAATCTACCAGACAAAGCTAACACATTTAGTCGTTAAACAGAAAACACAGGGGGATTGTTTAATTAGCACTGGCAATCTCAAAGAGCCCCCAGCTAACAACTTCATGCATTTTTTTCAATGGAGAAATTAAACCACAGTTATCACATTTCCCTTAACTAAGAAATGCTTCCTTTGCTTTTCCTGGCCTCATTCAAAACCAGTGGCATCCTCACTCCAAAGGCTGCCCCAGAGAAGCTGCATTTAAGAGCCGCAATTTTTCCAGGAATTTCCCACTGAACACTGAGAACAGACATGTTTCCACAGCTTTTGAGGATGTAACATACTCCCACCACGCACAGTGTTCCACTATCTGCCACTGTGTTGTAAGAGGAGCGTAACTAAATTTAAACCCTGGGCAAAGACACAAGAATGGGAATGTAATTTATTGTGCTTTCCTTGAATAGTCCAGCATAACCTGGCCAAAAGCTAGCAGCGTTCAGAAATAATTCCCTGCTAGGTAAAGTAACGTCATACTCGCTTGGACTGCAATACAGGAATCACTCCACTCTAATTCAGGGAAAGAATAGCACATCTGTTGTCCCAGTCTCTGTAACATTAAGTGAATCATCTGGGAAAAGAGACTACTGATTTTTGCACATCTCACTAGTTAGACTCAGCAAATGAACATCGCAGTGCCAGCAAATCAAAAAAAAAATAATAGGACAGTCACAATTGTTTGATGCGTTTAATTATTCACTGAATTTCTTCAGAAAAAGTTGAGAGCAAAATTAGATAGGAAGAAAATACACTTTCAGGAAGTACAGTGCTTTCTCCCAGCCCTATTAATGCATCTCATTCCATGGGTCTTTAGTACAAAATAACCATTTTCTAAACTAGGGACAAGAATCTGGGATTCCCCTTGCCCTTCCAGGAGGCAAGAATGCTCGTCAGAAGGTTACAGTCCCTCTATTTTATTTCTCTGACCCTATAAATCTTGCATGCATGGAAAGGACACAGAATGGTCCCATTCCAGCCTTGCCTTCAGCCTCATGTTTAGGATATTCTCCTAAAAAGTGAATCTCTCAAGACCATGTAAAAACCTACAACTCTCCCCTTTCACTTCTTCAAAGGGACTTCTAATCACTGGCATATTAAGCAAAAAGTGGGAGCCACCATTGCTCCTCTTCCCATTTTGAGCAGAATTGAAAGTCCTTCACATACTGGACACTGCATGTTTATGCCAGATGAATTTGGTCTCTTCAGAGACTTCAGCAGGGCCCAGGGCTTAATCATCTCCAGCTTAAAGGGTTACACAGGCTCTCAGTTTTCCAGGATGAAAGACTACACTTAGGAACCATGAAAACTGTGGTCCAAAATGAGCACAAAGCTAAAAGGCAGTAATGTAAAATGATTCCAGTTCTTTTAGCTTCAGGTGAAGTGGATGGGGCGCATCCAGCCATGGCAGTACCTGGATCCATATACTGAAGGAAGGACGTGGTCTGAATATAGTCCATAGAACAGAGAGATTTCCTCCTGCAAAATTCTTGCAGAACATTTCAAAGGGAAAGTCTGGAGCAAGAAAGACATACCTTCAGTGGAGGAAGACCAGGTTAGGGAACACTTAAACAAACTGGACATATGTAAATCCATGGGGCCTGATGGGTTGCACCCACAAATGTTGAGAGAGCTGGATGATGTCATTGTGAGGCCACTCTCAATTATATTTGAAAGGTCATGTTACTCCTATCTTCAAGAAGTGCACAAAGTAAGATATGGGGAACTACAGGCCAGTCAGCCTCACCTCAATCCCTGGTAAGGTGACAGAAGAAAATCCTCCTGGAAATTATCTCCAAACATATGAAGGACAAGAAGGTGACTTGGAAGAGTTGACAAGGATTTACCAAGAGCAAATCATGCTTAGCCTTCTAGGACAAAATTATGGGTTTGGTAGATGAGGGGAGAGAAGTGGATGTTGTTTGCCTTGACATTAGTAAGGCATTTGACATTGTTTCCCATAAGGTCTTAGGGAAGCTGATGAAGCATGGGCTGGATGAGCAGACAGTGAGGCGGACTGAAAACTCACTGAACAACCAAGCTCAGAAGGTTTTGATTATTCATATGACATCTAGTTGGTGGCCAGTGACTAGTGGTGTCCCCTAGAAGTCAATACTTGGTCCAGTACTCTTCAACATCTCCATCAATGATTTGGATGCTTTGGCAGAGTGCAGCCTCAACAGAGTTGCAGATGATAGGAAGTTAGGAGGGGTGGCTGATGTACATGATGGTTGTGCTGCCACTCAGAGTGAATGGAGAAATAGGCAGGCGGGAACCATATGAAGTTCAAAAAGAAGAAGCGAAAAGTCCTGCATCTGGGGAGGACTAACCCCCATGCACCAAGACAGGCTGGGGCCACCCAGCTAGAAAGAAGCTTGGAAGACAAAGACCATGGGGTCCTGGTGGACAAGCTGAGCACGAGTCAGCAGTGCAACCTCATGGCAAAGACCAACAGTCTGGTGGGCTGCACATTAGCAGCAGTGTTGCCAGCAGGTGGAGGGAGATGATCTTTCCCCTCTACTCAGCACTGGTGAGGCCACACCTGGAGTATTTGTCCATTTCTGGGCTCCCCAGTACAAAAGAGACATGGACCTATTGGAGAGAGTCCAACAAAGGGCCATGAAGATTATTAAGGGACTGGAGTATCTATCCTATGAGGAGAGGCTGAGAGAGCTGGGACTGTTCAGCCTGCAGAAGAAAAGGATCAGGAGGGATTTCTTTTCAGTGGTGCCCACCAACAGAACAAGAGGCAATGGGCACAAACTGAAACATATGACATTCCATCTGAACACAAGAATGCACTTTTTTACTGTGAAGGTGGTCAAACACTGGAACAGGTTGCCCAGAGAGGCTGTGAAGTGTCCATATGGGAAGATATTCCAAACCTGATTGGGCACAGGCCTGGACAACCGTTTAAACAGGGGGTTTGGACTAGATGAGCCCAAAAGATGTCTTCCAACCTGAATCTGTGATTCAGAATATGAAAGGAAGCCATAAACACAAGCTGAAAGGATCTAAAAAAATCAAGGAAGAAAGGTTCTAGGTATGCAGAAGAAAAAGACAAATTAAGGGCAGAAAATAAGTCTTTTCCAGCTCCAATGAGTAGTATAAGAGCATGAAATGTACAGCACAATGCTACGTTGGTAGTACAGATAGTGTCATAAGAAGATGCATTTAACACTAGCTAAGCAGCTACTTTAAGTATGCTTCCACTTATTGTATGATCCATTTGTCCGTAGCTAACTACTGTCTTTGATGCTAAAGCGCAAGACCATCGGGATCTTCATCTTTTATGGTGCCCTTATATAAAAGAGCTTCAGCATACACAATCTGTAACCAAGCTAACTGGTGTTACCATCATTAAAATCATTACAATACAAATTACCTAAATATAACAGATAGAAAAGAATAAGAGAGAGAGGATTAAAAAACATCTCGGATGAGAACACTGTCTACAGCAATCAGATAACTGAAAGAGGAGCAGAGGGAACAGAAATAGGATAAACAAAGCTAGAGCAATGCCTCTTCTCCAGTGTGGCAAAGTTTTCCCAAAATCCCAGTTGAAAATACAGACAAAAGGATACAGAGAGTTCAGAAGAGTCATGGTTATGGGAAATGAGGAAAGAAAACAATAAATTGATGATATTAACCACTTAATTGCTAGAGATCTGCTAAATCTTTAGAGTATCTATCAGTTTCCTAACCATGTACCACTTGATTTTCTTCCAAGGAATGTAGGAAACCTTGAAATCACACAGTGGTTTTGATAACATTAGAATAGACTGAAAAGCCCCAGGGTAACAAACTCACATGCTGCAGAGTGATGTCTGATACATTTAATAGCATCTGAAAGAAAGTTTGTTGTGACAGCTGTGGAGTAGGCTGGCTGGAAGGCTAGGTGGACTTGCAAAATGAGGAGGAGATTTCTGCCTAAAAATAAAGTCATAGAGTTCTTCCATCACTTAGAAGGTTAAGGGGGGGCAGGGGAAAGCTTTATGATCTTGAAGAGTGAAGCAGAAAAGCAGACATTCCTCAGAGACTGCTCTTCCAGAATTGTCAAGATCCCTCATCTGGGAGAATGTTTAATCAGTTAGAAAATCTTGGCTTTGGGAACACTCACAAAGTTATCATTTACATTACAAAGCCTTTAAAATGAGCATTTTTACATCTAAAGCTAAGGAAAGGAAAAGTAAAACACAATATGGATACAAGACTTTGAATACAATATGGAATCTTATTACTTGGACCAAAAAGACTAAAATTTCAAAGGAAACACCAAATCATGAGCTGTTTTACCTTTACCAACTTCAGAAGAACTATCTTGATTTGCTACAACTGTAGATATGTCCTGAAATCCTTGAAAAGATAAGTGTAACCTAGTAGTGTATGACCATATATGCCCAGGTAGTGATACTGACTTAACATGGACACAATAGGAAATGAAATGCTTAAAGAAGGCTACGGATTAAAACAGAAAAGGTCCAAATGTGCCCAGAGACATTGCAGGTCATAGCTCCTCAGGTGGCAAAAAAAAATGTTCATACCCTATTTATACTCTGTATGGTGGAAGTACTATAGCTTAACATAGGAAGGAAGCTGTAAAAGGAACCATGCTTAACTCTTTCTTCACCTGCAAGCCTCAGAATAGTAACAGGCTACCTTGATATAATCTTATTCAGTAGCTGCGGCTAAAATGGATGGCAGTAATCCTGAAGAATCACACTGTAATCCACGTGCACTGTATCAGCGAAGCTACAGAAACGATCAGTCTCGTACTTCCCTAAGAAGCAGTGACAGCCAAGACAAAAATTAAGTAACAAAAAAACCAAAACCACAACATTACCACTGAACAATGCCTAGGCCACATAGCAGCTGATATTATTCTTAATGATCATTCAAAATACAAAGATTTCTCAAAAGGGAGTACATTGTATTTTCAGAGGCAAAAGACAGGAAATCACCGGTATTTTTAGATGAGAACTGAATAGAACAGAAATATTCAATGGAAGAAAGGCAGTTAGGAAACAATGACACCAAAATACACGATGCTGTTCATATTATAATGAATGCCAAAGTACATAGCTAACACCAGCTGATGGTGTTGAAAGACAACTGGGGCGGGGGGGGCATGGGAAAGATGATTTTGGGCAATTAAATCAAAACATAACAGAATAGGGCTGCAATTATATTACCTGGTATTTTGATGCTCAATTTCAGTGATACTTCCTTCAAGTCCATAACTATTGCTCTAGTGTAAAAAACAAGACAGGTTGCCTTCAGATATAGAAAGACCCTTATGAAAAAATAAATATATTCACAGATATCCATTCTGAGACAAAACATTAGTGGCCTCTTCCTAATTTAGGGATCCTTTCTTCATTGTAAAGGCCCTTGGGATAGACACACATCTTGTATCTTTTAATGAAATTAACATATAATTGAGACACAAACTCTTCAGAGCTACTTGTTGCTGTTTTAGCCTTTCCTATAGGAGAAAAGCATCCCCTTTTCATTGAGGCAATATAACCACAGAAATCTCCTCTTACAACCTCTTCTGTATTTTCTGTATTTCTTACCTGAGGAGATGGATTAGGTTACGGAAAGGAATGAACTGCCCGAGAGAGAGAAACAAGAGGCCACAAATTAAGGGCACCAAAGGCAAGAATTGCCAGAAAGGTCCCATACTTAAACATCTATCACCCAAAATTCTAAACCAAGTTTCTTTTTGAAAACCTATTCAACAAGACATCTTATATTCTGTACAGTTAAATTATTCCTGCAATTCTGATGCTAAATATTTTCTTCTGAGCTTTTATTGAAAAACTAGCAGACTGCATTCGGCCAAAGGATGAAGCCTATCTTCATACTAGGATAAAGCCTAAAACAGAGGGTATGAGCTATGAGAAAATGATCAACCCATACCTCTAGACAGCAAAAGCTGCTAAGGCTGATGGATGGACCTTGTAACAGGAGCAAACCAAGTTTCGTTAACAACACTCAGTGCATGGATGTCACTGTCACAAGTTGGTCTGCCACCCCTATGAAAGCTGAAAGCCATCAAGATGCCAAGTATCTGGCACTTGCAGGCACTTCTTGATGCTTCTCCAAGCAGCACTCCAGCAGAAGGCTGTTCAGTCCTACAGAACACATGTATGCTTTATGTTGCTCCAGATTTTGTCCAGAAAATACAAATACTTTGAATGTCTCCTTCCAACAACTAAATCTCAGTTTTAGAGGAGACTATAAACTACTACGGGTTAGGATATTTGCCAAAATGAACCACCAAAGTAAGTAACCTTAGTTACTAATTATGCAATGGAGTGCAACAGGCCAAGTTTTCCAATGAAGTGACCTGTCCGGCCTTAACAAAAATTATGCCAGATGATAATTTCACCTACATACATCATATACCACTCTAGAATTATAAACTATTAAGTTAAATCCTTAGAGTTTCTATACATGACAAGAATAATATTCCTCTATGACCACACACCTACAGACCATTTTTTGCTTTGTATATGGAACCAAATTTTTTATTTTAAGGCAACAAGTTCAGAGAAAAGTTATGCACATTATTAAATGCTTCAAAGAAAAGGACCAAAAAAGGCACGACTGGCATTTTCAAAAGTATCCAGCCATTTTAGCTATTTTACTCCAAACACCTATAATCAAATTTACAGACTATAAGTAGCACCACAGTTCCAAATAAAGTCAATAATTATTCAGCTTTGCTGAATATGATGAAATATTTAAGAATATTAATAAATAAAATTTCCAGTTTAAAATAACCGTAACTTTTCTAAACATCTTTTTTATTTGTTAGGTTTTTTTCATACAGTCTTTCTCTACAATCACAAGAAAAGGTATGTTTCTCATACTCCTACAGTATGGAAATTCAACTGGTTTTGTGAAGCTGTGAAATACGGTGAACATACTGCTAGACTTGCTAAGAAAACTGATATTCTAGTCTTTTGCCTCCCTACTGCAAAATATGCCCACCAAGCCTTCCCTTTCCAGAGCTACAAAGGATGAATTTGTAAATGCAACTATATGAAAAAGGCACAGCATCAAGAATTTCTCATTACGATTAACAGAAAAATGATCTTTACAAGGCACACATTTCTTCACTTATATTAAGGGCAGGAAAGGATATTAATTTCAATGAGATATGTTATGAAGTATGTAGTTTATGATTTCATCATGTTCACTAGGGCATAATACCGGTACTCAAATATCATACTGTATTCCAACGTATTAACATGAGAAACAAATTGTCAAAGGTCAGTGGCAATGTACAACTGGAGCCACCATCCCACCGCAGACTGCACTGCAACGTACAAACAAATGCAAACTTACAAAGTTTAAACGTAAAGAACCAAGGCAAAGAACTGACTATAAACAAGATAAATACATTTTACTTAAAGAGCTTGATAGAAAACTGGTTTTCAGCCAATTTTGAGAAGTAAATTAGCAAAACCAGACTTCTTTCTGATGTTGAACCAACCAACACCATTTCTCCATCAAAGCTACTCCACAGTGCAGCACACATTTGATCATGGAGCACTACAGCTACCATATATAAGGCTGTCCTGATTCTGCATTTAACTTCTGATTACTTTTTACTGTCATTTAAGAGACAAAAAATTATCAAACAATTTTGCTATTGCAGGACAAAAAAGTCAGTTATGACAGCAGGTATCTATCAGTATTAATATTAATAATTTTTTTTATTTCAAGAGGCATTCAACAGTCCCAATTAAGATTAGGGTCCAGAGTGCTACCTGCTGCACAGATACACTGAGACAAACATGCCTTTAGGGCCTTACAACTACAGACAGAAAAAATGCACAAACAATTGGAAGAGGAGGGACCCAGAAGTGACATCTCCAAAGGATTCAGTTGCCACTTGAAAGACATCTCAATTAGTGTGACCCCTCAGCCCCTTTCTCCTGACACTACCAAGAGGAGCTGGTCAAAAGCTTGCTGCAGTGAAGCAAATAGTCATACTACAAAAAGTCAACTGGAAATCAAAGTGAGGAAAAAAAACAACAAAACAACAAAACAACAACAAAAAACTCCAAGGAACATGCCAAAGAATAAACACAACCAATTAAGAGAGGGCAGTGACAAATGCTGACACCAGGGAGTCCTGGGTAAGACAATTCCTATTTTTCTGAGCCATGCAATTCTGTTTACAGAAGTGAATTTTAAAGATGTGTTTAAGTTGTTTTGGTATTTTTTAATAGAGGATAGTAAAATAGTTATAAACTTAAACAATTACTGTATCTGGTATACTAGTAATAAATATCTGAAAATGTCTGTTCTCACTTTATTTTTGTTCACACACTAACACAGCTGGCATGTTTTTATCCAGAACTCTCATGCAGTGACTCAGAAGATCCATTATGCAGGTAACTTGTGAAATAGCTTACAGTGAGCTTCTATAGGTTAGCAAACTTAGATAAGTATTGACAATTTTCTGTGTAGACAAAATTTCTGCTTTGGTAAATATGTTTGGGGAAGTCCAGATGTATAATATTTTCATGTGAAAGCACCTCAATGCAAAATTTAAAGTTCATTTTGAATACTTTGTTCTTAAACATACACCTTGCTACTAGCAGTACAGTGTCTCACAGGTCCTTTGTTTTTTAACAGGAAAAAGAGCCACACACTGCTCAGAACTAAAGAATAACTGACACCTGAATAACACCAACTTCTTAATACCTTTCGATGAATTACCATTCTAAGGAGATGGCTGAAAGAGAAGAAACTTCTCTCCGAAGCAGCAAAAAAGTGACACCATAAACCTGAGAAGATGTTCAAAGTGGACTCGAGTCTAAAGCACCTTTTAGAGGATTGTGTTTATTTCTTAGTATCACAGTAGTATCACCAGGAAAAGTAGTTGTATTAGCAATTTATATGTTCAAATCCTATTCATGTGCTCAAATTAAAATATTTAATTGAGTGCAGTAGCATTGGACTAATGGCATCACAGATTATAAACCAAATTTTCTATTTAGTAAAATGCTTACACAGTGAATTATCTACAAAGCTAAATGTAGAATATGGCTACAGTATAGTTTTCAGGTTCAGGAGTATTACCCATTGCCCTTGATCAGCATTTTTCAAGAGACCTGAATCCAACAATTTCCAGAAAGTAATTTTTTTTTCAATTTTTCACCAGGGAAAGTCTTTAGAAAAGGAGTAGAATAGAATAGAATAGAATAGAATAGAATAGAATAGAATAGAATTTAGATAATGTTGTTAATATAGATAACTGTCCAAGCAAAAATAAATGCCTTATTCTTGCACAGATATACCTCCAGAGATACCATAGAACATACATGCAAAAATACCAACAGCAGATTCAGAATAAATGAAAAATGTATGACTGCCAAAACATATTCAGGAGCTATACTGGAGATAGCTTTCCGAAATAGCAAAAAAATATTTCTGAGAAGGTAGTTTAATGAACTATGACACTCTCTTTTCTCAATACAACTATTGTTTTGAGAAACAATAATTTCAAGGCATTAGAAAAACAATCAAAGATGCATCCTTTAAAATCACAGAATCACAGAATCAGCCAGGTTGGAAGAGACCTCAGGGATCATCGAGTCCAACCATTGCCCTGACACCACCATGTCAACTAGACCATGGCACTAAGTGCCATGTCCAGTCTTTTCTTAAACACAGAGATGGTGACTCCACCACCTCCCTGGGCAGCCCATTCCAATGTCTAATAACCCTTTCTGAAAAGAAATTCTTCCTAATGTCCAACCTGAACCTCCCCTGGCGAAGCTTGAGGCTGTGTCCTCTTGTCCTATCGCTAGTTGCCCGGGAGAAGAGGCCAACTCCCACTTCACTACAACCTCCCTTCAGGTAGTTGTAGACTGCAATAAGGTCACCTCTGAGCCTCCTCTTCTCCAGGCTAAACAACTCCAGCTCCCTCAGCCATTCCTCATAGGTCAGACCCTCCAGACCCTTCACCAGCTTGGTCGCCCTCCTCTGGACTTGCTCCAACACCTCAACATCTTTCTTGAAGTGCGGGGCCCAGAACTGGACACAATATTCAAGGTGCAGCCTCACCAGTGCCGAGTACAGAGGGACGATCACTTCCCTAGACCGGCTGGCTACACCATTCCTAATAGAGGCCAGGATGCCATTGGCCTTCTTGGCCACCTGGGCACACTGCTGGCTCATGTTTAGCCGGCTGTCAATAAGCACCCCCAAGGCTCTTTCCGCCGGGCCGCTTTCTAACCACTCTTCCCCCAGCCTGTAGCGCTGCATGGGGTTGTTGTGGCCAAAGGGTAAGACCTGGCACTTGTTCTTGTTGAACCTCATGCCGTTGGTCTCGGCCCATCTATCTAACCTGTCCAGATCCCTCTGTAGGGCCTTCCTACCCTCCAGTAGATCGACACTCCCACCCAGCTTGGTGTCATCTGCATATTTACTGAGGGTGCACTCAATCCCTACGTCTAGATCATCTATAAAGATATTGAACAGCACCGGCCCCAGAACTGAGCCCTGGGGAACACCGCTAGTGACCGGCCACCAGTTGGACTTTGCCCCGTTCACCACCACTCTCTGGGCTTGGCCATCCAGCCAGTTTTTAACCCTTCGAAGAGTCCACCCATCCAAGCCCCGGGCAGCCAGTTTGTCTGTTCTAGCAGCCAAACTATCCGTGGTACCATTTGTTTGATCCAGATGTTTAACAGGATCTTGAATGTGACAACACAAAAGCTGGTACTGTACTTAAGTGTCATGTTAAGGGAAGATACTGGCGTTGGCCAACATAAGCTGACTAGGTATACATGTACGTCATTTTCTGGCATACATTTTACCATATCTGGCACGCATTTTACAGCAGCTACAACACTATCAAAGACAGAATGTCATCAACCCTCTCTCTGCAAATATTATGTTAAGACATCTCCCTGTCTTTGCACTGACATGATTCTGATACTGCACCTGACCAATATTCTCACAGATTATATATATTATACCAAGAAAGTAAAAGAGGAAACAAAACAGCCGAAAGTTTCCTGCACAGACTTCTGCACACCTCAGATTGCATAAGGCAAAGCTGACACATAGGTGTCAGCTTCCAAATTCCAGAGTTGTTTTACACCGGCCATCTCTGAGAAAACCATCTCACCACCACTGCCATGAACACACCAGGCCTGGGTGAGAGACTGCACCTGAGCTCAGCACGCATGCAGGGACTTCACAAGCAGGGCCCAGAGAGCCCACAGCTCCATTTCCAGACCCCAGTTGCTCACCCTATCCTTCTGCTATTGCACGTGACAGCCACAAGCTCCTTCTGGGTCTGCTGGAGGAGTTAGGCCTGGAATACAATAAAAAGTGAAGCTATTTAAGTTGCTATTTAGGTACAGTATTATCAAACTGGGCAGAAACCCCCCATATTAGGACACTTCTGGCTTTGCAAGCACAGCTTTGGGAACACTGCCTTTCAGTGTTTCTAGTCACAAGACCAATCACTGAGGAGACAAAAGCTTGCAGAATCAACCCACTTACAGCACTTTACTTTGATTTAGCTATAAATGGTGATTTTCAAAACCACACATTTGCCCTGTCATAACTGCATAAAATTCAAAGGGCTTTATGAGTAGAGAGACTAACATTTCGGGCTCTGGTGTTACTGGTGTGAGGAAAACATTGAGCCTCTGCCTCCTTCAGTGAATCACAGATGTTGCAAATGTCAGTCTCTTCATGAATTAAATGCAATTCCAAATTAAAATGAAACTGGCATTGGAGGATCACTTACACTGGGTTTTGATTTTATCACATATATTAGCTTGAAAGCAGGGGCAACTGATGAGGTAAAGTTCATTCAGAAGCAGTCAAAAAGTCATCTTTGACTTCTCGATAAAGTGCTGTTCCTTTCCAGATCACAGTCTCACCACATGTGCCCACATTTCCATGAGTTCCATATTAGGGTCACTCCTCAGAAAGTTCTTCTTTGAAACCATCTGGAAGTCAGGCCGGGACATAAGCACTGCTTTGGGCAACGAATTACATATTAGTCCTGCTCCCCGACATAGCAGCTTCCCAGATATCCATTGGAACAGATCTGATGGCAACACTAATCCTACACAACTTACTTCATGCTTACCAACAAGCCCTACTTGTTGAGTACAAAGTAATTAGATATAAACACCCAAAGAGCAGGCAAGGTCAGCAAGAAGCCTACATTTCTTAAATTTACTATCCCATTTAATTCCTAGATTAAGGCTTTTTCTACAGCAAGGTTACATTCTGCTTGCACAAACCACCACTCGCAGTGGCAGCAACGCTTGCAGCTAACAGCCCAGCTGTTACCTCACCACAGCTGAAAATGTTTTCCAGGTAAAAAGCTAGTATTAGCTGACTTTCATCCTTCCTATGCTGCTTGTCTGTAGGGACAGGAGATGTTAGACAGCATGTTTCGTTTCAATAATTTTGGAAGGTTGCATTAGACAGATGCCTACTCTAGTTATTATTATTTATCCAGTATGCATCTGTCTTTTTATAATACAGTTCACATACTGATAAGCTCCCAATAGTTATTTTTATATAACATTCTTCAAAGGAACTTTCCCATGCTCCCACTCCTGTCTGCATGCTGCTCAACCGGGGTGCGTGTTCCGGATTTTCAGAAAACAGTCATCTGAATACATTTAATTCTAATACCAACTCACTGAGAACAGAAGAAACAGTGAAGTGCCATGTCTTCCAGCATTACAGCAATGAGAAAAGCCAAAGGAGATAAAGCAGCATGTGAAAGTGGAGAAAAAAATTAGAAAATTTGACTACTACTCCCCCAAAACATAACTGCTCTGACTTTGGTAAACCCTTGAGACCTGCAAATGCATTGACTTCTTTCAGCCTAAAAGCTTAAACTATAAAGCAATTTTCACAAATTTGTTTCACAAATAACATTAGACAGGAGAGTATGATGCCTGGAGGGAGAGGGGGGAAATAATTTCTAGCAGTGCCAAAACTCCCATACTAGACAAAGCATAAAGTCTTGCTTGCTTACAAACACAAAACAACTCATGCTGTTGTGTCAAAAGGATAATCTTTACTCAAAACCAATATTCTGGGCAAAAAAATCAGACCTACTTTGAGCAATAAGAGGACTGCTAACAGAAATACCACTTAACACTGGGAAATACATTTTCCTCTAGGGAATAAGACTTGTGAATGAGTTTTCAGCTCACCTACTGCCAGATGTAAACACAGACAGATAATCACACTATTCTGACCACCTCTTTTTCCAATTAAGCAAAATATTCATTGTCCCGGTCAAAATTTAGATGTGAGGCTGAAGACACCGTTGTCACCTGCTATGAGCACAGCAAACTTTTAAGAGCTGTTTTGACACTCAGCGTAAGCTATTCTCTCCAAGCTTCTTCCAGTTTGACCTTCTCTCTCATCACCAGATTTGCTTGAACAATCCAAAATCAGACAACTACCAAAAAGCCCCATATGATCCACCCATACCAGTCATGCTGGGTTTGGCTATGCCAGGTCTTTTTAATAATCACGACTGTAGTGAACACCAGACAGCACAGCAAAGCAAGACATATCTGCTGACTTGGGCGGCACCACTTGCTGGAAACAAGCACATCTGTCCTCATTCGGTTACTCTTTGAAGGGCAGCCACAGAGATATTCCTGCTCACCACCACCCTTTCTGCAAGTTTGCTCTTCAGCTGTAAGAGGTAAGTCCAAAATGAAGCACGCATCACAGACCTTAGCTGCAGTAGTAATGTATATTAAAAGTGTAGGTGTATTTTACCAGGCTGTGGACTGGGCAACAGGAGGTTTGGATCAGTCATGGCTTAAGTCCATCTAGGTCCCAGCTACAGTGGCTCTGCCCTCCAAATTGCCATTCACTTGCATCAGAACCTCATCAATATGGTCAGGCTGCAAGCTGGTTCTGGGAACCAATCCAGTGAAAAACATTTATTCTTTGTTTGCAGAAATTAATCATGAGCATTAGTACAAGTAGGTTACTGCCAAAGAGAAAGTGGCATGTACTGCTCAGAGGAAGACTGGACTGCAGCAGTCCCTGCAGCCTGAAGAGTAGCTCTGCTCTTTCCACCACCTCTGCTGCCTGGGTGAGAACTGCTGGCCAAGGGACAGGCGGACAGCTGGCGTGGAAACCTCTGCAGAAGCTGCAGGTAAATTAGACAAGGGCAGTAACTCAGAGCCTGCACAGGATTTTCCAACCCTATTCCTGAAACTTTTTTTGCTTCTGAAAACCCTCTAGAGATTCCTTACCCAACAACTATTTCAAGACAATCAAACTGAACAAGTAATTAAAATCAAGTTGGCTTTGTTTTCCTTCTAGGGTATCTCACAGTGTGTCACTGAGGTAGAAATTGTCTGCTCTGTGTATTTTTCAGCAGCACTGAATACATTACCTGAGATTAGTAATGTACTTTTCTGCCTTATCTAGTTGTCACAAGACAAAATATTAATAGCCCATTGCAGTATATGATCAATTTTAAAGAAATTAGTATGTTACAATTCTTTTTGCTTCCAAAGCAATAAAGAACTTCATTAAACTAAAACTCCAAGAAGTGTCTTTGCAGCCTGCCATGGAAGAGCACTTGTGTTTTGTATGGGAGAACATGACCAGAGAGCACTAGAAGGTGAGCCCTGTGATTCAGAACAGTAAAAATCAACACGATCAGAAACGCTCATCTCAAAACCTGTGGAGAGCAGAAGAGGAAACCATTACAGATAAATCAAATTTATGCTTTGGTCTTCAAAAGTTACAGATAAAAAAGTGGATGCTTTCCCAACAGAGTCTATTGGCTCAGATCTCATTTTAAGGCCCCAAAAAAGCACACTTCTTTCTCAAATGTCTATTGGCACACGCATAATATTACATAAGCCCTTTTTGTGAGGCTACTTGAAACACAAAATTACTTTCGACTCACTTGTCTTATGTAAATTCACAGTCAAGTGCCTCCTCTGAAAAAAACTACCACAAAAATTAAAGGCAGAGGATATCAATATACATGTAGCAGATGAAAGCTAGAAAAATTGGGGGAGGGCGGAAGAGTGATCTCATTCCCTTTCATACAGAGTGTTCTAGCAGGAAATGTACTGTTGCTATATTTGAGTAAAAGATCAGACACCATAACCAGCAACTGGAGAAAAAGAAAGAAAAAAACCCCACATATACTTAAACCCAGAACTGTTTTCCCAGATCAATACTAAAACAAGCTTCACAAGAGTGACAACAATTCTCAGTTGCACAAGATGCTACATCTGCGGGGTCATAGAACAGCTCTCGGCAAATCCTGAGCTGGTGGAAACTGCCACTATTGTACTGAATGCAGGATGGTCACTCAGGCAAGTTTAAAACAAATCTTAGTTGTTTATATTTTCTATGATGTGAGAAATGTCTACAATAGGTGAACTGAGAATAACCTCTTCTCACTATGACATAAAGATAATTGACTTAAAATTTATCTTAGACAATTAAGAATTGGGATAAATTTGACTGGTATTTTGCTTTTCTAAAACAGCATTAGTATCTTTTAAAGTCAGGTTTTAAGATCACAGGTCATTTACCATACCTCTAATTGCAATGGGTAGTACAGAGAAACGTTTTGCCAAAATATATGAATAACTTCTTAGAGATGCATTTTAATCTGTATGTCTGTTCATAAATACCTCTACCAAATCCCTCTTTGGCAGCAACAGCACCAAAGGGATTTTCACGTTTTTCTCAACACCTGCCGTGGAGAAAATCCATCGAACACATCTATGTTAATTACATTTAAAAGACTCTGAGAAAATATTACTATTATTAATACCAGGACACACAAAAAAGAATCCAAATGAGCCAGGTGTCTCAATGTTCTCCATTTAAAAAAAAAAACATAAATAAATTAAAAAATTAAAACCCCCACCCCTGGTCCATTCTCTCTGTCTCAAAAAAAGAAATCAAGCCTCTTGTAAGATCAAGGCACCCAAAGCATCATTTCTAAAACTACAGGCTAACAAGGTTAACATTTTTGTCAAGCTGACATACAATTTTTTCTTCTATTGTAAAACCGAAATAAAAAAGAGCAGAGCGTTCTTCGCCGATTCTGTCAGAAATACTGAATTAATCAAGTAATTGGCATTTAGGAGATTACGAATCAGAGCTAAATTTCACTATTCACAGAGCTAAAAATTCACTATTGCCATCGCAGTGGAAATGTAAGTGACTGGGGGTCAACTGAAGAAAGAACTTACATTTATTTCAGTAGTTTGAGATTATTGCAGACATTTGGTAACAAAAACGTGAAAAGATTACTGCAATGCAGTTTTTGACAGATAATATTTCCTGTCGAGACAGAACAGAAAGAACTGTAGAGCTTCAAGATTGTAATCGTTTTGTACATTTCTACGCACAAAGTACTTTTTTAAGCAAAGTATTTCACCCCTGCAGCTGCTACGTCTTAGATGTACTGCCATCCTTCATCTTCATCCTCCCACAACTGGAAAGGAAGGAAGAAATGACAAGACAAAGTTTTCAGTCTAAAAACAAGAAAGTTTTATACACTATAGTAGGAATAGATAAAAAGAATCCCATGTGCATTATGAGTTCGTGCAATTATATCAACAATAAAAGACGTGTGTGAAGTTGCTTCCTTTCCCAATTTGGCATTAAAGACATGCAGGCATTTGCAAAACCCTGTTATAAAACAAATAAAAATTTATATGAGCTTTTACTGACAGATGTCTCCCAACAGGGGTCAATGCCAGGTTGTTCTTCCCCAGCCCAGATTTGCAATCTGTTCTTATCTGATTTAGTATCTTATTGTTCTGCTGTTCAAAAGAATTATATATATTTTAAACACCAAGAAACAAGATTGGGTTAAACAAAGGCTTAGTATGAATCTCTAAAGCTGCAGTGGCTCTGATCCAAGTTTATCTACGCAGACTTCATCTGGAAGATTGAAGTTTGGGTAAAGTAAAACTGATTGCAAGGCACAATTGATAGATGCTATCCAAGATAGAGTGGATATGTCTGAAAAAATGGATCAAAATTAAAAGGAACCAAGGGACATAAGAACTCTCATGGATATGGCAGGCTTTGTAGGGTTTCTTTGGGGAAAGAAGTGTTTGAGGTTTTATTCAAAATAATAATCTAACAGAGGGAGCATCAGACAAGACTGGAAGGTGATTTTAAGGAGTGATAGTAGGCAAGCATGAGAAAGACTTTTAATAAAAGCTTTCATCCTCACAGAAAAATAACCAGAGCAAAATCAAGGCCAACTTTTGTCACCTAGCTTGAATCTTACCAATTTCTCAAGCTAAAATAGAGAGATACATTCTAGATAGACATAGATGTAAGCAGTTCTTCCATTCCCACACAGGGAATCTGTTCTAGAGTCATACCAAGGATTGCTTTATAAGAAGAAACACCCACATACTCCCCTTTCATCAACAGATTACAACACTCTTACAGTCTTTTGATACAAAAGGGTGAGCTGCTGTGGAACAATCTCCAGAAACAGTAAAAATTAATCTAATTTTTAACAGAGTGAGAACCACAGACAAGCAAAATTTTGAAAATTAAGGCTTACAAAAAAAGAAATCAGGATTTCCGGTGTTGCACGTGTATGGCCCTCTCTGAGCAGGCACTTTGGGTGCTCATGCAGCACTTGCAAAAGTCAGGTCCCAAGAACTCTGCACCCTGAAGGAAGAAACAAGTAACCAACAAGCAAACAGAAATCTGGTGCTTGTATTTTGAATTTTCTCTTCAGTAGTTCTGAGCAGACTTGTAACTTGTCAGACACAACCACTAAATTCAAAAGGCTCCTCCATATCTAATGCTTCCTTAGAAAAATCTGATTCAGCTTGCAGAACTTTCAATTTTCTCATAGTTTTTTATATCTCTTTTCTCTCCCTCATATATATTTTAGTACTTCTATAAAATATGTATGTGCATATACACGTATATAAAAAATGTACATACATATATTAAAATGCCTCACTTCTTATATACTTTTCCCTTTTGCATCATTTTGAAAAAGGTAGTCTTTGAAGAATAAAGTCCTGTCAAAACAAATCTAACGGGTACTAGTTACTAGAATTTCCTACTCAGAAGCACTAAACCACTTTCCATGCCGCGACCTCTCCACTACGAAGCGTGCCATAAAACGTAATTAAATATCTAATGCACCCATCTGGTATTTACGCGTTTTATCCATTTGCAATGGCATTGCTTTCAGTCAGTGACTGCTGCCAGCTCTGCTGGTTTCAAGCCCACAGCACAGCACCATGCCTCGCCTAACACTGACCATGCATCCCCCAAGCACATGCGGGACAGCCAACTACAACTTAGAGTCGATATTTGTTTTGAAATCAAGAGGAACGAGAGGGTAAGCAGGCATTTCTGGTCACACGATGGAGCGGTGTTCCTGAAGGAACCAAGATGGTGTCTGTCCCCCTCCGGAGAAGGGCGGGAGGACGGGTGTGAGGTGGGCTCGACGCCCTGCTGCCAGGCCGGGGGGCTCGGGCCCACCGACCCAGGGCACGGCCGGCCCGGCAGCACCTGAGGCCCCATTTCGGGGGGACCCCAGCACATGCTGGCAGAGCTTTAAAGCAAGCCGTCGGCAAGAGGAGGAGACGGGGCTGAGACCCGCCGAGGCACCGGCGATGGCGGCCTGCGTGCCCCTCCTTGCCCCCGGCCAGGCGGCGGCCAGGCGCCGGAGCCGGAGCCGGACCCCCTCGAGAAGCGCGTCCTCGGGCGAGCGCTGCAGCCGCGCTCCCGCGGCAGCAGGCAGCCCGGGCGAGCGCTTCCTGCGCGGGGACCCCGGCTCCCTGTGAGGAGGAGAAAGAGGAGAAGGGAAGGAGGAGGATGAGGAGGAGGATGGAGCAGAGCGAGCACGCACCTTCCCCGTGCAGCGCGGGCCCCGGCGGCGCCAGCAGGGCCCCCGCCTCCGCCCGGCCGGCTGGGCAGGGAGGGGAAGGAGGGGCCGCCGCGGGGCACGGAACGGGGCGGGCCGCGGCCCGGGCCCCGCTGCTGCCGGTTGTGCGGAGGCCGCCTGAAGCCGCGTGGAAGCCGCCTCAGGGCGCGAGCCCGGCCCGACGCTGCGCTGCGGGCGAGGCCGGCCGTACCCTCCCCTAGCCGCGTGTCGGACCGTGGCGCCTCGTAGGCCCCTCTGAGGCGAACCGGGCCCGGCCCGAGGCGAGCCCCGCAGGGAGGAGACCTAAAGACTCCCATCCGCACCAGCCCTTTCCGGGGAGAAAACCCCGCGGTGCGGGGGGGCTCCCTGCCACACGGGACTGCCTTTCTGTCGGGCGGGCGGTCGTGTCAGTGGTGCGAGGGCGCGCAGTAAAGGGCTGAAGCGCGGAGGCTCTCGTCCTGCCTGCGCGGGGCAGCAGTTCTTCTCCCTGGGTATTTCATAGAATCATAGAATCGTTTTGGTTGGAAAGGACCTTTAACATTATGGAGTCCAACCGTTAACACTATCAAGTTCACCCTAAGCACCACATCTACACATCTTTTAAATACCTCCAGGGATGGTGACTCAGCCACTTCCCTGGGCAGCCTGTTCCAATGCCTGACAACCCTTTAGGTGAAGAAATTTTTCCTGGTATCCAATTTAAACCTCCCCTGGCACAACTTCAGGCCGTTTCATCTCATCCTGTCGCTTGTGACTTGGGAGAAGAAACTGACACCCACCTCACTGCAACCTCCTTTCAGGTACTTGTAGACAGCAATAAGGTCTCCCCTGAGCCTTCTTTTCTCTAGACTGAACAACCCCAGTTCCCTCAGCCGCTTCTCATAAGACTTGTGCTCTAGACCCTTCACCAGCTTTGTTGCCCTTCTCTGGACTCTCTCCAGCACCTCAATGTCTTGTAGCAAGGGGCCCAAAACTGAACACAGTATTCGAGGTGTGACCCCACCTCATTTCAGAGCATGGCAATATTGTATCATTCGTTGATAAGTTCCAGCATGTTGGGAGCCACCGCTTCACGGTCTTCACACTGCTGGGAACAAAGGCAGGGCCACTGCTCCTTGCATGGCGGCCTCCTGCACAAGTAATATTACACTTATTTAAATAAAGGTGTGCTTATAAAAACACTTAGGTAAATGAGTGCAATTTCTTCTGTAGATAAGATCTTAAAATACAAACATCGGTCTTAATCTGCAAGCTCTTGAACCGAAGCTCTCGATTGGTTCTATTTAAGTCAATGGGACTACCCAGTAGCTTACAGGTAAGTGTACTTAGGATCAAAGCACTTGGTGCATTTCCAAAAAGCTGCTGTAGCAGGAAGACAGTGAAGAATTTCCCTCTAATATTCAACACAGTATTCCAATATTCATGAACTTTCTGCCTAAGTGAAAAGACTGTAATACTAATAAGCTTCATGAGCATGTACCTTGAGGAGGGATTTGAAACACACATTATTATAAGATAATGGCTGTTCCTGGCAACCTGATTCCTCCACCCATTTGTTTGAAGTGACTCATTTCTATTTGTTCAATTGTATTTTCCAGTGCACAGTCTGGATGGTACGTTTTTGCAGCTGGGGCTGTCCTCTGCTACACAGATCTTGGTGGGATGCATCAGTACGTTTCTCTCCAACTGCAGCAGTCCTTGAGAGCCCTGTTCCATTGAGGGTAACAAAATAACTGTTTAAATAAAAATGTTACACATGTAAATGGATGTTAGAGATCTGCCTGTCTACCTGTCTCTTTCCTGTGCATTCTGTATATTCTTTATGTATCATGCCCTATAAGCTGTAAGTGTCCATCTGGGACTGTATCTCTGGAAAGAGATTATACACAGTGATCGAGTAGTTCTAAATGTGTCACTCTAGGTCATGCAAGAAACTATTCCATCCTCAAAGGTTGGCTGTTGCACCCACAGCATCTTGAACTTCACCGCCAATGTACAGCTTCTCTTTTTGCTTCCAACAAGAGACAGAACATAGGACAGGCCTGCATGAAGGAGCTCATGTGAAACTGCACTTGTAGTATTCAAATTTAGGATTTGGGTTGATTTCTGAGAGGAATTCCTTCTCTTTTCATTTGCTTCCTTTACAATTAAATCATCTGGTTTTCCATTATTTTTTCCTGAATTAGCTTCCTTTATTAATCCTTCCACAGTCAAGAAATCAGAAGGATGAGTTATAATAAACCATCTTTTTTTCCCCGTCACCAAATAGTCAGAAGCATGGAGAAATCTTGGCATGGCTGTCATTAAACCCAGGTCACAGGGAAGAGAAGAGCACACTGCTCATGTCTCCTGTAGGTCCTGCCTGAGAAGCAATAAGAGCAAGTAGAGAGACGTTAACAACAAAACCTAGAGCTCCACCCCCCAAACCTCTTCAACCAGCAACATGCACAAATCTGTTTACTGGTTTCAAACACATCAATACCCACTTAGCCTCAGGAAAGGTATTTCCATTACACCCATCTCTTACATTATTTTCTCATATTTTGCATTATCCACTAAATGCATAGTTTTGTTTTCCTTTAGTTTGCAGCTTCAGGACTTGTGGATTGCTGTTCTTCCCTCCTAGGGATTGTAATTGTAAATCAGGGAGAGATTGGAGCTAAGGAGACCTGTGCTCAGTTTCCCAGACTTCATAAGCAAAATCCTAGCCCCCTCCATCCAGAAGTCACTCGTGTGATCCATCCTGCATACTTTTGAACTCATTAAGACTATTCAGGTGCTTGAAGGTCCTCATATGGATTTAACTACGGGACTCCTATGATTACACTGGTAGGAACGTCAGATCAAGAACTTAATATTCAAGAAAGGGATTGAATATATATGAATGTCAAAATTAATCAGAATTATCTGATTGTAACCTGCTGCTTCAGGGAATAAGCCAGTATCTAACTCCTAGAAAGGGAGATAAAATCTGATGTGAGGACAAATGACACACTGCTGGATTTCTTTTCACGTTCTATCATACAGTACATGAAGCAACTGGTGGAGTCTGCTGTTAGGCACAGGATACTGCCTGAACGGATCCTGAACTTCTTCTGATATGACAGTCACTTAGTACCATGCTTCTCCCTGCATGAAATGGGGATGATGCTATTTCGCTGTGCTTTGTTTTTCCAGTCCGTTTAGGCTGCATGGTTTCTGGAGAAAGAAGTACTACAGTGGAGCTCCGAACTTTATTGAAGTCTTTAAAATGTGACTGTATTAAAATAATAAGAAGAAATCACAAGCATATTCACATACTAATTATTATGCAAGGTGGGGAGGGAAGAAAGTATGAGATTCCTTTGAAAAGCTGCCAGCACAGGTCCAAACACAAAAGGTGTTTGAAGTGGGAGCACGCTGTACCAGCCTGAAGGAACTACCAATGTACCAGCTACCCTTGTTTAGAAGCATGCTCTCAATTTTCATTTTATGACATTTATTTACTTTACCAAAGCATTCTCCATTTTTTTGTCTGCCAAAAGTCTCTTCTAGGTCCACAGTACCACTAGAAGGTGTTTTCTTCATTTAAAGCTTTTCTTTGTTGCTTTGCACTGTAGGCAGGAAAATATGGACTGCTAATTAATGCAAACTTCAGCTTTTATTTTATATTTCAGCTAAAGGAGCTGAAAAGAAATATTCCTAAGTTTCCAAGAAGCGCTGGTTTTCAGTTCTTCCTAGGAAGAAGTGTTAAGCTTGACCCTGACTTGTATATCTTTCCATTTATGCAGCCTGGCAGCAAATAAATATATCCTAATAGTGCATAGAATGGGGAAAAAGGTAGAGACATTGTGAAAGAAAAACAGTAAGCACCTCATGGCATCCCTTCTTCTGTCAGAGACTCTTGTTTTCAGGTGTCAAGAGCAGCATCAGCCGAAAGCAGAATGTCTGCCAGCAGTGGGTTCGTACAGTGTGCTTGCTTGGGACACGTCTTAGCTGGGGCATGTCCAGTGCTATACAGGTTTACTGTCAGAAGTCAGCATTAGTCGCCCCAAGTTTCTGTGCATTCTCATACTAAGTTGATGTAAGCCAACAAAATTCAGCCTCTCCTGCTGAAGCGAGATCTCCTCTCTGAACAACACAAGCCAATATATAGCTACTAGCAAAATGCCACTGTATACATGCTCCAAGAGAAAGCATATTGGCAGCTGCAAGCCCTGGGTCCTTACCGAGTGTGCAGCAGCCCTTCTGCTGTTACAGCTTCTTGCAGTAAGAGCATGTAGCATCTCAAAAAAGCAGCGATGAACACACATGCTCCAGGGACATAAAAATGTCAGCAACTCATGACCCCACAAAAGTTCTGGCAGCAAAACTTGCTAGACATGGCCCAGCAGTGCAATTTCTCCTGCAGATTACTACAAGTTTACTTACAGGGGCAATGGCTTTGCCATACCACAGGAAGGTTTATATTAAGCATTGGTGGAAATTGTTCCCACTTGAATCTCCTTATAAACGGTGGGACTTGTGCCGCCACGAGTGGAGAGCAGAGCATGGGCACCTGATGTAAAACCAGAGGTGCAAGGAGCGCTCTCTGTCCATTCCTATGGATCTCCAGTCTTCAGGTAACAATTGGTCCAGCAATATACATGAATCCTCCTTCACTCCTGTGCTTACAAAGCAAAGGCATATGGATGCCCAACAGCAATTATCATATAGTTGCATGAAAAATACATTAAATACTGCTCTAAATAAGTTTCCTTATGATGAAGGAATTCAATTATAAGTAGTTTCTCTCAGCAGCTCTCTCCAATACAGCTAGGAACCTTTATTCATCTCAATATTTTTGTGAGGATAAAATCCAGGTTCAGTTTACTCAATGCATACATGTCCCAAACAAGTTTAAATCCACAGATTCTTTTAAAAACACAGATAAAATACATCTTTTTTTTCTGGGTATATAGAGTAAAGGGAATCCTCTACCCTGCCATATACCAAAGCAGCCCTTTTTTCATAACGCTTCCACTGTAATCACAGAATCACAGAATCAACGGTGAGTTGCAAGTCCAAAGGACACCCAGTGCAACCCCGCTGGCCCTGCATGAAAATGTAGTTACTCCCTGTGCACAGCCTGGGCCTGGGTTGAACTGTGTGTTGAACATGTTACAGACTGCCTTCATATAGGGTGAAGCAATACAATATCCATCTAACAGAGGCAGATGGGAGGCTGAGCAGGACTGTGACTTCTCTGGGTAATGATGCTTCAGCCAGCCATTGTGCTGGGAATGGGAGCGTTCCTGGAGTGGCAGGTACTCGACAGATGGACAGAAACTGAGTGCCAAAATAGCTTCTTACCATCGGAGCAGGCCAAAAAGTGAGAGTTGTTTCATTTTGTGATGGGTTTTGAATGCAAACAGATAAAACTCCTCATTCAGTGTGAGGATGCATGCTTTGAGATCCAGCTTTACCAATATCTCATTTAACTACAAGACTCTGAACAGGCTGCTCAAGTCAAGCAGAGATAATACAGCATTCATTGCTTAACTTCAAAAAACTGTGATTCTGCAAGACAGTCAACGTCTTACTATCTAACTAAAGGTTTGGAGTCTATCTACAGGGTACAATGGAAAAGTTTGTCCACCTCTTCTGATCCTCTATGGTATATATTTAGAAGATTACATGATTCTTACTCAAAGTTGCAAAGTCTGTCTGATCTCAGTTTGAAAGGTTTGATACACATTCTGAAAAGTGAAAATCTGATATACTAAGAGCTTGTGTAAAAAAGAATATATTGCTTATTTAAGAACAGGATAGTATTTCTTAGAATCTAGAAGAACCAGAGCTGAACAAGTCTATGGAGTTTAAGAATCTGCATTAAAAGTCCCATCAGGAAAGGCTGAAGTAAAATTCCACTTAGCTTTTAGTGGCTGAATGTGTGTTATAAAAAGCACAGACTGGCAGAGAAAAACTGATGATTTCTACTGCCAGAGCTGTTACAAAAATCAAACCATAAATTGGGAGAAGTCACATGGTTGAGCACCTGTAACCAGTTTTTGAAATGCTAAAAAAAAAAGTTTAACAGCTCTTCTGCAGGTATAAATTTTTTTTTTATTTTATTTTCAGGCTTCTTTTTTTATAAAACCACTTAGAAGCTGAAAAAGCACGAAAGCTTGTACTCTTCCAACCTATGGGAAAAAGAATAAAGATTGAGACCTGCTGGTGTTAAACTCTTAACAGACATTGTGATTGGAATTACCCAATTCAATTCACTAACTAGCAAAAATGCTTCTGCCTAACAAATAAGTTACTTCCAATAATTACATATGCTTTAAAGACAAAATGGTTTTGCTAATCTTTGTTCTGATGTGCTTAACATATTTTACTTTATAAGAAGTGCTAATTTTATGCACTCTTAATGAAATCTCAATTTCCATTGAAAAGCAAGTTGAAACAAATAAAAGCTATAAACTGAATAGGCTGGTAAATAAATATTTATTTACCATTTTTAACATAACAGAATGAAAAAACTAGAATATAAAAATGGAAGTTATGCTTTGTAATGGCATAAATATGTAAATAGTGTGTGCTCCTGCAGAGCAAAAGAAGTACAAAATTTACTGTAAAGATTAAATTAAATTCCGAGTCTTGTTTACCAGCCAATGAAAACCAATTTTCCTTAGGAAAATACCTGAGCACATGCAAAACAAGGTGAAAGCTGATGATTTAAAGAAAGGTTTCTTGCTGCTGCTTTGATTGTAGTCAATAATTCAAGCTGACTGTGATTCTCAGGGGTTTTCCTACGGGATGCAGCTCAGTGAAGATTTACTAGAACTGTTCCTGAAGCCTTGCCTTACCAGCTTGAAGGTGCCACAGCCGTTAGCCTGGCAGCGTGGCACCAGGTCAAGGGAGGGTCCTTCATTTAAGCATTTTGGTCTGAGAAGGAGTTAAGCTGTGCCCTCAGCCATCTGAGACTCGGCCCCAGAAGCTGTTCCTTTCCAAGAAGAGGTTTTTTCCCAAGTCAGCATTAACTCAGCTGGCACCGTGGGCTGGTCCAGAAGGAAGCACACGCTCCGCTTCTCTTCCTTTCCACAAGAGACTCTTTCTGTTAGCTCTGCGGTAACGAAAATTATAGGGATGAGTGATGAAAACTGAACTTTGGACTGTTTTACATTTTTTCAGTACTGTTTAGCGTGATGGTTGTTGACTTCTCCCTGCCACTATACATAGAAAGAGGAGTACAAGGGAGATGAGCGTTAGTATTATGGGTTATGACACAAAAACATCAACAAGTTAAGTCTGTTCTCGTTTCTCTTCAATATCCTCTGGGGAGCTGCAGTGTTCGGGGAAAGCTCCTGTTGCACCGCAGGAGCTCAAAAAAATGGGCACCAAACTCTGTTTAGACTCTAGGACCACATACGGCTGTACAAGGTGGGTGGGTAGCTAGGACACAGAACAACTTCCTCCACTGAGCTTAGTTTCCCACCACTAAATAAGCTTCAAGTAGCTTGTCTGTGGAATTGTTGTTCCTTATATGTCAATGCTTCGTTCATTTCAGGATTAAAAATAGAAAAAAATCAGAAGTTTCCTCTGCATTCAACAAATCAACAAAAGATCCATGGGAAAAAAATTTGCATAATGCCCCAGAAGAAATCTAAATGAATTAAAGTCACCCCTTACAGAGAACTTGGGCTCTGTTTATTTTCAACAAACTATTACAGGTTTTGCAATATTTTTCTGGAAGTTTTTCACAAGCATTCCTACTTCTTCTCACTCCGGGCCAGGGCTGAACTGCCAGGCTGGAGGAATTCTTTGGACCTGACCTTCAGTCATGAGAGATAGTGGCCCTCAGCCCCAGCCCAACTACAGCACATTTTTTAAGCTGCAACGCTAATTAAAAAACCCAAGAGATCTGCAGATTAGGCATTAACACATTTGGTATCGAAAGAGTTAGGGGTAGTGGAAGCTTGACATCTCCCAAGCATGGAAAAGAAACAGCAAGTTGCTTCAATACGCAACAGCACATTCAACTGCAAAGACCCGTTGCATGTCTCATCAATTTCTTCCCACCTCCCATGGACATAAGACAGCCCAGACCCTTCAAAGTGCAATGCAGCACCCTAATCATTGCCTCCTGCCACCCTTCCAGCACCTCCTGTGGGCAGCAGAAGGTGCTGCCTTCTGGGTCAACCCTGTAGATCCCTCCAACCGTTTTGCTGTAACAGTTCCTCTGCAAATCCGGGGGGCGAGCAGCCAGGAGGAGCTGCGACCGGCAACACGTGCAACAGGTAGCACCGATCTCCGATGTGCTGGGTAGCTGCGTGCAACCAAGAGTCTCTCAGGGTATGACACCAACATCTGCCCATGCTCCTGCCTACAGATTCTCTCCGTTAAGAACAAATTCAGTGTGACGGCAACAACTCAAGAAAACAAAATGCCTTGTAACTTCCAATAGAAAACGTGGGCTGTCAGGAGAGTTTCTCTTCCTGCCTTCTTTCCACTCACCCCAAATTAATGTCTGTAATCTGCATGGGCCCTGCCCCCTCCCATCCCCGCTACAAACTAAACTCGGATGCTGCAAACACACTGAGGGTTTTTCAGTATTTCCACCCACGCAAGCAGCTACTCTGCACATCCGATGCACATGTGAAATTGGTTCACAGGGGTCAGGGCGAGAGCCCACGTTTCCATTTCTAGCTCTACTGAGCTTAAGTTTTATCATTTGTTTGTTTTCAAAGCAAAAAATATACAACTTACTTTACTTCACAGGGGAAGAAATCTCAGCAAAGCATCTTTTCCACTGACAGGGTTGGGTTACAGCTCCTCCACTCCTACCCACACAGCTGAACCCAGTGCCTGGTCAGCCCAAGGGGCAGGAGGAAATGAAATGCACATGTCAGCATCCCCCTCCTCCTGCTCCAGCTCCTCAGCAAAACCGCTCTTCTGCTCCAGCCACAAACCATCCCAGGACCAGACGATGTGCCAAGGAGGGGGATACTTGCTATATCTTTTCTCGGACAAACTGTACAGCACAGTCGTGCTTCCTCAACCTGAAGAAAGTTTTGGAAAGGTAATGCTCTAAAAGTTCACAGCACAGAGTTTTCACACCAAGATTCAGAGCTCTCTTGTACACAGGCAAGAGCGTAAATGTAACAAAACTAGTATTAAAGCTAATTAAAAATAGACAATAATATTGCAAATTCATTAAAGGAAATTATGCCAGTCTGCTTAAGTAAGTGCTAAGTAACAAATATAACTGATTGCAAGTTTAAAAAAAATTGATATATTATTTCCATCTGTAAAAATAGTTTCCTTACAGATCTTTTTCCCCTCAGATTCCTTTTCCCCTTCTGTTTGCTTACTTGAACAAAGAATGTAATACTAAGCATGCTATCATCATTTCCCTCACACCAATAGTTTTTGTTTAATGTTTATCTGGATACTTCTTTCCTTACAAGTTTCCTGTATTCCGTATGTTGCTTAAAAATAGTATCTGTCATTTAAGACTGCACTCAACCATCACTTCAATACACAGCTCCAAGGGAAAAAAAAAAAAAGAGCAACAACTAGCCAAAGTTACAAATACGCTATTCTCGTTAGAAAACACAAGAGGACAAATTTGGTTTTAATTTAACTGACTCCAATGAAGTGCAACGCTCAAAGTGAAGAAAAAACTAGCAATGCAGCCTGTAAACATGAGCTACAATTCACTTTTAAATCTGGCAAGCAGAGGAACAAGGAACTCAACTTCTGAAGTTATTTTTCCACAAATAAAGCAAAGAAGAGAGACTTCTTTTAACATAAGCTTTATGTTACTTGCATCAGGCTTCATTTGCAAAGAATCTTAAGAGGAAGTAACCATTTATAACCCAGAGTAAATCAAAGCAAAATGGCATTTTGATAAACACTAGAGCCTATCAATCACAAGGAAGCGCCAGATAAGGTTGCTGAGGAATTTCAGAGCTGCTACAGCAGCTCCGGTAGAGAAGAGCCAAGGGTCTTTAGGAAAAGCCATCCCAGAGGTACGGATGCCGCTGCTAAGCTGTGGGTGTGTGGCACAGCACCCACAGCCTGGCACCAGGACTCCCAGCTGCCCAGCAACATCTATGAGTAGCCAGAGTATTGCTAGAAACGCATCCAGGAAGGGGAGAACAAAAGGCAAGCAAAACCGAAGACCACCTTGTGCTAGGAAGGCTCAGTGTAAGAGATGTGCATTCAGCTGCCCATTTGTTCACAACAGCGTTGCTGGCAGCCGGGTGTCTGCATCAGCCTGGTTTTGAGAATGATGAAAACTGAACCGATGTTTATAATCGAGATGACAGCTCTGTTAGAATTTTTCCCTAATAGTATGGTTTGGCACTGAAAAGAGAAACGCAAAGAGATCGCAAGATGATAAATGCTAGTATCATGCCTACTGCATGTTAACAAAGTTTCGAGCTTTCGTTAAGGAGGGTGGGAAGACTGTGGTATTTAGGCTGTGTACATAGCTGAAGCATTAAACCTCTTCTGCATGTAACAGAGCGGATAATGCATGTATAGGGGGAAAAAAAAAGGCGAGTGGTAAAACAAGACCTGAAACTTTACCATTGCTTCTGCTTGTGAGCAGATGCAGGAAGAACCCGACAAGCATAATATTTGGTAGCCTGCATAATTACAACAGATGTCTACACTGGGTAGTGTCCTCTGCATTAGGTATACAGGCAGAGTCTAACATTTATAAATAAAAAAGAAAAGAGCTTCTTAACATCAATTTGCTTATGAAGAAGGAAGAGATAATTTATCTGGTGTTTAACATTTATAGCTATACTTACAGCGATATTCATTGCACCCTTAAAGAAAATTCAGATCTACTACCTTAAGCAAAGTGGGCTTCAAAAAACTGGATGTCAGACTATACAAATAAAGTATTAGTTTAGGCATGGTAGACTTTATTTTGGCACTTTAACAAATGCTTTATTTTACAACAGTGGCACAGCATTTGCCAGAAATTTTCTTTTCTTGGCACAGTTATTTCAAGCAGTTATTTTACTAATTGAGTTTCACTAAATATTGCACAATAAGATATACCTGTTAAATTCTTACCCTGTTTTTATTTGTTGAACTTGTATGGCTTTGAAAAACTTGCCAGTAAGTATAAGTAATTTAAAAAGCAATATATTAAATATTTTAGCACATGATAGCATTTGTTTGTTCCGAAATGACCACTGAACTTGGGAGAGCAACAAATACAAGTTACGCGACTCTTATCTGAAGAGCTACCAGATCTTATTTACAATACATTGCCATTTCTGAGAAGCAGTTCAGCCTGATGCCCTGAACACCTATATTTTGGAAATCTCAAAAATAAAAAATGAGGAGGCTAACAGAGCAGAAGACGAAGCCATTTGTCTGTTACAAAGCATAATATAAGGAAGCAGACTATCGTCTTCTCCACGTGCCCCTCTATCCAACACCTATCTGTGGTCTAAGCAACAGAGCCTTTTCTCTTCTACTTGGAATATTTCTTTCTTCTCTTACGAAGATATTCCACTTGTCTCAACTCTTCTGCTGGAGTCCGAGCAGAATAAACCAAAATTCTCCAAAAGGCCGGGGAAAAAACAAACCAGAGAACAAATCAAAAACTGATATACACAATAAATGAAACCGGGTACTCCTTTGAATTTTACAGTACGGAAAACAACAATTTCAGGAAAACACGTCTGTGTTAATACTGCCATTAAATAGAATGCAAAGGTCGAATGACTCATAACTCATACACCAGATGCAAGACTTAAACATTCCCACTTTTCTCAGCAATAAATCTGGTCCGAGGATCAGCCTGATCAACAGCCTTTTTTTTTTTTTGGTCTGGATTTTTACGATCTACTAGATGTATTCTGTGACATTAAAACATAAGCAAGTAGACATAAAATGAAAAGCGTACAAAAGTATATCACAATGGAATTCTCAGTATTAGGCCACATCATTTATTCAGTAGTGTTTATGTTCCCAAATTACAATTATGTCTATCCATGTAAGACTACAAAAGTTACCATTAGAATTGTCTGTGCTTATAAAATACCAACATTTTCTTTTACTGTTATATACTCATTAACACCAGTCTGCAACGACTTACATATAATCATAGGCACTTCAAAGGCTTTAAAAGACGTTTACAACTTAAATGCATTTTTAAAGAACAAAAATTTAAACCCCTACTTGTACCTTCAAATTGCAAATAATTAACAAATACAGTGGCCATAGAAATCTGCAGCAACTTCTCAAAATACTGTTAGAGTCTTTGGGTTTGCTTAGGTTTGTCAGTAGCTTACTCCAAATCTTCCTTACAGGAGATTTGTTTAGTAAGAATACGACTATACAGTTTGTAGTAATAATCCAATTTCACACATTAATTTGCTGTTATGAATCTCACTGAAGCTACAGGTACGCTGAGAAACAATGCAAAGTGTAAAATTGATATTCTGACACTTAAATTTATACAAAGTGGAGGTTAAAGTTTACATAGCTGAAAAATTACATTTACACTAAAAGTTACTGTTATCTGAATTATCTGAAGACAAATTGCACAATGACAACTACAAAAAGGCATTATTTGGAAACAGATAAATTAATGAAATAAAAACTAACTTGTAAGATCAATCCGAGACATGCTGACAAAAATTAAACAACTTTCATTGAACCATAGGATAAAACAATCATTTTCATTATTTTAGATTTATGCATAAAGTTTTAAAAATGAGTCAGTGAACATCAATGGTTTTATAAAATAATGCTTTGCCACTGTTATTCACAGAACACTGCAAATGTTAAGTTTTAATTTTACATTTTTAAAGGAATACATGAAAAGTTTTAAATACAATGGGATTTTATCATAAAGGTGCCGTAATGGCTCTTTAATGAAAAAAAAAAAAAAAATCTTCATTATTCTATGCAAAAGCTTTATTTAAAAAAGTTCAGTGATCTCATAAATAGAGACACTAAATAGGAATTTTATGCATAAAACTCCTTAGTAGGTGCTTTTTGATAGGCAGCACAGGATGGTTTACGTTCACCAAGGTCGTAACTGCCTTCATCCTTCTTTCTCATGCGATATACCAGCAGCAGGATAAGGAAGATTGCGAAAAGAAAACCGATAACTCCTCCAGCAATAACAGCTGTAATCAAAGAAACAGAGATTCACAATATGCCGGAAAAACAAGTTTAGCACCGTCTTTCTTTTTCATCTCACACAATGAGTTTGCCATTGCTTTCAAATTACAGAAAAAGGCTCCCACTATGCAACTGACTTGATAATTAGTATCCTGAAATATATTCTCAGGAAGCCTGTTTGTGCTTATGAAGGCAATCATTTAAAAGGACATTCCACCTACAAGTGAGTGATCCAACAACTCACAGTTCTAAAAAAGTTATTAAAAATTTTCCAAAACCTCAATTAAGAAAGCCACCCATACTGCCAGAGCATAAAGTTGTCTTAATTTATAATAATAACATTTAAATTTCTTTCAAACTCACTTTTCAACAGTTAACATTTTCAGCCTTAAAACAACTATTTTGTTACACTAGCTAAGAAATGGGTTTTCCCTTTTCTCCACCAGTTTTCACTCTGGTGGAGTGAACAAATTTCCTAATGATGAGTAATAGGAGAGAACATTTCATGGAGCTGTAGGAACAGAGGCATTACATTTATCACACACTTGCGAGAGTGTAAAAGTATCAACTGGAACTAGGCTTCAAGAGCAAACACGCATGCTTCCACTGATGTGGATATTAAGGCTATTTCACGTTTTGGTGCTCAGAGGAAGATGTGGTCCAAAACTGTGTGACCTTCATGTCTCCCAACACCTCCTCCAAGGACACAGGGGAAAAGTATACCTGTAACACTGTTCTTATGCCAAAAAAAAGCCTCACATGTAGGAAAGCCATGTGAAAACACTGGTGGCCAGCCTGTGCCTGCCTTGGGTTGTGAGAGGGAAACAGACCCTCTGCATCCTAAGGACAGTGCTCATCCACCCTTCTCCGTCCACCCACCCCTGCTGTGAGCTCCTCCCAGGCAGTGTCCATCTGCACCAGCCAGACCAGACAGCGATGTGCTCTCGGAAGTGTGGGTGAGAAATACATTTCTGCACCGCAAGCTTCAATCCAAATTGCAACTCCCTTTCCGAGCTGTGGAAGCTCCAGATATTAAGCAGGCAGTATTCAACTTGTGGGCATCAAATCAATTAGCAAGACTTCACTATTAAATAACTCCAGAAGATCCCCATCTCATTCTCATCAAATCAACCACTGCTACCCCATTAATGTGTTTAAGAATCTACCAAGAAAACACAAATGTTGAGTTTGCATTCTTCAATATGGAACCCCTCTGTTTTCTGTGGCATTTCTGGCGCAATGGACCTTGGCAAATGATGCCTCACCTGCCAGAACTTCTGTTCTCTGGAAGAGGTTTTCTGAATGCTTCTCGGTGAACACGTCAGTGTCGTCCCCTGGCTCATCACTCTTTTTCTTGGCATCCGTCTCGGGCCGTTCCTCTTTATCAATTTCTTCAGGTGACTGTGGCACAAAAAGGAAAACAGAGCGTCGCTTACAGACAGGGCGCACTGCAAGCCTGCACAGTCACTGCCCGTCACGGGCAGCCACGAAGCTGTGGCTCCACACACATACCCCACAATACCCACAAACACAACACATGGGAAGCTTTTTCACCGCAGAAAGCTGTGCTAGACATTGTAACTGGATATATTTGTCATCATGATGTCAGAATGAAAAAAAAAATCAAACCTGTCCACAAGTTTAAAACCCCCAGAAGTATATTTAGCAAACAGCTGTTAAATATTGCCCATGTTTATCAGAATAATGGCCTCTGAATGAAATAACAATTCTGAAATTAACATATCAGGTACGTTATATTCAGAATGCCGTTGAGAGTAACTTAGACACTATTACCTATGGTGGTAGAACGAAATACTGAAATAGTAGATGGAACCTGGCAAGTGTTCAAACCACACAGCATTCTCCTTTGAGAAGTGAAGTTTCATGCAGAATTTTTGAATAACAGTTCGAGAGATGTAAAAAAGGTACAGCTCGGACTCAAAGGTATCATGAGAAACTGTCTTGTGTATAATGAGATATTCTTTTTTGCACCTCTTTTCTTTCATGTGAAATCCAGAAGTCCCTACATAGACTTTCTAGTAGGAATGAAACCGAGCAACTCTGTATGCATTTAACAGGCTGCATGAGCGTTAAGTAAAGTTTGGGGGGGGGGCTTTTTAATCCATATAAATCAAACAAAGTTAACATCAAGCCATCAACGGGGTACAGCAGAACCATTTTAAACGGCATTGCTCTCCAGCCATGTACCTTTGTTTGTGCAGGCACCTTGGTCTGCATTTTCACCGTGGTGGTCTCAGCCCTAGATGTATCACTAGTTGGCGGTAACTTTGGAAGTGTTCTGGATGTTGTTATCACTGCGCTATCTTCATCTTCTTCAGCACCTGCAGACAAAAAAGGTGACATTTCATTGACCTGTGAAATTCTTCCAGACCAATCACATTTTTTATTACAACACCAAGGTAGGGGTGACTGCACAGCCCACCCTAAGCAAATGGCCTAGATGACAAGGCCTGCTAAGATAAAGATGCGAGAGCAAACAGTGTGCCCTAAACTGTGAGGGGGATATTTGCCCCAAGTGATCCCATGAACGAGAAAGGGGGGCCCATCAGCCGGATTAAGCAGTAACCAGGAAATTACCATGATATTCCTGAAACAGAAGAAGTATGAAAAAAGCATAAACACCTGTAACAGGAGAGAAACCCTGGAGTGGAAGCAAAAGCCGTCAGGGCTGGCGTGACCCTGTCTGACGTGGCACCGGGGGCTCCACTGGGGCTTTGCAGCGCCACCCCCCACCCCATGGGTGCCCCCAGCAGCCACCTCCAGCTCTTCCACATCCACCACAGGGGCACCCCTGGAACCTGCACCCTGGGGGTGCAGGGTCACCTCCTGGGGGTGGCAGGAGGTGGTGGGGACCCAGAATCACATGGGGCTGGGGGCACCTGCATCTCCCACAGCACAGGTGTGTGGGCAGAGTGTCCTGCACACCCAGGTGAGGGGAGCTTGCACACCCCATGGCCTGTGAGAGGAGCGTGTGTGTGCACACGGATCTGTGTGTGCGTGTAGCACATGTTGGGATCAGTTACAGAAGGGGGGCTGGAAATTTGTAGTTGCACGTTACAATTTTTTAAGTGGCTGGTATTGTGTTTATCTGATGTATTGCTGATATTAAGCCCAAAAGTAGAGTCCAATGATTGCCAGTTAATTGCATATCATAAATAAATTGATCAATAAACTACTTTATCCTGACTTGACTAGAACAGTTTTTCCCTGTAAAACACTGCTTCAACAACAAAATCTCTCCTCTACAGCAAATCTGTTAAGCCCTCCAACACAAAAAAAACAAGTAGTTTCTATCTGCAGGAAGACTGCTATTGCTTTATGTTTCAGTCACTAGGAATTCACATGTTTTTAAACTCCACATAATACAGAAGCCTTTTTATTTTGAAATAAAGAGTAAAAGGACAAAAAACTCCCTAAAGATAACCTTAAATTTAATTTCCTCCTCATTCAAAGCCCTGCTGGAGTATTAAGGCTCCTTTAGAATAAGATAATGGACATGTATAATAAATATCCTTTAGTGATACGGGAAGGAAGAAGACACAGACAAGAGACTAAATTATTGCAAGGCCTGAAAGAGGAAAAGAATCAACCTATTCTTGGACCACTCCTTAGGAATCTCAATGTGTTCTGCTCATTACAGACACTGGTTACCCAAGTAACTATTGGGTAATAAATCCAGCAAATGTACATAAGAGTAATTCCTAACAAATAAAAATACATCCTCTTATAACAGAATAGTATGAGCCACTCATTCCTAAATGACTTTTTATCTTATTTTTGTAGAGAAAGAAAACAGGCTGAAAATACAAGCGCAATAATGAAGTTTTGAACTCACGATCAAGAATTATATACATTTGGCATTGAAAGGAAGGGCATTAAAAAGCCAATAACTAAACTAACTTCTGTACTGTAGAAAAGAAAATTTGGAATCGTTTAAGAAAGTACTACATTAAAGCTACCAGCACAGAATAATACTGGAAAAACCTTCAGAGGTAGCAGAATTACAGCGCAACCTCCAGAATAAAGACCTCACAAAAAGAATCAGGTCTTTTCCTGAAATGCTACTCAAAGATCAAAAAAACAACACCCTGCTTCAAAACAGAGGTGAAGAAAGGCATCCAACAAGAAAACTTTTCTGGCTTTGCCTCAAGAGTTTTCTTTGAGAAATAAAGGCCCAATGGATAGCTCAGCCTCCTTTACCTTCCACAGTTCCTCCAAATTACACAAGACTTACACAGGCAAGGAAATTAAAATTGATGATCAGATTAAAGATATGATAAAACACACTTTGAGAGTACAGAACTTTATTTTCTTCTTTTTTTATGAAACGATAAGTCCCATTTAATCACAATTGCTCCTCCAAATCCTTAAATGCCACCTTTGCTTCAGGCAATAGTTGTGTCTGCCAGATAAAATGGGGAGTGTTACAGGTCTGAACCTCTCTGGAGACAGAGGATGCAGATCTCTGGTCTCTCAACAAACGGATGACTAGTCTAATTCCTGGACTAGTTACTAGATTTGCATTAAAGGTACCCAACTCCTTTTCTATATGGCCTCAGGGGAATCCTGACAATCCCAAAAACATCAGGGCACCTATCATTTAGGCCTGACTCAGGTACCGGCTCAGACACATCCTCATGGTTCCTGCTTTCTAGTTAGCTTTATCTAGACAAGTCTCTGCTTGGCTGGCATGGAGTAGGTCTAAACAAGGGGAAGGCATTTTCCTTGCTAAACTGACAGTAGTATTGTCAGAATCACCTGTAAATAGGACTGAGGGATAAAAAAAGCAAAAAAACTCTCTAATGCTCTGCAGAACATAGCAATAACATTTTACACAGTATCATGTTCCCTAAAAGGCAAAAAAAGAGAACTACTCTACTCCCTGCATCCAAATAGGATTGGAAAGAAAAAAACCTACAGAATGTCATGAGTGTAACTTCCAACTAGGTTGTTAAGAGGAATACTGTGAAATGTTTGGAGTATAAGAGCCTACTTCTTCCTCTTGAAAGTATCACTTTCTCTTTAGATGGTTCCTGGATTTGGCCAGCTTGGGTAACAATTCTAGGTATTAACTGCCTTGAGTCCCTCTACAAATAGACACTGCCCTCTTAGTGAGGGCAACACAAAAACCCTGCAGCAATTAAACCCATAGCCATCTCTATGGTAAAGAGTTGAGAGCTCTCAACGACCACACACTGTCTTTTATTCCCCTTCAGCTTCTTCAGGATGCCCAACTGCTGTCTTCATAGTGGTCAAAATAGCTCTAAATTGTGCTGTAGTATTGGAAATATCTAATATAGCCCTCAGTCTGTTAGCTGCCCCTTGGATGACAGGAACACAAATGCTCTTTCACACTCTTGGTGCTTGAGGAAACTTGTCAGGAAATCAAGACTGTGCCAGCTTAAATCATTGTATACTACAAAAAGCCCATGGTAGTTAAGACTCTTACTTGCAAAGCAGCCAGTGATTAACTCTTCCTACCAAACAAATCCAATAATTTCACCCTATCTTTTGGCATCATGTTTCTTTGCTGTTGCACATCGCGCACTGGGAGTACTACCACCACAAGTAAAATTGTCATAAGGTGGGCACACACATACCCACCATCTCTTTCACACCTTCTATCTCTATCATCGATGTGGCACATACCACAATGACATATTTTTAGCTGCTTTATCTCACCCCCATTCACATGAAAAGCACCCAACACGACCCTTAATCAACACAGCATTAGGCAACCAGAGATGACACTATAAACATGATACTAGTGCCCTATCAGGGAACTGCAGCTGAAATAATTGGGGACAGTGCAAGGACGTTGTGTCTCTGGTAATTCTCATCTGAGAAGGGGAAAAAAAAACAACAAAACTTGAATAAAAGGAAGAGTCCTAACTATACTGAAGCATACCCAAGATTCTGTCCAGCACAACAACAAAAACACACTTTCAAACAGTATCACAGTAGGCTTTTACATTAAAGGACCTGGAGAACCAGGAAGTCAATGTCATGAAGCATGCTTGGGGTTGCTGTAGCAGGTGGACAGAACAATCTTTTGCTCCAAGCCAGTCTGAAAGGCACACAGGAATGGGACCTTAGGAAGCAGAAAAATGAATATTTGCTGTGTTGCCTGCACTACAGGAGGGGAAGTACACCAGGAGAGGGTGTGTCGCCCCACCTGGAGTGCCTGCCGGGCACACTGCCACCAGGGCCAGCAGCACCCAGCGTCAGCCATGGCCCCTGTGCCAGCTCCTGCTCAGCACCTGGGAGAGTGCCCGTGGCTCCTCCATCCAGAACCACGGCCCCCGGCCCAGCCACCACCTCTCACCCAGCCCCACCCCACACTCCACGGGACTCCTAAACTGCCTTCTGGCCTTGGAGCGTAACTTTGGCTTCTTGTTAGGTCAAGAGCCAAAGAAGATCTGCTCTTGTGTTTCTTGGAGGAGCTCCAGTCCCACCACCACTTTCCTCCAAGAACAGTCCCCCGTCACAATGCCAGTCTAGACGTAGTTCATCCTGAGCTAACCTTCTCAACTTCAGCTGCTATTAACTGAGAAATATTAGGTTGGGGGAACAGAAGAAGGGGCAGGAAAATCTGCATCAGATTCTGATATGTATTGCATAGACTTGTCTACCAGGAGTAACTTAAGAGATGCAAGAATCAGACAGTTTTCTAATGAATGCGTAGATAAATCTAATAGAGACGGTGGCTTTCCTTAACACAAGGGTAGTCCTGCTGCTCAGCAGCTACTTCCAGGTACCTGCAAGACCAGGGCTCAGTTAAGATCTTTTATGCCAGAGGAAAAAGCAACAGTAGTTATAAAAGCATTCCAAGTTGTATATAGGCAGGAAAACTTATTTTTACTCTTTTTTTATTATGCGATATACAAACACCTACACTAAAAAGAGTGATGACAGACTGAGGCACCTCCTCAGAGATGGAGACTGCAAGAAGGAAACAATGGGCTAATGAATTCACTATGGACTTTCTGCTGTTGATACAGGACGATCACGGAGCAGGCATGGCTCCTTCGGAAACTGTTGACCAATGGATTTGGACTGAACACTTGGGCAAACATGCAACAGTAGCTGAATGTACACGAAGACTAAAGAGGAAAGGGAAAGGGAAAGGGAAAGAAAAAAGCAGAACACCATCATCTTTTTTTTTCCTTAGAAAAAGCCCTCAGCCAGTTTCTAGTTTGAGATGTGTCATGCTTGCAGTGACTTTTGTCCATGTTAATGCTGCTTGCAGACCTGCAAAAGCATTAATGGTGGTGCTGACAATTCCCGTTTATCTCCATAGGCCTGGTGGCAGCTAACAATTTTCATACCAAGGGAAGGAGTCAGCATGTTGTCATCTTGGATCTGTTTGCTTGGAGTGGAATTACATAGCAAGAAAGCCACTCTGGAGTGGGAAGGCTCTTCCTGCTAGGAACACTACATCACTGAGTATCAAGTAAAGAGAGACACATTCAACATAATATGAGGAAAATTGATCATTGGTATATCTGCAGGACACTTTCTACGTCATAAAATGGAGACAGCAGTAAGTATAGGATGAGTAGGGTGAAAGGGATGCGAATTTGCTTCCCTCTTCAGATTTTTTCCTTAAGTGAATAAAACTGGGCTCACAGATTGCTTGGAAGATTATTTAAACTTAGAGTTCTTCCTCTGTTCAAAAGTATTAGATTTTGGTACTGTCACATGCGCTCTCTGGAGGGGCATCTAGCTCGTCTCAGTCTACAATGAGACTTTTCATGCTTTCTTGTAGGAAAGAAACAGAGATTGCCAGAGGTAGCAGGAGTGCCTGTTATACACTCCATCTTCCACCCATGGCTCAAGGCTGAGCACAGGAAAAGAGAGAAGAGAAAGCCAAGGTGTTACTGTTGGTGAAGTCCAGAGGTAGTTTCTGTCCTCCTGGATCCACTTTTATGACTGACATGGGTTAATAAAATCTGAAGCCAGTTCTTGTATAGTCCTTTCCACTTCAAAAGCAGGGCTGCATTTTGAACCATGCATATTAGAAACAGCCAAACAAACTCTACAGAGGGATGGAAAAAAAAAAACCAAAACAGACCATTCTCCATATTGCTATTTATTGTCAACCCATCTCCTTTCCTGAAGCTTACAAAGTCACCAGCATCTGAAGACATGACAGAATGGGATGCTGACTGAAAGGGCAATTTTCTCAGACATCAGAATTTTCCTTAGACAGTCCTGGGAACTGGATGAAATCACTGACTTATTTAATTTTTTTTATCAAATGAAATGTTGAATTTCTCCTCAAATAATTCCACAGCAAGGAGGCTTGATTAAGCTGCCCCTATGAAGGACTCCCAAAATGCAGGGTATTACCCAGGTGCCAATGAGGGATGGGCCTGAATTTGCCTGGCAGCACCTCTGCTGACTTCATTTTAACATATCTTTGAACCTCCAAAAGAAAGGAAAACCAAAAATCCGTCTGAAAAATCTCAGCTGTGGCTTACAAGGTAACAAAGACAAGGTGCTACGAGAAGGGCTCACCCTTTAAAAATTCACAAGTATATACAAACATCACAAGACAGATTACAAAAAGTGCAATAACAAACAATTAAGTAACACACTCAGAAAATAAATAGAATTTCCACAAATGCTCACAAGAATAAGGAAATTTATCTTCCAGAACTACCATAAAATCCTGCACTTAACTTTTAATGGCTGTAGCCTCCCAGTGAGTCTAGAAGATATTCCACAAAGAGGCTTTCTAAGAGAAATGATTAATGAGGTTTCACTGACAGTTTTTTGAAAAATGATGAGCTAGCTACATGTCTCTAATAAGTGCTTAAGTCTGAGAACTCAGTATGTTATGTTTAACAATTTCCTTATTCACTATATGGATGTAATTACCTCAGAGAAAACCATCAAGTTTTTGGCAGTATCTAGACTTCTAAATTTAAAAGAACACAACAGAAAAGGAACAGACACCATGTTTACGTGAACCTGAATGCATATAAGAGAAAAAAAGTTTGCTGCTGCTATGTTTTCTTACAGACTACTAAATTAGCATTATGCTATGGGAGAACTAAGCCTTTTCTAATCCTTCTATACTCCAGAGAGATCTACAGAGAAACCAGAGGGACAGCAGAGAGATGCAGTGAAATGATGCAACTAAGGAGGAAGAGAAAAGAGCAGAAAGTTACCATTTAAAACTCAGCCCATAGTGATACTCAGTGCTCTGTAAGTAGAGAGCCAAGCACTCATGGTACTCACTGAAAGTATCATCTCCAGCTTATAAAGGAAAACTGCACAGCTTTTCCTCAAATAATTACATTACTTCTTACACTTTTACGAGTAAATTGTGACATGTTGTCTCACCTGAACCTGACCCAGAAGAATAATCATCATCATCAATTGGATAGACGCCTGATGCTTCTTCAACAGAGCTGTTGTCAAGGTATAAATCTTTATCAGAGGTCAAATCTGTTCTCTGGAAAACAGATAAGAGGGAATGGTTAAAAAGGTAACAGTTCTCCAGCGTAGCACTCTCTTAATCTTCACTCCTGTTTCTGAAGTTGATGATGGCACAGTAAACAGTTTATACTTTCTGCTTATGCAATGCATTCATTTAAGATGTTAAAGAAATTTGTAAAAAATATAGCATTAAAAAAAATCCAAGGCTGCACAATGAAAACTAAGAAACCACCCAATCTTCAGGAAGCAAGCCCCTTTCAAATCACACTTCATCTCAATAAATGCATGAATGAATAAATAGGATTTGCAATATACTCTGCAGAGCTTCTGAAACAAGAAAGAAGCAAATCCCAAGACTGAAGCCCTCTGTCAAGATCTCAAATATACAGACCTATAGGCTGTCAAGTGAAGTCTGTCATTTGATCCCAAATGGGAAGCAACAAGAGCACGTACTAAAAACCATCTCATAGGTATATCAAGCCAAACCTCATGAAACTCTTTATAAGTTAGAATGAACAGCTGGGACTACAGAACACAAATGTTTCCAAGACAGTGCTGTTCATTAAGGATTATGGTATTTCCAGTCAGATCAGACAGCACATCTCCAAAATTCTGGTCAGGCAAGATGCTCCAATTCCTAAATGAATGCATCTCTCCTAAAATTTAGCTTCAACGGGCTAAAAGTTGGCTTCCTGTGACTTTCACCACATTTTTACGTCTGCAAGTATTTCCCCACTGAAGAGAGATTCTGCTACAACAATCTGATAATAGAACAAGTTATCAGTCATCCTTTTAGATTGACAATTCAGGCTTTGAAAGACTAGAAATTGTCTTCTTCCACAGCAGCTTGCACTTTCTCAACAGAGCACAAGTCACCTTATGGGAGCCATGTATCTTTGCTGACTGAGAAGGTACCTGCTGCTATTGCTACTATCACTTTTACCAGCATCTCTGTGAACGCCCATTTGCCATGACTTGTTGAAAAAGGTATGACAGCTGCAAATGGAGTTTTAAGTCAAAAAGTCAAACACCAAAATGCTATACCAAAATGCATCTGTTCTGTATTTAATATAAGTGCCCAAACCTGCTGCTCTGAGTCCCAAGGGTTTCCACCTTACTTTTTACTGCACAGCACTGATGACCCATTTTATTCAACCCAACATTCACTGTAGCTTTTGTGAAGGGGTACTAAACTGTGAAAGGGGTAACTCCTGTATGCAAAGACCCACATCTGGCTTGGCATGGTAAATTTTTTCCCAGAGGTCCAAAAACTATTGTTGAAGACATTTGTGACTTTTTTTAGGAGGTTTTTGGCAACGGATTCCTATTCTAAGCTTCTTCACAGCAGAAAACTGCTCTTCAGTTTGATCTACAATAAAAAATGATTCTTCATGAGAAGCAGAAAAGCCATCCTGATTATTAGAGTATTTCAGAGTAAAAGACCTTTGCACTGAGGGTACCTAACATTTCTCTGAACAGCTCTGAACTAAAACAGTATTACCCTGTTTTTCTTCTACACAGGAAAAGAAAAACAACATGATACTTGATCAAAGTCTACTTTTGCTACAGCAGCTTTTACCTGTGGGATGTGTGAGGGGGAAAAAGGTCTTAAGATAGGTTTACAAAAGGCCTGCTCTCATCTGCTGCTGCTAGTTCACATGGTCTGCCTGGAACTGGCTGCAGTCCAAAGCAGAAATTCAAGATGATGTCTGGTCACCATCAAATGACTTAATCACTTTAAAAGATGTCTCCAAAGGAAGGCCTGAAGTACCTCAGTAGGTGTATAGGTGGTATTGTAATTAAGACGCAGCTGAGACTGTTTCCGTATAGGAAAACAACTCCCTGTCACAGGACAAATATCCTGCTGTTGATCAGGCTGCCACAATGGATCAAGCCACTTCGCCCCATTTTACTTTCAGCCATAATCGTGGTACAAAACAGCCCACTCCTCAACATCAGGCAGGAAAAAAACAAAACATATTTAAAAGGAAACGCAGGTGGCTGCCCATGAGTATAGAAAAGGCATACAATACACAAAAGGTATCAGAGGTAGTAAATATTACCCAATGCCAAGCTGGGAAAAAAATTTTAAGACCTACCTGGACAAATTTCCTAACAATGGAAATTGCCAATAGCATTTGGTAACAGCTGAGAAACAGCCTGAGTTTGCAGATGTTAGTAAATGAAAATTAGTTTGCGTAGAGAACAGAAGCATCACACGTCCATGCCCAGAATTTTTAGTGTTGAATAAAAATATGAACTTAGCAATCAATTTATTCCCTAGGCCATTTCCCACTTCTGTCTATATCTGAAGCAAACTTAGTACAATTCAAAAAATGAACAAAAACCCAAAACACCCCCCCCTCTAAAACAAACAACCCTGTTTTTTTGTTCTTTCCAGACTCACAGGAGTCAGAGAAGACAGAAATGATCCCTGACAGTTCTCCTAAGGATTCAGTTTTTGTAAGACAGCTGAGCAGCTAACCCAACCCAGCCCAAGCTGCAAGCGCCCGGTCAGCCAGGCTCCCCACCATCATATTCACTCCCTTTATTTCAATGAATTATGGCTTTTCAGCTGCCAAAAGCTTTCATTTCTAGCTATGTTGAGATGTTCTGAAGATTTAAACCAGCTGAAAACAGAGGAACAGAAATGGAAGAAAAGCCTGGGTAGTTTTCAGCAGCAATTTGAGCATCCATTGTATTTTTTTCTGGGGATGTAAAGGATACAATGTGAAACATTATTTAATATCTAGTATTGTGGATGGCACAACTCCATCAGAATGAGAAAACTATTCCCCATGGTCTTATAGATCCAGTACAACATTTACTATAGGGAGAAATATATGGTCTAGTGAACCCCAATTGCATTCAGAGTAGATATCAAGCTCTATCTGAGGAAGATGCTCTGCAGCTTCTCTGGCCACAGCCCCTTGCTTCAGACCATTTCCAGTACGAATGATTCTCGTCTAGTGGAACTCGGGCAGGACACAAGAACCCTTTCAAACCACAGGCACGAAGAAGCATACTCTATCTTAAAAATCACCAGGTATTTGCACAGATAAATGCATTGCACTGTCCCCAAACAGACTCTCTTTGCAAGATAGCTAGAAGACTTGGGTTAGGGGCACCCCCTCTACACCCACAGCTTTGTACCTCTTTTCCCAGTTGGTCAGAGGCATGTAGCTGCCTTAGGCCACTGGGAATGAAAACTGCCTTAAGGGTAAGAATAAAAAGAAAAGTCCAACAGTTAACAAAAAATGCACAGCCATTAAAAATAATTCCGTGAAGATTAAGCTTAGGAAAATGAGAGATGGTTAATGAAAATAAAAGAGTATTTCATGGTGCTTAAGTGAGTATCAAGCACTGAAGCCACGCTTTGCAATTTTATGCTACGTAAAAATAAATTTGATTTAATGTTTGCTCTAGAAATGTTTTCTCTCTTGTCAGATGGGAATCCATGGGGGCCCATGGACTAATCCCAGGGTGTTCACAAAAGATAAGTTGGAAAAACAAGTCTCTTGTCAGTAGGCTCAGACAGAGAAAGATCTGTACTAAGACTTCAATATGCTTAGGAGGAAAAATAAAAAAGTTTGCAAATTCTAACTCCATAAGTCTATTTCTAGGTATTATGAAGGCCAAATATTTAAAAGACTATTTCCTATGGCTAAAAATTGAAATGAGGGCCCTCATGTCACTTTTATGTAACAGCCTTACATTCAGATCTATTAAAACGGCAGGAACACCAGGCAAGGATGTCTCTGTTATCAGTCCTTTAATCTGGCCCTGAAGCCACAAAAACCGCTCATTACCTCTTGACAGAGATTGCATTCTCGTCCATCATTGTTATCCCACTTATTTTTATTCCAAGAATATAATGCTGCAAAATCCTGTGACCTAAATACTTCACATGCTACATGCCAATGATCACCGACTCCTGCCTGGTTATTGACTACACTGGCATAAATCTAAATCTCATGGATGTAGTGTAGATTAGCACCCATTAAGTACTAGATAAAAGATATTCCCATACCAGTTATATGTTGAATTGGAAATCTCAGTGTCTTTATTTTACTAAAGCTTACATTTTAAATTATTTTTAATTTAATAAATTTAGATCATCCAGGACATATTTTAAAAAATCCCTCATTCTGACACTAAATGAGAAAGGAAACAAAGCAAAAAAGCTTCTTCTAACTCATCATCTCATAAAAGGCATAAATCAATCATCAAAATTACAATGGCAAAAAATTGAAAACAATCTTCAGACAATAGAAGGGCTAGGAAAGGATGGCGCACTTCATTTAAAAAAAAAAGTACAAAGTGCCCTGTAATAGCCATTCCCTTTTCCAGCGCCGCTGTTACAGTCAGTCCTCCCATTACGTGGGGATGATTTAGGATTAAGGCATTAAAGACTTCTATGCCATGTGGATGAAACCAAGAAAGCTGGTGTGAGGAGCAGTGAAGAAGTTAACGTCTACCATGGCTGTCGTGGCTGTTCAAAACTCAGATGGAAGAGCGATGAGTAACTGACATATGGAAGGAAACATTTTATTACTCACAGATGCACTCAAATTTCTGTTCTCTGCGGTTTTGGGTATATGCATAGGACAGAGAATTTGAGGTTTGCAGCTGGGTTATTAATGGTACCTTGCCTCCCTTTTTCCCCAGATGGAAGTCTTTTATATGTAACCCATTTAGTATGCACAGAACCAGAGACTAATATTTTAAAACTGATGTTATATCCCAAATACCTAAGCCAGAAGGCTCTGAAAATTTGCTAGCATTACATCTGTTGATTAGGCAGAGATCTTACACGTAAGAAGGAGAAAGAAAACAGATTTTCCTCTTCCATTAACAGATCGTGCTGTTCTATTAGTGCTTGTATAAAAGCATGTTCAGCTGGTGAGTCTGAGCTCACTGAAGTGATGCATTCTTCATATACACTACATTTTTGGAAAGCTAACTGCCTGAATGCATTCCTCTAAAGCTCAAGGGCCATTGCAGAGACTCCCACTGAAGGCAGGAGAAAAGACAGTTGTAGTTGTAATTTGCCCTAGGCTTCCTGCAAAAGGAACTATGATCTGCCAACCAACAGGAGTTAGTCCTAACAGACCTCAGCACTGCCGACCCCGAAGCTGGCAGGCGTTTTGCTATCATTGCTCACCATTTCTTTGTTTTCCCTCACCACACCAGGAAAGCTATTTCACCAGTGAGACTGTCCCATTAAGAGTTCCTTAACCTTGTCCAGGAATAAGAATCGCGGACTTTAAAACAAAAAAACTCTACAGTGCAAAACTTGAAAATCAGATTTACACCTCAAAGCACTAGTTTTTTCCAGAGAAATGTGCTACCCAGAAAAGCATCCACCTTCCATTTCTCATTGTGTTACTGGTTCTCAGAGATGAGCTTCTGCTGGCTCTGACAGCGCTCATCAACCTCCTTCAGCCTGCGCATCCTTACACTGCCTGCGTGTACCCTGCTACAAACACCTAATTTTGAAGTAGGATTTTATGTTACAAGGTATGTTTACCACTAGTTGTCTTATTATAGACGTCTTCCTTTCCTTTCACTGTTACATCCTACAGCTGGGCACAGAAGAAAAGGGAAGGAAAGAAGTAGCCCCCACTATTTTCTTTCAAGGTGGTGGTGGCCACTTTTAAGGACTCGCAGGCCAAACTCTTCCCAGCAAACCCTACTTCATTGCATTGTGCCAACTGTGGTGGGGCCTTCGGCAGAGGTGGCGGTGGGAGGCATGGTTGTGGGCAGCTGTGGGATTTTTTGAGAAAAAAAGATGTTAATAATCAGTGACACAGTTTAAGGACAACACTCTAAGGTCTCCCCGTTTTCTTCCCTGGAGAAGTCGTACTGCCTGCACAACAGTGCTGTTAGTGGAGTGGGTACTGGCAGCAGGAAAGCTGCCCTACACCATGGTCTGGGTAACTGTGATCATAGCAAAAATATTCTTTCCATAACAGGCCCCAGATTGAATTTTGCAAGTTTGAGAACAAGGGTTTCATACAGGAGCCAACATCTGCATTGTTCATTTCCCCCAAATAATTTTGCCATTGTTACCATCTCCCATTTTTACCTCGGAACAGCTTAAAACCCTCCAAGCACTCCCCATGGCTGCTGCCTTTCCGTGCCAGCCCTCCTGCTCATCTGCATGTCCCATGTGAAAAACAGCCTTACGATGGAAACTGCCTGGGCTGAATTTGCAAAGCCACCGCCTCCTCCACCGCTGGCTTTGGCCAATTAAATAACAAGCTTTGATTGCCGTGACTCATTCTGGATGGCTCATTTCCAAAGGTATTTTTAAAAATACCTTAAAAGACGTTTGCTGCCCTTTGTCAGGTAAGGGTGGAAAAGGAAATCAGCTTTGTACAGGTGTCCCTAGCAGCGTTATAAGTCAGGTGTTCGCCTGTGAGGACAGCGCCGGTGATGGCAGCAGAGCGGCAGGCTGAGACCCTGTCTGGTGTGGCGCAGAGCCACTACCGTGGCTGGAGCACACACCAGAAAGATTATTCATGCTCCTTGTACCTCATGTAGAAGAACTTCCTGATGCTGCACAAAACTATAGCTTTAGGCCTCCAATCTCTCACGACAGATAAAGAAAGGGTTTGACCACTCATGGCTGCCGAGGAAAGGCAGAGAGCCCAAAATAAACACAAGCACTGCAAACTGCTTCTACTACTGCTAGCATCAACAATAGAGGAGTCTACCAAGAGAGCTGATTTACAGAGATCGCCTCATGTCAGAGCCAAGAGTCAAAATATGCTGGCTTTTAAGATGCACACAGTCTGTTACGCCAGACTAATTACCAAAACAGAGGCATATCTGACAGGGATGGCATTAATAAAACAACTCTTGCCAGTGTCAGGCATTTCAGCACTCTATGTCATGGCTCACACTAAAGAAAATACACTGCATCCATGGTGCTCACAGGGAAATGCTCCAAGGCAAAGAGCCCCCTGGGGTAAGGAGACACCAACAAGCCACTACCACGTCAGCTACTGTTCACTTACGGCCATGCACCAAAGAAATGACTGTGCTGCCGTTGATTGATTCAAGTTCAGACTTCATGAAGTCATAGAAACACACATGCCTGTTTTCTAACAGTCATCTGTACCTTCAGAAATATTCCCTAATGTGTAATTACATGCCATATGGTACATTGTGTGATAACAGAACTTAAAATGATAACAGGAGAACTTGTTCAAGCTTATTTGAAAATGTTTTTCTTCCCATTACAAAGGCTCACAGATCTGTATAGCGGGTCACTGGCCTGCTTACAGTTTTGGAGCTGAGGCTTGTCCTGCCTTGAGGAGAAAGATAAACATCCTATAAAGTTCTCACCTGTTTGAGGTAAAGTCCAATGGAATTAGCTTCTATTTTTCCACTTCTTTTCATGAGTCTGATTTCCAGTTGTGCATCATTTATGTACTAGATGCACACAGAGACCAAACTTGAGTCTATTAACTAATCCCTTGTCCAGAAACTGTGCTGCCCAGTGTGGGACAGAGGTTGCTGTATGAAGATGCAGGACGGAGGCGAGCAGCATGGCAGCAATTGCGATCAGGCAGAGCTTTCTATCCTTATGCACAAGTACCAACAGCATGATTTGTGATGAAGGGCAGATCAAACAACTTGCACCATGCTTTCCAGCTACAACAGATATTTAGTAAATGAAGAAAAAGAGATCCTCATCAGTTACCCAACAGCCCTCCTAGGCTACCCAGCCTAGGCTCAAGCCCATGTGAGGTAGTATTAAAGGACTGCTAGCTAACCGAGACCATAGTTGGGTCTGCCCCTACAAAAGATGCCTTCACCATCTACCCTGCAGGAGATACCTCTATCTTCATTCAGTCATGCAGAATTTTCTGGAACAACAAACCTTTACCTCTGTGGATCCCTGCCACCACCACACCCCAGTGAAGAGCAGTTCTTCACCTGGGCAGAGTCTCCTCAGAAGTCCCACAGCCTCATCTCACAACTCAGCAAGTAAAATCTACCTGGATCACAGGATATGAAACTGCAGCATTTTATATTCTTTCTCCAGCAATGAAAGCTTCCTGCAGTTCTACAGCAATTCATGCTGAAAGCCCATGCTCTAGAGGGGACCAGCCCTGTTTGTCCTTCCCTAGGCCTACAGCTGGAGATCTGCGTGGTCAGATCACCCCCACACAGGCTACAGGTTAGGACCTCCTAACCCAATGATTACATAAACTTACTCCAGCTCAAAAATGGTTACGTAGGATGACAGACAAGCAGGGCAAATCTGATAGACCAGCCCAAGCGAACAGTGCTGCTGTGTTGTTTACGTGAACCCCTTGATTTGACAGTATGTCACATTCCCTGACTCCACACCAATAGGTCTTTCTCTCCTCATACACGAAACCCGGAACTGAATGCTGCAGTTTATTCATCTCCTTTACCTTGAAAGCCTCAAGACTGCTTAACAGTCAGAGTACAGTACACAGCAATTCTCCTTTCCCATATAAAACTAGAAGTTTAAAACCAAAGTTTCTCTGGGAATCCCAAAATTAAAAGATTCAAAGCCCTTTCAGCTTTCATGCCAAGCCATCAATTGGTGCAAAGAACAGTTTATTCTTCAACTCTGCCTTTGACGTAGGCACGATACGACAAGGAAACTATTTTAGAAGGGCTACAGCTGAATCAGCTTCCAAAACGCCACTCTAGACTGAAATATTAAAGGGCAATGTGCAGGCGAAACAGCATCAGAAGCCAACAGCCAGCAATGTGCATCACAGACTGATTTATCTCAGTTAGCATAGCAATCTTCTGCACGTTTTCAAAAAAGCACCCATCGGTTTCACCAAAAATAGGATCAAAACCACCATGCAAACCATCGTCACAGTTCAAAACGCTAATCAGTTTTTTAAGGACACATCAGCCCATGTGCAGACAGGTTAAATTTAAGGCATAGCTGTGACCAAGAAGCTAAATGTCCTCCTTTGAAAATGCTGAATGAAGAGGTTAGCCTGTCTTTGAATCACCAGTCACAAGCCTGACAGTAACAGAAGACGCAGGTAGCTTTTGGTACAGAGGTCACAACTACACACACCTGCCCCAGTCAGTGCTTTTAAATCTAACACGCAATGGCTCTTCCAAGCACACCTCCCCTCTCCTTTCATGCTTTACTGATCCTTTTTCCTAATCAATCACAAGAACTAACACTTATATTCTCCTCCCTCCTCTTGAGAATGTGGATGAATGATTAAAGCTGCCAGGGTAACCTCTTTGGCATGCATGCCAATAACTCCCCACCTAATAGCCTTTCCTCTGCCTCGCTGCCCTGGCCCACTGGTGATTACTGCAATCCCTTCAAGTGGTCAAATTGCAGGGCAGCCCCCATGGAAACCTATTTGGAGCTGTTCGAGTTCATACCAAAGAATGATGTTTTTAATACAGATTGTTCTTTTTTAAGCCCTACAAAAGCAGCTGTAATCAATCGTAGTGGGAGCACTGCAAACCCCCACCAGTTTCAAAAGCCCCATATTGATTCCTTTCCAGTCCCTGGATTTCAACAAAATAACCCCATGTGAGGAACCCAGAATCAACTAACATGAAATCATTTAAATTAAGATATTTTTGCCATTAGTAGCAAGAATTGGCAATAAGCTATCTCAATTACATTCCTTTCACATAAACAGGGAAATTACATATAAAACAACTATATTATTAAAGTTACGTTAAGCACCAATTAAATATTACCAGCAAAGGTCATGTATGGCAACTGAAGTCTGTCAAAGGAGAAACCAGACTTCACAGCTCAAGGAGTGAGCATTTCCAATTCTTGAATGCATAATCTATTATTCAATAGGGACTTAATTGTTGAACAACAAGGTCCGCGAATCTCTCAGTGGACACTTCTGTTTGCCACCCACAGCCAGCAGACTCTTGGTGACGTCTCACCAAAGCTCCCCACAGGTGGAAAAACAGCCAGTGATAGATCTGAAATCTGTCTGATCCTTCCAAAATTGTGTGCTATTGCAGCAATTAGCTGAAGGAACTTCCTTCCCTCCAACCAATACATACAACCTATTTCAGAAGATGGTCATAAACTGCTCTAAATGAAGAGAAATCCTGGATCCTCTAGAACTGAGATGAATGGTGTTGGTAACACATTCATATCCCAGGTTTGCTAGATTCTTACTTAAGGGAAGTAAAGCTCAAGTAAGTTTTAAGTATGCTTAAATGAAACATCTTTGTACCAGGACTCCCAGTTTCATTACAACAGAATATGCAGGCTGTGCACTCAACACGAGAGGAAAGAATCACCCTTTAAACAAATATCTTAAAAACACCCCAACAAATAAACAAACAACTCCAAATCATCATCTTTATACTACTTCGGGTGCTGACAGAGATGATTTTCTGCTCAAAACTGGTACTGTCTAATGATGCAAAATGCAAAGTGAACTGCAGATCAATGTGAACTTTGCATTAGCTGGCAGAACGTGCTGTATGTGCCAACTTCGTTTTCCAGTGCATGAAAATGATCACAACTTCATTTATTCAGGTAACTACTTCCAACTTGTTAGGTGGTGGCTGGAAGCACAGAGCTTGGGGATCAGTTTGTTCTCTGGCAGGAAAAGCACTGGTAAATCCAAAACTTGCTTAAATTAGGCCAGAAGCCATAATCTCTCAGCCAAAAGGATAAATGGTATCACTGCTACTCTTCACACTGGTACAGTCTTCTCAGACAGACACAGTAAACTCAGAAAGCATTGAGAGACCAAGTACATGCTTGTGAGATACCTCTTCGTATCCCAGATCCCCAAACAGTCAGACAACAAAGATGACTTTATTGCTGTTTCCAGGTGCCAACTAGTCTAACACCCACTCATCTCACCAGTCTATAAGATTAAGTTGTTGGTTTCGGCACTCTGATCCTGTCTTACTTAACTGAATCTTTGCTACAAAGCCTTGGTGTTCATATCCTCTTTGATGCATACAAAGATAAGAAATGAGTTTACTTCAGATGGGATAAAACATCACTCTAATAACTTCTGCTATAAAAGCAGCTGAGTGAAATCAGAGATACGGCAACTTGTACAGGCTATGTGGCTTGAGAAGCAGTCTTCTGTCTGGTATGCTGCCCTTCAGGCACAACTCCCCTCCTTCACCAGGGAGAAGGAATGGGTGCATCACCGACACAAGCCCGCCTGACTCCCAGGCCAAAGACGACAGACAGGTTGGGCTGGGGGGGACACAGCACCCTGCCTGCAGTGTCAGCCAACTTCCTAGCCAGGTGGGGCTGTGGCAGGAAGGAAGGATTTTCCCTCCTGCCCTCCCCCTGCCTTTGACTCTCCTGACAGCTCCCTGGGGCTTGCAGTGAAGCATCACAGAATCACAGAATGTTAGGGATTGGAAGGGACCTCGAAAGATCATCTAGTCCAATCCCCCTGCCGGAGCAGGATTGCCTAGACCATATCACACAGGAATGCGTCCAGGCGGGTTTTGAATGTCTCCAGAGAAGGAGACTCCACAACCTCTCTGGGCAGCCTGTTCCAGTGTTCGGTCACCCTCACCGTAAAGAAGTTTTTCCTCATATTTATGTGGAACCTCCTGTGTTCCAGCTTGCACCCATTGCCCCTTGTCCTGTCAATGGAGGTCACTGAGAAGAGCCTGGCTCCATCCTCATGACACTTGCCCTTTACATATTTATAAACTTTAATGAGGTCACCCCTCAGTCTCCTCTTCTCTAAGCTAAAGAGACCCAGCTCCCTCAGCCTCTCCTCATAAGGGAGATGTTCCACTCCCTTAATCATCTTCGTGGCTCTGCACTGGACTCTCTCTAGCAGTTCCCTGTCCTTCTTGAACTGAGGGGCCCAGAACTGGACACAATATTCCAGATGCGGCCTCACCAGGGCAGAGTAGAGGGGGAGGAGAACCTCTCTCGACCTGCTAACCACACCCCTTCTAATACACCCCAGGATGCCATTGGCCTTCTTGGCCACAAGGGCACACTGCTGGCTCATGGTCATCCTGTTGTCCACTAGGACCCCCAGGTCCCTTTCCCCTACGCTGGTCTCCAACAGCTCTGCGCCCAACTTGTACTGGTACATGGGGTTGTTCTTGCCCAGATGCAGGACTCTACACTTGCCCTTGTTATATTTCATTAAATTTCTCCCCGCCCAACTCTCCAGCCTGTCCAGGTCTCTCTGAATGGCTGCGCAGCCTTCCGGCGCGTCAGCCATTCCTCCCAGTTTTGTGTCATCAGCGAACTTGCTGACAGTACACTCTATTCCCTCATCCAAGTCATTAATGAATATATTGAATAGTACTGGTCCCAGTACTGACCCTTGAGGGACTCCACTAGACACAGACCTCCAACTGGACTCAGTCCCATTGACCACCACTCTCTGGCTTCTTTCCTTCAGCCAGTTCACAGTCCACCTCACTACCCGATCATCCAGACCGCACTTCCTCAGTTTAGCTGCGAGGATGCTGTGGGAGACCGTGTCAAACGCTTTACTGAAATCAAGACAGACCACATCCACAGCTTTACCATCATCTATCCACCGGGTTACGTCCTCATAAAAGGCTATCAAGTTGGTTGAGCATGACTTCCCCTTGGTGAAGCCATGCTGAGTGCCCCTAATGATCCCCCTATCCTTGATGTGCCTAGAGACAGCACCAAGGACAAGTTGTTCCATCACCTTTCCGGGGATGGAGGTGAGGCTGACCGGTCTATAGTTACCCGGGTCCTCCTTCTTGCCCTTTTTGAAGACTGGAGTGACATTCGCTTTCCTCCAGTCCTCAGGCACCTCTCCCGTTGCCCACGACTTAGCAAACATGATGGAGAGTGGCCTAGCAATGACTTCCGCCAGCTCCCTCAGCACCCGCGGGTGCATCCCATCAGGGCCCATGGATTTATGGACGTCCAGGTTGCTTAATTGGTCCCTGACCCAGCCCTCATCTACCAAGACAGATTCCTCCTCTATCCTACTTCTTCTGGGGCCTCAGGGGTCCGGGGCTCCTCAGGACAGCCTCCAGCAGTATAGACAGAGGCAAAGAAGGCATTCAGTAACTCCGCCTTCTTTTTATCCTCTGTCTCCAGGACCCCCACCTCATTCATCAGTGGGCCTACATTGCCTCTAGTGTTGGCTTTACCTGCAGTGTATTTGAAGAAGCCCTTTCTGTTGTCCTTGACCTCTCTTGCAAGGTTTAATTCCAAGGAGGCCTTAGCTTTCCTAGTTGCCTCCCTACATCCTCTGACAACAGACTTATATTCCTCCCAAGTGGCCAGCCCCTCCTTCCATGATCTGTACACCCTCTTCTTCCACTTGGGTTTGCCCAGCAGTTCCCTGTTTAACCATGCAGGTCTCCTGCTACCCTTCCTTGACTTCCTACCTGCTGGGATGCTCTGATCTTGAGCTCGGAAGAAGCAGTCCTTGAATGCTAACCAACTATCTTGGGCCCCCTTACCTTCTAGTACCCTGTCCCATGGGATTTCCCCTAGCAATTGCTTGAAAAGGCCAAAGTTGGCCCTCCTGAAGTCCAGGGTTGTGATTCTGCTAGATATTCTGTTCCTGCCACATGAGATCCTGAACTCTACCATCTCATGGTCACTACAACCAAGGCTGCCCTCAACCTTCACCTCTTCAACCAGACCCTCCTTGTTAGTAAGGATAAGATCCAGCAGCGCTCCTCTCCTAGTTGGCTCATCCACCATTTGCATCAGAAAGTTATCATCAATGCACTGGAGGAACCTCCTGGACTGAGGATGGCTGGCTGAGTAGGCCTCCCAGCAAATATCAGGGTAGTTGAAATCCCCCACGACAACCAGGCCCTGTAATTGCGAGACTGCTCTCAGCTGCCTGTAGAAGGCCTCATCACCCTCCTCATCCTGATCCGGTGGCCTGTAATAGACACCCACAACAGTATCACCCCTGCCAGCCTGCCCCTTAATTCGCACCCACAAACTCTCAACTCGCTGTGTTGAGAGTGTGCCCATCAGACTGGGCAAGGGAACCAAGGGGACAATTTCTTCTGAAGGCAAGTACAGACCAGGGCTGCATTTGGCAACTAGGATATACTGAGCACAACCACTAAACAAGAATTTGAACCATATCGTTAGGAATTTCTCCCCACATGGTTCTGCAGCTTGGTGACCCCATATCAACTGCACAGCAAGAGAAACCGAGGCAGAGCCTTGGTGAGGCAGTCTGCTGTGAGCCTCCATACCTGCTGCAAGACATTGCCGCACACCGTAACAATTAACATGCATTCATATTCCTGAGAAGAACCATCTAACATATGGCTGCTCTTAAAAAGCCCCACTGAAAGCATCAAGCTGAAACTGCATAGTATAAGGTACACTAAAATAAAAGAGTTACTCCATGAGCAGTGGAAAGGCCAACACCTGATCTTCCATGGAGGTTCTCCTCCCCTTCCCACCACAACATCAGCCCCTGCCCCTTTCCCCTGTGCTACTCCCTCCCTATGAGCTGTACATGTGGATGTGGTAGAACACGCATCAAACAACTCTGAAGATGAACATATAGAAATTTCTCAAAATAAAAGTTTCAACTGGAATTACATAAGGGACCACCTTCAAACAGCACGTTACAATTTTTTGGTTTAAAGCATGGTCAAGAAAGCTGCTGCTGTAATTGAAGGATTAGTGAACTGATAACATAATCTCTCCCAGTTAGCATGAGTGGCTACCTTTAATGAAAACTGGCTGAAATAATCTTCATATGGATTACCTTCAGCTGATGTTTTAAAAATAATAATGCTACATAAAACTAGAACCAAAACAATTACATTCATAATGAAGGTAGGGATAAATGACACTGTATTTGATGAATTAGCTTCCCTTGATTTAAAGGAAAGCAAGACAGGTAAGTTGTTTGACAGCATTTTTAACAGTCATAGATCTGACTGAAGGGTAAAATACAACAAAGACTCCAAATGGTATTAAATACCAGTTAACAAAGAACAACCCTTTCTTTCTAGCATTTGTACTTTAGATCAGAGTTCTGCTGAAGGGAACAAAGATTTCAGTATTTCTACAGCCAAACTCCAAATCTTCATAAAACTGTCCCAGCACCATCAATACAAGGTTAGCAGCATTCTACAATCTTTACCGCCTTCTCAACGGTCTAAAGCTTTTAAAAATCCATATGCCTACAAAACCTCCCGGAGCTGTTACACACGGAGGATTTCACAGCATTATTGACCTGGGCAGCCTCTTTATCCTCAGTAAGTTATTTTAAGCAACTTTCTGCCAGCAAGCAAGTCTCTTTGTTAGGCTTTGCCTGTATTACTGCTAAAGCACTGCTTACAATACAGCACAAAACAGGGAGGTACTAAACAGAAACCAGAAAGCAGTCTGTCAAGTTCCCTTTATATTTCTTCTTTTCTCTACTTTCCTGATATGCTTTTAATACCCTACAGATCACTGCCCTGCTGCCAGGAATCTGGCTACGCATCTAAGTCACCTCCTGAGAGGGAGCAACGTGAACGCACCGCAGACAAAACAGACCAAATCCACATATTTTTGGGACCATGCTATTTAACCTGCACACTTTCTTCTGCCTTGTTGGCACTTTTTATATGTCTATATATATCTCCCTCTATATATAGAGAGAATATATATCTCCAAGAAACACAAGCTAGCAAGTGTATTTACCTGCTGAGTAAGAAAACACATCATCTGGCTTGGGACGTGAAGAAGGGAAGAAGAAAAAGAAAGGCAAGTTTCTCATACTTCAAACTCAAAAACCAAACACTGCTTTATTCCTAAATCCCTTATCAGATAAAGATCTCCACCTTGAGGACCACATTTCTGTGGCATGGTAGGAAAAGCAAACCTCAACCTGACACATATCATCACACATTAAAAAGCAATCTCATGGTCTTCTGCAGGCTTGTGCCTGAAGGTATCAACCGAGAAGGCCAGTGCTAACACAGCAGTCTTCCTTGGATTGAAATTTACAGAATGGCCGCCGTCAAGCAGCTACATCCATGCTGCTTCTACTTTCCTACTTACCAAAAATATTTATGGGATGATCCTGTTTGGTGAAGCAACCCTTGCTCATCCTTTTACTTTGAAGTTTCATATCTTGAAAGCTTGTGTGGCCAGTGACCCATACTACTCCTTGGTGTCACCAGAACTACTAAAACCTACCCTGTTTTAATCCAAGGGCACACTATAAAATGTACTCAACTGACAGCCCACTGAGGCACAGAGATATTCAGATTTGATACCAACTTCTGTATCACACTTGATAACTAGACTCTCAGCTGAGGGCCAAGACATACAGAGGAAGCTGCCCAGGGAGAAGGGTAAAAGAAAGAGATCTGAAGTGATAATTTAAATTGAGTCCACAAAATCTCTGCTAGTGATATTTTATTTCTGGATGTCCGATCAACTTTCCTATTTCTTTGTTAAGCCTGTACCTTGTAGAGTGAACGGACATAACAGATGTTTTCTAACTTATCAATTCAGTAGTTTTCCAGTATTACAAGAACACCTTTTAAGTAATGTTTTGCCGAAGCAATTAATTCAGCACTGGCATCTTTATGCTACTTAACATGGTTGAGTGTTAGCAAAAATAGGGGATACAATGGATAAGTAATCTGTCAACCCTGAGTTATTCTAAATAAAGCAGGAATGTATTCCAATTATCTGCACCTTATTTCTGACAGTTCTGCTTCAAAAATATAGCACATAAGCTGTATCCATATAGCTGTCAATCAAATGGACAAATTCTCTTAAGGTTTCATTGCGGATAAATCCAAAGCAATTGCACTTTACAAGGCTAACCCCAGATTAATAACAAAAGTTTAATTCAAACCACAGGTTTTTCTCTGCAAGCAATAAGAGGTTGCTACACTGATGGCATTAAAAAGCTTCTTAGTTCCTGTTCGTGTTTGCTTCAGCAAAAGGGTCACTCGGAAATGGAACAAGCAAAAAGCGGTTTCATCAGCCCAAGTGTTACGGATGTCGGCTGCTTAATAGACCTGACCTCGCACAAACCTGCTCGCCTCCCTAGGTTCTGGGAGCTTAAAAAAAAATCCGAGGACAAAGAGGGGAGGTGTAAAGACTCTGCTTAGGGAGACCATACGGCAAGACATTCAGATCTGCCACAGCAAGACAACACAGAATAGTTTTGTAACATTACTAGTACACTTGCATATGTATATCTAAGAAAACAGAGCAGTCAAGAACTGCGTTTCAAATGACAGCAATGCAATGCAAAGGAGCATTTTAACACATGCATCTGTACAGCTAGATAGAAGTATGCGCCCGTAATGTGGTTTCTGTAGAAAGCATAGAGGAGGTTTCCATCACAAAACAATACTGTATTTAAGTTCTTCTCAAATTAGACACTTTGATCAAGAATAAACCTCTTTATTCTTGATCAGGCATGAAGTATATAAACAAGGTTTTCTGATAAACATACTTGAACAAATTACATCAAGAACATGTTGATAAATACAATTATTTAAATAATATAAATGAAGGATGCTTTTTATGGCATGTTGGCGAAGATGACTGCAAGGAGGTAAATGCAACATGTTATACCACAGCAAGCAGCATTTGTTTACTCACTTTGAACAGACTGGAGATTTTCTAGAAAGATACTTTCATATGCGGTTTTCTGGGACAATAATTGAAAGAAGGCAGACAACAACCAGGAAGCATTTGAGAAACGAGAAGGTGAAGATCATTTCTGCTAAAAACTCAATTCATGTCAGTAGCTGACTCTTCTTAAAAGTCACTCAGAAGTTCATTCAACTTCATAACGACATGATAAACAAACCATTAGGCAGAAGAATGCAACAGCTACTGGCGTTCTGATAAAGCAGAATCATCAGCTCATTTAATTTCTTTAAAAACATGAGTCCAGATCAGACACATCCCACAAAAAACTAGTGATACTCATCCAGTGAAACACACAGCTGCACTTCCCTTGCAGAAAAATTGACTTATCGAGATAAACTGGCACCCCAAGAGTTTGCTGTGCTAAAACTGCTCGCTTAGCAGCCTGACAGAGCACGGGCCCTTCTGCACAGCGAAGGCCTTGGTCCAGCTCCTGGCTGGGGCTGTCCTTCCTCCATTAATTACGTGTCTGCACACGTAGGCCCATGCTGCAGTCCCCCGGGGAAGCCTCTAATGGGCTGGGAGAGCAGATTACTACCGGCTTATGGCTCAGATACAGCACGTTATGCAACCGAAAGGCTTAACAAGCCTCCATTTCATTCTTTTAAAATTAGTTTGAAGGGGAAAAAATAAGCGGGCACGAGGAAGAACACCAAAAAAGTGACATAAACCCCCCAAAACCCAGTGCAACACTGTAGGATAATGCCTCAGTTTTCAATTACCGGGGGTGAGGGCAGAGTCAGGAGGCTCTGCCAGCAGCCCCATCCGCCACAAAGCCTGCCAGGAAGCCTGGACTCGCTCTTCATTTTCTGCTCAAACGCCATCTCCTTCATGAGCCTATTCAATTTTTAAAAAAAAAGGCCAGGCCATGCTCTGCAAGTCTAATATTCTTGAAATCTGTTTTGGAGGTCACTCCATCTTCCACCACAGGCCGCGGAGGCACAGGGAGAGGGACGGGTCTGTCCCATCTGCCCCGCGGCCTGTGGTGCCAGCAGCCATGGGGCGCCGGGGACGCTGCCTGTCATCACACCCATCGGTGTCAGGCAGGCAGCAAATGGTGCCGGGAGCCAAAGGTGACCCTCTGGGCAAGCCACAGCCTGCCTTTACATACAGTGTGGCGTTTTCTTCATCGCTTTCCCAGTAGGGCTGGTTTGAAGTGGCACACCATTTGCATTCACAATGAAAAACCTCATTTTGTGATCAGAAAGCTGGGGAGAAGTTTCCAGCAAGCCGTCCCCAGACACGTGCCCACTGGATGTTAACCTGTCCCAGCCCACTTTGTGCCGGCTCTGCAGCAAGTCCAGCGAGCACTGACTACCCAACAGGGCCCCGTTTTTCAAAACCCCATTTTGTGGGGATAAAAGAGGGTTGTGCTATTCCCCTCTCTGTGCTCATTACAGCCGTGATTCAGAAGCAACACAAAATGGAAAGTGCTTCGGTTTGTAGCAGCCAACTGCAGTCCTTCAGCATTTGCTGAAGCAAGGTATAAAAGTGGCACTTAAAGATCTGACCAGAAAACCTCGGTACTTATAGCCTGTATGCTGAGGGACAGGCTGCAGTAGTACTGTTTTTGTCTTTTCTTTCTTAAACCAATACACAAGATTCAAATAAAGGGACAGTTTAGAATACCTCACACCACTTCTCCACCATACACTATCTTAGGAAATCAACTTAATATCCTATTGTTGATTTATAACCAGGATACACAGTATCCTATATATCCTAGGATATATCATATCCTATTATCAATTTATAATCAGCTCTATCATCTGAAAGTTAAAGCTCACGTTCACCAAAGGAGCCACTAAGAGGAGAAAGCTTCTGCCTCACTTCCAAGCCTGCTTCACTGGATCAGGCAGCTGAAGGTTTCCATTTTGCTGACGAAGGTTGTCATGACATTATGCAGCGCTGAAGCAGCCAAACAGATTAAATGGACATCTGCCTTTCCAGTCTGCTATAAAAGTGGCTTAATACCAAGCAGTGTTTCAACAGTAAAACTGTCTGCAATTGCTGCTCTATAATCTGTGAGTAATCAATCAATCTCTACACTGAGCTTCCATTACTGCTTCTCTGCAAGCAGCTAGAAAAATTTCCAGGGCACATACTCCTTGTTTATACCCCAACGTTAAAGAGGCATTAAACACAGATTCAGTCTGCATTCACAGTGATCCGGGCACACGTCAAGTCTCAGGCTTATATTTTCAAAGCAACGCACAGAAGATATTATGAAACCTCCAGTTATGGCAGCTATTTGCCATGTTACTTCCCCTCTGAATGCATTATTACAATAAATATTCCGAGGGCTTGCCAAAGGAAAGCGGAGTTTCCCATCAGAGCCCTCATCCTTCTGCTCTTTGACACCTCAGCACCTCAGAAGAGAGCGCAGGACACAGCTGTGGTCCCATGCCACCCATGGAGCTCGGCTGCTCCGGCTTGAAGCCGTCCCAAGCAACAGCATCAAACTCGACATCTTTTTCAGACTTGTTGCTTGATGTTGTAATGACTGTGAGATTACAACTGTCGTGTTGGGGATTCAAAGGCTTACTTCTTTTAACAACATAATCTCTGTTGACACGTTTTAGTTAAGATGTAAGTGCCCCTCTCTCTCAGAGCTACATGGACCCTGCCAGCAGAAGCTACACACACCAGCGGCTGACATCCCTGCTCAAGAAAACTAAAGGCATTTCCATTTAAGCAGTGGAAGGCTGAGAAGGAGATATGGCACTCCAGCCTAGCCATGGGATCCGGGCTGGAGTGAGGCCAGAGCTAAAGACAGGTAGCTCCCGGAGGCTGGGCACACCTTGTGACAGGGTCACACCCGGATTACCCCGCTTCCCCAGCTGGACGTCAACAGGCCCAGGCCATCCCTCTCACGCAAGAGATGGCTTCTAGGGTGGATTAATGCTGAACCTTTTCATGTTCCTTTATTCTGTTGCGCATAGGTTGTTGCACAGTGCTCTCTGACATGGTATATAAAGCATGAGACTAACATCCATCACCTGTTCCCCCCTTCATCCCCTCCCCAAAGCCAGGATTTCAAGTGGCAGAGCCCCTTGCTTCATTTGGAGTGGGCGGACAGGTTGTCCCACAAATGCACAAGTCACGTCATTCGATTTAGATGCAGCAAAAGAAAAATCAGTTCACCGTAACAGGGTTATAAGTCACTGATTTCACATCTCTCAACGGACAACTAGTTTAAAGGCAGCTCCTGCCCCACATATTTATTCATCCATAAATTCTGAGTTTCCAGCAAGCACTCGGCTCAGCAGCTGGTCAGGACAAGTAGTCCAGCAGAAGGGCACCCCTCCTTGCAGTGCCGGTGCTCACTGCTGGTGCCATCTGCAGCCACCCAAGCTCAATGGTGCCTGCTGCATGGGCTGAGGGTTTCAGCTGGCCTGGTGAAAAGTGCTACGGCCTAAAATGTAACATTGGCCTTAGATGATACCTAAAGTATTCTTCCAATGTTATCTGCATCAACTCCTACTCTTTGCGTCCCTCTGCTTGGCACAGGGATGCAAAGGACCAAAGTGAGTTCCCAGTCACGTGCACATTCCTTTCCCTCTCAATATCTCTATACAGTTAGCATAATCACTACAAATAGACTTCACTTGCAATTTTGAACCCATTGGACTCATACTGGATTATCCAATTCAGGGCTTTAATACAGCAGCTCTCAGATGAGACTACAGAGATGAGGAGTCAGAAAGTCACTCTGTATTTTGGGTACCTAACTTTACTTCAGTTCAGAGTAGCTAAGTTTAGGACCAAAAGGTCCTTCTACAGATCAATGGAAAGAAGTATGCTTCTCCAGAGGGCTGGTCACAGTCCTGATTTTATAATGTCTGAATTCAGACTCCTCAGTTAACAGCTGAATAGTCCTTCCAACACATGTTAAGCAAGGCAGTCAATCTCTGACTGAAATGGCACCTATAACGTCAGGTTCCAGTAGGTCTGAATGAGTTTTGGAATCAAACAGTAAAGACAAACATTGCAAAGCCAGCAGATCTTCTGCATTTTCCAAGGGAACAATTACTGTGACAACACCATATTTACAAGACTCGGAAAGAAACCTCAGTATCTCAGTGCTGCCATAAGCTGCACTGAAAAAAAACCCAAACCCCAGACCTTCAGGCTGCAGACCCATACTTTTGCAGCTGACAGTTCCAATAAGAGACCTCTGTTTATCTGTAATGACATAGTATAACCCAATCAAGTAGGTGACTTGTCCCTGGACTGGGACAGTAGGTACTCATTTCTCTGGATGCTTTAAAAGGAAGAAAACAAAAAAGCAACCGCAGCATATTCCTGACTGCAGAGCTCTTTCAGCAAGAAGCAGCTGTATTTCTCTGGCCATGTACAACGGCAGCTATTTCAGCTCTGAAGTATACAAGCACCCAGACATCACTGTCACACAACTAAATGCATGGACCCTGCTGTATAGAAAACCAATTCTGCTGGCTAATTAGCACAATACTATGTGCAAAAAAAATTCTTCCAGGTAAACTTTTTACCTCTTCTTATGCTGCTTATAGTCGCTTGATGACTGCTATGGAAGTTATATTGTTCCACACTTGGAGCACTTCAACTCTCCTCCAGTTGTTAATTCTATCCTGTACAGACATTAAATGAATGGCAACATATATCAGGTCCTTTCTTAATACCATCCAGTATCTACAGGAGAACGCACACTGAACATAATGCTTTAGAAAAAAGATTTTCCACATGCCACTTTGAGGAATGGAAACAATAGAAGTAGCTGCATTGTGATACAGTAATCAAAATCCACAAGATACAAACCATTAAATCCTCCCGAGATAGTGCAGGTCTGAAGAGTTGTGTAAAACCTGCAGACTCTGTATTTTACTTTATTTTCTCACACACAATTAGAATGAAGTGTAATCTACTAAGGCTTAAAATTAAACATCCCATATCGATCATGCAATGAGACAGAAACCAGTCAAACCAGTTCAAAATTCACAGTTCTTTTCTATGTAAATTCAGCTTCGTTCCTAAAATCAACAGAGGTAGTAAGACCAGCATCCAAACACAAGTGAGACAGCCTCTTGAAATTCTGCAACACAGTTAGGATCAGAAATCTCCCAGGTGTGAAATGAGAAACTAATGGAGTTTGCTAGCAGTGAAAAGAATCAACCTCAAATTGCATAGCAGGAAACATGCTGATTATCATTTTAGCAACATTTCACCTACCAAATCCTTCATGGGCCATAAGTATATGTAATGCTCTTCAGTAAGAGCATTGTATACCTATCAATTACAGAACAGCAGAAAAATTGACCTAAGGCCAACTTGTAAATGTGAGGTGTGCCTGTGTTAAAAAGTGCTTGACATTTCTGGTAATTATACACCTGTTCTACCTATGGACAATAAGGATCTATTCTGTCAGCGTACGACAGCACTCCCATTCCTATTCCTGTGTCACCTTCTTCTCTTTCGAGACAGGCTATTCATAAATGCCCACACAGTATGAAAACTCCCTAAGGATACCCGCATATAATGCACTTACAGACAATGGTGTCCTGGTCAGCAAGATGAAATTACCTTACAGTGCCTTAGAAAACCTTCCGAGAGGGACATATTGTCCTAATGTAATAGGAGGCTGTGGGAACAAACAAGCTGAGAACAAAACAAGACAATTATCAAAAGCAACTTCCCCGCTAACTCTGAGAGGCAATTACAGGATATCAGCGTGCTTCCTGGCCCCAAGCTGAAGTACCATCACTGTTCGTCAGCGATAGGGGAAAAGGAAAAGAGAAAAAGCACAAACAAGCATGGAGAATTTAAATCTCATTCCTGGAGAGCCCCAACTGCCCAGAGGGACAGGCTTAAAGTGAGGGATTCAGCTCCAAAGACATCTACGTTTAGGCAGGCATTTGTCTTGAGCTCAAGTGTCCAAAATCCTATTTTAATCAGTGGAAATCTAGTCACTGCAGCCAAGGATGCCCTGTTGAGCTTCCTAAACACAGGCACGTGGCACTGCTTGGGATGCCTCACGCACCCGCCTTGTCCCCAGCTCCTCTCCAGATAGACATGTGCCTCCTGCAGGTCCTATCGCACCTTCCAGGGCTGTGTGGACCTCCCCAGAGCTGGAGGTATCTCAAATGGCACAAAAAGTTAAGATCATTTGTCTTCTCTGTCCCACACTGGGAGGGCAGGAGTTGCAGGCAGGAAGAGGAGGCTGTCTCCAAACTGGGGACTGGTCCATAGCATACAAGACAAAGGACCCTGAATGAAGGTTGCGCAGATGTCTGAAACACTTCTGGAATGCTCAGCACACACTCTCTATACACAGGTATTGAATATAACATGAGCGAAGCCTGGCTTATCCCTTATCAGCAACTCCTGCACAGCAGGGCAAGCTTTGGAGAGCACTCCAGGGTGTCACCCAACAGGTCTTCTAGAGCCCACTTACACCACCTAGAAACTCCTCAGATGACGAGGTCTGGGCCAAACCCCTGGATGCTCCTCACAACCGCAGATGTCAATGCAGACTTCTGTATCCCATGTGTGCAAGATGATTGCACCAGATACAAGAACTACGCTCAAAGAATTTTTTTCTCTCAGGTTGCCTTTTCTAACTAAAAATCATAGAATCATAGAATTATTTAAGTTGGAAAAGACCTTTAAGGTCATCGAGTCCAACCGTAAACTGAACACTGCCAAATCCACCACTAAAAATGCCAAGCACAGAAAAAGTTTCCAAACCTTCAAAGATAATTTAAATAACCTGTTGCTTATAGAAGTGAGAAGAACACTAATGTCTTTGTAACACAAATCTATTAGACAATTTTGCTAATAACTAGAAAACCAAGAACCCAAATCTTTGCCTTCCTCACCACAACTCAGAGTTGCTTAAACTGGTTCCCCTTGCTGCTGTGGGAAAGACCCTGAGAATCAGCAATAGCTCCCGCACCAGTGAAGGAGCATGTCTAAGCTGTGCAGTACCCTGTTGAGCTCTCCTACAGATCACCAAGTCCCCCTAATCCCCTGCCTCCTCCAACACATCTATGTCAGAGTCTGTGGGAGTGCAGGGTGCTACAGCAGCCACAGCTCCTTCTGGAAGGAACAATCCTCCCCCCCTCTTTGCCATGGCGAAAAGCTAAAGAGGGCATGGTGGGAAAGAGGAGGGCATCCTTCTCACCAGGCTTGTGCTGTCCTGGCTCCACAGTCAGAAATCAGTGTTTTCATCAGCCCTGGGCTCCACAACTACACAGCAAATCATTTTCAGTCTTATGCCTGTAGACACAGGCATGGAATTAGAAAATGTCACATTAGTCGTACCTACAGCATAAAATCTGGAGAATATATTGTGATTTGGAGCAAACTTTACTATCATTTCAGTGCACATAGCTACAAGTTGATTTGCACAGATTTACATGTAGCTTTTCAGCAGTTCTCAGCCACATGGTAGTCCCTTTGCAAAACCAAGCCAAGTCTTCAAAGGACTTTAAAAAGGACTTGCAGGTTACAATCCTGAACTGGATCCTGAACTCAGCAGCTGAAGACAACAAAGTGAAGCACTACCAGCTGGCTTTGTTAAAACACCTGTAGACCTCCGACTTCCAGAGTTTCTCACTGTACAGATCACCAGCAATATCTATACAGAGATTAGTAGAAAATCTTGGTGAACATCTCATTCCTTCTTCAAGGCCAGAAAGACAGGTCCAGGCAGGATTTGCAAAGGCTGATGCATTATTAATGATGTTTCCCTCTCGGCTGGATGAAGCCACAATTTGGCCAGGCAGGGGAGTTCATGGTAGCTCTCCCCTCCTCATCAAGGTGTTGATGAAAGCTCCAAATAAAGCTTCCAAAATAAATGCTATTACAGCATTTTTAAGGTGTAGGCACACCCCAAAACCTCATAAACCAACACGAGGGTTTTTGTTCTCTTGACTGAAGGCCAAGCATTTCCTTCCTTCCCAGGCTCTCAAAAACACTAGCAAAGGTATTTTTCTTCAACCATAAATCAGACTGCATACTAACACGCTGCAGCATGGTATGTAGAATGTAATTTGTACAGGCAGTCAAAGAAAAAAAAAGAAAAGCATGACTGTACTCCGTACTGCACTCACTTCATTAAAAATAGGCATTTTGCTTTATTGCAATAATTCTGAAGGGGATAAAAGGATAATTTTAGAAAAAAATAAAGCTCTATACATAAGACACACAGACACAAAAATCCCTCACAAAATCCAGCCACCACCGAGGAAGGACAAGTCCCAGATTTTAATTCCTTTATATGCTTGAGGTTTGTGATTAAGTTAAACGTAAGAGCAATTACCTTTTGTGCAAGTAACACATAAGCTTTACTGCACATACAACTAGAAAGCCTTGACAGCTTCCTACAGAACAGGCATTCCCACAGGGGCTCTTAATTTCTTTTAAATACAAGTACCTCCTGTGCGGAACAGAAAACAATACACAAACTCCTCACGACTGCTTGAGGATGAGAACATGGCCTGCGGGGACAGAGATTTTTTAAAAATCTTTATCTGGTTTAGAAAACTTGCAGATGCTTCTGCATTTCCTTGATTTTCACACAAAGCATAGCTGCTGCAATAACAACAGTCACCGCTAACTAGAAGTCACCGCTAACTAGAAGTCATTAGCAAGCTGCATACTCCATGCATGTTCTGTCATTTTCAAGCAGAAAACACGTTCCCAGCTAAAACTTGCTCAATGAACTCTATTTTCTGGGGCTAAAATTTTTCCTGTGTGAAGCGAGACACCATCTAAATGTTTCTACTCCTTTCAAATACACAGGCAGGACTTGTCTGTGTCTTGCTGATAAAGACAATATACCTTGAACCAGTACTATTAAATCGAATGTCTCTTACTTTAGGAAGGAACGAGCATTATTTTCAGAATTGATACAGCATAAGCGTAAATTTAGACTTAGTTATTTTAGGGCAACTTTCCCCAATAGAAAAATCCTAAGGCTGCTTCTGACAACAGGAAAAAAAGACCTTTATTTTATTGGAACTACTGACTGAGACATGTTCCCTCTTTAGCATCTGTAATGAAACCCACCTTGTGTGGGTTGAACCCACAGCACAGGTAATGTTACTGCCCTTGGAAGGAGCCTTAAATTATGGAAATTTGCTCCTGATCATTACCGATGAGAGAGGAAAAATAAAAGCTTAGCCAAATTCAGGCTTTAGCATATTCCTCTAAGATTATAGGTTGCTGAAACACTGAAGCTAAACCAGACAGGTTTTTTTCCCCCTCAGAAATAATTAAATCACATTAGGGGGAAAAAAAATGAGAGCAGAGGTAGCCTACAAACCTATCTTTTATATTGGACACTAATTGAAAAAGATACAAAACCAAATAAGTTTAGGAAAACATTAACCTTAATTATACTGTGAAAATCCATGGCCATTAAACAATCATCTATATCTGATACTTACCTTATTATGTGCCTTAAGTAAAACTGAGTACCTAGCTCAAGGGAATCCCTGCTTAAAAATTAAACATAAGTAAACTGAAGCACAATAAGCCTCCATGATTTAAAGGCAATAGTCTTAAGTACAGTCATGAAACAAAAGTTGTACTACAGCATCTCATTTCAGATTGCGTTTAGAAACACACAGCATTAGAGGACCGAACCTGCTAGCAGAGAATGCAGCAATTCCTGCCAAGCTGTTTGATAGAAACCAGGCACTGATATAACCTAATCTGTACAACTTCCCATTAGCAATACCACTTCCTAAAAGGAAGGCATTAAGGTTGAAGGGCTCTCACAGCATCTCCCGCAATTCACTATATAGAGCAAAGCAAATCCAGCAGAATTACTTTTCTAAAACGTAAAATGGTCATCCCGAGATGTCTTTCCAAATCAGAATTATTTAACGCTCCCTACCAGAGACGGACTTGTAGCATACTATAGAATTGCAAGTAATGTAGTTATTTACTTTTTACAGGCACTCAGATGGGACTTGTTATCCAGTCACCCTCCTTCTACCTTAGCTCTTGGCCGTGCTGAAAGCAACACTGCTGTCACTTCTGGTTTAGATAGAGACCTCAGTGTTCACCCTGTGCTGTGGCAAGAAATACTCTGACACAGCGCAGATCTGTATTTTTATCTCTCCGCAATCTCATCGAAGACTACAGCTTTCTTTTATACAGCTGGAGTATCAAGTTTTAGCAAGGAGGCTGTAACACTGAGCTCTTAGTACTCACCTCTCTTGAAACTCAGATTACCAGGAAAAAAATGCTCCCCTCTTATTAGCCTTTTATTACGAAATAGCTATTCAGAGATTCCTGAAATACCTGCAATTCTTTTCATTCACTAAGAAGAAACTCTTAAAAATCTTAATGAATTGCAGAAACATTATACGCTAACAAAGGCAAGATGCTTCAAGAAATAGGAGGAACATTCATTCAGTATCAAACAACATTGAAGAACATGACATAGGAAGTTAGTAACGAAAATAAAAGTATATTTTTATAAAAACTTCGCACAGAATGTAAAAGATATAAAACCAGAAAAAATAACTTTATAATGCATACACTTTCTAAAATTAAGCAGTTCAAGGTGAGTTACAGGAAGACAAAAATACTGTTCTATGGTAATATGTTGTTTCCATATAAACGTGTCATAAACTACAAATTATACTTTTCTTGTCAATTTCTTCAAAAGGCTGGAGAAGCAGGGTGAGGTGACATGCTAGCAGAAACCCCACATGCAGATTATACTGTGCTTTCAAACTCATACAACGCCTTTTCTGAGGTGTGCTCCCTCGATGTATCTGAGGGGAGAGAGGTCCGAAGCTGAAGCTTCACTTGGAGAAGGGGAGGGGGAAAAACTTCTTCTGCATATTTTGCTTTTATGACCATTACACAAGCAGGTGTCGCACACTTGAGGGACAAGTACGGGTCATATTGACTGCTGGCACCAGCCAAGTCACCTCACCAATATGATTTGGAAACTTGCTTCCCCAAAAGCCACGCACGAAGCACGACTGCTAGAATTTCAGTCAAATAAAACAGAGCTGGCAAAGTGGTTTTTCTTTTTGGCATGCAGCCCACATCAGTTTCTGCTACTTTCCAAGACACCAGTCTCCCTTTGCCCCTGGTGAGGCAGCCTCAGGAGGGGACCAGCCCTCCAACACCAGACAGACCTGCCCACGGGAGAAGCAGACACCACAGCGAGCACCTCACACACCCAGGCCAAGGTTTGCTGTGCAACGTGTAGCATCCTGGTGCAGCTCGCTGCCTGCTGGCTACTCCACAAACGGGCGGAAGGACTCACTAACAGCGAGCAAAGGAGGTCTCATCATCTGAGCTCTGAGGCCAAAGTGGTATGAGAAAGATGGAGAGAGAAAGAAAGGAAGGAAAGGATATACTGGGGCAAGTGTACTAAAGGTATAATTTCTTCTTAATCACTTCTTAAAGGTGTATAGCTTCTCTTCAATAGAGTACCTCCAATTTTACAGCAGCAAAAGCCACCTACTAGCAAAGATGAGCAACATAAAGGCTGAGCAACTGCAGAAACAAAACATGATGAATAAAACTGTGACCACAGAAGGGTGGCTTTTCATCGCTAATACACCCCAAGCGGATAAATTATGGTGGAAGTCCTATTACATGGAAATTCAGCCACCTGGGAATTCAAACAGTTAGCGGCTAGATCTATTTTTAAACACATTCATCTGCCAGGCCTAACAGGAATGATTTGGCGAAGCCAAATCCTCAGCAATGGAGCAGAACTGACTACAGGCTTCGGAGGTACGATCTCACTGCACTCACCACCGGGTATGTGCCTACAAATCCTGCCAGCTCCCCACTCCAGGGGCAGAGCAACCAGCTTCGGAGGGACATAGGAGTGAGCACAGTTTCAAGCGAAGAACCCCACCCCAATAAACTAGACCTCATCTGTGCCTGATCTATATGGGACACGACACCAAAGCTTCTCTGGCAGGAAACAAAGAACAGAATCAGAAATACAAACGACTTCCAGGAATGGTGAGTATGTAAGAGCAGAATAAAGGCCTCAGTCCACATCTGACATGGCATCCACTTCAGAGAACACACAGAGCAATGTCGCTGAGGTTCATGTGCACAACCTCTGCTAGACCAGTGCCTACACCTGGTACGAGTCGGCCAACTCAACACTACACCAAAGTCTACACCTGGAGATTCCAAGGTGCTACAGCGCAATTCCAGCCCTTGCAAACACCCACTTCTTGTGCTGTACGGAGTATCCTCACGTGGTGGCCATCCAACAGCCTGGGCTTCAGCCAGGCTTGGGCTGCAGCTCCAGAGACAGTCAAGATGCTATGGGTTTATTCCTCCACTGCTTAGTAGTTTGAGTTTAGGGCAGGGGGAGGATTCAGGAGGAGAAGAGAGCAGGCCAGTTATCAAGTAAGAAAAACAAGAGTATTTCACAAATAAGTCTGCAAGGAGACCTTGGGATGGAAAACATTACTTAACCGAAATGGGGACATCCCACACCTGTTGTGCTTCACTCACACTCAGAAACGATGGGTAACAGAATTACACAGGCAATGACGACGACTGCTTTCCTTCACATAAGGCACAGAAGAAACACCCTTTCTTCCAGTTAGGATGGCAGAAACTTGTCAAGACTCACAGGCTTCTGTCATTTCAATTGCCTTTCTGAAGGGTTAACTAAAATAAGTGAGCCACTTGTACAAGACTCTCTTCTGGAGTTACTCATCTTTTCCACTGAGACAATTCCATGCTCGTCTGCAGCGATCTGCATCCCCCCTCTGAGCTGCATTCCTAACTTTAATTGCCAAACACAGCACATAAACTGCCTTTGGTATATATAATTTGATTCATTCTTTATTTTTTAAAAGAAGCCACAGCTCCTAGGACAACCTTGCAAGGCAGCCAGCTGCCTCTTTGCCTTTCTCAGCTCCTCCTGCTCAGCCTGGGCTACGCAGGCTGCTCCTCCCAACACAACAACTGGTGGGGTTTGCTTCCTCCTCAGTCTTTTCACCGAGATACAATGCAAGAGTAACAAAGAATAACACGTGGGATCCATCTAACCTGAACATCACCACCAGCCTCCCCAGAGAGCATCTACTGCAGATATCTAACACATGAGGCCCAGCTGGAGCCCAGCTTATAGCTGTCACAACACAATCTGTATCACAGTCACACAAAGTTTTATTTAAAGGTTGACAATCACCAGAAGCTGAAGAGAGCCAAGCGAGGCGATGGATCAACCACTATTTAGTGTTATGCAACCAAAACACATCCTTCAGCAGCATCTAGTCATAAGTAAAGTAGAGACTGGGGTTGTTCTAAATCCCAGCAAAATAAAGACCATCATCCAGCAGAGAAAAGCACACGCACTAACTGATACTGACTCCTGCAACAAGGAATGGCTGCCAGCTTGACCTCTCTCCCTTGATGACTGAAATCCTCAAGCCTCCTGATTTAGCTTGGCTTCAGCTACTAGGCCACACGGCCAAGTCATGGCCCCTGGCCCATAGGCAGACCCCAGGCAGTGCTCATCCCGCATGGCCATCACGCACCAAAGGCAAGGCAGCCCAGACCCTCAGCCACAGGAGAAGGAAAGGGTTGGTGCGGCAACCAAGCAGGGACACGGTCCCACATGGCAGTGCGGGGCACCCAGCTGTGTGCCCAGCCCACCTGCTCCCCATCAAGGACACAGCCGTCAGCAGAGCCGGGGAGCCTCCGAGCCACCCCAGGCCTCCTCCACCTCTGCAGACACGCCACAGGGGGCTTGGGGCACCAGCCCCATAGGGAGCTGGCAGCAGGGCTCAGGAAGGAGGGCTGCCCACCCCACTGCTGGCACCAGGGACATAATCGGGAAATTAAGACAGCCACATTTCTCTGAATGCCATTCTACTCCAGTCTCATGAGACCCCACCTAGAGTACTGTGTCCAGCTCTGGGGCCCCCAACATAAGAAGGACATGGAGCTGTAGGAAAGAGTCCAGAGGAGGGCCACGAAGATGATCAGAGGGCTGTAGCACCTCTCCTATGAGGAAAGGCTGAGAGAGTTGGGGATCTTCAGCCTGGAGAAGAGAAGGCTCTGTGGAGACCTTCCTGCAGCCTTCCAGTACCTGAAGGGGCCTACAGGAAAGCGGGAGAGGAGCTTTTTACAAGGGCAGGTAGTGACAGGACGAGGGGTAATGGTTTTAAACTGCAAGAGGGTAGATTTAGATTAGATATTAGGAAGAAATTCTTTACTGTGAGGATGATGAGACATTGGAACAGGTTACACAGAAAAGTTGTTGCTGCCCCCTTCCTGGCAGTGTTCAAGGCCAGGTTGGATGGGGCTTTACGCAACCTGGTCTAGTGGAAAGGTGTCCCTGCCTGTGGCAGGGGTTTGGAACTAGGTGGTCTTTAAGGTTCCTGCCAACCCAAACCTTTCAGTGATTCTAAGATTCTAGGATTCTCTGATTCAAGCATCCACTTAATTTGGGGATTAATTTCCTTAAGCCATAACCATGAAACAGTCAACACTCCTCTGCATCCACCAGAGTCACTGCTGGATACCTAGCACGACCGAAGCACTTTCCTAAATAAATGAAATTCTGTGAAATCTACGTCCTATGGGCACACAGAGATACAGTAAGAAAAATGGCTTGGAAGAGGGGTGAAGAGAGCTGTGAACAAGTAAGGCACTACTTTTGTTGTTTCTTTTTTTCCAAAGAATCACTTTGGTGTAGCCTATTAAAAAAAATCCTTTTTGAAAGGCATAGTAATGAATGAAAAGTTTTGCATGCTTGTCACTCTGCACCTGTACAGGACAGACTTCAAAGCATTTCCTCTCTTGCACCTAAACCTTTCTCTGACATACTGTATTTATTTTCATTGCTCAAAGTTTATTCCTCTAAAAATCAAAAGAGTAGAGAAATAGCTGTGTATGTATCCATTATCAAAACAAGTAACAGTAAGAAAAACACCACCACCATTCTGTATTTCCCTTTCTACCTGAGATTATTCCATCCTTCAGTGTCTCCAAAACCACAGCTTTTTTTTTTTTGTTTGTTTGCTGGAGTAAGATCTCCAATTACTACAACACAAACTTCACAAGTCCATGGCACTTGCTCAGATATAACCAAGAATAAAAGCAAGAGTATCCCAAATTTCTTAATGGAAATTAAGAAATGCTCTAGAAAATTTTGCTCAGAAGCAGACAAGGAAAAGTTTTCTATTAACATTAGCTACTTTATGCTGCCCTTCGTGAATATCCAACAGTGAACACATCTTGATCCCAACTCTCCATTTTTGGTGGCAGTAACAAGTAACACTGATGTGATGGAGAGGAAGGAACAAGTACTGGTTTGTGGGAAAGAGGAAAGGAAGAAAAATACATCACGTAACAGTTATATAGTTTACAAAACTGCTTTCTCCTATACAAATTCAGAACATAATCATTTTCTATAAAGCTTGAAGCAATATATTTTCATCCATTTGTTCATTTCTACTCTTTGCTTTGCATTCAACCAAGACAACATCAGTTAAGTTTCCCCATGACTTAAGTGTCTGCAAGGTCAGCCTTTACTTCGCCAAAAGCAGAGGGGTCCGTGGGTGCCCCGATGAGGCTGCCAAGCTGCCCGTGTCATCCTTAGGGCACCTTTCCCACCAGGCACAGGACAGAAGAGGCTGAGCTGGCAATGGGCACGCGAGCGCAGGCACCGCAGCCCCAGAGCTGCCGTTTCATCCGCAGCATGCTCAAAGGAGCCATTGCCATTTACTGTATTGCATGAATGCCTGCTAGCTATGGGATGAATTATGCATTTGGGATAGCACCAGTTTCTATTTTCACGGCACTGAGACGGCCATGTACAGCTGGAGGACTGAAGTGTATTTTCTTCAGAGCAAGAGACTTAAAATAAGTTTGCTGCCTGAGGGTGGGAAAGCGACTCATGCTATAAAACAAGAACCTTTTCACTTTCTTACCAGAGTTTCTAATTTAATGTAACTGGGGTAATGGGTAGCCAATTTTAAGCATATGGTTTGGTTTAAATATTAACTCTGGTGGTACATAAGGCTTCATTCAAGGGGTAAATTCAGCTGCATAGCGACAGTTTACAAAACAAGTGTAATGCGGCAGAGCGCTGCATTGTAATTACACCCTTGAAAGTTACTTTTAATCCTCAAAGTTCCATATGCTGTGGTCTCTTTAAAAAAAAATAAATAAAACCTCACACAGAACACACTGACTGAAAAGGAAATTAATACAGTATCTACTGTTCCTTATACAAAATTGCTAAGAAGTGTTGACTTTTTAAATGGTAAAAGCATATAACTAAATCCGGCTTCATAATCCAGGCAGATCATGCTGATGCATGGAAATCCCTGAACTGCTACGCAATAGAAACTTCACATTTGCAAAAGTAAAGTCCCTAACTCGTTTTGATTCCCCAAGGCTGTTCTGCAGCCAACCACCACTTAATGCATCAGCAAAATACCACTTACCAATCATTTATTTTTAAAAGACCCAGCAGCATATCCCAAGCTGTTGTTTGAGGCTAGCCTGCTAGGCCGTCACTGATCATGGTAAAATCAGTTAAGACTTTGGGGTGGATATCTCCTTTTGGTGGGTTTTTACCTAGGCTGTTGTTTCTTAACAAACCAAGCAATACAATTTTGGCCAATTCTTTTTAGCTCCCCCTTGTCCTGCCTTTTTTCCCCCCTTGTAACATATGATGCTTTCATATATAAATGGAGTTTTGCCCTTGCCACCAAACAGCCATAATGCATACAGATGAATTATTGCTTTCCTGTTCTGTATAAAATCCTGCCCTTCCCACCTTGAACTTAACACGCATTTGTACAGAACCATGGTGTCCTGGAAAATGGCATCCATAGTACTCCCAGACTTGTCATCCCCCAATGCTAAAGCTGAACCAGCAATTCCTAATAGCCTGACGTTTTATTTTAGTACTGCCTTCCTACTTGCCTCTCCACAGACAGTCTAGTACTAAAAAAACATCTGTCAATTCTGGATGCTTAAGCTTCAGAGATGAGTTTATTGACATTTAAAAGCAGATTTTAAAAAGAAAAATGTGTTCAGAAACTCAGCTGTGTGACATGCATAATATCCACCTAAATTCCCAAGGAGAAATCACAGCATCGCTTGAGTAATGATCCATTTCAATCCTCCCTGCGAAGCAAACCAATTCACATCTCTAAGAGGATTTGTCCTGGAGAACTGGCCCCTTTCTGAGTGCTGGGAAGTGCAAGACACCCACATCTCCATCCAGACTCGGTGACAAGCACTGAAAAGGGACGTTCCAGCTGCAGGCAAAAAGCAGCAGGTGGGAAAGACATCGCTTAATGCAGAACTGTGCAGAGAGGGCAGGAGAGAGATGCCTTCCCAGCTGAAGCTGCCTCCTGGAGAACCTCATTTATTGGGCATGAATGACTGATATTTAGCAGCTAATAAATATTTATTAGGTAAAAGTTAAATAAGTTTTAATAGCTCATATAAAATATTAGCTAATTTTCATCATATAAGTAAGAACATTATAACCATATGCACTGCGATGCATAACCTTTAACCTGGTTAATTCATATGCTGAAAGCCCTGAATGATACAGATTGCCAAAGATTAACCGATAAAATACAGGTACTTCACTTTATACATGAGGGTAACAAAGCAGTAACTGATTTGCTGGCGTTGCAACAGGAGCTAGAAATTTCTTACGTTATGCTGAATTATTGCCATAACAGCCATATCAGTTTGTGTATTTTCACATCAGTTCAGATGTGAAATACCACAAGGGGTATTTGTTTTTTTCCCACCAAAATAGTCTGCTCCAACCTGCCACTCTGTCCCGCTTCTCCTAGTGAAAGCAGTCCTCTGCTTTCCACAAGAGCAGCTACAGTAGCAGACACACCTTGAATTCCCCAGATCTTTTTTTTTTTTGGAATCCCACAAATAAATCCACCATCATCTTTGCCCTCACCTCTCACAACATTACTTACAACACTGTCATGCTTCCCTGACGAACCACCAGTTTGAAGGAAGTGAGCGGCTCAGGGACTGGTGAGACAATGCAACTCCTTCACCTTCAGGCACCTCTGCTGGGAGCAACGGTGCTGGGTATCCACTCACCCTCCATCAGCGCTTCGCTTGGCTCTTGGGCAGAGTACAGCAAGGAACTGACTGTAGTCACATTCTCCATGTAACGAAAGAAAACCAAAAACCAACAAAAACAACAGTAAAAGGAATCAAAAGTTACAGCAAGTGGGTTTTCTTGGGGTTTTTTCCCCCCTTTTCAGGGAAAGCTGCCTCTCTCCCGTTGCTGCAGCCACTTCCAAAGCATGCATAACTGTCTGGAATGGTGCTAGTTGGTTGTGAGCAGTCACAGGATGACTTTTCAGCATGTGAAGTCACACTGTGGCTCTTCTCTCCTCTTGCCCTGTGTCTCTCTGACTTTCTCTATGCCCTCCATACCCACAAGAGATCAGCAGCAGCCGTGCAGCATTACTCCATCCCCTCTACCAAATTTTCAGCAAAGTTTGTCATTTTTCATTACTTGAGGGCAGAGCCCTCCACGTCGGAAATACAAATGCCCGAATAAACTCTGTTAGCAACAGTTTCAGCTGAGAGATAAAAAATGAAGTTGGTACTCAGCTACCTCTTCCTCCATAGAAAAGTGCCGAGACACCACTACTGGAGTTCCAGGCTACTTCATCCCTAACTTGTGCTAATTATACTAGAAATCCAGTGTATTTACTGTGCAGCAATCCAGACCTTTATCACAGAATTAAAAAGTAATTTTAAATTCATGAAATATTAAAAAAAACACAAACATGTTGGATTTGACATCTGTGGTGTTTCCAAGACTGCCTGGAATTACAAACACACTAAGGAGGGTATGACAGGACAGATCCATAGATATTTTCAAAATTAGGCTCCTTACCAAAATACATATTTACTTGTTTGACCATGACACTGCCAAAAGAGACATGCTGTCCTTTTGGAAAATGTCATCCATTTCACAACTTTCCCAAAAATACACTGTCTTATGCTTTTGTGGACACCTTAGCATACAAACACAAGCATCAAAAACACAAGAAAACAAACTAAGAGTCACAAACCGCCAGAGTTTCTTAATCATGAGCTGCTTCTTCCAGCATCGGAAAAAATAAATCCTGCTCTGCTTGGCATGTCAGCATATTATTTTAAATAAGTAGGAGGGCTGAAAGAAAGTTCCCCTTCATCTCCCAAACCCCAAAAGAAAATGAAGGAGTTATTTCCAGAGCATGTACTCAAGACCATCCTATTCATTTTGGTCAGGCTTCACAAGTCCTGCACCACACCTAATGAACACACTGCTGCCTTCTGATGCCTCTTACGCTGCCAGCAGCAGCAGATTAAAAATAATTATGGAAAAAGAAAACAAAATAGCCCTAAAAAATTCTTATTGGAATACTTTTCCCATTCATTTCCTTGGTGTTTGTTCCTTCTCCCTCAGAAGAAGCCGTCACCTCATGCAAGAGGTCAGCCTTACAGTTTCACCTTCTACTTGCATTGTAAGGAAAAAAAACCTCAAGAATTTTGAAAACGGAGCCGTGCAGGATCTGTGTTGCACAAGCGGGGACTTGGCACATCCCAGCCATCCTCTTGCAAGGGTTCAGGTTAACTAGTCCCCCTGGGAAAGCCTGGATGCAACCATGGCTGTTGTGGCCTACACCGCTTAGCCTTCTGCTCGTAGAATTGTTATTGGGCACCTAGTGCTCCAGATCTTCTAAGAGTAAAAATCATGAGGTACCAAAGCTGTTTGTCAGATATTCATGCTTCCTCACTACTGAGCAGTTTCTCCACTTCAAAATGCATGTCCTCCAACAAGGTCTCCACACAGCTTCGCCCCAGTTAGGTGCGACTGAGAAAAGATAAAAGGCTAAACTAGGTGCTTTGAAATAATCAAGCAGCTGCAAGCCAGGAAACACGGAGTTCGTGCTCTACCAATACCTTAACTCTCACCTCATTTCTTTGCCCTGACGGGAGCATCAGCGCTGCTCAGGGCATACTCTCAGCTCTGGAAACATTCCACGTCATTGACCACAAATGAAGTGATACAGACGTGCTTTTCCATAAGCTGGAGAAGGCTCTGTGGCCAGGGAAAGAGGAGGTTTCCATTTGCACCGGCAGCCTGGTGGAACGGGAGGGCTGTGTGGAGGGAGCTCGTGGTGGGGAAGGAGCCTCCTGCAAACCCTGCAGCTGGACACTGCCCACCTTCCCTCCTGCTGCGGCTCCGCCTGCCTCAGGCTTCTACAGCCATCTCTAAAAACGCACTCAGTGACAGTCCTGGTGCATTTTATCAGACCTGTGAGTCAAGTTTAATCAAGATGATTTTCTCAGAGTCCTTTCACTCCTTGTTCTTGCCTGTCCTAACCAGAAGCGGGATGTGGCAGTGGGCACATAACAGCTAAAGCTACACTTGCCGTACAGTGAGGCTCAGCAATTAGAAGACAAAAATTGCGGAGGGGGAAAGGCAAGAGCAAAGCCTCTCATCCCTGCTGTCTTTACAGATTCAGGCTTCCCAGTTCAACCACCCTTTTTCTGATGCTGTCTGTTGCAGCAGACCCTTCTGCAGGTGCCTGGGAAAAGGTCCCTCTGCCTTGAAGGAAACCAGGGCTTACAGCCCTCTGCCTGCTCTGGGAGAAAGCCTCTGGCAGTCCAACAACTAAGCCCAAGACCAGTTTTCTACAAAAAGGAGCCTATTAAGAAAAGGCTTTGTACCAGAGAACGATTCCCAAAACTTTAGCCACAGTCCCACAATAAAGCCCAGGACTAATCATTTCTTGTGATCTTCATTTATCTTATTCTTTCACATAAACCTCTTCCCCACACATGCATGCCCTTCATCACTGGAAACAAACTGCACCCCAAACCCAGCAAGGTATTTTTGTATTTTTTCTGTGGCTAAGACACCCACAGGAGTTCTTGTTTAAAAGAAAATAAAATAAAATCAACTGGTATTATTAGAAAGGAGGCATAAATAGAGCTCAGAGAGGACTCTCACAGCCTGCTCCTCAAACATGCTTCTCCCAAGCAGCACATCAAGGCTGTTTCAAGTAGAACCTCCTTTTTTTTGCTCCTGAGTATCTCTAAGTGTGTCAGCTTAAGTAGCCAAAGAAAAAAATAGTTACTTAAGGGCAAGTGTAAATACCTCAGAAGTGGTGGGAGGGAGAAAGAGTTGTGTTAACAGGTTGCTCACCACGAAGGGTATGGAGAAGCGAGCATCCAGACAGCAGCTGCCGAGCCACAGATAATCCCCCGGCCATGCTGGAGCCCACCCTTCCTCTGCCCCTCCATGCTACGCTCAGCACCTACTGTGGGCGCACAAGCACCCCAGGGAGAAAACGCTCCCCTCCCTGCACCATTTGCCTTGAAAACATTCATGGGTGCAAGCACACATCACTGCTCCCGGGGCAGCAATACTCAACATTTTCCCCTCTGGTATCCATGGAAAGAGATTAGCACTCCAGTATTTCAGCAGCCAACAGTGCTAAGTATTCCACCAACTTGTGGAAAGAGTAAAAGCACTGAGGTGAATGTATTTGGTAAGGCTCTGTAGAGGGGTTTGGGATATTTTGTTTCAGTATAGCATAAGGAAAGCAGCTGTCACCTTGATCTCAGTGCCCCCAGTAACCTGACACTTCTCCAACTAATCCCAACTTCAGCCGGCTCCCAGTCCATTTCAGCAAGCATAGTTACTGGTCACTTAAACAGTCAAACGGTCATTTGCACAAAAATAAGTTCCGAAGTGATGCTGTAGGTCACAGGAGGAGCACCGGCTTCATCAGCACCTTGCACCCACCATTCCCCAATCTGAGAGGACAATACAAAGGCTTCCAAGAAAATCTGAAGAGCAGAGGGAAATGCCAAGCTGCAAAGTTTGGCTCCACACATTCACTTTCCAAAAACCAAAGGGGATGAGGGATGCAGTGCTCAAATCATCCACGTCTGCTTAAACACTTGGTTCGCGTGCTCAGCGCTGTCAAAGAGACACAGCTGACAAGTCAAAGATGGAGCCGGTATCCCTAACGCAGGGACTCTTTTCCACCCCAGACCAGTCACCTCCAGGTTTTTCCTTGAATGACGCTCTGGCCAAGATGTGCCAGCAGTACAGCATCCCCTCACCGCCAAGAGTTCTGCCAGTACCTCGGTCACGCCCAACCGTCCCCTCTCCACTCCCCCCTTTTCACTGCCGCGAGCTGAGTGAGCAGAAGGATTCCTCAGGGTGGGCAAAGGACCAGAGCAGGCCCAGTTTTTCATGTACCTTTTCTTCTGCTCTTGGATCTTGCACTTGCAACACGAGACTGAAGCGTGGTGCCAACGCTAACAGTTAACCTGGCTTGCCTGACAGCACAAAAGCAGCAGGGAGGGGAAAAAAAAAGAAATCAGTCTAATGAGGTTGGAAGCACAAGAGATTGCAGAGAAAAAGAGCAAATAAAGAACTTACTTAAGATACAAACTACGATTAAGTGCACTATAGTTACCATGTGCTGTGCAGTATTGCTCAGAAATACCATTAGCACAAGTCAAAAAACCCACACTGAACAAAAAGCAACATTTCTGGTAGGAAACCGGTAGTCTTACACCACCACTGCGGTGATAATGGCATGAGAAAACGTACAAGTGACAGGTTAGACAGAATTTAAAAGCCATCAGTTCAGATTGCTTTGTTTGTTTTTATCTTATGATAAAAACAGCCTACCCCTACACAGGCAATAACACTGAGCACTACCCATCGCTGCAGTACGCTCTATCGTACCACTGCTGAAAACAGACTCCTTTTTTCCCCGTTTTCTTCTGAAGACAAAAGCCCATTAAGACATAATATCATTATATTTGCTTTGATTTATCCAAAGGAAAGTCAAAGCACTTATGCTATATGCTTTAACTGATAAATTTACATAGCTCCATGGACAATGTTTTGTAATTTAATGAATTATTTCCCTGGAAAAGAAAGCAAACTTTTATTTATAAGCTGCTTCACATTTTTGAGATGTTCACTGAAATAGGAGTTCAGTGTAACATGAAGTCTTTACTCGCACACTCATAGCCAGCACTGCACTTCAGGCTTTGCAATTAGTCACAAAAAGACACAGCAAATAAAAAAAAAAGTCTTAAGGAAAGCTAATTGACAACTGCAAAGTGCAGGAGAAGGGCCTGCCTCTGCTTAATTGAAGGTCATTTCTGCTAAGCTGCATGCTATATTTACCACCTGGCTCGTAATGGCTTCGTTTATTCAAATGCTCTGCGGTAAAATATATGCACATGTAGGGGATGAAGACTTTGTCATTGAAAGCTATTGCAAGAAATTAGGGGAATGAGGAAGGCTCGCAACACTGTCGCAGCAAAATTAGGTCAGGACGCCTTTGAACGGGCTCCATCTGAAGGCTGTGCCAGACTTCAGAACAAATACTTTTTAGTGCATTAGACCCAACAGCTTAAGAGATGAACTTCTATACTGCTGATAATTCTTGCTAGTATTGTGCATTGCTGCCTCCCTCTCCACCTGTGGATAATTATAAATAGCCTACATTTTCCACTCCCCGACATATGCCACTCAGTTAATAGCACTTCCAAAAACCATCCTTTATAACCATGGGTCACACATTTCAGATATGATGACCACATAATTCCGCACAGATTGGGAAATTATGACTTGCCCCACACATACTCTTAGCTAAACGCTCCCTGAATATACATGTATGGCTAAATGATGTTACCATCACAGTAATTAATCATGTGAAGCTGGAAAGTGCCAAGCTGGCGATTCAAATGCAAACCTGTCTTTGCCCTGTAGTACCTACGTACAGCCCTGAACCGCGTGGCCACGGAGCATCACTGCCATAGGCTCCATCACCTCCTGTCCTGCTTGGCCATGGTCAGCCCCAGGGACAGTGCTCTCTTCCATGCCAGCTCCTGCTCTTAACAGGCTTCAGGGCTATCCCCGAATAAAGCACACTCCAGTAGCCAAGCTGGGAGGGCAAAGGCCAAAGAACTGTCCCCAGATATATAAAGCAGTTAATTATACACCTCTTCCCCATGCAGCTTGACTGCTCACACCCCGAGGAATGGTCAGTAGAGCCCAACAGCCCCCATATCCAGTCAAGTTTGTGTAAAATTTCATTAATAAATTAATCTGTAAATTAACTACAACAATGCCCAAACCCCAAAATTGAATGCTTCAAGGAGTAAGAGGGGGCTATATAGCCAAAAGAGTAACTCTGAGGACAAACACCCCTTCTGTGGAATCTAACAGCATAACAAGACTGGCTGGAAGAAAATCGAGGCATTCAGAATTTTACGTCTTCAGACTTTTCCTTTTTTTTTTTTTAAGCTCTTAGAATTCACAGCTGAGTTCACTCTAGCAAGCTTGGCTGTTGGGAGGGTTGTTAACGTACACAGAAACATCCACCTCCAGTTTCCTACAGCTCCTTGTTTTGTTCTCCCATTAGGTGACACTACTAATTGTACAGCTGCTCCAGCTAGCTGCCAGAGATTGGTCTAAGGAGGTTTTCCAATTAGGTTAGCTGAATTAAGTAACGAGAGAGAAAGAGAGATTAGCTTTTTCTATGCATCTCTAGGAAGCCACAGAGAAATTCCAAAAAATATTCCTGCTAATCCTCCCTTAGGACCCCCTCATCTATGATCACAAATACAGAAATGCCATATGAGCTACTCTACTACACGGGAACTGTGCCAGCTCTAACTGTCTGTACAGCCACAATCTTCATGACAAGGGATCCTACCTACTTTTTTTGAGACTGACTGCATCTGCCAGAAGAAGTTTTCTCCTCAGTCTTCCTCAGGTTCCTGATGTCAAATACCTTTACACATTTAAATCCGTGCAGATAAGATCCTCAGATGTTACATGAAACAGCAAGAAGTACCATGGTGAAGAAGTATCACGGAGACTCCTGTATATTCTATATATAAGAACCACATTTTTTCCCAAACTAAGATTTTTTTTCTGCCATAACCCAAAGCTGCCTAATTCTTCCAGGGCAAATAGACAAGGTCAGAAAAACAAAAAATAAGACAATAGGCACGTGACCTTGGTAGCATTACTAAATATTCACAAACACAGAAGACTTCTTTAACCCACAGACAAGAGTAATGGTTCTCAAAAAAAAGTATCAGGAAAACTTCATGACTATTAAGTTTATCTGAATTTTGCTATATGACAATTTATGCCACCAGGTAGAAGACCAATTACAGGTGTCCACCAGAAGAGACCTACATCAAGATACCAAGTCATCAGCTCTTGGTTAAGTGGGAGAGATACAATCAAGAAAGCAGCATTAGTGAAAGCACAAAACCCCAAACCAGCCAAGGGTAGAATAAGCTTTTCAAGATTTGAATCACAGTAAGAACAGGAACAAAAGGAAAGAAAGGTCATTTCCCCTTTCTAATGCCCTACAGTTACAAAACAGACAAGAAGTTTCAGCACAGCAATACTATTGAGTACTGTCTCCATCCATTTTAGACCCAATGCTCTTGTGTTATCAGGAGCTCAGAGGTTCCCTCCACCCAGTGAGGCCCAGCATGGTGGCATGGGCACACCTCTGCCTCTGGACCCCAGCAGAAAGGCTGTTCATTACCGAGGCTCAGCCTCAGCAAAGGCACAGAGATCCCCACTTGCAGAACATAACCCTGCTCTTCAACTGTGCATGGGTGCTTGGGCTAAACACCACCAGAGAGAAAAGCATTTCTGATATACAACACGACTGGAGACACAGACAGTCATACTCAGCTTTAACATTCTGTCTCCTCCAGTAACTATTGTTACCTGCGTGCTTTAAGGAGGTGAGTCTGTTTTTAACAGGTGGCCACAGTATGTACTTTCCTCACCCCTCAAACCCTGCACAGCCAGGCCACTAAGCCACAATGGTTTCCAATCATTATTGAGTATGTTGGAGATAAGGCTGTTAAATGGTATCAATTCATCTTTTTATAGTCAGTTTTCAGAGTTGCTGCTTCTTCAACACCCTCATGTCATCCCTCCCCTCTGCACCCCAAGGGATGCCCTATGCCACCCCGCAGGAAAGACCACAGCTCCTACCAGGAGAGCAGAACCTATCTCAAGATTTGCCACAGGGCTTCCTCACCCACCTCCTGCTCACTGCCAAACTCTCTGGAAACTTCTGGAGACCTCTGCCATGTTTTCATGCAGCAGACAGATGTGTCCACCAAAGCGTTTTGGTCAAAAGGGATGAAAAGACAAACTCCATCAGCCCAAGCTGCAACATGGACAGACAATTCCAGCTGACCCAGGAGTCCCTTCGGGCCACAACAGTTCTGGTGTGACCTCCCAGCCTGGCCAGGTCAGGTACAGACCTATGCTAGCCATTAGTCCCAGATTTTCTCTTTAGAACAATATTTTTCCAACTCATTCACATTTTGTAGCGATGAACGTGCCTGTCCCCTTACCAGGGCTTTGAGGGCAGAGGGAAGGCTGTGCTGGAGATTTACACCAATTATTATTAGCCTTCCCCTGCAGACACCAGTCCAAAAAGCAAACAAGAGTCAGCTCTTAAAGCCTAAAGAGATCAAGCACACGGGGCTTGGCTGGTCACAGCTGTGCCCTCCAGCTGCTGTGTCCAACCAGTTGTTCCTGCAGGTACTGCAGAGTCACCACAGCTGGAATTAATGCAGCTCAGCCCAGAGAAAGAGGAAAGTTCGCTTCTACTTATATAGCTAACAGAGGGACAGGAGCAGACATACCAGAGAGGATCCTGGGGAAGGCAAGAGACATGGTAGACCTAGTTAGGTTATTCATTCATGTGGCAGCAAGTACATTACATTTTTTCTTCTCTCTCAAAATATCCTTAGCCTTGAGGCCGCACTAGGCACACACCCAACTGCTCCCCAAGAAGTTCTTCACCCCCCAGGCTATATCACTTTAGCATCACTGTTTCCTACAGCTCTGCGAGACCATTACAGTCACACTTCCGAAATACACTTCAAAAAATAAGGATGGGCCACTTCACACTGTTCTGAAAGCTGACAAGTGACCTCCATTGGTGTGGAAGCACCTCTAGAGAAAATTCTGCTTTATTACAGTTAATCAAGCAGGAACAAAACACGTCTGACAACATAATGTTTAAATACAGACAATACATTCTGGTTGTTAATCACAATGCTGGTTTATAAACATTTTGATTCAGTTCCTGCATATACCACAGGCCATTTGACCTTCTGCAAGTCCCTTTGTCTCCTTACCATTAACAAGAGTACAAAGTATGTATTTATCTTCATGCTCACAACTCAAACACAGCCAAACAGGTTTTTATTTGAACTTTCCCAAATCAATTCACCTTTGGAACAAAACAATTCAGCTTAGAAGGGAGATTTCTGAAGAAGCTGTTTATATATAAACTAAAAATAGTGATTTCAGATGGAGTGTCCAGCTCAGGCTTTAGTTAAGCACAGTTTACGTGACACACTAATAGCATATCTACAGACAAGGCCAAGTTCTGCAGATTCATCCCCGCCCTATTAGTCATTATTTCACTTTAAATGAACCCCCTACTTGAGACATCAACAAAAATCATTTGTTCAGCGCAAAAGTACTTGTTGCAAACAGTTGTTAAATGCTACGTTTTCTCCTACTGCAGTTTTCCAATACTTTTGAGGATTACACGTATTTTGTATTTCTGCCTAAATATCTAGTATGCTTTTGAAAGCATCCCTGAGGGCTGAGCTAATCAAGAAAACAACATACATACAGAGAACTGTCATTATTACAGGGTCAAACACTAACGCAGGCTTTACTCGAGAGATTGCAAATTATACTTCAATGTGAGCGAGAGAAATCTTGTTCCCAAATCACTTAATAGTGCCATGTAACCTATGAATAAATTACTAGTCCTGAAAACATTATAGACAGTGGTTTATTATCGTCTTGTAAGCATGAACTGAAGATAACCAAACAAGCTGTTCGCAGAAAAGCCTAGAGTAGTTCTCATGCTGGCTACAACACGGAGAGCAAAGGAACTTGAACGTGGACCAAATCGCTTGCTCATGACTCATGCATCCTCTCTCAAATGTGGCAGCACAGAGGGCATCTTTATGACTTACATTCAAGTAGGGTCTTACATGGGGCTTTGAATAAGCTTGCCAGTCTCAAACACAACATTTCTGTTAAAAATCATAGTCAGTCAAATCTATTGAGAACAGAAAAGAGTACTTTTCCGTAACTAGACAAGAGCCCTTTGTTCAGCCGCTGAGCCTTACTAAAGCCTGTAATTCTTTGCCATAAGGAAAATGTTTAAACTGGTCAATGGCAAAAGTCAATTTGGTGAGATAATGTAATTAATAAATGCCATCCATATGCCTCTGCTTGACGTTTTATAAAGACAATTGGCCATGAAGAGCAGGGTAAACTGAGAGCTCTACAAATGACTGGCTGCTCCGTGGGGAGCTCAGCGGCTGCAGGGAGAACAAGCTCTTCTGCAGGCTTAGGATTCCCTGCCAAACGCCGTGTTCCCCACCCAGCACGGCAGGTAGCTCTCCACCATCCTCTCTGGAGGCATTAGGTCATAGCTGTGTGTTTGAAATTGGGCTTTTTCATAACTCGCACCTCTGCTAGCCAAAAAATTAGGCTTTGACCTCTGCTGGTCAAGAAATTAGGCCTTGATATGGTCATCCTGAGATTACACTTAAGATTAGGACCACAGAGATCCACCACAACTTCAAACAAACCTGAGGCTTACAGCTCATTCTCCAAAGTCCACTATCTTTATCCCATTAGCTGCAGCAATTGCCTCAAACCTACCACAGAGGTATCATCTGCCCAAGAACCACAATCCCAGCACCCGACTTCAAACCCCAAGATATTTGTCCCGACTTGTTCCTGAAGATGAGGCTCTCATCTACTTTCTCGATAAGGATCTAAAAAAAAAAATGCAGAGAAAACATCTCTGCACTTTAGGCCTGAATATTAAGTCAGTTCCAATGCAGACCTAGGGGCTAAGATATTAAAAAGAGAAACTGCTTGAGTGTTTGATCTCAGGTCAAGAATCATCTGCTCTTTAATTTTTAAAAGATAAGCTAACCTGGGAGGGAAACCTCTTCCCAGAAAGTGGCTCCTGAGAACATCCAGATAAGGGGCGGCTTCATTGCAGCACCAGACTCTTAATAGCTGAGACTGCTGGCAAAACCCAGAATTCCCCCGAATTTCCAGTGCACAGCAGCGCTGGCAGCTGTTGGATGGGAGCACCCAGATGTTCAGCCAGAGCAAGGGAAGCAGCCATGGCAGATGCTGCTGGCTGATTCCAGGTGCTGCCAAGCCACAAAAAGCAATGGACGGATATTTATTAGTTCTACAGTGAGAGGAAAAAGCTCACGTGAGTTGAGGAAGGGTGGAAATAAATCAAGACTAAAAAATGTCTTACCTTTCTTTGGAACTTACTTGGCAATGCAGATTTAACAAGCTTAGGAGAGACACACGCGGCATATAAATCTGAAACACCACCTATCTCTTCAGCCCTTCTTCTCTCTTCTAATTACCATCTCCAAAATCTAGCTGCATTTTTCAAAAAAACATTCCTCCTCTCCGATACACTATTAATTTTCCAAATTCCAAAAGCAAAGTAACCATTGGAAACAAACTATAATTATAGCTTCGTGCTTCTAAAATACTAAATATTTCTGAAAAATATACCAAATATTACTCTTGGATCATCCTTCAATAACTACATTTATGCCAACAAATGAGCGCTCAGACGCTTACAGAGAGAGAACCAGAAAGACCACCCAGTTGATGTTGATGCCCCAGTGCTCTGTTTTACTGAAAGCCTAAAAAACAACCCCATACGTGCACTGCTGATGTGAAGCAACATTTCCAGACTCCAGAAACATGAGGAAGAGGAGAGCCGCGATTAACCCTTCTGTTAGGAGGGCAGCACTATAACGCTGCTGTATGCAGAACAACCTGCTAGCCAGCAGAGTTTCCCAACACGCACTTGGGCTTGCAGAGAGGATCAGACCATCACACAAGCTCTGGAAAACTATTCGTCCCACGGCTGCGAACCAGGATGAAATGGAAAGGTTCATCAGCCTCTTCCGAATGGGAGCTGACAAGTACAGCTGGATACTTGGTGCTGCTCTCTGGTGCTATTAAAATCAGCAAGAGCTGACTGCCGCTATCATCAGGACTGGACCCAACCTCTTAAAAGGCACATCAGGCCTCTCACAAAGGGTTTGCATTTTCTTTCCAGCTGTTTTACGTCACGCTCTTTCCCTCTCCTAAAAGCAAACCAGGAAACCTTGAAGGTACCTAAAAAGCACATTTTTTGCTATTCAGCCAAGCCTGGGTGAACCCCGCACGTCCTTCCAGGCCCACTGTGGTTACCGGACCCCACACTAATCTGGCATCTCACCACGCACTGCGCTGATGGCAGCAATCCACCCCACAAGCCCTGGCTGCGATCCACCAGCTTTGATGTGGGCAACGCTTGCCACCACGCGCAGGTTGGCATGAACAGGTCAGGCTCCTCCTCACTCTCTGCGTCCCGTGTCCCCAAACGGCTGCTCCCCCAGGGCAGCTGGCACAGCACACCGGAGCGCATCCGTGGCATGACAGCCCACGTCAGGGCACACAAGCATGCACCCAGCATGGACAAACCACTCCCAGGTTCAACAGCAGGTCTCATTTCCAGTATATTTTTAACATGGCTCTGACATCTACTTGGCCCACCCCAATAAAGAGGTTTGTTGGTTACAAGAAGCAAACACAGGGAACTCACTGCTTTAGGAAATAAAATCTCCTGCTGCCTTCACCTCCCCCGCTCAAAAAACTCCTGGGTAATTTGCTTCATCAGGAACGAGATTTTTACCTTACAGCTTTGCCTAGATAATAATAATAAATAGCAGAATCAAACAAAGGGGAAGAAATTTAGACCTAAAACCACTTGACAGTGCTCCGGAGAGCCAGCGGGTTTTTTTCAGGCATCCATATAAAATTCCTCTTATGACCAGGACAGCCTTCTGCAGAGACGACAGATTTGGCATCTCTCTTTTCCCAGAGACCAGTCTACAAAATCCTACCTTAAGGGACCAGGTAGCTGCTGGTACAGTGAAAGAAAAAAAAAAAAGGGGGGGGGAGAAAAAAAAAGAAAAGGAAAAAAAACACCCTCCCTTTACTTTTCCACTCTCTCCACAACTTTCTGGCAGCAGTGAGAGTGCTGCACCAGGGCCAGGCAGGCTCCCCCCCGCCTCGCTCTCCCCTCTGCCCCCCGAACCGCACTGCCCCACTACGCCCCGACAACCCGCCTCACGCTGCCGCACCGCGTTCATCCTAAGGCAAAAAACCATAAAACTTAATGCTTTACTAATTACTGTGACAGTTTAATAGTTACTACACCAGAGAACTTCGTGATAACAGCATTTCTACAAAATTAAAGTATATTGTCCCTCATTAGGCAAGGGTGTTTCTGCAGCCCAGTTACACTGAGCGGAAACAGGAGTCGGCGTTCTCTACACAACCCTTTTTTAATTAGTCCTTAAGAAAAGCCTTTTGCAATTCTATCCTTAGAAATCCCTAATGACGAGCCAGATCTCACGAAGGCTGTGACTGGGCTAATTTATACAATAGCTAGACAACTTCAAAAGTTAACCCAAGCTAGTGACATTACTTAGTTCAGTGAAGCGGCTCATTTTAATTGGATTAAATTGTCACGGTTTTTTAATTTCATACTGAAACCTCAATTTATTATTTCCTCATATTTGCCCGAACACTGCAACCGTGCTATCTGCATGCCCCCTTCCCTCAAGACACGGAGGGAAAGGACTAAAACCCTCTCGCCAGCCTTCACCGGCTCCGTGCCGCGAAAGGGCGGGAGCGCTGCGCCGGGGAGCGCCTCTTCCAGAGGCACAAATCCCGGCAACCGAGTTAATTGCATTAAGCGGAGGTCCCCGGTTAACGAACACACTTGTGGCTCGGTAAAAGTGTAAACAGCGGCATTATCCCGAGCATCTCGCAGCGAGCCCGTAGGGGAAGGGCTGGCGGGGCCCGGGACAGGCGGCTGGCCGGGAGGCGCGCAGCGCTGCGCACCCGCGCAAGGAGAGGCGCGGGCAGCACGGCGTACCCGAAGGTTTTGGGGGGTCCTGAGCCGCGCAGCCAAGGCTCGTTACAGCTTTTTTTTTTTTGCCTTTTTTGTTTTCCTTCTCTTTGAAGCAACCGGCCGGGACGGGTTGACGTTGCAAGGACAGGCTCCCACCTCGCCGCCCGCGGAGCCGGGGGGAGGTGGCGTTTTCCTCGGCCGGTGCTCGGACACGGTGCGTCCCAGCGGCTCCGAGTGCTATGCCGGGACGGGCACAAAGCCCCGCGCGACGCAGCGCCCCGAGGGCTCCCGCACCCAACCCCGCGCCGCCGCCGCCCCTCGGGCGCCCCACGGCCGCCGGGCAGCCCCCCTCCCCGGGGCGGCAGAGAAAGAGGCACCGGTGGGGCTTCGGGGCTGGCAGGCGGCTGGGTCGCCGCGGCAAACTTCGGATGAGCCTCGCTGGAGGGCGGCAGGGTGCTCCGCTTGGCTTTTTTGGGGGGGTGCCTGCTGTTTGCAGAGTGCTCAGCTATTCAACAGATGCTCCCGGCGGGCGTCGATGCCTCGGGGCAGAGCCGGGGCTGCGCGCCCCGCGCTCGGCAGACGGAGCCGAGGCGGCCCCACCGTCCCGTTCCGTTCCGTCCCGTCCCGACTCGCCGCGCGGGGCTGCCGCCCCCCCCTCCCCTCCCCTCCGCCCCGGCACTCACCGGCTGCCCGGAGGCGCAGGCCACGAAGCTGACGGTGAGCGCTAGCCACACGCCCCGCATTATTCCCGCGGAGCCGGCACGGCGGCGGCGGCCGCCTGGGGCCGGGCACAAAGGAGAAACCGGGGAGCGGCGCCGGCGCTCGGCAGCGCGCGGGGGGGCGCGGGGCAGGGCCGCGGGCGCCCTCCGGGCCGCCGCGCTCCTTCCGCTCCTTTCCGCGCTCCGCTCCGGCGGGCCCGATGCTGCGCGGCGCTGGGGCTCCCGGGCTGCGCGCTGCCGGCTCCGCTGTGCGCCCGCTCGCCTGCCTGCACGCCCGCCCTCCGTCCGTCCCTCCACTCCGCCCCGAGTGCGCGGCGGCGGCGGCGCGGCTCCCAGTTAAACCCCGCAGAAATTCCTGCAGGATTACAACACAGATTGGCAGCTCCCCCAGCCAGTGGCAGGAGGCGGTGCGCCGCCGCCGCCGGCTCTCCCCCTCGCAAATTCAAGCAACTTTCTCCTCTCCACCCTCCTCCTGCTCCTGCTCCTCCGCCCCGGTCTCCCCTCTCTCGTCCTCCCCCCCAGTGGAAAACATGAGCAGTGCCGCGGGCCGACCGAGCGAGCGAGGGCTGGCCCGGTATAAAAGGGGGGACGTGGAAAGGCCCCCTCTTGTCCAGGGAAATCTGGCCGCTGCCGCGTGTTTTCAGCGCTCTGCCGCCGGATTTCGCACCGCTGCTCCCTCCACCCTCCCGAGTTAGCCCGGCTGGCAGCATCAAGTGTCAGAAAAAACAGGACAGAGGGGTTAAAAATCACGGGGAATATCCCAAAATGACAGCCCATTTTGGATCCCCACTTGGCTTTCTGCCCCAAGAGTCAATTTTTTGGACTTTTCTCCCTCAATAAGAAGACTAGAAACTTTTAGGGGTGAGGGGGTGGCGAGTGAGAGACAGCTGTGATTTGCACGCAGTTACATGGATCCAGGAGCTCTGTCTTCAAAATAAGTATTGCAGGAATTGACAGCCCCAAGAATGTACGCTCCAGAAGCCAAAACAAGAAGTCTTGCTATGACTAGTCCCTGGTATTTCTAAACTGGGGAAAATGGTGGTATTGCAGAGTTTAGGAGCCTCAGTCCGATATGCTCGCCTATGCCAGCACGTTTCCACTGCTGAACTTCTCCATATATTACATCAGCCATTGGACATGGGAAAGGACCAATAACCAGGAAAGCAAAATATATCAGTCTCGCTTACAAACTACCACTTGTGATTTCATTCAGAAGGCTGCAGGCAGTGTTTTATAGCCCGAGTCAAATGGTCACAAGGACTGTAATGGTCTTATTTGTTTTAGCAAAACCTATCCCTCCTAGAGGACCCCAGCCCTGGAGGGGGTAAAAAGAGCCCAGGCAGATCCCCTAGGCAGGTGTTTTTCCCGCACAGATGTTTTTCCACGCCCTTTGACTCACTTGCCGTGTGCTCTGTGGCACGCTTTTGGCTGATGGGCGGTGTTGAGATCCCAACTGCCTTCGGTTCCCATTCTGGTTGCCTTCCTATCAAAACAGGAATGCTATGTAAGAAAATAAAATAAAGTTAATTTGGCATAAGCAATCACCCACCCCACTCATCACCTTCCCGACCTCTCCCAGGCAAACGCACGCCCCTGGAGATCCCTGTGTGGTGTGGGTGCAGCGGCTGGCTCTGTGCTGGGAAGCAGCAGGACCCTTGTCCGCAGAGGAGTAGGTGGCCATGTCTGTAGCGCTCTCACTGCATGCGACCCAGTCCCAGGAACGTGATACCTCTCAACAGTTACCACGCTCGCTATTTCTAGATACATCTTCCGGACATTCCATGTCATTGATTTTTAGGCTGCATTCCCCACTGAAATCTCATCAGATTTTCAGCGGTGTGCTCCTCATGGGTGTCACACATGTATTGTATAATATATGCCTTATAATATTAATATATTCCTTATCCTATATATTAATATTATAATATAATATATTATAATATATATTATAATATATTAATATTATAATATTAATATATTCCTTATATTAAACAGATATTTTTTAATATAATCCTTTTCCTTCAAAGTATGTTGCAAATACTTAGGACCCAATTCTGTGTATCCTCTTCCTTGGTAGGCAGGAGGATTTTAATCCAACTAAGCAACAATTTCAGTGCTGTTTGATGTGGGTGAGTGAAGTGCAGTGAAGCAAAGTGAGGAAAACTCCGGCTGGGCTAAATCTGTAGGACCTCACATAGGCACGGGGTCTTACAGGCATCCCCGTCTGCGGGGATGGGAGAGATAAAGAGGTTGCGACTTGCCCCAAGTCAAAGCGGAAACCAGAAATAGCATTCCTCATGCTGGCAGGATCCTTAACAGCAGGAAAACAGAACACCACATTAGAAACAAATAACATAAAAGAGTGAGTGTGAAGACAGAGAAGCTGAGTACAGGAAGCATCCTAAGAGTTGTGAGACACCAAGGGGCAGGTGATTTACTACAGTAGGGTAGTTTTTTAGCATTCAGACCTTCCAGGAGCGTCTTTAACAAATAAACCCAGCTCACCCTTTCTTTCATGTTACAATCCATGATTATCAGGGATTATCAGGGGTTTATGTACTTGGTAGAATCCATCAAAGACCAAAAATATCATCTGCAAACAGTGAAGGGAAGGCCTTCCTTAGGCAAAGGCAACAGCAGCTAATGGGCTCCTCATGGGCCACGAGTGTCCATATGGGCAGTGCCCGTGAAGGACTCGGGGCTAAGAGTTGCAAAACCTCCAAATGCCTACACACATCCTTAAACCTGTGTAGGGGCAATCTCTGATACCAAGCATGAAGGTAAGCACACGCACTAATACTAGGAGCAGAACTGAAGACCAGAAGCCAGATGGATGATTTGGAAAGATAGAAATGAGCATGAGGAGGAAAGAAGTGAAAAGAAGTTACACTTATAGGTCACAGAAATAACAAAAGATTGTCTTGGGACCCACTTGCTGCCTCCCCACACTCCTGAGCCCTCCGGCCCGGAGCACTGTACTGCGGTAGGAGCATTTCCACGTGTGGTCCCACGGAGAATGGCTGTGCTACCTAATCACAGCCAAGTGCTCTGGCACCTGCTCCTCTTGTTGCCCTGATTTTATAGGGACAGAGGCAAGTGGAAAGCCCAGCAGGAAGCTGAAACCAAGTGCTTTTAACCCAAAGGAATTACGTAATAAGAACTGCAATGAGAGGGTAATAGGAGCCAGGCGATGAGACAGAGCTGCCAAGAGAAAATGCAGGCCTGGCCCTTTCTGATGCAGACTGTCAGGCAGCGATCACCACACTGCCTTTGTGCCACCCCGAGTCCCCCCAGCCCTCCGATGGGCACAAGCCACCCGATCACAACCTGACATTGAGTCAAACCCGGCTGGAGTGGGATTAAGGGACAAACTGCACCAAAGGCCTTTTTTTTTTAACAAAATGTGTTACATGCTGGAAGGGTGCTAGAGGACCTCACGTGTAGCATGTTCAATGTGGTTATCAGCTACAGAAAAGCCACAACTATATCCCAGATGTCCACCAAATTTGAAAATTCAGCTCTGGGTCTCTCCTAGAGGGAAATAAACCGTCTGGATTTGTAGCCTGTTCCCGGCTCTGGCTCATTTGCGCTGTGCAGTCAAAGCACCAAGTGACTTCACACAAACAAACACAAACATTTCTAAAGCTGGGAGTAACACAGAGGACAGATAGGGTTTTGCAGGACCTTTTTAGTGGGATGTGCCATGCAGTTACTGGAATTTTACGGAAGAGTTGTGGTTAGAAAGAGATGGGAGCTGTGCAAAAAGCAGCTTTGGAAATCTTGGGAAAAAGATTTCCAGCCTATGGCTGCCAAGGCACCTTTAGGGACAAGTGTGCTTAACAAGTTCCCAAGGGCTTCCCAAGCATTCATTTCTGCATGGCCAAGTCCTCCAGATGACTTGCACAAACAGCAGGACTAAGGAAAGAGATCTACACGGGAAGGAGAGTGCCTAATAATGCCATTTCTCCATTAAGATTTGGCCAATAATGCAAGGCGTGATTGAGAACGCTTGGCCCAAAGCACTGGCGAACACCGCAAAACCCTGAGCCTCACACTGCAGTCAAGTGGGTGATGAGGTGGCGTTGGCTGGAGCTCATGTTTGTTGTATAACTGATCAGTGGCTGTATTTGTGCCCAGGATGGGATAGCCTTGGCATCACATTCAAAGGTCGTAAGAGGTGGCAAATTTTCCCAGATATCTTATTCAAAGAGGAGCAGAACCTGTGAGAAGGAAGGAAGAAGCTGACATTAATTCTGTTTGAACCCATGCCGGCAATGATCTGAAATAAACTTGCTAAAATATGTTGGTAAGACAGTTCAGAGTGAGATTTATTACTACATTCCCAGACTCCCAAATGTTATGCTTCTAATTTAAGAACAATAGAACTACCCATCTCTTCTATAAAAATGTCTCACTAAATATTTGCAAGTGTAGTCGTGTTCATTTCTGTATTAAAATCTGAATTCAGGGATGTGGTAGGTGCTCATGGGACCATTGAACCACAGAAGAGGTGGCAGCAGTTTTTGGTAACATCACTGAATGGTTCTTTTCTACATCAGTTCTTACCAGTGTAATTATAGGAACACGCATCCTCCTTCAACAGGCTCTTGTTCCAAGGGTACCTCTTCTAAGCATCCCCAAAATACCTTGTGACATCCTCAATGATGTGACATGCTCAAGATCAGAGCATCCCAACAGGTAGGAAGTCAAGGAAGGGTACCAGGAGACCTGCATGGTTGAACAGGGAACTGCTGGGCAAACTCAAGTGGAAGAAGAAGGTGTACAGATCGTGGAAGGAGGGGCTGGCCACTTGGGAGGAATATAAGTCTGTTGTCAGAGGATGTAGGGAGGCAACTAGGAAAGCTAAGGCCTCCTTGGAATTAAACCTTGCAAGAGAGGTCAAGGACAACAGAAAGGGCTTCTTCAAATACATTGCAGGTAAAGCCAACACTAGAGGCAATGTAGGCCCACTGATGAATGAGGTGGGGGCCCTGGAGACAGAGGATAAAAAGAAGGCGGAGTTACTGAATGCCTTCTTTGCCTCTGTCTATACTGTTGGAGGCTGTCCTGAGGAGCCCTGGACCCCTGCGGCCTCAGAAGAAGTCAGGATAGAGGAGGAATCTGTCTTGGTTGATGAGGGCTGGGTCAGGGACCAATTAAGCAACCTGGATGTCCATAAATCCATGGGCCCTGATGGGATGCACCCGCGGGTGCTGAGGGAGCTGGCGGAAGTCATTGCTAGGCCACTCTCCATCATCTTTGCTAAGTCGTGGGCAACAGGAGAGGTGCCTGAGGACTGGAGGAAAGCAAATGTCACTCCAGTCTTCAAAAAGGGCAGGAAGGAGGACCCGGGTAACTATAGACCGGTCAGCCTCACCTCCATCCCCGGAAAGGTGATGGAGCAACTTGTTCTTGGTGCTGTCTCTAGGCACATCAAGGATAGGGGGATCATTAGGGGCAGTCAACATGGCTTCACCAACGGGAAGTCTTGCTCAACCAACTTGATAGCCTTTTATGAGGATGTTACCCGGTGGATAGATGATGGTAAAGCTGTGGATGTGGTCTATCTCGATTTCAGTAAAGCGTTTGACACGGTCTCCCACAGCATCCTCGCAGCTAAACTGAGGAAGTGTGGTCTGGATGATCGGGTAGTGAGGTGGATTGTGAACTGGCTGAAGGAAAGAAGCCAGAGAGTAGTGGTCAGCGGGACAGAGTCCAGTTGGAGGTCTGTGTCTAGCGGAGTTCCGCAAGGGTCGGTTCTGGGACCAGTTCTATTCAATATATTCATTAATGACTTGGATGAGGGATTAGAGTGCGCTGTCAGCAAGTTCGCTGATGACACAAAACTGGGAGGAGTGGCTGACACACCGGAAGGCTGCGCAGCCATTCAGAGGGACCTGGACAGGCTGGAGAGTTGGGCGGGGAGAAATTTAATGAAATATAACAAGGGCAAGTGTAGAGTCCTGCATCTGGGCAAGAACAACCCCATGTACCAGTACAAGTTGGGGACAGAGCTGTTGGAGACCAGCGTAGGGGAAAGGGACCTGGGGGTCCTAGTGGACAACAGGATGACCATGAGCCAGCAGTGTGCTCTTGTGGCCAAGAAGGCCAATGGCATCCTGGGCTGTATTAGAAGGGGTGTGGTTAGCAGGTCGAGAGAGGTTCTCCTCCCCCTCTACTCTGCCCTGGTGAGGCCGCATCTGGAGTATTGTGTCCAGTTCTGGGCCCCTCAGTTCAAGAAGGACAGGGAACTGCTAGAGAGAGTCCAGCGCAGAGCCACAAAGATGATTAAGGGGGTGGAACATCTCCCTTATGAGGAGAGGCTGAGGGAGCTGGGTCTCTTTAGCTTAGAGAAGAGGAGACTGAGGGGTGACCTCATTAATGTTTATAAATATGTAAAGGGCAAGTGTCAAGAGGATGGAGCCAGGCTCTTCTCAGTGACATCCCTTGACAGGACAAGGGGCAATGGGTGCAAGCTGGAGCACAGGAGGTTCCACTTAAATTTGAGGAAAAACTTCTTTACTGTAAGGGTGACTGAACACTGGAACAGGCTGCCCAGAGAAGTTGTGGAGTCTCCTTCTCTGGAGACATTCAAAACCCGCCTGGACGCGTTCCTGTGTGATATGGTCTAGGCAATCCTGCCCCGGCAGGGGGATTGGACTAGATGATCTTTCGAGGTCCCTTCCAATCCCTAACATTCTGTGATTCTGTGATTCTGTGATCCTTGTTTCTCTTTGATTCAAAGGCCTCTTCTGCTATGCAGCTTCTGAGTCATAGACTTATGCAGGTTATTTATTTTTTATTCCATCTATGTGTTTATTTTGGTTAGATATGAAATACAAAATATGTCTGCACAGAACTGGGTGCTCCCTGATAGCTGAAACAACAGCATGGTAGGAGCTAAGGGCACCATTAAGCAACCAGTGCTTGTTGTGTCTGCTGTGGCACTGCCGGGGCTATAGTTGGACTGTGTGTGGTTTATAAGGTGGTTTATAATGCTGGGCTTTGTATGAACTCAACAGAAAGTCTGAGCTTGGCCTGCAACTTAGCTGGGCAACAACTGACAACAGCAAACAAAACTTTTTTGTTCATTTTCTGTGGAAAAGAAGAGTGGTAGGGAGGCCCAATAAAGAAGAAAATAAAAGGCTGGCGTTATGGGCAGAGCACAAGCAGCAGCCTCCTAAGAGATGGTGGGTTGGGTGAAGCAGTCCAGAAGCAGACGGAAAATGGAGCTGGTTTGTGTTTGTTGTTGTGCAACAAAAGGAGTGAGTATCGATGCAAAGAGACAGGGAGATAAACCTAGGCTGGGGGCTTTGCTCCAGTGATGGCTGTAGAGTGGGATGCTGCAGGTGGGGCGGGCAGGGGGGGGATCTGGAGTAACCTCCTGCGCAGCGAGAATGGCGTTAGCCGGCTGTCCGGAAGAGTTACGTTCAGAAAGTTGTGACCCCCACCTAAAAGGGGACATCTGAACCAGTCACTCATCCAGACTCAAAGATGGCCTTTACACCTGGCATCAAAGCCCAGCTTTGGCAGCGCTCTTAGAGCAGGTCTCATTCCCTGCTATTCAGCATGTCACTGAAGATTTTAAATGTAAAATACGTGCCTCTAGTGCCTTGCTGATTTGGGGGGTCTCTTTTCCAGGAGAGAAGCCTACCAAGCACCAAAAGCAAAGCAAATGACACAATACTGACAGTGAGGGCCACAAAAAAACTATGAAACTTGGCCAAAGAAACATTATATTTCTCTCTTTGGCTCTGGATAGTAACTGCCTTAAGAAATTCAGTATCACTTTCTGCTGGCTGTCTGAACAGGGTAAAATTTACTATTCTGCCATTCTAGCCAAGGCTATTACACTTTATTTTTTTTTGTATTAGGACAAAATGTACCTTTAAAATACAAAAGATAATTTTTTATCTCTGAAGGTTTCATTTAGAGCCATGGCTCAATATTTGCCTGAGACATTTGCATACCTGGAAGCATCTCATGTATGATGATCCCTGCAAATGAAATGCATTGTTGATTTAGTTTATTATCCCAAAAGATGGTATTGTGGTTAAGGTTTGTATGTGGTACATCAGGAGAAAAATACAGAAGGACTGAATTGAAATAGCTTTTAACTCTGCCAGGTATACTGCTGAAGTTAATGAAAGTCAGTTAGACATACATTTGGCTGCTGTTGCTAACTGAATAATACAAGTAATAACAGAGACATCTATTCAATTCCTGATGAACATGAGTAATTTCCATTATCTTAAAATGTGTAGGAGTTATGAATTATAGGTGCAGAGATTGCCCAACACTTTTTCATTATTATCTCTTGTTGTCAGTTGCTTATACATTTGCCAAAGTTTAATGCATCAAGCTGAAATTTCCTATGCTGAGTATCAGCCTCCGGCTGACTTTGTTTGTTTCATTTTATTTTTGCTTTGCAAGTTTTATCAAGAATGGTGCATCTGTATCCAAGAGCAAGGTTAGAAGCAAGCATGTTATTTTGTCTACGGTAAGCCAAATTCCTTCAAACATTTCTCTGAGAAGATGTTTTACCTCTATGCATGGAAGCAAAGAGCAAAAATGTGGCAAAAGGAGTCAATCAAACACCAGAAATTTGCTTTTCAACACATCTGGGAAATTATTCCCAAATTTGGACCATGTCTAAGCATTACTGTATTTGCAGTTTGTACAGGCTCGGTAGAGACTTGTTAAATTCTAACATCTAAAAATCCCATCTAGGCCAGGCATGTTCCAGCTCAGAGCCGCAGAAATGTCTCTGTGGTTGGTCTCCAAATAGAAGGGCTGGCTGTAGATTTCCCCTCAGCACTTGCGAGACAAGGTCTGCTGTGTGTGTCTGCGCAGTGAGGGGGAGGAGAAGGGAATTTGATTTACTCGTGGAGGAATAGAGAGGCAGTGGTTGTAAGAGCTGGAGAGTGAGGAGGAAGAGGGGGGATATGGGGAGGGAGCAGTGTGGTGGGAGAAGGACAAGAGCGAGGGCGGAGGAAGGTGTTGTCACAGAGGGGCGAGTGCAGGGCATCAGACCCACAGTAGATGATACCCGCAGGGGCAGCGAGGGAGGAAAGCAGGGCGATGCAGTGCCTGGGGTGGCTGGGCAAAGAAGGCGGGGGGAGGGGGTCTTGCCAAAGACAAGATGATAACTGCCCATCATTGAGCAACTGCGTTCTCCTCCAAACCTCAAAATTACACTGCTGGACGTAAGGCTCCATGTTCCTTTGCTGTCAGCAAATAGTGATGGGAAGATGTCTGTCTGCCCCAACACTCTGCATTGGCTGATCAGCATAAATAATAGGCTGTGTCGTGAGAGATAACGTTGTCAGTAAGATCCATGCAGCGTTTTGTTGCAGAAAGTGAAAGCTATGGAGACAATGACAAAGATGACTGTAATTAAAGATGGTATCATAGGGCATTAGCTGCAAGGACAACCTTAATTATGATGTTTCTCAACACTTTGCTTTGTAGTTTAAATGTTTTTATGGGAGAGGTTTTCTTAATGTTACTCAAAATATAATGCACATGTCACACTTGGGTTAACTGATTTCTGTTGTCTGGCCCTGGAAATGTGTACCCATATGAATAATGCTTACACACATTAAAAAATCACCAGAATTAATTGACACCACTTATCACCTCCTAACTTATGGGAGTAAACAGATATACTGCAGGACTTGCCCACATAATATACTGGGCACGCTAAAGTCAGTCCAGATTTGTGTATAATTGATGAAAGTATTTTAAAACAGTATCTGCTGCATCTTGCCTGCTCATACTTTATTGTTCAGATATAAATATATTTAAAATAAACATATATTCCAACAGCAAGTGACCATCTGTCTATGTCAAGCCTTATCAAAGCTATTTGGGTTTTTCGCATTTCAGTTTCTCTCTCTGTTGGTGTTGTTTTCACCTTCTCAGGATGGAACTGGATCCAGAGCCAAAAGAATAAAATAAAGATGTGTCCAGGTCATAAATGTTTCAACATATTTATTCCAATCTCAGGATATACATCCTGTAAGCATCAAAACAAATTAGTCTGCAGTACAAGAAGAGTCTATGGTCTGACTGTTTCTAAGAGAAAATGCAGCTGGACTTTTCATGCTAGAGAAAAAGCTTCATTTTCATATTCCAAGCTTTTATTTTTTTGAGTGTAATTGAAAACTCATCAGGTATGTAGGAAAGACTGCTTATTAGGGGTGAAATGAAATAATGACCAATGTCCCTCAGTGCTTGTAGAGCAGGCCTCGGGGGAAGTCTGACACCCAGGTGAGAAGAACCTGCCACCATGACACGACGCGGTGTGGGGCTTCCCCTGGCTGGAGCATCCCTCATTTGGTGTTTCTGAAATGAAAGGGTAGTACACACATTCTCGATAATGACCAGCTTCCTAATGATAGTAAAATGGGAATTATGTGGTGCTGCAAGCAAAGGACAAATTCCGAATGAGAGAAAATGAGTTCAAAGCATGTGATTAAATAGTGGTAGACTTAAGGTCTTAATTCTCCTCTCACGCTATGCAAGGCAGGAGTAACTCATTTGTAGTCAGTGAAGCTACAGAGATGTAAAATGGCATCAGAGGAGAATCAGGCCATTGTTCTCTGCAAAACTCACAGATAAGACATTAATTACTAAAGAGAAAATGCCATCAAAAGGATTTTAAATGCTTTGCAGAACTCAGGAGACAAACTCATTAAATGCTATGTCGTACAGGGAATTAGTTCCAAATTTGTGAATGCAGAGAAGGCGAATGCTGCACCTCAGATAAATGGATGATAGTTTTGAAAGCCTTCTTCAGAAGGCCTACTTTCTTTCGGAGAGGGAGCCAACCCCACACATTACATCCAGAGATGTGAAATAATTCCAGAAAAAATAAATCACCCTGAACCTTGGTCCACTCACACACTGAATCCCAGCCAACTGCAGTTGTTTAAGGTTTGTAAAAGTTCACTGGACTCTGCTTCCTGACCAGCCTGTCTCCCCTTCCTCCCCTCCACTCCCAGCTCTCGTCTTAGGTCAAGCCAGGATTGGAAGCAGAAAAGCTAAACACCAGTCCAGCAGCATCATGTGCGGTCCTTTCTAACAGAACACCCAGTTAAAGTGCTAGAAATCTCACTGGGGAAATCCCAGCTCCAGAGGAATGATAAAATCTATGGTAAAATTCTCATTTGACCTCTTCAAGGGCAAGATTTTACCCTCATCCTTGGGACAATCCCCAGATATTTTGCAGATCCCAGCTGCTGAGATAGGGTGACCAAGTATTTGAAGATTCTGATGTCTTTTTAACAAAAGCCTTGAGCAGTTAACCCTCCATTAAATCCACCGCGGAGGGGATGAAGCTTATTAATAGACAAGAAAGGACAGCAGAGGAGTTATCGGTGAGAAGTGACAACATGATCATGTCACAGGGGACAGTGCTGCATGCCCCAGCCACCGCACGTGTTGTGTCCTGCTGGGGGACCCTGGATACTGAGGCTCTCAGTCCAGCATCCTAGAGGTCTTGAAGGCACATTTTTGCCCCATGCTTTAGCAGTGATGAACAGAGTGAGTGATTGTCCCAGCTGCCTTTTGCTTTTGTCA